>NC_064643.1:632541085-633791085 GCF_023864345.2 Schistocerca serialis cubense | reverse complement strand
GAGATCGATTTTCGCCTATATTCTTCGACTCATTGGTTTTCGGACCAGCGTCCCTTACCTCAAATAGGTACACGTACCGTTCTCCAACATCTCTGAAAGTTTCTAACATCATGTACCGCATTTGAAGACGACCGTCGTTATAGCGTGCATTCACGAATCCATGTTACTTGAGTTTGAAATTTATACCATAGCACCGGACTGGTACGAATTGCGCACGCCATTACTGGAAAACAATTCACCAGCGTCAATTAAAATCAATCACATCTTAAAATATTAGCGTCTCTGTAAGCCGTTTTGTCACTGAGCAGGAAAGGTACTCTCGTAAAAAGCTAACAACGTTAGTTGGCGTTCTTGCATTCGGCTGTTAGTGGCTAGAAGTACAGTCTATTATTACAAATTACGGCTGAGAACCATAACAGCACTAATACTGGATTCCGCAACACAGTTTGACGACCAGAGCTATAGGCTAAGCAGAAACATATGCACTTTCGGAGTCGTCAGTATCATCATCACCGCCATCCGCAAGAGGGGACAGTATTTCTAAAAATGACTGTCTCTGATTTTACTGAACCACATGCAGTAGACAACGTAGTCGCTTGAGGAAACACTGCATTGTTTGGTTATCAGGTCGTACATGGTAAATTAAACAGTTCTCTTGTCGAGGCGGCGGTTCCGGCATTCTTTTGCAGTCTTGGGGGATGAGAAACTTCATAGCTCATTGCCGAATTAGCGTACCCGTTCTTCTGCGTGTTGCCTCTTTCCACAACCCTCAATCAGCTCCAGGAAGCGATGTTTCCAAACCCCAGCACAGCATGAACGTGGCTGCATTATACCTGTCCGACAGGACCAGCTTCTTCGCTTGCGCACACCTTAATCTCGCCATTAAGTCTGCACGTGACTCGTCAAGATTTGTCGAGACTCAATTCACTTTTACGCGGTAGACCAGTAGTTCCCAGCCTGGAGACACGCTGAGGTGACAGAAGTCGCGGGATACCTCCGAATATCGTGACGGCCCTCCTTTTGCCCGGAGTAGTGTAGAAAATCGACGTGGCGTGGACTCAACACATCGTTGAAAGTCCGCTGCAGAAATACTGGGCCATGCTGCCTCTATAGCTGTTCACAACTGCGAAAGTGTAGCCGGTGCGCCGGCCGCTGTAACCGAGCGGTTCTAGGCGCTTCAGTCCGGAACCGCGCTGCTGCTACGGTCGCAGGTTCGAATCCTGCCACGGGCATGTATGTGTGTGATGTCCTTATGTTAGCTAGGTTTAAGTAGTTCTAAGTCTAGGGGACTGATGACCTCAAATGTGCTTACAGCCATTTCAACCATTTTTGTTGCCGGTGCAGGATTTTGTGCACGAACTGACCTCTCGATTATGTCCCACAAATGTTGATGGGATTCATGTCGGGTGATCTACGTAAACACCGCCGCGCTCGATCGTTAAGTGAAGGCCGTCGGTCGCTGCTTTGTCCGTGGTGAGAGGCAGTGTCTGAAATTCGGTATTCTCGGAACACGCTTGACACTGCGGATCTCAGAATATTGAATTCCCTAACGATTCTCGGAATGGGATATTAAATGTGTCTAGCGCGAACTACCATTCCGAGTGTAAATGCTGTTAATTCCCGGTGTGCGGTCTTAATCACGTCGGACAACTTTTACATGAATCATCTGGGTACAAATGACAGCTCTGTCAATGACCTGCCGCTTCACGGCTTACGTACGCGATACTACCGCCATCTGTATATGTACTTATCGCTATCCTATGACATATGTCACTTCCGTGTATTTAGCCCCTGAAGGATAAAATGTAATTTCTTTAATGGGAAAAACAAAAAATTCCAATTGTGTTTTGGTCACTAAACTAGATTATTTCTAAAATATCATTACTATTACGGTTATGGTAAGAACCGGAATACTGAGTGCATCAGTTAAAAGAAGTTTCTGAAACAGTAGCATTAATGTGTGACACAATGTGGTGGAGGTTACAGCTTCTGAACGTCTTCTTCCTCACTAAGTTCTCACACTCCACACGTACATAGTACCTTGCATCTGTGACTGTAAAATTGAGACATATACATCACAAATGCTTATGAATATGTCTTCTCCAAGTTGTAGGTAGTTCCTGCAACATACCAGAAATTAGTTCATTATTCACTTCGCAACAGTACACGAACTGACTGACTGCACAACACAACAATATAACGGCTATAACAATGCTGTAGTGCCTACACGTATTATTACTATTATTATTGTTATTGGCAATGGTCAGGCAAAGGACAGACAACCTCGAATCTTCCAATTCCTGCTAGTTCATAAGTATCGTGTCCGGCAATCAAGTGATTTACAATCAATAGGCGTTAGTACAGTGCACACATTGTAATTTGTTGCTTTTAAATGGGGATGCAGGATATGGGTGAAGCAAATGTCGCTAGGGAGTGTACTGTTGCAGAGGCGGCAAGTTTTACTCTGTAAAGAAAGATTATTAAAAATAAGCAGTACTAGTTGTCTCACTGACTCGTTAGTTCGTTGTTTAATACAACACCTGTAGTAACTAGACAACCCTTTCTCATTTTAAAAATGGAGACGTTTAATGAAACCTCTTTTTCGTTCTAAAGTTTCGTTAGGCGCTAATGTTAATTACGATGGGAGGAATGGCGGAGGGGAGGAGGTGGGGGGGGGGGGGGCGTACTTGCTAATATCTGATCAAAGGCAACGGTCTCAGAAAGGTAGAGAACCACTGCACTGCGGTAGAGTGACTGTAGTAGAGTACGAAGAACACATTATTGTAGGTGTATTCACCTATACAACATCTGTGGGCCGAAATAGAGAATCGAAGGTAGAAAACAAATGTTGAACCTTCTTAAACTATAGTGGGTGTAACCCTGTACGATATCCAGCCATAGAGTTATGAATTCTGTAATCCAGTAGTGTCCTTGTCTACACAATAACGTGCCAAACCTGGCAGATGAAGAGCCGGACGTTGTGCCCGAGCGGTTCTAGGCCCTTCAGTCTGAAACCGCGCGACCGCTACGGTCACAGGTTCGAATCCTGCCTCAGGCATGGATGTGTTTGATGTCCTCAGGTTAGTTAGGTTTACGTAGTTCTAAGTCTAGGGGACTGATGACCACAGATGTTAAGTCCCATAGTGCTCAGAGCCATTTGAACCATCTTAGGAGGTGAAGGCCGCCTTGGTTGTCTCTTAAGCAGTTAAGTGTAGGGTCTATCGATCTGATGGTTGTTTCTGAAGATTTCCTACATCCATATTAACATCTCCACTCTTCATTTTTTGTTTTGTCAAAAGCATGGACGGAGGATGGGCTATCAGCCAAGCGAATCAAACTGTATAACGAGAATGAGAAAAAAGAAAATATTAAGTCTGTTTTTCTATTTTAAATTAAAAATCAAAGACAGACAGCTAAAAAACGAAAATATATATGTTAAAAACACTCCGCAGAATAGCGAAATTCTTGTGAGGAAAAATAAAAGACAACAACTTAAAATCCGAAGGACTTGCACTTGGTCAGAAGTATTTGGGGAGGGGAGAATATATTCCATAGGGTTGAGAGGTGTGAGTTTAAAAGATAGGGTCAGTTAGGTGGAAAACTGTGGAGATGAAGGTAGGGGTTGTGGTGGATAGTGGGAAAAGAAATGGTGGGAAAGATAGAGGGTGAGGAACAGTGTGACCTGTGGGATGGGCAATGGTAAGAAGAGGAAAGGGACGGAGGTGCAATGAGAGTGAAAACGCGAAAGGAGCCTTGATGTGGAGAGGGATAGGTGAGGAAGAGCTGAAGTTGATAGGAGGGATAAATATCGGGGACGGTTTCATTGTCTGGGAGAGGGAATTGGCTGAAGCTTCGTTGGGATAGGATATGGACTGTGTGCAGATTTAGGGGGAGGATCCGTGCGGAGAAGGGAAACGGATAAGGAAAACGAGACGGAATTTCATGGCGTTCGGGGAATTGGAGGGACTTACGGAAATTCGGTGGAGCAGATATCCTTGCAACATTCACGTAGCAAAGGAGGAGTCGGATCAGGGTATTATAGTTACGGGGAATAGGCGAGGGGTTTAATCCCCAATTTTGTCTTATTAGTAGTTTTAGTAGTTTTAATTTATTCTGCTCTTTTTGTTGAATGGTTAGTAGGTGAGGCTCCCACATTAGCTGCCAGTCGAGGGTTATAGTCCAAGATACTTTAGTATGTTAGTTAATTGGATAGGACGGTCGTCAAAGGTAAGTAAAAGTCATGGAGACGGAAGGTGCGGGTAGTTGGTCCAGTAATTATTGCCTGCGTTTTGGTTCCTCTTTTGTTCTCTATACATGCGAACTGGTATTTCCTGCTCTCTTCTATTTGTATGAACGGGTTAATCTCAGGAACTACTTTAAGGTTCTTGATCCGATTTCGGCTAATAGACAAACGAATTCACGAGGAAGTTTCGTGTATATAGTTTATACACCTTTCATGGAAATCGGGTGAACAATGCTGAAAAAGTCCACCGCGACTGTGAAGACGATTGTACTGCCATATACCGGAACAGCCACTCCAACTCCAGACAGCAGCAAAGCTTGAGCAGAATAGAGTAGGGTCTGGTGATCCAGCGCGTGCCTGATAACCGAAAGATCGGGGGATCGAATCCCTGGTGGATCGGAGACTTTTCACCGTTTTTTAACCTCGAAATAACCTGCCAGTGACGTGGAGATTCACCAAAAGAGAAATGTGTTTCAGATTCCACGTAAAATTGTAGACTCCGTTTTCCCGGTCGAATAACGTGACGCGCTATTGATAGACTTGGATCAGGACATTGAGCACCAGGAAATCATTATTATCAGAATCTGTAAATACAGTATACATAGATGTTATCCTTCTACACATATTTTAAATTAAATTACGTGCCGCCGCCTTTTCAGCTGGTACATGAAGGCTAATCTCAGGAATTACTGCAGGGATCTACATCTACATCTACATGGTTACTCTGCAATTCACACTTAAGTGCCTGGCAGAGGGTTCATCGAACCAATTTTATACTACTTCTCTACCACTCCACTCTCGAATGGCGCGTGAGAAAAAGGAACACCTAAATCTTTCCGTTCGAGCTCTGATTTCTTTTATTTTATTATGATGATCATTTCTACCTGCGTAGGTGGGTGTCAACAAAATATTTTCGCTTTCGGAAGAGAAAGTTGGTCATTGAAATTTCGTAAATAGATCTCGCCGCAAAGAAAACCGCCTTTGTTTCAATAATTGCCACCCCAACTCGTGTATCATAGCACTCTCGCCCCTGTTGCGCGATAACACGAAACGGGATGACCTTCTTTGCACTTTTTCGATGTCCTGCGTCAATCCCACCTGGTAAGGATCCCACACTGCGCAGCAATATTCCAGCAGAGGACGGACAAGTTCAAAAATGTTCAAATGAGTGTGAAATCTTATGGGACTTAACTGCTAAGGTCATCAGTCCTAAGCTTACACACTACTGAACCTAAATTATCCTAAGGACAAACACACACACACCCATGCCCGAGGGAGCACTCGAACCTCCGCCGGGACCAGCCGCAAAGTCCATGACTGCAGCGCCTTAGACCGCTCAGCTAATCCCGCGCGGCGACGGACAAGTGTAATGTAGGCTGTCTCTTTAGTGGGTTTGTCGCATGTTCTAAGTGTTCTGCCAACAAACCGCAGTCTTTGTTTCGCCTTCCTCACAATATTATCCATGTGGGTTTTCCAATTTAAGTTGTTAAGTAATTGTGGCCGAGCGGTTCTAGGTGCTGCAGTCTGGAACCGCGTGACCGTTACATTGCAGGTTCGAATCTTGCCTCGGGCATGGATGTGTATGATGTCCTTAGGTTAGTTAGGTTTAAGTAGTTCTAAGTTCTAGGGGACTGATGACCTCAGAAGTTAAGTCTCGTAGTGCGCAGAGCCATTTGAACAATTTGTTAGGTAATTGTAATTCCTAGGTATTTAGTAGAACTGACAGCCCTTAGATTTGCGTGATTTATCGTATACCCAAAATTTATCGGATTTCTTTTAGTACCCATGACCTCGCACTTTACTTTGTTTAGTGCCAATTGCCGCTTTTCGCACCATACAGAAATTCTCTCTAGATCATTTTGTAATTGGAATTGATCGTCTGATGATTTTGCTAGACGGTAAATTACAGCTTCATCTGCAAACAATCTAAGGGGGCTGCTCAGATTATCACCTAGATCATTTATATAAATCAGGAACAGCAGAGGGCCTATGACACTACCTTGCGGAACGCCAGATATCACTTCTGTTCTACTCGCTGATTTACCGTCTATCACTACGAACTGTGAACCTCTCTGAGAGGGAATCACGAATCCAGTCACACAACTGAGACGATACTCCATATGCACGCAATTTGATTAAAAGTCGCTTGTGAGGAACCATTTCAAAAGCCTTCTGGAAATCTAGGAATTTGGAATCGATCTGAGATCCCTTGTCGACAGCATTCATTACTTCATGAGAATAAAGAGTTAGCTGTGTTGCACAAGAACGACATTTTCTGAATCAGTGTTGGTTATGCATTAATAAGTCATTTTCTTCAAGGTGATTCATAATGTTCGAGCACAGTATAAGCTCCAAAATCCTACAGCAAATTGAGGTGAGTGGCATGAGTCTGTAATTCAATGGGTTACTCCTATTTCCTTTCTTGAATATTGGTGTGCCCTGTGCTACTTTCCAATCTTTATGAACAGACGTTTCGTCAAGAGAGCGGTTGTATACGATTGCTAAGCAAGGCGCTATTGTGTCTGCATACTCTGAAAGGAACCTGATTGGTTTACCATCTGGACCGGAAGGCTTACCTTTCTTAAGTGATTTGGGTTGTTTCACACCACGTAAGATATCTACTTTTATTTTGATAACGTTTCCACTAATAGGCACATTGATTCAGGAGGAAGGTACGTTCATATGATTTATAAATAATTGCGTTAATTGGCTGAACTACGGTGGATTAGAATTAGAGTCCTCTGCCGCCTTTTTTCTGTCTGCTGTCAGGAACTTGTGTGGGCATATTTATACCCGTGGCGTACTGGCGCGACCGCCCCTCAGACAAGCAAGCGGCGTTGCCGAGGCGCGGCGCCTTTGATATGCGGCCCTCATTGTCAGTGGGCAGTCCGCTCACGCGCTTTGGCGCTGCCGTACGCCGGCAAGCGGCGCGTGCTGCAAGAATCGTTTAATGTGTACGAATTTCATGGCATTGAGTTACCTGATTTTTAATATAAGTCTACGCAATGCCCTGTAAACAAAATCACCTCTAACGCAGACAAATTTTCCGGCCGCAGATACTAGGTGCTAGACTGTGCGCAGAATAATTACGTAGCCCGTAGATGCGCAATCGGCAGGGCACGTTGTTGGGGATTGCGGTCAGGTGCTTTAAGGGATATGCCGAGCGCTGGGGGAGAGTGCCCTTCTTAACTGAAACCTACGCTCATTTTTAAGTGGAGTACATCCACGCCCACACTTGCATGGTGACAATTCAAAAAGACCTTCTGTCACCTCTACTTTGGTTGGTATCCGAAAAGAATTCCGCTGAAAATTCAACAAAAGCAGCGTGAAACGTCTCTGTGATATCATTTCATAAGGCGTTTGTCGAATTCGGCACAACTTATTCACTTTACTACCTGATTTTAGCTCAATTCATGAACTCTTCCAGAAAGACTGAGCACTCAAATAAGGCCTATTGCATATTATATGTGGGTTTTTTATGTGGGGTTTCGGTTTTATCTTGTGGGAAACGCTGAGTTGGTCATCGTCTGCTGGGAGCAGACGATGTTGCTTCTCGTTCGAACGAGAGCACAGGATGACCAACTTAGGTTCAAAAAATGGCTCTGAGCACTGTGGGACTTAATTTCTGTGGTCATGAGTCCCCTAGAACTTAGAACTACTTAACCCTAACTAACCCAAGGACATCACACACATCCATGCCCGAGGCAGGATTCGAACCTGCAATGTAGCGGTCACGCGGTTCCAGACTGCAGCGCCTAGAACCGCTCGTCCACAATTACTTAACAACTTAAATTGGAAAACCCACATGGATAATATTGTGGGGAAGGCGAAACAAAGACTGCGGTTTGTTGGCAGAACACTTAGAACATGCGACTAACCCACTAAAGAGACAGCCTACATTACACTTGTCCGTCGCCGCGCGGGATTAGCTGAGCGGTCTATGGCGCTGCAGTCATGGACTTTGCGGCTGGTCCCGGCGGAGGTTCGAGTGCTCCCTCGGGCACGGGTGTGTGTATGTTTGTCCTTAGGATAAGGACTTGCATATTTCCAAACAGCAGAGAATGATGAGCAAGTGAAATCCAAGCCTCGCAAACTGATTTTTTATAAAAGAGCAACATACTCTTCTATTTCCCTTCGTGAGTTCCTTCCTCTCCAACGCAGAGCCGCCAATTTTCAGGTAGAGGAGGGGACGGGGAGAAGGGAGCGGGGCAAGGGGGGCGGGGATGGGGTGGCGGGGGTCGTGATCGATTTCCTGAAATTTTTTTAAATAAATAAATAAACTATATTCCATACACTGCCTTGAACCACCTAAACTGTTTAAATAAACAATATTCCATACATTGTTTAGATTGTTTATTCAGTACTCCATACATAGCAATCGATTTCTGGACAAATTCTTTCACTAAAAAACTATATTTCATACACTGTCATAAATAACTAAACAATATTCTATATATTGTCTAAATTGTTTAAACAATATTCCATACACTGCAATCGAATTCCCTCCAAATGCGCGATCAACTGAGTCTTTTTCCAGCCAATTTCCGGGAGGGAGGGTGGGCGAGGGAGGGGATTTACCCAAGGGGGAGAGGTTAATTAATTGATCAATTTAATTAAGTAGTCAATCAAACTGATAAGAGTGAGAGGGGCTATTCCAGTAACTCAGACCTGAAAGTGTACCTGTAGCAGCGATAGGGTAGGTTTCCTGATAGGTGGGGGGGGGGGGGGGGGGGGGAGGGGGAACAATAGGTTACGGACCTTTCAATCAAAGGAGAACAACAGGTTAATGACATGTGAATCAAAGGAGAACAATAGGTTTGCCCCTGAGTACATATCGGCCCCAGATGTAGGCAACCCGCACTAACTAAGCGTGCCACAAACGGCTTTGGTCCATTACTTACAAATTTAGAAAAATTGGCTGCTTTATTCAAGAGAGAACGCTTCATAAATTGACCAAGTCACTAATGCGTTGGTTTATCTTTGACCCTTATTCAAGCAGTTATTTAGCTTGGCATTGGTTGATAGAGTTGTTGGATGTCCTCCTGAGTGATATCGCGGCAAATTCTGTCCAATTGGCGACTTAGATCGTCAATCTCCCGAGCTGGTTGGAACACCCTCCCCATAAAGTTGCAAATGTTCTCAGTTGCGGAGGGATCCGATGACCTTGCTGGCCAAGGTAGACTTCGGCAAGAACGAAGCCATGCACTAAAAACTCTCGCTATGTGCGAGCGGGCATTATCTTGCTGAAATGTAAGCCTAGTATAGCTTTCCATGAATGGAAACAAAATGGAGCGTAGAATATCGTGAATGTACCGCTGTGGTGTAACGTACCACCGATGACAACCAAAAGGATCTTGCTGTAAAAAGAAAATGACCATCTAGTTGTTGGGCCATATGGTGGACGAAAGACAGGCTGGTACCCCGCTACTGTCAAGGGCTTTACCAGGCACGTCTTTACTCTTCATCGGGGCACAGTTCGAAGCGGTAATCATCACTGAGGACAATTCTATTCCAGTCAATGAGGTTCCAGGCCAAAGACATATCTGGAGAGGCCCCAGGCAGCCCAGTGGGATACCAACCCGACTGTCGCATAATTGTCAGGGTCCTCCAAACTCAGAATTTTGGCGGTCTGACTTGTCAATTGGACAGAATTTGGCACAATATCCACAGAAGGACATCCAACAACTCTGTCAGTCAATGCCAAGCCGAATAACCGCTTGTATAAGGGCCAGAGGTGGACCAATTAGTTACTGACCAGCTCAATTTGCGAAGCACTTTCTCTTGAATATATCATCCAATTTTTCTGAAACCGCAATAATTTCTTTTTTTCTTTAAAGTGACATCACATCTACTGATTTTCGTCCATTCGTATAATTCCTTCGTGATGCGTCGTTTATTAGATGTTAGAGTGCGTTTATGCGTCTGCGTCAAAATCCACACAACTGACTATCCACAAACTTCTCTTCAGACTGTCTGAGCAGATAACCAACTTGTGTCTCAACTGCACAAGAAGCAAAATATTCGAGATCGACAATCTCAGACTGATATAACTGCCGCATACCATTCTGAGATATCACTGTTCCTTTCCGAGGCAATGGCTGGGAGCAAAAAAATGTTCAAATGTGTGTGAAATCTTATGGGGCTTAACTGCTAAGGTCATCAGTCCCTAAGCTTACACACTACATAACCTAAATTATCCGAGGGAGGACTCGAACCTCCGCTGGGACCAGCCGTACAGTCCATGACTGCAGCGCCCCAGACCGCTCGGCTAATCCCACGCGGCGGGCTGGGAACACTCATACGTTTTTAGAAAAGGCAACATGCTCTTCCTAGTATTTGTTTCATAACGCAATTGGACCCAAAGAGAGATTTCATCCCTTTAAAAACAAATCACTTAATTGTTTTCTATCTTGATGCTTCTTTCCACATTTAAAAAGCAGACAAAAGAAAAAATGGGGTTTCTAAAGGACGAATAAGTTCAGACGTCAGGATGTTGGTGCCATTAGTACAATAACAAAGGAAACTCTGTGCCCACGGATGATCAGACGTGTTGCGAAACGCAGGTGGCACCTTCATATTGGCCTCTTCTTGTAATCTGAATGGAAGTAGAGTGGCACGCTTTTGAACAAGAGCGTTTTAAGTTAACGTGCCCCATGATATTCCTTATACTCACACAAATATTCTAAATACTACGAACTATAACTATAATATTGTTAGTTGCAGAGATGGAACAGTTCGATGTCTTGATGAAAATGCGGCTGTATGGCAATGCTATTCGTCTAAAATATACAATCATTTTTCGCTGCAGTTCCCTACTAGGTTAGCGCATATTCCCTAACGTTTTTCCAGTCGCCAGGTATCCTCAAGGTGCACGATTCTGAAAGATCTAAGAATACTCATTTACGGTACCTCAGTCTCTTCATTCGACTCCAAATATTTTTCCAAATTTCTTTACATATTGGAATAGATAAATGTCAGAATGCTACCAAATGTGACGAACAGGTTGCACGTTCAAACGATTACTAATTCAGTTCTTCGCTTTGTCACCTGGCGAAACCCAACTCCAGATAAAAATTTCTTGTCATTCAGTGCCACGTCTGCTTCCCAACACATCTCAGTTAATAATAAGGCACTCTCTGTGAGCACCCTCAGGCAGAGCTGGCGGAACAACAAAACCAAAGATCGCGGATCAACATGGCGTGCTCTCAGGCATGTACATAACGATGTATGAAAGTAAGAAGTTGACAATTCTGTAGTGACCAAAATGACAAGCTCACGTCACATAAAGGCCATTAGTCAAAATTGTTAAAAATCTTTTATATAACTTTTGTAGGTATGTGGGAAATTTTTTTGTCATGTTCCTGTATAGAGTAACATTTATGGCATTGTTCTAAATATATATCCAAATACACTCCTGGAAATGGAAAAAAGAATACATTGACACCGGTGTGTCAGACCCACCATACTTGCTCCAGACACTGCGAGAGGGCTGTACAAGCAATGATCACACGCACGGCACAGCGGACACACTGTAAGTAGGCTGTTTATGTTTTCTTTATGTAAGTAGGCTGTTTAGGTTTTTATTGGTAACGCCACCTCTGTATGAAAATCACTGGCTGTGCTGTGTGCAGTCTGTGGCTAGTTTGCATTGTTGTCTGCCATTGTAGTGTTGGGCAGCGGCAGCTGGATGTGAACAGCGCGTAGCGTTGCGCAGTTGGAGGTGAGCCGCCAGCAGTGGTGGATGTGGGGAGAGAGATGGCGGAGGTTTGCAATTTGTCATGAACTGATATATATATTATGACTTGTGATGATATTAAGGTAAATACATTGTTTGCTCTCTATTAATATCTTTCATTTGCTAACTACCCCTATCAGTAGTTAGTGCCTTCAGTAGTTTGAATCTTTTATTTAGCTGGCAGTAGTGGCGCTCGCTGTATTGCAGTAGCTTGAGCAGCGAAGATTTTTGTGAGGTAAGTGATTTGTGAAAGGTATAGTTTAATGTTTGTCAGGGCCATTCTTTAGTAGGGAATTTTGAAAGTCAGATTGCGTTGCGCTAAAAATATTGTGTGTCAGGTTAAGCACAGTCCTGTATAATTGTTGTAAGGGGACGTTTCATATGTCGACCCTTAGCCTAGGATACCTCACTGGAATCTTCTGATTTTTCTTGTAGTTTGTGTATTTAGTGTAGCTTTTGTTTATTGCTAGCGCGTAATTGTAGAGAGAATCTCCTTTGTAGTTGTAGTTTTTCATTGTTGTACAGTAAAACAGTTGTGGCATGCATATAGATTTGCAACAAGTATTTCGCAGCTGTAATTAACTAGATATTATTTTCAGTGTTATGTTAATGTGTTCTCTTATTTTTGCTCTTCAAATTGTGTTTTTCTGTGTTGTCGTGTGAAATACTGTGACAATAATGGCGTGTGAAAAACGTAATACTAGGCTCCAAAGTAAACTGAGAAATGACAGTGAAAATGAGAGCAGTGTGTTAGCGCCACCGAGTTATGAATTAACTGATGTTCAAAGTAGTAATTTGGTAACTGTGCACAGGGAAATGGAGCGGGCGTCAAACAATGGCGTGGACAGTGAAACAATTAGTGAAGAGGGAAGCATTATCGATCGACCGGTCGGCAATAGCTCGCCTCAGGAAGCCGAAATGACACGACACGATCTCGCAAATACTGTAGATTCAGGTTTTGGGTCATCACCGTTTTCTCAAATAAGTCAAGACACATTTTCTGCTTGTCAAAATGTGAATGTTGTCGGTGCAAATGCACTGCCGAAAAGCGTAGAGAAACAGATTCCAGACACTAATACATTATTATTGCAATTAATGCAACAAATGGGACAAAAGCTTGAAAAGTTAGACACAATGGAACAACACCAGAGACAAACACAGCAACAGTTAGACACAGTGGAACAAAATCTCAAAAAGTTAGACACAGTGGAACAAAATCTCAAAAAGTTAGACACTACACTTGAACAAACACGTGAAGATTTAACCACTGAGTTACATAACATCGAATCGAAATGTCAAAAAGTCTGTAATGACGTAAAAACTCAAATTTGTGAGCATTTTCAACCTATTTTTTCGCGTCATGAAAATGCATTACAGAATCACGAAGCAGCCATAAAAGAACTGCAAACTATTGTTCATGAAAATCACAACACCTTGCAAGCTAAAATTGACGCAGTTGCATCTACCGATTCGGTTACGCAACTTGCAAAAAGTCAAGAAAACTTAAAAGACACAGTAGATACGATTTCAACACAAATGGACACTCTGAAACTTGGTTCAGAAAAACACACTGAGGAAATAAGTACACTATCGGATAAAGTAGCCGAACTTTCAGATCAGTTCACTAACTTATCTACAAAGGTAGATGATGATCTGAATGACACAACACCTGTAGCCTTCACTGACACAGAAGAGTATGAACAAATAAGAAAATTCAAACAAAATCAGAATCAAATTAATACACAACACCAAAGAGAAATCCGGGAAGTACAACATCAGCTGACACAGGTAATACAAGAATTACGTATTTCAGAGGACACTCGCGCTCCAACACGGGAAGAGGGACTTAGAAACACGGAAAAGCTGCAAAATAATAACACAGGGCATTTCGGAAGTAATGAAAGAAATTGGGAATGTGCACCGAATTTTGAGATGGAACGGCCGACACGACCTAACAATGACCGATATGCGACTCGCCGTCATGATGATTTTGACTATAAGCTGTTCATTACTACACGTAAATTCAAAACATTTAAGAATTCTGGCAACGACATTCATCCACAAGCATGGCTCCATCAATTCTCTCATTGTTTTCCTCCCAACTGGTCGTTGGAACACAGATTAGAATTTATGTGTGGCTACTTAGAGAATGAACCAGCTGTAAGAATGCGATCGGTAATTCACGATTGCCACAGTGAAGGAGAGTTTTACCATGCCTTCCTCTCAGCATATTGGTCTCAAGCTACACAAGACCGTGTAAAACATAGCATCATGATGATGAAACACTTTGAACAATCTGAATTTTCCAGTCTTGTCAAATATTTTGAAGACATGTTGCATAAGAATCAATATCTTTCAAACCCATACAGCCCCTCAGAACTCATCCGCATTTGCTTACTCAAATTGCCTGAACATTTACGACATATTATTTTGGCAGGACGTTGCAAAGACGACATTGAAGCTTTTCAGGGACTGTTACAAGAACTAGAAATTGACACTGATAATCGCGGAACGCGAAAACAAGGACACAACAATTGCAGGTCACATCCGTCACAATTCTGTGACGACAGAAACAATAACCGGACACGACTGGTCTATTCTTACAACGCAAATCGTGACCTAAACAGACACCACCCATATGACAACCACTGGCAGAGTAATAATTGTTATAGAGAAAGATCGCATTTCCGTAGTAATGACCACCACAGAGACAATCAGAGAAACAGAAAATTTGGGAACCAAAATAATTATTATCAAGGGAGACAGAATAACTTTAGACGCAACGGTCCAGCGCGCAGTTACGATTCAGGGAGAAATTCTCCACCACTTAACCGACAAGAAACTCTCTACAGGAACTACCGACATGACGACAGACGATGTGATCGTAACGACAGACCTGAATTGCATCAGAACTGGCGGGATTCAAACAGAGCAGGGCCCTCTCGAGGAGGTGAATTTGTAGAAGTTAGGTCTCCAAATCCCAATAACGACGCGCGCCAACAAAGAGACAGACAATGACTCGCGCCGCAGGCAGCTGCGTGCGGCCGCTGGCTCAGGGAAAAATAACAAAGACGCTAGCCTTGAGAAAAGATTTAGCATTCTTTACCGATGTAAACAACATGATAATTGCTTTGAAGTTGAAAGTCTGCGTACTAGGAAGAGTAAAGGATTGCACCACACTTCACATGTAAAACCGCTTACTGAGAGATAATCTGCTTTTTAACTTTGTCTTTGCCATATAACTTTTCACTTCACGTTACTAGTATGCTTTAGAAACTGTTACCATGCAACAATGTTGGAAGTTAAATGTCCAGCCAAGAACCAAGAGAAATTATTTAAACAGAAATTACGAATGCATTGTTATTGCGAACAGACGACACAGTGTTATTGTGTGTGTACATTCTTGCTTGTTTGTTGTATGATTACGTAACGACTATAAGGCTCACATACTTAGAACATTTACCAGTACTGCTAATGAGATTTTAATGCAACATTTTGGTTTACTTGAAAATATATTCTGGATTTAAAGTACTTTCAGTGAGATACCAGATGGCACAGTGGTTAGTTTATGTGACAGCTACACGATTTTTATCACGACGCTACTAATGAGTGACAATTTACAATGTTGCTTTTGCAGTGTATCTGTTTTATATCTGCACAGTTTTCTGAATTCTTCTAGGAAGAAAAACATGTTTTAGTAGTAACTTTTGTGGTATAGCAACAATGAGACAGCCTTTTTCGTGGCATAACAATACGTTACTGTACAGTACTTTCCTCATCACGGCAATAAGCGTAATAACTAAGATACCTATACGTAAAGCATTTCACTTTTGTGTATCATGAGGTAAGTACATTGACTTTAGCAGAACTTTGCTTACAGAGGACGATAACTACGACAGTTCCACAGAATTATCTTACAGCAAGACGCGCATTTAGCGCTACAGGACACGCATTTGAGTGATTAATCTTATACTTAAAACACTTATTTTCAAAGATTTTTTAATTACAAAGAAAGTTTTCCGTGATACATTTCATTCCATTGCTGTAATTTGTAACACCTGAGGGTATAATTACGTTTATCCTCAGGGGGGTACACGCTTACTTTGTGTACCATGTGTGTGGCAAGCACAAGGAACCCTAGCTAATATGGTATTTGCTTATACAACTTTACACATCGGTACCATATTTCTCTAACACACAAATTACACAGCTATCTGATTATTTAACTGAGAGAGACAAACATTTATTTTACTACATCAGTGACAGATGTTTACGCAATTATACAGTTGGATAACTTCACACTTATGAAACTGTATTTTGTCTGTACTTTGTAAACTGTTCATATTTTTTCGGAATCATTGTGATACTATGAGAGCTTTGAATGATGTATTTGGTATGAGATCATGATTTTTAAAGTACGTTTGAGGCAGCTGACACTTTTGACATGAGCAGAGAATTATTTTAGGCTTAGAAATTATTGGAGGAAGTTACGACGATTTTGAGATTTGACTGAAGTGTTATGATGTTATTATTACGACGACGATGTGTATTATGTTGTTGAGGAATGTTTATTATGCTACGTATTTCTCATGATGAAATATTGAAGAAGTGTCGACGAATATGTATATGTATAATGAGGTAAGGAATAATGAGTAGTGTTTAGGGACTCTGATTTATGAAAAGGATGTTGGAAACCAAGAAACGTACTTTAAGAGTTATGAAATGTGTGACTGTATCACAATGCTGACCAATATTTTTTTTGGACACTTATATTTATAGGATTTTGTTTCTACAGATTTGCAACGCTAATTCTTGACCTGTGAAATATTTTTATGTGCGACTGTCTCTGTAGCGGAAACTGCTGTCGTAAATATTTCCGTAAGAAAGTTAACGGACCACCTACACATAATGCGTCGTGGGCACCCAGCTGTGTCAGACGCCTGGAGAAAAAGCCATTAGTGCGTGCCTTTCAGAGCACAGGAAAACACCTGGAGAACAAGCCATTAGGGTGTGCCTTTCATCGCTAATGCGACACCCTCGTTACTTGAAAACATATGATTACTCGCACTTTGTGCTAATTGCTGAAATGCTTATGAATTGATGGGAAATATTCGTACATCTGCACACCTGATTATGACAAGTGTCTTTCTATGAGAGTTGAGAGCTACTGACTTACGAAATGCCACATGACTATTGAATGATGTTTTTATGCTTTGGTTTGCGTAATTGCTTATTTCACTTGATATCTGGTTTCCAGCTGTGTTGCAGCATTGCTTTTATAAAATAAA
Organism: Schistocerca serialis cubense; assembly: GCF_023864345.2. NCBI lineage: Eukaryota > Metazoa > Arthropoda > Insecta > Orthoptera > Acrididae > Schistocerca > Schistocerca serialis. The sequence continues at coordinate 633,773,819 of NC_064643.1, read as the reverse complement.
ATGCATTTGCTAATGTGAACACTTTCTGTCAACAGATCTATTAAATAATTATTTTATGATCCACATTCTTTAAAAAAGGAGCACTTGGAAAGGAAAGAACAATAAGAAGGAACTAGTAACTGCATACATAATATTCTTTTCAAGTACATGGTAATATTTCTTTTACAATAAGTTGTTGTGGTGCACCACTTTAATTACATAGACATTAAGATGTGAATATACATTTCCCTTATCTGCATTGTTGTTTTTACTGTAATATTTTTTCTTCTTGAGCTATGTCATGTTTAGATATAAGCTGCTGTTTGCCAGGCATAGTGCTACTGAACTTTAATTTGTGTTACTCTGCTAAGCCAATTTTCCTACTCATTGATTTTTCATGTTGCTGCACATTGGCTCATATTAGTTGTAATTTTGCATTTTATCTGTTAATTTAGATTTACGGTAGCTTGCTTTGCAATTTTCCAATTTTTTGGTAATTGCTGTTTATATTAATTGTTATGTGATGCTGCATTGCCTCGTCCCTTAGTTTAGCATCTGAGCTCAGTAGATTTAAGTTAGCTTAAGAGGGGGTAGCCTCTAAGAGAATGAGTTGCGATGAATTGGAAGAAATGCATTGAGAAAACAGGTTTAGGTAGGATTTTCTTGGAAATAAATGTTGAGGTAAGAAATGTGTGAACATATAAATACAGAAAGCATGCTTAGATAGAATTTTTTTTGGTGGAAACAAAGGATGAAATAAGAGGAAAGATATATGAAGTTTTGGGTTGGACTGCAGTACCAAATGTTACACTGAAAACGAACCCTGTCCTTTCCTATTGGTGTTATCCCACTATGTGTTTGTGTACCCTTGAGTATTTGTTTTCTTCCTGTCTCTGTGTACTGTTTCATAGAATTTTTTTCTCTTCTAATACTAAGCTATATTCACTATGAGGAGGAATACTGTTATCCTCAAATATAAGTTGCATTAATAATATGTTATTTTCTTTGTAAAGTTGTTTACAATTCTGTTCTGTTTCAATGTTCATGTGTGAAATTAATGTTTCGAAAACTATTCTCATTATTTTATGTATGTACTTATGTCACTATTTTTGTAACACTCATGTATATGTTTATTTCTATTCTTTTGTAAAGCCTGTACTACAAATGTTATCTGTATTATTATGTTTTTAATGATGTATTTTGTACCTTTGTAATTGTATTCTTATGTTATAAAATTGTAATTGTCACCAGTTCATGACATTATTAACTTGTTAGTTACATTTCACTGCACACGTTTCTGTTGGTCATAGTATGTGGACAATATATGAGAAGTAGGGACTGTTAGTGTTTGCACGTGTGTTGGTAATTCAGCAAGGGACTGGATAACAGCATTGCTGGTTCTAAGGACAATTAAAAGAAAAACTTTCTGAGTGCACAAGTGGTGGTTTATGGACTTGCTATATTCTCTGCAAGAATCTTCGATGGTGATTGTGCACCTGCACAGTCGCAACGGATGGCTGCTGGCCGTCTCTACCAGGACTACAGTGGGTCTGCACCTCTGGTGGCCCACCAATACCATTATCTCTACAAGGACTACAGTGGGTCTGCATCTATGATGACCTACCAACGCCATTATTTCTACAAGGACTGCAGTGGGTCTGCACCTCTGGTGGCCCACCAATACCACAATCTCTACCAGGACTCCAGTGGGTCTGCTCTGTGATGACCTACCTAACAATATTCTTCAAAACGTCGAATGAACTCTGCTGTGGGTTTGCTCTGTTGTGGCCCATTACCTGTCAGCATGTCAAGAGTCAGCACTGTCTTTCCGTTGGAAGGACAACACTACTTCTTCAAGACTGCATGGAAATCCACTACTTCTGTGTGCATTGTCTTTTACTGCTCAGACTTTGAGAAAAGAAACGGCAGTTTCACTGTGATGAATGATCAAGACTGTCTTTATAGACTGTGAGAAAATTTTAGCTTTTGACCAACATTGTATCAATAAGTGTGTGCATTTTATATCTTTGTTACTGTAATTGTGAAAATTTTTTGTCAAATCTGTATTGGCCAGTGCCCAACACCATTTGTAAAAATTTTTTGTGGGGAGCATGGGGGCTATGTAAGTAGGCTGTTTATGTTTTCTTTATGTAAGTAGGCTGTTTAGGTTTTTATTGGTAAAGCCACCTCTGTATGAAAATCACTGGCTGTGCTGTGTGCAGTCTGTGGCTAGTTTGCATTGTTGTCTGCCATTGTAGTGTTGGGCAGCGGCAGCTGGATGTGAACAGCGCGTAGCGTTGCGCAGTTGGAGGTGAGCCGCCAGCAGTGGTGGATGTGGGGAGAGAGATGGCGGAGGTTTGCAATTTGTCATGAACTGAAATATATATTATGACTTGTGATGATATTAAGGTAAATACATTGTTTGCTCTCTATTAATATCTTTCATTTGCTAACTACCCCTATCAGTAGTTAGTGCCTTCAGTAGTTTGAATCTTTTATTTAGCTGGCAGTAGTGGCGCTCGCTGTATTGCAGTAGCTTGAGCAGCGAAGATTTTTGTGAGGTAAGTGATTTGTGAAAGGTATAGTTTAATGTTTGTCAGGGCCATTCTTTAGTAGGGAATTTTGAAAGTCAAATTGCGTTGCGCTAAAAATATTGTGTGTCAGGTTAAGCACAGTCCTGTATAAATGTTCAAAGGGGACGTTTCAACACCAGGAACCGCGGTGTTGGCCGTCGAATGGCGCTAGCTGCGCAGCATTTGTGCACCGCCGCCGTCAGTGTCAGCCAGTTTGCCGTGGCATACGGAGCTCCATCGCAGTCTTTAACACTGGTAGCATGCCGCGACAGCGTGGACGTGAACCGTATGTGCAGTTGACGGACTTTGAGCGAGGGCGTATAGTGGGCATGCGGGAGGCCGGGTGGACATACCGCCGAATTGCTCAACACGTGGGGCGTGAGGTCTCCACAGTACATCGATGTTGTCGCCAGTGGTCGGCGGAAGGTGCACGTGCCCGTCGACCTGGGACCGGACCGCAGCGACGCACGGATGCACGCCAAGACCGTAGGATCCTACGCAGTGCCGTAGGGGACCGCACCGCCACTTCCCAGCAAATTAGGGACACTGTTGCTCCTGGGGTATCGGCGAGGACCATTCGCAACCGTCTCCATGAAGGTGGGCTACGGTCCCGCACACCGTTAGGCCGTCTTCCGCTCACGCCCCAACATCGTGCAGCCCGCCTCCAGTGGTGTCGCGACAGGCGTGAATGGAGGGACGAATGGAGACGTGTCGTCTTCAGCGATGAGAGTCGCTTCTGCCTTGGTGCCAATGATGGTCGTATGCGTGTTTGGCGCCGTGCAGGTGAGCGCCACAATCAGGACTGCATACGACCGAGGCACACAGGGCCAACACCCGGCATCATGGTGTGGGGAGCGATCTCCTACACTGGCCGTACACCACTGGTAATCGTCGAGGGGACACTGAATAGTGCACGGTACATCCAAACCGTCATCGAACCCATCGTTCTACCATTCCTAGACCGGCAAGGGAACTTGCTGTTCCAACAGGACAATGCACGTCCGCATGTATCCCGTGCCACCCAACGTGCTCTAGAAGGTGTAAGTCAACTACCCTGGCCAGCAAGATCTCCGGATCTGTCCCCCATTGAGCATGTTTGGGACTGGATGAAGCGTCGTCTCACGCGGTCTGCACGTCCAGCACGAACGCTGGTCCAACTGAGGCGCCAGGTGGAAATGGCATGGCAAGCCGTTCCACAGGACTACATCCAGCATCTCTACGATCGTCTCCATGGGACAATAGCAGCCTGCATTGCTGCGAAAGGTGGATATACACTGTACTAGTGCCGACATTGTGCATGCTCTGTTGCCTGTGTCTATGTGCCTGTGGTTCTGTCAGTGTGATCATGTGATGTATCTGACCCCAGTAATGTGTCAATAAAGTTTCCCCTTCCTGGGACAATGAATTCACGGTGTTCTTATTTCAATTTCCAGCAGTGTATTTGGAAAAAAAAGTGAGGGAACTAGCAATCTCAAATGGAGTTAGCCCAAAAAAAGCAAGCGTTTACCTTAGGTTTCTATCACTATGGTAATTCACTTTTATGAAAATGATTAATATAGTCGAAGATGCCATGAAGAAAGGAGTTTTTTTCTTAAAACCACATGAAGGATCAAATTGTGATCATGCACAAAAGTGGTTGATGCATGTTATAAGAAAAAAGGTGAAGTAAATACCAAAAACTAAAAAAAACTTAACTCCTCCCGAACAGGCCATGAAGGCCCAACGGCGCCGACCGGCCGCCGTGTCATCCTCAGCCCACAGGCGTCACTGGATGCGGATATGGAGGGGCATGTGGTCAGCACACCGCTCTCCCGGCCGTATGCCAGTTTGCGAGACCGGAGCCGCTACTTCTCAATCAAGTAGCTCCTCAGTTTCCCTCACGAGGGCTGAGTGTACCTCGCTTGCCAACAGCGCCCGGCGGACCGGATAGTCACATATCCAAGTGCAAGCCCAGCCCCACAGCGCATAACTTCGGTGATCTGATGGGAACCGGTGTTACCACTTCGGCAAGGCCGTTGGTGAAGTAAATACCGGGTTTTCAAATTTTTGCATAATTATTCCCCAAAGACTGTGTTCTAACAAGTACTAGATGAACTCGTTCTGCCCGTGTGTGCGCACGCTCTTAATTCACCAAAAGTTTAATCTTTTTGTGCAAGGTTCAAATATTCGTAATAAGGAAGAAAGGAAGAATTGAGTTTAAAGTCCTGACGACAAAGTGGGTTAGCTATAAAGGCGGCTGAAGTGTAACATGTCTTAAGTTCGGTTCGCAAATTTTAGTCGAAATCTAATGCGTTCACCCAAGTGTTTTGTTCTGTACAAGTGGAACTTATGTAAACAGCAGTGTTCTTCGCAACAGGGATACACTGGAAAATGGTGAACAGGATCCAGCAGCGGGACAGCGACAGGTGCAGCAGCGGCCCTGCTTCGGGCTGAAGGTGAAGCCGCGATTCGAGGTATAGCAGATCTGGTCCGCTCCCAGATACGTGCCGCTCTTAAACATAAAGAAAATATCGAGCTGACTACTGGCACTATATCAAACGTAGTAATGGCAGTAGTTCTAATAAAAATTCTAGACACTGTTGACAGCAATACTGCTGAAATTACAGCTTTAGAATATTCTTTGTCAGAGTATGAGAAAAAGGCACAACATTTGGAAGAAAACCTGTCTGCTGCGATGGACGAATTAGAACAGTACCATAGGCGAAACAATCTGCGGGTCGGAAGAGTCGGAAGACACAGAAAACCTGATTACAGAGCTTGCACATAGGAAATTAGGCATTGAAGTCAGTAAGGTGGACACTGACGGGAGCTGTCGGGTGGGACAAAGATTACCAGTTGCTGTGAAACCTCGTCCAATAATTGTGACGTTTGTCTCGTACCGAAAAAGGGTCGAAATCTTTAACCGCAAGAAGAAATTAGAAAGGAAGAGGCTTACAATAAGAGAACAACTTATACAGTAATGTCTAAAGATTTTGAACAATACCATTTCCCATTTCGGCCTTCAGAAAGTGTGCACTCAGGGTGGCAGAGCATTTACCACGACTGCAGCTGGAACAAGGGCAGTTACAAACATGAGGGAACTGAATAACGTTAAATGAAACTACCCAGGCCAAAGTGAAAACTTAACAACTTTCGCCTTAGTTTAATACTAATCTAGAGCAACATCCCTTGTACTCTAAATACTATCTTGAAACTGTATCAACTTTAGAACTATCTTTGTGTCTGTGCCTTCACCTATTGCTCTCGTAATTGTAACTCCGTAGTTTGTTTGTACTAGTGCCTTCACTTATTACCCTTAACTGTAGTATTACTTAATTTTATTTTGTTTACTGTTAACACTATTTGCCAGAGAAGTCTCTATCTTAGATGTAGTAGGAGCACTGTAATTGTTATTCGTTTCCTGATTGTATTACTCACTCACTGTCTTGACTTAAACAGCCAAAAGATAATTCGCAGTCACTGATACTTGTGTACTTTCTGATTTAATTGTTAGCTTTCTGCGTTAATCTTTTAGTTATCAAACCTATTTTTCTCTGCTAACAGCATCGGCCTTGAATATCATCTGCTTCTCTCCTCCCAACCTGACCTGAACTGTATACTTCTCTAACTACTTTTCATCCTTTAATACGAAGGGTAATTTGTTTTTACAGTCGTCACTGTTCTCAGCCATATTCCCTCACAACGAATACTCTTGCCCCCCCCCCCTCCCCCACGCCACCGTATCCGCGCCGACCCCCGCGTTTTGTGCTAGGGCCCGGGGCAGCCGCTGTCCCTACTTGCAGCATTATACAGGAAATGATTCGCGACGGCTGAACTCTACGACTCGTGCACGCAAACGTGCAGCCGTTACCGGCACACTTGACTGCCAAGGCTCGAAAACAAAATTTGTGTTTAAAATTTTGTACATAGACTCATGTCACATTTCTAGCCACGCCTGCGTCGGCGTGTGATTGTGTTTCTCTTGGTCTGTACACAACAGCGCTTCCAGTCTTGGGGGAGAGGAGTTAAGACCTCAGTAATCGCTTACCTCAGCAAGTAGTTGACGTCTTTAGTTCAAATGGCTCTGAGCACCATGGGACTTAACATCTATGGTCATCAGTCCCCTAGAACTTAGAACTACTTAAACCTAACTAACCTAAGGACAGCACACAACACCCAGTCATCACGAGGCAGAGAAAATCCCTGATCCCGCCGGGAATCGAACCCGGGAACCCTGGCGTGGGAAGCGAGAACGCTACTGCACGACCACGAGCTGCGGACTGACGTCTTTAGTGTATGTGTTTCAGTGTTGTCTAACAAACAGAGCAAAAATGAATGAAACCATTAATGTTTGGAACGTTTTAAATATTGTGACATCCATGTTAAGAAGGCGTTTCTCGCTGGTGTCGGTGTGGGATAGGATGATCACATTTTCACAATGTTTTTGGTCGATCTGATTATATTCATTTCGCTCCTCAACTGAAGTTACGTTGGATATGATAGTGGATCAAGAAAACGGCTTTGTAGACTGTAACGCGATTAATATGTTTGAGCCGTGGCGCCATTTAAGTTAGTAGTCTGTTCTGTGTCGCTACTAGCTCAAGGGTGGTATCGACTATCCCTCTTGAGGCCCCATTGCCAATACCTATGAGGAGAAGTTGGTATCTGTGGGTTGTGTCCTTAGAAGGTCTTTGCTTGCTTGTATACAGGGTGTGTCAATATCAATTGCCACCTAGAATAAATCCGAACGTATGACAGTAGGTGAAAAGTTTGTGGGACAAATGTTGCATGGGAAAATGGGTGCAATAATATGACGTTGGTTTTTTGCTGTTAGGCGCGCGTTAACTTTGTTTTTTAAATGGGATGCTATAGTTTGGTATTATTTTCTGATAATGGATATCGAGACGAATCCAATGATGTGTAACAGTAAGGTCTTTTAAGGTCAACGAAGGTCACAAAGGTGGCATGAACGTCCATTTACAGAAGGTGCCAACGTGAGACATAACTTGCAGACAAGCACATCTTGCACTTTCGATAACCTTACGTGTTTAAACTTTCAACTGTCCTCTTCGTGATCTCAAGTAGGGTGCTATCCTAATAGTGCTAAAAACCGAGTATCCTAATTATCAAGAAATGCTAATTTGTTTCCATTGAAATGTGCCTAAATTCAGTTTTAAAGCATATAAAAGTTGCTAGTTAAATCATTTGTTTCACCGATAAAAAGAGAGGCACATAATATTTAACCGATGAAAAGTTTTAATTTGCTATGAACTGCTTTAATTTGAAAGTGCCAAAGTCTTAGTGCTAATGAACATAAATGTGGTTAGTTGAAATCACTTGCTTCACAATTGGTGTTATGGGAGACTTAAATTTGATCCTATTTGAAACTTAACTTGAACTTGAATTTATTTCCAAAGCTCAGTAACAATATTACTAGTGTAAATTGTTTTAAAGCGTTGGGGGCTAAATAATTTATTCCAAAGCTCAGTAACAATATTGCTAGTGTAAATTGTTTTAAAGCATTGAGGGCTAAATAATCTTAAGTGGAGTTGTAGTTCAGCATTTATGTGATGCAAAGTGTTTCTGAAATGTGAGCTTAGTTACTTATAAAGAAAGCGACAGTTTAATGGTCCCCAGTTTAATCTTTAGTAGCAGGGAAAGGTCAATTTGAATCTGGGTTTTGCAAATGAATCTGAAACATTGCCACTGTGGTACGAATATGTAATTTTGTTATTTCAGTGTCATATTATTGCATTTGTGATGTGTATATGTATGTTAGTTCAACTTGAACTCTTCTCAGGTACTACTTAGTCTCGTGTTGTCTTTGGGAACAATTTTTTGTAATGAATTAGTCAAAGGTTTAAGTGATGATTGCAGTTAACAGCGGTAAAATTTCTTCTACATTTCTGTGATCGCTAACCTATGCTGTTGATAACTACTACTACCCACTGTGCAGTTCGTATGGTTATTGTGGGTGTTCATTGCACTTTACAAAGAAAGAATTTATGAAAGTCCCCTTTTGCAATAGTATATTTAAATCTGTTGAGAATAGTGTTTTCACATTATTATGCCTAACTAGGTTGGCGAACGTTTATTATTTCATTTACAAAAAACTTACACTTCTTTCATTATGGCCTAAATTTTAGTCTCTCTACTTTCTTCTAATTGCCACCCTTACAAAATTCACGTTCGATTCCCTTTGTCCGTTTGTTAATGCACAGTCAAACTTTTCAAAATTCCTCCCAGAGGCTAACGGTTACTGCACGTTAAGGTCATATTTGGTATTTGACATTCAGCGGTTGCGTTATACTCGGCTTTCCTATGACAGGACTAGAAATTCGGTTATTAGGAGAGAGGTAGCGAACGCACGCAACGCCAGTAGAGCATTATAAAGAGACTTGAAGAATTTTGCTGAAGAAAATATTTCAGGTACAAGTACCAGAAACTTATAAAGAGGTGCATGAATGTTTCGCCAAGGCGCATTTAAAATTTCACATAAAATAGAAAATCACTGTTTCGTTCCAGTAAACTCAAAATCTCTGCAAGTTCTCAGAGTTTCTGAGTCAAAACAAGGCTTCATTTTGTGTGGAGAGATTGCGTTGCACAGTTACGTTCCCAATAATTTGGATAGAAAGTGATGGATAGAAGCTTTATTGACAGAAAACAATGGAAATAGCGTTTGTCCATAAAGTTTCTGCATCACGCTAAACATCTTTTCATTGGCCTCAAAAGGTAGATAGATGGTGGATCACAACGGTGGACCTTATCGCAATAATAGTACCTCCCAAAACATCAGCTAGCCTCAATGAAATAACAACACATAATGAGACACAGTAATTCAACGAAAAATACACTCCTGGAAATGGAAAAAAGAACACATTGACACCGGTGTGTCAGACCCACCATACTTGCTCCGGACACTGCGAGAGGGCTGTACAAGCAATGATCACACGCACGGCACAGCGGACACAACAGGAACCGCGGTGTTGGCCGTCGAATGGCGCTAGCTGCGCAGCATTTGTGCACCGCCGCCGTCAGTGTCAGCCAGTTTGCCGTGGCATACGGAGCTCCATCGCAGTCTTTAACACTAGTAGCATGCCACGACAGCGTGGACCTGAACCGTATGTGCAGTTGACGGACTTTGAGCGAGGGCGTATAGTGGGCATGCGGGAGGCCGGGTGGACGTACCGCCGAATTGCTCAACGCGTGGGGCGTGAGGTCTCCACAGTACATCGATGTTGTCGCCAGTGGTCGGCGGAAGGTGCACGTGCCCGTCGACCTGGGACCGGACCGCAGCGACGCACGGATGCACGCCAAGACCGTAGGATCCTACGCAGTGCCATAGGGGACCGCACCGCCACTTCCCAGCAAATTAGGGACACTGTTGCTCCTGGGGTATCGGCGAGGATCATTCGCAACCGTCTCCATGAAGCTGGGCTACGGTCCCGCACACCGTTAGGCCGTCTTCCGCTCACGCCCCAACATCGTGCAGCCCGCCTCCAGTGGTGTAGCGACAGGCGTGAATGGAGGGACGAATGGAGACGTGTCGTCTTCAGCGATGAGAGTCGCTTCTGCCTTGGTGCCAATGATGGTCGTATGCGTGTCTGCCGCCGTGCAGGTGAGCGCCACAATCAGGACTGCATACGACCGAGGCACACAGGGCCAACACCCGGCATCATGGTGTGGGGAGCGATCTCCTACACTGGCCGTACACCACTGGTGATCGTCGAGGGGACACTGAATAGTGCACGGTACATCCAAACCGTCATCGAACCCATCGTTCTACCATTCCTAGACCGGCAAGGGAACTTGCTGTTCCAACAGGACAATGTACGTCCGCATGTATCTCGTGCCACCCAACATGCTCTAGAAGGAGTACGTCAACTACCCTGGCCAGCAAGATCTCCGGATCTGTCCCCCATTGAACATGTTTGGGACTGGATGAAGCGTCGTCTCACGCGGTCTGCACGTCCAGCACGAACGCTGGTCCAACTGAGGCGCCAGGTGGAAATGGCATGGCACGCCGTTCCACAGGACTACATCCAGCATCTCTACGATCGTCTCCATGGGAGAATAGCAGCCTGCATTGCTGCGAAAGGTGGATATACACTGTACTAGTGCCGACATTGTGCATGCTCTGTTGCCTGTGTCTATGTGCCTGTGGTTCTGTCAGTGTGATCATGTGATGTATCTGACCCCAGGAATGTGTCAATAAAGTTTCCCCTTCCTGGGACAATGAATTCACGGTGTTCTTATTTCAATTTCCAGGAGTGTATATAAAGGGATAGTCAGTAAATCAGAATTACACCAGTAAAACCCAGATTTCTAAAGATTTGAATCCCATGTATGAAACAGCTTCAAACGTCTCACTGCTGTACTGACGAGTTACTGCGTCAAGTATTTGACGTTAAGTATGTAAGCGAGAAAATTATGAGAAATGGTTTGAAATTATGCTTAAACTTTGTTGTAAGTCGCTAAGAGCTGTCATTATCAAACACTGGATGAGTATAGACTGTGTAATTTGCGCTCCATTTTAGACAAAAGCACCTCAATCTTTACGACGTCAAATATCCTGAACCGAGGTGCACGAGAAAGGCAGGCCGTGGCTCGTACGTCACAGCACGTGACACTATAGATAGGTCTTCCGAGTGCCAGCGACCGTCTCTGGCGAGGAGCGAGTAACTATTGCAGACGAGTTTAATAATTCTTGACTGCCCGTTTAAATGCATGAAAGTTCCCTGTTACACATGACAAAATTAACACTTTCAATCTGTACCTTTTAAGTTAAATACACCTTTACACGGTACCTTTTAAGTCAAACATGGATTCCCCGAGTCCCTTCTCGGAGTCGAGCCTTCCCAAAGTGTGGTGGACAAACCTACTAGTCTGACGTCACAAGTTCGTCGCAGTGCCCGTATATCTCGTTGGCCCCGTCCTGAACTGAGCGCCATACAGACATAATTTTGCAGGCACACTCAGTGATACATGTAGGGATTGTGTGTAAAGTCTGTCAATAGTGAAGCTAGTAGCGAAGAACTAAGAAAGTAAAATGTCATGTCTGGTGCTGAAGTTTTACCACATGAACAGTGGGAAAGTAGTAAGCGATAACCTTTTTTCCGTTCATCATTTTGTGAGAATCGTCAATGACAAAAAGTTTCAAAAAGGTTGGAAATTATTTGTAAAGTTTGTTGGAAGTCACTAAACATTCTCATTCTCACATACTGAATTAATAATGTCCAGGTATTCGCGTGCCGTCAGTTACTCTGCCCCAAGACATCAAGATGCAGACACACTTTCTTACTGTGACACTTGTCTTTTAACATAAGATTTGTAAGTAGGCTGTTTAGGTTTTTTTATTGGTAACGCCACGTATCGGTCTGTATGAAAATCACTGGCTGTGCTGTGTGCAGTCTGTGGCTGGTTTGCATTGTTGTTTGCTATTGTAGTGTTGGGCAGCTGGATGTTAACAGCGCTTAGCGTTGCGCAGTTGGAGGTGAGCTGCCAGCAGTGGTGGATGTGGGAAGTGAGATGGCGGAGTTTTTGACAGAGATAGTACATTTGTAAGACTGGATGCCATGAACTGATATATCTAGTATGACTTTTGAAGACTATTAAGGTAAATACGTTGTTTGTTCTCTATCAAAATCTTTCATTTGCTAACTATGCCTATCAGTAGTTAGTGCCTTCAGTAGTTTGAATCTTTTATTAAGCTGGCAGTAGTGGCGCTCGCTGTATTGCAGTAGTTCGAGTAACCAAGATTTTTGTGAGGTAAGTTATTTGTGAAACGTATAGGTTAATTTAGTTAGGGCCATTCTCTTGTAGGGATTATTGAAAGTCAGATTGCGTTGCGCTGAAAATATTGTGTCAGTTTAAACACAGTCATGTATAATTTTTCTAAGGGGACGTTTCAGATTATACATCTCAATGGGTATATTATGGTAGCACTTTAAATTTTTGAATTCGGTCAATAATTACTCGCAATATAGACAATCAAAGTTTTGTTGCCGCTGAAAGTTGTTAGATACCCAGCCAGCAACTGTAACTCGGTTCGAGGTTTCGGGATCTCGCTTATTAATAGATTCTTAACGTAATATGAGCAAAATCACAATAAAATAATTTACAGCTGTAATTCAATAACATAAAAACTTTATGTTCATATTCAGTGACGAATGCGAAAACCGTATTTTTAACTAATGTACCAAAAACATTGACAAATATTATCTGCAAGCTGCATTCATTTTCTAGTTGCCAACCTCTGTGGCTAAATTTTAAGTTTCGTCAGCGGTACAGTTTAAAGCTGAAAATTTTGCTCCTTACACTATTACACAGTGAAAATTAACATCAATAATCAGTTTTTTGTTGCACTATTGACCAGCAGTGACACGCTATAATTCCGAGGGATGTTTGTGAGGACGCTACTGTCTCCATCTGTGATATTTCTGTTTTGTTTATGTCTCCACACAAAATTATGGAGACTTTTGCAGCTGAAATTTTATCTAGGACTTCTATTATTCTTTGAAAAAGAATCTAAACTACCACTTCCTTATCAATACACACACAAAATGATTGACTTCTTGTGTGCATCAAGCTACTTAGTCCCATATCTGGTGTAAACGCACGATCCTCCACTCCTCGAAGTAGTCCTACAATAAAAGTCTGTCCTTTTACACAACAATAAGACTACATGTTGGATTTCTGTGTTTCTGCCCATGTGCTTAGAGGCACAATCTTCTGTGCAGTTCAAAGTTTGGAGCTAGATTTCAAACTTTTGCATTTTATTAATTATTTATGTGTTTTTGTGAAATCCAAGATAGTTTGATTTTAAGACCTTTATTCCAATTACTGACTTCGACTGAATCGTGCTGTCATCTTCAGATTGGCGTTACACTTTGCTAATATGATCACATGCATGTGTCGTCGACATTTTGAGAACTAAGTGTAAATGCATTAAAAAACTCCGCATGGTTTGTCATTTATAAAACAAAATGCTCCTAGATGGGCTGTCAAGTGAATACAAGGTAAAAGCGCAACTTCCATGGCTCCAATAGAGCTGAAACTACATGCCATGTCAGCTACCTCACGTGGACTAAACTGTTTAGTTTTCTTGTCCGCCGGCATTGGCGTTTTCTATCTCCAACATTACCAACTAAAATATCTACAAGAGACGCATGCTGCTTGCCAATGCCTCTGTGAAGGCAGCTTTCCTTGAATCAGCCAATCTCTTTCCTTTCTACTGCTTACGATTCAGATCATGTGTCTTCATCGTAATGCTGTACGAAACGTCACACTAAGCCTGGCACTCCCCAGCTAGAGGATGGGTTTAGGAAAACACGGCATAAATAATTTTCAAAGAGTGTACGGTACCTAGATGTGCGTTGAAGACCGTTAATAGCGTTTTGAGGGGTCCACCAATAATCAAGCTCCACTTTCTCCCCTTCGCTAAATACACAGTTGAAGGTCACTCAGTGAACTATGTGCGTGCGTGATATTTTGCGATGCTAAAGTAATAGTCCTGCGGGCAAGGAGGGTCTGAGGTTCAGACACGTCAGGTGTGACACGAAGGCAACAAGCTAAGACCTCTATTAATCGCCAAACGCCGGACGGCGACATGCAGGCAAAGCGATTTTCATCGGCGTCCAGGGGGCCACAGTTAGGGTAGAGTAGGGAGTCCGTTAATCCCATTGCATGGAGCTGGTGTCCTGCAGCGTACTTGTTGTTGGTGATTTGATACCAGGTTGCGCACACGATGGTTGCCAGAAAGTGGCGGTGTATCGGTTTCCACACTCGTGACCAATTGACAGTTGGGTACTCAGCTTCTACAACGTTACGCGGAACTGCCTGCGGGCGCATTGCGGGGAAACCCGAGATCACATACCTATAGTCGAGAATGAATGTAGATACATGGGAGAGCTGTGTCGCGACTTGCACCACAGACACAGGCGGGGCATGAGAGACAGGCACTAGGACCTCCAATAGATGATCGCTGAGGGGTGTATTTTGGCTGTTCCATCGTTTGTACATATAGCTCATAAAGGGCAGCTGCCAGTGCCCAGACGTTAACCAGTTTTAGCACCCCATTGCGCAGGGAAAGGATGAGAGTGTCATAACGTACTTCAAATACGTATCCTGTTGACAAGAAATCACTCAAGGCCGCCTGAAGTTCGCAACTTATCACCACCAGTAGGGGGAAGAGCTGTGCCGCGTGATTGTTTTGACGCCACACAGAGGTACAGGAATTCCACACATTGCAGCTGGTTCAAGTCCCGGAGCAGGGTCTGTCGCGCCATCGCACGTACAGTGTGTAGTAACTGTCGATAATTTGCCGCGGCCGTTATGCGTACATCCTTTGTAAACGAGGGCTCCCAAATATCACAGTGGGACGGAGCGACAGCGCCCAGTCGAGACCGCGCCCGATATCCAGTGATGACGACTCGTTCATGTTCAGAAGACCACCCGCAACCTGTCCATATCACTCGATCAAGTTTAGCACCCTACGAACTTCGTCGGAGGAAGAAATCAACAATAGCAGGTGATATCCTGAAGCGTGATGGTAGATAGAATGTAGCTGAGATCCCTGACGAGTGGCTCGAGCTTCATTGCATAAAGGTAGGTAGAAAGAGAACAACCTTGCCCGTCCTTTGACGCGGACCTGAGAGCTAACTGCTGCCAGAAGACGCTGCACGCTGTCGATATAGGGGAAAATCCCATACAGGCCCTCGCCTGTAGATGGAAGTTATGGTGCACTCTGTCAAACGCCCAATTGAAATCGACGAAAACAACCGCCTCTCTCAGGTGGCAGGCCGAGGCGATCGCTATTAAGTCCCTGCAGTCACCACTAGCCATTTATATGTTGACATCTTCCTCCCCCCCTCCCCCTCCCCCCCTCTTCACCTGTGATGTCTGTTCTGGGGCAAAAGTATTTTTAATGTGGAAAAGTCCTTTTAATGTGGTTTTCCAAAAGCATTTGAAGTGAATGATACTCATTGACCGATTGTCCTCCTGCTGGCCTTCGATTAAAGTAGGTGGTACAGCACAGTCCACAGACATGAGTACTCAGAACACTGTAAACCAGCAGGGCATCATGATATCACGGAAGATCTAGTGAAACTCGATTGGTAATCAGCTGGGCCGTGGAGACTTATTGACCGCGCCTTTGTCCAAGGCTTCCCCACCTTAACTAATCTGTTGCCACATCTGTAGTGTGTGACACCTGTTGTAATGCTTCTCAGAGATCTACGGTTGTTTACTGGTAAAGATGACGAAAATGGTCTTCTAACGCTTACATTATGGTTGCTTGAGTCATACAGGAGCGACTGTCTCACGTCGTAAGGCGTGTGATTGACTGTCGGCGGGGTGGATGTATGTCCACCATAATGTGGTGCATGGTGTGTGCCTCTGCAGCCGTTCGGTCATGTTGTAGCGAGCAGACTACGTCGCCTTCTAATCGGCGCTTCGTCAATGATAGTATGTAAGCCTTGATTTGGTGTCATTCTTGTTGTCTGTCCGGCGATGGGCGTAGAGTGTCAAGGTTCCTGAGTGCAGCTGGAGCCACACAGCCATGTCCTTTCCAAACAGCATAAGACTCTTGCGGACTGCTGGTTTTACGAGGAGGAACCGTCATGCCAAGTAGAGTGGTATTGGGAATGATGTTGCTCGCAATTGGCTCACATTACAGCAACTTGCCGATGGTAGTCTGGGTCCTGCAGGTCTACCAAAGCGTGTTACTACGCCAGACTTGTTTTGGGTGGTGTTGCACCATACAGATGTAGCCACTGTGCTCTGAGAAGACCAGACGCCATCGTTCGGCGGCCACCACATAGGCCTACACGCGATCCAGCTGGCTCGCTAAATGACTGCTAAGAAACATGTGTCCAGAACTGTCACTGTATATTTTTTCCTATGTGTTGCACGAATGAAGACCGCCAGTCGCTATACCCAGTTATGGACAAAGTGTATTGTGTAGGATTTGGTCCTTGCGACGAAGGAAGCAATTAAAATCGCCGGCAAAACAACTATGTTCCTACTAAAAAGGGGGATGACGTCAGCGGTGTAGAATTTGGAGTGGAGAGAAGATACATTACTCCGGTGGCTTTGATACCGTTATGCATTAAAACGGCCATGCTGCTGTTTGTGGGACCACCAGGCATCACATACATTACATAACCATAAAAGACCAGGTGTGCATTTGTTTGCACTTCTTGCAGGAATGCAAAGTCGACTCCTTTGGCTCGCATTGTTTCTCTAGGGAGCTGAATCTTGGCTGGGGAGCTAGCCATGTTGATATTCATCATGGTCAAGCAGTAAGCCTGGGGTTGCAGTAGATGGGCAGGGTTATCCATCGTGACAATGGAGAGAAGCGGACTTCACGAGTGACATCACACCCAGCCGACGGCAACTCTCCCAGTGTTGTTCACACATTAACAGGCAGCGGATTTGGATCCTGCCCGGTCTCGATGTTGATGCAGAATTCTGTTCATGTTCCGTAAGACTGTTGTAGTTGACAGGAAGGGCCCGAGAGGCTTTGCAGCCTGCACTGTAACCTTCCTGCTGATCACTGTTCACCCACAGAGGACTGGCGAAGTCCGTCTGCCATTCCTCTGTGGCGAACAGTGATCAGCAGGAATGTTACAGTACAAGCTGCAAAGCCTCTCGGTCCCTTCCTTTCAACTACCACAGTCTTATGGAACACGAAAAGAATTCCGCCGACTGTTCTGCAGGGATGGAGTCGGTGGCAGCAGTGGCAGCCTCGTGGTCAGCATCCTGCAGGATTAGTCCTTCTTCTTCCTGTACGGGAAAGCCGTCGTGTTCCGATACGGTCCCGTGCTGTCACTTTTGGCGTTTCGGTGGACTCTGTTTTCGTGCATGGTATGTCGGATGATGGCACTGACTCACGCCCCGCCGGCACAAAGTCTTCTGTTAGAACAGTAAGTGTATCAATTGCCATCCTGCGGCTGATGGTGCCTGCAGTGCTAGGTAGCATTGATGATGTTGTACGGAGTTCTGCCACTGGCGTGGCTCACTGATCGGCAAGGCAACAGTTCCCGGAGGGTTGTTCCATTACTACACTATCAGTCTGTTGCATCTGGACAGATGGAGACGTCGTGAGCGCCATCGCATAAGGTAAGTCCATTGGTGTCAGTGGAGGTGCTACGTCTTGTGAAAGTTGAGTTATCTGACGTCGGAGGCACTTGGAACTAGGTGACCTTCCTTGCTACATCCACAACACATTTCAGTCCGGCCATCATAAATAACTATGGCCCAGCAGTCTGCTATTTGGAGGTATGATGGTACGTGTCGTTGGAGTTTAATAGTGTACCTCATTGTGGACTGGATACGTCTTAAATTTGGTTCCACTTTTCTGTCGTGTTCTTGTACTGTACCGTATGGGCAGAGCACCGCCACAATGTCTGTCGCCGTGAGTTCGAAGGGTAGTTCGAATACGCATGCGGTCCACAGTTCTAGTCCAGCATGGTCAACCTCGCCGCTGCCAACATTTCCGTCTGTGTGGCAGAAGCGGAGTCCTTGCTTCATCTCCCAAAGAAGCCTGTCGCAAGTAGCGTCGCTAATAATTTTCACGTATTTCGTGTTACTTATCATCAAGAACTCAAAGATGACGATGTTGGCAGCTGGGATCTTGTCCTCTTCCTTTAAAAAGCTCTCGACATCGGGTGCTTATGGTCTAGAAAAGTCGTTTCTAAAAGCGAATTTCAATGTCGATTTTCGGTATCAGTTCGCCACGATCTCGCCGCGCTGCAGCGTCTCGTTAGTGTGGACTGTAAGATGTAAACAAGGCGAGTGTGCTCGCGTTGCAGGCGGAAGCACAGCAGCACGTCCGCTCTGCTCACCTGTTGAAGGCGGACTGCCATTAGATCACAGCGACCAACATTGACAGTAATTAAAGAACAAGTTAGGTGACAATTGCGTATTACTAGATGCCTTTTTTGGAGCCCAAAACCTTTGAATTCTTGCTCAGGCAGACTGTATTCTTTCCTCTGCTCAGTTCCTGTTCATCAGGGAAGTCATTTAAACTGACACTCACTGTCCTGTACTTCGTCAAGTCTGAGATGTCTCCTCGATTTAATCTGGTCCGTTCAGGATCCTTTCTCAGTTCCCTGAACCATTTGTCGAGACTCTGTGACTACTGTCAGTCATATGAGAATCATTAACTGAGTTTTTCGTCTGTGCTTGGGAGCACAATATAGTAACATTAAACAGGAAACGCTTCCTTATGGTATGAGAAATTATACTGATTTCGTCACGATCTGGCTTTCCGCTTTAGAAACTGATGAGCCTCAAGCAGAGGTAGGTGTAGACAGGACACAACAAACTTTCAATAGGAAATTGAAAAAGAATGTAGGAAAGTCTTCGAAAAGGAAGAAAGTTTTGTTGTTAGGCAGTTCTCATGCCAGAGGTGTAGGCCAACTTCTGCAGGAGGAATTAGGACCAGAATACCAGGTCACAAATTTTTTCAAACCAAGTGCTAGTCTGGATCAGGTGACAGAGGATTTAGGTTCACTCTGTAAAGGATTTACCAGGGAAGACACCGTGGTTATTGTGGGAGGGCCAGGGAACAGCATCGACAGAGATCCTGGGTACAGTATAGAGTGTGACCTGGTAAAGATTGCGTCGGCATCGAGACACACCAATGTTGAATTTGTATCTGTCCTGAGACGCCATGACCGGCCTCATTTGAACTCTTCTGTTGGGAGAGTTAATTTGGAGTTGGAACGGCTGCTTGGGTCGGGTGCGGGGGCTCATATTGGTGTGGTTCCTGTTGATTATCTCAGTAGGTGGGACTATACCAGGCACGGCCTACATCTCAACAGGAAAGGGAAGGGGAAACTGGCTGGGGTAATAACAGAAAATCTAAGGGGGGGGAGGCACTGCCATGAATGGTAAAATACCAGTGGTTACAGGTGTTGGAGCAGCACCTTTTTTAGGATAGGTAAGACAGAAAGATGTCAAGTTCTACGAGAGGTCAGGATTGAAACAAATCTTCAGTTTAGGAAAGAAATTAAACAGCACAATTCTAGCACATTGGATCACCAATCACAGCTATCAATTATAAATTTTCACCAATCACCAGAAATTTTATCTCCACCAAGTTGTATCTCAGTCCTAGGTAATTCCATTGATGAATTAAAGTCACCCAACCCAGTTGACATAATCTGCCTCTCCGAACACCATGTGACCACTGGTATAGGAATTAGGCCTAAGCACAATGAGAAACTCAGACAGGAGAGTACTGCAAATGTTAGAATAAGGAAAGGTTCTCATAAAAGTATAATTAAAAATAATGTAAGTATATTTCATCAAAATATTGGGAGTTTAAAGAATAAAGTAGATGAGCTTCTGGTTTGTTTAGAAGATTTAGAAGCTGAGAATGAAATAGATATACTATGCCTGTCTGAGCATCACATTGTTACTGATATGGATAAGGTAAATGTAAGTGGTTATAAGCTCTCTGCACATGTAATGAGAGAAAATATGGAGAAAGGAGGAGTTGCCATATATATCAAAAGTTATCATTGTGCAAAAAGTATAGAAACAAAAAAGTTTTGTGTAGAGAAACAAATAGAAGCACGTACCTGTGAGCTTAAATTAAATAAAGGCACATTTATAATTGTAACTGTATATAGGTCCCCATCAGGAAATTTTCATCTATTTCTGAAAAATTTGGACTCCTTGTTGTGCTATCTGTCAGGCAGGGGGAAGCAAATTATTATTTGTGGGGACTTCAATGTAGATTCTCTGAAAGACGGTAATTAGAAAAATGACCTTGAAGTATTACTCGGTTCTTTCAATTTGACCCCCGTTATTGATTTTCCTACTCGGGTGGTAAAGGATAGCAGCTCACTGATAGATAACTTATTTAGAGACCAAGATAAGTTTAACCAGATAAATGCTCAGCCTGTTGAGAATGGTCTTTCTGATCATGGTGCACAGCTAGTTACAATATATGACATAGCTCCATTCAGCAATACTAAACAGTCCTCCAAAGTAGTACGTTCAGTCAACGATTTAACAATTGCAAATTTCAGGGAAAGCCTACAGCAGTTAGACTGGGATGAGGTGTACCGTGAACCTGATGCCAATTTAAAATATAATTTATTTCATGACATTTTTGTAAATGCATTTGAAAACTGCTTCCCCAAGAAAATAGTTAAATATACTCGTAAGAAACCTTGTAACAAACCATGGCTTACTAAGGGTATAAAAATATCTTGTAACCGGAAAAGGGAAATGTATCTGACAGCAAGAAAGAGTAGTGACCCAGAATCTATCAAAAATTATAAAAACTACTGTGTTATATTAAGAAAAGTTATTAAAAAATCCAGGAGTATGTGTATCATGTCTGAAATCAGCAACTCTGATAATAAAATTAAAACAATTTGGAATATTATTAAAAGAGAAACAGGTCAACCAAGAGCACAGGAAGACAGTATTACCATCAAATTGAATGAAAACTTTACGAACAAAAAGTCAGAAGTTGAAAATATTTTTAATAATCATTTTCTAAATGTTGTGGATATAGTAGGATCCAGGTGTTCATTAGAAGATGCTAGGCTGTTAATGGAAGAGGCCATACCTATGCAATTTGATACAATTGAAATCTCACCCACTTCTCCCTCTGAAATTAGGAAAATAATAAACTTGCTTAAAAGCAAAAACTCACATGGAATTGATGGCATTTCCAGCAAAATACTAAAAGCTTGTTCTCAACAGATAAGTAAGATTCTCAGCCACCTGTGTAATAGCTCTCTGGAACAGGGCATTTTCCCTGATAGACTGAAATATGCTATTGTTACACCTTTGCATAAAAAGGGGGATAGATCTGATGTCAACAATTACCATCCAATCT
The DNA here is from genome assembly GCF_023864345.2 of Schistocerca serialis cubense. Taxonomy (NCBI): domain Eukaryota; kingdom Metazoa; phylum Arthropoda; class Insecta; order Orthoptera; family Acrididae; genus Schistocerca; species Schistocerca serialis. Next base: position 633,752,426 of record NC_064643.1, on the reverse strand, counting down.
CCCTTCTAACAGCTTTATCCAAAATTTTTGAGAAAGTAATGTATTCAAGAGTAGCTTCACATATCTGTAAAAATGAAGTACTAACAAAATGTCAGTTTGGTTTCCAGAAAGGTTTTTCAACAGAAAATGCCATATATGCTTTCACCAGTCAAATTTTGAATGATCTGAATAACCGAACGCCTCCCATTGGGATTTTTTGTGGTCTCTCAAAGGCTTTTGATTGTGTAAATCATGAAATTCTGCCAGACAAGCTCAAGTATTGTGGCATGAGTGGGACAGTGCACAAATGGTTTAATTCGTACCTAACTGGAAGAGTGCAGAAAGTTGAAATAAGTAGTTCTCGTAACATGCAAAGATCAGCACATTCCTCAAACTGGGGAACTATCAATAATGGGGTTCCACAAGGGTCAGTCTTGGGTCCTTTGTTGTTCTTATTATATATTAATGACTTGCCATTCTATATTCATGAAGAGGCAAAGTTAGTTCTCTTTGCTGATGATACAAGTATAGTAATCACACCTGAGAAACAAGAATTAACTGATGAAATTGTCAATACTGTCTTTCAGAAAATTACTAAGTGGTTCCTTGTAAACGGACTCTCACTGAATTTTGATAAGACACAGTACATACAGTTCCATACAGTAAATGGTATGACGCCATTAATAAATATAGACCTTAATCAGAAGCATATAGCTAAGGTAGAATATTCCAAATTTTTAGGTATGTCCATTGATGAGAGATTAAATTGGAAGAAACACATTTATGATCTGCTGAAACGTTTGAGTTCAGCTACTTATGCAATAAGGGTCATTGCAAATTTTGGTGATAAACATCTTAGTAAATTAGCTTACTACGCCTATTTTCACTCATTGCTTTCATATGGGATCATATTTTGGGGTAATTCATCACTGAGGAATAAAGTATTTATTGCACAGAAGCGTGTAATCAGAATAATAGCTGGAGTCCACCCAAGATCATCCTGCAGACATTTATTTAAGGATCTAGGGATATTCACAGTAGCTTCTCAGTATATATACTCTCTTAGGAAATTTGTTATTAACAACCAAACCCAATTCAAAAGTAATAGCAGTGTGCATAACTACAATACTAGGAGAAAGGACGATCTTCACTATTCAAGATTAAATCAAACTTTGGCACACAAAGGAGTGAATTATACTGGCACTAAAGTCTTTGGTCACTTAGAAAATAGTATCAAAAGTCTGACAGATAACCAACAAGTATTTAAGAAGAAATTAAAAGAATTTCTGAATGACAACTCCTTCTACTCCATAGAGGAATTTTTAGATATAAATTAAGAAAAAAAAATATAAAAAAATAAATATAAAAAAATAAATAAAAATAAAAAACACAAAAAAATAAAGTTGTTATATTAACTTAAGTATGTTGTTAAATTAACCTAATTATGTCATGTATTGGAAAATTTGACTCGTTCCACATCATTACGAAATATCGTATTCATGATCCATGGAACTAGTATTAATCTAATCTAATCTAATCTTAGGCCATCTTCAGTCTCCAGGTACTAATACTAATCAGTACTGTCCATCCACGTTCTTTGGATCCATTCTCTGGCTGACGATAGTTCTCTAAAGTTTCTAGGCTTCTCTCAACCTCGACGTTCCTGCCATTTGAGGCTGTCACTAGCATAAAGACACTTTGTTTTAATCATAGTGTTGTACCATATTGTTAGTTGGCATATAAACTTGTACTACTGTAGTAGGCGTGGGCTTCGTGTCTATCTTGGCCACAATAGAGAAAGGAGACAATAATTTAATACCAGAATGAGATTTTCACTCTGCAGCGGAGTGTGCGCTGATATGAAACTTCCTGGCAGATTAAAACTGTGTACCCGACCGAGACTCGAACTCGGGACCCTTGTCCTTCGCGGGCAAGTGCTCCACCAACTGAGCCACCGAAGCACGACTCACGCCCGGTACTCACAGCTTTACTTCTGCCAGTACCTCGTCTCCTACCTTCCAAACTTTACAGAAGCTCTCCTGCGAAGGTTCGGTCGGGTACACAGTTTTAATCTGCCACGAAGTTTCAATAATTTAATAGTCATGGGTGACTGGAATTCGAGAGTAGGAAAAGGGAGAGATGGAAAAATAGTAGGTGAATATGGATTGGGGGTAAGAAATGAAAGAGGAAGCCATCTGGTAGAATTCTGCAAAGAGCATAACTTAATCATAGCTAACACTTGGTTCAAGAATCATAAAAGAAGGTTGTATACATGGAAGAATCCTGGAGATACTAAAAGGTATCAGATAGAATATATACTGGTAAGACAGAGATTTAGGAACCAGGTTTTAAACTGTAAGACATTTTTAGGGCCAGATGTGGACTCTGACCACAATCTATTGGTTATGAACTATAGATTGAAACTGAAGAAACTGCAAAAAAGTGGGGATTTAAGGAGATGGGACCTGGATAAACTGAAAGAACCAGAAGTTGTACAGAGTTTCAGGGAGAGCGTAAGGGAACAATTGACAGAAATGGAGGAAAGAAGCACAGTAGAAGAAGAATGGGTAGCTTTAAGGGATGAAGTAGTGAAGGCAGCAGAGGATCAAGTAGGTAAAAAGACAAGGGCTAGTAGAAATCCTTGGGTAACAGAAGAAATATTGAATTTAATTGATGAAAGGACAAAATATCAAAATGCAGTAAATGAAGCAGGCAAAAAGAAATACAAACGTCTCAAAAATGAGATCGACAGGAAGTGCAAAATGGATTAGCAGGGATGGCTAAAGGACAAATGTAAGGATGTAGAGGCTTATCTCACTAGGGGTAAGATAGATACTGCCTACAGGAAAATTAAAGAGACCTTTGGAGAAAAGAGAACCACTTGTATGTATATTAAGAGCTTTGATGGAAACCCAGTTCTAAGCAAAGAAGGGAAAGCAGACAGGTGGAAGGAGTATATAGAGGGTCTATACAAGGGCGATGCTCTTGAGGACAATATTATGGAAATGGAAGAGGAAAATGGCTCTGAGCACTATGGGACTTAACTATGAGGTCATCAGTCCCCTAGAACTTAGAACTACTTAAACCTAACTAACCTAAGGACATCACACACATCCATGCCCGAGGCAGGATTCGAACCTGCGACCGTAGCGGTCACGCGGTTCCAAACTGACGCGCTTAGAACCGCACGGCCACACCGGCCGGCAATGGAAGAGGATGTAGATGAAGATGAAATGGGAGATACGATACAGCGTGAAGAGTATGACAGAACACTGAAAGACCTGAGTCGAAACAATGCCCCAGGAGTAGACAACATTCCATTAGAAGTACTGACGGCCTTGGGAGAGCCAGTCTTGACAAAACTCTACCATCTGGTGAGCAAGGTGTATGCGACAGGCGAAATACCCTCAGACTTCAAGAAGAATATAATAATTCCAATCCCAAGGAAAGCAGGTGCTGACAGATGTGAAAATTACCGAACTATCAGTTTAATAAGCCACGGCTGCAAAATACTAACACGAATTCTTTACAGACGAATGGAAAAACTGTAGAAGCCGACCTCGGCGAAGATCAGTTTGAATTCCGTAGAAATATTGGATACGTGAGGCAATACTGACCTTATGACTTATCTTAGAAGAAAGATTAAGGAAAGGCAAACCTACGTTTCTAGCATTTGTAGACTTAGAGAAAGGTTTTGACAATGTTGAGTGGAATACTCTCTTTCAAATTCTAAAGGTGGCAGGGATAAAATACAGAGAGCGAAACTACTTAAACCTAACTTAGTAAGGACATCACACATCCATGCCCGAGGCAGGATTCGAACCTGCGACCGCAGCAGTCCCGCAGTTCCGGACTGCAGCGCCTAGAACCGCACGACCACCGCGACCGGCTCCGCCGATGACATTATAATTCTGTCAGAGGCAGCAAAGGACTTGCTAGAGCAGTTGAACGGAATGGACAGTGTCTTGAAAGGAGGATATAAGATGAACATCAACAAAAGCAAAACAAGGATAATGTGATGTAGTCGAATTAAGTCGGGTGATGCTGAGGGAATTAGATTAGGAAGTGAGACACTTAAAGTAGTAAAGGACTTTTGCTATTTGGGGAGCAAAATAACTAATGATGGTCGAAACAGAGAAAATACAAAATGTAGACTGGCAATAGCAAGGAAATCGTTTCTGAAGAAGAGAAATTTGTTAACATCGAGTTTAAGTGTCAGGTAGTCGTTTCTGAAAGTATTTGTACGGGTGTAGCCATGTATGGAAGTGAAACATGGACGATAAATAGTTTGGACAAGAAGAGAACAGAAGCTTTTGAAATGTGGTGCTACAGAAGAATGCCGAAGATTAGATGGGTAAATCACATAACTAATGAGGAGGTATTGAATAGTCTCTGGACTGAAGACCACAACAACAACAACAACAACATGTACCGTAAGAGTTCACATCAACTAGAGACAGTTTTTCTCTTGTTTAGAGCAGGTGTCATGCGGAAAATGGCGATATTTCCTCACCTGATGTTGTTGGAATTTATTTCGCTAGTTTTTTGTTTTACAGTTATCACTAGATATTTAAAGGAGTCTGTTGTTTCACTTTAATCATGTCCTGCATTTAGGTTCAAAGGGGGGCACCCTGTTTGCCGTGAAGATTTTCAGGAATTTTTGGCCATAATTGTGAATGGAGTTGCGAATTTGGTAAATGTACTCAACCTCTGTCATATCAATATAATTATTTTCTTTGTAAGATCGTGTTTGAGACCAGAGATGTTCGTCAGAGGAAGTCAGAGAGCAGCTGTAGCAGTGTGTGTTGGACAGTCCAGCAATGTACTTGGTTTAAAAACGATGGAAGCTCTCCTGCCGTGTAGTGGAGGGCAGCATTATTTAAAAAGGATTTTGCAATAATATGTTTTCAGGAAAGGTATTGTGAAAATGAGATTATATTAATGGAAGAAAGATATAAGCTAACTTTTAACGTAATCCAGTCTTTTTATATTTGTAACTGTGGAGTTTCTTATTGTTAGAACATTGTGTATGGTTGCAGTTTGCTGTAGGAATTTTGTGATGAAGCACATAGGTTTGCCTTACAGTTAAAACAAGTGCCAAGGAAGGCAGCTGTCCACAGGAAAGTTATTAAGAGATATTTTCCTATTATGAAAAGATGTGTTGTTGTCATGGCGTGATGAAGCATTGCACATCGCGAGTTGTGTACTGATTGTGAGAGGCATTTTATGAGAATCGGTAAGATATCATTTCGCATTGCACATCGCAAGTACGGCAAATGAAATTTGATTTTCGACAGCCACACAAGTTGCACAGCAGACAAGCGTTCGGTGCGCACAGGTAGGCCAACAAATTTAATTTTCATCGAAGCTCATGTCCACTGTATGGAGCAGTGATAGTCAGAGTGTATTTTTGAAAATAATATCATAGCTGTTCAGAGGCTAAATACCAATAGAAGGTTTCAGTAAAGTGCTATCTTGTGATTTTTCTAGCAGTTTTATCTGAAAGTCAGAGGCGTTAATTTTTATGTTCGTTTTTGGGTGTAAATTACAATGACAGCTCTAATACAGTGATTGCTTGCGTGTCTGAAGATAAAGATTAGAAAAATTCAGCGTCAAACATTTTGATCTGAATCATTTTGTTTTGCAGTTATATGGCACATGCAAATGTCATTGAAAGCGGATTGCTTTCTCGCAGACGAATTGTTTGAGGTACCGGCTAGTGTGTATTCCACATCGCGTAGTGTGTGTTACATTTGCGTGCAGTATATTAACATTTATTGACTTTCAGGGTCAACTGCCACAGCCCACATCATTCATCAATCCTTTGGAGGTCATTCTGTAAATCGATACTATCTTCTGGCGTGCTACTTAGTTACAGACAACCTCATCATCTGCGAACAGCCTTAAGGTGCCTTAGACGCTTTCTACTAGGTCACCTATACACATTGTAAACGGTAACGGTCCTCTCACACTCCATTGGGGTACTCCGGAAATTAGCCGAAATTACCTTTACATCTGTCGATTTTGTCACGTTAAGTGCGGCGTGTTGAGTTCTGTCAGCAGAGAGGTCTTGATTCCAGTCGCAAATCTGGTTCGATAGTCGCTAAGCTCGATTTTTTTTTTCCCTCAGTTAACGTCAGAGCGGGACCACGCAGCACAGCATCAACCCGAGTGCCGTTGTCTACGGCGCTACGGATCTCATGGAGAGACAGAGCGAGCTGCATAAAACAACGGATTTGATAAGTCCAAGTCTGTTTGTGGCTAGGAGGTCGAAGACACTACCTTCGTGAGTTGGTTCTCTATTTATCTGCTCTAAGTAACTTTTCGGACAAGACAGTCACAATAATGTTACGCGAATCTTCCTTCGTCTCTGGCACCAGTTTTGATAGCATGACACTCCCAGTCTATACCTGGCCAGTGGAAGTCACCTCCTATTACAACGGCAGGATCAGGGAAACTATTAACGATATTCTGCAAGTTCTCTCTGAAGCGCTCTACCACTAGAGCTCCTGACCCAGGCAGTCTATAAAAGTGTTCGATTACCGTTTCTGATTGACCTTTGCTGCTTAACTTCACCCGGATTAATTCACATTCGGAACCCGTGATAACCTTGCTACATACACTCCTGGAAATTGAAATAAGAACACCGTGAATTCATTGTCCCAGGAAGGGGAAACTTTATTGACACATTCCTGGGGTCAGATACATCACATGATCACACTGACAGAACCACAGGCACATAGACACAGGCAACAGAGCATGCACAATGTTGGCACTAGTACAGTGTATATCCACCTTTCGCAGCAATGCAGGCTGCTATTCTCCCATGGAGACGATCGTAGAGATGCTGGATGTAGTCCTGTGGAGCGGCTTGCCATGCCATTTCCACCTGGCGCCTCAGTTGGACCAGCGTTCGTGCTGGACGTGCAGACCGCGTGAGACGACGCTTCATCCAGTCCCAAACATGCTCAATGGGGGACAGATCCGGAGATCTTGCTGGCCAGGGTAGTTGACTTACACCTTCTAGAGCACGTTGGGTGGCACGGGATACATGCGGACGTGCATTGTCCTGTTGGAACAGCAAGTTCCCTTGCCGGTCTAGGAATGGTAGAACGATGGGTTCGATGACGGTTTGGATGTACCGTGCACTATTCAGTGTCCCCTCGACGATCACCAGTGGTGTACGGCCAGTGTAGGAGATCGCTCCCCACACCATGATGCCGGGTGTTGGCCCTGTGTGCCTCGGTTGTATGCAGTCCTGATTGTGGCGCTCACCTGCACGGCGCCAAACACGCATACGACCATCATTGGCACCAAGGCAGAAGCGACTCTCATCGCTGAAGACGACACGTCTCCATTCGTCCCTCCATTCACGCCTGTCGCGACACCACTGGAGGCGGGCTGCACGATGTTGGGGCGTGAGCGGAAGACGGCCTAACGGTGTGCGGGACCGTAGCCCAGCTTCATGGAGACGGTTGCGAATGGTCCCCGCCGATACCCCAGGAGCAACAGTGTCCCTAATTTGCTGGGAAGTGGCGGTGCGGTCCCCTACGGCACTGCGTAGGATCCTACGGTCTTGGCGTGCATCCGTGCGTCGCTGCGGTCCGGTCCCAGGTCGACGGGCACGTGCACCTTCCGCCGACCACTGGCGACAACATCGATGTACTGTGGAGACCTCACGCCCCACGTGTTGAGCAATTCGGCGGTATGTCCACCCGGCCTCCCGCATGCCCACTATACGCCCTCGCTCAAAGTCCGTCAACTGCACATACGGTTCACGTCCACGCTGTCGCGGCATGCTACCAGTGTTAAAGACTGCGATGGAGCTCCGTATGCCACGGCAAACTGGCTGACACTGACGGCGGCGGTGCACAAATGCTGCGCAGCTAGCGCCATTCGACGGCCAACACCGCGGTTCCTGGTGTGTCCGCTGTGCCGTGCGTGTGATCATTGCTTGTACAGCCCTCTCGCAGTGTCCGGAGCAAGTATGGTGGGTCTGACACACCGGTGTCAATGTGTTCCTTTTTCCATTTCCAGGAGTGTATTATCCAATTCTTTACTGTAATAAATACGCCGCCACCAAGGGCGACTAACGCATCCCTACAATAAATATTCCAATATTTTTTTAGGATTTCGTTGCTATTCACTCCGGTTTCAACCAGTTTCTTGTTACTGTGCATTACTGCCTTCAACAAGCGATATAACAGGACCAAAACCACTGTACAGTACATGGTGGCAGCCAGTCAAGGAATATTTTAGGGAATTGGTTTAAGAAATTTATTTCAAAGGCTCAGTGGAATCTTTACAAGTTTGCTCCCAGAGTAATTCACGCCGTGTGTACGTGACACAAGTCGCTTGCCTTTCAAAACCGAGGCGGTTCTGTCCAGCTAAAGCTGCTGACAGGAGGCGCCCTGAGCCCTCTGCTGAAACTGCTGGCGAATTCACACCATTGATTTTAGCCTATAGCATGCGCAGGATACCGATCACGTGTGTGGACGTCGGAGCGTCCTGCGGTGCAGAACACACTTGCTTCTCCCTCTTGGAATACAGACTTCGAGCAGAACAGACGTCTTCTTGGAAGGCCTTTGGCTCTGCTCTTCGCGACCGGCCACCGACGTAAGTCAACATGAACTGCTTCCCCTTCCGTTGCCCATTTCATTTAATTATATGACCACCTATACTGGCCTAAACCTGCTAACTTCCGACCCTAGGCGCGCCCTTTGTACTCCGTATATTGAAATATATCCTCTTTATTGTACTTATTTCCCTGTTTCGTCATTTAACGGCAGCCTTGGATGCCCACTCTCTAATCCTGACCGCTCGACCTGCTGCACACTGTTGTCACGAGGCATATGTAACAACCGCCTACCCCCTTTCGCAAACCCTGTATACATTTACAACTGGTGTCATAAGTGCCCGTATACTCTAAACCACACATTTCAGTGTTGTGAGTAAGTGCTGTATTTCCCTCTGCTTAAAATAATTACGCTACTGGAACACCAGTTTTTTCCAACTGACATGATGGCGTTGTACAGCTGTTCGATCTTCAGAATGAGGGTGTGAGATTTCAGTGAAGTGATCCAAGCAGAGCTGGAAAGAACAATACGCATGACTAAGCGCCGTTTTGCTCATTCAACATCACTTCCACATTCAAGCAGTCCTATACCAAACGTGACGATAATTACATTTTCAAACGACAATATTGGACTGCTGGAACGTAGAAGTAATGTTGAATGTGAAAAAGTGAACTTAATCAGTTGCGCATGTTTATCTATTCCACTTTGCTTCGATAACTTCAATATTATCCAACACATGCACTTTGAAGACTGAGTAGGTAGAAAACACTACCAGGTCAGTAGAAAAAAGATTATTGTTCAAACAGCATAATTATTAGAAGCAGAGGGAAATAGTCTGAGAGGGGAAAAAAAACGACGCACCGGGAAGGAATTATCCGAATGGGACGGAAATCGATAGATGTGATGTAGATGTACAGACAAACAAATAATCTCAGTTTCAGAAAATTTGGATGATTTATGCAAGAGAAAGAGCTTGACAAATTGAGCAAGTCAATAACGCTTTGATTCTCGTCTGGGCCTTATGCGAGATGTTTTTCGGCTTGGCGCTCTGCTTGGAATCTCATTGATTTGGGAAGAAGAAAAAAGGATCCGTTATTGTATGATTATATGATAGCAGAACAAACACTGGTAGCAGTTACTTCTGTAAAATATCTGGGAGAATGCGTACGGAACGATTTGAAGTGGAATGATCATATAAAATTAATTGTTGGTAAGGCGGGTGCCAGGTTGAGATTCATTGGGAGAGTCCTCAGAAAATCTAGTCCATCAACAAAGGAGGTGGCTTACAAAACACTCGTTCAACCCATACCTGAGTATCGGTCATTAGTGTGGAATCCGTACCAGGTCGGGTTGACAGAGGAGATAGAGAAGATCCAAAGAAGAGCGGGGCGTTTCGTCACAGGGTTATTTGGTAAGCGTGATAGCGTTACGGAGATGTTTAGCAAACTCAAGTGGCAGACTCTGCAAGAGAGGCGCTCTGCATCGCGGTGTAGCTTGCTGTCCAGGTTTCGAGAGGGTGCGTTTTTGGATGAGGTATCGAATATATTGCTTCCCCCTACTTATACCTCCCGAGGAGATCACGAATGTAAAATTAAAGAGATTCGAGCGCGCACGAAGGATTTCCGGCAGTCGTTCTTCCAGCGATCCATGCGCGACTGGAACAGGAAAGGGAGGTAATGACATTGGCGCGTAAAGTGCCCTCCGCCACACACCGTTGGGTGGCTCGCGGAGTATAAATGTAGATGTAGATGTGGAAGAATTGTTCCAGTGATTTTTTTCAGTGATACCACGATTGGTCTGAAAGACCGATGCTTCGAGTTATTGAGCCTGCATGACCAGTGAAGACGTGTCTGGACTATGGAGACGCCCCGAAAAGCGGTAGGATACCAACCTGATGTCGCCCGCCATACGGCCGGACAATAGCGAATGGAGGTCTGGGGTGCCATTTCCTTTCATAACAAGACCCCTTTGGCTGTCATCCGCGGGATCCCTACAGCACAGCGGTACGTCGACGACATTCTGCGACTGTTCTCTTGCGCTTCTTGACAATCCACCTTGGGTTTACATTTCAGCAAGACAATACCCGCCCGCACACAGTGAGAGTTTCTACTGCTCGTCTTCGTGTTCGCAAATCCAACTTACGCCAATAACGTAGCCGGGTCTGTCTCCTGCTGAGAATGGTGGAGCATTATGGACAGGGCCCTCCAACCATCTCGGGACTTTGAAGATCTAATCGGACAGAACTTGAGACGATACTCCTTAGGACGACATCCAACAACTCGATTAATCAACGGCAAGCCAAATAACTGCCTACATGAGGGCCAGAACTGGACCAACGCATTACTGACTCGCTCAATTTGTGAAGCTCTTTGTCTTGAATTAATGATCCATTTTTTCTGAAATGTAATAATTTGTCTGTCTGTACATTACATCACGTCTATCGACTTTCGTCCCATCCATACAATTCCTTCGTGGCTCATCTTCTCCTATTCTTTTCTCTTTTAAATGAATAACAGTAAGTCACGACTTTGAATTACACTACTGGCCATTAAAATTTCTACACCACGAAGATGAAGTGCTAGAGACGCGAAATTTAACCGACAGGAAGAAGATGCTGTGATATGCAAATTATTAGCTTTTCAGAGCATACACACAAGGTTGGCGCCTGTGGCGACACCTACAACGTGCTGGCATGAGGAAAGTTTCCAACCGAATTCTCATACACAAACAGCAGTTGACCGGCGTTGCCTGGTGAAACGTTGTTGTGATGCCTCGTGTAAGGAGGAGAAATGCGTACCATCACGTTTCCTACTTTGATAAAGGTCGGATTGTAGCCTATCGCGATTGTGGTTTATCGCATCGCGACATTGCTGCTCGCGTTGGTCGAGTTCAAATGGCTGTTAGAAGAATATGGAATCGGTGGGTTCAGTAGGGTAATATGCAACGCCCTGCTGGATCCGAACGGCCTCGTATCACTAGCAGTCGAGATGACAGCCATCTTATCCGCATGGCTGTAACGGATCATGCAGCCACGTCTCGATCGCTGAGTCAACAGATGGGGACGTCTGCAAGACAACAACCATCTGCACGAACAGCTCGACGACGTTTGCAGCAGCATGGACTATCAGCTCGGAGACCATGGCTGTGGTTACCCTTACCTTGCATAAGAGTCAGGAGCGCCTGCGATGGTGTACTCGACGACGAACCTGGGTGCACGAATGGCAAAACGTCATTTTTTTCGGATGAATCCAGATTCTGTTTACAGCATCATGATGGTCGCATCCGTGTTTGGCGACATCGCAGTGAACGGACATTGGAAGCGTGTGTTCGTCATCGCCATACTGGCGTATCACCGGGCGTGATGGTATGGGTTGCCATTGGTTACACGTCTCGGTCGCCTCTTGTTCGCATTGACGGCACTTTGAAGAGTGGACGCTACATTTCAGATGTGCTACGATCCGTGGCTCTACCCTTCATTAAATCCCTGTGAAACCCTAAATTTCAGCAGGATAATGCACGACCGCATGTTGCAGGTCCTGTAAGGGCCTTTCTGGATGCAGAAAATGTACGACTGCTGCCCTGGCCAGCACATTCTCCAGATCTCTCAACAATTGAAAACGTCTGGTCAATGGTGGCCGAGCAAGTGGCTCGTCACAATACGCCAGTCACTACTCTTGATGAACTGTGGTATCGTGTTGAAGCTGCATGGGCAGCTGTACCTGTACACGCCATCCGAGATCTGTTTGACTCAATGCCCAGGCGTATCAAGGCCTTTATTACGGAAAAAAGTGGTTGTCCTGGGTACTAATTTCTCAGGATCTATGCACCCAAATTGCGTGAAAATGTAATCATATATCAGTTCTAGTATAATATATTTTTCCAATTAATACCCGTTTATTATCTACATTTCTTTTTCGTGTAGCAATTTTAATGGCCAGTAGTGTATGTGTGTCTTTGGTACCATTATACCGATTCCCTTTTCTTTGCGTTACCAAATTTCTTCTCTTAGACCTTGAACAGGTAATCATCAAATGGGTCTCGTGGGGACACCCAAAATTTTGCATACGCATGGGTGATACCATTGTTCCTGGGACGAGCGATTTATATTTTAAGCAGATTTTCGTGCCGTTCTGAGCATTCGAGGACACACACTTCCCTTGTGATTTAGTTTATATCTAATCATAAACTGCACGATTACCTGAAACACCGGCTACTTCACTCGGTCCAGCACGCCTCGTCAAGAGAGAGCGGGCGGGTCCGCCGGCTCGGTGTGGGCAGCGCGGCTGCGGCCAGGTTGCCGCTCCCTGCGACTCGCCCCGTCGTCGCCGGCGCCGCATCCGCCGCCCCCGGGCTGCGCGGAGCAGGAAGTGACGTCAGCGGCTGGAGTAGGAGTCCGCCATTGTGCGGGAAAACGCAGCGGAATGCTGCACCGGCCAGGAAGCGCCACTTGGCGGAGGCGCCCACTGCCGCTGCCGTACTCCAGCCCTCGCCGGCCGAGCGACAATTACCGGCCACGAGGACATCCGCCCTCCACCACCGCCTGCTTCCCAGCGGCCTGCCCTTTCACGTCCGCACAGATTCTTTTGTCGTTCGCTGCGGTTCCTACAACTTTTGTAAGATAATCGCAACAGAAAATGTGAGGCGATCGCGAACCAAATACCCGTCCGGCCATCCAAGCAGGGTATTTCAGTATGAACACACGGCTTTTAAGGCTTCGTAGATTTTATTACATTCACCTTACGATTATTAATAATACGGGGTGATCAAAAAGTCAGTATAAACTTGAAAACTTAATAAACCACGGAATAATGTAGATAGAGAGGTAAAAATTGACAGACATGCTCGGAATGACAAAGTTCACAAAATGTCCGACAGTTGGCGCTGGACAGCAAAACGTCAGTGACTGCGCATGACAATCGTGTATAAAAGGAGCTGTAATGAGAGAGAGAATCGAACAACCAGCACCACCACAAAATACAGAACCAGGCCTAACTCCCTTTCAAACTGAACTGGGAGCAGATATAGGCGAAATACTCAACACCCTCAAGCTCTTTGACAAGCAGCGACTGCTGAACACAGTCAAACTCACCGCCCAAAAACTCCGAAAAACAAATGACAAGGCCACCAAAGCGCTAATACTGATGGAGGCAGTATTCACCATCATGGATTAGCTGTGGCGGGCCGCAGATCACCCAAACGGAACATGACATTATGCATCTAGAATGCCAATGGCATTAAAAGCAAAAAGACTGAAGTACAAGCATTTATCACTGGAAACGACATCGATATAATGCTCGTAACTGAAACCCACTTACGTCCACCTGACACCTTCCGATTAAGAAACATGGCCACTTACAGAACCGATAGACAACACCAGAGAGGCGGTGGCACGGCGATCTTTATCAAAAACAGCATTACCCACGACACAGTAGAAATCCCTGCACTAGAAGAAATAGAAGCCACCTTGTTAAAAATAAACACAACCCTCGGAGTTCTGCTGATTGGGGCTGCGTACCTAGCCCCAAACAGAGAACTTCGGGAAAACGAGCTACGCCAGATATTTGACCTCCATCCAAGGGTGATACTCGGAGGCGACTTAAATGCAAAACATCCCTTCTGGAACTTCCGAGTGGCAAACCCCAAGGGCAACAAATTAGTAAGCCTAGAAGAAGCACTTCAGACCACAGTCTGGGGCCCTGACGACCCCACCCACGTCCCGCTACTGCCACAACAGAGGCCTGACGTCCTGGACATCATTGTGACCAAGGGAATTGCAGACAACATCCGCTTGGATGTGCAGGACGAACTATCCTCTGACCACAAGCCTGTATTGGTTAATTTCCACAGACTCACGCCACCTCCGCCACCACAGCACCAATCATTCAAAACCGACTGGGACTTATACCGAACTTCCCTAACGGCGACCATCCGCCCAGATATCCAGCTCAGAACAACGGACGACATCGACTCAGCGATCGAATCACTCACCACTCAGATCCAAACAGTTTCGCGCCAGTCAACAACCATTACAAACCAACCTAGAAATGAGTTCGAACTCCCACCCCTCCTTCGTGATCTCCGTCACATCAAAAACAAAGCCAAAAGGCGCTGGCAACAAACTCGCGATCCAAGAGACCGTACTACTGCAAATCAACTAATGCGCGAACTAAATAAACGGCTAACGGAGTGACGTGCGGAAGTACGGGCGGACAAAATGGACTCATTTAACCTTCAAACAACCGACGAGTGGAAGGTAGTAAAGAACTTAAGAGCCACCCAACCACCCAAAAGGGCCATGATAGGTAACCAGGGCACAATTTACGACGCCTTGTCGAAGGCCGAGTTACTCGCTGACACCTTTGAAGAGCAAAACACCCTCCCATCCCACGACGTACAGACACGCGATGACCAAGACCTAGAAGACAGCATTAAACAGACCATCGACACGTTGAGGAGAACGCCACCATCTGCAACACCGCAGCTCACCACCCCAGCCGAGATCAGAAGGGAAATACGAAAGAGAAAGGGGGGTTCTGCACCCGGTCTCGATAAAATATCGCACATGCATCTAAAAATCTTCCACGCAAGCCAATAGTGCTCCTGACCAAGATTTTCAATAAATATTTGCAACTGTCGTATTTTCCCTCCTCATGGAAAATAGCTAAACTAATTACCATATCGAAAGCTGGCAAAGACCCCAAAATCCCCTCAAACAACAGACCTATCAGCTTACTACAAACCATGGGGAAGCTGTTCGAGAGGATCTTACTACAGCGTCTCCAACCGTCCCTGACTGACAATAACACACTAAGAGCCGAGCAATTCGGTTTCCAAAAGAAGGTGTCAGCGGAACTCCAAGTGCTCCGCGTCACCGAACACATCGCTGCAAACATGAACCTGCAGAAGTCTACCGTAGCCGTGTTCCTTGACTGGGAAAAAGCCTTTGACAAGGTGTGACAAGACAACTTAATCTGGAAGATACTACATCAAACATCCATCCCAGACGTCTACGCCAAGCTACTTGACAGTTACTTAAACGAGAGGCGTTTCGTGGTCGAGGTGGATGGCAAACGTTCCTCTCGTCGCCAACTGAAAGCGGGCATCCCCCAAGGGTCTGTCCTGTCGCCAACTCTATTTAACATCTACGTCAACGGCATTCCCTTGGAGGCAGGAGTCCACATCGCCCAATTCGCCGACGACACGGCGTTCTACACCAGTGAACATCGGCAGAACATATCCATCGGCAGACTGCAACGACAGCTCAATAGCGTGGAAAACTGGTGTAGAGCAAACAAACTTCATCTAAACGCCGCTAAAACAACCACCATCTATTTCACCCGAAAGCGACCAGTCCTGCAGAACCATCTGCGGTTCAACGCCCAGGAACTACCCTGGAGGGACGAGGTCAAGTACCTTGGCGTGACGCTGGACAGAAGACTGTTGTACCACCATCACATCAGAGAGAAGAAGACAAAAGCCCTGAACCTAGCCAAGGCGCTCTACCCTCTCTTTAAGAGCAAGAACTTGAAATCAGAAACAAAACGGACACTATATAAGGCAACGGTGCTGCCCACAATGACATATGGATGCTCATCATGGGCAGTAGCTTGCCCAACAAGGAAATATGAACTGCAGGTAGTACAAAACAAGGTGCTCAGGTGGATCCTAGGAGCACCCTACTGGACTAGAATATCCCAACTACATGAACAGCTGGAGATGGATACACTTGATCAAACAATTAGGAAACTGACTACAAAAATTTTCCAAAAGATAGACAACATCAGAAATAGCTGCAGACACCTGACAGACGTAGGCACCCAACGACCAAAAACCTGGCACAAACAGAGTGTGCCACGATCTATCACAGAGGACCCCACAGATTAAATCAGGAAATACACCCCAACACCCAGTCAGAAGCAAAATTCAACCACACAAACCACCTTAAACCAGACCAAGTAGATCGTATTGCGAGAGACAATCTAGCGGCAAGCAGACGCCGAATTACCATGGACCAAGAAGAAAGCGGAATCCCAGCCGCAACAAATACCAAGGACCAAGAGGAGAGGAAAGGAAAATCAAACACCAAGCCTTGTTGCAAGGCGCAGTACCCCACCAAGGGCGGCGGATTGGTGAACTTTCAAGTTCAAAAATCACAATCCTGACCCCCAAAGTGAATAAATGGTGCCCCAACAGCACTACCTAAACACAACTACATCAATACACGGAAAATCGGCGAAGCCGATAAGCCTGTTCAACAACACTGTGACACAAAAAAAAAAAAAGAGAGAGTGAGAGAGAGAATCAGATGCGCCAGCAGTCGCAGCATGTTGACGTTACCTGAAAAGGCGCTTTTAGTGAAGCTGCATTATCAGAATGGGGAACGTGCTAGTTCAGCGTTACAATCATGTCGCCATGAAGGGGATTCGAACGGGTAAAGGTCCGTAGACAAATGCACCTGTGGCGAGAATGATTTCGAATTTCGAAGCCACGGGTTGTTTAGACGATAGCCCCCGTAGTGGCCGACCGAGCAAAAGGCGTAATGCTGCTGAGACAGTTCAGGAAGAAATGGAGACTGTAGCGGGTTCGTCGCACCGGCATTCCATACACTACTCTTTGGTTGGCACTGCGGGGTACCCTCCGTACAAAATCCATTTGCATCATGAACTGTTACCTGGCGTTCAGTGAAGAGGAGGGCATTTGCGGTGTGGGCCTTCAAAAGATGGCGGAAGATGACGATTGGTTGAGTAACGTGTTGTGGACCGACGAAGGTCTGTCACCTCCCACAACTGCAGAATTTGGGCTACCGAAAATCCTAGAACTGTCGTGGAAACTCCATTGCACGACGAGAAAGTCACGGTATGGGTTTGATTTACCACATCTACCGTTATCGGGCCTTTTTTCTTCGAGGAAATGCGTGATTCTGGTTTTGTAACTGCTACCATGACGGGTGAGAGGTACGCCGATATGTTACAGAATCGCATCATCCCCAGACTGGCTGATAAACACCTGCTGGAAGGTACGATGTTGATGCAGCATGGCGCTCCACCCCATATTGCTAGACGCGTGAAAGATCTCTTGCGCGCATCGTTTGTTGATAATCGTGTGCTCAGCCGTCACTTTCGTCAAGCTTGGCCTCCCAGGTCCCCAGACCTCAGTCCGTGCGATTATTGGCTTTGGGGTTACCTGAAGTCGCCAGTGTATCGTCATCGACCGACATCTCTAGGGATGCTGAAAGACAACATCCGACCCCAGTGCCTCACCATAACTCCGGACATGCTTTACAGTGCTGTTCACAACATTATTCCTCGACTACAGCTATTGTTGAGGATTGATGGTGGACATATTGAGCAATTCCTGTAAAGAACATCATCATTGCTTTGTCTCACTTTCTTATGCTAATTATTGCTATTCTGATCAGATGAAGCGCCATCTGTCGGACATTTTTTGAACTTTTGTATTTTTTTGGTTCTAATAAAACCCCATGTCATTCCAAGCATGTGTGTCAATTTGTACCTCTCTCTCTACATTATTCCGTGATTTATTCAGTTTTCAAATTTATACTGACTTTTTGATCACCCGGTATATCAAATGAGAAAGCAACTCAAGCAATATTTTTGTAAGTGTTCAGTGTGAACACCATTAGTCACGCATCGAGTCAATAAGGGAGTTCTTGCGAAACCTTTATCAGTGTGTCTGGAGTAATCGTTGCAACAACGCTGTTATCTAGAGTCGTGTAGATCATCTGGTAGCAGAGGCACTATGACATGATCGTTAATGAATGCCCAAAGGTAAAAATCGCATGTCGTCAGGTCGTGTGTGAACGTGGAGGTGCTGAAAATAAGCTGTCATCCGGCCCACTGCAGCCAAACCAGCGGTCAGGTAGAACATCATTTAACCATAAATGCGAACATTTTAGGTTAGGCTTTACCGTGACTGTTATTGACATTAAATGAAACAACAAGTTTACTGCAGGCTGCTATTCTCCCATGGAGACGATCGTAGAGATGCTGGATGTAGTCCTGTGGAACGGCTTGCCCCGCCATTTCCACCTGGCGCCTCAGTTGGACCAGCGTTCGTGCTGGACGTGCAGACCGCGTGAGACGACGCTTCATCCAGTCCCAAACATGCTCAATGGGGGACAGATCCGGAGATCTTGCTGGCCTGGGTAGTTGACTTACACCTTCTAGAGCACGTTGGGTGGCACGGGATACATGCGGACGTGCATTGTCCTGTTGGAACAGCAAGTTCCCTTGCCGGTCTAGGAATGGTAGAACGATGGGTTCGATGACGGTTTGGATGTACCGTGCACTATTCAGTGTCCCCTCGACGATCACCAGTGGTGTACGGCCAGTGTAGGAGATCGCTCCCCACACCATGATGCCGGGTGTTGGCCCTGTGTGCCTCGGTCGTATGCAGTCCTGATTGTGGCGCTCACCTGCACGGCGCCAAACACGCATACGACCATCATTGGCACCAAGGCAGAAGCGACTCTCATCGCTGAAGACGACACGTCTCCATTCGTCCCTCCATTCACGCCTGTCGCGACACCACTGGAGGCGGGCTGCACGATGTTGGGGCGTGAGCGGAAGACGGCCTAACGGTGTGCAGGACCGTAGCCCAGCTTCATGGAGACGGTTGCGAATGGTCCTCGCCGATACCCCAGGAGCAACAGTGTCCCTAATTTGCTGGGAATGGCGGTGCGGTCCCCTACGGCACTGCGTAGGATCCTACGGTCTTGGCGTGCATCCGTGCCTCGCTGCGGTCCGGTCCCAGGTCGACGGGCACGTGCACCTTCCGCCGACCACTGGCGACAACATCGATGTACTGTGGAGACCTCACGCCCCACGTGTTGAGCAATTCGGCGGTACGTCCACCCGGCCTCCCGCATGCCCACTATACGCCCTCGCTCAAAGTCCGTCAACTGCACATACGGTTCACGTCCACGCTGTCGCGGCATGCTACCAGTGTTAAAGACTGCGATGGAGCTCCGTATGCCACGGCAAACTGGCTGACACTGACGGCGGCGGTGCACAAATGCTGCGCAGCTAGCGCCATTCGACGGCCAACACCGCGGTTCCTGGTGTGTCCGCTGTGCCGTGCGTGTGATCATTGCTTGTACAGCCCTCTCGCAGTGTCCGGAGCAAGTATGGTGGGTCTGACACACCGGTGTCAATGTGTTCTTTTTTCCATTTCCAGGAGTGTATGTACGGCGATCGCAATACGGAGAGGTGGCCGGGAGCCGTATCAACCTGCGAAAGTCGCACTACATGGTTGTGGGCAGAGGATTGCATATGAGTACGCCAGTGCCCATTACCAATTTCTCGGCGATGAAGTGTGTGGGACTGACCTTCCATGGGAACGTGAAGCGTACAGCAACAGCTACGTATCGCTGACTACTTAATGTGATCCGCACGCAAGTTCGTCTCCATAACTTTCGAACACTTGACTTGATGATGCAGGTACATTTTGTCAACGTGTACCTCGCTCCGAAACTTAATCATTACACACACGTTCCCCCGATGGCCGCTACGGTAGCTGCCAAGTTCCAGGCGGCCTTTGGTCATTTCGTCAGCGAGGGTAGGGTGTTCAAGAACCGTTACGAGACGCTAACGTTGTCCACACATACAGATGGCATTGGAAAGATAAACGTATACAACAGGGTGCGCGCTCTCTACCTGCGCACTTCGGACAAGGACACCCTCCCTGGTACAGTGATTCAGGAGGTGTTGCCTCAGTCCTTTCGGCCGCCGATTCCTATTGGACATATCATTGCCGGCCGGAGTGGCCGAGCGGTTCTGGGCGCTACAGTCTAGAACCGCGCGACCGCTACGGTCGCAGGTTCGAATCCTGCCTCGGGCATGGATGTGTGTGATGTCCTTAGGTTAGTTAGGTTTAAGTAGTTCTAAGTTCTAGGGGACTGATGACCACAGATGTTAAGTCCCATAGTGCTCAGAGCCATTTGAACCATTTGAACATATCACTGTGCCACATTCGCACCTATCTGGTCAACATGAGTTATCTGTTGGATGTCTTACCTATCACGCGGAATCCTAGAACCAAGGACTTCTACCGCTACTTTCAACGGACCCTGCCTGCTAATGTGGTTGAACGCCAACATCCGGCAGTTGGCTGGAGGCGGGTGTGGAGTAACATACACTCGCCTTTCCTTCCCACCACGGTCAGGGCGCTGTGGTATGTGACAACGACTGAAAAATTCCCCACCCGACAACGTTCACACACGATCCACCTTGCCGAGGATCCTCTCTGTCCCAGATGCGCCGCTGTCGACACCGGCATGCACCGTTTCGTTTGTAGTACGGCTACTGAGTGCTGGCTCCTCACATGGAGCATGTTGGCATTGTTGCTGCGGCGGACGCCACAGTCCGTAGGGCCCACCCAGCTGATCCATCCCGACGTCACTTACTTCCCTGCTACTCTTCATAACGCCACGGTGTGGTTTAAGGGTATGGCATTGTGATACTTTTTTAATGAGAGCGTTGCAGGGTTGTTAGATTTCTGGCAGTATTTAGCGAGTAACTACACGATTTTACGGTGCAAAGCGTCGTATGGTACTGTCTTTGCGAATTACTTGGGATCGTTGTTTACGCGCCCTCCAGACCATTGGGGTGTACCGCGTGTGAGAAGAGACAGAGATATTGCCCATGAAGTGACGAGAGACGTAAACGGTAACTATAGGGTGTTTCACCATCGCTGAAAGAGGAGACGACCAGGACATCCCGCCATCTGGATGTGTGGACACCCCCCGAGAAAAAAAATAGAACATAAAAAGAATTACACATAAAAACATGAGAACAAAATGAACAACAAATAACATATAATAAAGTACTGTACCCCTTCCTTTATCCTTTTATTCTTTTTTTAATAAAATGTTCAGAGGCATATTTAATTTTTGTGCGTGGGCGGAGCCTGAAGTGGTGGCGTACGACCGTCCTACTTAGCTTTAGGGTGAAAGTGGAGATGGCACTAGCTTTGTTTTTGTTTTTAGGTTAGACAGGTTTTTGGGGGTAGTATGGGTGATAGGGGCCAACACCTGAAGTGGAAGAGGTCTAAATAGTGCATTAGAATCTATTAAGTTTTAAAAAACAAAAAAAGTGGCTAGCGTTGATGCCGCTGGATAACGGGGTCCCGGGTTCGATTCCCTGGCAGGTTGGGAATTTTCTCTGCACGGTTCTATAAATACATTCTCTTTTTCATTATTAATTTAAACAAAAAAACAAACAAAGCAAAAAAGGGGGTTGCGCCTTTGATTCATAATTAAAACGCTTTCGGTCATGGGTTCGAATCCTGCTGCTCCTTAAATTTTGATTATTAATCAGCATTGGCGGCCGAAGACTTCCGTCATAAGAAGTCACTCTCATTCTGACAACAGCCCTATCAAACAGGGCGCAGGAGCGGACAGAGGTTCAGGGCACTCTCTAGTCCTAGGGGTGGGAAACTGCCACTAAAGGCGGAAAATCAGCAATGATCAACGGCATGAGGATGCAGAAGGCAATGGAAACCACTGCATTAATGACACATATCGTGTATCCACAGGACATGGGGCCTGTAATTGAAGAAGTGTCTTGATGATCTCTCCATTGGTAAAAGATCGGAATAGCCCCCCTTCGGATCTCCGGGAGGGGACTGCCAAGGGGGAGGTTACCATGAGAAAAAGATTGAATAATCAACGGAAGGATAACGTTCTACGACTCGGAGCGTGGAATGCCAGGAGCTTGAAAGTGGTAAGGAGACTAGAAAATCTGAAAAGAGAAATGCAAAGACTCAGTCTAGGTATAGTAGGGGTCTGTGAAGTGAAGCGCAAAGAAGACATGGATTTCTGGTCAGATGAGCATAGGGCAATATCAACACCAGCAGAAAATGGTATAACAGGAGTAGGATTAGTTATGAATAGGAAGGTAGGGCAGAGGGTGTGTTACTGTGAACAGTTCAGTGACCGGGTTGTTCTAATCAGAATCGACAGCAGACCAACACCGACAACTATAGTTCAGGTACACATGCCGACGTCGCAAGCTGAAGATGAACAGATAGAGAAAGTGTATGAGGATATTGAAAGGGTAATGCAGTATGTAAAGGGGGACGAAAATCTAATAGTCATGGGCGACTGGAATGCAGTTGCAGGGGAAGGAGTAGAAGAAAAGGTTACAGGAGAATATGGGCTTGGGACAAGGAATGAAAGAGGGGAAAGACTAATTGAGTTCTGTAACAAGTTTCAGCTAGTAATAGCGAATACCCTGTTCAAGAATCACAGGAGGAAGAGGTATACTTGGAAAAGATCGGGTGATATGGGAAGATTTCAATTAGATTACATCATGGTCAGACAGAGATTCCGAAATCAGACACTGGATTGTAAGGCGTACCCAGGAGCAGATATAGACTCAGATCACAATATAGTAGTGGTGAAGAGTAGGCTGAAGTTTAAGACATCACTCAGGAAGAATCAATACACAAAGAAGTGGGATACGGAAGTACTAAGGAATGACGAGATACGCTTGAAGTTCTCTAAGGGTATCGATACAGCAATGAGGAATAGCTCAGTAGGCAGTACAGTTGAAGAGGAATGGACATCTCTAAAAAGGGCCATCACAGAAGTTGGGAAGGAAAACATAGGTACAAAGAAGGTAGCTGCGAAGAAACCATGGGTAACAGAAGAAATACTTCAGTTGATTGATGAAAGGAGGAAGTACAAAAATGTTCAGGGAAACTCAGGAATACAGAAATACACGTTGCTGAGGAACGAAATAAATAGGAAGAGCAGGTAAGCTAAGAGGAAGTGGCTGGAGGAAAAATGTGAAGACACCGAAAAAGAAATGATTGTCGGAAGGACAGACTCAGCATACAGGAAAATCAAAACAACCTTCAGTGACATTAAAAGCAAGGATGGTAACCTTAAGAGTGCAACGGGAATTCCATGCTTAAATGCAGAGGAGGGAGCGGGTAGGTGGAAAGAATTCATTGAAAACTTCTACGAGGGAGAAGATTTATCTGATGTGATAGAAGAAGAAGCACGAGTCGATTTAGAAGAGGTAGGGGATCCAGTATTAGAATCAGAATTTAAAAGAGCTTTGGATGACTTACGGTCAAATAAGGCAGAGGGACAGGTAACATTCCGGCAGAAATTCTAAAATTATTGAGGGAAGTGGCAACAAAACGACTATTCACGTTGGTGTGTAGAATGCATGAATCTGGCGACATAACACTTGACTTTTGGAAAAATATCAACCACACAGTTCCGAAGACTGCAAGAGCTGACAAATGCGAGAATTATCGCACAATCAGCTTAACAGCTCATGCATTCAAGTTGCTTACGAGAATAATATACAGAAGAATGGAAAAGAAAATTGAGGATGCGCTAAATGACGATCAGTTGGGCTTTAGAAAAAGTAAAGGCACGAGAGAGGCAATTCTGACGTTGCGGTTAATAATGGAAGAAACATCAAGACACGTTCATAGGATTTGTCGACCTGGAAAAAGCGTTCGATAGTGTAAAATGGTGTAAGATGTTCGAAATTCTGAGAAAAAGAGGGGTAAGCTATAGGGAGAGACGGATCGTATACAAAATGTACAACAGCCAAGAGGGAATAATAAGAGTGGACTGCCAAGAACGAAGCGCTCGTATTAAAAAGGGTGTAAGACAAGGATGTAGCCTTTCTCCCCTACTGTTCAATCTGTACATCGAGGAAGTAATGATTGAAATAAAAGAAATGTTCAGGAGTGGAATTAAAATTCAAGGTGAAAGGATATCAATGATACGATTCGCTGATGACATTGCTATCCTGAGTGAAAGTGAAGAAGAATTACGTGATCTGCTGAACGGAATGAACAGTCTAATGAATACACAGGAAGAAATTTCTGAGTATGTACGCCTGGAGTACAGCATTGTATGGTAGTGAAACATGGACTGTGGGAAAACCGGAACAGAAGAGAATCGAAGCATTTGATATGTGGTGCTACAGAAGAATGTTGAAAATTAGGTGGACTGATAAGATAAGGAATGAGGAAGTTCTACGCAGAATCTGAGAGGAAAGGAATATGTGGAAAGCGCTGATAAGGAGAAGGGACAGGATGATAGGACATCTATTAAGAGTAGAGGGAATGAGTTGCATGGTACTAGAGGGATCTGTAGAGCGCAAAAACGGTAGAGGAAGACAGGAGGACGTAGGTTGCAAGTGTTACCCTGAGATGAAGAGGTTAGCACAGGAGCGGAATTTGTGGCGGGCTTCATCAATCCAGTCAGAAGACTGATGGCAAAAAAAAGCGACACATTTCTGACGTTAATGCTAAGTGATGCTTAAGGTGACGTAAAGAACGACATCACTGGACAGAGGATGGCTGGTATCGAGTAATTTGGACCGATGAATTTCGATGTACCCAGTGGCAATTCAGTGGAAGGATTTGGATTTGACGAATGCCTGGAGAACATTACCTGTCATTATGTGTAGTGCCAACAGTGAATCTGAGCGAAGTGGCCCACTGGTTACCACACTGGACTCGCATTCTGGAGGACGACGGCTCAAACCCGCGTCCGGCCACCCTGATCTAGGTTTCCCGTGATTTCCCTAAATCACTTCGGGCAAATGCTGGGGTAGTTCCTTGGAAAGGGCACGGCCGACTTTCTTCCCCATCCTTGCCCAATCTGATGGGACCGATGACCTCCCTGCTTGGTCCCCTTAGGGTGTGGTACCCTTATTGTGCTGAAGACAACGATAAATGCGGTATGATATGAAAACATTTTACAAAAAACTGCGTACAATAAAGGAACGGTCCGGAGGCGGTTGTTGTTTCTGTTAACATGACAATGCACCCTGTTGTAAAGCAGCGTCTGTGAGATAATAGTTCGCGGACAGTAATATTCGTTAAATGCATTGACCTGCCCAGTCTCACGACCTGAACCCAACGGAACACCTTTGGTTGGTTGGTTGGTTGTTTTGGGGAAGGAGACCAGACAGCGTGGTCATCGGTCTCATCGGGTTAGGGAAGGATGGGAAGGACGTCGGCCGTGCCCTTTCAGAGGAACCATCCCGGCATTTGCCGGGAGTGATTTAGGGAAATCACGGAAAACCTAAATCACGATGGCCGGACGCGGGACTGAACCGTCGTCCTCCCGAATGCGAGTCCAGTGTCTAACCAGGAACACCTTTGAGATGAGTTAGAAAGTCGACTTCGCTCTAGACCCCAGTGTCCAACATTACTACCTACTCTCGTTTCGGTTCTTGAGGAAAAATGGGTTGCTATTTCTCCACAGGCACACCACTGAAAGTGTCCCCAGCAGATTTCAAGCCGTCATGAAGGCGTAGGGTGGATAAACCCCATATTGTCCACTAACAGGTTTTCGGATACTTTTGACCAAATAGTGCATATCCACTTGAACATGCTTACTGTATTGAAGCCTTCGTCTTCTTCTACAATTTATATCCCCCATACTGCCTTCCATAAACAAACTGAAGTTTGATTGATGCCTTCTGTCAACCCCTTCTAAAAGTCAAGCTGTGTCCTGAAGCTATAATGTCCCATATTTGATTCAGTAACTCTTCATTTGTTAAACAAATTACGAACTTCAGCACCAACACTGATACACCCTGTAGACGAATACTGTCAAACCGCTCTACTCCACTGTATGAACTTACACCCCACCCAGCTATATAGCACCATCCACTCAGTGCCGACAAGAAGCACTCATAAAAGAATACAAGAAAACCACCCTCAGTCCTAAACTGTCCTTTTTCCAGGACATACCCCGGCTGCCAAAACATCGGCTACGATACCAAAATCAATCCTGGCTTCTTAGTTAACAGCTCGGTTGGGACATTTACAGTCTCAGGGCCAAAAGGTTGTAATGGTGAAATGAAAACTTTTCCGGAATCCACGTGACATAATAGATCCGTCTGAAGTGACTAATGGTTTTGTGCTCCCTCTTCATATAAGGAAAATTTTAACAGACGAATGGTCACGGGATATCTTTACAAGTGGAAAAAAACTTTGCATACTAAGCAGCGACTGTGGAGCTACAAAACAAACCATCCGTAACCTTCACGAAGAATGTAAACTGAGAGCATACCCTGCTGATGCAGTGGAGTTCCTCATTCCAATACCCATGTGCCTCTAGTGGATAGCACATAAAATTAAAAATTTAAGTGTGTGTTTTCAGGGTTCCGTCCCTCATTTGGTAAAATGATCACTTCACTGCCTGTCAGTCTGTCTGTCTGTCAAGACCCTTTTTTATCATAAACAAGTAAAGGTATGAAGTTGAAATTTTTGTCAAGTTCTGAGGTCTACAGTCCCTTGGCGATGCAAAAAATTGAAGCTTCTAAGTCAATGCAATCAAAACATACGGTCACTTACGTTACGTATTTGGATACTCGCAAGCTCATACAGCAAAACATACACTTGAACCATCTTCATGCATAATTAAGTTACTACGGAACCATGAAGAGTGCGAGTCATGCTCTCACTTGTCTTTTGTTTTTATTTTTATTTTTTTAATGAAGTATCTTCTAATGTTATGTGTGCCACATGTCCCGTAAGTAAAATAAATGTCAACAATACGGGAATTGAGAATCAGCATTGATTCAAAACATTTTTTGTTATTTATTTACTTATTTATTCCCCCAACTAGTTTCAGCACAAATATCACCATCATCAGTGGGTTCTTTAAATCTAAAACACGCAGAAAATGGCATTAGTTATAAAACACTGTAACACATTATTACATTTGAGCTGTTTTTTTATAAATATTGTTTTTGTGGACACTTTCATACTATCTTCTTTATTTTACGATAAAAACTTGATTTTAAGAATTGTTGTCGCTGTTTGCAGCACATTTTTACTGCTTTTTCTGTTGCCTTTTTTTCGTCACACATCATGTCATCTGCAACTGTGTGAGCAGCTGGCAGTAAACAAATAGTAAAACGTGAAAATGTGAACGTCTCAGCGTTACACAATTGGGATTGAGATAGTGTTCTGGATCCAGTTTTGGTGTGCACTAGGCTCTTACTTAGTTTGTCGTGTACACATCTTCATCTGGCAGCTTGCAGCTACTTTTATACACAGAAAAACAAAACTTTCGCCCTTCGTTTATGATGCAAAATATTACGCTATCGTACTGTTCGCATGTGTCGAGACAAGTCTATCGCGTGTTGCGAGAAGTCTATGGAAACTGTAGCGGAAGGTCTGACTGCTTATGTTCCTTATTTATGTCTCTGTACGTGATGGGGGAGTGGTTACTTTGAGTGTGCGTGCTTTCTGTTCTGTGTCCTGGGTTAGTTCTCTCAGAGCGGTAAAACGTGTGTTGTTGCAGTGTTGTGTTTTAGTTTATTACGTTTTCCCGTTCCACTACAACCTTTAGTATGTAGCAATTTCCTTCTGTTGTTAGCTGTCGGCATAAACTGTTGCTGTGTTTCGGATAAGTAGTTCGCTTTCAAAGTTAGTGGGGCTATGGTTTTCTTTCATTAGGCGTCCTGCGAAAGCTTTAGAGCTGTCATGTGCTCTGTGTACCTCGTTTGGAAAAGAACCTCAGGCAGAGGTACACAGAGCACATGAGAGCTCTAAAGAGTGATAACATACATTCAACTTTCGCAGAACACCTAATGAAGGAAAACCATAGCCCCCACTAATGTCGAAAGCGATCTACACATCCTGAAACACAGCAACAGCTTATACCGATAACTAACAATAGGAGAAAATCACTAGATACCAAAGGCTACAGTGGAAGAGAGAAACGTAATAAACGAAAACACGACACCTTCCAACAACACACTCTTTACCGCTCTGACAGAACTGACCCAGGACACAGAACAGAAAGCAAACACACACACACAAACAAACAACTTCCCCATCACACACAGAGAGCCGGCCGGAGTGGCCGAGCGGTTAAAGGCGCTACAGTCTGGAACCGCACGACCACTACGGTCGCAGGTTCGAATCCTGCCTCGGGCATGGATGTGTGTGATGTCCTTAGGTTAGTTAGGTTTAAGTAGTTCTAAGTTCTAGGGGACTTATGACCACAGCAGTTGCGTCCCATAGTGCTCAGAGCCACTCGAACCACACACAGAGACATAAATAAGGAACAGACGTCGTCAGAACTACCGCTACAGTTTTCATAGCCTTCTCGCAACGTGCGATACATTTCTCGCGACACACGCGAGCAGTAAGATGACGTAATGTTTTGCACCATAAACGAAGGGCGAAAATTGTTTTTCTGTGTATAAAATTAGCTGCAATCCGCCCATCGAAAGTGAGTACACGACAAACTAAGTAACAGCCCAGTACACACCAAAACTGGATCCAGAACACTACCTCATCCCCAACTGTATAACGCTGACATACGTTAAGTTCACGTTTTACTATTTGTTTACCAACAGCCGGTCATACAGTTCCAGATGACATGATGTGTGACGAAAAAAACGGCAACAGAAAAAGCTTGACATGCATGCAAGCATATGACAGTATACATGTAATGTGTTACGACAGTGAAAGGAATCTGTGACCACTGGAGACAGTGCCACAAGTTCTTCCAGACAATCCTAACACAGCACACAGACACACACACAAATGTCATACTAACAAATGTAAACCACCTGATGATGGAGGTTTAAACCTTTGAAACGCATCCTGGAGATCTACATCTACAGGGTGTTTCAAAAATGACCGGTATATTTGAAACGGCAATAAAAACTAAACGAGCAGCGATAGAAATACACCGTTTGTTGCAATATGCTTGGGACAACAGTACATTTTCAGGCGGACAAACTTTCGAAATTACAGTAGTTACAATTTTCAACAACAGATGGCGCTGCAAGTGATGTGAAAGATATAGAAGACAACGCAGTCTGTGGGTGCGCCATTCTGTACGTCGTCTTTCTGCTGTAAGCGTGTGCTGTTCACAACGTGCAAGTGTGCTGTAGACAACATGGTTTATTCCTTAGAACAGAGGATTTTTCTGGTGTTGGAATTCCACCGCCTAGAACACAGTGTTGTTGCAACAAGACGAAGTTTTCAACGGAGGTTTAATGTAACCAAAGGACCGAAAAGCGATACAATAAAGGATCTGTTTGAAAAATTTCAACGGACTGGGAACGTGACGGATGAACGTGCTGGAAAGGTAGGGCGACCGCGTATGGCAACCACAGAGGGCAACGCGCAGCTAGTGCAGCAGGTGATCCAACAGCGGCCTCGGGTTTCCGTTCGCCGTGTTGCAGCTGCGGTCCAAATGACGCCAACGTCCACGTATCGTCTCATGCGCCAGAGTTTACACCTCTATCCATACAAAACTCAAACGCGGCAACCCCTCAGCGCCGCTACCAATGCTGCACGAGAGACATTCGCTAACGATATAGTGCACAGGATTGATGACGGCGATATGCATGTGGGCAGCATTTGGTTTACTGACGAAGCTTATTTTTACCTGGACGGCTTCGTCCATAAACAGAACTGGCGCATATGGGGAACCGAAAAGCCCCATGTTGCAGTCCCATCGTCCCTGCATCCTCAAAAAGTACTGGTCTGGGCCGCCATTTCTTCCAAAGGAATCATTGGCCCATTTTCAGATCCGAAACGATTACTGCATCACGCTATCTGGACATTCTTCGTGAATTTGTGGCGGTACAAACTGCCTTAGACGACACTGCGAACACCTCGTGGTTTATGCAAGATGGTGCCCGGCCACATCGCACGGCCGACGTCTTTAATTTCCTGAATGAATATTTCGATGATCGTGTGATTGCTTTGGGCTATCCGAAACATACAGGAGGCGGCGTGGATTGGCCTCCCTATTCGCCAGACATGAACCCCTGTGACTTCTTTCTGTGGGGACACTTGAAAGACCAGGTGTACCGCCAGAATCCAGAAACAATTGAACAGCTGAAGCAGTACATCTCATCTGCATGTGACACGTCGTCAAAGGTTTCGGGTAATTTCATTCAGAGACTACGCCATATTATTGCTACGCATGGTGGATATGTGGAAAATATCGTACTATAGAGTTTCCCAGACCGCAGCGCCATCTGTTGTTGAAAATTGTAACTACTGTAATTTCGAAAGTTTGTCTGCCTGAAAATGTACTGTTGTCCCAAGCATATTGCAACAAACGGTGTATTTCTATAGCTGCTCGTTTAGTTTTTATTGCCGTTTCAAATATACCGGTCATTTTTGAAACACCCTGTACATACATACTCCGCAATCCACCACACGGTGCGTGGCGGAGGGTACCTCGTACCACAACTAGCATCTTCTCTCCCTGTTCTACTCCCAAAAAGAACGAGGGTAAAATGACTGCCTATATGCCTCTGTACGAGCCCTAATCTCTCTTATCTTATCTTTGTGGTTTTTCCGCGAAATATAAGTTGGCGGCAGTAAAATTGTACTGCAGTCAGCCTCAAATGCTGGTTCTCTAAATTTCCTCAGTAGAGATTCACGAAAAGAACGCCTCCTTTCCTCCAGAGACTCCCACCCGAGTTCCTGAAGCATTTCCGTAACACTCGCGTGATGATCAAACCTACCAGTAACAAATCTAGCAGCCCGCCTCTGAATTGCTTCTATGTCCTCCCTCAATCCGACCTGATAGGGATCCCAAACGCTCGAGCAGTACTCAAGAATAGGCCGTATTAGTGTTTTATAAGCGGTCTCCTTTACAGATGAACCACGTCTTCCCAAAATTCTACCAATGAACCGAAGACGACTATCCGCCTTTCCCACAACTGCGATTACATGCTTGTCCCACTTCATATCGCTCTGCAATGTTACGCCCAAATATTTAATCGACGTGACTGTGTCAAGCGCTACACTACTAATGGAGTATTCAAACATTACAGGATTCTTTTTGCTATTCATCTGCATTAATTTACATTTATCTATATTTAGAGGTAGCTGCCATTCTTTACACCAATCACAAATCCTGTCCAAGTCATCTTGTATCCTCCTACAGTCACTCAACGACGACACCTTCCCGTACACCACACCATCATCAGCAAACAGCCGCACATTGCTACCCACCCAATCCAAAAGATCATTTATGTAGATAGAAAACAACAGCAGACCTACCACACTTCCCTGGGGCACTCCAGGTGTCACCCTCACCTCCGATGAACACTCACCATCGAGGACAACGTACTGGGTTCTATTACTTAAGAAGTCTTCGAGCCACTCACATATTTGGGAACCAATCCCGTATGCTCGTACCTTAGTTAGGAGTTTGCAGTGGGGCACCGAGTCAAACGCTTTCCGGAAGTCAAGGAATATGGCATCCGTCTGATACCCTTCATCCATGGTTCGCAAGATATCATGTGAAAAAAGGGTGAGTTGCGTTTCGCAGGAGCGATGCTTTCTAAAGCCGTGCTGATGCATGGACAGCAACTTCTCTGTCTCAAGGAAATTCATTATATTCGAACTGAGAATATGTTCGAGAATCCTGCAACAAACCGAAATGAAGGATATTGGTCTGTAATTTTGAGGATCCGTCCTTCTACCCTTCTTATATACAGGTGTCACCTGCGCTTTTTTCCTGTCGCTCGGGACTTTACGTTGAGCAAGAGATTCGCGATAAATGCGAGCTAAGTAAGGAGCCAATGCAGTAGAGTACTCTCTGTAAAACCGAATTGGAATCCCACGAGGACCTGGCGATTTATTTAGTTTCAACCCATTCAGCTGCTTCACAACCGCAGGGATGTCAATCACTATGTCCACTATGGAGATAAATAATCAGTGACTAGTAACAGTAAACTTGTTGTTTCACTGAATGTCAGTAAGACTCACTGTAATGCATAAACTACAATTTTCGCATTTAAAACAGAAAAAGCGCTGAAATATGCCGCAAACAGCTACAACAGTTCTTACAACCATGTTGTAACGTACACTAAACAAGGTAGTATGAAAGTATCCATAGATAACAGTACTTATAAAAAAACAGTGCAAAAGTAATAGTGTGTTACCGTGTTTTATAACTATACTATTTTCTGTATGTTTTAGATTTAAAGAACCCAATGATGTTGGCAATACTTGTCGCTGATACTAGTTTGGGGATTAAATAAGTAAACAAATAACAAAAAAATGTGTTTTGCATGATGGCGGATTGACAATTCTCATATTCTTGTTTTTCTATGCAAGCACGGACCAAATGGAAAGGTTCCAAGATAAAGCTATTGTTCGCTCGATCCACCCATTTAATCTTCAACATTCTTCTGCAGCACCAAATTTCGGAAAATACCGTTTTTGTTGTTATTGGTAAGTAACTTTAAATACTCAGTTATTGGTTCCTGGAATCAAGTCCTTATTTTTGCCTAAAAGAAACCCCGTGTCCTATTAGTTGCTTCCGAGTAAACCGTGAATATTTACTAAACTTTTCGAATATAGTACCATCCTCAGACTGACAGGTGTTTGTTGACACCTCAGCCGTGACTTCATAGATGGCCTTTTCGGAGAGGACGCTAGGACGAGGTCTTCTCTCGGTAGTGAGTCGCACACGTGGACTCTGGATTCTGCACCTGCCTGCCCACGCTCTGTATCCGCTGTCTCACGTCCGCTGGCACAGGCGCCGACGGCAGCGGCCTCGGCTCGAGAGCCCACTTCCTCCCACTGCCGTAGTTCCTCGTCTCCCACTCCACAGATCACCGCTCTTGCGCCCTCCTTCCTCAAGTTCAGTAACACACGCTTGTCGTTATGAAGGGCGTAGCAAGAAAAAATCGTACAAATGGCCCTGAGCACTATGAGACTTGTAAGTAGGCTGTTTAGGTTTTTATGTTGGTAACGTCACCTAGCGCTGTGTATGAAAATCACTGGCTGTGCTGTGTGCAGTCTATGGCTGGTTGGCATTGTTGGAATATTCGCCATTGTATTGTTGGGCAGTTGGATGTGAACAGCTCGTAGCGTTGCGCAGTTGGAGGTGAGCCGCCAGCAGTGGTGGATGTGCGGAGAGAAATGGCAGAATTTTGAGAGCAGATGATCTGGACGTGTGTCCACCAGAAAGAGTAAATTTGTAATACTCGATGTCATGAACTGGTAAATACATTGTTTGTTCTCTATCAAAATCTTTCATTTGCTAACTATGTCTATCAGTAGTTAGTGCCTTCAGTAGTTAGAATCTTTTATTTAGCTGGCAGTAGTGGCGCTCGCTGTATTGCAGTAGTTCGAGTAACGTAGATTTTTGTGAGGTAAGTGATTCACTTACTTCCGTAGAAATGTTGGAACACGTGAGGTAATACTAACCTTACGACTTATCTTAGAAGAAAGATTAAGGAAAGGCAAACCTACGTTTCTAGCATTTGTAGACTTAGAGAAAGCTTTTGACAATGTTGACTGGAATACTCTCTGTTAAATTCTAAAGGTGGCAGGGGTAAAATACAGGGAGCGAAAGGCTATTTACAATTTGTACAGAAACCAGATGGCAGTTATAAGAGTCGAGGGGCATGAAAGGGAAGCAGTGGTTGGGGAGGGAGTGAGACAGGGTTGTAACCTCTCCCTGATGTTATTCAATCTGTATATTGAGCAAGCAGTAAAGGAAACAAAAGAAAAGTTTTGAGTAGGTATTAAAATCCAGGGAGATGAAATAAAAACTTTGAGGTTCGCTGATGACATTGTAATTCTGTCAGAGACAGCAAAGGACTTGGAAGAGCAATTGAACAGAATGGACATGGTCTTGAAAGGATATTTTAAGATGAACATCAACAAAAGCAAAACGAGGATAATGGAATGTAGTCGAATTAAGTCGGGTGATGCTGAGGGAATTAGATTAGGAAATGAGACACTTAAAGTAGTAAAGGAGTTTTGCTATTTGGGGATCAAAATAACTGCTGATGGTCGAAGTAGAGAGGATATAAAATGTAGACTGGCAATGGCAAGGAAAGCGTTTGTGAAGAAGAGAAATTTGTTAACATCGAGTACAGATTTAAATGTCAGGAAGTCTTTTCTGAAAGTATTTCTATGGAGTGTAGCCATGTATGGAAGTGAAACATGGACGATAAATAGTTTGGACAAGAAGAGAATAGAAGCTTTCGAAATGTGGTGCTACAGAAGAATGTTGAAGATTAGGTGGGTAGATCACGTAACTAATGAGGAGATATTGAATAGTATTGGGGAGAAGAGAAGTTTGTGGCACAACTTGAATAGAAGAAGGGATCGGTTTGTAGGACATGTCCTGAGGAATCAAGGGATCACAAATTTAGCATTGGAGGGCAGCGTGGAGGGTAAAAATCGTAGAAGGAGACCAAGAGATGAATACACTAAGCAGATTCAGAAGGATGTAGGTTGAAGTAGGTACTGGGAGATGAAGGAGCTTGCACAGGATAGATTAGCATGGAGAGCTGCATCAAACCAGTCTCTGGACTGAAGACCACAACAGCAACAACAAGTGATTCATGAAAGGTATAGGTTATTGTTAGTCTGGGCCATTCTTTTGTAGTGATTTTTGAAAGTCAGATTGCGTTGCGCTAAAAATATTGTGTGTCAGTTTAGTGTCGTTCAGAATAGGTAAAGAGCGAAATGTCTGAGTACGTTCAGTTCTGCTCAGCTATTTGATAATCAAATAACGTAAGAGGTTTACCAGCTTAATCATTTACAAATTTTTCTAAGGGGACGTTTCAGACTTAACATCTGAGGTCATCAATCGCCTACAACTTAGAACTACTTAAGGCTAACTAACCTAAGGACATCACACACATCCATGACCGAGGCAGGATTCGAACCTGCGACCGTAGCGGTCGCGCGGTTCCAGACTGAAGCGCCTAGAGCCGCTCGGCCACACAGGCCGACGGCGTAGCAAGACAGCACGACCTAACTTTGAGGGCACACTCGTCACACATGGAAGAAGAAATGTCATGTAAGGGTATGGCTCTCGAATCTCTTTATTCCCACAAGAGGACTCATTTTTGACAACTCTTTACAGTATTTAATCATGTGAAACAGACAGGAAATTAACAGTAGTAGGGCAAACTGCATTCTGAAATAGTTTTGATATCAAATTAACTGTACAAATTAATTAACTGATCAATTAATTACACCCAAACGCTAATGATATCATGAGTTTTTCTCTAGCTGGCACGTTTGTCCCTTCCCCTTCCGACCTTGGAAATGGCGGAAAATTTAAATTTTGGAGGGAAATTCACAAAAATGGTGTGAAATCCAAATTTACTGGTGGGAATATCAAATCTGCGTGTTCACCTTGAGGTTCGGAGACCAAATGACCTAGTTCACAACACCACCACCAGAGCATGCTGTTGTACTCCCCCACTCCCCTCTACCCGAACCTCCTACTCTCCCCTCCCCTCCACTCCCTCCCCCACCTACCCCACCCCTCTCCACCCCCATCTTGGTGGGAAGAGTTTTCAGTCAGTGCTGGGACGCCAGATAGGATAGCTGTAAGTCTTTATTTTCCACACGGTGTGGAACATTGTTTATTTAAACAATTTGAGTTGCCATTGTTTGAGCACAAGACAGTAGCTCTCTCCAGTTTCGTCAATAACTCTTGGTTGTGGAGAGGATATTTTCGCTATTAGTCTAGCCAATAGCGGTGTGTGGAGGACAGGTAATAATAAAAGGACAGCAAGCTATCTTTGAAGCAGAGGGGAGTAGACTCCTGCCAATCCACAACTGAATAACTGTTGAATGAGGAGAAGATATTGTCGCAGTCAAGCACTAGAGTTGCTCCAGCCAGTCTTGCCAATAGCCCTATATGAGAAATTATGATAGGACAACAAGCTATAATTGAAGTACAGGGGAGTAGCTTCCTTTCACTCTACAAGTCTATAACAGTGGCAGGGAGGAATAATAATATTAGAAGAGTGACCCACTGTCCCAGTGTGCCTATAAATTCCTGCCCCTATACACAGGACTTCTGTAGCAACATCATTTGGGAATGAAACACACTTTTTACACCTATTTACGAGTCACAACTCGCATCCTAGCCAACAAAAACATGGGAAATATATCGTACGACATGTTTTTGTGACTCTAGTGGTCATTATCTTACCTGAACACAGTGTCTCAAAACGAAAAACAAAACTGACCAGTCACCTCCAATCTAGTCCGACGCATTTACCGGCTGTATTGCGTAGCTGAAGAGCCAGCCAGCTGAGAAACTACTGCTCGCCACAGCCATAAGCCTAGACTTCCGGTAGCCCAACATCCCTTGACCATTGTGGCACAACGCACCGCGACCCTGACTAACTGCAGTCGCACCCCCGACATAGACTCCTCAGTCTAAAAAGTCCGAAAAGCGGATGGTTTTTTGGCAATACACCTTCAATTTCTCACGCGCAATGTGGATTTCTCTGTTTCATACAAGCTATTTTCTAAGGCAGAAGAAATAACCATACACACGTTTGCACATCGCTAAAGTATCGTTACTTGCTGTGCAAATCCTGTACAACACTACGGCATAGGATAATAAGTATTCTCTGATCAGATGGAAAAATGTGTTCTTATCTTCTGCGTCCTGCATCGTGGTGGAGCTCTAAAAGCATGCTCTACCGGTCTCACGGCATGCCTCCTCACTTTTGAACTCTCTTAAAGTAAACAAATGTGTCATTACATACGAAGTCTCTCAAGGTAACAGCACAGATAAGTTGTGAATACCAGGTTTGTACTACATACCACTTTATAAATTCAATAATATATCTGATTTTGCTATGATTATTATCACTCCCTGTGTACGTGGCAGGCTGAAATTCCATTAAAAGATCTCACGATAAGGATGAAACTCTTGATTACCTCTCTCCAACTCTTCAGTCATATCCGTGGTACTCTCACTCTCGCATTCTCCTGCCTGGCGCCACAACATTGACATCAAATTGATAGGCTAATTAATTAAATCGACCAGAGGCCATTTGCAGTCGGATTACAGTCATCAGGTAATCGTTTCAATCACGTCTGTGTCGCCTCTGTAGGCTTCCCACAGCCTAAGTAATCACTTCCTCTGATACCAAAATATGCGGTACTCGTCGTCAAATAGCCGAATAAATCGAACGCTAATTGCATTCTGTCTTTCTGTGTCTTGTCATGTTGGTGGAACTAAGTCGCTTAGAATTGTGGTATACTGCTACCGAATTAATCTTGCTGAGACCTGTCAGCCTGTGGGGGCTGTTATGTCGTGAAGGTAAGCGCCGGCACTCCAGTCGGGAATGAAAGAGCGGAGAGGACTGTGAGAAGACGTCAGCCAATTTCACGCTGACCGATCCCACTCCAAGATGACAGCGCGACAGCAGCGGCCTCTACGCAAAGAGGACGTGACTGCCACGACCAGCCAACTGAATAGAAGCTTCAAGACTACATCTACATCTACATTTATACTCCGCAAGCCACCCAACGGTGTGTGGCGGAGGGCACTTTACGTGCCACTGTCATTACCTCCCTTTCCTGTTCCAGTCGCGTATGGTTCGGGGGAAGAACGACTGTCTGAAAGCCTCCGTGCGCGCTCTAATCTCTCTAATTTTACATTCGTGATCTCCTCGGGAGGTATAAGTAGGGGGAAGCAATATATTCGATACCTCATCCAGAAACGCACCCTCTCGAAACCTGGCGAGCAAGCTACACCGCGATGCAGAGCGCCTCTCTTGCAGAGTCTGCCACTTGAGTTTATTAAACATCTCCGTAACGCTATCACGGTTACCAAATAACCCTGTGACGAAACGCGCCGCTCTTCTTTGGATCTTCTCTATCTCCTCCGTCAGACCGATCTGGTACGGATCCCACACTGATCAGCAATACTCAAGTATAGGTCGAACGCGTGTTTTGTAAGCCACCTCCTTTGTTGATGGACTACATTTTCTAAGCACTCTCCCAATGAATCTCAACCTGGTACCCGCCTTACCAACAATTAATTTTATATGATCATTCCACTTCAAATCGTTCCGCACGCATACTCCCAGATATTTTACAGAAGTAACTGCTACCAATGTTTGTTCCGCTATCATATAATCATACAATAAAGGATCCTTCTTTCTATGTATTCGCAATACATTACATTTGTCTATGTTAAGGGTCAGTTGCCACTCCCTGCACCAAGTGCCTATCCGCTGCAGATCTGCCTGCATTTCGCTACAATTTTCTAATGCTGCAACTTCTCTGTATACTACAGCATCATCCGCAAAAAGACGCATGGAACTTCCGACACTATCTACTAGGTCATTTATATATATTGTGAAAAGCAATGGTCCCATAACACTCCCCTCTGGCACGCCAGAGGTTACTTTAACGTCTGTAGACGTCTCTCCATTGATAACAACATGCTGTGTTCTGTTTGCTAAAAACTCTTCAATCCAGCCACACAGCTGGTCTGATATTCCGTAGGCTCTTACTTTGTTTATCAGGCGACAGTGCGGAACTGTATCGAACGCCTTCCGGAAGTCAAGAAAAATAGCATCTACCTGGGAGCCTGTATCTAATATTTTCTGCGTCTCATGAACAAATAAGGCGAGTTGGGTCTCACACGATCGCTGTTTCCGGAATCCATGTTGATTCCTACATAGTAGATTCTGGGTTTCCAAAAACGACATGATACTCGAGCAAAAAACATGTTCTAAAATTCTACAACAGATCGACGTCAGAGATATAGGTCTATAGTTTTGCGCGTCTGCTCGACGACCCTTCTTGAAGACTGGGACTATCTGTGCTCTTTTCCAATCATTTGGAACCCTCCGTTCCTCTAGGGACCTGAACAGAAGCAACAACTCAACTACTTCTCTTGTATTAATATTGTTTATACTGAAGAACATTGATTATTCCGTATGTCGCCCTTTGCTTGCGAGACATCAGTGTAATACAAAGTTAAGTACCGTAATTGCTCATTTTATAATAAAACTCATGAATACGATTTGTTTGAATGTTGTCTAGCGACCCGAGAAAGCAGGTTTCCTAGACACCCCAAATTTGACGACTAGGCCGGATTTAGCATTTGTCGACGAGGGTTCAACGGATCCTGTAGCGGCAACTCAGTGCCTGGCTGCCACAGTTTTCCATGGGCTTTTATGTTTTGCTGGTGCCTTAATTCTACTTTGTCTTTTTCGTTGCAGGGGTGTGTTTGCTTGCTTTAACAATGTCTTATACCGTTTATTCTAATCAGGGTTTTCGGCTGGGTGTTGCATAAATTTTCTTTGCTTGTGTGCTTATTTTTATTCCTTGGATTATCTGTTTATTGCATTTCTCTCTTCCACTATGAGCAACCAACCTCTCCCACCCCCTGCTCAAGCGCCTCAGCTGCAAGTGTTAGATGCAACGCAGCTAACACAGATGTTTCAGTTTCAGACCCAGCAAACTGCCTCGTTGCTAAACACGGTACAGTAGCTACTGACCACTCAAGCCTCCAATACAGTGCAAATTACAACTGTAGCTCCGAGTGCCATACCACTTTGACGCCAGTTTAACGAAAAAGGCAAGGAATGGCTCGAGTGGTAGCAACAGTATGAAGCCCACCTAACTGCCCACAACGTACCAGGTCCAAGATGCTACTCCAGGCAGGTGTAAAAATGAATGTGCGCAACAGAAAATACTGAACGCGAAAATGAAGATTCGGCCCTGTCTGACTACCCTCTGAAGCAGATCTTAGGATCTCTTATCGGTGATATTATTTCCGCCTTCTTGCTCTTTAACATATAAATTACAAAATAAACATAACTGAATGGTTAAGGAAATTAGCAAATACTAAATGATAAATTTTAGTTCTGATTATACATTTATTGTAGATTAAAACCCCTTTATGTATTACAAATGTTTATATAGCAATAATCCATGGACATAAAGAGATAAAAATGAATTTCCTAACTAATATTATTGATCAATTGCCCAAATCTGCCCCTTTTTATGGGTACCCATTCTACTGTAAATAACTCGATATGACTGACCTCATCTACATCCCAGACACTAGAAGACAATACTTTCCAAGATGATCTACAGTGGTGTGCAATCTCAGTGGAAATAAAACTTGCTGATCTCAGCTGTTTAGTTTTATAGCCCTACTAAGCCGAAGCAGTTAGCAATATCACCGTATGTACTGCGTCCGGTGAGTCGGAGTGATGGTCCTCGTACACATCTGTGACGGAAGAACTCCAGCCACAAAATAAAAAATCTCTTTCAAACACTAGGAAGGCAGAAGGCGGCCCTCTGACTAGTATGATCTAATACTGTCTTCTTCTCTCTGTGTTCTACAGACAAGAAACGCAAACTCCCAGCCACAAGACCGGAATTCAGATAACGTCTGTACGTGCGTATAAACAGAAGAAGTGCTCTCAATCACTGAACGCTGCGTACTCAATGATGACTCCCTACCAGGAGGCGAAGTCCAGAATCGTATAAGTTCGCAACAGTATAGCGCCTAACCGTTCTAACTAGGAAATCTCCTGAGAGCAAAGACAGCAAGTCCATCTGTACCAAGAAAAGCTGATACTAAGCGACCGTTAAACACGGGCACTCAAAAAGGAAGACTTCTTTCTCTCCTCCGCTGGCTTCCCAGCAAAGCTCGGCTCCCCTCTCTCGTAACTGCAGAAAGCGAATCATATTTTAAAAACCACGGAATATTCTCTCTCTCTACAGATTCTTCCGAGCGCCGACCAACCATATTTCAGTCTTTTGTCGTCCAGCTCGGAAAGTTTGCGAGGAAATACCTATTACCTATCACTGTTAATTAGGAATACATACAATGCTACGCTTCTCAGAGTAAAAGTCCTCGGAAATAACCCAGCCTGCGTGATTTCCGAGGTAACACTTCCTCTTTCCTCTCTGCTGCATCGAAGATTTTCAGAGTTTCTCAGGTATTATCTAGTTATCCTTCCAGCCCCACTACAAACCGGCTGGCAGCAACTGTCTTGTGCTTCAGCGCTCAGGTGCCCCGACCGTCCGTCTTGGTTACTTCCTGTGTCAAACAGGAACAACACACCTGTGTGGGCTTTTCCACCCAGGGCTTGAGTTACGCTTGTCGTTTCATTTCCACTGGCAGTCCAATTTCTACTGGTATAGGCAATCCTTCATTACGCCGTTTTGATAATATAGACACTCCGTCACCTTTCATGCAATAAGCGTTAACAACTGTTTACAAGGTGTACGTGACAATGTCAGTCTTCTTTAAATATTCATACACTCCTGGAAATTGAAATAAGAACACCGTGAATTCATTGTCCCAGGAAGGGGAAACTTTATTGACACATTCCTGGGGTCAGATACATCACATGATCACACTAACAGAACCACAGGCACATAGACACAGGCAACAGAGCATGCACAATGTCGGCACTAGTACAGTGTATATCCACCTTTCGCAGCAATGCAGGCTGCTATTCTCCCATGGAGACAATCGTAGATATGTTGGATGTAGTCCTGTGGAACGGCTTGCCATGCCATTTCCACCTGGCGCCTCAGTTGGACCAGCGTTCGTGCTGGACATGCAGACCGCGTGAGACGACGCTTCATCCAGTCCCAAACATGCTCAATGGGGGACAGATCCGGAGATCTTGCTGGCCAGGGTAGTTGACTTACACCTTCTAGAGTACGTTGGGTTGCACGGGATACATGCGGACGTGCATTGTCCTGTTGGAACAGCAAGTTCCCTTGCCGGTCTAGGAATGGTAGAACGATGGGTTCGATGACGGTTTGGATGTACCGTGCACTATTCAGTGTCTCCTCGACGATCACCAGTGGTGTACGGCCAGTGTAGGAGATCGCTCCCCACACCATGATGCTGGGTGTTGGCCCTGTGTGCCTCGGTCGTATGCAGTCCTGATTGTGGCGCTCACCTGCACGGCGCCAAACACGCATACGACCATCATTGGCACCAAGGCAGAAGCGACTCTCAT
Organism: Schistocerca serialis cubense; assembly: GCF_023864345.2. NCBI lineage: Eukaryota > Metazoa > Arthropoda > Insecta > Orthoptera > Acrididae > Schistocerca > Schistocerca serialis. The sequence continues at coordinate 633,710,086 of NC_064643.1, read as the reverse complement.
CGCTGAAGACGACACGTCTCCATTCGTCCCTCCATTCACGCCTGTCGCGACACCACTGGAGGCGGGCTGCACGATGTTGGGGCGTGAGCGGAAGACGGCCTAACGGTGTGCGGGACCGTAGCCCAGCTTCATGGAGACGGTTGCGAATGGTCCTCGCCGATACCCCAGGAGCAACAGTGTCCCTAATTTGCTGGGAAGTGGCGGTGCGGTCCCCTACGGCACTGCGTAGGATCCTACGGTCTTGGCGTGCATCCGTGCGTCGCTGCGGTCCGGTCCCAGGTCGACGGGCACGTGCACCTTCCGCCGACCACTGGCGACAACATCGATGTACTGTGGAGACCTCACGCCCCACGTGTTGAGCAATTCGGCGGTACGTCCACCCGGCCTCCCGCATGCACACTATACGCCCTCGCTCAAAGTCCGTCAACTGCACATACGGTTCACGTCCACGCTGTCGCGGCATGCTACCAGTGTTAAAGACTGCGATGGAGCTCCGTATGCCACGGCAAACTGGCTGACACTGACGGCGGCGGTGCACAAATGCTGCGCAGCTAGCGCCATTCGACGGCCAACACCGCGGTTCCTGGTGTGTCCGCTGTGCCGTGCGTGTGATCATTGCTTGTACAGCCCTCTCGCAGTGTCCGGAGCAAGTATGGTGGGTCTGACACACCGGTGTCAATGTGTTCTTTTTTCCATTTCCAGGAGTGTATATTCGATGTACAACCTATCAAATGATACCTGATTCCGGTTGTAAATCACGGCAAAGTATGTACATGAGTGCTTGAAGGTGCGAAATTATAGCCACCTTACAAAGGTCCTGTGGAGGTACATTACTTTTTGTCAATGGTAGGAAGTGCAGTGTTTCACCTCATCCAGAAATTGTTCCCGAATGCAAATGCAAGTCAACTTTCCTATGACCAGGTTGTAGATTCGCTAACTATTATGACCAACAAGTGTATGTGGTGGCAGCTAAGTACCAATTCTTTTGTTTCAAGAAAAGATCAGAACAAACTTGTCGCGAGTGGGTGATAGGTTTTCAGGGTATGATGAGGAAATGTAAATTCAAATGTCCTTGTGGTGCTTTATATAGTCTAGCAATGCCGGAGACTGAAGGTCGAAACACTCGCCCAGTGGCAGCGATTGACAGGGAGTCCAATGTTTGAGTCTTTATAGGGGCACGCTGGTCTCGCACTTACAGATTGGGATTGATGACCCTGAAGTTTGGTCCCTTTATACCCCAAACCAACCAACCAACCAACTTAATATTTACAGCCCCGGCCATAAGGTTTACGCACGACGGGTAGCTTCGGTGGTGAGCATCTTTGCAGCCATGGAAAATAAGTAACTTTTGTTCCGAGGAGTGTATTTTCGACTCGCAGTAGCTGTTGTTCAGTTAATGCATGTTGCACAGTCTTGCAGTTTAGTGGTTCACCATCTCTGTCACTTAAAATACCGTCAGTCAGATACGTTAATGTTGATACTCAAAGAGGGAGGGGTAATGCAGATAGTTCCACCTCTCCTCACCAACTTTGCCAAACGATCATCATCAGTACTCATCTGATTGTGATTTATAGGTGTTCTAATTGCATATCTGCTCTTGGTTATTGCGGTTGAATGGTCATACTTCATGCATGTTGTTTTGCAATAAATCCATCTTCGCAATGAATAACCTTTCTCATTTCGATAGGTAATATACCTTATTAACTTGATAATTTTTGTCTTTTTCCGTGGATATTTGATTTAATTTATTACACTACTGGCCATTAAAATTGCTACACGAAGATGAAATGAAGTTGGTAAAAGGGTATTCATTGGGCAAATACAATATTCTAGAACTGACCTGTGATTATATTTTCACGCAATTTGGGTGCAAAAATCCTGAGAAATCAGTACCCAGAACAACCACCTCTGGCCTTAATAACGGCCTTGATACGCCTGGGCATTGAGTCAAACAGAGCTTCGAAGGCGTGTACAGGTACAGCTGCCCATGCAGCTTCAACACGATACCACAGTTCATCAAGAGTAGTGACTGGCGTACTGTGACGAGCCAGTTGCTCGGCCACCATTAACCAGACGTTTTCAATTCGTGAGAGATCTGGAGAATGTGCTGGCTAGGGCAGCAGTCGAAAATTTTCGGTAACCAGAAAGGCCTGTACAGGACCTGCAATATGCGGTCGTGCATTATCCTGCTGAAATGTAGGGTTTCACAGGGATCGAATGAAGCGTAGAGCCACGGGTCGTAACACATCTGAAATGTAACGTCCACGGTTGAAAAAGTGCCGTCAATGCGAACAAGAGGTGACCGAGACGTTTTACCAATGGCACCCCATACCATCACGCCGGGTGATACGCCAGTATGGCGATGACGTATACACGCTTCCAATGTGCGTTCACCGCGATGTCGCCAAACACGGATGCTACCCTCATGATGCTGTGAACAGAACCTGGATTCACCCGAAAAAATGACGTTTTGCCATTCGTGCATCCAGGCTCGTCGTTGAGTACACCATCGCAGGCGCTCCTGTCTGTGATGCAGCGTCAAGGGTAACAGCAGCCATGGTCTCAGAGCTGATCGTCCATGTTGCTGCAAACGTCGTCGAACTGTTGGTGCAGATGGTTGTTGTCTTGCAAACGTCCCCATCTGTTGACTCATGGATCGAGACGTGGCTGCACGATCCGTTACAGCCATGCGGATAAGATGGCTGTCATCTCTACTGCTAGTGATACGAGGCCGTTGGGATCCAGCACGGCGTTCCGTATTACCCTCCTGAGCCCACCGATTCCATATTCTGCTAACAGTCATTGGATCTCGACCAACGCGAGCAGCAATGTCGCGATACGATAAACCGCAATCGCGATAGGCTATAATCCGACCTTTATCAAAGTCGGAAACGTGATGGTACGAATTTCTCCTCCTTACACGAGGCATCACAACAACGTTTCACTAGGCAACGATGGTCAACTGCTGTTTGTGTATGAGAAATCGGTTGGAAACTTCCCTCACGTCAGCACGTTGTACGTGTCGCCACCGGCGAAAACCTTGTGTGAATGCTCTGAAAAGCTAATCATTTGCATATCACAGCATCTTCTTCTTGTCGGTTAAATTTCGCGTCTGTAGCACGTCATCTTAGTGGTGTAGCAATTTTAATGGCCAGTAGTGTATTTTATTACGAATTTGCAATTTGGGGTTCACTGCTAGGGTCACGCATCATTAATAAGCGTTTAGATAATTCCATACGCACAAATTAAAGAAGCGTATCCTAAGGGTGTTTCTGTGTCAGGGGCCATTCCGACGTAGAAATTAATCTCAGGTTTTCCCACGTTACCATATCACCGTGGCATTTATTAAGGTAGCTGGCGCTTATTTTCTCTGACCGTTTCCGGCGTTACTTGGGGACCCACTGTACTTTGGGGCTCTGATACGTGAAGATGTCCTGGAAGAACATCTCTAGTAGCGTAAACGAAGAAGTTAGAATCTTTAAAACACAGCGTAGTTTGAGGCTTTAATGCTTTTCCTCCAAGTGTAAGCATCGAAAACCAGGCCGATAATTCATTTCAGTTATGGAGCAGTATAATTTTTAAAAACATTCCGTTTCTTTAACTTGATCTTTAGTTCTACCGCAGCTTAGTGATGGGTGAGTGTAATAGCCAAGCTAGGTCCAAATTCAATCAGTTTGTGTTTCGTATGCTTGAATGCATTGTCTGTTTTTTGTACGTTGTGGTAGAATTATTCTTTTGTTGTTGGTTTTCATTTCATTTTCGCAGAATTCCGTGTTTCTTGTAGCGTGCTGCATTGTGTAGTCGCACCCAACTGTTTCCCATATGGTGTAATGAGCCTTCAGCTTTGGTAATCCATCTTCTTTCTCTGTGGCCTTTTAGAGGTCCTCCGTGCGAGTATGATTTCATTTAATAATAATATTGTCCTCGAGTTTAGTGTTTTGCATTGTGTTTCTTGTCTGAGTTAGAACACATGTGTTCTCGACCTGTGATGAATTTTCAGACCAATGTAATCATCCCATGCTTTGATCTGAATACTAAATTCAACTTACTAATAAATGTATTTCGCTGTGGTGGTATTTATCAAGACAACAGCGTTTACTGAAGTAGAACCTTGTTCACTGCTGAACCGTATAGTTGTTGATGTACTCAAGTTTCGTGGTTTAATCTAGATTCTACGAGTAGATCACTTCCTAAATTACCTTATTTCAAAGTTCCTGCATTTACTGTATTTCCGGAGTTAGGAGTTCCTAAGGAAGTTACTGATTTTGTGGTTGATAGTTAACACTAGTTACTCTCTGGGCCAATGCGTGTGAGTCTTCTCTGTTTGTGGACAGTTAGTATGAATGTATGTGTGGCTGTGCTTTGATAAATCCTTTCTTTCACCTATCCTACATATCTTCCACGTATTAAGCCATAAGTTCGTGAAGTGCTTGCTGTATTGTGTAATTAGTATCAGGCACCAGCATTCCCTTGCAGTTGTGATTCTTATTTGAAAGTCTTTGTATTTTGTGGTAAGCTAACCAGAGAATAAATGGCCAGTTAACTCTTAATCGGGATGCCGAAATTACTTTCTGTAGTCCACCTCAACATTCCAGGCAGGGCTTCTTCAAAACCATTCGGCGTTAGTTCTTGCGAAAAATTCAATGGTTACCATTTTATTGTTAAGAATCTTTGAATATTTTACATTGAGAAGTAATTTTATGTTAATATCGAGAATCGTGTTGCAGATAACACACAGAAAATTAGGATTATCGAGCTGTGTTGGCAATCTGCTTATAAGCCGCCTAAAACGAAACTACTTGAATTTTAATATATCATTTTAGGCACTTCGATACAGGAATCTCTAGTCTCTTTTGATTAAACGGTAATCAGAGAGGTAATTTTGCGGTATTTAGTTTCAAATTTTTCTCAATTAGTTTAACAAACCCACTCAGACTGAACGAATACTAAATTCTCTTTCATCTGGACCACGTTCTAAATGAAAACTGAATATGAATCACTTAATATTACTGACGTCGTTAGTCTAAAACAAAATTTCAATACCTTCAACCGTTTATTTATTGGCAGAAGGGGGGGGGGGGAGGGGGACGCTTATTGAATACGCGAAAGAATACAGATTCGTTTTTAAAAAGCAATCAGTTCCGACTTGGAGCAAGAAATATTTCGATTGTGCAAGAACCTCGAGAAACGGCCGAGTGTGTGCGACACAGCGGACGCTTCCCATTTTTCTGCCGCTATGGTAACAGCATCATAAAAATTTCAACCTGTTTCATTCCCCCCACCCCGGCGTAAAATTTTCCGCTCCGCAGCGCGCGCGCGCACCGAGAACCCAAGACGGAGAGCAAACGTATGCATACGCCCCTCTCAGCCACCAACCCCATCTCACCCCAATTCGCTACCCCTTCCCCGTACCGGCTGTAATTTTCGTCGGCAGTCGTAAAAGTTTCAGTGCCCAGCCAGCCAACCGGGGCGTGTGTGTAATTGTTTTTGCGCCCGGACAAAAATTTCTAGCACGGCATACATTTGCTCCGCAGTAGGCAGCGGCGGCCGCTCTGTTTATGCAACAGCTGCAACGCCAACGGAGCCAAAATCGATAGTGGCTTCGACATGGCGACTTTGACCACGGGCGGCTACTCGTGTATGCCGTCTGATCTCTTGGCGTGCATTGTCTCTTCATACTGCTGGCGCCGAAAGAGGCCACAGTGCAAGGGGGCAAAGCGTCTTCCTCCCTCAACTGTCATTATATACGTTCCGACTGCAACCATAACCACGTAATATCAAAGGTCCGCGAACATCACACAGACTTACTAATGATCAACATTGAACATTAACGCTGTACGCACATCTTCGTTGCAGAACAGTTAGGTCGAGAATGAACCCAGCAATAAAATCTCGCTTTCTGCAAGGTGCGCCTAAAACATTCATTGAGTGGCATCACGAAAAGTAAATACGATCATTCACTTTCAAAGGAATCTGTATTGGGCTCTCCACACTTTTGGCAACCTATTTATAGTAGCTGGAAACTGTCAACAAAGGACTGTTTTTGTACAGATATTGCTAGTCCTTATATTCGCATGTCCAGGATGTCTACAGTGTGTATACCCTTCAGAACTCCCTTGAGAAGGGAAATAAAATCAAGTCTGCAGGCGTCAGGTACTGCTAGTACGTTTGATGTTCGACAAATCTCGTTGTTGTTAGGGCAGATTCACACTAGCCCAGTAATTTCGTGCAGTGGGGAGCGATTTGTTCTTTAACGCAGAGCTTTCCACTGTCGGATGAATGGTGGAGTGTCACACAGATTATAATAGACACCAATATTACCGATTTTTATCCTTCTTCCTGCAGTCTCTCTCTTGTCTAAAGCAAGCCTCCAATACGCACACACGCGTAGCACTACAATGAAGTAGAAATTGTTCAATGTGCACGCAGATGGCATTAGCAGGACATAATGGACAACTAAATGACAAATGACCGCCTCTGCAGCCGAGGTCGCTACCGTGCACTTGTACTGGTTGCTTGACTCGGAAGTAAACCGGATCGAATTCTGGTGGTGAAAAATTTTCGCAGCCAGTATTTGGCCGGCAAGGGGAGGAGATGTGGTGTCGAAAAGTACCTGATAACCAGTCTTTGTGGTAATGGCCTGGATTAAATTCCAAACCTCCCCACAGTGTCTCATGAACAGACCAGGAAAGTACTTGGGCTCGTACAAACAGATCTGTATGAACGTTTGGTTACAGGATCATTATGTACCTCTGAATGTGCTGGTGGGTGTCGTTTTTCTGCAAAACTCTGCAGTCATGCTCTAGATATCACTGTGGATGTAATTGTAGACGCCATACGCAATGCAGCAATCTTAACTATAAATGGAAATGCAGAATGTCAATAAAATGCTCCGAGCAATACGAATGACTGCAAAACGGACAGTGAAGAAATGCGAGTTGATCGCATGGCGTATTTGCACATTTTATAATATCAGTGTTGAACGCCACGTCAATGACACTTTTGAAGTTGTTCACTGGCTAGTGCTAACGCATTTTGTGCAAAATAACCGTCTCGGGGCATGTCTGCGCACTGCATCGTCAGTGATTCACAACGCACACTGCATAAAGGTTGGTATAAACTTGTTAAACACCCTGTAGTTTCTTCTCGCGACGTACTCTGGTAAACAGAGTGGTGAATCACCTGCTCGACCTTCAGTCTGCAGACCTACGAAGGAGTGCGTGAACACAGTCCGGCGACCCACCTCTCCTTGCGCTTCTACCCCACACATCTATACCACCCGCCCTGTTTGTTACACCTCCGGAACGCAATTATCTCTTAATGGCTCCAAAATACTAACACGAATTCTTTACAGACGAATGAAAAAACTGGTAGAAGCCGACCTCGGGGAAGATCAGTTTGGATTCCGTAGAAATATTGGAACACGTGAGACAATACTGACCCTACGACTTATCTTACAAAATAGATTAAGGAAAGACAAACCTACGTTTCTAGCATTTGTAGACTTAGAGAAAGCTTTTGACAATGTTGACTGGAATACCATCTTTCATATTCTGAAGGTGGGAGGGGTAAAATACAGGGAGCGAAAGCCGATTTACAATTTTTACAGAAACCAGATAGCAGTTATAAGAGTCGAGGGGCATGAGAGGAGCAGTGGTTGGAAAGGGAGTGATACAGGGTTGTAGCCACTCCCCGATGTTATTCAATCTGTATATCGAGCAAGGAGTAAAGGAAACAAAAGAAAGATTCGGAGTAGGTATTAAAATCCATAGAGAAGAAATAAAAACTTTGAGGTTTGGCGATGACATTGTAATTCTGTCAGAGACAGCAAAGGACTTGGAAGAGCAGTTGAACGGAATGGACAGTGTGTTGAAGGGATGATATAAGATGAACATCAACATAAGCAAAACGAGGATAATGGAATGTAGTCGAATTAACTCGGGTGATGCTGCCGGAATTAGATTAGGAAATGAGACCCTTAAAGTAGTAAAGGAGTTTTGCTATTTGGGGAGCAAAATAACTGATAATGATCGAAGTAGAGAGGTACTGGCAGAAGTACAGCTGTGAGGACGGGGCGTGAGTCGTGCTTGGGTAGCTCAGTTGGTAGAGCACTTGCCCACGAAAGGCAAAGGTCCCGAGTTCGAGTCTCGGTCGGGCACACAGTTTTAATCTGCCAGGAAGTTTCAAAATAACTGATGATGGTCGAAGTAGAGAGGATATAAAATGTAGACTGGCAATGGCAAGGAAAGCGTTTGTGAAAAAGAGAAATTTGTTAACATCGAGTATAGATTTAAGTGTCAGGAAGTCGTTTCTGAAAGTATTTGTATGGAGTGTAGCCATGTATGGAAGTGAAAGGTGGACGATAATTAGTTTAGACAAGAAGAGAACAGAAGCTTTCGAAATGTGGTGCTACAGAAGAATGCTGAAAATTAGATGGGTAGATCACATAACTAATGAAGAGCTATTGAACAGAATTGGAGAGAAGAGAAACTTGTGGCACAACTTAACTAGAAGAAGGGATCGGCTGGTAGAGCGTTCTGAGGCTGAAGGTATCACCAACTTCGTATTGAAGGGCAGCGTGGAGGGTAAAAATCGTAGAGGGAGACCAAGATATGAATACACTAAACAGATTCAGAAGGATGTAGGTTGCAGTAGGTACTGGGAGTTGAAGAAGCGTGCATGGAGAGCATGGAGAGCTACATCACACCAGTCCCTGGACTGAAGACACAACAACGGTTCTACTGCACTTAAGGTGAGATACACAAATTTAATATTTGTTCTTAACCCACTTTATTTAAAGATAAACATTAATTTTATACCGTCAGAACAATATTTTCAACAATCTGCGGCTTTTCCATTCCCTGAAAGCGGAATCTATTACATCCAGAGAAAAAAATGAATAGAAAATTTTTTGTAGTAAAGTTAATGGGGTTTAATTTTGTGCTTCGAAACATATTCGGCTCGGTCTTTGAGTTATTCAAGAAAAATATAAAAATGTGACCTTTAAACTCACAGCCCACCGGTCAGGATTTTTGGTATGTTGATCCGAGCATCTCCTCCTAGCACTGTGAAACTTCGCGACGACACGATATTTCCCCCTAATTTTCCTGCCTTGACTCGACTACAATGCCGATCCCCACACCCCAACCCTTAACTCCTGCACACACATTTGTCTTATTCTTCAGGTGACTAACCACGTTGGGTGTGCAGTGAAGTAGCTATTCGTATCACAACTACCCTCAAAAGCCGACAAGTCAAGCAGGGTAGGGCTCGAAATCCTTCCTTGCCGTTTGAGAGGTAGCCCATAACAGTTTCTGGTGAGAGTGGAACAGAGTTACAGCCAACAGCCATCAACATCGAGGTCACTAAAGCAAAACTCGGACTGTTTGACAATGGGTGGGAGATTTCGGACATGAAGAACGGTTACGTCGTATCTAGAAAGGCTGTAACATCAGAGGACTGCAGTGAAATGCGGAATGACGTACAGCGGATAGACAATTAATGCTGGTACTGGCAGTTGGCTCTGAACGTAAAGAAATAAAATTTACTGCGCGTAAATAAGTAGGTTAATCTGGTTACTGTTCGATTACGAAACTGATGTAGCAGCTGAACGTGTTTGGTCACGCCACACAGTGCCACTACGATGACGAAAGTTGCGAACGTTGTAACTCATATTGATGTCCACTGACAGGTGTTCGGTTACTTTTGATCAGGTACTGCATGAGTCGATTTCGCCCGCGAATTGGAGTTCCATCTACTGGAAAATTGCCAAATACATTCGCAAATAGGACCCGATGTTCCATTTTTTATTCGCTAGAACGAATCAGTACAGTCCAGCAAATCGTCCACTAAATGGTGTACAGGTTTACGTGGAGAAAAATCGTCACCTCTGACACTCTCTCATCTATTTAGAATTAATGCAAAAATAATTCACCCTTCTTTGAACTTTCTCCGACGTCATCCGTCAGTCGTATCTGGTAAAGATGTTGTACCACGCAGGAAGGGTGAACAAGCATGGTGGTAGCAGTGTCTTGTGTTCATGTATTTGCTGTACGTGGGGATAAAACAGTCTCTGCCTCGCCTTATCTTTCCACGTGATGTAAACGGTGCTGTAATCACATTACTTCGCCACCGTTTCAGTGTCTTTAGAACCCGAAACACGTTAAGCAATGTCGAACTGTTACTGTAGATTGCTAGAGGGCATCTCCATACATTACCTCCAGAAAACGTGGCATTCACAGCACGTCTCAGACTTGTCTGTCACGTTTTCTTTTTTAATATGGCGTGCAGTTCGACCATTAGACGGATCTCACATTATTTTCGACTAGCAGATGGTTCAAATGGCTCTGAGCACTATGGGACTTAACTTCTGTGGTCATCAGTCCCCTAGAACTTAGAACTACTTAAACCTAACTAACCTAAGGACATCACACACATCCATGCCCGAGGCAGGATTCGAACCTGCGACCGTAGCAGTCCCGCGGTTCCGGACTGCGCGCCTAGAACCACTAGACCACCGCGGCCGGCGACTAGCAGATGTCCGGATACTTTCAACCAGATTGCACATCGCTAAAATGGGAGCAAATTCTCGAATTGGTTTTGTTAACTGTTCTCTCTGAGCGTTAGTGCACTTTTTTTTAACACCGCTGATCCCTAAAGCAGCTGGTACGTCGCCGACGGCAGCCAAGTCTCGGTAGGCCGTAACACGTAGCCTCAGTTTAAGCGCCCACGGAGGTTGGGGCGGAGGCATTACATACGTTACTTGAGGCGAGGCTGCTGCTGGCAGAGCTCAGAAAAGTCGGCGCCCATGCTTAGAAAACTCCCGCTAAAACAGCGTGTTCTGCGGTGCGATAGGAATACAATGTGCGGAGTAAGGAAGCTCTTTCTTGCTTGTTTTTAAACAAAGTACATGGATGGCTCTCCAATTCTTATCCTGGTGGCAGCAGCACAAGCGTGGGATATTAGTAACGTATATACGTATATACATCTCCATCGTCATTTGGTGTTAGAGTCTCTTAGGTGGCCTAGTAGTGATACCATTGCGTTTTAACACACTATGGTTGCTTGGATAAGTTCCTTACATTGAAACATAGCGTTGGAGTGTAGCAAGAGCATATTTGTTGTTAACGTGAGAGGCACCCACATGCGTTGCTTATACTGTGGCATCAAGCAGTCAGGCCTGCATGATGAGTGGTCTGCCAAGCGAGTGGACTCATTCTTATTTATCGCAAAACATCAATGACTGATTGTGAGCTCTAGTACCCACAATTAAGATACAAATTATTCTCCTGTTTCAATATTACGCAACAGAAACCGATAACGCACTTCTGACTATTATTAATTTACACAACTCGGATTGTTCACTACGCTCTGGCAATACCACATTTTCTTTCTTACCCAACGGCTTTGATCAACACATGGCCGAACGGCCGAAGTGGCCGAGCGGTTCTAGGCGCTACAGTCTGGAACCGCGCGACCGCTACGGTCGCAGGTTCGAATCCTGCCTCGGGCATGGATGTGTGTGATGCAGTCTGGAACCACGCGACCGCTACGGTCGCAGGTTCGAATCTTGCCTCGGGCATGGATGTGTGTGATGTCTTTAAGTTAGTTAGGTTTAAGTAGTTCTAAGTTCTAGGGGACTGATGACCTCAAAAGTTAAGTCCCATAGTGCTCAGAGCCATTTGAACCATTTGAACCAACACGTGGCTATCGCACTGAATGTGAATGGCGCACACATTATAAATTCTGGGTATCATGATTACACACTATTCGAAGAACAAGGCCACCAATCTTTCTCTTTTCACTATCTTTTTTATTCCGATAAATTCTATTATGATTTCAAAGGTAACCTAAACGCACCATTACATTTTATACAACAATTACACATGAGAAATTCCGCCCAGTGGGCATGGCTTTACATTGGTGATTATCTTATGGTCTCGTAATTATCTAACGCCACAGTGCACTTTCTGGATAGGATGGTGGATCTTTTGCTATATCTCACACTTCGACTCTCACACCCTGCATCACGAAAATTTCCTCCAGACCGAGCGGTACAAAAAGGAACATGCATAACCCACTGCCTCTGAACCTATCTTGCTACTCTTCCATGCAAACCACACGTACTAAAATTTCATGAAATACATCACACTGACAACATATAATACGTCACAAAGAGTAGTCACAATGTTAGAATCACTTCAGTTTCAGCTTTCCCACTTCAATTAGTATTCATCCCAGTTTCACACGACGCTGCCCCACTTCGTAACTTTACTTTCCTACTACGAACTCTGGAGGATATACGCACGTCTTCCTGTGCAATGCAAGCCAAGTGGCGTTGCTGGAGAGACGGCTGACTCACCTTGCTTCTCTCTCACAGTATTAGAGTTTGAATCCAGCGTCACACGGAAACGTAACACGCAAAGTAATACTAAGATCATATTCGTCACACAAGCGAGTCCTCAACTGATACCATGGACGAGTACTTCTCTTTATCCTTTGTCTCATACACAGATTGAGACTCAGTACTCACCACGTGGAAGTGCTCGTCTCTAATTTCAAGTCCTGCACACGCCATTTCTTAAATATTTCCAATTTATAGTACACACGCCAGTAATTCAGCTTAACTTTAGTAGTCGGAAGTATTAACAACTTAGTACTAGCACTCGCAAGTATTTCAACTTATTGCTACACGTGGTTTCATTGTGACCGTTGGTCACTTCCGAAGATTACTACGATCACTTTAATATTACCTGCCTGTCATTTAATTCTCCCCACAAAAGTTCCTGAAATAGAGAAATAATTATTCCAAACTACTCTTAAGTATTCCACATGCATACCATTCTCTCCACTCTTTTGTCTCTACGGAGCACACCTAAGACAGGTCTTACCAACACAAGATCCAGCGCCAGAGTGCTGAAACATGGCGTTCTTCAGGTCATCTCGCACCTGCACCGAGGTGGGGGAACACCTTGCTACCATATTGGTCAGCCACATTTCAAGCGCTCAAAGCTCAGGTAAATTTCATCTCTTTGGTTCCACCAAAGGTGACCAAAGGACCGTCTCAAAGATAATCATATATTGCACATTCACTATCTGCAGTTAGCAGATGACCATACATTCATTCATTTCGCAGTTCTCACCAAATTGGATATAGGGATTTATTTTGTGGGAGTGCACATGTGATCAGTTAAATAAATAAATTGTCCTTATTTCCTACACTGGTATCCGGCTTTGGTGTATTAAGTGAAATTGAGTTATTATTACAAAAAATATGTAGTTCTGGCAAGAATAACGAAGAATGTTGTACCTATTTTCAGTGTCGGGCAGTACTGTACATTTCAAACTAATACATTGCAGAAATTGTTTATACTGGTATATTGATGTAATTTCTTTAAATATCACGCTGTGGTAGTTGTGTAACATTTAACAGTCTCAATGTGTATGGAATACTGTGAAAAACTGGAAAAAGTTGTAGAGAGCTGCACCAAAACCGTAAATAGTGATGGAAGAAGATAGAGTGCTTTTCAGAAGATATGTAACAAAAGTGTATTTGTTGTTAAATAATGCATTGCAGAAATTCTCTTATCAGAAACATCAGTGTATTTGTTAAAACATCAGACTGTGGAAATTATATCTTCTTGAAAATTGGGAGACAGTCAGCATAATTGTACCGTAAAGCCGCAAAAACTGTCAATAATATCATAAACTGCAGAAAATCCTTTGGATGTAATACGGTAATACGGGAACAAGTAGGAATGCCCTACACGAGTGAACAAGGGGAGATACCACTTCTTGATCATAAATTATGGTCATTAAGATAAGATATAAAATATGATTATTAAGTTGACAGTTATCAGATTAGGCTAAAAGCTTTCGAACACCTACGCAAACATGAATGCAAGTGTACTAATCGGTGTCCAACTTAGGTCATAAATTATGGTAGTTAAAGTGACAGCTATGGGCCATTAATTAAATAAATCTTAAATAAATAAAACAAAGAGTCCAAATGAGCAGTTTCTTTATACACTGAAGCGCTAAAGAAACTGGTATAGGCATGAGTATTCAAATACATAGACATGTAAACAGGCGCTGCGATCGGCAACGGCTGTATAAGACAACAAGTGTCTGCCGCAGCTGTTAGATCGATTTCTGCTGCTACAGTGGCAGGTTATAAAGATTTAAGTGAGTTTGAACGTGGTGCTATAGTCGGCGCACGTGCGATGATACACAGTATCTCCGAGGTAGCGATGAAGTGGGGATTTTGCCGCACGACCGTATCACGAGTGTACGGTGAATATCAGGAATCCAGTAAAACATAAATCTCTGACATCGCTGCAGGTAGAGAAAGATCCTACAAGTCCGGGACCAACGACGACTGAAGAGAGTGGTTCAACGTAAAAGAAGTGCAACCCATCCGAAAATTGCTGCAGATTTCAATGTTGGGCCATCAACAAGTGTCAGGGTGCGAATCACTCAACGAAACATCATCGATATGAGCTTTCGGAGCCGAAGGCCCACTCGTGTACCCTTGATGACTGCACTACACAAAGCTTCACGCCTGGCCTGGGCCCGTCAACACCGACATTGGACTGTTGATGACTGGAAACATGTTGCCTGGTCGGACGAGTCTCGTTTCAATCTGTTTCGAGCGGATGGACGTGTACGGGTATGGGGACAACCTCATGAAGCCACGGACCTTGCATGTCAGAAGCGGACTGTTCAAGCTGCTGGAGGCTCTGTAAGGGTGTGGGGCGTGTGCAGTTGAAGTGATATAGGACTCCTGATACGTCTAGATACGACTCTGACTGATGAGCACTTAAGCATCCTGTCTGATCACCTGCATCCCATTCACGTCTATTGTGCATTCTGACGGACTTCGGCAATTCCAGCAGGACAGTGCAATACCTCACGCGTCCAGAATAGCTACAGAGTGGCTCCAGGAACACTCTTCTGAGTTTAAACATTTCTGCTGGCCACCTAACTACCCGGACATGAACATTATTGAGCATATCTGGGATGCAACATGCTGTTCAGAAGAGATATCCATCCCTCCGTACTCTTATGGATTTCTGGACAACCCAACAGGATTCATGGTGTCAGTTCCCACCAGCACTACTTCAGACGTTAGTCGAGTCCATGACACGTCATGTTGCGGCACTTCTGCGTGCTCGCGGGTGCCCTACGCGATATTGGGCAGGTGTATCAGTTTCTTTGGCTCTTCAGTGTATAAGGGAAGCTAGGGCAAAGGCTGGTTTGTTTACATAGGAAGAACAACGGGCTCATTAAGGTCGAATCCGCCCAGCCCCTCTACTAACATCTAAATACATTATTTTTAGGAGCAGGTATCCATATTCTTCTGATATAGGTACAGGGAATCGTAGATTTCTAAGATAGTCTTGAATTAACCCCAAATATCTTAGCGTTTGCACTGCAGTCACTATATGTACTGCTAGGATCCCTTTTCCTGCGTACATGATGACACGTACTCAGTACTTAATTCTCTATATAGTGAGGCTACTTGTATCACTACTCATTAAATGTGACGAATCCAGCTATTCTCTTTAATCCTATATCTGTCGTTTTTAGTGAATATGTAATGAACTGTTCCATTTTTAATATTTGCTCTTTAGTTCAAAAAATGGCTCTGAGCACTATGGGACTCAACATCTTAGGTCATAAGTCCCCTAGAACTTAGAACTACTTAAACCTAACTAACCTAAGGACACCACACACACCCATGCCCGAGGCAGGATTCGAACCTGCGACCGTAGCAGTCCCGCGGTTCTGGACTGCAGCGCCAGAACCGCTAGACCACCGCAGCCGGCTGCTCTTTAGTTGCTATATAGTCTATATGTGATTTAGCCCAGACACGTTGCTCGTGCTAAGGCAATTTTTCCATTTCGTAGTCTCAGCAATCTTTCTACATCTACATACTCCGCTAGCCTACAAGCGGTGTGTGGCGGAGGACACAATTCGCACCAAAGTCATATTTCCGCCCCTCTGTTCCACTCGCGGATCACACGAGGGAAAAGCAACTGTCTGAACGCCTCAGTACGAGCTCTAATTTCCCTTCTCTTTGAATGGTGATCATTGCGCTATTTGAAAGTTGGTGGTAATAATATATGCTCTATATCTTCGGCGTCGATCGGATTTCGGAATTTAGTAAGCAGCCCCTTCCGTTTAGCGCGTCGTCTATCCCACTTCAAACTTCATATGAGATCTGTAACGCTCTCGCGATGGCTAAATGTACCAGTCACGAATCTTGCCTCTACTCTTTGGACCCTTTCAATCTCTTGTATGAGACCTCACTGGTAAGGTTCAAATGGCTCTGAGCACTATGGGACTCAACAGCTGAGGTCATGAGTCCCCTAGAACTTAGAACTACTTAAACCTAACTAACCTAAGGACATCACACATATCCATGCCCGAGGCAGGATTCGAACCTGCGACCGTAGCAGTCGCGCGGTTCCGGACTGAAGCGCCTAGAACCGCTCGGCCACCGTGGCCGGCAATTGGTAATGGTCCCATAAGACTAACAATACTCTAAGACTGGATGAATTAACGTATTGTAAGCAATTTCCTTTCTTGAAAGACTGCATCGCTTCAGAATTCTACCAATAAACCGCAATCTAGAGTTCGCCTTGCCCTTTACTTGTGTAATCTGACCATTCCATTTGAGATCATTTCGAATAGTCACACCCAGATACTTGACGGATGTTACCGCCTCCAAAGACTGGGCATTTATTTTGTACTCGTACATTAATGGGGGATTTTCGCCTTTTTATACGCACTACGTTACACTTACCAATATTGAGAGATGAGTGCTAGCCATTACACCACGCATTTATTTTCTGCAAATCCTCGTCGATTTGTTCACAACTTTCGTGTGATACTACTTTCTCGTAGACTCAGCATCATCGGCAAACAGTCTAATGCCGCTGCCGGTACCATCAACCAGATCGCTCATGTAAATCGTAAAAAGCAGAGGACCTATTACGCTGCCCTGGGGCACACCTGAAGTTACACTTGTTTCTGTCGAAGTCACCCCATGTAGGACGACATACTGCTCTCTCTCTCTCTCTCTTAAAAAACTTTCTATCCAACTGCATATGTCATCGGATAGACCGTAAGCGCGCACTTTTTTGAGCAAGCGACAGTGCGGAACTGAGTCTAACGCCTTTCAAAAGTCCAGAAATATGGTATCAACCTGGGAGATGGTATCTAGAGCCTGTTGTATATCGTGCACAAAGAGGGCCAGCTGTGTCTCGCATGACCGTTGTTTCCTAAAACCGTGCTGGTTGCTGCAGATGAGCTTCTGAGAGCCTAGAAAGGTAATTATGTCTGAACACAAAATATGTTCCATGATCCTACAACAAATCGATGTCAGAGAAATTGACCTGTAATTATGCGCATCCGATTTTCTACCATTTTTATAGATTGCTATGACCTGGGCCTTCTTCCAGTCCCGTGGAACTTTCCGCTATTCCAATGATCTCTGATAGATGATGGATAAGGATGGTGAAATATTTGTAGCAAAAATGGTTCAAATGGCTCTGAGCACTATGGGACTTAACTGCTGAGGTCATCAGTCACCTAGAACGTAGAACTACTTACACCTAACTAACCTAAGGACATCACACACATCCATGTTCGAGTCAGGATTCGAACCTGCGACCGTAGTGGTCGCGCGGTTCCAGACTGGCGCCTAGAACCGCTAGGCCACTCTGGCCGGCTATTTGTAGCATAGTCAACATATAATCTTATGGGGACACCATCTGGGCCAGATGCCTTCCTGGCGTCTAAGGATCTTAACTGTTTTACAATCCCAGGTACACTAAACACTATGTCAGCCAACCTTGCGTTTGTTCGATAATTGAAAGGGGGAATGGTGTTGCAGTTCTCTACCGTGAACAAGTTTTTGAAAGCTAGGTTTAGAATTTCGGCCTTCTGTTTATCATCATCCGTTACATTACCCGTACTGTCAGCAAGAGAAGGTATTGAATTATTTGTAGCGTTCATGGATTTTACGTACGACCAAAATTTTTTGGGGTAATTTCTAGAATCTGCAGATAAAAAGTTGCTTTCAAATTTGTTAAAAGAATCTCTCATTGACCTTTTGTCAGCTGCTTTCATTCGCATAATTTCTGTTTGTCAGCGGGGCAGTGACTACGTTTTAAACGACTGTGCAAAATTCTCTGCTTTCTCAGCAACTTCCTAATATGTTTGTTGTACCAAGGTGGATCCTTTCCCTCCCCTATATTTTTGCTAGGCACATACTTCTCTAGCATGTGGTGGACAATACCTTTAAATTCCAACCAAAGATGCTCGATGCTTGGAGCTGACTATGAAGATATTCATTAATGACAATTTTATTTGCTTTCCCAAACAAGAAAACTCTACGGTGTATTATTATTATTATTATTATTATTATTATTGTTATTATTATTTTGCAACTTCCACTGACATAGAAGCCACAACGACATTATGGTCACTAATACCTTCTGCTAGATTAACTTCCTACAAATGATCAGGTCTGTTTGTCGCCAAGATATCTGATATGTTCCCATCTCGAATTGGTTTTCTAACCAATTGCTCAAGGTTATATGTTGAGAGCGCTCCTAGAATAACTTCACACGAGTCTTTGCTTCTGCCCTCTGTGATAAACGTGTAATTTTACCAGTCAATAGATGCCAAATTAAAGTCTCCACCTACAACTAATGGATAATTTGAATATTTATTTCCTATGTACTCAAGACTTTCCCTGAAACATTCTGCGACGTTTGTTGCGGATGCTGGTGGTCTATAAAAACAACCTAATATAATGGTCAATCCTTGTCTGCGTTTAAACAGCTTTTAACTGCAATGAACACACCACCTCCCATAGCGTCAGTCCGACCCTTTCTAAACATTGTCCAATCCGAGTTCAAAATTTCACTGCTATTTATGTCTGGTTTCACCCAGCTTTCGGTGCCTAATATAACATTGGCAGTGCTACTATTTATTTCGGAGAGTAACTCGGGGGTCTTGCTACAGACACCTCGACTACTTACTAACATGAGATTTAGCATATTTAAATCCTTTGGAATGACCTGTTTAGGCGAACTAACAATTTTTACAGTTGGCACACCCACATCAGTGTCATGAACTGGTAATTTCTTAGGCCAACGGTTTGTTTCCCGTGGGGAGGAACCTAATCTAAAAAAAAAAACCATGTGCACACCACAAGTACTGCGCTACCCATGGAAATGCTTCCTGTGTGTAGTGCACCCCTGATCTATCGAGGGAAGTCCTACAACGTTCCATCCCATAGCACAGGTCGATGAATCTACAATTTTCCTCACGGAGTCGATGTAGCCTCTGGTTTAGATTCTCCACTCGACTCCAGATCAGAGGACCCCGGTCCATCCTGGGTACGGTGGTGCAGATCGTCAGCTCGGCTTCCACTCCTCGAGAGGTGGAGGCCGCCTTCGCCAATTTAGACAGCCGTCGAAAGGACCCAAAGATTTCCTTGGAAACCTGACGACAGGCATCGCTGGTGCCGACATGTGGAGCTGGCTGCACCCCACGCATTCGATAGCTGCCGGAAGAGCCTCTTCCACATCCCTCCAGCAAGCACACCGAGTGAACGTTGGACTTCTTTCCCGCCCTAGTCGCTATGTTCCTGAGGGGCTCCATGACCCGCTTAACATTGGAGCTCCCAATAACTAACAAACGCCTACCCTCACGGCCTGTTCAGACCTTGCTGAAGGAGCGGCCACTATCCTGGCAGGTGGTGCATTCTGATCCGGCTCAGCCTCCCCCCAGTATCAGATAGCACACTGAATCTATTAGCAAAGTGTGTTGGATTTGGCAGGAACCTGCGTCCCCCATGCAGCCTTCGCCTTGAGGCTCGAGACCTCGACACAGTCCGCCACCCACACTGAGGTGAGAGTGGGCCGGCCAGCTCAGTCGCACCTGAGGTCGGCTCAGTGACAGAGAGCTGTGACATACCCCCCTGCACATCTAGTACAGCAGAGGCTGCCCCAGGCATCCCATACCCATCGCACCTCAAGGTGGCACTCTGGAGCTCTAGTGAATATTATTAACGAATTAAACGATAACCTACGGTAAGCTACACTTACTGATTATCCCTCGTATTTATAATGTAAACAAGCGTTACGTACACTCGAAAATGACTTAATAAAACTATAAAAACTGCTACCTTAAATGTACCGAGTCTAAATGACACTAATAAACCTAAATACTGAGTATTGTACACTGACAGATGCAGGTACAAAAGAAAACCTTTTGCTAACAATAAGAGATCAGAATGCAAAGCAGAAATACGAAATCTACTTTACAGGAACTGATGGGCTTACAGTACACGATCACTAAAGCCCACAATAAGCTAAGGAATTTAAGCAGACGGCGAGGTGAGTTTTAACTTTCTGCTAACTAAATCGAATGTAAGAAGGGCTCAAAAGTTGTATTGTAACACTGATTTACTCAGTCGTTGTAGTGTAACACTAATTTATCACGTATTTTACGTATGCTTAACTGTTAACGGTTGCAGGTTGCTCTAGTCAAACGTATACAAGTGAGATTAGAATTCACTGTCAGTATCACTTTTCCTAATAAAACGTATAAAAACTGCTACCTTTAATGTATCGAGTCTAAATGACACTAATAAGCGTGAGTATTGTAGACTAACTTAAACTGATTAACCCTCGTATTTATAACATAAACAAACGTTTACGTACACGCGAAAAAATACCTAATAAAACGTATAAAAACTGCTACCTTCAATGAATCGAGTCTAAATGACACTAATAAACGTAAATACTGAGTATTGTGCACTGACTTAATTGATAATCCCGCGTATTTAACGTCAGTTATGAATGTAAACAAACGTTTACGTACACGCGAAACTTCCCTAATCAGAAACTTCGATTATCTCATTCAGACGCAAATAAAAACTGAAACCTGCAATTTATCACGTCTGTTTGAAACTAATGCACGTAAATACTATAGAATATACAGCAAAAACGATTAATTACTAGTTAAATTACTTATCTCGTAACACAGCAAGCGAAAAGCGCTCATAGCCGGCGTCAGGGCTGCCAACTCCGATCGTGCTTCCATTGCGTTAATGTATGCTCTACAATTTGAAGCAACAGCTACGTCCAGAGTTCCGAATAGTATTTTACTGATTTCATCCACAACATTTAAAATTTACCTCCTGGATCTGGAGCTATGTTTGATTAGTTGCTGAACTAACTGTTTAGCTTACTCTAATCTGGCTATATTACTATCAGAATCATTAGTTAGAAAGTTACATTTTGTTCTACTGAAATTCCTTTATCTTTCTCTTCACTGCTGGAAGGCCTGCTTTCTTATTCGGACCACTGTGTAGAATTTTTCATCAAGTGTTCCCAGATTCATATACGTCACAATTTTCTATGTGGTATTCGTGACCTCCACCTTTCCCTGTTGATGGTAGTAAGCCATAGGTGAATGTTTAAACTTTCGGATCCCCACTGAATTTTCATGGGGTCTGGCAGTCAACCATCCTGCTTAAGAGGATCAGTACGAACGAAATCAGTTTCGTTTCGGCCATGGCTCCTTGGTTCTGTGTAAAATTTTACGTCATACTGCTGTCTCTCGTAGGCCCTTCTTGCCGTTACTAATAAGGCTTCAACCAGTTTGCAAGTATCTTGATTTACATATTCCTAGACATCGTGATTGTTCCAACGAGTAAGTCTACCGCAGTCACTTCCTGTGGGCCTCATAATTAGGCATGCAGCTTCTAAGGAGACACCTTCTAGCAGTCTCATTGCACGAAAGAAACTTATCTCCTGTACTGCGCATTCTTGGATTCTCCGTCTTGTCATAGTGAGTCGCACTTATTTCTTTTGCTTCCTTTATCCTTTCTCGCGCTTCCCGGCGCAACTAATACAGGGTGTTACAAAAAGGTACGGCCAAACTTTCAGGAAACATTCCTCACACACAAATAAAGAAAAGATGTTATGTGGCCATGTGTCCGGAAACGCTTAATTTACATGTTAGAGCTCATTTAAGTTTCGTCAGTATGTACTGTACTTCCTCGATTCACCGCCAGTTGGCCCAATTGAAGGAAGGTAATGTTGACTTCGGTGCTTGTGTTGACATGCGACTCATTGCTCTACAGTACTAGCATCAAGCACATCAGTATGTAGCATCAACAGGTTAGTTTTCATCACGAACGTGGTTTTGCAGTCAGTGCAATGTTTACAAATGCGGAGTTGGCAGACGCCCATTTGATGTATGGATTAGCACGGGGCAATAGCCGTGGCGCGGTACGTTTGTATCGAGACAGATTTCCAGAACGAAGGTGTCCCGACAGGAAGACGTTCGAAGCAACTGATCGGCGTCTTAGGGAGCACGGAACATTCCTGCCTATGACTCGCGACTGGGGAAGACCTAGGACGACGAGGACACCTGCAATGGACGAGGCAATTCTTCGTGCAGTTGACTATAACCCTAATGTCATCGTCAGAGAAGTTGCTGCTGTACAAGGAACGTTGACCACGTCACTGTATGGGGAGTGCTACGGGAGAACCAGTTGTTTCCGTACCATGTACAGCGTGTGCAGGCACTATCAGCAGCTGATTGGCCTCCACGGGTACACTTCTGCGAATCGTTCATCCAACAATGTGTATGTATCAATCCTCATTTCAGTGCAAATGTTCTCTTTACGGATGAGGCTTCATTCCAAGGTGATAAAATTGTAAATTTTCACAATCAACATGTGTGGGCTGGCGAGAATCCGCCCGCAATTGTGCAATCACGTCATCAACACAGATTTTCTGTGAACGTTTGCGCAGGCGTTGTTGGTGATGTCTTGATTGGACCCCATGTTCTTCCACCTACGCTCAATGGAGCACGTTATCATGATTTCATACGGGATACTCTACCTGTGCCGCTAGAACATGTGCCTTTACAAGTACGACACATGTGGTTCATGCACTATGGAGCTCCTGCACATTTCAGTCGAAGTGTTCGTACGCTTCTCAACAACAGATTCGGTGACCGATGGATTGGTGTAGGCGGACCAATTCCATGGCCTCCACCCTCTCCTGACCTCAGCCCCCTTGACTTTCATTTATGGGGGCATTTGAAAGCTCTTGTCTACGCAACCCCGGTACCAAATGTAGAGACTCTTTGTGCTCGTATTGTGGACGGCTGTGATACAATACGCCATTCTCCAGGGCTGCATCAGCGCATCAGGGATTCCATGCGATGGAGGGTGGATGCATATATCCTCGCTAACGGAGGACATTTTGAACATTCCCTGTAACGAAGTGTTTGAAGTCACGCTGGTACGTTCTGTTGCTGTTTGTTTCCATTCCATGATTACTGTGATTTGAAGAGAAGTAACAAAATGAGCTCTAACATGGAAAGTAAGCGTTTCGGGACACATGTCCACACAACATATTTTCTTTCTTTGTGTGTGAGAAATGTTTCCTGAAAGTTTGGCCGTACCTTTTTGTAACACCCTGTATACAGGGAGAATCACATAAAACTTGCATCGCAAATATTGCGGAAATAAACAGTCCTACTGATGTGTGGTTTTCACGGAAAGGATATGTAGGCAGGAGCTTGTACTGTTAGCCAATCAGCAGATTGTAATTATACTTAGAAAGTGTATTTTTGTGCAAACATACACTTCTGTAAATGTAACAAGCCTATTGACATTAACAAGCTAGTAGTGGGGTAAATTAGAACGTCAGTAACGGTTGTTTCAGGATTCTAGTGCGAGCCATTTATGAGATATCGTATTTTTAAAAGTTGCCTCACCGACGCTTGTTTGTGCCATTCAACTTGCGTAGTTGCTAGGTACGATGCTGTTATGTTTCATTACAATGTGCTTGTGTGTTTGTTGAGTGCTCTGCGACTTGCTAGTCGAGTAGTGGGTAACATCCGAGCAGTAGATCGTGACTCGAAGATGGGATTTAACAATGCAGAAAATGCTGGCATGCTCATTGTGTATGGCGTGTGTAGGAAGAATGCAGTTCGTTCTTATTGGCTGTATGTGCCAATATATCCCAATAGCCGTCAACGATCTCGGCGGTTATTTATCAACATCTTCAACCAGTGAGAGTTGGCAATACTGTCCTAGGATTTTAAGGTTGGCTGCAGCGTGCATACATAAACTCTGGAATCTAAGCTATTGTTGTCGCGCTTCGCAGCGCACGGATTGATTTGTGGCAGTTTGGAGGCCAGTGTAGGAGCCCGCCTGCTGTGGTGCGCACGTGTGTTGGGCGAGGGGTCGTCGCCGAGCTGCCGTACTGCCGTGTCCGCCAGCGGCGACACAGGATTTGGTATTGAGTTGATATTTTTTATAATTTGCAGTGCGCTTATTGATTTAAAGAAAAGGGTTTGTGTATGTGCGTAGCAGCAGACGGTAATTTTGATAATGATAGGAGTTGAATTCTTAAGGGAAGCCATTGTTAGGCGAATAGATTAAGTATTGATTTTTGTCACTGATTTCGTTTGTAATTGTCAGGGAATTGTTTCACTATGTATTTAATTGAGAAGTATTTCAGTCCGCCTCATAAAGCTTGATTAATTTGTAATATTGCTTTAATGCCACTGGAGGCAGATTTACATATGAAGCGATTGTTCAAAGAGCTTCTAGCGTTTTGTTAATTGAATGAGAAAGAATCGCTTTCAGAATATAGTTTTTGACATAAGGAATTGCTTGTTTGGGTTATCATTATCGAGTTTAGATTTGACCAAACCCTTTCTCTTGAATTATATCTAGTGGTAGTAAGCAGCAGCAGCCGCAGCAACAGCAGGAGCCGCCATACAGAACATGCATTGCACTCAGCATGAATAATAGGTTTTTTTTACGTTTTTGTTAAATAATGGAATGCAGCAGATCAAGCAGTGGCAGCAGAAAGACCAAGTAAGTTATTTGTTGCGCACAGGAACAATTAAAAAAAGTAATAATAAAGTTCAGGGATCTCTGTAATAGCAAAGTTAACAAGAGTACAAGCACGAGATTTTCAGTAGAAAACAGGAGATAAGAAGATAGAGCTCGCGACTTTCACCAGTTACACGAAAGTGGTAGTGTAACACCTGGACAACGTAACAGAAGGAAACAAGTGCTGACAGAATAGGGAGAAATTGATGTTCATGCTGCTGTTGCGGTTGATTCGCACGTTAGCTCTCGCGCAATCGCTCGAGGAGTTGGCATGAGTCATGCAAGTGTGCTACGCATTCTCCATCGACATAGGTTCCATCCCTATCACATCCCTCTCCATCAACAGCTGCACGGCAACGATTGTAAGAATAGTGTTAACTTCTGTAAATGGGCATACGAAAGGATACTCCAGATGTATCACGTTTCTTGTTTAGTGATGAAGCCACATTTGCCAATCATGGTCAGGTAAACCACCGAAACATGCCCTATTGGTGTGGGATTGTAAACTATCAGCTCACAGGCCCGTTTTTCATAGAACGGAACACTGAACGCGTAGAAGTATCGCAGCCTCCTAACAGATCATCTTCCATGGATACTAGAAGACGTTCCTCTGCAGGCTAGGAGGAAACTGTGGTCCAACAAGATGGCTATCCAGCCCAAAGTGCACGAAGTACTACAGCATGTGTTCACAAAATTGTTTCCAAACCTTTGAACTGGGCGCAGAGTACCTGTAGCTTGGCCGGCACATTCCCCAGGTCTGACGCCTGTAGACTTTTTCTGGGGGAGGAGGGGGGCGGGGGGGGGGGGGGGAGGGAAACTGAAAGACGCCGTCTACAAAGACTTACCAACAACACCCGATGATATGCAACGGCGTATTACTGCGGTCTGCTCGGACATCTCCTCTGGAGCGCTAGCACACGGGGAACAGTCGTTCCATACGAGGCTGGAAGCGTATATTGTCGCTGCCGATGGTCACTATGAACGTCATGGTCACTCGTCTCGTTGCTGGTCAAAAACCAATTACCTAGTGTATGCATTTGTGTTGTTCTTTAGTACGAGCTGCCATAGGTATTGTATAAATGTCGAAGTGTCGGTGTGGGAGATTTTCCAAAAACAATTGAACCGCTTCGCTATCAATAGTTCGCGCTACGTCTGCCGGAACGCAATTTTTGGTGTGAAGGGGGCGTGGCACGTTTGCCGCGAGTGCTGTAGAGAGTGTATTTCGGTAGCTTCAGCGAATGAAGCAGCACGAACAGCGAGGTCTGCGGGCAACGGGAAGACTGTTTGTTCTACCGCCCATGTGGTTTCCGAGTTGGTCTGGATGAGCATCTTTCCGACATTATGGACCTGAACTGGAAACGGGACTGGACACATAATTACTATGGCCGATCAAGTCCGGAGGCTACCGTTGAGTCGTTGTCATCCACACATCTCTTGGCGGCTCCAAGTTTTTCCACTGTTCGCCATCGCACTGCGGTTTTGTGAGCTCGGGGAGCGGCTTCTGGTTTGTTGCTTAGGTTTCGAGGCCTCGCTGCATTCGCAAAGACTGATCTTGCTCTTCGCTGTAAGCGTGCTAATCGTGACTGGTTCACGTCCTGCGTGTGCTTCCGCTGCTTCTGTATCGGATTCCGTTCAGCTTTCTATTGTTGTTGCTCTCTGTTCCTGTGTCTCGCCAGGCGATTTGAGGGGCGTGTCCATCGTATCAAATGGTTCAAATGGCTCTGAGCACTATGGGACTTAACATCTGAGGTCATCAGTCCCCTAGAACTTAGAACTATTTAAACCTAACTAACCGGAGGACATCACAGACATCCATGCCCGAGGCAGGATTCGAACCTGCGACCGTAGCAGTCGCACGGTGCCATACTGAAGCGCCTAGAACCGCTCGGCCGGCACGAACGTATCAAAATATAATAGCTTCCATTTGGTAATTGTCATAGGGTTGTTTGATAGTGTGTTCTAAGTTATTCAGGTTTTGTAAATTGCTTTAATAATTAATGTGTCATTAATTACTGCGTTCAGAGTATTATTTGACTGGTACATTGTGCACTAAAACGTCAAGTCGCCTTCTTTAGTTGTTTGGAGATCGCTAGCTTATGCGCCTTACCGAGGCAAATCTGGTTGCATGTATTTTGGTGGGTTATACTTCCCAGCCAAGCTTGTCTTGGACACAGATGAGGTTCATCAGCCAACTATTCGCGTCTTCCTTCAACCTATGTTTTCCGTCCCGCGCGACGATTAAGTACACTACTGGCTATTAAAATTGCTACACCACGAAGATGACGTGCTACAGGCGCGAAAATTAACCGACAGGAAGAAGATGCTGTGGTATGCAAATGATTAGCTTTTCAGAGCAGTCGCACAAGGTTGGCGCCGGTGTCGACATGTACAACGTGCTGATATGATGAAAGTTTCCAACCAATTTCTCATACACAAACAGCAGTTGAGCGGCGTTGCCTGGTGAAACGTTATCGTGATGCCTCGTATAAGAGGGAGAAATGCGTACCATCACGTTTCCGACTTTGATAGAGGTCGGATTGTAGCCTATCGCGATTGCGGTTTATCGTATCGCGACATTGCTGCTCGCGTTGTTCGGGATCCAATGACTGTAAGCAGAACATGGAATCGGTGGGTTTAGGAGGGTAATACGGAACGCCGTGCTGGATCCCAGGGGCCTCGCATCACTGGCAGTCGAGATGATAGGCATCTTACCCGCATGGCTGTAACGGATCGAGCAGCCACGTCTCGCTCCCTGAGTCAACAGATGGGGACGTTTGCAAGACAACAACCATCTGCACGAACAGTTTGACGACGTTTGCAGCAGTATGGACTATCAGCTCGGAAACCATGGCTGCAGTTTCCCTTGACGCTGCATCACAGACAGGAGCGCCTGCGATGGTGTACTCATCGACGAACCTGGGTGCACGAATGGCAAAACGCAATTTTTTCGGATGAATCCAGGTTCTGTTTACAGCATCATGATGGTCGCATCCGTGTTTGGCTACATCGCGGTGAACGCACATTGGAAGCGTGTATTCGTCATCGCCATACTGGCGTATCACCCGGCGTGATGGTATGGGGTGCCATTGGTTACACGTCTCGGTCACCTCTTGTTCGCATTGGCGGCACTTTGAACAGTGGACGTTACATTTCAGATGTGTTAGGACCCGTGGCTCTACCCTTCATTCGATCCCTGCGAAACTCTACGTTTCAGCAGGATAATGAACGACCGCATGTTGCAGGTCCTGTACGGGCCTTTCTGGATATAGAAAATGTTCGCCTGCAGCCCTCGCCAGCACATTCTCCAGATCTCTCACCAATTGAAAATGTCTGGTCAATGGTGGCCGAGCATCTCTCTCATCACAATACGCCAGTTACTACTCTTGATGAACTGTGGTATCGTGTTGAAGCTGCATGGGCAGCTGTACCTGTACACGCCATCCAAGCTCTGTTTGACTCAATGCCCAGGCGTATCCAGGCCGTTAGTACGGCCAGAGGTGGTTGTTCTGGGTACCGATTTCTCAGGATCTATGCACCCAAATTGCGTGAAAATGTAATCACATGTCAGTTCTAGTATAATATAATTGTCCAATGAATACCCGTTTATCATCTGCATTTCTTCTTGGTGTAGCAATTTTAATGGCCAGTAGTGTATTTACTGTTTCCGCCTCGTGGTGTAATTTGAAGCTGAATGTCGGTTGGCAGCTGAACTTCTTCACTCAGGTGTAAGAGGGAGTGGTTACCTTGGCCAGTTACCTTACTATCTTTTAGCAACTTCTGACAACTGTTTTGTTCGCAATGCCAGAATGTAATCTGATGACTCTTGTTTCTACTTGTTCTACCTAAAAATCGCTTCTCAGCTCATCAGGCTATCATTGTATGTTTGTGCCTTGTGTGTGTGGGGGGTTCCTATTGATTGCTTAGGAAAGGAAGAGCTTGGTGAGTAGCGTTTCAGACCTGCCCTAAGTAATTTCAGGTCCGTTCGTTCGGACCTCATTGCTCAATGTATGGTGGTTTCATATTGAACAGCTTTAATTGTTCTTTTGTTTCCTTTTAATGATCTGTTTTTTAGGTAAACCTCAATTATTTGTTGCATTTTAGTCAAACTATTGGACTAAGTATTTGAAAACTGTTTTCTCAGAACCTTTGAAGAGACCGTTATGTAACTTCAATTGGTTAAATATTATGTTGCTTCTCTTATAAAAATTTTCTGTAATTCTACAATAGCAACCAGTGGCATACAATATTTGTGTGTTTTGAGAAAGAGAATAACATTAGTTTGAAATTTAAATTTTTGTATTTCATGTTCCTATGAATTACTTTTGGCGAGTTAAGAGCAAGTATTTGAATTAACACAATAGCCTTTTGTTATATGATCTTGTTCCGGCGTAACGTCAAGCGCCGCATGCCAGTTGGGAACGATAGACCAGAGAGGGCTGTGAAGAAGACGTCAGCCAATTGCACACTGACCGACCCCTCTCCAGGATGACAACGCTACAGTAGCGGCCTCCACGCGAAGAGAATGTAAGGGCCGCGCCCGACTCGTCGCAGCCCAGTTTTACAGAAGCTTCAAGACAAGCGACCTGAATAGAAGACTCAACTGCATTACTTCACTTGTTTTAGGAATTGTTTATACTGAAGAACATTGATTATTTTTTCTGTCGCCGTTTGCTTGCTACACACGTTTTAACAGAGAGTTAAGTACTCCTTTTTTCCATTTGGTAATGGAAATGAAGTCCCATGCTTCTTGACAGAGCGTAGGGGAACGATGCGGGAGACCCGCACCGCCGTACTAGGCAAGGTCCTAATGGAGGTTGTTTGCCGTTGCCTTCCTTCGACCGTAATGGAGATGAATGACAATGACGAAGGCGACACAACAACACCCCGTGATCGCAGGGCAGGTGAAAATCCCTGACCTCGTCGGGAATCGAACCCGGGACCCTGTGCTCGGGAAGCGACAACGCTACCGCGAGACCACTTGCGGTGGACCCTTTTGTAATAAAAATTAATATGATTTGCTTGAATTGTTGACTAGCGATCCGACAAAGCAGGTTTCCTAGACATCCCAGTTCGACGACTAGGCAGGATTCGACAGATCTCACCTAAATACTTGATAAATCCCAAAAAGAGATTTTCACTCTGCAGCGGAGTGTGCGCTGATTATGAAACTTCCTGGCAGTTTGAAACTGTGTGCCGAACCGAGACTCGAACTCGGGACCTTTGCCTTTCGCGGGCAAGTGCTCTACCAACTGAGCTACCCAAGCACGACTCACGCCCCGTCCTCACAGCTTTACTTCCGGAGCACTTGCCCGCGAAAGGCAAGGGTCCCAAGTTCGAGTCTCGGTCCGTCACACAGTTTTAATCTGCCAGGAAGTTTCATTTGATAAATTGCTCATCGATTATCAGTAATTGTTCTGAAGTAATTTTATTTAACAGTTTGGTATTAATATGTAAAGGTCCTGTTGACCTAGTTGATATTGTCATTTTTCTGGCAAGTGTTAATAAAAATCCTCACAGGTCGGCTGGGAGTGGAAGAACCAGGCCAAATAAGGGTTGAACAACTTCAACCCTTATTTGGCCTGGTTCTTCCACTCCCAACCGACCTTACGCCAGCAGTGCGCACCAACAATATCTCTTAAACGACTCGTACTAGAATCTTGCAAGAAACGCCACTGACACTACCCTACTTTTAGTCTGTTGGTGTCAACAGGCATTCTTCCATTTAATAAAGTATATGTTAACACAAAAAAATTTCCAAGTATTATTACTACCTGTTGATTGGCTATCGATATACGAACCCTTGACTACCCAATCACTCAGTGAAACTCGCACGTCAGTAGCACTTTTCATTTCTGCACTATTTGTGGTGCACGTTTTATGCGGTTCACCTTGTATAATCATAATAATTATATCTAAGGGCTCTCTTTGCTTTCTCCAGGTCTACTGATATGTTTACTTCTCTCCCAAACGTTAAAGCAAACATTGTGTAGCCAGCGTTGCTATGAGGTGTTGTATGAAGCACAAAAATATTATATGGTGCACATACGTCCCAATTACTACGGTCCTCTACCATGAAGTGTCGTAAATATTCCACCAGCGTCTTCTGCGTCCTGTCAAGTGCCTCATTTGTCTGTGGGTGAAACGTAGTGGTCTGGATCTTCCAGATTCTTAATAATTTACATACACTTTAGAAAACTTTGCTTAAAACATTCGACCACTTGTCAGTCAACAGCACTGATGGAATTCTGTACTCCAACACAACTGCTTCGACAAAATTCTGCTCCATTGTCTCGGCCTCCTGTCTCTCAGTTGGATCTGCAATTATGACTCAGTCAGGCCATCTTGGAGTGTCAAGATGCATCGATTGCCAGTCCAGTTCTTGTTGTATCTAGCAGACCTACAATCTCCATGCTACATTTCTCGAATACTGCCGCCACCGTAATTACTAGTGGCATCTTTGTCTTGATCTGCATGAACTTATTCCTATGGCATTGTCACATCTCTTTTCTTGTTTTTCGATTGCTTGTAATATTTTATTCAGTCTAAGGGTCTGTACAGTCCCTGATGTCTGTGTAACGGATTATCATTAATTTACTTTGTGATTTCAGCCTTTTCCTCTGTGCTAAACTCCTGTCTTTCTTCTTGTTCATTTTCCCAAACAACTCTTATGTGTCCCGTGCTTTCATCAAGCTTTCTATAGTCTGTTGTGAATCTATATTTCACTATTCCATTACGTTTCGTTTTTCCTGTACTAGCAATAGAAGTGCATTCCATGGACTCTAACTTTCAACGACTATATTTGCATTAACCATTTTCTCAATTTGCTCCTGTAATACCGAATTTTGTGCTTCAGGTATTCTAGACGGATGTGCATTCACAACCTTTCCTTTGTGATGTAGCAAAATTGGGAGAGCATACTTTTCCTTGTCTGTTTCTGCCAATGGCTCATCTTTTCGATAAAATATATTGCAACACGTAGGACAAAGTTTCTACAAATCGTGCTGCTCTTCTTTATTCAAACGATTGTTTCAGACTGCTCCTCTAACCAACTCGATGCGATTTCTGTGTGTCCCCATACCACTCGTTGCGTCCTGCTGATACATGTACGTTTGAAATACGATTGGAACATGTGCGTTTGAAATATAATTGAAATTACGTAACTGACAGTAGTCTGAAGCGCAACTGTTAGAAAGGGAATGGTTTGTAAATGTGTATTTATATCGTCGCTTATGCACTTTGCCCTGTGCTGACCTTTTCTGACTGCGAGAATGTAAACTGTCAATAACTTTAAACCAAACCAAAACTGCACGAATTTAGATAACAGGAAAACTGAATCTGATGCAACACTATTGATCTGATTTGGCCCTGGTAATAATACAAAGCTTGACCAATTTGAAAATAATGGTTCCTGTGCTTAATGAATGCTATCCCTGAAATAATAACATTTCTTACCTTTATCTGCACAATGGTAACGCTCTCTGCACTGCTCTCTGTTATTACTGTCAATTGTACAGTTAGCAAACAGTTATTGTGCAAGGCTTTTGCTTAGCATACATTTTGATTAAATCGATGTGACTGAGACAATAACTTCTTTGGCCGAGTGGTTCTAGGCGCTACAGCCTGCAACCGCGAGACCGCTACGGTCGCAGCTTCGAATCCTGCCTCGGGCATGGATGTGTGTGATGTCCTTAGGTTAGTTGGCTTTAAGTAGTTCTAAGTTCTAGGGGACTGATGATCTCAGAAGTTAAGTCCCATAGTGCTCAGAGCCATTTGAACCAATAACTTCTTGAGAAAAATAGTCAATGAAAATGACATGGATCTGTAACTAGTATTGACTTGGAGTAAGTTACAATATGGTACTAATTTTAAAACTTGTATTTTGTCCCTTTTAAAATTAATGATGCTCACAATTAATATGCGCAATAAACAGATTATACATTAACAATTACCCATACAAAATTATTGTACATGAGTGCTATGCATTGTCTCAATCATCACTTACGAATACGCGCATTGCATTAGTAACAAAACAACTCTCTTTACCTTAATTATTTAAACTTCTATTGAGATTACTTTTACAGTTAGCAAACCTCATAGTATCTTGCAAATAAAATAATCATTACTGTCTGTAGCGAGTAAGTATATATCCAGCACACACACACAATATAATATTTTCTTACAAAACTTGAATTAATTTACCCTGTGTATACACCTTTCAGTGTACTGTTTGTACTGTTTGTATTGCTGTCACTTCCTCTGTTGGTTCGCCCAATACTTTCACTGTCGTCAGATCACACTCGGTCTCAGTCATATTCAATACACTGTAAATACATTTCCCTTGCTCTGTTCATACCATAGATCTGGTGATATACAACACACTCCTGGCATCACATCCTGTTTGCCAATAAACACTTCTTTTTCTTTATTGGGATTCGAACCGGTTTCTACACTTATCTTTAAGATTTTTTCTTCCCTAATACCTATTCTCGTGTAACTTTCTGGTGTCATGCTACTTTGCCTTGAAGGTAACCCATCACTTTTCATCTCATGACTTGCCTGTGATTTGCATATTTTACTTTGTCATTCGTTAAGCTGTGATGTATACTGTCTCATCTTTGTTTCATGGGGGGCTTACCCCCTTATTAGAAGATCCTTTTTACATGCACTGTTTCCGTTCATTTCCAGTTTCTCAAAACATGCCTTCTTTCATTACGTATCGCTTTTTCGGATCGTCTATAAATTCGTTATTGATTAATCGTTGTTGCTACCCGACCCGTATGTTTTCTAAAAGCATGCGGTGTTGCTTCAGTCTCAGGCACTGTCAGGAGCCGAATATTTCGAACCTGTTTTCAGATAGCCTTCTCATCATAATTAGTCACTACCTTTAACTTCCTCAGGATGTCTCTTCTTCCTCCATATGCTGCTTCCTATTAGACCATCATAAGGAATATCCGATCCTCTGCCTACGATATTTAACTCGTGCTTTGACTGGAACCTTTCTGTTACTAGTAATTAGATGTGGTTCCCAATGTATCTTAAGTACCTTGAGTCATATCCTTTAATCTATGGACATCTTTCATGCTAATTACTGCTTGTTTCGTGGCCTTCTCTTCCTTTATGAGACTTATGTCTGACCCAGTATCTATTAATGGCTCACTAATTCGTAGCAATATGCAGTTGTAATTTCGTTCTCTGCTTCACAGTCTATGACTCTAACGTTTGATGAGTTCGTCGTGGTAACACGAGACTACTTCATGGACCACATTCTTAGTTTCACGTTTTACTTGTGGATACGGTCCCTAATTTCTCATTGCATTGGGGTGTAATGTGTCCATACCGACTGCACCTCTAACATCTAGGTGTTTTACAATCCAGTGGTAGATGCATGTGCCTTTGGCACCTTTAACAAATGATTACTCTTTTACATACGGCATCTGAGTACCTTTCACATTCAAGCTACCCGAAGATAAAGACATGTCAATATTTCGTTTTGAGATATAGTGTCATCCCAACAGCTTCAGTAACAAAATTATCCGTAATTCACTATTGAACCTATGACTAAATTGTTTTTAACACTGTAATACTGCTGATAAATAGCTCTGCCTCCCTAGAGCTTGTAATCTTGTCTGTATTCCCGCCCAGGTTGGATTTCCTACGACTATTCTTAATGCGATGTTCCGCTGGATCCGAACGATACCAAGGACATAGGTGAATCAGCCTCGAGGTACTGCAGGTACCACTTACAATCTTAATCATTCATACAGCATCTGCCATTTCACACATCACTGTGGAGGAAGCAACATTTGATGGCGTTCTTAAATGTTTCTCACGACCATGATAGTTATGGGCACAACTGTCTCAGACGTGAAGCCCGTATTTAAAAACAGGAAGATGAGACCCTCAAGCGGGCTCTGTCACTGTTACGTTAATCTTTGAAATTTAAAAAAGATGCAATGAAGTGTTACCCTAACGGAGAAAGCGTATCTGAACATAACATTGCAGAGTGGCCTTTGACATCCCAAGTGAGTGACAATGATAAAACGTTGAAACTGCAATCGCAATAAGTATTTTTAACGGCCTTTTGCGGAATGACTCCTTTTAATAATTGCACTAAGGCTGAGGACACTGTCCTCAACAACATTAACAGTTGTGACGTTTACTTTCAAAAACTC
Source organism: Schistocerca serialis cubense (assembly GCF_023864345.2). NCBI lineage: Eukaryota > Metazoa > Arthropoda > Insecta > Orthoptera > Acrididae > Schistocerca > Schistocerca serialis. Next base: position 633,674,968 of record NC_064643.1, on the reverse strand, counting down.
AGTATTCGACACCACTTTCCTATGACTGGTTTTTTGTGGGAACTACACCAACCGAGCAACTTCAGAATTATCGGTCGAAAAACTTCTACACGAGATTCCCTTATTAAATGTAGTGTGTCTTGGGTCTCCCGTCGGGTAGATCGGTCGCCCGGTGCAAGTCTTTTGAGTTGACGCCACTTCGGCGACTTGCGTGTCGATGGATGATACGATGATGATGAAGACTACACAACATCCACTCCCTGAGCGGAGAAAATCTCCAGCCCAGCAGAGAATCGAACCCGGGCCTCATTACATGGCATTCCGTCGCACTGACCACTCAGCTATCAAGGACAGATTACCTTACGAAATCGTGGTCTTTGCAAAAAGCCACACAGAATTTATATTGATGTTGGATAACTTTTCTGAGCGTAGTAACGAAGTAGGAGTTATTGATCGGTGAAATTAAGCCCGATACCATAGTCTGTAACCTCACAGAAGACAAATCAGCTAACAATGTTATAAACTACACCTCTTCAAGGCAAATAATTTCTTTCCAAAATAAATAATTCTTTGCACGCTACCAATATGGATTACTCCAGAGCACTCTGGAAAACCATTGTGCCCCTAGAGCTCAGTGATCTCTTAGAAATCGCCTTCGTAAGAAATGTATACGGAAAATGTTGAAAGGAAGAGCTTGTAGACAGGAAGGGCTTCCACGGTTGGCCTGGACACTTTGAATAAGTTGGGCTTGGTAATGAGAATGGACCGTAGGGGATGATTAGGGTGATTGACACGTGAGGCGAGTTATGAATCACACGCGTGCTTGAAAATAATGCGCCGCGCCTCATTCGTAGAGGGGTTACTCGAGACTTTCAAATATAAAATCAGACTGAAAATAGTCCCACATTTGGAGAATGAGCGTAACTGGCGGTGGCGGCGGGGAGGGGGTGTGTGTCCAGATGCAGGAGTGCTGCGATGCTGCGTCGCCGTTTTCTAGGCAAGGTCCTACTGGAGATGACTTGCCATTGCCTTCCTCCGATCTGTTATGAAGTGTCAAGTGTGCATCTGTGCCAAGAGGATGACTTATGTGTGCTTGTAGCGTGTAACGATGGTTTTGTATTGTCAGGGCGGGTTTTCCTAACAGAAGGACTTTTCGTCGTGGAAACAGGACGAGGCATTTTGCGTTGGCAGGGACGCAAAACTTAAATAGGTTGCGTCTTTGTGTTTTCCCAGAAAATGAAACCGCTAGTGCGTTAACTAATCAGTCCACACATTCTGTCTGGGATGAGCTTTCAAAGAAAGTACTGTTACTTCAGCCAAAGTGCTAATTACTGACAGTACTGATGAACCGCATGGAAGGGAAGAAAAAGAAACTCCTAGGTTTGTTGATAGCTGAACAGATAACGGGCGATAAAGAAGAGGATTGTTTGTTCCAGATTTAAACGACGCGCAGAAAAAGAGTCAGTAATATGTTTCTGAGGGTACGTCAATTAACAGTATATCTTGAAACTTTCTAGCAGATTAAAACTGTGTGCTGGACCGAGACTCGAACTCGGGACCTTTGCCTTTCGCGGGCAAGTGCTCTACCAACTGAGCTACCCAAGCACGACTTACGCCCCCTCCTCACAGTTTTAATTCCGCCAGTACCTCGTCTGCTACCTTCCAAACTTCACAGAAGCTCTCCTGCGAATCTGCCAGGAAGTTTCATAACAGCGCACACTCCGCTGTAGAGTGAAAATTTCATTCTAGAAACAGTATATCTTCCTCGGCACTGAAACGGACTTGTAGCTTTTTAGCACTCTTTGTAGCACATGAACTATGCCTGAGGTGCAGCAATTGCTTCGTTAGAACGCAGCGTACAACACATTACAGTTGTCTAGAACCAGTTGGTCTGCCACAGCGGAAATAAAAGGCTGGCGGTTTGTGCACTGCCGTCTGCCGGAAAACACCTTCACTATTTCTGACGCTGGTTGGTTGGTTGATTTGGGGGAGGGAATCATGCAGCGAGGTCATCGGTCCCATCGGAATAGGGACGGATGGGAAAGAAAGTCGGCCGTGCCCTTTCAAAGGAACCATCCCGGCATTTGCCTGAAACGATTTAGGGAAATGACGGTAAACCTAAATCAGGATGGCTGGACGCGGGTTTGAACCGTCGTCCTCCAGAATGCGAGTCCAGTGCGGTAGCCACTGGGCCACCTCTCCCGGTTTCTGTCACTGTCGAGGGGACGACGCACTATGACGTGCGCGTTACTTACATCTTGTGATCAAAAGTATCCGAACATCCCCAAAAACATACGTTTTTCATATTAGGTGCATTTTGCCGTCACCTACTGCCAGGTACTCCATATCAGCGACCTCAGTAGTCATCAGACATCGTGAGCGGAACTCACGGATTTCGAACATGGTCAGATGATTCGGTGTCACTTGTGTGATAAGTCTGTACGCGAGATTTCCACACTTCTAAACGTCTCTAGGTCCACTATTTCCGATGTGATAGTGAAGTGGAAACATAAAGGGACTCGTACAGCACAAAAGCGTACAGGCCGGCTTTGTCTGTTGACTGACAGGGACCGCCGACAATTGAAAAGGGTCGTAAAGTGTAATAGGCAGACAATTATCCAGACCATCAAACAGGGATTCCAAACTGCATCAGGATCCACTGCAACTACTACGACAGATAGGCGGGAGGCGAGAAAACGTGGATTTCATGGTCGAGCGGCTGCTCATAAGCCACACATCGCGCAGGTAAATGCCAAATGAAGCCTCGTTTGGTGTAAGGAGCGTAAACATTGGACGATTGAACAGTGGAGAAACGTTTTGTGGAGTGACGAATCACGGTACACAATTTGGCGATCCGATGGCAGGGTTTGGGTATGGAGACTGCCCGGTGAACATCATCTGCCAGCGTGTGTAGTGCCAACAGTAAAATTCGGAGGCGGTGGTGTTATGGTGTGGTCGTGTTTTTCATGGCGGGAGCTTGCACTCCTTGTTGTTTTGCGTGGCACTACGCAGAACAGACCTACAGTGATGTTTTAAGCAGCTTCTTGCTTCCCACTGTTGAAGAGCAATTCGGGAATGGCGATTGCATCTTTCAAAACGATCGAGCACCTGTTCATAATGCACGGCCTGTGGTCGAGTGGTTACACGACAATAACATCGCTGTAATGGACTGGCCTGCGCAGGGTCCAGACCTAAACGCTATAGAACATCTTTGGGATGTTTTGGAACACCGACTTCGTGCCATGCCTCACCGACCGACATCGGTACCTCTCCTCAGTGCAGCACTTCGTGAAGAATGGGCTACCTTAATCTACGCACTGACGCATTACAGTCTGATTCTTCCTTGTTTACGTTGTGTACTGAGTGTTTAACATGCTTTTCCCCCTTCCATGAACCATGGACCTTGCCGTTGGTGAGGAGGCTTGAGTGCCTCAGCGATACAGACAGCCGTACCGTAGGTGCAACCACAACGGAGGGGTATCTGTTGAGAGGCCAGACAAACGTGTGGTTTCTGAAGAGGGGCAGCAGCCTTTTCAGTAGTTACAAGGGCAACAGTCTGGATGATTGACTGATCTGGCCTTGTAACAATAACCATAACAGCCTTGCTGTGCTGGTACTGCGAACGGCTGAAAGCAAGGGGAAACTACGGCCATAATTTTTCCCGAGGGCATACAGCTTTACTGTATGATTAAATGATGATGGCGTCCTCTTGGGTAAAATATTCCGGAGGTAAAATAGTCCCCCATTCGGATCTCCGGGCGGGGACTACTCAAGAGGATGTCGTTATCAGGAGAAAGAAAACTGGCGTTCTACGGATCGGAGAGTGGAATGTCAGATCCCTGAATCGGGCAGGTAGGTTAGAAAATTTGAAAAGGGAAATGGATAGGTTAAAGTTAGATATAGTGGGAATTAGTGAAGTTCGGTGGCAGGAGGAACAAGACTTCTGGTCAGGTGACTACAGGGTTATAAACACAAAATCAAATAGGAGTCATGCAAGAGTAGGTTTAATAATGAATAGGAAAATAGGAATGCGGGTAAGCTACTACAAACAGCATAGTGAACGCATTATTGTGGCCAAGATAGATACGAAGCCCACACCTACTACAGTAGTACAAGTTTATATGCCAACTAGCTCTGCAGATGACGAAGAAATTGAAGAAATGTATGATGAAATAAAAGAAATTATTCAGATAGTGAAGGGTGATGAAAATTTAATAGTCCTGGGTGACTGGAATTCGGTAGTAGGAAACGGGAGAGAAGGAAACGTAGTAGGTGAAAATGGACTGGGGCTAAGAAATGAAAGAGGAAGCCGCCTGGTAGAATTTTGCACAGAGCACAACTTAATCATAGCTAATACTTGGTTTAAGAATCATGAGAGAAGGTTGTATACATGGAAGAACCCTGGAGATACTAAAAGGTATCAGATAGATTACATAATGGTAAGACAGAGATTTAGGAACCAGGTTTTAAATTGTAAGACATTTCCAGGGGCAGATGTGGACTCTGACCACAATCTATTGGTTATGGCCTGTAGATTAAAACTGAAAAAAACTGCAAAAAGGTGGGAATTTAAGGAGATGGGACCTGGATAAACTGAAAGAACCAAAGGTTGTACAGAGTTTCGGGGAGAGCATAAGGGAACACTTGACAGGAATGGGGGAAATAAATACAGTAGAAGAAGAATGGGTAGCTTTGAGGGATGAAGTAGTGAAGGCAGCAGAGGATCAAGTAGGAAAAAAGACAAGGGCTAGTAGAAATCCTTGAGTAATAGAAGAAATATTGAATTTAATTGATGAAAGGAGAAAATATAAAAATGCAGTAAATGAAGCAGGCAAAAATGAATACAAACGTCTCAAAAATGAGATCGACAGGAAGTGCAAAATGGCTAAGCAGGGATGGCTAGAGGACAAATGTAAGGATGTAGATGCTTATCTCACTAGGGGTAAGATAGATGCTGCCTACAGGAAAATTAAAGAGACCTTTGGAGAAAAGAGAACCACTTGTATGTATATTAAGAGCTTTGATGGAAACCCAGTTCTAAGCAAAGAAGGGAAAGCAGACAGGTGGAAGAAGTATATAGAGGGTCTATACAAGGGCGATGTACTTGAGGACAATATTATGGAAATGGAAGAGGATGTAGATGAAGATGAAATGGGAGATACGTTACTGCGTGAAGAGTTTGACAGAGCACTGAAAGACCTGAGTCGAAACAAGGCCCCCGGAGCAGACAACATTCCATTGGAACTACTGACGGCCTTGGGAGAGCCAGTCCTGACAAAACTCTACCATCTGGTGAGCAAGATGTATGAAAGAGCCGAAATACCCTCAGACTTCAAGAAGAATATAGTAATTCCAATCCCAAAGAAAGCAGGTGTTGACAGATGTGAAGATTACTGAACTATCAGTTTAATAAGTCACAGCTGCAAAATACTAACACGAATTCTTTACAGACGAATGGAAAAACTAGTAGAAGCCGACCTCGGGGAAGATCAGTTTGGATTCCGTAGAAATACTGGAACACGTGAGGCAATACTGACCTTACGACTTATCTTAGAAGAAAGATTAAGGAAAGGCAAACCTACGTTTCTAGCATTTGTAGACTTAGAGAAAGCTTTTGACAATGTTGACTGGAATGCTCTCTTCCAAATTCTAAAGGTGGCAGGGGTAAAATACAGGGAGCGAAAGGCTATTTACAATTTGTACAGAAACCAGATGGCAGTTATAAGAGTCGAGGGACATGAAAGGGAAACAGTGGTTGGGAAGGGAATAAGACAGGGTTGTAGCCTCTCCCCGATGTTATTCAATCTGTATATTGAGCAAGCAGTAAAGGAAACAAAAGAAAAATTCGGAGTAGGTATTAAAATACCATGGAGAAGAAATAAAAACTTTGAGGTTCGCCGATGACATTGTAATTCTGTCAGAGACAGCAAAGGACTTGGAAGAGTAGTTGAATGGAATGGACAGTGTCTTGAAAGGAGGATATAAGATGATCATCAACAAAAGCAAAACGAGGATAATGGAATGTAGTCGAATTAAGTCGGGTGATGCTGAGGGAATTAGATTGGGAAATGAGACACTTAAAGTAGTAAAGGACTTTTGCTATTTGGGGAGCAAAATAACTGATGATGGTCGAAGTAGAGAGGATATAAAATGTAGACTGGCAATGGCAAGGAAAGCGTTTCTGAAGAAGAGAAATTTGTTTACATCGAGTATAGATTTAAGTGTTAGGAGGTCATTTCTGAAAGTATTTGTGTGGAGTGTAGCCATGTATGGAAGTGAAACATGGACGATAAATAGTTTGGACAAGAAGAGAATAGAAGCTTTTGAAATGTGGCGCTACAGAAGAATGCTGAAGATTAGATGGGTAGATCACATAACTAATGAGGAAGTATTGAATAGGATTGGGGAGAAGAGAAGTTTGTGGCACAACTTGACCAGAAGAAGGGAGCGGTTGGTAGGACATGTTCTGAGGGATCAAGGGATCACCAATTGAGTATTGGAGGGCAGCGTAGAGGGTAAAAATCGAAGAGGGAGACCAAGAGATGAATACACTAAGCAGATTCAGAAGGATGTAGGTTGCAGTAGGTACTGGGAGATGAAGAAGCTTGCACAGGATAGAGTAGCATGGAGAGCTGCATCAAACCAGTCTCAGGACTGAAGACCACAACAACAACAACAACAAGATGCCTCTGATAATCGTGAGTCACCCCGACTGTTAAGTACGGGCTGCTTTCTTAGTGCAAAAGGCCTAAAAGCGATCGATATTCATCGTGAGACCTGTGCAGTTTACGGAGAAAACATTATGAGTGGTGGAATGGTAAGAAAGTGGGTGAGAGCATTTAAAGATGGCCGCACAAATGTGCATGATGAACAACGGAGTGGGTGTCCTTCGGTCTTTAATGACAGTTTGGTACAGCAAGTGGAAAATAAGGTGAGAGAAAACAGACAATTTACGATTTCCTCCTTGCGGGATGACTTTCTTAATGTTTCTCGTAGTGTTTTGTATGGCATTGTGACCGAACACTTGAATTACCGAAAATTGTGCGCACGTTGGGTACCGAAAATGTTGACGGATGTGCACAAAATCAAACGTTTAAACAGTGCATTGACTTTCCTTGAACGGTACCACAACGACAGTGATGATTTCTTAAGCCAAATTGTTACGGGCGATGAAACATGGGTGGCCTACGTCACACCAGAACCAAAGCAACAGTCCATAAAAGTTGAGCAAGGGCATCGTTTTTCTGCAAGACAATGCCCGTCCACATATGGCGAATGGGACCAAAGATCTCATCACATCTTTTCGATGGGAAACTCTAGATCATCCTCCGTACAGTCCCGATCTTGCGCCCAGTGACTACCATCTGTTCCTGCACTTGAAGAAACACCTGGGCGGTCAGCGTCTTCAAGACGATGACGAAGTCAAAGCAGTGGTGATGCAGTGGTTAACAAGTCAGGCGGCAGACTTCTATGAAGAGGCTATTCAAAAATTGGTACAACGTTATGACAAGTGCCTCAATATTGATGGAAATTATGTAGAAAAGTAGATTAAGGTAGAGGCTTTCATGTAAAAATAAAATTATTGAGATATCTTAGAATGTCTTTTTTTTTAATTTCAAAACGGTACTTACTTAAAAAAACACGCCTCGTACAAAGACATGATCTGGGAGGAAATACATGATCTAGGACTCAACGCCGCCACCTCTCCTCCCCTTGCCAGCCAAATGCTAGCAGTGAAACTTTCATCCACACAGGATTCTAGCCGGCTTACCTCCGACTATTGTACCACAACCAGAAGTGCGTTAGCGACCTCGGCTACGGAGACGGGTTCAAATATAAAATAATAAACATGAAATAAATTCCAGTGTTTTCAAAACAACAAGTCTATTTTGTCTTCCTGTTTTAATGAAGTTCTCGTGGTGGCCAACCGGGTAGAGCGCTAGTTACCGGCGCTGGAAGTCCCAGTTCAATCCCAGAAAGAGGTGGGTGATCTCTAATCCTTCCAGGACGGCTCTATGTCCAATCAACCTGCTGTCAAAATAAGTACAGGGGACCTTTGCTGTGTTTTAGAGGCGGGCAGGGTGAGGGACCTGCCCCTCTAACCCCTCCCAGTGCAGTGGCGAACAGAAAGGCTGTACTCTTCATGCAGCGAGGCCAATGATCCGGTACGGTCACGATCTTGGGCCACATGAAACTGCGACACATGGAAAAAAGTAAGTAAACTGCTTATTATTTCAAAAGCAATCGCCATAACTGTTAATAAACTGATGAGCCACAATATTATGACCACTACCACTGCGAGGTTAAATGCCTCCTGGTGGTGTTGTGAGCACGTGACGCAGCAAGTAAAGCATGTAAGCGGAAGAGAGACGAACGGGCAGCTACAGCGAAGGCACGAGCTGCAAATTTCGGAAATCCACTGATATAAGCGGTTTTCACAAAAGGCACATTGTTGTGGGTCTGCGGCTGGAAACGAGGATCTCTGAAGGAAAAGAGAATCTCTGAAGGAAACGAGGATCTCTGAAACGACAAAGCTGATCATTTGTTGGAATCCTACCGTCGTGAGCACCTACGTGAAGTGGTTGAAGGATGGTGAAACAGCGAGTAGGCCTTATGGTACTGAACGACCATGTCTCACCACAAAACGTGGAGGTCGCAGGATCTCACACTGTGGGACCAGGACTGGCAGTGATTTGTCGCAGATCTGACGATAGACTACAGTGCTGGTGTTTCGGTGCACGCCGTTCAAAAGCCATTGTTGGACATGGAGCTCAACATCACACGACCCGAACGTGTTTCTGTGTCGACCCAAAGACATCGTCAGTTATCACTGCAATGGGCACACTATCACTGAGTTTTCATCGTGGATCAACAGAAACGTGTCGCCTGTCGATTGAATCGCATTTCTTGTTACACCAGGTCGATGGTTGGGTCCTCACACGCCGTCATCCAGGCGAGTGGCTGCACGGAAGATGCACCCAGAAACAGATGCAGGCCGGTGAGGGCAGAGTCATGCTGTGGGGTACACTGAGTTCGGCTTCCATGGGACCTGTGGTGGTAATCGATGGTGTAATGACAACAGTGAACCACGTGGATGTTACTGTGGGCCGCCTGCATCGCTCCACGCTTGAAGTCTCCCCCTACGGCGGTGACGTCTTCCAGGATGATAATTTTCAGTGCTGTACGGCCAGAATCGTGCTACAGTGGTTTGACGGGCATTATAGTGAACTCACATCGATGTCTTGGTCAGCAAACGTGCCCGATCTGTGCCCACATAGAAACATATACCCACTGAAAAACATATACCCACTGAACATATACCCACTGAAAAACATATACTGCGTGCCCGCAAACCGCCGTCCTGTAACTAGCGGGAATTGCTTGACTTTGGCGTAGCAACACGCTGTTACGCAGGTGGTCATAATGTTTTTCCTCATCGGTGTGCATTTAGTCTACTGTGAGATAAGATTGGCAGCGCCTTCAAGGAAAAATGTTTGCGTTCGGCTGTAGATCCGTGATTGTACCCAAGCATTCACCTCTTCGTGCGAAGCAAATCGACAGCCACGAATGTCTCTCTTCAGGTTTCCAAAAATATGGGATTCGCACGAGGACATATCGGGACTACAGGGAGGACGCGTAAGGGGTTCACAGCGAAGCTTCCGCAGCGTAGTCGAAGTCATGATGACATTTCCTTTGACTGTTCATTTGCCGCGCGGGATTAGCCGAGCGGTCTCGGGCGCTACAGTCATAGACTGTGCGGCTGGTCCCGGCGGAGGTTCGAGTCCTTCCTCGGGTTTGGGTGTGTGTGTTTGTCCTTAGGGTACTTAAGGTTTAGTATTGTGTAAGCTTAGGGACTGATGACCTTAGCAGTTAAGTCCCATAAGATTTCACACACATTTGAACATTTTTGACTGTTCATTTATACTCTGGAAAAAGGTGTTACAATTAATACACAGCGGTATGTGGGCACATTAAAAAAACTGAAGAGCGTTGTCAAGTCCAAACCCACAAGAATCTCGAAGGACGGCATCATTCTGTTGCGGGATGATGCCCGCCCACATGTTGCTAAGGTTGTTTCGGCAATGCTGCAGATGTTTCCCTGGGAAACCCTTACGCATCCTGCATACAATCCCGATCTCTCCCCGTGCGATTTCCCTATTTTTGGAGACATTTTTGACCGCCGCTATGCTTCGGAGGAACAGGTGCACTCCCTGGTACAGTAATGGATCCGTAGGCAACCGCAAACACTTTTCCATGAAGGCATTAACAGTCTTATCTCACCGAGACATAAATGTGTTAACAATTAAGGCGATTACTTCTGAAATAATAAATAGTTTACTTTTTTCAAAAATGTTCAAATGTGTGTGAAATTTTATGGGTCTTAACTGCTATGGTCATCAGTCTCTAAGCTTACACACTACTTAACCTAAATTATCCCAAGGACAAACACACACACCCATGCCCGAGGGAGGACTCGAACCTCCACCGGTACCAGCCGCACAGTCCTTGACTGCAGCGCCCGAGACCGCACGGCTAATCCCGCGCGGCTGTACTATTTTTTCCATATGTTTCGTTTTAATTTGATTTTAATTTGACTGCCCCCTATACTATGTTGAACTTCTTTTATAATCATTCCGTAAGATGAAGTTTAAATTTAGTCAACCAAGAAATCCACGAATCTGGTGCACGCAGCACTTACGTTTTGTCATTCTGTTGCTTACTTTTCGCCATTTTAGTAATTTCTCTAAATGTCAACAATAAATTCGACACGATGCACAAGAAAACTCCCGCATATCGATAATCAGGGACTGCAAAATAAATTTGTTTATACGATTTAATTTTCAGTTGGTGAAAGCGGTGTGCAGTAAATCATTAAGCCTACCTGCAACGTTTACTGCTCGCCGAGGTACGCTGATGTATTTATCGGATGCTCCTGCCCTCGGTATCCGCCGAAAGAGTAAGTTATCATCGAAGTCGGCGGTTGGCACTGGAGATTTAGAGCAGCGTGCCGGCGAATGTAAATTTTATAAGCGCCAGTCGGCCGCTGCTGTTTATTCAGAGCGCGCCGAATAAATTTAAACCGCTGGTAGGGAAAAAGAGTAGTGGACAGCCGGGACGGGGCGGGGAGGAAGCGAAAAAAGAACGCAGACCTGTGTACAGCAATCGGAGGTCTCCTTTAAATTCAAAAGGGATGGATTTATCAGCGTATCCGTCGCTTGTTGCGTCCTTACGTCGCGGGCTGTTCAAAAAAACGGAACTGTTCCTCGGTATTAATTGTTATGCAACCAGTATTCTTGTGTTCATGGTAGTAAAAAAAATTCAGTCGTTGTGCAACAGAATTAAATATAGCGTTGTTGTGGCTGTAACGAGTTGGTCGCTTTTTGGCTAGCAGGTGTTTTGTCGTTTTTTCTGCGCCGCTGGCGATGGTACTGGAGCGTTTTTTGGCGACGGCTAAGGCGATAGACTCTGGCCTGTCACTTTCAGTTTCAACTGCAGCTGACGTTTTCCGGCGTCGCCATAAAATATATAATGCACGCCGAATCCTCGAAAATATTTGAGAAAAAAGGTGCACTCGATATTATCGCCGGCGGCGTGCGAGATATCGGTTGGTCGATACCCCTGCCAGTCAGCTGATAGTCCCGCCCACCGGCGCTGCCCGTGGTGGGGACGGGGGACGCCCGCCAACGCGATCGTTCGCTTGCCGAGCCTGCGAGGGGAAAACGGCCAAACTTAAAAATGCCGCCCGCAGTGAGCCTCCGAATCGATACAGCGGCGTCACGTCACGTGACTGCCTCCAGCCAATGGCGTGCAATGTTTGCCGCTCGGACGCAGTCCCGAGTGGGGAGCGCGAAAAAATGTTTGGCCGCGCGGCGTCGTGGTGGGGAGGAGCGGCGACGCGAGCGCCGCGCGGCGGCGGGCCCGGCAAGCGCGGCCAGTGTCGCGCGCGACGGCAAGAGCGCCGTCAGTGCGAGCTATGCCGTGCGGCAGTGCGGTAGGAGGTCGGTGTAGTAGTGCGGTCCAGTCGACTCGCGCGTCGTAGCCAGTGGGGCCGCCCGGGAGCACGACCGCCGCGCAGCTATGATGACCGACGAGGGCCACCTGTTCCTGACGGAGCTGCCGCCGCAGCTGGTGGTGCACCGAAGCGCGCGGCACCACCTGCAGTTCCACCCGTACTCGGCGGCCGCCTTCCTGCACCAGCCGCACCTCGAGAGCGTGCCTTCCGCCGCGCACCACGCGCTGTCGGCCGAGGTGTCGGCGCACCTGGGCAAGCACTCCAAGGCGGCGCCGCCGTCGTCGTCGTCCTCGTCGTCGCACCACGGCCACCACCACCACCATCACCATCACCACCACCATCAGCAGTCGCAGCAGCAGCAGCACGCGCAGCAGGAGGTGGCGGGCGCGCCGGACGGCAGTCAGACGCACGTGTCGTGCCTGTACCCCGAGATCCTGGCGCTGATCTTCGGCTACCTGGACGTGCGCGACAAGGGCCGCGCGGCGCAGGTGTGCACGTCGTGGCGAGACGCGGCCTACCACAAGTCTGTGTGGCGCGGCGTCGAGGCGAAGCTGCACCTGCGGCGCGCCAACCCGTCGCTGTTCGCCAGCCTGGTGCGCCGCGGCATCCGGCGCGTGCAGGTGCTGTCGCTGCGGCGCAGCTTGCGCGACGTGGTGCAGGGTGTACCCAACATCGAGTCGCTCAACCTGTCCGGCTGCTACAACGTCACCGACATCGGCCTGTCGCACGCGTTCGTGGCCGAGGTGCCGTCGCTGACGCACCTCGACCTGTCGCTGTGCAAGCAGGTGACGGACACGAGCCTGGGCCGCATCGCGCAGTACCTCAAGAACCTCGAGTCGCTGGAGCTGGGCGGCTGCTGCAACGTCACCAACACCGGCCTGCTGCTGATCGCGTGGGGCCTCCGCCGCCTGCGCAGGCTGAACCTGCGCTCCTGCTGGCACATCTCCGACCAGGGCATCTCCTACCTCGCCGGCCTCAACCGCGACAACGCCGACGGCAACCTCGCCCTCGAGTACCTCGGACTGCAGGTAATCACCCACCACCGGCGACGCCTCCTCTTCGATTCCCCAACTGCAGTTCTCGATGTGCGCTACCGTTAGTAGTGATATACCTAACGACCTTCCGTATCTTGGCAGAAGTTATTTTTTATTGCTCTATAGTCCAGTGCTTGATTTGTGATGGCACATACCGGTACCTCTGACGAGAAAACAGCGTGAAAACAATGTTTTAAGACGTTTAAATTCCGAAAAACGCCCCCCCCGGAAGTTCACAGTACGGGAACTTCTTTTTTCCATTTTTAATATTACAAGAAAAAGGCACTGCTCTGTCATATTCTCTCCAGTCCTGTTCACGAAGGCTCCGCGCCTGTATGAATGGCGAAGAAACTCGCCAAAAGCCACGATTTTATAGAATTTATTTATTAGGCCCGCTTACACTAGAATAAGTCCTTGTCGAAGTTCTTATAAAAGACTTTTTACGAAACCTGTGATTCCACAGAGGTACTTTTATATTTTAAAAAAGGTCGTAAATTGTGTAAAAGGTTAATCGAAGCTTATAACAACGTAATGCAGGTCATATCCAAGCTGTAACTGGTTTTGGGTAGAAGCCCCATCTTCAGATGACTATTTTTTCATATAAAGTTTACAGCTTACAACCCGACTATATTAATTGCAGAAAAAAGTCGTCTACGAATGTTAATTCTTTATTGTTTTTTTTATACTACGAATCATATGTAACGGGCTCAAAATACTCACTGAATGCATATGTATGGCTTATTGATCCCATAACTTTTGTTTCGAAGTGTTGTCAAGGTCTGGCGTGTGCTTGACATTACCTTAAAACGTGTGGATAAAAGCCGTACGTCAAGGTCGCATGTTTTCTTTATTGGTTACCGGTTTCGTCTCAGTGGCGAGCCATCTCAGTTATAAAATCCAAAAAATTGAGATTAAAGAGCGAACAATGAAAAATACGTTCAGTATATGAATTTCCGTTGTGGAATTCATACCAATCTAAAATGTAGTTCAGTGTCCGAGAATCATTACACTTCGGTCTTGTTAAATAAAAACTCATGTAGACTTAACGGAAAAAAATATTAAAAAGCAAGACAGAAATAAGCAAAAATATATTCACTTTTAATTTGCAATTTTCTGTAATTTAGTTCTGCTTGTCAGTGAGCCGAAACCGTTAATCAATAATGAAAATTTGCGGTGTTGAAGGATTTTTGTCCATAAACGTTTTAAAGCAACAGGTCGCGTTTTCTCACATAGACGATGTCAAAAACATTTACATTACCTACTGTGAGGCACACGTCCGATGCTGTGAATAACATGTAAGAAATACTGAAGGGTATACTCGCGAGATGCGAAAACAGTATGTGCGTAGACAGTAGGTGAGCTCTATTTTGTGACCTAGTGTTCGTCACCATTCCTGCGACAAAAGAACACCAGAACCGAATGAGGGACAAGACCGTAGCAAGCTGTACACTTCGTATTAAACTTGATTGAATCCATTTGAAGGTAGGTGCAAGTCGCTTAAATCTGAAATCGCTTTAATAAAATGATGCATTCCTAACGAAGCCACCGAAGTTCAACACGATGAAAGCGATTGACTCGTCACAAGCCCATGTTGCGAGTTTTTAAACTCTTAACGAGAGTGATATTCTCGTATATTTCACCCCGGAAATTAAGTCTAGGATTTTTTAATTGCTACCAGGTATTTTCCTTCGAGTGTGCGTGAGATCAGTTTTTGTCGTATACCTGTTACACTGAACAGCGCGTCAGATAAGCCTGCAGTCCTCCGTGATACCTTTCTCTGCAAGCGCTCAATTTCCATGAGAAACCTCCTCACATGGGTATCAACATAAGAGCAGTACTCTAGCCATGGTTGCACAAGTGTTTGTCCCTGATGAAGTGCTTATCATCATATTTCATCCTTACAGCTTTTTTTCCAAGTGCCTCTAAGTGAACAAAAAGAAGAAAGAACACAACTGTGCTTCATATTACGTCTTCTACTTTCAATGAGAACTCTACGAAACATGAGGCGGTTATTCAAGGATACTTTACGTAAAAGGCCTGTGGAACTGATTCGATGCAGATATTGTTAAGCGTCTAAATCCCCGAGGCGTCCTAATGCAGTACGCTGTTAAAAATGACAAGTAGGCCTACGCATCTAGTGCTGCAGCGCCAAAGACACTTTGTTAGTACTCAGGATTAGCGGATATCAAATTTCCGTTGCTCTCTCAAAATTCTATTTGTTTTCTCAAGACAGAAAACGATGAATCCAGCAACGTCTACATCTTAATACTAGTCCAGCTGAGGAAGTACTCGGTCTCTAAATTTTCTTAGTGTCATCAGGTGACAGTTCTAATAATTGATCTTTTCATTGTTGTGGCGGCCGCGGTGGTCTAGCGGTTCTAGGCGCTCATTCCGGAACCGCGAGACTGCTACGGTCGCAGGTTCGAATCCTGCCTCGGGCGTGGATGTGTGTGATGTCCTTGGGTTAGTTAGGTTTAAGTAGCTCTAAGTTCTAGGGGTCTGATGACCACAGATGTTAAGTCGCATAGTGCTCAGAGCCATTTGAACCATTGTTGTGGCAGCTACTGAATTGCTCTGATATTGCACAGAGCATTATCGTATAATGTGGGAGACAGCTCATGAAAACTATATTTTCGTCTTTCGTGTTTAGTAATTCACGTGGTTTATGTAGTGCCCATGGATGAAAAAGTCAATTTTTTTAAAATTCGTCAGCCGAGGAATGTTTCACTCGCGCGAATTACTGGGTGGTGCAGGGGACGGCGGTGTACCTTCAGAGTGACTCATGTGCGGAGACAGTACCTAGTATTGGAGTTTTTCTCGCTAATTTTACTGTATGCCACACATCACACCAAATTGGGCAGCATACTGGCTATGCATTCTGCAGAGAGCAACGCCTATATTATTATATGTTATTTTAAATTAATTTTGTCTATAGATGGTTACGCCACACGTCTTTCGTGTTTCTCCTAAATTGAGGGTTTGCAAACCACCTCCAGAGGAACCTGTTCTACCACGAGAATGCCATTCTTATCGGAAAAATCAGTTTGTCACCGTACCCACTCTATAGTTATTTCTGTTTGTTTAGAAACCTTGTTCCTCCTAGGGGTTCCTTTGCTATTACTTTAGGATCAAATGTTGATTGATGATCACTATTCAGTCCGATTCCATAATGGAATTACCAGTATACCTTCCTGATGAGCCCTGCCACGAAACGGCAAGAATGACTACACTGTTATGTCTTATTGTTAGTCAATGTTAGTTTCTGGGCAGCGTTGAAAATTTCTTTTAAAATTGACGTTATTGCAGGCCTTACGAACAACTTTATACCACCTGCTCTTCAGCAAATTTCTAGCCTCTGCGTATCCGACGAATACGACTGACCGCAGAGGTCAAAGAAATTCAGAGGCGTGCAACAACCAAACCGGACGGTTCAGAGCACGGAAGAATGAGTAATAAAATCGCATATGAATCACTGGAAGAAGGATCTTGAAATAAAGTGAAGAGTGGAAGGATAAGGACAATTAGAGCGCGAGCTAAGACGTGCTCACTTTTCTTTCGCCCTTATCGGCGAAGGGGACAGTATAGGGAGCAAGTACGTACATTCTGTAATGAATGTCTCCGCAGATATTTTTGAGTTAGTGGAAAGTTACTTTTTCGAATACTGCTGTAATTTAGCAATAAAAATGATTTGATTTAGTTCAGGTTTACGGCCTGCGTAATGTGAAAGCCCGTATACAAAAATTGCATTTTAGATATTAATTGCTCGTACCGGGCCCGAGCAATAATTCATATTGTCGAAATTGTAATGATTACTTCCGAAACAGCGGCTAGAGCCTCAGGAACAAAAATGCAGCAGCAGCAGTACTTACCAAATGCGACAGAAAGTCACATGAGACATTGTGTGCAAGTCACATAATTGCATAAAGAAATGGAGGTGACAAGCTGGGAGCAACTTCCTTGTAACCACCCGGATATTTCTCAGGAGAGGACCGCGAATGCAAGATCTTGCTGGTATCGCCACGTGGGGAGACATTTGGCTGTCGCGCCTGTACGCCACATTCTAGGGAAAGCAATTTAAAAACAAAATATTCAGCATTCTGCGAAACTGATGTTGATTATAAGTACAACACAGTGAAGTAAAGGAGCATCATAAGATTTAGAGACAGAATATGTTTCTCTAGATGGGAATGAGCGTACGGCATCGTTGGCCGGGAGGCCCCATCCAGGGAAGTACGGCCGCTAAGTCCCGTCATTTCTTCACACGTGCAATGCCTTGGCCCATTATCTACGTTAAAATGTGATTCGGCACAGTGACCCAGCTATCAAATTATCACGGTAACAGTACTTTCCTTAGGTACTGAAGAGAACTTACTTTTTAAGAAAAACATAGGCTACCACACAATGGAAATCGGCCGCATTTCTGTTTTCTTCACATAAATAAACTAAATAACAGTATATGTGAACGTAAACGCTGCCAGCGTATACTCCTGATAAAAAGCCCTTGGCTGGAACCCCGACAGCATTTCTCAAATAACAGCAGCTTAGTCAGGCATGATCTTTGCAGTCACAGTTAGCGGTTTCTTTGGCTCCTTTGCCCAAATAATAAGTAATAGGTTCCTGTGGTATCATTCTGGAACTCAAACTAATGCCTTTTTCATAATGTAGCGTTATTGAATGTTATAGGTGTGATACTGTGCATAAACGAACGCAATCTATAACAAAATTCTACGCCAGCCTTTAAGGTAAAAAATATCGATTGATTTCCTGTTCCTGTCACGTGTCATTGTATCGTAACCTCACGTGAAAGAAACATCGAAACTGTTAACAATGCACTAAATTAATATTTTGAGAGCCACACATATGAAAAGTAAGAAGATTATGCGAGTGTTGGGGAAATATCAGGATGGACATTCGTTTCATGTGTGACAACTAAATGTGCATCTTTCCACGTGAGATTGGAAACACCTGAAATTGATGCAAGATAATGAAATAAATTTGGTAACCTAAATAGTGACTGTCTTCTGTAGGTCCCTACTTAGTTTTACCTGAATTTATTCGAACAGCGAGAGTCTATTTCTCAGTCAATAGATCGATATTTAGGTCTGAAGAAATAAAAGGAATTGCGTATAACGAAACTCCATCCATGTTTCAAATGTATAACAACTTACCTGCAACCAGCTGCTTTATCGCTGACATATTTAATACTCCCAGTTTTGCATGCCATAAAATTATAATTTTCTGTGGATGTTCAAAATGGTTCAAATGGCTCTAAGCTCTATGGGACTTAACATCTGAGGTCATCAGTGCCCTAGACGCAGAACTATTTTAACCTAATTAACCTAAGGACATCACACACATCCATGCCCGAGGCAGGATTCGAACCTGCAACCGTAGCAGCAGCGCGGTTCCGGACTGAAGCGCCTAGAACCGCTCGGTCACAGCGGCCGGTTGTCTGGATGTGGTTTTTTTTTGTCGTATTAGTGGCCAGACTTGGGGTACCAACACTCGACAGTACGGTGCTGAAGATGTAATTAAATCGTCGCTTTTATCCCTTATGAAAAACTTCCGAGACCTTCGATCGTAAAGCATCCACTAGTCCACCAACGTCATTTACAACACTTTAGAATTGCCAGTTTTGTTTTATTTCATTTTTTCAAGGAAGATGATCGAATAATTTGTTTCCAATGATATTTTCTCTGGCAGAATCTAAAAGGAACTGGATAAAAAGAGAGAAACTGACTAGTAAATTATCACAATGAAGAATCAGTTGAAAAGTTGTAAACTTCTCTGTAGAAATACAGAGTGTTCCCAAACTATTCGTTCAGATTAATACAAGAGATTGAGAACATGAAAACAAATACATTTCGATAAGAACATAGGGTCTCTGAAGTCAGCTTGTAAGGTTAGGGAACATTTTGTTCGTGGTGCTAACGTAAACTGTTCCTGTAGCACTGACTACAAATGTGTCCGCTCGGAGACACACACACTCATTCGCAAGCATCGCCATCTTGTGACAACAACGGCGCCAGCACACTTTCAGAACTGCTGTGAGGAATCGTCTGAGAGTCGCCTTCGGGAATCGATGGATCGGCAGAGGTGGCCCTGTCGCCTTACCACCCAGGTCATCTGACCTCATGTGTCTGGGTTTCTGCCTCTGGAATCACAGCTCGTGTACGAAACCGTTGTGGGATCAGAAAACGACGACGTCGCTAGAACTGCCCTCACTGCTGGTACCGTTGCGGACATGCCAGGAATCTACGAAAGGAGATGAAAATCAGTGGTGCGGCGATGTGCTTCGTGCACACAGGGCAGTGGTCGCGCATTGGAGTACTCCATGTGAACGTCACTGCGGTAATTAGCATGCTAAACTACCTTCTGTATCAATCGTCCATAGCATCAGATGTTGCCTTCAAGTACCGTATTTACCATAACTAAATATATTTGTTTGATGGATTGGCGACTCCATGGAGTGCTGTGTGCGCAACGACCATATATGTTAAAATAAAAGGAAGGTCAGCGTTGGTCGTAATATTGATGTTTTATTAAGAGCAGAATCGATTTTCGATCACATAGTGATCGTCTTCGGTGCTGTACACATTAAACTCAGACACTGGTATCAAGTTATTGATAACTGTATTAATTATAAACGAATAATTTCGGGACATCCTGTGCGCGTCATAGGCACGGATAATGGCAGCAAGTATTAACAAATGATACGCACTTTTATAATCGCTAGAAAGCATTTCGAGTATCTCTTAACGGAGCAATGAACTAAAGAGCGCGTACCATTTCTGTGACATCATTTAGTTTTTGAGAAGTCTTCATCATTTCAGGAATCCGTCAGTGTATAGCTTACACCTTTCCCCCCATCCCTCCCCCCCCCCCCCCCTTCACCCTCTCGCCGGAGACAACTGGTGTGGGACTGAATCGAGGACATTTCTTAATGCAAGAAATTGATAATCAAGTCGATTACGTTGCCCTTTACAGGCCCATGCGGTCACCGTTTGTTACTTTTTCGTTTGCCAGAGGGATCGGCTATTGGAGACGAGTGCAGTTAGCAATATATCTCACGAGCAGCACAGTTAACGGACAGTAAGATTTCTTATCAGAAGGTAGCGGCAGCCGCCCGGCTAACCGTATGACTTAACGAGAAAGCACTTGCGACACTGCTTCATGGATCACGTAACGCGTCTTCTCTCGGATCTAAATCTTCAGTCAATCAAGATTGATGTTTACAGTCTCCACGAAATACCACGGAGCACAAAACAGTCGACACGTATGATACGGTACGATTTTTGCACGTTGCGGGATTTTCTGTTGATGGAATTTGATGGGTATGAACTTAACAGCAATTGGTGGCACACAGTTTGACAATTTGCAGGAAGCTTTATTATTAATTTTTTTTTCGTTCGAGTGAAACTTGACTGACATTTGTTAGAGTTTTTCTGCAACAGTCTAACTCATTATCTTTTTTTTAGACCGCCAAAGACTTATATTCACCGTACACAACATAGTCCGACCAAAGTTGCTCTTTTAAGTAGGTAAGCCCTTTCACAGCTGATATGTCCACACTTCGTGGTCCACTGGTTTTTGTCGCTGCTTCTAGATCGTGGTGTCTCGGGCTCGATGCGCGACCAGGGCTAGGGGATTGGATCTTCATTCGAACGAATAAATAACTTCCTCCAGACCCTCCAACTATGTGTCAGCAATTGCTGCTAAATTCGTACCCATCGATAATCTGTTTTCGCACATTCTACTCAACAGAAAATCCTGCAATGTGTAAAAATTGTACCCTATCATGCGTGTCGACTAATTTTTGTGTTCCGCAGAGAACTATAAATATCAGCCTTTAATTAATGACGGAGGCTTCGAGGATTTAGGTTGCAGAGAAAACACCTTTCATCACAAAAACGTTCCAGTCGCCGAACCGGCTCAAATGGAAGTCTTGCAGCAGGCCGAAGCACAGCCCAGGTGTGGTCTTCCTGCATAATGCGATACGATAATTTCATTTCACAACGTGTACAGAAGAAGTAGTGAAACCTGCAGTGACCTCGTTTTTTAATGATTTATTGAACACTAGCCATTTTACTTCCCTTGCTGGCGCTGGCAAATTCATTTTTACAATTGTGTCTACTATACTGATCATTGAATTTCACCCGCGACAAGGAAAGAATAGTCTTATAGATATTTCTGTACAAAGAAAACGTAGATCTCACTGACGTAACAAATGAGCGTAGAAGCGTTCTTCGACGTGAAGTGTGCGGCACTAAACCTAGGCACTGAGCAGCGCTTGTAACTAGTACAGAAACTTCAGTGAGTCGCATTTTGTGTTTATGTAGAAGATCCCATTCTTATCCCGGAGTATGAGAAATTCAGATATGATTATGCCGGAACTAATATCTAAAGCGTCAGCAAAAAATGTGCCATGGTCTCCGAAACGTAAATGTACCCGAATAAACTTTTATGCAGACGGGAACGTGTTTGGTTTTACCACGTCTCATTTCAGCGGGTTTTCGATACCTTCTGGACTGAAAAAAATGTCCGCTAATTTCTGGTGAAATTCTCTAAGAGGATTGTAGGATAACATCGAGCCTCAAGCACCATAGTGAACTGCGTAGAAATTTGTACACCTTGGTGAAAGGTATGTAAATACTGGAAAATTTCATGAAGATATCCATACGCAAGGAAAAAAATGAAAAAAAAAATTGCGTTAAAAGGCCTCTGGGACACATCATGTAGATGAGTTTTTTCGTTTAAAAACTGCTGGTCTAGCCCACTGCGTTTACTGCCGGTCAAATTTCAGAATATAACACGAAGTGTTGATCAGCTGTTTCAGACTGTAGTAAAATAAACACTGAATGCCACTACTACATACTGAAGCAAAAGCGTTTTCAGGTGTCCCTTAAAACACACATTTGATAAAATGAGACGAAAGTGGCAATAGCCCAGAATCGTTTAGGTGTGATTAATATTTGTAGCGAAAATCAGTTTTTCGCGTCGGTTTATAGTTGATCCATATAATGAAATTGGCCGGTTATCCTGTTACCCAGCTCAAAAATTTGGTTATGATAGAATCCAGTAAGTAATGCATATTCTACGGATTGTGTTTTACGTTAAAGTGAAATTAGTTGGAATACAAATGAAAATGGTCAGCCTCCCAGATTCACGTACTAAGTCGGACGTCGACGCAACGTACGCTTTGATGGAACAGAGGAACACACTTTTTTCGTTACTTGCTTTATATGGTTTTCGTGTGATCTCATTCAGCTACATTCATATACCATATAATAGATCGGAAGGAAATATTTTGTAACGTTAAATAATTGACACAGATATTCTTACAGGCCCTTAATTAGCATTGTACAAATATCTCTTAATTCGATTACATTCCATCATTAAAGAGAATGTTTTCTAACCAAAAATTTAGCTTAGATAGTTTCGCCCAAGAAATTATATCAAGTTCTGCGTATTGTAATGTCTCGTGATACTCATACTACAAATACTGCCATCGGAGACTGATCATTCCCCAGTCCGACGAAGGCTGTTGGCCTTCTCTTTTCGGTACATACTACGAGAGAAAATGTGACTTGTGTCTTCCTTGCTAAGAAACAGTTCTCATCCTCTTTGTGGGAGCCAAGGTGGTGGTGTGCAGGTGACCTGTGTTACAGGCACTAATCACGCGCACACAGTTTCGATTTCATGTGAGGTTTTATGTATCTACAGGGTTGTCAGGAACAGTCTGAAGAGCTTTTAAGGGTGTTTTGGAGAGACTGTGCTGAGAAATAATTATTAAGAGAAAAATTCGATAACGTTGCGCCGTTTTATTGTTACTGAGGATTTCATTGTTACTGTGGATTGAAGTCAGCCAAGAATGCGGTAGTGCACAGACATCTGTGGGTCCGTCAGTTACCACTTGACCAAATGCTCATTACCAGTTAAAGTGAGCGTTTTTCGGAAGTGATAAATTTAAGGCACATGAGTAAAAACTTCGTCAAAGCGCTCCTTTACATTGACCGTCACCCCGCAACGGATTCCTCACCCTAGCATCTGCATTTCACAAGCTAACGTACGCTGCGTGGCACCCTTGTATGTAGGTATTTCCCTCTTTTCTACAGAACCCACAGATGCTGACTAGGCGGCATTGGATGGATGCCCCTCTGCTTCTCTCCCATGTGTTATCATTCCAATCCGAGCGCGATATCTGGAAACATGACTCTGCGACGGTACGTTCTCGTTTTCTGGTAACTAGTTTTCACGACTACATGTCTTACTGCCATCCACCAGACTAGAAAAGAAACTGTTGCTAATACCGAAACATTTCTATAAACCTCCTAAACTTTTTCAGCTCTGTCGACCCGATCATAAAAATGGTTAAAAGAAAGCGTGTTATGTTTCTGTCTTCGACAGTGTACACTGCATCAGGATCATCTCAGAGAATCATTGCCTAGTTTTCACGTTTGGGACTATGAGTCTGACGCAGTTGTTGCACTTTAAATTGTAAATAAGGGCGACAAATTTTCCTGTTTGTGCTATAATGAAACTGTGCAGGAAGGAATTGTACACTTACGATCTTTTGGTTAATTTTGTATATTTAAGATAAAGTGAAAAGATACATTTCACGTTCGAAAAGAGCAGGGTTCAAACCCCTTTCGAGCCAACTAGACTCAGGTTTTATCTTAGTTCGGAAGATGATTTCTTTGAAAAGGACGCGGTTAATTCCCATCTCATGTCCCATCTAGTATACAGGGGTTAAAAAAAGTGAAACTAAATGCCAAAATGGAGATCAAAAGCGACAAAGAACTGGCTCGAGAATAATTCCAGAAATGCTATTGGCTGTCTTAAATTTTCTGAAAGAACGTCGCCTTGAGAAAAAGTTGGTTTAGCTACGTGCAAATACTACAAACCGCGTGTCTAACCAAGTAGAAAGTGATATATCTAAAAACACAGATGATGTGATGTGACTTACCGAACGAAAGTGCTGGCAGGTCGATAGACACACAAACAAACACAAACATACACATGAAATTCAAGCTTTCGCAACAAATTGTTGCCTCATCAGGAAAGATGGAAGGAGAGGGAAAGACGGATGTGGGTTTTAAGGGAGAGGGTAAGGAGTCATTCCAATCCCGGGAGCGGAAAGACTTACCTTAGGGGGAAAAAAGGACAGGTATACACTTGCACACACACACACACACACACACACACACACACACACACATATCCATCCGAGAAAGTGATGTGCGTCTGGCAATAAAAGTTACATGTTGGAAACAATAGCTTCTCTCTATGGCTTACGGTACGAGTCTGGCACTGCGGACTAATTGCCCTTTTTTTTTACATCTTTGTCGATTGCAAGATTAGATATTGTGCCAAGCACAGAGCTGTGTAGAATTTCTGTCCTGTAGAACGTGACAACTGAGTATCGTTATTCGGAATATGTTGCATAAGAACAATGTTCTGAACATCGCTGTCATATCGGTTACTTTAAAGACTTATTAACGTACTTTGATATGTGTTAATAAATTAACATGATAATTTTATATATTGTTCTTTAGGTTTTTGCCGTGTCACAATTTAAAATAAAGTGTTTCAAATTTAGAGCAGACTATGTATGTAGTTAACCTTATTCTTTCATTCAGAAATGGAAAAATGAAATGGCAGTACATTTTCCACTGCAGAAAAGTGGGGTTATATATTTAGTCACTGCTTTTATCGTAATGTAATTCTAAGGACAAAAAATTGTTTTAGATATAGTAATAAAAGATCTCCAGAAACCTTTCAATTATTAACACCGTGGCATCGCCTATGACTGATTTTGATTAATAAATGGTGATATGATGATCGTAATGAAGATTGTTTTCGTTGTTGTTTTTCTTGTTCGGGGTTAGAGTAGGGTTTTCGCCTTCACCGATTGTCAGAAATTTATCATTTTATTGTCATGATTTCCATCCCAAGTTATGTTAAATAATGCCGAATCTAGCGTATATCCTACAGTCTTTGTCTCCTGATGCTTTATATTATATTGCTACAATGAATCTGATGCTTCATAGTCGCTCATGTTATATCTTTGTTAATTGGGAGAGATCTTAAGCCGCCAGTAATTGTGAACCGTATTTAATTGCTTCGTTTCAAACCACATGTTCTGCCTCATTTGTCGCATCGGATTCCGAGTTATTAGAAGCAAGAAACCGAAGAAACATTAGATCAGAAAGCTTTTCGGGCATTGACATTGTTGTAGTCTGAGAAGGATTGTCGTTCACTGCTCAGACCAAAAAATGAGAGAAAAAATAGTTTTCAGTCGCGTTATGTCGGTAACTAGTGTTGAAAATATTAAAGTTGAGAAGCGTCTTTGCGCCGTCACTCAAGAATATAGTTCAATAAAGCAAAACAAGGAACTGTTTAGCTGTTGGCGATGCTTCGTAAACTATCCGTGTAACGGTGCAAGTATGAACGAACATTCACTTACTGTATCAACCAGATGTCCCAGATGAAAGTACACTCTACGGGGAGCTGAGGAAAACGCCATTCTGATGAATGTTTGAGTTGTTTCTCCTGATGATTCCGGGTGCCCCTCCCTCCCCATCTATAGCGTACCCAAGCGAAAACTCATCCGCGAATTAAATAAAAAGGACTCCCTTTAGCGACTCAGTATCGGACACATGACGCTTTATACAAAACGTACGATAGTAGCGGAATCTCTTAAGGGTGTGTAAACAGTGTTGTCTTATATGATTATATTTCAGTTTTGTTATTTTATTTTTATTAGTATCTTAAATGGAAAAAATACAGCAGAGACTTGGAATCTTGTTTTTCCCAAAGAAAGTAGAACTAACAAGAAATATAAGAAAGCCGGTATATTGCACAGTGTGGTTCAGTAGCGTACCAGTGTTGCTAAATGGAAGTACAATTTCTACATATCAGACTACAAGCTCTTTTCCGTCGGAATATTGAGCAGAAACCTGCTGGTGAGCATGTGATAGGCTGTAACGTTCGTTGGTGTAAGACAGATCAATAGTTCCCATAAAATTGCTTTACCACACATTCCGAGTGTCTGTAGGGGACACAATGGCGCTTCAGCATATTTTTTCATATTTTGGCGATATACGCTTTTACTGTACGTAGTCTTTCTTGAACCGATAATTTTGAGAGTACTTGTGTAACGTAATGTGATCCAAGTACATTGTTCCTCGCCAATTGAATGGACATGGCATTTCTTTGTTTTAGAACTACCGTTTGTTACGGAAACAGCAGAATGCTCACCTATCTGTATTTTAAAAAATGGCAAATAACTATTTTGAAAGTATGTCACCATTTTGAAGTCCCGTCGGTATTAACGACTTAACGCTGCGGAAACAATAATCTTAGTAAAGCTAACCGTTACAAGTCACTTGCATTGTAGCAGGAAGTGACTCAAATTAGCAAGCATTCATTTTTAATGTTACTGGATCTGCAGTATGTCACTGGCCATTAAAGATCACTTCCAAATGAGCAGACAAATTATTTGTAACATAAAGTACGCTCTGACAGACGTTTTATAGGAAGTAATGAAATGTTTTACGGAATTATGGCCCAGGAAATAGGGCTGCTGAGCAGTTGCAGGTTTTTCTGATATTTGTAAATATTTGTGGATATGATTTTCTGGAGACCCGAGTTTTAACTGCTGTAAGTTTTGATGACACCCCGACGTGCCACTGATGAACGAAATCATAAGCAGAAGAAAACGAAATGGAGTACGTCCACAATCCGGTATCAGCATTCACCAGAAACCAAAAATCGAAAGTCCCTATTATATTCAACTTAAGACAGTTCGGAAGCTGCTGGAAGAATAACAAATTCGATGTAAGAGAGCGTTTGCTTCCAAGTCAAATCTTGCCATTGTTTGAGAACTGTGAGTCTGAAACATTGCACAAATTACAGAAAATACAGAAATGGCGATTACTCAATCAGTTTTGATGATATAGTAGTAATAATTTCATGGATTGCATATACTGAAATATGCCGTTCTCGTCGGGGAAATAAGTTTAGCCGGTGAACTCTGGAAAACTGGACAAATGTTTGCCAGGCCAGCCGCGGTGGTCTAGTGGTTCAGGCGCTCAGTCCGGAACCGCGGGACTGCTACGGTCGCAGGTTCGAATCCTGCCTCGGGCATGGATGTGTGTGATGTCCTTAGGTTAGTTAGGTTTAAGTAGTTCTAAGTTCTAGGGGACTGATGACCACAGATGTTAAGTCCCATAGTGCTCAGAGCCATTTGAACCATTTTTGAATGTTTGCAGGTATTTATGAAGGCTAGCAGTATCGAAACGCCTGCTGCAGTGTATATTCGGGATGCGGGTCATTTTTGTTTGTCGAAATACAACTAACATTGGCGTCCCCATGTGCTCAACATTCGTCTTGCATTTATTTGTTGTTTGACGTCGCCTCTTTAGTTTTCAGCCCTAGTCGACGAATTCTTTCTTCCTTACTGGACTACCAAGGAAATTCCACATGTCGTACTTATTTCCTGATGTTGTTAGAACACGCATTTACAGCACACTCGTAGCACGCTGTATCAGTTTCAGAGCTGCTTCGTTTGCGAGGCCCTTACCCTCGCTTCTGCGACCTCCATTCCTTGAAACAGTCGCCGGTTACTAACGTAAAATGAGCAAATGGCAGATTTTGTCACTGGTTTAGTGTCGTGTTGAATGAAATCCACCAATGACATAGGAAGCGTCTCATTCCCTTTTCTCTCTATGCACGTATAGTGCTGTTGCAGACTAGGGCATGCATATATTCATTAATTATGTGAAACCTTCTTTACCTTCCACGACATCGGCTTTCTTTTTCTGGGTGACTGAGTTTTTTTTTTTCCTTTGTCCGGACGCTCTTTCGCTTTTCTTCTTCGTAAAAGCCTTTGGAGGTTCCGATAAGGTATCTGCACTGTGTTCGTTTGGAACGCCCCCTCGTTATAAAGCTGCTTTGTTGAAGTCTTTTTTTTCAAGTCCGTAACTAATGTGTAGAGTTTAATTAAAAATAGAGTTTCTAGTGTCTTCTCGCCATGTAAATTTCAGTTGACGTTTTATAACATTGCATCAACGTCTCTGAGTCTTTTAGGTTCCCCTTAGCCCTGCCTTTCCCGTCATCCAGAAGATCCAACGTAAATAGAAACACTGTATTACAATATCAGAATTTTGCTGCTCGTCTTACGATGCACATCATCCAGTAATCGTTCCATGTTGTACGAAAACCAGCTACCATGTAGTCACGTATTGTGCTCTTAGTTTCTGTAACACTGTCCCGGATTACTTCTAATATACAGTTTAGACATGTTTACATTCTATCGCCTGCCAATATACAGTGTAGGAATGCTATCGCCCGGACTGGCTCCTGTTGTACCTTAAATTCTTCCGACACTTGCTGTACAAATTTTTCTTAGGGGCGAGAACACCTCAAGATTTGCTTAATTATTTCTTTTAATGTGTGTTCCAAATTCTGTGGAAGTTGAGAAACCAAACCGTATACTTCTTGTTTAAAAAAAGTCCGGCAAGATAACTGGAAACCACATTGAGCTATGTTTCTCAAATACACATCCCTGTCATCTGTGCAAGTCTTTCCTATCCTGAACCCCGCTAGGTATTCAACAGATTGTTGATCTGTTTCTCGTCCGAATGGGGATAGAAAATGATACTTCGTACGTGTGTTTCTTACTAGTTGTGAGTGTCTGTAGTACAGCGTAGCAACCAGATTTTGTCCACGTGCGGATAATTGCCACTCCAGTGACTGACTCCGTAAAAACATCATCAGAGCTCCAACGGGATATCTCTGCGGTGCAGCACGAAGAGCTCTTAAATGCGTAGTTTGTTGACCAGAGCACTGTCAGACCTTCTATTTGCAGATTACATGAAAACTCAACCCAATGTCGTTCAGTTGCTACGATCGCCGGCCAGCGATGGTTTTAAATGATTTTCCAGGAAGAAGTTTTCCACTTTCGTCCAGAGAATTCCTTCGAAGACATTACGGAATCACTCGGACTAGGCGGAGAGGTTGGCTGTAGTAAGAGCAAGAACAATGAAGAGGAGGGGGCAAATTAATTTTGGCGAACGCGCGTAGTACAGGTCGGTGCGGGCCTGTACGAGGCTGCTGGCCCGGATGCCTGGACAGCGGCCGCCCCCACTCCCCCCCTCAAGCTTGAGTGGAGCGCCGCAGGAAATATTTAAATGAAAGGGCTGCGCCGCTTCGCCTACCCTAGGGGGCCTGTCATTCGATCGCGGCGTTGCCACGACTCCGCTGCCGGTGCAAGGGAGCACAGCTGGACAAAAGGACGGCGCACTGCACCAACTACCCGTAGCTGTCTCTCGTCCCTTGTCGTGATAGCTCCCATCACACGTAGAAGGCATATGCGCAACTCAGTCTGTAATGGATAAAATGGCAACACGCTAATCGGAGAAACGATATCGCAAAAGACTTCCCTAAAGAGCCCACTCGCGAAGGAGAATTCCTTGAAATGCCTTCAACATCCTAGCTACACATTCCATTCTTGGTTTCAGAGTCGCAGCGCGGAAGGAATGTCAGAGGTAAACAGGAGTAGGAGAAGAAGACAGATGTACCGTTCATTACCAGTGAGTCAGTGGGTACAACCGCCGATCTTCCACGATTTTGAAGACTACTGCCGCTTATGTAGTTCATTCGAGAAACATCTGCACCGGATCGTTCTGTAAAAAACAAAGTACCGTCATATTTTCTTTGGCAGCGTGAATAGAAAAAAATGGTTCAAATGGCTCTGAGCACTATGGGACTTAACTGCTGTGGTCATCAGTCCCCTAGAACTTAGAACTACTTAAACCTAACTAACCTAAGGACATCACACACATCCATGCCCGAGGCAGGATTCGAACCTGCGACCGTAGCGGTCGCGCGGTTCCAGACTGAAGCTCCTAGAACCGCTCGGCCACACCGGCCGGCGCAGCGTGAATAGAGGTGATACAAATAATCTGTAGTGCCGTCTACTGAGCCTGAACTTTTCGCCCACAGACAGACCTAATTGATTCTATTACAGTAGGAGAAATACCACAAATGGCACACAGTCATGCACCAGTTTTTTTCGGAATTAGAACGACGCTTTTGATGAGAGTTACTAGAAAAGCGAGTGCCACGGATTGGAACCAGGCCTCACTACGTGGATGTTGGTTTTATGTGTGTGGTCTGTGTTGTACATTTGAAGAAGCCGAAAATATGTGTGTTGGTTGCAGTTCGAATCACGAGTGAGACGCACTGAAATAGTTACAAATATAAGCCCGTGGAGTGTGACCATGTAGCAAATTGCAATTTTTAAACAGTTAAATAAAATAAAACATACGCAACGGCATCGTCTTTTTTTTCTTTTATTTGAGATTTGGCATTTAATGCGTCATGGAACCAACCTTGCTACACAACACACCATTAATCAAAATCAAAACTGTTCTATGAAAGGGTGGGAGGTCTATGGCCAGAATCGGGTAAATGCGGTTGCTTGCTTTTGTGTGTGTGTGTGTGTGTGTGTGTGGCAGGGAGGGGGTTTGACCTCATCTCCTTCCATGTCTAGGATCCCGACCGCCTCAGTTCGGGTGCGAGTGAGGTCTGCCAACCGCTGTTTTTGTGCAGCTATTTGATGATTTGCCTTTTGCCGATATGTTTCTGCTGCACCCCTCTGTCTTAAACACAAAAAAAGGTAGTGAAGTAAAAATATTTTATTCCTTCACTTATACGTATCAAGTTCGAAAGCACCTGTCTTTGGTGTTAAGACAGGAAGCCGATGTCTGGAGTGAATGGAGTCCATTTATTGCAGCATGTTCTATAAGTGCCAGCTGCAAGCTCATTAAAAATTTGGGTTGCTGGAATTCAAGGAATTGGACAGAAAAAGAAATAAAGAGGAAGTAGCATTCTTCCATAATAGGAAGGAGCAACATGACCGAGAACGCGAAAACCCTATTAAATCTAAAGTATGCCATCAGACAACGCCGAAAAAGTAAACCTTACGTATCTTTCAGTTAACCAGCACAAACTTAGAATGCAGGCTGTTGAGTGCGTCGAAACTAACATTTCGTGAGAAAAACATAAAAACTTAAATGCTAAAATAAAAACACAAGAGTCTTATAATTGCGAAGCACTTTTAGAAAAAAGGGCGAAAGTTGACAAATTTAAGCTTCTTTCTAACGGACGGGCGTTCGTCGCAAAACGCGTATATTGATGGTACAGTGATTGCAAGTTTCACTTCGGCTTCTTATGAGAGCAGACTTTAAGAATTATGCAGAAAATGCGTTCATAGTTTAGTCCAGTTATATAGGTTTTGCATCTTCAAAATTCTTGAGGATTTCTTAGTCGACCGTCATTTGATATCTCTGATAACGTTAGATAGGTTTCAGTAGTGGAAACAGACACCAATATTTTGAGTTGGAGAGCAAATACACTATCTTTGCGCTGAAAGCTATTCCAGTAGGGGCATCAGTGAGGGTTCTATTTTGTCCTACGTCACGAGTAACAATTGATACTCCTAAGTTTATAAACGCACGACATACTCAAACAGCAGTTTCTTCACAAAATTGTAGCTTCTGAAAATAATATTTAGTCCAATTTGTCATTAAACAAACAAAAAATACGCACTGCAAAGCGAATGAAACAACGCAACATTGCAGTACAAGACCAAAAATAGTTATTTTTCTACAGCATAGTTAAGGAGCCCTATTGCTCAGCCACACTGACATATTTTTCCACGTACATTGAAGTTCAACAGTTTCGGGAAAATAAAAAAAAAATGTAGATGCACAGGTGATAGTAATTTATGTTTAGCATCATGTACGTCAATTTATTGGCTTGGCTAGATTGACATCACCAGGGAATTACGGTTTACCTGCAAAAATCGGGTGAATCTATAAAATCTCAGGGAATTTGTATTTTTGACTAAGCACTGTATTTTAATTTTATTGGTCTTTATAAACCACAAATTTTAAAATGTTTATTATTTCAAAATATGTTAATTACCTGAATATTATTCTGCTTATTGACTAGCATGTCTCAGCCGTGAGGAAACAAAAGCCATTGTGAGATGATCGAATCCCCCCTCCCTCCTTGTTGCCCAGCTCACTCACTCCCGTTGATTTATCAGGTGCTTTTTGTGTCACCGTCTTCCGCCTCAAACGTGGAATTCTCAGGGATTTTTTTCCCAGTTTTGAGTAGCCACCGAGTTGACTCGCACTGATTTCGAATGCACCTAATTTTCATCGCCAACCATGAGGTAACGTGGTACGCGATAATATAACGCGTGAAAAGAAAGCGCGAATATGATATCGCACCTGCAGCGATTACTTACCTACTTCCCGACATCCACAAAACAAAACGAATTTTCGACAGAACTCAATTTGACATTTGTCTGGAAAAGAACGGTAGTGAAATGTTACGTGCACTGTAGTCCTGACCCTTTCCTAATCGTCCTCGTCATTCTTAACAATTTCTAATCCTAGAGGCCTCACCCCCGGCTCCACACCCGCTGCAGTACATTTTGCGCTCCTGAGTGCGGAGAGCTCACCTTGCACGAAAAGGAGGAAGTTTCTGTACTCGCTCTCTGCTAGCGAAGTCGTCAAGAAGTGAAGAAGACTATTGTTATTGGCACTCGTCTGCTATTTGTGGAACTATCCTGTTATTTACTGAAGCAACATCTGATGTAGGTGGATATGTTCTTGCTGAAAAATACGCTCCGACATAAGGATCTCGGATTGTTACTAAACCTGCAACTATGAAGCTTTTCACAGCCCAGTGTCAATGAACTTCTATAGATATCGTTAGCGTTTCGATGTTTCCGTCGGCTTTTCATTTATAAACCACAGCTAAGAAGTTTTCGCCCTTAGCGGGAATATCTCTCATTGATTAGGACGTGGATCATAGTGTGTTCTGTCTTTCACACTGTGTTATTCAGTGTGGTGCCGTCCGGTATCGCTAAAACTTTATGTTGTAGGAAAACTGTTCATTGTCGCGTACTTCGCTTTCCTGTTACGGAGTTGCCGATTACTTCAGCTACGTTACAGAGCTTTCAGTCAAGAATGCCATCTCTTCGGTGAATTTCTCGTCTACAATAACTTGGTTACAAACTACACACCAGTACTTTTGCTTAAGATTGGGAGGAGGAATCATGCACAAGCAGACTTATTGTAAGTAGCATTCTAACTTTCACTACGACTAATCCAAATAACTTGCGAAAAAAACAAGTCATTGAGAGTCGAGTGAGGTTTTATATCGGCTTTTGCTTTGGTATGCAAATGTGCAACTGCACTCGGATGGGAAAGCGACGACGGAACGTGGTGTTGAAAAAAGGTAGTACTTTAGCTGTTGTTAGTGGTCCCAAGTCATCAAAAAAAGGAGAAAAGATACATGAAGAGTGGAGGCCTTCTGTCATTTACGTGAAGCGTGTTACATATTCCGGAAATGTTATTTGTTTGTTTAAATTCGTGGCTTACGCCTGTGTGCACGCAAAGGCCACAGGCTTGACTCATATATTTGGACGGTCTGTCTTCGTTATGTTTGTTTGTGCACGTATGCCAAAGAGCAGATAATGTAGTGTGAAAATTATGAAACTGTTCTCCACGATATCTAGAAGATATTCAGTTCTCATATTTCAGTAGGATGCACCCTCCTGGCTAGATCTGCACATGCTGAAACATAAGTGAAGCTAAAATTAATAACTAACTTAACTGCGCCAAGCACAGGCTGGATGAATGTTACTCAAATTCCCATTTCCTTGATGAAAATACTTCACGGTCAGTCTTACTGATGAGGGGAGACCGTTGAGGAGAAAACGTAATTTTAATTCTTTCAGTGTAATTACAAACATAGCCAAGCTGAAAATTCAGCGACATTTTTATCTGCCGAGATATTTCTGTCACCTCTGCAGGCAGTGAAACAGCATATGTTACATTTAAAGGATAAATTACAGATTCTCTGTCCTGCCTGTAAATACTGATCCCTTTACATGATATTATTTCCGAAGTTTAGATTTTATGCAATTCTCTTCCCAGAGAGAGAAAAATACTGCCGCTAATATTCGTATCAACGTCATATCCTTCTCTTTGGAATTACCATCACAGCCGAGCAATTTCGAAGTTTTTCGTCTGTGTCAGTTAATGATGTGGCTTTTTTTTTCGCACTGGCAGAAACTGTAGACGATGGGGAATCGACACTCTTCCCGTAGATGAACGCTTTCTTTAGTTCCATATTTTTGGCAAATGACTGTGCCTGTTTTATCATCAAGTACGAGGTGTGGCTATAAAATAACGGGAGTGTTGCTGTTGCAGAGTAAGTTAGCATGTGCCGATGATGAACGACCAATAGCTGTGAAGCGTGAAACCTTCTCAATCGGATGCTGCTTCTCTGACACCTGTAAACATATTGTGACCGTGGTCTTCGTTTGTGTAAGACCTGTAATTGGTTTTGCCGGAAAAATGATAAGCGAAATGACAGAGAAACGAATTTTTGTGAAGTTTCACACAAAACTCGGCAAAAATGCTATTAAAACCTATTTTTACTAAAAGAAATATATGGTGAAGATTGTTTATCACGTACATGAGTTTTTAAGTGGTTCACGCGATCCAAGATGGCAGAGTAGACGTATTAGATGACTGACACCCGGACGCTCTTCAACATTAAGATCGTAGGAAAATATGGAAGGAGTAGGTAACCTGATTCGCCCTGATAGTCGGTCGGGTATTCGATCGATTGCTGAAACTGTAGGACTTGGCGAAGAAAAGGGAAATTTTACACAACCAATTTAAGATGAGAAAAGTGTGTGCGAAACTGACGCCGAAAATTCTCACAATCGAAGAGGATGAAACTCGTGAAAATATTTGTACTGACACTTTAAATGCCATAGAAAAGATCCTAATTTCTTGGAAAGAGTGATAACATTTGACGAATCTAGGTTTGTCACTGACTATCCAGAAACTAAGCAGCAAACCTTGCACTGGAAAGGCTGAACTACACCGAGAGCGAAAAGAGCCCGAATGAGCAACTCGAGATTCAAAACGATGATAACTTTTTTTCGATATTCATAGAATTGTGAACCTTCACTGGATTTCTTGTTCAGCTCCGTGAGAAAATAAAAAAAAAATACGACTCGAATTGTGGAATTGTGACTCCGTTATGCCCAAGACTACGCACTGGCTCATATCGCGTTTTCTGTTACGGGTTACTAACAAGTACAGGGTCCCTGTGTTGTCCAACCACCTTATTTGCCTGACTTAGCCCCATGTGATTTTTATCTATTCCCCAAGGGCCGGCCGATGTGGCCGAGCGGTTCTAGGTGCTACAGTCTGGAACCGCGTGACCGCTACGGTCGTAGGTTCGAATCCGCTACGGACGCAGGTTCGAATCCTGCCTCGGGCATGGATGTTTGTGATGTCCTTAGGTTAGTTAGGTTTAAGTAGTTCTAAGTTCTAGGGGACTGATGACCTAAGATGTTAGTCCCATAGTGCTCAGAGCCACTTGAATTTTATTTCCCAAGGTCAATTCTGCATTACAAGGAACAAGGTTTCAGTCCTTGAAGTAGTGAAATAAAAAACGGTACGCACCATTAAGGAACTCACAGAATAAGATTTCCAGTACTGTTTCAATCAACGGGAAACGCGCATGGAGCGTTGTAGAGATTGAGGATGGAAATGTATTGCCGGTCGCAATAATTAAATATGTAAGTTTCTGAAACAATGTCTTTTACAGCAATAGATCCGTTATTTTATAACCACACCTCGTAGTCTTGCCCTTGTGTTAACTTGTAGAGATTTGTTGGGCAAGAATATTGCATTCCGGGTTTGTTCGTATGACGACTAGTAAATTCGCAATTGACATTTATCTTATTCGCGAGTGATATTTGACAGCTCGGAAATTTCTCACTTCAGATTTCTCTCAAGATGTTCTCACGGAAATAGCGTATAATTCCCATCAACAACTTTGTATCTCTGGTTATATGTTTATCTCAATGATTGCACGAGAGGTGTTCCGGAAAGCACTGAAATATAGAACAGCAAGCGCAACAAGAAAATGGCAGATCGGGCATAACTTTACCAGCTGCAGTACTCGTAGAAGTCTTGTGACAGTTGCTTGTCTTCAAAATGCGAGAGGAAAAAGATGTTGCTAAATTCTTTTCCGCGTATGTTCACAGTATCATACAAGAAATGTGTACAGAATAGGAGATCATTCCACAAATAATTGTATTAGATTAGCCTGATGCATAATTGAAAACAATTTTGCCCTTTGTTTTTGTCGGTACTTTACTTTCATACTTTCGTGTAGGTATTTCATTTGTATCACAGTGATTTGCGCAGATATTGGACATGTATTTTATTTTAAGTTGATGTCTAGGAAACTAATGTAGACACTATTATTGCGTGAAAAAAGTAGCTGTGCCCCTGTGTCTGCCTCAACGATACCACCCCTGTTCCTGGTAAATGTTTTCATAAGAACTCCCAGTTTTAATGCTTTGCCGTAGCGCTGTCGCCGTCAGTTTGAAATTAACTGCAGAAATGTAACGATGTCGAGTAAAGTATTATACCCGATGTTGCAGTGTTTTAGTTTGCCACGTAATTTTTCATGTCTGTATGGTCGTTTAGAAAATGTCCGTAGGCTAGCAGCACTGCCGTGTTTGTTATTGTTTCGAAAGAATTTCCTCGTCATTCAGCTAATTTCCTCCTCTTCCCATTTTATTAATTCAACTCGGTTCGGCTACACTGTCCCGTAAAATCTTTGCATTCCGCATTTCACAAGGATACACGGTCGAATACGGAACGGTTGCGTTAGCGCAAGCTGCGACAGAGCTGCAGCGCAACGCGAATCGCTGCTTGCTTTTCATTCTTCTTTTTCTCTTTTTTTTTTTCTTTTTCCCCCGTGGCTGCGCGTTTACGCAACGTGGGCAGCTGAGACGAGACGGCAGCCGTGATGCAACTGCTCTGTCTCCGCCCGTGACGAGTCCCCGTAATTCTGTGTAATCGCGCGCGAGGGAGACGGCCCGCGCTTTCGCTAGTAGCTCGCTCCGCTCCGGCGACCGTCTTTTTTTTAATGCGAAATTAAATTTCGATCGATGCCGGCGCTGGTGCCGGCGCCGCTCCCCCCCCCCCTCCCCCTTACTCCGCCCCCTCCCACCTCTGCTGACGCGACGGCGCCGAGCCGTTGGGAGGGGTAGGCGCCGACGGCGCGTCTGGGCGCCGTGTTCATGTTTCATAAGCACAGCCGCCTGCAAGGGTCTTAGCGCCGGGTCCCAAAGACATTCCGCCGCATACAGCAACAATACGCGCGCGGCCCACCTACGAGACATGTGCCATAGGTTTCGACAAAATTACTGTACTCTTTCTCCAATACAATTGATAGTTTCAAATTTGATTTGTAGCTCTTCTTGACTTACGAGAGGCGACTGCATTTTCCTCTTGACATTCAAGGCGATCCAGAAAGAACAGATCTGAGTTTCTTGTTACGAACTATGAAAGATAGTAGCTGTGCACAGGTCACATCAATATTCAAGAAAGTCCATAGGTGTAACGCACTAAATTACGAGCCCATATCATTAACGTCAGTATGCAGCAAGATTCTGGAACATATACTGTGTTCGAACATTATGAATTATCTCGAAGAGAACTGTCTATTGACAAATAGTCAACGCAGATATATGGTTCAAATGGCTCTGAGTACTATGGGACTCAACTGCTGAGGTCATTAGTCCCCTAGAACTTAGAACTAGTTAAACCTAACTAACCTAAGGACATCACAAACATCCATGCCCGAGGCAGGATTCGAACCTGCGACCGTAGCGGTCTTGCGGTTCCAGACTGCAGCGCCTTTAACCGCACGGCCACTTCGGCCGGCCAACGCAGATATAGAAAACATCGTTGTTGTGAAACACAACTAGCTCTTTACTCGCACGAACTGTTGAGTGCTATCGACAAAGGATTTAAAAATGATTCCGTATTTCTTGATTTCTGGAAGGCTTTTCACTTAAAGTAGTAAAGGAGTTTTGCTATTTGGGGAGCAAAATAACTGATGACGGTCGAAGTAGAGAGGATATAAAATGTAGACTGGCAATGGCAAGGAAAGCGTTTCTGAACAAGAGAAATTTGTTAACATCGAGTATTGATTTAAGTGTCAGGAAATCGTTTCTGAAAGTATTTGTATGGAGTGTAGCCATGTATGATTGTGAAACATGGACAATAAATAGTATGGACAAGAAGAGAATAGAAGCTTTCGAAATGTGGTGTTACAGAAGAATGCTGAAGGTTAGATGGGTAGATCACATAACTAATGAGGAGGTACTGAATAGGATTGGGGAGAAGTTTGTGGCACAACTTGACTAGAAGAAGGGATCGGTTGGCAGGACATGTTCTGAGGCATCAAGGGATCACCGATTTAGTATTGGAGGGCAGCGTGGAGGGTAAAAATCGTAGAGGGAGACCAAGAGATGAATACACTAAGCAGATTCAGGAGGATGTAGGTTGCAGTAGGTACTGGGAGATGAAGAAGCTTGCACAGGATAGAGTAGCATGGAGAGCTGCATCAAACCAGTCTCAGGACTGAAGACCACAACAACAACAACGGAAGGCTTTTAACACAGTACCTCACAAGCGGTTTGTAACCAAATTGCGTGCTTATGGCATATCGTCACATTTTACGACTGGATTCGTGATTTCCTGTCGTTCGTAGTAATTGACGGAAAGTCATTGTGTAAAACTGAAGTGATTTCTGGTGTTCCCCAAGGTAGTGTTATAGGCGCTCTGTTGTTACTTATCTATGTAAACGATTTAGGAGATAATCTGAGCAGCCGTCTTAGGTTGTTCGCAGATGATGCTGTCGTTTATCGTCCAGTAAAGTCATCAGAAGATCAAAACAAATTGCAAAACGATTTAGATAAGATATCAGTATGGTGCGAAAATTGACAATAGTCTCTAAATAATGTGTGAGATCATCCACATGGGTGCTAAAAGGATTCCGTTAAACTCCAATACACGATATATCAATCAAATCTAAAAGCCGTAAATTCAACTAAATCCTTAGGAATTACAATGACTAACAACTTAATTTGGAAAGAACATGTGGAAAATGTTGTGGGGAAGCCGTGCCAAGAACTGCGTTTTGTTGGCAGAACACTTAGAAGATGCAACAGATGTACTAATGAAACTGCTTACAATACGCTTGTCTGTCCTGTTTTGGAGTACTGCTGCGCGGTGTGGGATCCTTACCAGATAGGATTAATGGATTACGAAAGTTCAGAGAAGGGCAGCATGTTGTGCACTATCGAGAAATAGGGGGAGAATGTCACGGACATGATACAGGGTTTGGGTCGGCATCATTAAAAAAAAAGTGTTTCTCATTGCGGTGGGATCTTCTCACGAAATTTCAGTCATCAACTTTCTTCTCCGAACGCGAAAATATTTTGTTGTCGCCGATCTACATAGCGAGAAAGTATCATCATAACAAAATAAGGGAAATCAGAGCTCGCACAGAAATATAAGTGTTCGTGTTTTCCGCGCACTGTTCGAGAGTGGAACAATGGAGAATTATTGTGAAGGTGGTTCGATGAACCGTTTGTTAGGAGGAAATTAAGTGTGATTTTGCAGGATAGCCGCGTGGACGTAGATGTTAAGTAGAAACGCATTGTGCATGTCAGTGGATAAAGGAAGGTTCGAAGTTTTATGTTCGCATATAACTCTATACCACACACTCAACACGAGCGCCATGCGCTGCTTGAGAAACCTCGAAACCGAATTCAATTTCATTCCACACACGTATCAACGGGTCCCTGGTTACTGGATCAACAGCTACAACAGTTCGATTTGTCAGCAGTGGAATAGCTCCTTATGTGGGACAAATACTCCGTCTTTTATCAACCACCACAAAAAAAAATAGCAAGATGTTGGTGACGTGAGAGGCCAAAAGCAATGAACAAGATCTTGTTGTCCACTTATTCCAATCCAACGTTGTGGGATAGTCTGTTAAAATAACGCCGCACCTTGAGGTGAAAGTGAGGGTCCTCCGTCAAGCATGAAAATGAAAACATTGGAATCTTGGTGAGGTTGAGGAAACAACCAGTTTTTCAGCATGTACTGGTATGTCATTTCTGTCACAGTTTCCTCCCCAAAAAGGAAAGGTCCATAAACTTGGTGGACAGAAACAGTACAAAGTACTCGTACTTTGTTTCGGTGAGTTTCTTTCATGTCCGACGACGTCACCAGGATTTTGTGGCCCCGCAGATTCTTGCACTATGGAGGTTTACTTTACCCGATACGTAAAATGTCGATTCGTCCGAAAAGATGAGTCGTTCGGAAGAAAGTGTCTTCTGATATATCCTGGAGGACTGAAACTCAAAATTCGTACCTTCTGTTATGGTCACCGCGACGCAATTGCTGCAGTAACCGCAATTTGTAAGGCATCATATGCAGTCTTCGTTTCAGAACTCGGCACACAATTGTTTGAGGAAGTTGAAAGTTCTTGGCCTGGCCATCTCGTGGACTCCCGAGGGCTCCGAGTGAACCCATCTTGGGTACGTTCGACATTTTCGTCAGACGTGCGTGGACGACCGGTGCTTTTCCCTTTGCACACTCAGCCATCTTGCATGAATTTTGAATGCCAGTCATAAATCTGCTTCTGAAGAGGCGGCTTCTTTCCTGAATTGACGGCGGAATGCACGTTGCACTTTTAAGGATGGACTGACTTTGCACAATTTCCAACACACACAATGATTTTTTTTTTTTTGGTGGTATGGTCGCCTTGCTGCTACGAAGAACAGAGCAACTGTGTCAGAACTTTGAATCTTCCTCTATCCAGCGCCGTGCGCAACGTGTTATTGTCGTTCATAGTTTGTGTGTAATAAACAATTGAAATCCGTTGTTTCTTTTAGAATCATTCGGTACTATTCCAGGAAATCTCACAATCCCTGCAGCTACGTCACGTTTATTGACGTACGTAAAGCTTTATGTGCCAGTTTTGAGACGATATTCCTATAACCTTTAATTTTTACGGCTAGCTACGATACGAGTAAAACCAAAGTTGTTCTCAGCCTGGAGTTTGCTTTAAACATTGCAGCGCTTCACTGCGCACATTGCTACGATGGTATGCTGTTGTTTTCCTCTGTCGTTTGAGCTGACTTACCGCAGCCAGTTATGTGAACCTACTGGTTAACGTGGATTCCTACCCATGAATTTATTGCATATTCAAAACATTTCCAGAAGTGAAAGAAGCGTCAGAAGAAAGGCCTAGGAGCAACAGTAACGCTACAACAGGCTTCTCTCCTGTAAAGATAGTAGCTAGCGAGAAAACGATGTCGCAAGAGTGGAAAACAGAAATTAACATCTGTATCTAGAGTTTTATAGATAAAACAATGATTTTGACTGATGTGACATATTAGGCCACTTCAGTGACAGTTACTGTACACCCACATGTCTTTGTAGCCTAGATCCTGTCAATAGCAGGAGGACAAGTTAATTGTAGCGCGGAACAAAATACTCAGCTTTAACGAAAAGAGTGAAAGCATGCGATACTGTCCTTGAATGCTACAAAAGATTGTATAGTCATTTTTTATCGTCGCCGCAGCAATATCGAACATAATTTTAGTTTCAGCCTCAGTTTAATCAGCAAAAATTATATATCCCTTCAGGCTAAAAAAGTGTCCAGTCCCGGTTGATAATAAAAACAGAAAAACGTTAAGATGATGGTTTTAATGGTTCAGTTGTTCTGCACAGTCGCTGACTCACCCCCCCCCCCCCCCCCTTCGCCCGTCCTCTTGAGTACGATGCACGGAACGTTCATACAACCTTGTTCACAAAGTCCTCGCGCGTCACATTGGGTTGAATGTCAGTTACGTGTCCAAAGCGTTGACCATTCATGTGAATTTCTGCGCTCTGTCGTTTTGTGATTGATTCAGATTGGGAACACCTTGTCTCTGCTTCGGCAGGCGTCCGCACATCGTTGTTTTTGTTCGGGAGTCAAGGTGTGCGGGGCAACTTTGCACACATTTTTCTCACTTTCAAAACATTCTGCAAGATGTCTTGAACATTTCGTGTGTTGTTGCTCGATTGCGTTTTGTGAGACAGTGACGCTGACACACTAGTCGCATTTCCACTGTTTAAAACTTCCTGCCTACTACCGACTCGTGGAGTGTACGTCTGCTGTTTACAGTCGTTAGTTCAGGCCGCCGCCGCGCTGACGTCTCTTTTACGGACAGGAGTTAAATCAGTCTCGAAACTTTTTGGACAGACGGTGCGCCTTGCAACTGACTCGATTTCTTAGTTTTTAGTCCATTTCTTCTCTTACAGACATAGCTCTTTATGAACGACCTCTCATCCTTGCTTGGTATCGGGACAGAGCACTTGCCCGTCAAGTATTCAAGACAATAGAAAATCATAGGTTAAATGGAGATTAACTAGGAGTCGCAAGCGTTGCCGACATGTTGCTAGTGAACATATGAAGCTCTGCGCTTCTAGTCTGTTCTTTGGTATCACTTTTATTCAGCCTTTATCTGGACATATTTTACAGTCCGCTAAACAATACACGGCAGAGTTTACAGCTTGAGAATTTAAAACGATCTGGAGTTAGAGCACTTATAAATAGCAGCATGCATGGCGAAGGAACAGCCAGCCTTGGTTGCAGGAATGTATTTAATATTTATTAACCAATGACGCATTTCGCCTGATTCGGGCATTTTCGCACTGATAGAATATTAGATGGGGATGGGTACACAGGATACCGAACACACAGAGCGTCCCAGCAAATAACTGCCCGGGTCAGATACCTGGAAACATTGCGCGGTGTCCTTGTTGAGGCATGCGACGTGGTCCACTGACTGCAAAACAGGATCAGGCCTACATAGATCTGTCATCATGCAAACTTGTCGGAGCAACTACACCCCCGACATGTCGGCATGGTGACAGATCTATGTAGGCGCTGTCCTGTTTTGCATTCACTGGACCACGTTGCATGCCTCAAAAATGACTACACCCCCGACATGTCGGCGTGGTGACAGATTTATGTAGGCCCTATCCTGTTTTGCATTCACTGGACCACGTTGCGTGCCTCAAAAAGGACATCGTGCATTGTTTTCAAATATTTGACGAGGGCAGCTATTTGCTGGAGCGTTCTGTATGCTCGGTATCCCATGTACCTAATATTCAATCAATGTAAAATGCCTGAATCAAGTGTAACGCGTAATTCGTAAATAAATAATAAATACATCTCTGGAACCAAGAGTGGCTATTTATCATATATCAATGGTTGCGCGTTTTAAGAGCGTGCGTGTTGGTTTCTGTAATGAACCTATTGAAATGACAGCTAAAATGCCATTCGTGATATTTTTAAAGCAGGAGGAACAAAACTCATGGAACTCCACTCTTTTTGGCGTACGTGAAAGCTTCCTGCTTTTCTTGAAACTGGAGATACAAAAAGCAAGGAAGCAAAGCTCCGCGTTCTGGTCCTAATGGAACAATTGGGGCGTGCAAACCGCTGTGTCATTCTCTACCAATGGCGTCATGGCATGGTGGCTGGATGGACACGGAATCGGGACATCATTCTCCCGGCCGTTGACGGCTTTCTCGACGCTGGCACCGCTAATTCTTTCTCAAGTAGTTCCCCAACTCGTCGCACGAGGCTGAGTGCAACCTTCTCCAGTCCTCGCACCAAGGAAAAAATGCTTGGCAGTACCGATAATCGAGCCCTGGTCCCCCCCCCCCCCCCCCCCTGCGGAGCCAATATACACGCTGACTACGGGCGAAATGGAGGTACAGCCTGTCTTTGTTGCCGACGACACTAATCTTATCGTTATTCCATATATAGA
Source organism: Schistocerca serialis cubense (assembly GCF_023864345.2). NCBI lineage: Eukaryota > Metazoa > Arthropoda > Insecta > Orthoptera > Acrididae > Schistocerca > Schistocerca serialis. Next base: position 633,631,140 of record NC_064643.1, on the reverse strand, counting down.
CTTACCACTAGAGGAAGTTTAGATGCTGTTTTGGTTCAAATGGCTCTGAGCACTATGGGACTCAACTGCTGAGGTCATTAGTCCCCTAGAACTTAGAACTAGTTAAACCTAACTAACCTAAGGACATCACAAACATCCATGCCCGAGGCAGGATTCGAACCTCCGACCGGATGCTGTTTTGTCTTCAGTTATTTCGCTAATGGGGTGTCCTAAACGACGCGCAAAATATCGTTGGACCAGTCGGAATCCATTCAGCACACCAAACTCTTCAAACGAAGTTTCTCGCGTCATCAAACAGTTCCAAACAGCAGAGGTGCTTACCATTCATACGACTTTTCCAGCAAACAATAAAATAGTCATTCCATGGATATTCTAATATGTTGTGAGATGATCTGAGACGGGCATTTTTCAGAGGCCAGTAGCGAAACGCACGTCAATGTGTGGATGGGAAAAACCGACCAGTTAAAACCGATACCGGTATTTTAGTTATGAATAACCGTTTTTTTTCGTTATATGTTTGGTCTCATGTATAACAAGCTTTTTCATTCTTTATTAATAACCGGGTAGAAAGTCCGACGTATCAATTTGCCATAACTGCGGAGCTCACATGAACTGTACACAATCGTCACAGTGATCCTCAATTAGTTCTGGAGAAATTGCCTGAATACAGAAAATTTTATAATAAAATTGGACTCTCATAAATTTCATAATGAAATTGGATCCTTATAAACTAAACGCAATTTATTTCACCTCTGTTGTGTACTTTTTCAATCAGTATTGACATTAATGCATCCAAATTCCGAGACGAAGTAAAAACTGCCATGGAAGCTTTTCAGTGACGAAACTGGAAAGTGACCCTGATCTAAAGACTTAATTTGCAATTGAATTAGATGACGATGCTACTCATTTAATGAAATGCACACATTACACAAATATTTTGAGGTGTTCTTAATTATTCGTAAACCCGTTCCGTCATAATTTCCACACTCTTGGGATGTAGTTATCGGTAGCTGGCAGGCCTCTTCTATTAGAGACAAATGTGTTCCAAGAATGACCATTGCCTTCTGTAGGCGACTGTATTTTCTTCATCGCTGAGATTCGGCAGACTGATCAATTTCACCGTTGTCCGTAACTGCTGTAGGGGCATCAGCTTCAAAATCGCCTTCACCACGAAAGCCATTACATCACGTTCACGACTGAGTTCTGCTAAAAATGCATTCCGTTTAACATCTTCCATTGGTTATAATGTCATTCCTACATGCTATTTTCCCTCAAATGTACTTCACATTCGGCGACAGTATAGTAACACGATGCGTACTCCAGCGTCACAGTGACCCTTCAAAAATATTTTTGTCAAATTAATTAAACAACAATGTCTCACAACTTTCACTCAATTCTGAATTTATATTGGCGGCAGTGGGCTGTATATGTGCAGTGGTGCGTAAGCGTTTCCCCACAGTCGTTTAATGAACAAAGTAAGAGCATATGGACTATCAGGCCAATTGTGTGATTGGATTGAAGAGTTCCTGGATAACAGAACGCAGCATATCGTTCTGAATGGAGAGAAGTCTTCCGAAATAAGAGTGATTTAGGTGTGCCCCAGGCGAGTGTCGTAGGACCGTTGCTATTCGCAATATACATAAATGGCCTTGTGAATAACATCGGAAGTTCACTGAGGTTTTTTCCGGATGATGCTGTGGTATATCCAGAGGTTGTAACAATCGAAAATTGTACTGAAATGCTGGACGATCTGCAACGAATTGACGCATGGTGCAGGGAATGGCAATTGAATCTCAATGTAGACAAGTGTAATGTGCTGCGAATACATAGAAAGAAAGATCCGCTATCATTTAGCTACAATATAGCAGGTCAGCAACTGGAAGCAGTTAATTCCATAAATTATCTGGGAGTACGCATTAGGTGTGATTTAAAATGGAATGATCATATAAAGTTGATCGTCGGTAAAGCAGATGCCAGACTGAGATTCATTGGAAGAATCCTAAGGAAATGCAATCCGAAAACAAAGGAAGTAAGTTACAGTACACTTGTTCGCCCACTTTGAATATTGCTCACCAGTGTGGGATCCGTACCAGATAGGGTTGATAGAAGAGATAGAGAAGATCCAACGGAGAGCAGCGCGCTTCGTTACAGGATCATTTAGTAATCGCGAATCCGTTACGGAGATGATAAACTCCAGTGGAAGACATGCAGGAGAGACGTTCAGTAGCTCGGTACGGGCTTTTGTTGAAGTTTCGAGAACATACCTACTCCGAGGAGTCAAGCAGTCTATTGCTCCCTCCAACGTATATCTCGCGAAGAGACCATAAGGATAAAATCATAGAGATTAGAGCCCACACAGAGGCACACCGACAATCCTTCTTTCCACTAACAATACGAGACTGGAATAGAAGGGAGAACCGATAGAGGTACTCAAAGTACCCTCCGCACATACCGTCAGTTGGCTCGCGGAGTATGGATGTAGATGTAGAAGCTTCATGGTCAAGAGTGACCCTGGTGTACATTTGTAGTGTTAAATAAAACTCTTTTAACAAGTAATTTGTAATTGCAAAATTTCCATTGCTTTGAAATATTGGTTTGTTATAGAAATTGGCAAAGCTATCAGCACTATTTTTAATAACAATGCCTACAGTATCGAACATATGACATAAGAATCGGTACAGCAGTGTAGACACAATAATGTAACTGTTGCCGTGGGACGTGATCAATAAAACGGTACGACTGCACGTGCATTACGTAAAACTTGCCCCCACCTGGTCAGCACAATAGTTTTTCGCTGGCTTCCTTGTATATCGTTTGGACTACAGAATGGCAATATACCTAGTTTAGAGGTATTTTACGAAGTGCAGTAGCACTGAAATAAAATGCTCCATTTACTTGAAATCATTGAAAACAGGAGGAGGCACAAACTTGTGACTTCATATAAGCTCGTTATATGAAAATCACGTCCACTTGTGTTCCTTGGAACAGCAGATAAATTTGATTGACACAATTTTATTAACGTGCCATAAACGTGAGACAATAACGGAATCCTTAATTTTGTGGGTGCGTCAGCGTGAAAAACTGATGCCATGCCAAAGTGACGACGCATGGAAGTCATCAGCTTATCAACCTCGTAATCTTTGCTTGAGATGGTGAGACCTATCTCTGTCGTATCCTAAATACCACATCGGTCGTGATGATCTACTCCTTCACTTTCATTAGAATTCCTCAATCTTTGTTCCATGTCTACTATTAATACCAATAAAAACGAAAATATTTATTTCGGCAACCAGTTATTTTGAGCAAAGGTTCAAAGGGCTCTGAGCACTATGGGACTCAACATCTTAGGTCATAAGTCCCCTAGAACTTAGAACTACTTAAACCTAACTAACCTGAGGACATCACACACACCCATGCCCGAGGCAGGATTCGAACCTGCGACCGTAGCAGTCCCGCGGTTCAGGACTGCAGCGCCAGAACCGCACGGCCACCGCGGCCGGCTATTTTGAGCAGTTTTAACGGTCAGGTTAAACTGGAGACGACAAGAACCGGTATTTCAGCGGTAATCGCCATCCCTACATTGATGATACCAGTACTTCTGAACCCACAATCGGGAGAATTTGCAGTCACGAATGCAAAACTGAAATATGCTTAGATATCGTACGTACTTCAGCGTCTTCATACTATAAATCCACTAAAGATGAGCCCTGCCTGCCAGATACGGCCAAATAGTGTCGACGTAATTAAGAAGACAAAAATTTAGTTCTAAAAGATAATTGTCTATTACATGTATCCAGAGATACGAAAATAAAGATGTTTATGTTACAAGTGAGGAAAGATACTTGCATATCAGGAAATTTCCCCCCCCCCCTCCCCCCTTTTTGTTGGTACCGTCATGTTCGATGAAGCCAATGATGGGCAGCCTATTTGTAACTACTAATAATTAAGGAGTGAAATATCCGTCATGTCAACCAAGTGCGTTGCTAGCAGTGCCATCTTCCTGTCGGTGTACTAGTTGCCACCATGAAACGGCATTGTGAGTATTATGGTGTACATTCGGCCGTTTTCGGACTTTTAACCGGACATACACGAAACAAGACATTTTTACGATTCGTCTGCACCTACATTACTTTCACTGTAAACAACATATTTATTAAATTTTATGCTCTGGTAAACGTAAATTTGAACCAGAGCAGTCACCTGGGTTAGGCCATCTGAATCTGCATACAGGATCAAATCATATTTTGTCACTAATATTTACTTCCCTCTAGTTACTCCCCCCCCCCCCCCCCCCATTGCAACAAAATATGTAAATAGAAGGGGAACATGAGTAATGTTGGTAATTAGTCAGCCCTAAAGGCATGTTCAGAAGCCCTAAATAGCCAAAGTCACTGCTCGCGGTCAGCAGTTCAGGGTTCGAATCCCAGTGTAGCACTTATTTTCATCTATCACGACGTATTCATTACACTGCAGATTCGGTATTTCTGAGCGAATAGCATGGATATCACTTCATTCATTCCATTCATAATGATGCTGTGGATATAACTCTGAATGTTTGAAGAGATTTCGGGACTGCAGCCGGTAGTCGGAAACGTCACTCCGCGATATTTCAGCTGGACACCTGGCAGTATCTTCAGGTGGGCCATCGAAGAATGAAGATGACTGACAGGTGTCCAGGTGAAATATCGTGGAGTGACGTTTCCGACTGCCGGCTGCAGTCCCGAAATCTCTTCCAAAATTTAATTCGCCGGGAAAATTTTAAATTTCATGTAACTCTGAAAATTTAGTATTGCTATCCAGTTCTGAAGGTCTGCTGTGCGTAGGGCAACACTGTCTAGCGGCAGTTCTCAGTTAAAAGTGATACAGCCGTAACATTGAAAAGTGTAGCATTGTCAGCCCGAAGATCGAAGGTTACTTGACTCTTAAAATATTCCTGGAATTACGGTAGATACGATAGTACAGAAACTGCTGAACGTGAAGACTAACTTCATTGCTACAGTACTTTATCAGACATAATACTATTAGGGGTTGGATGTCAGTATTACAGTCTAACATGGAAGGCACATGCCTTACCGATTTTACTGTAGCGGTACCTACGTAGTTTGAGCAGGGGTAGAACTTGCGTAAACTGACAGTAAAATCATTGCATCAGACGTGAAATGACACTCAGGTCCTTTGGAATACTGCCCTGACATGCGAACCACTAGCTTAAAGTCAGATGTTACAGCAATGAAAGAATTGATCACGCATGATGAGCATCTTCTTTATGCATTGCGATCTGTAGTTATAATAACATAGGAATTGTTTGCTGACTGCTAGAATGTTGCTTTACTTACAGAGTATTAAATTTCCTTGCTACGAGTGTTTTCATACGCGCATCATCCTTAACAACAGATGAATACCGCAGAAACAAATGCACATGCACGGACCGTGACGAACGCTATGACCAGAGATTCATTTTACATGGTTTTTGCCACCGTCTATGCTTAGACACAACTGAGGTGTACAAATCTTCTTATATAGAAGCTGAATTCTATAAAAAAAATACACTAAATAAAACGAAAATGTAGCAAGACAATAAAAGTAATATTTCATCAACGAGGAATAGCATAACTTTATTATGAAACTGAAGTGGGGAAATCTGCGGCAGAACTACTGAAGATCACGTAGTCGTTTATTGTATGTCTATTCTGTTCAGCATACAGTTGTAAATGAATTTTGCCATATCAGTTAATTATATTCCCTGAAAAAAAAGTTGGTAGACCATGATGTTGCTTAATCTCAGGATAATGGGTTTGAGCACCAGGGTATTTTTTTCCCTTAATATCAACGTCGAATACTCTTTTCTAGACGTTAACCACCAAAAAATAGTTACCTTATTTTTATTGGGAACGAGCTATGAAAAACGAAACATAAATCAAATATTTTGTTGAAAAAAAAAATGGAAACTCATATTCGTACATGTACAGGAAAGACGATGCTAAAGGATTAAGCAAATAAGAAAGACATAAGTGAACATTGTATTTTGAGGAGATTTCTGAATTTGTTTCGTCACCACGGGGGGAATTTACGAAAAACCATAGAATGATTAATTAGGACTTGGATACTCATGAAGAGGACCCGCAGGATGCGCAAGAACCAAATGGATATACAGAAATTTCATCACTTCAGTTTGACAGTGATGTTACTTCCCAAGGCCCATTTTATGAACGCTGCAATTGCCAACTGTAATTGGGAATTTACTTACAGAGGCTTTCTCACTACAAGCGACGTCTTGTACGTTACTGTATTATGTGAAAAACTTATTTATTATTCTTAATTATTATATTGTTTAAACCGTTACACGTAAAAACGCTAATGTATTAAAAATGAGACCCTTGTACCAGAACAACAAGGTAGAAGTAAAAAGTAAGGTAGAAAAAAATTGTAGGTGTCAGACCACCAATCTAAAGGTCCATGGGTTTTTTACGTCCTTTATCGCTTCGTCCTTTATCGCTTCGTTCACCTGTGGCAGTGGTATGTGTACGTGAAAAATGGCGAGTTATACAGAGAATCGGAGTCCGCGTTTAACTGTAGTTTCCTCCATAACTGACTGTGTAACTCAGTTCGAAGGTCGGAGGAAGGCAAGGGGAACATTGCAAATAAAGTAGTGTGGTATTCAAGCCAATCTTCCGCCAATCATCTGCATAGAGCAATATCGTTTCCATAGGTCCAACAATTACATTATTTGACGAAATGCATCCGGACGTCGCTATGTAATGCGTAATTGGCCACTAGATGTCACGAGGGGCAGACCTGCCAGTATAAAAGGTGACGGGGTATTAATGTGAGTAAGGATGCAGTAACAGTAGAATAAGTCGGCTAGGAGAGATCAGTGGCTTCGAAGGTGAAGTAGTCAACGTATCAAATGAAACTGTGCTAGGGTGGCGTAGTGAGCAGGAGACCCGGTTTCGAATCCCAGCCGAGGTCCTAATTTTGATTTGTCGCTGTAGTCTGCATATGTACGTCATACATGTTTGAGACTGGGAAACGTTTCTGGAGCCATATAGTTTCATTTCATTAAACCACCAATACCTGGGTTTCAGGCTCGATCCCCGGTTTCGTTCGCTGGTGTGTGCTATTCCAATACGATTAGAGAGCCTTTGTAATGTTGTTAGAGTGTAGTGGGCATGCTGAGTGGGCTGAGGTGCGGATGAGAATTTGAACTGAGGAGGGAGGCACACTAGGATAATCCGTGCAGTTACGCAAAGCCACTGTGCCAGGATGGCGTAGTGGTTAGTGAAACTGCGTAGTGGACAGGAGACGCGAGTTCGAATCCTAGTAGCCTTGGTACACATTTTCATTCGTCGCTTCAGTCTGCAAATATACATAATAGTAGATGTCTCCTGAGCGACAGATTCATTGGGGACATATCGACCCTTCTAAAGGCGCGCAAGTCGGTTGTTGGTGATGTGATAGTCAAAATGGTTCAAATGGCTCTGAGCACTATGGGACTTAACATCTGAGGTCATCAGTCCCCTAGAACTTAGAACTACTTAAACCTAACTAACCTAAGAACATCACACACATCCATGCCCGCGGCAGGATTCGATCCTGTGACCGTAGCAGTGGCGTGGTTCCGGACTGAAGCGCCGTTCCGAGTTCTAGGCGATGATAGTTTGTACCTGCATGACCGTGCATCCCGCCACAAATCAGCATTGTGGACAGTACAATTCCTGAAATGGACTGTCCTGTCCAGGGTCCTGACTTGAACCCAGTGGAATCCCTTGGGATGTGTCGGAACGCCGACTTCGCTCCAGACTCCAGAAGAGTCTAACAACACTACCTTCTCTGGTTTCGTCTGTTGAGAAAGAGTGGTCTGCATTCCTCCACAGACAATTCAGTCACCTCACTGAAAGTGTCCCCATCAAATTTCAAGTCATCATTAAAGTGAAGTATAGACACACCCCCACATTAAGGTTCACTAACAGGTGTCGTTATACTTCTGATCAGAAAGTGTTCGAAGACCATTGGAATTCAATCGTCGCATCTATTACGAAACTCATGTGACTTAAATACGTTTTTAAATCTCTTAGAAGAGGACTACTGTCAAAACTCTTCGTGTCCAATATAAAAAGTATAATAAATGTGATTAGTAATAATATATATGAAGCAAGTAATTGAAGGAAGTTACGTCAATGAATGTAATATGAAATAAGCGTCGTTGTGACGTATTTGTCTTTCTCAACCGCGCACTTTGAATTTCAGAATAAGCGTTTCCTTATTCACATTGATTTCGTTACAATTCTGCAACAGTAAGGAATACCACTGTTCCACTTACAGTCAGATGGAGGGAACTCAGTGAAGGCTATACACTGTAGAATCCGGAATGCGTGCAGAGCGGCTTCTGATCTTACAACATGAAAATTGTGTTTCCACAACAGTCCACTGAAATTATCCCCCCCCCCTCCCTCCCTCCCTCCCTCCAGCATTATGCTTACCAAGCATACGTATCTTCGTCTGCTTATTGTTGCACGTTTCTCGTAAGTTGCACACATTCTACAGATGACCATTTTGATTCAGAACAACTCGTTTAAAATCCCTTTATGAATATGAGCTAGTTAGAAATCGGTTTGTCAGACTATCAGTCTATTGCTGCTTTGTCTAACACAGTAATGTCACACCTTGCAAAATACTTTCCAATTTTGCACGCACTTGAGTCTGTTACATCTGATATTCCAATATTCTGAGAAAGAACAAATTAAATTGTTTACGGCCATTGACATGCTGATCAGAAAATTGATCCCAATTTGTTTAACATACACTGTATTCATATATTTCGCTACATTTCAAAATAACTCCATAAGATGTTATATAAATGCGTAAATTAGATCATTATTAGCTACACTGTCAAGACTGTGTAGTTGTATAACTAAGTGCCGTAAACAACACAGTCAGTGAACAAAGTCGACAAATTGCTTGTTCAGACATGCCAATACTGATGACTATAATTTACGTGTGACATAAGCAAAAACTCATTAAGTATAAACTGATAAAAATGTGCAAAGGAAACTACGTCTCGGCCTACATCGAAGTAACTAACATTTTTACAAAAATGGAACCGAAGTGGAGCATTGCGCTCCACCATTTATGTCGGCGTTCAATGTACTGTAAACGCAACAGTGTATTTCTTACAAGACATTAAGTATCGAGTTTTCAGGAAGATTTTCTGCAATCCTGGGTATTACGGCTGGTCCCTCTATTGACAGCATAGACACATATACAAGATGTTAGATAAGAGATATGGGGAATAATTTTGCAAATTCTTTATGTTACCTTTGCAAGAACAGAAGCACAAGAAATATTGCAAAATCCGCAGCGAATGTGAAGGGTGGAATTATTCTGAATATGCGCTAGTCTTCTTATGATGTATTGCAAACTTATGCTATTACAGACATTACTGCAGTCTTCTTCCCCTTTTTTTTTGTGCCTTGTCCTGCATCTATGACGTGTGGCCATGGTTTACTGTTGGATTTGGAATGGTTAATTTAAGGGGTGGTAGCATGCCCCGTAACCTCCTTCCCCCCCCGGTGATGCAGTATGTGTATCCCAACTGCCTGCGTCTATTGTTATCCATTTGAAAGAGCTTGAACAATTTTCTAACTGCTTGCGAATCACGTAACTGAGGCGGGACTTGGGTGCCGGTCCAGTATTCACCTAGCCGAGTGTGGGAAACCGTCTGAAAACCACATACAGGCTGGCCGGCGCTCTGGCCCTCTTCCTTAATACGCCAGATGAATTAGATCCGTGGCCGGCGTACGTCCGTCCTGGAAGCGGCTATCCGGGTGGATTTAGAGACCGGTGCAGTCCATTGTGTAAAGTCTATATCCAGTAATTAGTAAGCAATCTTTAATCAAGTAAATACCGATGGAAAGTTTTTGCCTAACTGTAACCTGCTAGACGATGTAGATGCGCGGATTCTATGCTCCCGTATCAAAGTTCTTCGTCCGGGTAATACAGAGATTCCTGGGACAGACGTTATCACTTACACGTACTGCCTTATGAAAAATTTCGTCCATTACATTACTGCCTGCCCATAATTGCTTATTGAGCTAAAGTCATTTTGTGGTGTTACTTTCTTTCTGTATCGGAGTGTCTCTGGTGGGCTTTGTAGATATAGTCAAAAAAATGGTTCAAATGGCTCTGAGCGCTATGGGACTCAACTGCGGAGGTCATTAGTCCCCTAGAACTTAGAACTAGTTAAACCTAACTAACCTAAGGACGTCACACACATCCATGCCCGAGGCAGGATTCGAACCTGCGATCGTAGCGGTCTCGCGGTTCCAGACTGCAGCGCCAGAACCGCGCGGCCACTTCGGCCGGCCCGTAGATATAGTCAATTAGAACTACGCAGGACATTAGAAGAAAAACGAATTGTTTTCACGGAGCGAAGTCAGTATTGGAACTAACCGAACGCAGTCTTATGAAAATGATGAAACTAAACAAGACTGTTTGCTTCTAGAACTCATTTACGTTAACGGTAATGTTCTTGGCCATGCAGTAGGTATATGAACAGGATTTTTGTCGTTAGTATACATTGTTTCACAGGTCGTGTGGCCGTTTTTAAAATTTATTTTTAGGGATTTAGGTCTCTACCGATGCAGCTATCTACATATAATTTTGAATCTTTAGTACTTAATTCTTACAATTTCTAGGCATGTTTTTTAGCTGTTGCAAATAGGTCGGATGGAACACTTTTGTTTAACGCATAGGGATCTAACTAGTTACAACGAATAATTAGGAATAGACTGTACGTGATCTTGTCTTAGGTCAACTAAAAAAAAAAAAGGGCAGAGTAATATAATCACCTGACCTCAGTAAGGAATAAGGTTTGGCTGCAAGTGTTTCTCCTACGGCGTATTTCAGTTTACATCTTTAGTTGCAACCATTATACCTCAGCGAAGTTAGTAAAAAAAAAATGTGTAAAAGCAGGGCAAATACGCGTGATATAGTTTAGCGCAAAATGTCAGCAACAGTATTTTACCAGCAATACGTTGTGATCATTCCATCTATATTTCTGTATGCTGTGGTCAGTCCTTAGATATTAATCCTCAATTGTTAAGTTTGTTTGCCTTTTGGTACTTGTCTCGGAATGTAACACAGCAGGTCCGCTTGTTACAACGTGCGAAATTTGGGTCTAAGCTGTTCTGATGTGCAAAAGTTCCTGATCGACGTATGTAACTAACAGATGTACAGTATTGGTATAGCATCTTTGGATCCTAGACTTCGTCTGAATGTTAACAGTAGGACGCTGTCTGTGTACTCCCAACTCGGGAATTTCATGGCCGGACGAAGATATGAGTCCTGTGAGTCGAGTGTCTGAGACTTTCCGGCACCTCACACTGTTTCATGACGGTGATAGTGTTATTTATTTGGTGAAACATTTTCCTGTTGATAGATGACTCGAGTTTCGTGTCAGACAGGAATTCCCGATAAATGGGTGACAGATGTAAAGAGAACGATTCCGTACTAACCCCAGTGAGACAAACACTGGGATGTTCAAATCCACTCTGGGGTTCAGTGCATCGAAAGTGTGTCATTTTTAAATTATAGCTGAGATATCGTTTCTTTAGAATTCTACGTATGCTTTCTTCGGAATTCTAGATATGCACAGAACATTATTTGCTTAAAAATCATCAAAATTAAGTTTTTTGCTGACATTTTACAATGCACACAGCGTCGTGTGTAAACTAATTGAAGGCTGTTGTCATCACTTTCAGGACTTAACATTGCATCGACGGGAAACACCACTTACGTAACGTCTCTGAAACATTAAAAAAGATTTATCGTCACAATTACGTAACAAATTCACCGTCTGTCACGACATAAAGGCGCTCAGTGCAGTGATCCTCAGAACTCTTTGATTACATAACAGAGCCTACTACTGTTTCCAATATTCCGAATTATGACACTTTTCTTTTGTGTGGATAAAGAAATGGGAAGTGATAATTTATGAGTAGCGTCAAATTTGTACAGGCCAATATCATAGTCTGTTTTTCTGCGGGCGAAAGTGAGGAGTGTGCGCCCGCACGTCCTGTGTGTGTGTGTGTGTGTGTGTGTGTGTGTGTGTCTTGAATGGAATATTCTTTGTCGCCTGAGTTGCCACAGCTTCTAGCAGAAGTTCGCTTTCGTCGAAGCAAGAAACTTCACTGATTTGTATGGAACTAGCTTCCCAACACTATCTTCCATACGAACAATAGATCTGTACGTCAAAAATTACATCAAATGCAATGGCGCCAGACCCTTAAAGGTTAAGTCTTACAGTATGTATTTAATTAGTAATTTAAGCTCTTGTGATGCCGTTAAAGAGAAAAATTAGGAAATTCATCTGCAGTCGAACTCACCCAGAAAATGCACACGCAGTGGTTTTTTTTTTTACAGGTTCCTGGCGGTATCCACTAGGCATGGCGGTTATGAAACAACGGATTTTTTTTTTCAACGCCGGTTTAACCCAAGTGTTAAAACCGTTCACAATAACCGGTTTCTGAAATAACTATTTTCATTCTTTATTCCTATTATTTCCTGTAATAAACGTAGAAATCGAAAAAAAACATTCAGTAATTTTGACTCCCTCAATTTCAAGACACATAGAATCAAAATATTTAATAAAATAGGCAGATTAAAAAAAATTACTCCATCAACCGTTCGCTGCTTTTCTCGAAATGGGTAAATGATTGAATACTACAAAAAATCGCCAGTAATCAGTGGTAAAGGGTGAAGACTGAGGCTGAAGAACTTCTGCGCTACGGAAAATTCGAATACTTCCAGACTAGGGAATGTCCACACTGTAGTAGAACTGAAGTCCGACAACAACACCGAGAAAGTACCAGATAGTGCAAGTCACGCACACTGCTTATACACACGCACCATCCAATGGGTCACGCCACACAGGTACAGGTACATTATTATCTCAACCATGCGGTGCACATTCTTATGCCATGTGTCTGTTGCTCGTTTCTGTCGGCATTGTTATTAAAACAGCACTGATCCCTCTCCCCATTTTTTATAATAACGCAGTGTTTGAAAGCAATTGAAATTTTACAAATAAAACTTACTCGTTTTCTAAAAAAGATTTAGTTAAAAATAACAAAATTGAGACTGGCTAATTGAGATTTAGGTTTTTTCCCCGGTTATTAGTAAAAAAAAACTATTATACCCGAGGCCAAACTAATATCGAAAAGTTTCGGTTATCCAGAATTAAAATACGGGTATCGATTGGAACTTGTCGGTTTTTTCCACCCTTGGCATCCACCTATTCTCGTCCAGCTCACAGCAAGAATGATGCATGTCGTATTACAAATTACCGATCATTAATAAGGTTTGTCGGTCTACAGTTCATCTCCTTTGTTACCATTTACTTACTTCTGTTGTTAATTACACATTCGTTGAGTAATATTTAACTTGATACGTGATTCACACATTTTGCAACTTCCAGTCAAGAAGACGGGTGTATGCCAAGTATTTTTAGGATTATTTTTGCGTATTTGTTTTCAAGATTTGTCGTGCCGCCATTCAGTTCATACAGTGAAACAATACAAATGTCTAGAAGGCAAACCACGCTGAAATTGAGCTTTCGTGGCATTGTCCGGCTGGAAGGTCTCACTGCTTTACAAAATGTGGTCATGTGATGTATTGCATTTCCTTTGCGTTATTTCAGTTTGAGAATCAGTTCACGAACCAGTTTTCAAGGAAGAGACAGTTTAAAGTAGTTTGTAGTTGATCTGCATTGACAGTATTAACAGAGATTATAATGCCACTGAATACTAGATAAAATAATTGTACACATCAAACTTTTAAGCTTTGGTTTATTATCCTGATACTTTACCTGTTGATTTATGCAATCTTTACAAATATGAATGACATGCATGTAGAATAAATTTAGGGACGTTTTGTGGCTTTTTAGCATTGTATATGTCAGTTTTGATTCTATTGTCACTGGCACCCTATTACCAGCCGTGATTAGCTGGTTTCGTCATGAACTGTTATTGGTGCGTGCTTATGCATTAAATGTGCTCAAGTGCGTGGCACGGTTGCTTGCATCCTTGCTGAAATAATCTCGGGAAAATATGGTGATAAAGTTAAAAATAAAAGCAAACCAGCAAAAATTGCGGTAAAATATTCTACGGTCCCTCTCAGTATCACTAACATTAACCCACCACATAGTCCGCAACATGGGCAGAAAATAAAACTGCTAAAATTGTGCTAAAATTTGAAGTTAACATTCTTCACTGACTTATACACGGTAAGTTAAACTAAAGCGGCCTTGTAAACTGACATACGTCCGGGAGAGCGGCGTGCTGACCACATGCCCCTCCATACCCACATTCAGTGTCGCCCGTGATCTGAGGATGACACGGTGGCCGGTCGGTACAATTGGATCTTCATGGCGTGTTTGGGCGGAGTTTAGTGTAGTTTAGTTTCGGGTTCAACCAAGGGCTCGAATAAGGGAGGATGTCTTATGCTTACCAAAAATAGTGGATAAGGTGACCAACCTCATAAAACTTAAAAATAATCTGCTCTCTAACAATTGAGGAGCACACGAAACACCAAATTTTAGAATTGCTAACACGCTTTTCTCTTTATATGCTAAAATAGAGGGCAAATCGGATGGAAATTTAACCTATGCCTTTTTTCTGTAAATATAAGATATTTATTTTAAATGCAGTGTAGTGTAATCTATATGGCAGGCACTGCACGTTCGAGGGCCCTCTAATAGAAGCAAGATAGTTGGGTGACTGATCAGACGAGGCTCATTGCGCGTCGCTTTCAGCCATTTTTCTTTCCAAGCTACGGTCGCAGGTTCGAAACCTGCCTCGGGCATGGATGTTTCTGGTGTCCTTAGGTTAGTTAGGTTTAAGTAGTTCTAAGTTCTAGGGGACTGATGACCTCAGAAGTTAAGTTCTGTGGTGCTCAGAGCCATTTTAACCTTTTTTTCTGTCGTAATAGGGAACATATCCGATAATTGCAGATATTAAAAATTTCCTTTCATTGCATGTTGTGATTGGAACATGTAATCTTGTGAATGTGTTACTTGCCAAATAGTTGGACTGTTGAAGGCTATACATAAAATGATAGTAATGTCATAATTAGTTTCGTTGAATTTCCATGTGCCCTGTAAAAGTCAACAGTTGAACACTGCCCAAAGTGTTGAGAAGCATACGATATATATGTTACGGGCTTTTCAAAATTTATCTTCTGCGCCAGAGCGGGGACGAAATTGACACTCATCAATGCCCTTGGCGATTTACCTTTAATGAGCATCAGCTGGCGTTCTGAGGTATTTTTTTTTTTTTTTTTAGTATGTATCGTTTCGTCTCCTAATGATAGAAACGTAATGCTAGGCTGTGAAGGCGTTGTTACTTACGCTTTAACAAGCACGGAAAGTCGAATTGTTGTACGAAACTCCTCAGAGATGGTGTTATGAAACCACAAGAGTTGTACTGTGTGCGTTAGATTGCACCAAGGCCCACAACATGTGCAGTTTAAGTCGTTATTATGACAGCGATCATGACCGTGGCCGTAGGCAACGATCGCATGACGTCATTCCTAGGCCATGTGCAGTTTAAGTCGTTATTATGACAGCGATCATGACCGTGGCCGTAGGCAACGATCGCATGACGTCATTCCTAGGCAACGATCGCATGACGTCATTCCTAGGCAACGATCGCATGATGTCATTCCTAGGCAACGATCGCATGATGTCAGTTGTGCGGTTGAATATGCACTTGCGTAAACAGGAAAAATCCACTGCGATCCCCGCGCCGTGAGAAGTCCGCTGTCTGAGGGGGCTAGGGCTGCGCAAAGAGGAGGGCGCCCTGTGCGTTGCGCAACACGAGTAGCGAAGTCCTAGCGGCAAACATCGGCCGCCTCATTGTTTGTGGCGGAAGTGAGTCAGTGTTGCAGTTTCGAGGTCATGTCATGTGACATTCCTCGCATCGGCCGCGACGTCTGGTGGCCTGGGGATAGTACCCCTGTATAGCCTCTGGGGATGTTTCTAGCATTAGCAGAGATAATATGCCACAGTGAAACATGCCTTGAATCACGGCTTCATCATCTTCGCATCCTTCCAGCGAGCTGGGTTGGGTGTTTATGAGCAATTTGCCTCTATCTTGATGTACTTCTTCTCTTGATATTGTTCCCCAGGTTTCGCCTCTAACCGGATCCAACCACCATTTTTGGGTCGTCCTATTGGTCTTTCTCCATGCAGATTTTTATTCAAGAATTATTTTGACAAGCGGTTATTTCATCGCCTTCACGTGCCCAAAACATTTCAACTGCGCATTACACAGTCTCTCGGTCATTGACATATCCACTTACATCTCGCCTCTGACGTCTTCAATCCTTATTTGAACTCTTCTAGTCTTCTAAAAGGCTAAAGGAGTAATTGCATTTCTCATGCTTTTAACTTGCTCCAATATGCCTTCTTAATTACACAGCACTCCGAGCTGTAGGTCGAAATCGACACTGGATACCTTTCAAACATGGCAACATAGCCTGTTAGGCTCTCACAGGAACTCCTTCCAGAATGAGATTTTCACTCTGCAGCGGAGTGTGCGCTGATATGAAACTTCCTGGCAGATTAGAACTATGTGCCGGACCGAGACTCGAACTCGGGACCTTTGCCTTTCGCGGGCAAGTGCTCTACCATCTGAGCTAGCCAAGCACGACTGACACCCCGTCCTCATAGCTTTACTTCTGCCAATATCTCGTCTCCTACCTTCCAAACTTTACAGAAGCTCTCCTGCGAACCTTGCAGAACTAGCACTCCTGAAAGAAAGGATATTGCGAAGACATGGCTTAGCCACAGCCTGGGGAATGTTTCCAGAATGAGATTTTCACTCTGCAGCGGAGTGTGCGCTGATATGAAACTTCCTAGCAGATTAAAACTGTGTGCCGGACCGAGACTCGAACTCAGGACCTTTGCCTTTCGCGGGCAAGTGCTCTACCATCTGAGCTAGCCAAGCACGACTGACCCCCCGTCATCACATCTTTACTTCTGCCACTACATCGTCTCCTACCTTCCAAACTTTACAGAAGCTCTCCTTGCGAAACTTCTGTTAAGTTTGGAAGATAGGAGACGATGTACTGGCAGAAGTAAAGCTGCGAGGACAGGGTAGCTCAGATGGTGGAGCACTTGCCCGCGAAACGGAAAGGTACCGAGTTCGAGTCTCGGTCCGGCACACAGTTTTAATCTGCTTGGAAGTTTCAGGAACTCCCTTGTCCCACACGTTTCTACACTTGACGAAAAAAAATTATTAGAGCGCTTTGTTACACTGTTCTGTACTGCATCCCAGCTTGAAGCTCATAAAACTGAAACGAAGAAGGATGCAGATACAGACCGTGAATGACTGTATTGTATGATTGTATTATTCAGTGACTCAGTCGTAGTGTTGCCGAAGAGAGCATTCAAAGGACTCGGCCATTATCGCTGCACAGTCTAGGATTTTTATGTCCTTCATCATTTCATTGGTAGCAGCCTTGCCACAGTGGATACACCTGTTCCCGTGAGATCACCGAAGTTAAGGGTTGTCGGGCGCGGTCGGCACGTGGATGGGTGACCATCCGGGCCACCATGCGCTGTTGCCGTTTTTCGAGGTGCACTCGGTCTCGTGATGCCAATTGAGGACCTACTCGACCGAATAGTAGCGGCTTCGGTGAAGAATACCATCATAACGACCGGGAGAGTGGTGTGCTGACCCCACGCCCCTCCTATCCGCATCCTCCACTGAGGATGACACGGCGGTCGGATGGTCCCGATAGGCCACTCGTGGCCTGATGACGGAATGCTTCTATCATTTCATTGGCAGCGGCCTTGCCGCAGTGGTAACACCTGTTCCCGTCAGATCACCGACGTTAAACACTGTCTGGCTCGGATGGGTGACCGTCCGGGTCTGCTGAGTGCTCTTGCAAGTGGGGTGCACTCAGCCCTTGTGAGGCCACTTTGCAGAGCTACTTGACCGAAAAGTAGCGACGCCAGTCACTAAAACAGACCGCTCAGGGGAGTGGTGTGCTGACCACGTGCCTGCTCCTTAACTGCATCCAATGGCGCCTATCAGCAGTGAATGACACAGCGTTGGGTCAGTACTATTGGGCCTTCCGAAGCCTCTTCGGATGGAGACAGTATCAGTCTACGGCAGTTTGCTTATGTGAAAAATGGCCGTGGTTTTGTGTTCCCGTTAGACTGCAGGTCCCAAGTAACAAGTGGTTATTCCATAAAAACAGGGGAGAACTGCCGGATGTCAGTAACGTCCTGCCACGATATTTCGGCGCATAGTCTTCTGGCCATCTTCAGGTGAGCACCGCTGTAGTAGTACTATAGTAGCCGGATGTCAGTAACGTCCTGTCACGATATTTCGGCGCAGAGTCTTCTGGCCATCTTCACGTGAGTACCACTGTAGTACTACAGTGGTACCCACCTGAAGATGGGTAGAAGACTCTGCACCGAAATATCGTGGCAGGACATTACTGACATCCGGCAGTTCTCCCGTGTTTTTATGGAACAATCAGTACGCCAGGAAAGCTTTAAACATCACAACAAGTGGTTAAGTTGGTTCCAAGGTCAATAGGGCCGCAATAGTAAAGCACGGCCGTGCTGTAACCAACTTTCGTGTCAGCGAGGACTTTGCCTTCAGCTTACTGACGGATGTGTTTCTGTTGTGTGTGCAGGACTGCCAGCGGCTGTCGGACGAGGCGCTCAAGCACGTGTCGACGGGCCTGACGACGCTCAAGAGCATCAACCTGAGCTTCTGCATCTCCATCACGGACAGCGGGCTCAAGCACCTGGCCAAGATGGCGTCGCTGCGCGAGCTCAACCTGCGCGCGTGCGACAACATCTCGGACGTGGGCATGGCCTACCTGGCGGAGGGCGGGTCGCGCGTCTCGCACCTCGACGTCAGCTTCTGCGACAAGATCGGCGACCAGGCGCTGGCGCACGTGTCTCAGGGGCTGTTCCACCTGCGCTCGCTGTCGCTGTCCGCGTGCCAGATCTCGGACGAGGGCGTGTGCCGCGTCGCCGAGACGCTGCACGACCTCGAGACGCTCAACATCGGCCAGTGCAACCGCATCACCGACAAGGGGCTCACCACCATCGCCGAGTCGCTGCGCCACCTGCGCTGCATCGACCTGTACGGCTGCACGCGCATCACCACGCAGGGCCTGGAGCGCATCATGCGGCTGCCGCAGCTGAGCACGCTCAACCTGGGCCTGTGGCACGTCAGGTGAGCCGCCGGCCCCGGTGACTGAGTCGACGCTCGACCAGACGACGCCCCCCCCCCTCCCCCTACTCGTCGCCGTGCTGTTCGCTCACCAGTCCCGTGCCGTGACGCCCACTGGACACCGACGATCGCCCCGAGCCGAGCATCAACTGTCACGGACACATCCTGCCGCGTCGGTTGTCGAGGCTGCTGCTGCCCTGGTCAGTTACGAGTTGAAGCAGCAGGGCCGAGGACGATAAGGACATTGCCTCGGCTGACAATAGCACTTTTTTCCACGCTTGCTCGTATCTCGTCAAGTTATCAGCTCCCCACATTGTTGCAGGTGCAATAGACTGAGATTAGGATATATGTATATATGAAAATACATGGTGCTGTTCAAGGACTCAGTGCGGTTCTCTGTCGAATCACCAGCTCTAAATGTCATCAGTGTCACACACTGTCGATATACAGTAGTATATTAATACACTGCGACGCACCGTTTACTCTCTGCCAGCAAGCTTTCAGGTGACAGTCATCTACAGATTAGGTCACCCTGTTGGGGCAGCTATTCCACAAGTATCAGACAGATATATTGTGTTTTGTGCACCAGCAGTTAAGGTGCTCGTACTGTGCCAGTTCTCCACCTTGCAACCGAGTCTCCTCCAACGTAATTCCTCAACAAGTGGACGTCGACAGACTAGTGTACGGGTCTGACATCTACAGCTACACAATGAATGGGCTACTGTGCCCTGTGCTGGTTCCGCATAACTGACTTGCCCTTGTATGGAGCTTCAGTTGTTGGTGGTCAGCCACGCAGATGATTAATCGGCGCCTTACTGGATGAAGCATTTCCATGAACACCGACAATAAATTATTTCATCTTCGGTAGTTGCCGTCCCAGGGTTCAGCAACGGACGCTGCAGTGGTCCTCGAGCTGAGAGGAAGAATGAAAGCGCTAGTGAAGTTGTGAGAGGCATTTGCTGCCGGCCAGCATGCCGTAGTGTCGCAGAACTGGAGAGTTGCAGTGCACAGCGGGACTATTATAAAAACTGGAGAGGCTGACAGCGTACTGTGAACTCTTGTGTACTGACTTTCAGCTTTCGTAAAGTTGAGTGGTTGCTGCTATACACCGCCTTCTGGACACATCTCTGCCCAACAGCTCTTGCTCAAGAATTTTACTAGTGCTGCAATTATCTGCTACGCGTGTATTTCGTTCTTGGGCACTTGTACTTTTCACCTCACAAGGTTCATGCTGCAGTATGGTAAATAGTATGAATGAGTGCTAGTTTCATTCAAATGAGTGCAGAATACGTAAATCATTTCGTGATACTAAGCTGATAATCTTCTTCAATGCCACCTGTGGATCACCAGAGATGTCGACTGTTCGAGATCCGTTCGTCAGCAACACTGCAACGAAAGTAGTTCGCGGTAGTTGTTCGCTGTACTTTGTTCCCTGGTGGGACACGACACTCATAAGTTAGGCTGCTGACGGCGCAAGCAGGGCCCGTCGCGCCGGCTCAGAAATTACACGTGTGGAGCTTCCCACTTGGAAATGTAACCATATTGCCTTTTAATCAAAATTAAAATTATTGCATTAATTTTACCTCGTGAGTATGTTTGCATTTATTTAACTCCTAGTGTCATTTCTGTTATCAACCACATTATCTTCCTTCCAATTTCGTCAGTTCCTTTCTCTGCGTACAGTACAGCCACGCTTAACGAAAAATGTCTTCTCGGTTGCATATGAATCAGGTGTTACGTACATATAAAATTCCTTGTTCCACTTATTTATGAAAAAGATGGGTTCTTCTTAAATTTTATGTTGACTTTTCCACGACACCAGACGATACACACGGTGTTCGTGGTCTGGCCTTTTCAGTGAAGGCAGTGTGTTTATTTGCATTGTTTAACTTGCCCATCTCTCCATATTCCAAGAATTTGTTTCGACTTTCAATACAGACTTAAAGAACGTTCCGATAGCCGTGGAAATTGCACCCAACACCAGTATTAATTGTCGCCAGCGACTGGCTTCTTTGGCATACGGAAGGCGGTTACCTGCGCAGTTACTGAAATTCGTGTTCTATCTGATAGCTGGAGCGACCTCTTACTCCTTCCTCGGAGTAGTACCTTAATCTAGATGTTAGTACAATCACTTGTTCTGTCCCAACGAATGGGCATTGTGCAACTGATCCACTTGCAAGCTCATGCAGTGAAGCACTGAGTTCGTACTTCGATTCAGTTGTCCTCACACGTGCTGCAGTTGCCTCAAACAGTCCGTCATTCGAAGCAAAGTCTGGAAAGTCAACAGAACTCATGCGGCATGCCTACATTCTGGAGGGCCTGTCATTGTTTGGTACATATTGTCACAGTTGGTGTCCAACCTAGTAGATTTATCAGTTGGGTTTGATGCCTCAGGCTACTGCATGTTGATCGGGTTGGTCGTCCACTTCTCCCTTCGTCAGGATGTCCATCAACATTGTCATCTGGTGGTTTTCGCACGTCAACTGCGAAAAGTTCGACTGGTCTCAGTTGTGGTAGATCCCACATGTTGCCCACATCTGGTCCAATTTTATAATGTAAGGTTGGGACTGGTAATCCTTCACAGAATTCGTGCGTTGCTTGTGATACCATTCCCAAGAAACCTGTCGCTCCTTCAAACTCATCAGAAGACGGGAGACGCATCGGACGGAACTTGTGATGTGTCCCGTCTGGGTCTTGGAAGTTTCCGATGCCCCTCAGATTGCCAGCTGAGTGAAGCGGGTATTCTCTGCTACTGTCACCAGGTTCCTCTCTTCTTGCGCACTCCCATCGTGCTCGCGCATCGCGGCAAACCCTTACCCCAGAGGTGTATCATGTTGTAGTAGAAGTACATTCCTTTAGAGACGTGCCAGTTGAACTCCTTACCTGTGGAACAAAAACTGTCGCACATCACGGTGAACTCCTCCCCAGCGTCTTCCAGAAATCCCTCATCTCCTTCGATGACGAAAGCTTCTTGCCATAACGGGTTGTTAGTTAATGGTGAAGCTGTCTTGGAGAGATGTTGGGGTTTTGGTACGACGGACGGCAGCTGAGCTGTCGCCCCTCCAATCCTTGGTGTAGGTCTCGGTGGGTGGTTTATCGCTGGCCTCGGCTGCTGGAGGTTCTTCTCGTGGGGGGTTCCCTGATGTCTACCTCCCTCTTGCACGCGTCCGCGCCCTCTACGTTGGCCTCGTCCTCCCTGACGGGGCGCACTTTGGCTGCTCCATCCTCCTTGATTCTCCATGGCTCTCCAATCTTGCTCCCTGCACTTATTGCCGCTTTCGCGTAGCGATATGTCCTCTGTGAGCGCAAACACTGTCAAGGGCTCTCTGAGAAATGTTCCGATCACTTGCTCTTTGTCAAAAAGTTTAGAAAACTTGTAACAGAATTAAAGTATTGTGTCAGTATTCTGACAAATAGTAAAGGATTTTGTATTGGTGCAGAGCCGTACTCAGAACACATTAAATGAATTGTGGAATGTTTCTAAGCACGTAACAGCCCTCCCTCGTTCTTCCTTTCACATGGAGTTACTTAGAGAAGTTGTGCGAATCTAAAGTGGAAAGTGTCGATAGGAAAAGGATTCCGGGACGGGCAAAAAATTGATTGTTAAAGAGCTATCACATCGGAACAAGCATCTTACCCTAGATAGCGTCACTGGACTTAAGAATTTAGATGAAACAATTGAAACTTATTACACTGCTGGGAAATCATTAAGCTCTTTTTTGGTACTCATTTAAACTATTCTTTCGTCCCTTGGAGAATAATATTTTGTAGTTCATACAACTGATAGCTAACTTCCTCATTTGTGACCTCAGAAACGCAATCACGCAATTCTCATTGCTTTAATTTTTGTCCTTGGTGGAGTAAATATGTTGAGTTGGAGTAAAAAGAAATATTATAATTCCCTCGCTTTCTTTGGCAACTCAAAATGAACTGCCATTGTTCTGACTGATCTCTTTTGCAGTCAGAAAAGAACCTTTTTGCATGAACGCTCCTCTTCCCTTACAAAGTGCTTGAGACACTTTTACACCATTTCTTATCCTAATTTTTCCGAAGGTATTCATCATTCACTATAGTCCTCTAATACTTTGTTACACATTTAGCAGTGCTTATCACTGGATCGGTACTGAAGATATTGAATGTCGGGATTGTCTGCAGCTCTTTTTAGCGAACAGTCCCAGAATTCATTTGTCGTGATTTAGTAATTGCTATTTTTTCTACTTTTCAGATAAGTTGTCTGGAAAGGAGTGATACTGAAATTATTATTTTCAGCATAGAAAAATATTTGTACTCTTAGTGACAGCAACGAATACCATTTTCATTCTAAGACGACAATTGTATTTAATTCGACCTAATTTAAGTCCATCAGTGACGTTCAGATTGGTTTGCAGTGAAACTGTTGGAGTTTTGATGAAGCCAAATGTGGGGGGGGGGGGGGGGGGACAGCAAAGAATTGGACACACCCTTGATTAGGTAACTGCCCTATAGCAATGGCACCCCATATGAAAGAAAAAATTAATTCTCAGCTATCTTTAATGATTCTAACCTCGACACCTGGATTCGTATTCGACAGCAGTGGTTTCCTATTCGTATTTGGCCATTCGGAATCAAGTTGTTTGTGGCTTCCTTAAAATTGAGTGAATGTTCGGATAGTTTCTTCATCAAAGCTGTGCCAAATTCCCAATGAAATAATATCCCTGACTAATGATCGAAACATGTACAGCATGTCAGGCCTGGAATGTCTTACCTTCAATGACTTGGGGCATTAAAGGCGGCAACTTTTTTCACTTCAGAGGTGGAATGGATTCACTCGGTCTACATCGTCATGCCGCTGCGTCTTGGAATGTGGCAGAACGCTATTTGATTAACGGCTAGAAGTCGTTTGGGTTGTTGTTGTTAATTTATGCTTTTAACTGTCGATGTGTTTCGAAAATCATAACTTCAATTTTCAGCTGTTTTGTCATGTAATATATTTTAGACGTTTCTCATTGGAATGATTTCCTTCTTATAACTACAAATTGAAGCTCTTAGTGCTGCAATGGAAGTAGTATCGAATGGTATTTAATACCGTTCATTTTGAATAGTTTTCATGTGTAAAAGAGTCTGCAGTGTATCTAAATCCTGAAACGCATCGCGAAATAAAATAGTAAAAAAAACTACTTGCTATTATCAAAAAGCGTGTAACAGAATGACTTTATGCATTGGTAGGTCCGTAGGTGTTTTAACTGGACAATGAGGAGACGTAAGCGTGTGCGAGAAAATACAGGGGAAAATGAATTCCGTTATGCTTCGCGCCGTTTAGACACGCAGTTGCGTAGGTGGAATTCTGCGCCCAAGTTTTCTCCTTAATAGTCACGGACGAACCGTGCGTGGCGTGCGAGTACTCGGCTAAACATCGTTATCTCCGGTATGAGAGCTGCGGCCACAACGCCGCACACGGGCTTTCGAAAGCCGCGAGCCTGCCTGGCTGGCTGTTGGGTCGGCCGTGGATGGCGCCGGCGCGTCACGCCGCTACTGCGCATGCGCAGGCCGCGCCACAGGGTTGCCGCGCCCGAGTTCTTTCGGGGCCGCGTCGGCCGATTTCGATCGCAGCTATATAGCGCCACGAAACCTCGTGCAGGCTCGCTCGCATCATCCTTTCCCGTACAAACACAACGCACAGGGTCACATTTTGTCGGGAGTCCGAAAATACCCAAAAAAGAAAAGTTTTGTAGCTTAACTTCACTGCAGTATTTACGCTTTGCTATCGTCATTTGTTTGTCGCAGGTTCATGAGCAGCAACATTGAAGTAAAAAATAAAAAAAAAGCAAGCGCGTAGTATCCATCTGGAATGTAATGCTTCGCAACTTCCTTTATGTAAAAATATTCGAGTAGCTATCCGTTTTTAAAATGAAACAATGTTGCCAGTCATTAAAATCATATTGTTATGACATATTTCGCAGACGTAGTAACAACGTTGGATTTTAGTTCGTCAATACTTTACGCTTTACAGTTTTGCATTTATCATTGAAAGCTGCGTTGCGTTCCCGAGAGCTCCGCTGATGAACTAAATTACAAGATTGCCACTTGAAAAAAAAAAGAAAAGAAAAGAAAGAGCCAAGCTTGCGAATTACGTCGTTAACAATAATATATTTTTAGTAACTGGGCACTGACTCGTTATTTTAACAGTTAAACGCACAGTCATGGACAATATCATCAGAATCTGTATTTCTTAATACACAACATTGGATAGAGTACTAAAAGAGAGCTACTGAAAATGTGTGTTAAATTTGGCAATGAGGCACTTCGCAAAAACAACTGTAAAATCTGTTACAGTTGAACACGAAATCTGCCCCCTCAGAACAGTTTCAACCACACCACTGGATTTTTACCCTGCAATGGAGATAAAACGGGCCGATAGACTGCGGCATACTTCGTGGTTAATTTGTGAAACATTTCACAGCTGACATTTCGACTTGCTGCCCGTTGCACTAAAAACGACAGTTGCTTGTATTTGTCAGTGATTTGAAAAGCTACGCCAGTTTGTTGGGGGGAAAAGTTTTCGATGCACAGGTATTGGTATTTAAAGGGTATTAGAGGTTGGAATAAGTTTTGAGATTGAAGTTAATGAACGTCAGATTCATTAGACAGTGGCTGTACTAATCTGCCACTCTAGGTGTAACAGTTTTCTGATTTTGAATAACAAAGTATGTTAGACAGTGACGAAGAATAACTGAGAAAAATACGTGTCCTGCGCGAATGGCAGGCATCAGAGAAATAACAGAACTGTTTGCATGAATCTTATCCAAACAGTTGCACCTCAGGCAAAACTTAGGGGAACCTGTTGTTTTAAGCAAAGTGGTAGACAACATTTCATTCAGTTTAAACAATTCAGTGGGTCATGGCGTTTTGTATTGGTTCCTGTAAATATAGCGTAACTGATGCATTGTGATTCAGTTCCGGAATGAAGTGCTGTATGTCAGTTTTAATAAGGGATGGAGAAGAAAAGCTTCGGGATCGATGCTCACTCAACAACTGACTACGCAGATTTGATCACTGAAACTATTTGCTATGTACGTTTAGTCATCATTTGTTTCCCTGCCCATTAAAGGAACATCATGTGTAGCAAGGGCGTCCGCGATAATATTTTGGGGGGGGAGAGAATATTTTTAATATTTTGGGAGAGAAATTGCGACTTTTAAGTAGACATGAAAACTTCAATTTCTGACGCTGTTAAAAACCTGTGAAATACTGACTCTTAAGTCATTTTCTTGAAAGAAAAACACCTAACTACATTTTCTTCCCTTTCCCTGAGAGGCTGGCAGGAGGCGGTCGCCCCTTGCACCCGTTATGGACGCCCTTGATGTGTAGTGCTGGCGAGGTGACGAACCAAAGGTTTAGATGATCAAAATCGTAGTGGAGTGGTATCATTCGTGTATAAGCGAACTTGCGCTGCGGATAAGAGTATGTACCAGGCCGAGAGCAAAACTTAAAAAGTCTTTATCAGTGGTAGGAAGCGCCTGAGAAATCGCACTGAAGCCTCCAGCGCTCAGCTTTTGTCTGGCACTTTCAAGAGTTGAGGGCCGTAGTGCCAGATTGAAGCCAAATATTGAAGCCAAATTCGTCAGCCAGGGGGGCCCTGTAGTTTGTTTGTAGATCACTATTTCACTCCTTACGTTGTATGGCGGAGTTTGCCATCGGGACAGACTATAGCGGAAAATTCGCCCGAACTACCACGAAAGTTACAACGCAAGGATCACCATGAGCGGCTAACGTCTATGAGCTTTCAGCAAGCTTATAAATTTGTATGTGGAGTCAGGCATCTGTCTTTGCGTCACCATTGTTATAATCTGTAACAAAACTTCAAGTAATATGTACATAATTAAATTTAAAGAAAGACACTTTTTTCACATGGAGCAGACATATATGCGTATAGCTTACAGATGCTAACAGCTAAGATCGGCGATTTGGTCATGATTTGTCATCGACATGAGTACTGTACTGCTGATCAGCGAGAATAACGAGCAGCGTAATTCGTTAGTGGAAATATTGCCCAGGAGTAGAGTGCAAACCTGAAGCTTTAATGTAGAAGGAATGTGTGATAGGCTGTTTGTGAAATCCTCCTGTTAGCAGATTTTTAAATTACGTAGGAGACATTGTTGTAATAGAGGTGGTGATGAATGAATAGGACAAGTTGATTGTTCCCTTTTTGGCGTGAAAGATTAACGCTTTTAAAATAGGTCTTATTGTACAAAATGGCGCTGTAATGAAAGTGATACGGTACAAAGGTAAGAATGGCGGCAGTCGAGAAAGAAATGGAAGTATTGTTAGCGATTTATAGGAGTTCACAATGGCATCAGAAGCTGCGAAATAAAACACAGGAAGATCGTTGTCGTTATACTTGACTAGAATTTATCGTGGTGTTGACCATCACACGAAAAGTAACGGTGTGTAGTAGAAAAGACTGCGAAGAAGGCATGCGTGAGTTTGTAGAGGAAGTGCTACTATTTAAGGGCGTATATAACTATGCTGAAATCAATAGGCTATAATGAATGTTGGGTGACAGGAAGTGGAAATTTATATTAAGATTTATTTCAAAATTCATTCACGTGATGATCAGTCCCGGTAGTTAAACTGCGCCTCATGGCTAACTTCGTTTGAAGATTTGTTTCTTAGCTATAGTGACAAATATTTTTCCGGTGTTCGCTGGTGAACCTGATTCCGCACCCCGTCTTGTTCTCGTGTGCTGTAGATAGTGTCCCACGGTGAGGTAGGTACTTGGTGCGGCAGGGCATCCGCGACGCAAATGCTGGCCTCAGATTCCCGAGAACATACCGACGCAACCGAGGACAATGCGGTGTCTTACGTAAACGTGGAATTGCTAATGCGGTGCTAGGCGGTTCTCAATCGGTAGCAAGTGGTTCTGCGATATCGCGGCCTCCTGAAACGACGGATTGTTGTCGGGGCCCGGTGTGTGTACGCCGTCCGGGCTGCTTGGTTTGCGGCGGACGGGGGCACAGGACGCGAACGACAGCCTCGACTGATGGCCGCGTGTTCTCGCGTAATGTATGCGAGTGCGCGGCAGCGCCTGGGTAATTTCAAATGCTGATGCAGTCAGCTGTACAAGCAACTCAACGCATGAGAAACCGCCTTGTCCGTCGCAGACTTGTTAGCTAGTGCGTGCACGCGGGATGCTCCTCCAGACATCGGCCAAACTTCCTGCGTAGGGCGCGCCCGGTTCCTGTTGAGGAATGGCTTCCAGCGGAGACACACGCCAGTTGCCGTCTATTTCCTGTCAGCTGCGTAGCCGAGGCTGCCCCGATAGATGCTATCAGCGGGCTGCCGATAAGACGTCCAATTACTCCTCTGTTTAATCGCATCATGCTTGCAGGAGCGGTAGAATCTAGTGATAACGCAAAGACGCGAGACTGCTGCTTATCCGACTCACAGAACGATATAGCAAAGTAGTTGAACGCCGGAGTGAACTTTCAGAGAAGCTGAGACCAAATAATGGTCAAGCCCGTGACCGAAGCCATTGCTCTGCTGAGCTGAGGACCTCTTTCCGCGATCTCGGACAATGACTTTCATTTGTCGAGCGCATTGCTGGATTTGTAATTAACTCGGACCCGTGGTACCGGTTCTCCGAGATGGAACCGACATGAGTGTCCTGGGTGTTTTGGTGACGTGACTCATCACCATTGTCATGTGCGAGGATATCTCAAAGAGTTACATCATCGAAATGTTTTGCCAGCAAGACACTCGCGCTCGATTGCATGCCCAGCAACTGCAATGCCACAACAACTTGATTTTAAACTAGAATCTGAACGATTTTTCAGTTTTCGTAGTCAGTGCTATTTTATCCGCCCTTCAGAACTGTTTAACGCCGTTGCCCAGTCACTTCCCTACTAATATGGAAAACTTACCGTAATTCTCAGTGTTACCTTTATGCCATTGCTTGTCATCACATTACAACTATCCATTATTTATTTGTGTACACCTGAAATGACTGATGTGCCCGAATGACAAGTCACTGAAAATAAGCTGGAACAAAGTGGATACCGATTCAAAAGCAAATAAATATATCGTAGAAAATCGACAATTCGGAAGCGAATAATGCAAAGACGGTATTGAATCGAAAAGAGTGTTAGAATTTATAGCATTCGGTTATAGTGTTTGTCGTGTTGCTGCCTATTGGAGTAATGATTCAAGAAACGATAACCCTTGTACAACAATCCGCTTTGTACATTCTGATGATTTTCTATGCCGGACTGTATAGGCTAAAAAATAGAGCTCAGTGCATGCGAAACTGCGGCGAATTCATAGAGGCATTGTATACAAAGTGAAGAACATTACAACCAGTTGTTAAGGTGAAATTATTTGCATCCAGCTAACGTGGCTGTCACGATACGTCTAAATGTAGGTCTTGAAAATTGCTGGTATAATTGTGTATTTGACCAATGGCATGACTCGATGGACGTAGGTACAAAGTTTTTGAGTTAATGCTAATTTAGTCGCATTGGTATCACGCTGTACAAATACGTTGAAAAGCTATGTGATTTTATTTCGGTGATTAGGAAACGAAATCAACAACGAAATTGACAGTACGAGCATATTGATGTTCCTGTGTATGTAGGATGTTTCGTCCCATAACCTGAAAAATATTTCGGACATTTTGCAACCACCTGTCTTTTCATTTCGTGGTGACTTGTCGAATCCTCGATTTACGCCCTTTGCTGGCTGTATTTCGTACACGAGGTCTTCCCCTCTTTGTGATATTTATCGTTTCGGCTGCTAGCTGAAGTACTCGCTGATGCAAGAATTTTAGTGTTGTCACGGCAGGAAGACAACGTCGACCTTGAATAGAGTGCTCGTGCCGGCATCCGGCCGCCCTCGTAACAGGAAACGTAGGGAGGGATACCAGGAATAGAATAGCCGCGGCCGTCTCTTATCGTGAGTCGAGGTGGCTGGCGATGCAAAGGTGTGGACTTTCTCTGCTGGCACGCAGCGGACGCTTCAAAATAAGCGTGACGTCACAGCCGGCTGGCAGCTACTGCTGCGTTGGGGGGGGGGGGGGGGGGGGGTTGTCGCTATGAGCAGCGAAGCGTGGGCGACGGGCCGGTCGTGCTACTCTGCAGCCGTTGCTGCCACCTGCGGTGCCCCCAATACACTTCGTCTCGTTTCTGTGCTCCCCTGACACTGTCACTCTCTGTAGGCTCTTCATTGTAGTTGCCTTCCAAGTCACATACTTTCCCAGAAACATCTGAAGACATGCGCGGAAAAACGGTCTAACCCTTAAACGTAAAAACGTAGAAATAAGCGTCGCAGTCTACGAGGGTTGGAACTTTAATAGTGGCAACTATTTATTTACAGCTCGTACAAAATAGATACTTGTTTCAAAGTTTTGTGGCCGAGCGGTCCTGGGCGCTTCAGTCCAGAACCGCGCTGCTGCTACGGTCGCAGATTCGAATCCTGCCTCGGGCATGAATGTGTGTGATGTCCTTAGGTTGTTCTAAGTCTAGGGGACTGATGACCTCAGATGTTAAGTGCCATAGTGCTCAGAGCCATTTGAACCATTTTCTTCAAAGCTTTACTGACCTTCAAACGAGTCACAAGCATTGTGTATAACCCGCTGCCAGCGATGTGGAAGTCGTAGGATACTCTTAGCAGTGCCAGTTGTGTTGATAGTTCGAGCGTAGCGGTCTATTGCCCGACGAATTTGTTGCAGTTCTGCAGCGAATACCGTGAGGTGTTTCCTTCAGTTTAGAAATCGACTTGAACTCACGAGAGCTTAAGTCAGGGGAGTGTAGTAGGTGATATAGCAAAAGCAGCCCCATCAGTCAAACAAGGCAGTAACAGCTTGCACTGTACGTGATTGAGCATTGTCTTGCAAAATGATGGTCAGGTCCTGCAGAAAGCACTTCTGTCTCTATGCTGTTCATTTTTGGAACACAACCTACGACCACTTTAGAGACAGAAGTGATGACACTTTCTGCAGAACCTGACATCATTTTGGAGGACAATGCTCAAGCACATACAGTGCAAGCTGATCGATGGGGCTGCTAAGTGCTGTACCACCTACTGCACTCACCTGACGTAAGCCCTCGTGAGTTCAACTCGATTTCTAAACTGAAGGGAACACTTCACGGCATTCGCTTCGGAACTGCCACAAATTCATCGAGGCAATAGACCGCGCCGCTCGAACTGTCAACACAACTGGCACTGCTTAGAGTATTCTACGACTTCTACATTTTGTGATGGCTAAAAAGTTTGTATGCTAGATGCCAATAAAAAGGGAAAAAAAGGACTTCCACATCGCTGGCAACGGGTTATACACAATGCTGGTGTATATTTTTTTTGTTTTCTTTATTGTAATTTCACTCCCCAAAACAGGCGGGTTGGCAGCGGCACAATACGCCGCTCTTCAGCCATGCTGTTGGTACTTTGAAGGTCACTATTTTGTACGAGCTGTAAATAAATAGTTGCCGCTACTAAAATTCCAACTCTCGATTTCTGAGTACGGGAACTATCAAAATAGAAGAGATAAGCGTTGAAATCTGCTGCTGGGTATGGGAACTACCACAACTGACTTTGGTCTCACCCCTAAATACCACGCAGTGGTGAGACTGGTGTCAATTTTGGTAGTTCCCGTACCCACCAACAGATGGCCACACATATCTCTAAGCTCTTACATTTGAGGGTTAGCCCGCATTCCCGCGTATGTCTTCATTTGTTCACTACTCCCCTATTGTTGATTCGTACATATTTCTCGACTTTCTCAGGAGAAATAACACCACTGTTGTACAACATTTATTCCCGAACTGACAGCACATCACCATCAGTTGTAACCTTTAATTCTTACAGCTCAGCCTTATGTAAATATAGAAATAGGCCGATAAAAGCATTCTGTCTGAACGCATAATTTCGATTTAATTTGGACTATAAATGTAAGTTGGATTTTGTTCATTAATAAACAAGTCGAGAAAGTTAAAAATTCCTATCCCTTGTAAGATTAGACAAATATCTCCCCTACAGTCAATTTCCAGTACTATGTTTCTGTTGTCATTGATGTCATTTTACATTCTATTCACTTTTATTACTTTTTGCCGAATTATTGTATCAATACTACTAAACTTTCCGGACTGTTTTACAACTACGGTAAAATCCGTGGAAGCATGAACAAACTCAGAGAATCTCCTATTACAGTCCCATTTCCTCCGGTGCCCAGGTACTGCCCTTGTATATTGTTAAGAATGAGTATTTTTCCCCATTAGTTAGCATTCCCTAGCTTCTTCAAATAGAACTGGTCAAAATGGAATGAGGTATTCGCGCCACGGCACGTGCTAGTTGCACTCGGTCAACCCTTCGTCGTCTTGATAGCAGTCTGTGAGGCTGACATGAGAACCCCTGTAAAGAAGCAGGCAACCAGTGACTGAGAGAAGCCGTGGAAGCCCTGTAGTAGCAGGAAGCTCCACGTTCACTGCGGAGGGCTGAAGGTCAGTTCGGTGTAGCTATGTGAGATATGGGGGGGTGAGTCATGTGTTAGTTTTTCTGCGATTCTCTCTCTCTCTCTCTCTCTCTCTCTCTCTCTCTCTCTCTCTCACTCACTCCAGGTATCGGTTCATTATGATTCTGGAATTAAGTGGTTATTTCTCTATTAAGTTTTTTGCTAAGGCAAGCAGTGTATATATGCGTTCTTGTTGATAGCTGAATAACGCAAATATTTTACATAAAATCGGAACAGTGTCACAAGCACCCATCTGTTTCATCAGTGTTAAGTTTTTTATTTTCTTCTGACAGCTGTTCAGCATTCACTTTTCTTTTATCTGCTTTAGATTCATGCGCTTGTTCTTGTACCGCTTCTTGTTCCTCTTGTTACTACATACCTGAATGTAAACAGTCGGATAGTATGTTCAACAGCAGTTGAAAATAATCGTGAGTCATTCATCAGTTTGAACATTTGTATCTCTGAAGAATTTGTTTTTGTGAGGGCCTTGCAGTCTCTCACCAAAACAACCTTTCAGACATAAACGACAAAATAGTAATAAAGCCATATTCATAACAGTACTTAAAATATTCTGGAGATTAAAAGATTTGATTTCTCTTGCTTTAAATGCTTAGTGTTCTTCAATCGGTTGACTACAAACAAATGTCCATCTTCTATTCAGTTTATCATGAAAGTGGTTATTTTCTATATTAGATTATACTACTGGCGTCATCTATTCCCATTCCGTATACCAATAACAATTGTCACAAATAACACAAAAAATAAAGGTTGACGCATTTCATCAATGTGTTTGAGACAAAATGTATGTTTAAGATTACTTCTAATTAAATTATGTGAACATGTTATGATCACTATTTCCCAATTAAGATTAGAAGTTTTACGCGTATATCTAGGCCAGAAGAAACTGGTTTACTACTGCATATCATTAAACGCATGAAGTAATCAAAGTCTACATTTAGTATTTGATCAGTTAAACTACGTAACAAAATCAGTAAATCTTGGAACATAATATCAGACGGAATTAAAGAAGCATTACGATATAGATAGCCATTATTGCAAGCAGGTAGACGTAAAAATGTGTTGAGCTCATGTAAATCATAAGTTGTAATAATTATTGGCTCTTTAATACGTGATAAGATCTCATCAAACTGATATGGTGGAATAAGTCCTTCTTCACACGGATTATATTCATCGGAAGTGTTTTAAGTTTCCCTCGCTAGTTTTTCACCCTTGTTTGTGCGTTCTGTAATTGGCCAGTAATATTGTCTCCTCCTTGTGCTAAGCGTAGCTGTAAGTTTCTGGTATATCTTTTGAGAAAAGTTCAGTAAACAAAAGTTTTTCATTTTTTCGGGAGAAATCATTTGACTTTTCGGTGTGGCAAGATTAGTGATCATCACATCTCGTATTTTTTTAAAGTAAACTGCTTGCTAGCCGTTGGCCACAGCTGTACTACTCTGATTCTACTGCGCTGACTCTACATCTGAACTTCGTGCGTACCCACGCGTTTCTCTTTCGCTGTCACATCAGTGCTACGTTCTCTTATACCAATTCCATCTGCAGCACTTCACAATGTTCATTTTGTGAACCACGGAGAGCAAAGAAATTTCATCAATAATTCATGTTCTACAGAGCTACTTTTTGCCTTTATAGACTTTCATTTGAGCGCATGGAACTGTTGCCAATATTTGTATCTACACTGTTTTCTTTACCAGTTTGTCATCTATCTCGTGTCGGTAGACACTTCATTCTCGCTATTATTTCTGACACGTTTTCTTTCCCAGTTTCAATATACACTGTTATACATTTCTCAGATGTTGATGACCACACTCAACGTTGCTTAAACTCGACCGTTATATCTATACAAGTTAATATTAACATACTTGCACTAACACATAACAAAAGTATATTCAGTTGTAAATGACAAACTGGTGATGAAAACAGGGTTATCCCAACTATTAATGGTTTGGTCACTCATTCATTCGTAAAGCACTGTGATGGTAAGACCAATTTTATTTCTCGTACGGACAGTGTGTGCAAAAAGCAAACGTTTTGTAAAATATCTACAGGAGCATTGTAGAGATTGTATCCGTCGATACTTCTTTTCATGTTGCAATCGTGTCATAAAAGCAAAGATAAGCGAAGTAGTGGTTTTGCTTCGAATGTTCTTGCGAAGGACCATACCAACACAATATTTTCCGACAGACGATTTAATAGCAAATAGTATCTGTGGAGAACAGGCATGACATTTTAGAACTGCCCAGAGCACGCTACTAAGTGAATACCAGCAAATGTTCATATCTATAAAATTGTTTTTGGTAACATTTTGACGTGACAGTCAACTGATTTCCATTTTCAATCAATGGGTAGTGGGTTCATGCAGTCTGGCTAACTCCATGTGAATGGCATTTGGCCCTACCTCAGTATATCCCTTTCCTGATAAATCTGCCACAACATCCCGCTCTCTAAAAAGGAAATTAATAACTCGTTTGTCCCAGGTACTAAATGGTATGTTGCACTTCATTTCTTTAAGAAATAATTTAGTTGGTCACGTGGTATCTGTTGTCGCTCCCAAGTTTTAATCGAGCTTTTATTCGTCTAATACTGCGCTTTTTACTTTCCCCTCGTTTTTCTTTGTTCCATCTTTAATCCATAAAGTCCTCCGACACCCAAACTGTGTCACAGCTACATAAAACTCTTTGGTGAAAATAAGTACATCTAGTAATCTATGAAGCTACTGATTGCAAGACTTCCGGGCTTTGTCTCTGATACAGAATTATTTCCAGAAGCGAGTTTTCTTAAGAGACGCAGTGAGCATTGACATTCAGCCTCGTAGAGGACATTTCTCTCTCTCTCTCCCCCCTCTCTCTATCTCTAGCTATCCAACTCTTTGTAGAAAGCGACGTTCCGAAGCAGACCGCCTGCGGAATCAAGAGCCCACCAGCGTAAATATTCACGCCAGTTGCCAAATAATATCGGTATACGAAATTTATCGCTTCGCGCGCCGCGCAGGCAACTGACAATATGTCAAGAGCGAAATCCGGGCCTGTAATTCTTCATATGCAACAAGTGGTCATAATCGACGCCGAACAATACGTCCCCCTTTAAAAAGAAAAAAAAAGGTCCACGCGCTTGTGTAGATAGACGATAACTGCAGAGAGATAAAACAAAAAAAATAGCTGCCGAAAGAACTGGCTGTGTACTATACTGCGTGTGCGCTTTTTGTGTGTGTGTGTGTGGAAAGTCCCCACCGGTTGAGTCTTTCTTTCCGTTTGACCGACAGCTCCACCGTGGCTATCTGAGCCGGCGCCACGCCTGTTTGTTCAGTTGAGTTTTCTCGTTTTTTCTGTTGTGTTTTGTTCTTTACTCTGAAGTGTTTGTTTCCGTTACTATATTCGGGCGTGCCTCAACGTGTTTTTTTATGTACACGCCAATGTTTTTACAGTTTAGCTCGTTGTGTTACGTGTTGTTTGGGAAGGAAAGTGGTTGTATTGTCCATTTCTTTGCTGCTACGGACCCGAAGTGTGAGGTCAGTGTTTTTCTCCTGTTTGTTGAGAAAGGAAAGCGCAAGTCTTACATCGAATTGTGAAGTCTCTTGTGTACAGAGAATAATAGTATATTGTTGACTTGTTGGAAGTTACGTTTTCTTTTTCTTCACAACTGCGTCTCACTAACTCACCAAAGACCGAGACGCCCCGTGTGTGAATAAAAACGTATTTTGTTTCGCGAAGCGTAATGCGGACGAGTCTGAAAGAAGAACTGAGAGTGACTCGAGGCGACAAGTGGGTGCTGTTTGTGTACTGATAGTAAGTAGATCACTACTGTATAAAGCATCGCTCGTGTGTTGTCAATTTTTTATTTTCCTAATTTCTAGAAGAAATAAGAGATCAACAAGCTACCAAAAGATGTGCTTTTTGGTTGCAGGTTAGTTTGTTTTTCTCGTCTGTGATTTCTCCATCGAAAATGAAACGCGACCAAAACATAGATTAATTTTATATCAGTTACCTTATTTAAGGAGCCTTGTACAGTTTTAGCATAATAAAGTTACTTGTAAAAATTGAAAATATTACGTACAATATTCATCACTGCAAAAGTATACAGCTCCATCGTTTGTATGTACTCATTAGAATACTGATAAGAACTAAAAGTGTATATTGAAATGCAACCATTAAATCAAACTGATCTATAATTTCCTTGATATTTACATGTTCATATTATATTTTTGTCGCATAGCATTCCGATAAAGCCAAAAGACGTGTACCTATACTTAAGTTCGTTACAATACATGATTTATAAAATCAAATATTTTCTTTATTTTAAAAAGCACCCTAGTATTCAATAGAGAAAAGTTCCGCTTTCTACAATACAATGCGAGAAGTTTTCTTTGTGTTCGTACGTAAAACTTCACTGATCCAACATATAAAACCACCTTGGGTACTGATCCTTTACTAACTTACTGATTGTGATCCTCCTTACTCCTGAAAACCGTTTTCAGCACAGAAAACCCAGTTATCAGTACTATACAGTGAAAGTAATTCTACTTGATGATTGCTTGGTTTTGGATGATGTTAAACTCTATTTTTACTAATGCAGCGGAAGCAAGTTCCAGTCAATCACAAAGGAAGAAGAATCAAGAAAGAAATTCTTACATCCTATTAACTGGTCCGTAACATATACTTTGCTATGAGACAGCTGATAATATGAAACAATATTTCGCTGAACTATACCCGTAAGAAGGTAGTTTAGCCACTTTAGTTCTGAAGTTTGTTGAGTCACCTATACACTCGAATTTTCGATACCTAGGCGATTCTTTAAGTTCACGAAGACATATTACTCATTGTCCACAACTATAATATGGATGACTATGTGTATTGCAGTTTTATTGTGGTGGATAACAGGTCATGACACCCGTGTTCCCAGTCGTCTCTACTGAACTATGCGTGGCAGTCTCCAAGAATCACTCTTAAAAATTAGCACAACCGTAGCACTTAAAAGCACCAAGAAAATCATTCGAAGCACATTCTTTAGTCCTGAAATATATCTGCCTTCATTTTCTTCCATATTTAGTTTATTTCGGAAGGACTCGAATGACTCTCTTATTAGTGTTATTTGATCTAAAAACTGATATACAAAGGCCACATAAAAATCCACCTGTCTTAAGAGAGAACCAGAAAGAACACTACGGGGGTCGCACTCATATTTCCGTGTCGCTTGTCAAAATATTTGACTGCCCGTCATGCACACATCTTTAAGTAGTCCTGCGTGTCACAGTTTTTAGAGTCATGTTGAAATCGGCTTTGGCAATCGCGTGACATCAGTCCTTCCCTTCATCCAACCATGGTAGGTCTCTATAATTGACAAAATCCAAGCGTGATTTCAACAGCATTACACCTCGAGGTCGTTTATTTCCGCACACACCGTACAGGCAATCACAGAACAGTAAACAACCATGGAGGAGGCTGTCATAGAAAAGTAAACAACTGTGGACGAACCAACTGAAGCAACTTCAGAATCAACACTACAGATCGTTCTTTACACCAAATGGGCCTTTTTTTTGGAAATGTACCTCAACCGTCACATTCCCTGAGAGTGACAACAATGTGATTTTGTTAACTATATCACGAAGTGAGGTGAGACGTAATTGTGATGCGGTATGATGCAGTAGAGTAAAGATGTGGAGAAGGGAACACGAACACACATTGGACACAACTAAACGGCATGAAGTTCGATGATTTCAACTCAGAACATTAGCTTGACGAATGATTGCTCTACAAAACCTTTTATTGCAACTCAGTCATAAGCTGCAAAATCAGACTTGTCAAGTCCTGGTATTGAGTTATTACTGTTATTTAAAATAAAGACATGACAAGTTATTTTACAGCTTATGCCTGAGTTCCTCTACAGAAATTTTTGCCCTTTTGCAACTCATGGTTAATCATATCTGAAGATGATAATTGTGTTAGCGAAACCAATAATCGTTTGTGACATTGTGCTAATGAAAGTATTAATGTAAATATTTTTATAATGATTTTTAACATTGGTGAGTTGCATGCTGGGGATTACAGGGACAGACAAAAAAAAAAAAAAAAAAATGAATGACAGAACTGAATAGTGTACGAGACGGAGTTTTTGACTCCACTGAAAACGAAGTGGTGGGGTCTAACATACGTAACCAGGCGGAGGAATGATGAAGCAAAAGTTGTTCGCCGGATTCCAAGAGGTAAGATGAGTCCGAGATGACGACCTAATGGAAGGTGGGTAGAACTTAGAAAACAGGCCCGCTGCATGGTGAAGTCTAGAGAGCGCCATTTTAACGCTGTATGCTGTGTGTAGCAGTTATTGTATACTACTTCATCCAACACTAAAACAAGAAAACCAATCATAATAGCAAGAAATTGTGACTGATAGTGACTACTGTAAAATATACTTACTACTTAAAACAGTAACATCAGAAAAAGAGTCAATATGGCTGATAATTTACGTAAATTTTGCGAATTGTGTAATAAAAAGAGATGAATTTCATCAGCGCCATTAATTTCAACTCTTTTGCCTAAAATGAAAGTTTCATGCGTCATACGCCTCCTTATGATTGGAATCCAGTCCAAACACATGACTTTTTAATATAAGTATTATCAGTAGTGTGCAGTAGCCGGATTATAATTGTTTAACTAGCATAACACAGTCGCAGAGCTTATCTGTCGGTACGTTTTGAGCAGCGATGGAAATCAGGATTAAAAAGATATATGATTCCGCGTCAGTCACCAAGTTTTCTTTCATTCATTCATGTTTCGCATGTTGGACCGCCGAAATCGCCACTGCCTACCACTAACAACACACGTAAAAGGTGCCTTCCACCTTTAACCATCGAAGCACACAGTGGGTGAAATAAAACTTTGTGACTGACGCATAATTTCAAATTATTTCATTCTAATTAACAGTCGCAGACCTCACAGCACACTCCGCAATGGATTTAACAGAACTCAAGAAACTACAGAGTACAGCTGCCACAATTCAAACAATTACGCCGCCCATCCCAAAAATTCTGAGAGTGATTTTATTCGTGGCGATTGAGCGACGTCAGCACAGCAACTACTGTCGCCGCTTGAACTAACAGGTGTAAACAATAAATGTGCATTCAACCAGTCAATTGTGAGCACGCAGTGGTAAGTAGTGGACGGGCGGCACTAGTGTGTTAACGTTGTTGTGTCACAAATCACCATTTTAACTTTCTTTTTCAATTCAGTCTTGAATCTTTTTCTACCTACCGAATGTTATTTCTACCACCAATCACTGTTGTTGTTGTTGGGGTCTTCAGTCCTGAGACTGGTTTGATGCAGCTCTCCATGCTACTCTATCCTGTGCAAGCTTCTCCATCTCCCAGTACCTACTGCAACCTACATCCTTCTGAATCTGCTTAGTGTATTCATCTCTTGGTCTCCCTCTACGATTTTTACCCTCCACGCTGCCCTCCAATACTAAATTGGTGATCCCCTGATGCCTCAGAACATGTCCTACCCTTCTTCTAGTCAAGTTGTGTCACATACTCCTCTTCTCCCCAATTCTATTCAATGCCTCCTCATTAGTTACGCGATCCACCCATCTAATCTTCAGCATTCTTCTGTAGAACGACATTTCGAAAGCTTCTGTTCTCTTCTTATCCAAACTATATATCGTCCATGTTTCACTTCCAATCATGGCTACACTCCATACAAATACACTCCTGGAAATTGAAATAAGAACACCGTGAATTCATTGTCCCAGGAAGGGGAAACTTTATTGACACATTACTGGGGTCAGATACATCACATGATCACACTGACAGAACCACAGGCACATAGACACAGGCAACAGAGCATGCACAATGTCGGCACTAGTACAGTGTATATCCACCTTTCGCAGCAATGCAGGCTGCTATTCTCCCATGGAGACGATCGTAGAGATGCTGGATGTAGTCCTGTGGAACGGCTTGCCATGCCATTTCCACCTGGCGCCTCAGTTGGACCAGCGTTCGTGCTGGACGTGCAGACCGCGTGAGACGACGCTTCATCCAGTCCCAAACATGCTCAATGGGGGACAGATCCGGAGATCTTGCTGGCCAGGGTAGTTGACTTACACCTTCTAGAGCACGTTGGGTGGCACGGGATACATGCGGACGTGCATTGTCCTGTTGGAACAGCAAG
Source organism: Schistocerca serialis cubense (assembly GCF_023864345.2). Taxonomy (NCBI): domain Eukaryota; kingdom Metazoa; phylum Arthropoda; class Insecta; order Orthoptera; family Acrididae; genus Schistocerca; species Schistocerca serialis. The sequence goes on along the minus strand of NC_064643.1, from coordinate 633,590,230 downwards.
TTCCCTTGCCGGTCTAGGAATGGTAGAACGATGGGTTCGATGACGGTTTGGATGTACCGTGCACTATTCAGTGTCCCCTCGACGATCACCAGTGGTGTACGGCCAGTGTAGGAGATCGCTCCCCACACCATGATGCCGGGTGTTGGCCCTGTGTGCCTCGGTCGTATGCAGTCCTGATTGTGGCGCTCACCTGCACGGCGCCAAACACGCATACGACCATCATTGGCACCAAGGCAGAAGCGACTCTCATCGCTGAAGACGACACGTCTCCATTCGTCCCTCCATTCACGCCTGTCGCGACACCACTGGAGGCGGGCTGCACGATGTTGGGGCGTGAGCGGAAGACGACCTAACGGTGTGCGGGACCGTAGCCCAGCTTCATGGAGACGGTTGCGAATGGTCCTCGCCGATACCCCAGGAGCAACAGTGTCCCTAATTTGCTGGGAAGTGGCGGTGCGGTCCCCTACGGCACTGCGTAGGATCGTACGGTCTTGGCGTGCATCCGTGCGTCGCTGCGGTCCGGTCCCTGGTCGACGGGCACGGGCACCTTCCGCCGACCACTGGCGACAACATCGATGTACTGTGGAGACCTCACGCCCCACGTGTTGAGCAATTCGGCGGTACGTCCGCCCGGCCTCCCGCATGCCCACTATACGCCCTCGCTCAAAGTCCGTCAACTGCACATACGGTTCACGTCCACGCTGTCGCGGCATGCTACCAGTGTTAAAGACTGCGATGGAGCTCCGTATGCCACGGCAAACTGGCTGACACTGACGGCGGCGGTGCACAAATGCTGCGCAGGTAGCGCCATTCGACGGCCAACACCGCGGTTCCTGGTGTGTCCGCTGTGCCGTGCGTGTGATCATTGCTTGTACAGCCCTCTCGCAGTGTCCGGAGCAAGTATGGTGGGTCTGACACACCGGTGTCAATGTGTTCTTTTTTCCATTTCCAGGAGTGTACTTTCAGAAACGACTTCCAGACACTAAAACTCTACGTTAACAAATTTCTCTTCACTGTAGATTAAAATTCTCGGTGTCTCCAGTGGGTTCCATCCATTACCAGGCGTATAAAAGAAGTAATACAGTCTCTTCTGCAGTCTGACTTACAAAATGTCTCTCTGTAACACACCGCACAAAATTCCTTTTGCCCGGAGTAGTGCCGCAACTCGATGTGACATGGGCTCAGCAAGTCATTGGAAACCCCCTGCAGAAGTATTGAGCCACACTGCCCCTATAGCCGTCCATAGTTGCGAAAGTGTTGCCCGTGCAGGATTTTGTGCGCAGACTGACATCTGAATTATGCCCCGTGAATGTTGATGAGGTTCATGTCGTGCTATCAGGATGGCCAAATCATTCGCTCGGACTGTCCAGAATATTCTCCCAGCCAGTCGCGAACAATTGTGAAAATTCATTTGTTGTTTGGGAACATGAAGTCCGTGAATGGCTGCTCTCCAAGTAGCCAGACATAACCATTTCCAGTCAATGACAGGTTCAGTTGGAGCTGAGGACCCAGTTCATTCCATGTAAACACAGACCGACCACTATGGAGTCATCACCAACTTCCACAGTGCCTTGTTGGCAGCTTTGGTCCCTAGCTTCGTGGGGTATGCGCAGCACTCGAACCCTGCCATCAGCTCTTACCAACTGAAATCTGGACTCGGGTCTTCGAGTGTCTAGCGCCCAACAGACACGGTCACGAGCCCAGGAGAGGCACTGCCGGCAATATCGTGCTGTTAGCAGAGGTTCTCGCATCAGTCGTCTTCTGCCATAGGCCATTAGGGTCAGCCGGCCAGAGTGGCCGAGCGGTTCTAGGCGCTGCAGTCTGGAACCGCGCGACCGTTACGGTCGCAAGTTCGAATCCTGCCTCGGGCATAGATGTGTGTGATGTCCTTAGGTTAGTTAGGTTTACGTAGTTCTAAGTCTAAGGGACTGATGACCTCAGAAGTTAAGTCCCATAGTGCTGAGAGCCATTTGAAACATTGAGGTCAAATTTCGTAACACAGTCCTAACGGATACGTTCGTCGTACGCCTCACATTGATTCCTGCCTTTATTTCGGGCAGTGTTACATGTCTGTTACACTGACAACTGTACGCAGACGTCGCTGCTCTCGGTCGTTAAGTGAAGGCCGTTGGCTACTGCGTTGTCCATGGTGAGAAGTAATGCCTGAAATTTGGTATTCTCGGCACACTCTTGGAACTGTGAATCTCGGAAACTAAAATCCCTAACGATCTCCGAAATGGAGCTTCTGACTCCAACTACCATTCCGCGCTCAAAGTCTGCTAATTCTCGTATTGCGGCTGAAACGACGTCGGGCACCTTTTCACATGAATCACCTGAGTGCAAATGACCGCTCCGCCACACACTGCTTTTTTATAACTTGTCTGCACGATACTGCCGTCATCTGTATGTATGCATATCGCTATCCCGTAATTTTACCACTTCAATGACTTTGCTGATATTGCCATCAGGTCATCACCACATCAGCAAAAGTGGAACTGCTACAGCCTGTCGCAAAGCAATGGGCAATTAAGTAGACTGGACTCTGCTTTAGGAGGCTCTCTTTGCTGTGTACGTCATACAGCGGATGATGAATCGGACTCACTCGCACCACGTCACATTTTAGTGTTACTGTTACTAGTAACATAATAAATGAATAATTGCTGAACTGGTGCAAAATAGCCACAGAAGTCATATTCACTAAACGTCACCAGATATAATGAATCAATATTTGGATCTGCTCTATTATAACCACTTGCGGTGTATTGTAAAACGTAACATACGGTATCTTCCCGAAACCTAAGCGAAGTATTTGTGTTTTCCTCTCTAAGTTTACATTTTATTGATACTGAATTTCCAGTTCAGTAACACGAGTTAATTTGCATGTAACGTACTTATGATGGGATAAAAATGATATTTTCCAGCCTAGTCGGATAAGTGGCAAAAACAAAGCGTGTAAGAGAAGAGTTTCTTGTGTAACAGCGTGTATTGCAATGCATGCTGTGGAAATGAATCATGTCAAATTATTTTTTATAAATAAGAAGGGGCTGAAGCAGGAAATGATGGTAGGCTAATAAACACACCATCTATCATTACACTACCAGGAAAGACACGAACTTACAAACGTGAAAAGTATCAGACTGTCAATCTCACGTTTCAGGTCTCTAAACGTACTAACTGGGATGATATATTGAAAAATTGACAAAATATTGCATTGAGACCGGTAGAGCGAAGTGAAAGGAAGGCAATGAACTAATTCTTAATAGCTACAAGTAAATTAATCCCGATGCATTCATACAAGGATGTGTCTAGAGAAAACTTTCGGGAATGGAAGATCCATTAAAATGTTACAAATCTCTCGCCAGAAGGACGTACGGTACAGAGGTAGCATAATAGTCTCCCAAAATAAACGACAAGTGGAACTAATGAAAGTGTAACCCCTTACGAGAGGTGATAGTCTGGGAAGCCCTATCTTTTCATAGCAGAAACCCTTTGGTTGTCACCCGCCGCACCCTTACAGCACAGCGGTAGGTCGACGATATTCTACGCTCCATTTTGTTGCCCTTCGTGGCAAGCCGTACTGGGCTTAAATTTCAACACGATAACGCCTACCAGCACACAGCGAGAGTTTCTGCTGCTTGTCTTGGCGCTTGCCAAACCCTACATTGGCCAGCAAGGTCACCGGTCTGTCCCCAACTTAGAACGTTAAGATCCTTATGGACAGAGTCCCCAAGCCAGTTCGAGTTATGGACGATCTAACGGGCAAATTGGACAAAATTTTGCACGATATCCCTCAGGACGACATCCAAAAAACGCTATTAGTCAATCAAATAACTACTTGCATAAGTAGTGGAGGTGGAGCAATGCGTAGTAGACTTGCTCAATTTTAGAAGCTCTTTCTGTTGAATAAATATTTTTTTCTTTCTTTTTTTAAAATTGTAATCGTTTGTTCGGCCGCACATGTACATCACACCTGCCAAATTAATCAGCGTGAGACTGCGAGCGATGATGGTGATGGGCAAGTAACGCTACCTGTGTATTGCGTAAAAGGTTGGGAATTTAGATTGGACGCGAAGCGTGCTCAGGTAGCCGCATGTTTAATGCGAACACGCGCATAAAGCGGGAAATCTGGGTTCGAGTGCCTGCCTGGCACGAACTTTCACTTGTCGCCCTGTACATACTTGAATGCGACTGACGAGGAATTTCAGTTTCGTCGAGGACATATTCGCCCTGAGAACAATGTGTCACACAATGCCGGCCGAAGTGGCCGTGCGGTTAAAGGCGCTGCAGTCTGGAACCGCAAGACCGCTACGGTCGCAGGTTCGAATCCTGCCTAGGGCATGGTTGTTTGTGATGCCCTTAGGTTAGTTAGGTTTAACTAGTTCTAAGTTCTAGGGGACTAATGACCTCAGCAGTTGAGTCCCATAGTGCTCAGAGCCATTTGAACCATTTTTTTGTCACACAATCGTACCTTTACAGCATTGTACGTTGAAGAAGCAATGAAAGAAAATTTCAGAAAAAGAGGAAAAGAAGAAGAGATGCAAACACTAAGGAACGCTGTATATCCAGCCTTTCATGTCGATGGAGAGGAAGAGTTGCAAGAATCTTCGAACTGTCTGATCAATGGGGCATAAAACAAATGAAGGAAAGATGAGGACCATGAACAGTAGAAAAATAGAATAGAGACATGCTCAACATCAAAACTGGGAAAGACACTTAGAGTGAAAGAATCCTGTCTGGAAAACAAGATTGCACGAAATATTAGAAGTGAGCAAGACGTTAGGAGAAGACTGTTTCTGATTAAGAAGAATTTCTGCAGTGAGAAAGGTAGTCTGACATCAAATTTATGTGGGGGACAAAATTATAAGGAAGTGAAATATGGACTGTAAGAAAATCGGAGGGTACGCTGGAAGTATTTGAAATGTGGTATTAAAGACAGGTTTTGAAAATCGGGTGGGTATGTTAAATGTAAGATAAGGCGCTACCGGAAAGAGGAAGGAAAACTTAACTGCATCAAGGGAAACGTCATTTGAGCACAAGAACTGGACAAAAATATGGAAACACATATTCTAAGACGGGACGCGGCAGTGTTTTGTATAAATCTCCTTCTACTGAGCCACACGATCATACCTCAAAAAAATTTTCACCTGGGTGTTTGTCTGGAATTACTAATTACATTTGTGACTGGTATTGTACTAATAGAATACTATTTTTCTGAGTTCCGTACCGTACACAGATTTAGATTTCTGAACGTTTGAAGCGTGTTAAAAGAAATTTTAAATTCCCATGTTTCACCTTACAGGCCATTTTAAAATACAGTCTACAAAAAAAAAAAAAAAAATACAACAATGGTACAGAAAGTACATGTTCGGTGTACTGACACACGAAAATTTCCCGGTGCAAAACTGAGCTCGTGGGTGTTAATGTATTGCAACACTACGCGACCATTAAACAGCGCACATACATCCGGGAGAGAGAGCGCATAACGTGCAAGCCTAAGAACTAAAGCCAGAATGTTTGTTGAGTACAGTAATAGCGTAAGGTTTGTAACTTATTTGTGGTATTCAGTGAATGTGATGTGAGCTCTTTTTTATACAAAGTGTAGTACTTGACAACTGTACACTGGATATTTTTAAACAGAATCTTCAATAACTGAGCATTCCGTGTGGAGTTACGAGAGAGTCCTGTGTTGGACGCTTTGCTGAGCCGTCGGGAAATAACTAGAGATTTAAAAGCAGAGAACGTTGCTTTTTGGAAATATGATTTTATTGAGATTGAATTGAGGAATGTGAAGATATTCAGGTAATCTTTCTGCTGCATTGTTTGCATACGTGTAATTTATAATGAGTTTTGAAAAGCAACTTTTTAGCATGATTTTTCATTATTGGTTCGGGTCAGTTATTTGACTGTCGAGACAACATTTAGCAAAATTATCTGCTCACATGATTTGCACTCCTAGATTCACCACCACTTTACCTTTTCAGTAACGAATTTCAAGAGAGAATTGCATTTTTTTAAAGAAATCATTGTTATGAAGATAGTTGTAACTGTTAAGGAAAAATTAGTGGTAAGTGCTATGGGACCAAACTGCTGAGGTCATCGGTCCCTAAGCTTACACAGCACTTAAACTAAAGTACGCTAAAGGCAACAGACACATGCACACCCATGCCCGAGGGAGGACTCGAACCTCCGACGGGAGCAGCCACGTGAACCGTGACAAGGCGCCCGAGGCCGCACGGCTACCCCGCGCGGCCAACTGTTAATGAATCAAGAGTTCCACAGTACAGTTTGTAAATGCTAGTCTGTTCTACATCATTCAGTATGTTCAGTTACTTCTACTGTCGTCTCCCGAAAATTTGTTTTGTAGTGCTGTGTCGTCGTCGCTTTGGACTTAGTGGAACACAGTCATTCAAAGTAAAATATGTTATAATTAGTATAATTACATTTCTTTGCATTGCACTTTGGCTTGGTTTAATTTCTTTAGATGGTTTTCTGTCGTGCTGCATGTTAACATTTATCACTTTTGAGCAGTAATGAGTCTTTGTTGCTGTCAGGTAAGTCACGAAAGCTTGTTAGAGCCAGTATAACGTCACAGTCAGCACACAGTAAAAACATTCACATCTGTGCATTGCATTAAAAAATTACTATCAGGTTCAGTTTCGGCAAAGTCCAGTTCAGATTTCATTACTTTGTCCCACGTTCTTATTATTACAATGCAGTGTTACGTGTTCACCTGTGTGTAGGGTTGCCAACCGTCACGATGTATCGGAACCGTCACTGTTATGCACCTTCATGTCTCGACATCCCGAAAAATTCCAACTTTGTCCCGATTTTGCAAAATACTGTTACGAGCTTGGCGCAAGTACTGAAGTAACGCCATCTATTACCGCAACATGTAAATTTTATTTATGCTAACAAGTTTATGTTGACAAAGTCGTCTCACAGACAGAGTTGCATGTTGCGTAACCTGCATTGACTGACTTCGCAAGCACCTTCTTTGTCTAGCGCCATCATTCGAGAAAATAGCAGACTTCTCCAGTAGAACGGGGCTGGAACTATTTAAGCAGCGCCATATGGATGAATCGGACAGTTGCCATCTGAGTAGCGATCTAATAAAACGATTCTTTCTGAACGTAATGCGAACAACGTTTGCAAGTTAGTAATGCTTGAAGTGTTTACTGCGGGTATAGTGGTCGTGAAGTGTGTAGTGACGTGTACTTCGATGACTAAAGTGTTTGCCGTCTAATAAACGTATCTTATCATAGCATACGAAAATACCTAAGGATGTAAACAGAAAGTATCACTTTCCACACGATTACACAAAAGAGTGGTCTTTCGCCAAAATAAGACGTACGGATCAGGAAGCGATGTGTGAGATTTGTAGCTGTTTCATCTCAGTAACGTACGGTGGTACGGCAGATGTGAGGCGTCACATTTCTACGAAGAACCGTACAAATGGATTCGCGGTAGCATCGACAACAAAGCCTATTTCTACATTATTGATTAAAGAAGATGCTAGGGAAGAACTGTTCGTTGCTGCTGCAGAACTAACAACAGCTTATAAAGTTGACAAGCATCATCAATCCTTCAGCTTTCGTGACTATACCGTAAAACTGAGTGCCACGACGTATTCTGATTCCAAAGTCGCTGCAAAGCAGTCTACAGCCAGGACAACAGCTAAAGCGATTGTTAAAAATATTCTCGCACCACACTCCGTGTCCGAATGCATAAAACAATTGCAAGAAGTTTCATTTTACTACATAAGTACCGACGCATCGAACCCCAAGGGTGAAAAGATGTTTCCTTTAGTTGTTCAATACTTCACTGAAATTGACGGAATTCAACGGAAGCTGTTGAAATGTGATTAGCTGAATAACGAAACATGGGAGAAAACTACAAAGTTTCGTGCAGACGCTTTAAGACAACTGCAGATTGCATTAGATAAATTAATCGCTTTTTGTGGAGAGAACCCCAGCTCCAATTTCGGAGGGCTTGATGACGCGGCCAGCGGCATCAGTTTCACCAAATTGAAGAAGAACTATAAAAAAGTCTAGAAGGAATTGATTGGCTTGCCCATATTCTACACAATACTGTACGAACTGCTGCTGGAGTCTTAACTGTCGAAACTGAAATGATCTTCATGAAAATATTTAATTATCTTTTAATATACACGGTAAAGACAGAGAAACTGAAAGAGTTCTGCTTTTACGTTGCTGTCTGTCATAAGACTCTTCGATCTTACTTAAAAACAAGATGACTGTTGTTAATGCCCACTGTTTAGAGAATTCTTAAGCGTCGGATTCCATTAAAACAATTTTTTGGCGCCGAAGACGGGCCACCTAAAACAATTTCAAATTTTCTCAGTAATCCTATGAATGAAATTTATTTCATGTTTCTGCAGTCACGCTTCGCTCTGTTTGAAAAAAAGCATAGAGAAGAATAAAGTCTCGATACTTGAAATAAGAAATATATTAATTGACACTCGAAGAAATCGGAATGAAAGGAAGAGTGCCAATTTTATTGGAATGCAAACCAAAATGAATTTGAACAAATTAAAGAATGAGAACCGTAAACAAGAAATAATTTGATTTCGTAATCTGAGAAAGTGACAATGCCTTTCTATACCATGGCATTTGTTTGCTTATAGAAATGAGCTATTTCTTTTAATAAATAACAAGCATTTGATTGGACGACGTTGTCTGAAACCCCAGATTGGCTGATGATAGAAAGCACTGTTATATACCTGGCTAAAAATAGTGTGAAGATTTCAGGCGACTATTGATTTACGGAATATATGTACCTGAAGAGCTTTTCAGAAACTAAGCGCGACCCAGAAGAATGAAATTCAAAGCACTCTGTAGAAGAAAGGCGGATTTACTTTCTTCAGGAAACCGAAAATTCTGAACGCAAATACTATCTGATAAAATTATGCAAGTCTTTGTTTTCTATTCCCGCTCACAACGCCACTATGGAAAGAGTATTTCGGTCTTGTCGGACAAGTGGACTGATGATAGCAATTGATTGCTGCCAGGGACTGTGGAATCAGTCTTACAGTGCCAGTTTAATTACGTACAAGCTGACTGGTATGGAGTTTTATGAATACGTAAAAGAGAAAAAAGATTTGCTGAAAAAGGTGAATGAAATCTTCCGAAAAGTATAGTGTACCAACTACTTTTGCCATAGCAAGTACCATGTAGTTTTGTTCTAAATAAAAAGTAACTTTATTACGTAATTTTTTTTTTTTTACTTCATTTCTACACTCCCATCTCTGAGTGTTGCGACGAGGTCCCAGCTAGGTATGGAAACCTTACCTGTGTGTCATTTCGAGCTGGGAATTTTTTTAGTCAGTTTTGGTACGTAAGTTTGCAATGCAATTTTTACAGAAGCGATTTGGACAGTTATTCTAGAAAATTTCGGTTTGTAATTTTATGTATAATTTTTACGCAGTTAGTGTCTGTGTATTGGAATTGTAAGACACGTATTGTGACGTCACGCTTTGTAGCGCTGTCCACTGCGCTGCACAATACAGAGTTTCACAGGACAGCTTTTTTTAGGATAAGTTTCACATTTTCTAAATTTTTTGGATAAAATTAATTGCGGTACCTTTACAAAGTTGTAGATGGGTTTTCTGACTATTTTCATCAGATAGCATTTACATAAGCACATCACTTGCATTGTTCGGTTCACATTACAACACAGACATACACGAAAGTTTAAGAATGTGAAAGCAGTAGTTAACATACACAACAACAAACAACATAATAAGCAAAACAGCTACAGTAGACATCTTTGGAACTAATGCCACGTTCTAGCTCACTGTACGCTGATCATCCAGAACATTATGACCACGTACCTAATAGCCGCTGTGTCCACCTTTGGCACGGATAACAGCGGCGACGCGTCGTGGCATGCGTACTATGAGGCGTTTGGTAGGTCGCTGGAGGGAGCACCACATGTGCACACACAAGTCACCTAATTCTAGGGAAGGGGCGATGAGCTCTGACGCCATGCCCAATCACGTGCCAGATGTGTCGATCGGGTTCAGGTCTGGCGAGTTGGAAGGCAAGCGCATCAATTGGAACTTGCTACTCTGTTCTTCGAACCACTCCCTCACACAAAAACATCAACAAAAGCACAACGAGGATAATGGAATGTAGTCGAATTAAGTCGGGTGATGCTGAGGGAATTACACTCCTGGAAATGAAAAAAAGAACACATTGACACCGGTGTGTCAGACCCACCATACTTGCTCCGGACACTGCGAGAGGGCTGTACGAGCAATGATCACACGCACGGCACAGCGGACACACCAGGAACCGCGGCGTTGGCCGTCGAATGGCGCTACCTGCGCAGCATTTGTGCACCGCCGCCGTCAGTGTCAGCCAGTTTGCCGTGGCATACGGAGCTCCATCGCAGTCTTTAACACTGGTAGCATGCCGCGACAGCGTGGACGTGAACCGTATGTGCAGTTGACGGACTTTGAGCGAGGGCGTATAGTGGGCATGCGGGAGGCCGGGCGGACGTACCGCCGAATTGCTCAACACGTGGGGCGTGAGGTCTCCACAGTACATCGATGTTGTCGCCAGTGGTCGGCGGAAGGTGCCCGTGCCCGTCGACCTGGGACCGGACCGCAGCGACGCACGGATGCACGCCAAGACCGTAGGATCCTACGCAGTGCCGTAGGGGACCGCACCGCCACTTCCCAGCAAATTAGGGACACTGTTGCTCCTGGGGTATCGGCGAGGACCATTCGCAACCGTCTCCATGAAGCTGGGCTACGGTCCCGCACACCGTTAGGCCGTCTTCCGCTCACGCCCCAACATCGTGCAGCCCGCCTCCAGTGGTGTCGCGACAGGCGTGAATGGAGGGACGAATGGAGACGTGTCGTCTTCAGCGATGAGAGTCGCTTCTGCCTTGGTGCCAATGATGGTCGTATGCGTGTTTGGCGCCGTGCAGGTGAGCGCCACAATCAGGACTGCATACGACCGAGGCACACAGGGCCAACACCCGGCATCATGGTGTGGGGAGCGATCTCCTACACTGGCCGTACACCACTGGTGATCGTCGAGGGGACACTGAATAGTGCACGGTACATCCAAACCGTCATCGAACCCATCGTTCTACCATTCCTAGACCGGCAAGGGAACTTGCTGTTCCAACAGGACAATGCACGTCCGCATGTATCCCGTGCCACCCAACGTGCTCTAGAAGGTGTAAGTCAACTACCCTGGCCAGCAAGATCTCCGGATCTGTCCCCCATTGAGCATGTTTGGGACTGGATGAAGCGTCGTCTCACGCGGTCTGCACGTCCAGCACGAACGCTGGTCCAACTGAGGCGCCAGGTGGAAATGGCATGGCAAGCCGTTCCACAGGACTACATCCAGCATCTCTACGATCGTCTCCATGGGAGAATAGCAGCCTGCATTGCTGCGAAAGGTGGATATACACTGTACTAGTGCCGACATTGTGCATGCTCTGTTGCCTGTGTCTATGTGCCTGTGGTTCTGTCAGTGTGATCATGTGATGTATCTGACCCCAGGAATGTGTCAATAAAGTTTCCCCTCCCTGGGACAATGAATTCACGGTGTTCTTATTTCAATTTCCAGGAGTGTAGATTAGGAAATGAGACACTTAAAGCAGTAAGGAGTTTTGCTATTTGAGGAGCAAAATAACTGATGATGGTCAAAGTAGAGAGGATATAAAATGTAGACTGGCAATGGCAAGGAAAGCGTTTGTGAAGAAGAGAAATTTCCTTAACATCGAGTATAGATTTAAGTGTCAGGAAGTCGTTTCTGAAAGTATTTGTAATGGAGTGTAGCCATGTATGGAAGTGAAACATGGACGATAAATAGTTTGGACAAGAAGAGAATAGAAGCTTTCGAAATGTGGTGCTACAGAAGAATGCTGAAGATTAGATGGGTAGATCACATAACTAATGAGGAGGTATTGAATAGAATTGGGGAGAAGAGGAGTTTGTGGCAAAACTTGACAAGTAGAAGGGACCGGTTGGTAGGACATGTTCTGAGGCATCAGGGGATCACAAATTTAGCATTGGAGGGCAGCGTGGAGGGTAAAAATCGTAGAGGGAGACCAAGAGATGAATACACTAAGCAGATTCAGAAGGATTTTGGTTGCAGTAAGTACTGGGAGATGAAGAAGCTTGCACAGGATAGAGTGGCTTGGAGAGCTGCATCAAACCAGTCCCAGGACTGAAGACCACAACAACAACCATCACACTCTGGTCTTGTAACATGGCTTGCTGAAAAATACAACTGTCGTCGGGGAACATGATCGTCATGAAGGGGTATACGGGTCTGCAACCAGTGAACGATACTCCTTGGCCGTAATAGGACCTCGCACGAGCTCTACTAGATCCATGGATGCCCTCCCCGCAGTACAGATGTCAAGGAGTAGTTCCCCTGGAAGACGACGGGTTCGCGCCTCCCAACGGTACGATGGAAAAGTTATCGAGATTTATCAGACCACGTCTGACATCTGTAATGAGGAGTGGCCGCCCAGCCCTATGACGTCCGGATGAAGTTAACCTCGGTTTCGCCACGTCTTGAAGACACTCACCACAGCACTGCTCGAACGTCCGAAAAGTCGTGCTGTTTTCGAAATGCTCGTGCCGAGCCTCGGGGCTATCACAATCTGCTCCCGGCCAAAATCAAATAGATCGCGCGCCTCCTCGTTCTACAAACGGACAACACGCTCGCTGATTCCACATGCACCGTGCGTGTGTCTGGCTAGCACTCATTCCACGCCCGCTGACGCTGCTGTTGCATCGACGGGTTTTTATCGATAGTAGGCTGGTGGTCATAATGTTCTGGTTGGTCAGTGTGTATGCTCGCTTTCGCTGTTAAACTCTAACGATCATTTCTGTCTGCATGGGAAACCGATACGGCAAAGATACAGCAATGGAAATCAGTGTGTCTTTAGGGCCACAGATGTGTCAGGGACATAAAGTAGTCTACTATACATAAATATTGTATAAGCATATATTATAAGATCGAAATTGTAGAAACCAGAATAAACAGTGTACTAAAGCATCAAATATGTCTGCAGAGTGGGGCGAAATCCAGAAAGAAATGAAAGTAAGTCTTTATAAGGGTTTTAGAAGGAAAATACTAAATAATATAGGTCTGCGAGACGGCACAACGTTAGAAACATAAACCAGTGACCACATAACTACGTATACACGACTAAGGTTTATATTAGCTAGAAAGCGACACTTCACTAGTGATGATAGCTTGCATTCAGAATGTGAATAGTTATTGTGATACGTGATTGTGGCTAGTGGAAGACAAACATAGAAGGTTATGTAACAAATGACAAACATAACGATATATTAGAAATAGGGACTAGAGTTGTTTGCTATAGGAAAGAAATGAAATTGTAAAAAAACACAATGTACCATGAAGGTATAATCAGCTTATCATCTAGCATCGTGGACCTAGGATCATCTCACGTAAAAAGCGATACTGTCAGCTAAAACTGGTAGAGGATTTCTCATCTGGGAACGAATAGAGAATCATCGACAGAGGTAGAAATAACTCTTGGTGTGCTCCAAGAGCTGTCTTAGGATCCTTGCTGTTCATGTTGTGTATTAATGATTTTGTAGTCAATACTGATAGTAACCTCAGACTCTTCACAGGTGGTGGAGTTATCTATAATGAAAAGAGCTGCACAAATATTGAGTTAGATCTTTGCAAGATTTCTAAATGATATAACTCGCTTTAAGTGTTCAAATATGAAAAAATTTTCACTTCAAGAAACGAAAATACATAGTATCGTATGACTGCAATGGCACTGAGTCACAGCAGGAATCACTCAACTCACTCAAATATGTGGAAGTAACGATTTGCCGGGAAATTAAACTGAATGATTACAGAGACCCAGCTTCAGTCTACAAAGGAGAATGCTTACAAAACACCGGGACGACACATCTTAGAATGTTGCTCAACTGTTTGGGATCTGTACAAATTAGTACTAACAGGGATTAATGAACGTATGTAAAGGAGGGCAGAACGAATGGTTGTAGATTTGTTAGAACCGCGGGAGAACTTCAACTATTCTGTGTAGGTATAACTACACTAATGGCCATTACAATTGCTACACCACGAAAATGACGTGCTACACGCGAAATTTAACCGACAGGAAGAAGATGCTGTGATATGCAAATGATTAGCTTTTCAGAGCATTCACACAAGGTGGGCGCCCGTGGCGACACCTATAACGTGCTGACATGAGGAAAGCTTCCAATCGATTTCTCATACACAAACAACAGCTGACCGGCTTTGCCTGCTGAAACGTTGTTGTGAACCCTCGTGTAAGAATGAGAAATGCGTACCATCAAGTTGCCGACTTTGATAAAGGTCGGATTGTAGCCTATCTCGATTGCGGTTTATCGTATCGCGACATTGCTGCTCCCGTTGGTCGAGATCCAATGTCTGTTAGCAGGATATAGAATCGGTGGGTTCAGGAGGATAATACGGAACGCCGTGCTGGATCGCAACGGCCTCGTATCACTAGCAGTCGAGATGACAGGCATGTTATCCGCATGGCTGTAACGGATCGTGCAGCCACGTCTCGATCCCTGAGTCAACAGATGGGGACGTTTGCAAGACAACAACCATCTGCACGAACAGTTCGACGACGTTAGCAACAGCATGGACTATCAACTCGGAGACCATGGCTGCGTTTACCCTTGACGCTGCATCACAGACAGGAGCGCCTGCGATGGTGTACTCAACCACGAACCTGGCTGCACGAGTGGGAAAACGCCATTTTTTCGGATGAATCCAGGTTCTGTTTACAGCATCATGATGGTCGCATCCGTGTTTGGCGACATCGCGGTGAACGCACATTGGAAGCGTGTATTCGTCATCGCCATACTGGCATATCACCCGGCGGAATGGTTTGGGGTGCCATTGGTTACACGTCTCGGTCAACTCTTGTTCGCATTGACAGTACTTTGAACAGTGGACGTTACATTTCAGACATGTTACGACCCGTGGCTCTACCCTTCATTCGATCCCTGCGAAACCCTACATTTCAGCAGGATAATGCACGACCGCATGTTGCAGGTCCTGTACGGGCCTTTCTGGATACAAAAAATGTTCGGCTGCAGCCCTGGCCAGCACATTCTCCAGATCTGTCGCCAATTGAAAACGTCTGGTCAGTGGTGGCCGAGCAACTGGCTCGTCACAATACGCCAGTCACTACTCTTGATGAACTGTGGTATCGTGTTGAAGCTGCATGGGCAGCTGCACCTGTACACAGCATCCAAGCTCTGTTTGACTCAATTCCCAGGCGTATCAAGGCCGTTATTACGGCCAGAGGTGGTTGTTCTGGGTACTGATGTCTCAGGATATATACACCTAAATGCGTGAAAATGTATTCACATGTCAGTTCTAGTACAATATATTTGTCGAATGAATACCCGTTTAACATCTGCAATTCTTCTTGGTGTAGTAATTTTAATGGCCAGTAGTGTGGAAGGTTTAGCGAACCATTATTATTTGAAGAATCTAGGGATACTCTATAAGCCCCTACTATCACTCAGGAAGGTATCACGAAGACAAGATTACAATAATTGCAGCGCCCACAGAGGTGTTTAAGGAATCATTCACTCCGTACGAGAGTGGAATGAGAAGAAGACCTAATAATAACTGGTACAGTGGGAAGTACTCTTTACCATGCACTTTACACTGGTTTGCAGTTTAAAGATGTAGATGTAGTGCTTCATTATAGATAACTGCATCGCCTGTAAAAAGTCTCAGGTTAGTACTTATATTACTGGTCAGATCATTCATATACAATGTGAACACTGAGAGTACTTCAGCCTTTCTCGATTACTCTCTGTCCAACGTAAGAATTATGTGCAAATTTTTTGTAACAGAGGTTCCAGTGTCCACTCTACCACCGAACCGACAACCGACGTGGTGTGTGCAAAATCTTGTGTCCCACGGAGATGTAAGGCGTTACTAATGCGGGCCCGGACCCCGACAGCAGGTGAGCAGAGAGGAGCGGCCGTTGCGTGCCTTTTAACGCGTCTATTCTGCAAGTCCGCAGCCGCTTCCGCTCACAGCCGGCTCGTCGTCCGAGCAACACAAGAGGCCCCCGCCGGCCGGCTTTGTCGGCGAGGTGCCGCTGGGTGCGCGCTCGCCTTGCTAATGGCGAACGGCCTACGTGAGCGGCTTCCGTGGAGCGGAGCCTCCGCCTCTGTCTCCCTCTCCCCCGCCCCCTCTCTGTCCTACCACCTCTGCCTTTCCCAGCGTCCTGTCTCTTCACTCCCCAATTCCCTTTCTTTGAAAAAATCGACTGGACAGCGAGACCGCCAGAGGTGGACTCACCTGTTTCGTCTCGTATTTGGTAACCAGCGCGAAGCCAACTCTGATCTCTGTTGTTCTTTAACTAGCGAGTGCTGTGAGCCCATTGACATGATTTGAAAAACTTAAAAGAGCTAAAAATAAAGGGGGGAGGGGGGAAACTGACAGTATTCTATGACATAACAACTCTCCACTTTTACACATTAAAGTTAGATTACACTAGATGGAACGTAATATCTGCGTCTACGTGGCAACTAGTGAAAGGATTTTAAGGGGAGTTGGATCGCCCTATCCCGATAATGTCCGCCTTCGTAGCGTAGCGGTATCGTTACCGCCTACTACACAGGGGGCCCGGGTTCGATTCCCGGCAGGGGACTGGGTGTTGTGTGTCCATCATCATGTTCAACATCATTGACTCACAAGTCGCCAACGTTGCGTCACCGAAAAAAGACTTGCAATAAGGCGGCCGAACTTTCCCGAATGGGGCCACCCGGCCAACGATGCCATACGATCATTTCATCCCGACAATGTTAAATTTACTGACCTGGCTTCGCTGTATTTCAGGAACCACTCTAGCCATTGAC
Organism: Schistocerca serialis cubense; assembly: GCF_023864345.2. Classification (NCBI taxonomy): domain Eukaryota; kingdom Metazoa; phylum Arthropoda; class Insecta; order Orthoptera; family Acrididae; genus Schistocerca; species Schistocerca serialis. Next base: position 633,573,318 of record NC_064643.1, on the reverse strand, counting down.
ATGAAACTTTTACAGGACATTAAACTCTATGTTGTGAGTCTACTGAACTATAATAATTGCATTTCAGCCACTGCTTTCGGAAATACAATTTTTTAATTACAGTGTTAAAATTTTTTGTACTTTTTTGTACATTATCCTAAATAATTTTAAATATACATGACATTTTGTTCTTCTTTTAGTTCAGTAGACTCAGGATATGTATGATATTACTCCCTGAAAATTCGAATACTCTACCCGAAGTGGCTTTTGAGATTTAAGGAAAATTGCAACAGAAAATGCATATTTCCAGGAACCGCTCAAATGGTTCAAATCGCTCTGAGTACTATGCGACTTAACTGTTGAGGTCATCAGTCGCCTAGAACTTAGAACTAATTAAACCTAACTAACCTAAGGACATCACACACATCCATGCCCGGGACAGGATTCGAACCTGCGACCGTAGCGGTCGCTCGGCTCCAGACTGTAGCGCCCAGAACCGCACGGCCACTCCGGCCGGCATTCATGAACGGCTTCTAAAGTTTCAAAAGACTGTAACTCACCTAATATATACTTAATTTTTGGTCACTCAGCAGCACGCTGAACCATACTGTACATCATCCTCTTCTTTCTGGACTCGTTAGTGGCCAACTGTGCTGCATACTCTGCTTTATCAATGCGAACCTTGTCCGTCCGTTCAAGTTCTCTGATGCAGTTTGCTCCAGGATTAATTCCCACATGCTGTAGCACTTTCACCCTACCAATATTGCCATCATTTAAAGCAATAACAGCATCACTGACCCGCCACTTTAGTGTCTTCATTCCAACAAAAACATTTATTGGCAAGCGAGTCCATATAAGATTATCGAACGACTCATTGGGATTTTGAGTCTGACCATGCAGGCACTTCTTCAGTAATTCAGGATTTGGCACGTCTCTGTAAATAGGTCTTATGATACCCATGACTGCTGTTGGGACGGAATGTTTACGGCTATATGAACTGTTTGACTACTGGGCATTGCGGTAATTGCACCATGAATCAGGTCCAGGAGAGCGAAGGTGGTGTGCTGGTTTTTCATCAGTTGACAGTCTGTGGAAGAAGGTAGCCCATACTGCGCACTTCATTTTCAACAAATCCTCAGTATTATTTCTAATGGCCATCCCGTAATACTGCTGTAGTTCATCAATCATTTTGTCTGTAAGCCTGCCTCTTATGGTTTTACCGTCAGAAAATTTCTTGTCCCTCAAACTTTGTTTCAACTTCCTCAACCAGGTGCCCATTCTCTTCTGGACATGGCCTATACAAACACGTAATTAAATCTTTATAACACAGCAATCCACAGCCTTCTATATAAAAAATTACCGCTCTTATTAGATCTTGAAATAATGCACGTAAAAATTTTAACCTTTTCAACCAGTGTATATTATATTTGAAAAATTAAATAAAATACTTCCCACGTGAGTTTACAAGTGACATATACAGGGTGTTACAAAAGGTACGGCCAAACTTTCAGGAAACATTCCTCACACACAAATAAAGAAAAGATGTTATGGGGACATGTGTCCGGAAACGCTTAATTTCCATGTTAGAGCTCATTTTAGTTTCGTCAGTATGTTATTCCAACTACGCTCAATGGAGCACGTTGTCATGATTTCATACGGGATACTCTACCTGTGCTGCTAGAACATGTGCCTTTACAAGTACGACCCAACATGTGGTTCATGCACGATGGAGCTCCTGCACATTTCAGTCGAAGTGTTCGTACGCTTCTCAATACCAGATTCGGTGACCGATGGATTGGTAGAGGCGGACCAATTCCATGGCCTCCACGCTCTCCTGACCTCAAACCTCTTGACTTTCATTTATGGGGGCATTTGAACGCTCTTGTCTACGCAACCCCAGTACTGAATGTAGAGACTCTTCGTGCTCGTATTGTGGACGGCTGTGATACAATACGCCATTCTCCAGGGTTGCATCAGCGCATCAGGAATTCCATGCGACGGAGGGTGGATGCATGTATCCTCGCTAACGGAGGACATTTTGAACATTTCCTGTAACAAAGTGTTTAAAGTCACGCTGGTACGTTCTGTTGCTGTGTGTTTCCATTCCATGATTAATGTGATGTGAAGAGAAGTAATAAAATGAGCTTTAACATGGTAAGTAAGCATTTCCGGACACATGTCCAGATAACATATTTTCTTTCTTTGTGCGTGAGAAATGTTTCCTGAAAGTTTGGCCGTACCTTTTTGTAACACCCTGTATATATCATTTTATTCGGTAAATTGCAAATTTTATAATGAGATAAAAATCTGAAAAAAAAAATTCCTACCTAACTCCCCTTAACCCTTAACTCACGAGGTGTGGTCTCTCAGACCGCGCGGAAATTGTCAGACGCGGTCTCCAAGGTTGGTCCCAGCGGACTGCCTCTATACTCTGCCTACTCTTCTTAAATCACCAACCCTATAATATTTCGTTGTCGGTTGCTTTATCAGCTTGTTTATTTGTTGTCGACACATGCACCTTATTGACATGTGTTGGTGGTCTCCTAAACCGAGCCTTCATTAGGCTCTAGTACAAATTGTGTACGCAGGAACGTGTCAGTTTTAACGATCCTGAGTTCGATTAAACTGTTAGTCAGTAGATGGACGAAGCCGTTAGTGATACAGATCAAGAAAGGGACGAAAATGACGACGAATTTACAATAACCAGGGATCACATTCTTGCCTGCGAATAAGATGATCATTCAGAAGATGAACTCCAGGATAACTGTGATGGAGACTTTCCTGTTTCTCCAATAAAGCACTTCAAGTGTCACTTAAAATCAAATGTGTTCTGAATGGTGACAAAGAAAAACATAGATTCCAGCATTGAGCGCCAATGTCGCAGACATTCTTTTCGTAACTATCGAGTGCTGTTTTTGATGTACAAATTTAAACATTAGAATCTCGTTTTATGTGAACATTTACTTGCTACAGGAGTATAACAATTTTTCAGATTGTAAAATAGAGTTCTATAGCAGATCGTTTACGTTTAGTATTCAGAAAGCTATACTTGAACTATGTACTTTTGTATAATCGAAAGCAAATTAGTACACGCATTGTTTTGTGCAGTAAAATCGATAAGAAATATTTAAAAAACATCTAAATAATTATAAAAAAAATTGTTATATATCTTAAATTCAAAATTTCAAATGATTTAAGCCTTAAATCTCGGATTAAACGTAGGGGTCCCAGAGTACCAACCTTGTTGAACACGTTACCAAAAAGTCACCTCGTGATTTAAGGGTTCACGTGCAAATTGTAGTCAGTAAAGGGGGGAAAAAGGTTCTAGAAATACATACAAACCGGTGCATAAACGAGTCTAATGAAACTATTTTGGTTTAAGCTAGCTACGTTTACTTTCTTTCTCCCATTTGGAGGGTTCTGTTATACTGGATTACGCAAATAATTTCAGTGGTTTTGACAGTAAGTCGCTGGCTCCTTGAGCTCAATAGCTCTTTGTATGCCGGGAAACTCCGCTCGACATCTACAGATCAACCAATGGCACATATCTTGCCAGCACCCGCAAAGAAAGTTCAGTCAAAGTTGCGAAGGTTTCCACATTTGGATTGTTGTTCAAATTTAATTCGAATTTGTCTTTAGCAAATCCATTAAGGATGTTCCTAACACTCTTCAGCTTCTTCCACTGTTCCTCTTATCCACACCTTCGTCTTCCAAACTCTTAATCACATCAGGCAAATACTTGTGGACATACACTGCAAAAAGTTCCAGTTCTACGTCTTTGTTCTTGACTAATTTTTGGGCCTGCTTGGTGGCTGCTGAGTCCATCCGGTACGGGCACATTTGATTTTAGCGAAGTTTTCGCACAAGAAAACTACATACCTTCTTGTGATGGCAGGAAACTGTGGAAGGTGTAGACCCGTCATTATTTGATACAGAGCTTGGCTGGGAACCTTTACCAGAATCTTCCTCAGAGCAAAAATAAAGCCTTTTACACTGCAGTAATTCTCCTTAATACTTCCACAAACAAATTGTAGACCATGTGCAACACAGGGCACATATTTGAGGTAAGGATACATTCCCCTTAATTGTTGGAAAGTCGAAAGCGTACAGCGTGCTTTATCAGTTTCTACAAGCCTGACGTTTTCGTATTGTATGTCCCTCCTCCTCCTCCTCCTCCCCCCCCCCCCCCCCCCCCCCCCTCTGGCCACAGGTTCATACGAGAGTCGTTGAATGATTGCATTACCGTGCAGACATTTGTCTTCTCGAGTTGGTACATTTACAAAAGCATAGGTTTTACCCATCAACCAGAACGCCAACACATTCAAAATACACAGTGTGTTCAAAAGTATACGGATACTTGGCTGAAAATGACTTACAAGTTCGCGGCGCCCTCCATCGATAATGCAAGAATTCAGTATGGTATTGGCCCACCCTTAGCCTTGATGACAGCTTCCAATCTCGCAGGCATACGTTCAATCAGGTGATGGAAGGTTTCTTTGGGAATGGCAGTCCATTCTTCACGCAGTGCTACACTGAGGAGAGGTATCGATGTCGGTCGATAGACGAGTCTTGAATTCTTCTGAAAGTACACACAACTTCTTCTTCTTAACCTTCGTCATGATTCTGTTGCGAAAAAGACCAATCCAGTCAACAACACTGTACACAGTCGGTAGACAGGAACCGTTAAATTCATACCAGCACTAACTGATTTAGGTTTCAGCTTTTACAGCACCATTATTTAAATTTACTTGATGTCACAGCTGCCAGTTGTTCATTGTTACTGTGGTTAACTATTGTTGCTGAGGTTGGCCATTCTTGCTGGTGGTTTTCATTAACTATATTTCAATATGTATTTACCATTGTTGACTTCTGATTGAACAATATCTTAAAATTCTGTTCATGGTGAAAAAATTTGTTTCATCTATTAAAAACGGAGATGAAAATGAAGGGAAAGGTGCTTAAACATGGAACAGAAGGGAGAAGGTACAAAATGTAGTAATCTTCGGAAAAAAGTGCAACAAGTTGTGCTTATTTTTGCGTCTCTTCATGTCTCAAAATGCATATATTGACCTGTCAATTCCCGGCGGGGTCAGGGATTTTCTCTGCCTCGTGATGGCTGGGTGTTGTGTGCTGTCTTTAGGTTAGTTAGGTTTAAGTAGTTCTAAGTTCTAGGGGACTGATGACCATAGTAGTTAAGTCCCATAGTGCTCAGAGCCATTTGAGCCATTTGACCTGTCTGTTTAAAAACAGCTGTGTTTTTGGAAAGGTTCTACACTTTAAAATCTTTTCTTTAATGACGTTTGGAAGAGAGTTTACGGAAGCACATTCAAACCGCCTCTCGATGACTTCATCCTCGAATAGCACGTCGCAAAAATTAACACCTGTATCTTTCTGTAAGAGGCACAGTTTTTTTTTTTTTTTTTTTTACTTTCCCTAGACGTTGATAGCTAGCTTAGCTGTTGGGTGCGAAAAACGCCGATTGGTGAAAATGTGAAACCCCGCTTGTCTGAGTGGGATAGGAAACTGACTCGGATTTGGTCCTAATCCAGACACACCCTTAAGCTCCAGTGTCCATCAAATGTGCACGATGTATTTAAAGAATGCAAAGAAGATGGAGGCCCTAGCATTGAGATTTAAGATGGTGAATCCAATTTTGCTGTTAATTGCACTGCACACGGTGAGGGAATTACTTATTAACGGAATAATAATCAGATGCAAGGTTAGCTGATTAATAAATTATAACATAAACAACACATATGGACGATTAATGACTCACAAAGTGCATGTTTTCGATTAGCCTGCATTACAAGTATGAGCAAAGTTCTCCAGAAGTTAATACGTGGCCAAGTTACAGGAGGTGAATGGGATTAGCTGCTCGTTGGTGCCAAAAATTATTCAGAAAGTTTGTCCTCCCTATTCATTGCTTACAATGGCTGATTGTTATCTGAGTTATACACATAAAAAAAGAGAGCCATGGACCGTAGCGTTTACTGGTAGGCTCCAAATGCATATCCCAAGCATTGATCAGAATCTAGTATCCGAGCTTCGATAAAATGCCGATGCTGCACTCATGTTCACCAAAATACATATTGCCATTTGATGTCAGTGACGTCGATGTGACATCATCCAGTATCGCGCTGACCAAGAATCTACTTTTGGGGTCTGCTGTTTGAAGTGGACCCATTTCTGCACATGACAAAGTCATGTATGATCTGCTCCTCGGGAAGATGTCTCCTTCTGGTGCCCTGGAATTAAATATTCTTTCTCCTTCGTTCTAAAACTACCTTCCTGTTGCTTTCCCTCCAAAAGTTACGATAGCCCCTCATGTTGTTGTTGTTGAGGTCTGCAGTCCTGAGACTGGTTTGTTGCAGCTCTCCATGCTGCTATATCCTGTGCAAGCTTCTTCATCTCCCAGTACTTACTGCAACCAAAATCCTTCTGAATCTGCTTAGTGTATTCATCTCTTGGTCTCCCTTTACGATTTTTACCCTCCACGCTGCCCTCCAATGCTAAATATGTGATCCCTTGATGCCTCAGAACATCTTCTACCAACCGGTCCCTTCTTGTTGTCAAGTTGTGCCACAAACTCCTCTTCTCCTCATTTCTATTCAATAACTCCTCATTAGTTATGTGATCTACCCATCTAATCTTCAGCATTCTTCTGTAGCACCACATTTCGAAAGCTTCTATTCTCTTCTTGTCCAAACTATTTGTCGTCCATGTTTCACTTCCATACATGGCTACACTCCATACAAATACTTTCAGAAACGACTTCCTGGCACTTAAATCTATACTCGATGCTAACAAATTTCTCTTCTTCAGAAACTCTTTCTTTGCCGTTGCCAGTCTACATTTTATATCCTCTCTACTTCGACCATCATCAGTTATTTTGCTCCCCAAATAGCAAAACTCCTTTACTACTTTAAGTGTCTCATTTCCTAATCTAATTCCCTCAGCATCACCTGACTTAATTCGACTACATTCCATTATCCTCGTTTTGCTTTTGTTGATGTTCATCTTATATCCTCCTTTCAAGATACTATCCATTGCGTTCAGCTGCTCTTCCAAGTCCTTTGCTGTCTCTGACAGAATTACAATGTCATCGGCGAACCTCAAAGTTTTTATTTCTTCTCCATGGATTTTAATTCCTACTCCGAATTTTTCTTTTGTTTCCTTTACTGCTTGGTCAATATACAGATTGAATAACATCGGGGAGAGGCTACAACCCTGTCTCACTTCCTTCCCAACCACTGCTTCCCTTTCATGCCCCTCGACTCTTATAACTGCCATCTGGTTTCTGTACAAATTGTAAATAGCCTTTCGCTCCCTGTATTTTACCCCTGCCACCTTTAGAATTTGAAAGAGAGTATTCCAGTCAACATTATCAAAAGCTTTCTCTAAGTCTACAAATGCTAAAATGTAGGTTTGCCTTTCCTTAATCTTTCTTCTAAGATAAGTCGTAAAGCCATTATTGCCTCACGTGTTCCAACATTTCTACGGAATCCAAACTGATCTTCCCCGAGGTCGGCTTCTACCAGTTTTTCCATTCGTCTGTAAAGAATTCGTGTCAGTGTTTTGCAGCTGTGACTTATTAAACTGATAGTTCGGTAATTTTCACATCTGTCAACACCTGCTTTGTTTGGGATTGGAATTATTATATTCTTCTTGAAGTCTGAGGGTATTTTGCCTGTTTCATATATCTTGCTCACCAGATGGTAGAGTTTTGTCAGGACTTGCTCTCCCTAGGCCGTCAGTAGTTCTAATGGAATGTTGTCTACAGCGGGGGTCTTGTTTCGACTGAGGTCTTTCAGTGCTCTGTCAATATCGTCACGCAGTATCGTATCTCCCATTTCATCTTCATCTACATCCTCTTCCATTTCCATAATATTGTCCTCAAGTACATTGCCCTTGTATATCACTCATATGTGAAACAAATTCTCTATATCCCTCTGACGTCACAGAGCAGTTGACCAATCAGTGCCATCCGTTAAATAGCCTCGCTACAGTCCGCGAGAAAGCAGGAGGCTGTGCGAGAGGCTAGTACCTGACACTCGTAGTACTTCCCTCATTGCCACCCTTTGTTGGCCGTTCGCGGAAGTTTACCCACAGTCGAAGATTTTATCACAGGGGCGATATCGACACACTAGACGCCATTGCTTCAGATGCACCGCAGTTTCATGTCCCGAAACGAGGGCTGTTTCTCAGCCTCGAGATAAAATGTACGGCGCCTGGCCTGGCAGAGGTCATTGGCCAGTTCTCTGGCCCACAGCTGCCAGAGGACCACTAGGGAGGCGCTTCTGCCAAGCTGTCCTGTGCCATAGCGTCGTTCTCAGAGTAAGAAAGGCTCATGGCTTGTTTTGAAAAAATGTTCAAAGGTGTATGAATTCCTAAGGGACCAGACTGCTAAGGTCATCGGTGCCTAGACTTACACACTATTTTATTTATTTCTCGTTCAGCTACAGGCAATGCGTGATACACTTACAAACATCAACATAAAAATTTAAATTAACATTAACAATGATTTACAATAAAATTTTCAGGGTTTCCAGCCACAAAAGTGCTTGGTCACTTATCACATGTATGTCCATCAGATTTCCTCCCTTAAGTCCGTGTACGTCGCACTCAACTATATGCTGCATGGTTTGACTCTCTCCGCACTCACAATTGGGGTCCTGGGAGAAACCCCACTTTTTCAACAGATATCCGCACCGACCAACACCTGTCCGCAGACGATTTAGAGTTACCCACACTCTACGTTGGAGTTGGAAGCCTGGAACTCGTTGAGATGGGTCCTCAATAAGGAAACTGTTATTCACTTTGCTTTCCTGCCAAACGGCGGCCGGACGTAGTAATACCTCCCGGCCCTCACAGGCGAAGTTACGCAAGAGAGCGAGACTTACACACTACTTAAACAACACACACATCCATGCCCGAGGGAGAACTCGAACCTCCGGCGGTAGGGGCCATGCACTCCGCGACGTGGCGCCTCGAACCACGCAGCGCTAGTTTTGACACTCAGAAGGAAAACTTGCCAGCACCAAGTTATTTGGAGTGTTAATTGAAAAATGAAAGTCAGTACGACCAACCACTGTCTGCAAGTGAATCAGTCTAATAAATTAATATCATATTCATGCCTTTGTGATCTCCTATTTTCTGATTTCATAGCTCACCAGAATAGTGGCAATAAAGTGAGTCATTATGGAAAGAGAGAGGCTACATTTCACCATCGAAATATTGTGTGTGAGGCAATCGTCTTGTGGTGCAGTTCATCTTGTTGTCTCCGTGCTTGCTAAGAAAATGATATGAGAAGTTCCGCCGTATGCAAGACACCTTTTTTTGTTTTGTTTCACCCATACATGTTTCAGCACTTTTGTGCTATGGTCAGTGAGTTCTATTTTTTATTTTTAACTGTAAATTTGTTGTTAACATATTAACTTTTGTGTTGTTTACAACATTATGTAAAAGTTGCATTTATAACTTAATTGGTGAAAAGTGGGTGTAAGCATAAGTAACATACCTTACGTGGTGTTATTGTCCATTTATTTTGGTAGCTGTTCTGCTATACAATATACAACTTGTCATCTGCAAACAGCAAAACGTAATTTATTTTCTGTTTTTTATGAATTTACGAACGGAAATAAGACTGTATCACGTTTTCTTTCTGTAACTTACAGTTTTGAAGTTATGGTGCGTTCTCCTGTGTTGTTGGCGAAGTAAATAGGCTTACTTCTTTGCCTGTGTTCGTGTGGCAATGCACTTTTTCCGTTTACTCAAAACATAGGCGGAGTTTTCGCTGCCATTACGTGTTGTAGCTGTTTGGCGTTCATTTGTTTCGTAGCGTCTTCTGCTGGGTGAGGCGCGAGAGTTTGAATTGTTTTTGGCGTTAGTGGTGTGTGGGTTTAACGTGTGTGTGATGTGTGTGTTGAGTGCTGGGGCAGAGAGAGCGAGAGACAAAAAGAAAGAAAGAAAGAAAAAGAAAAAAGAAAGAGAGGTTTTTTTTGTATAGTTCTTCTATTGTGGCGAAGAGGGTTTTGTTGCACAGTGATGTGTGTATTCATTGAGTACTTTCTTCCTTTGGGCTATTGATTTTTGGAAGTGGTAGTTTTCTTCTATAGTTAATTTTTGGTTTAGGCTGCTGCTAGTTTTTAGGATGTGAAGGTAAGTTTCAATGTTTGTTGGGTGGTGGTTGTGTGCTACCAGGTGGTCTATTGTGTGTGAGATATCTCACAAAAGAGTGATAATGAGACATCTGCAAGAAAAATGTATTGAACTACTAGTCTTCATTGACCGTGAGAAGTCTGACCATATGTTATTACTACAGCAGTCGCGCAATACACGATCGCTCCCAGGAAGTCCACCTCACAACTACGTTACTTTTAAAGACTGGTCATGGGGTCGAAGACTACTTTAGTGCTGCTACTGCAGACAGTGACGCTAACAAATTGACGAAATTAGGGCAAATGTCCGGTTTATCAAACTCTTCTCTTCAAGGCTAGAGGTGATATTGATTATGCAATGTTGATTGTACTCCATCTTTACTAAAAACGTGTGGCTAGCAAACAGTCCTTGACATAAGAAAGGGACAAATTAGACATAAGGTCCGATCATGATTTACAACAACAAAAATAGATTTCATGTCAGGATTCACTCCACATACACAACATACATAAAAGAATCACCTTCAAAACATTTGTCTAGGGCATAATAAAATTATCAACGGAATTGAAAACCGTCAACAAAAGCTTTTGCACAGAGCATAGTTTAATCATAGCTAACACTTTATTTAAGAATCAAAAGAGCAGGTTGTGTACGTGAAGAGACCTGGAGACACCGGAAGGTTTCAGATTGGTTATATAATAGTTACACAGAGATTTAGGAACCACAATTTATTGGTTATAAACTGCAGACTAAAACTGAAGAAACTGCAAAAAGGGAGGAATTTAAAGAGATGGGGCATGGATAAGTTGAAAGAACCAGAGGTTGTAGAGAGTTTCAGAGGGAGAAAGAGGCAACGATGGACGAGAAAAGGGGAAGGGAATACAGTAGAAGACGAATGGGTAGCTTTGAGAGATGAGGTAGTGAAGGCAGCAAAGGATCAAATAATTAAAAGGACAAGGTGTAGCAGAAATCGTTGGATAACACAGCACACACAGAATTTTATTGATAAAAGTAGAAAATATAAAAATGCATCAAATGAAGTAGGCAAAAGGGAATACAAACGTCTAAAAAATGAGACTGATAGGAACTGAAAAATGGCTAAGCAGGAATGGTTAGAGGACAAATGTAAAGATGTACAAGAATATACCACAAGGGATAAGATAGATTAAGCTTACAGGAAAATTAAAGTGACCTTTCGAGAAAAGAAAACTATCTGTATGAATATCAGGAGCTCAGATGGAAAACCAGTTCCAAGCAAAGAAGGAAAAGCAGAAAGGTGGAAGGAGTGTATAGAGGATCTATACAATGGAGATTTACTTGAGGGCAGTATTACGGAAAAGGAAAGAGGAATAAGAGACGGGAGATATGACACTGCGTCATACAAGGTCCTGGCAGTAGATAACATTCCGTTTGAGCTACTGATAGCCTTGGGAGAGTCAGCCATGACAAAAATCTTCTTTCTGGTGACCAAGATGTATGACACAGGTGAAATACCCTCAGACTTGAAGAGGAATATAATAACTACAATTCCAAAGAAAGCAGGTGCTGATAGGAGTGAAGATTACCGAACTACCTGTTTAATAAGCCAGGGCTGCAAAATACTAACACGAATCCAATCCAGAAGAATGGAAAAGGTGATGGAAACTGTCCTCGGGGAGGGTGAGTTTAGATTCCAGAGAAATGTAGGGACGCGCGAGGCAATACTGACCCTACGACTTCTCATAGACGATAGGTTAAGGAAAGGCAAACCTACGTTTATAGCATTTGTAGACTTAGATAAAGCCTTTCACAATGTTGACTGAAATACTCTCTTCCAAATTCTAAAGGTGACAGAGGTAAAATACGGGGAGTGAAAGCTTATTTACAATTTGTATGGAAACCAGCAGAGTCGAGGGGCACGAAAGGGAAGCAATGGCTGAGAAGGGAGTGAGACAGGGTTGTAGCCTACCCCCGAAGTTATTCTATCTGTATATTAAGAAAGCAGTAAGGGAAACAAAAGAAAAGTTTGGAGTAGGAATTAAAATCCATGGAGAAGAAATAAAAACATTGAGGTTTGTCGATGACACTGCGGTTCTGTCAGAGACAACAAAGAAACTGAAAGAGCAGTTGAAATGAATGGACGGAGTTTTGAAAAGAGTGTGTAATTGATCATTAACAAAAGCAAAACGAGGACAATGGAATGTTGTCGAATTATATCAGGTGATGCTGAGGGAATTACATTAGGAAATGAAACACTTAAAGTAGTAAATGAGTTTTGCTATTTGGGGAGCAAAATAACTGATGATGGTCGAAGTAGGGGGGATATAAAATGTAGGCTGGCCAGGGCAAGAAAAGTGTTTCTGAAGAAGAGAAATTTGTTAACATCGAGTGTAGATTTAAGTGTCAGGAAGTCCTTTCTCAACGTATTTGTATGGAGTGTAGCCATGTATGGAAGCGAAACATGGATGATAAACAGTTTAGACAAGAGGAGAATAGAAGCTTTTGAAATGTGGTGCTACAGAAGAATGCTAAAGATTAGATGGGTAGATCACGTAACTAATGAGGAGGTACTGAATAGAATTGGGGAGAAGAGAAATTTGTGGTAGAAGTAGGCTAAAAGATGGAATTGGTTGGTAGGACACATTCTGAGACATGAAGGTATCGCCAATTTAGTGCTGGAGAGAAGCGTGGGTGAGTGGAGTGAGGGGGAGGGGGGCATGGGTAAAATCGTAAACGGAGGCCAAGGGATGAAGACTGAAAGCAGATTCAGAGGGATGTCGGTTGCAGTAGTTGCTCGGAGATGAAGAGGCTTGCATAAGATAGAGTAGCATGGAGAGCTGCATCAAACCAGTCTTTACACTGCAGACCACAACAACAACAACAAATAAACGGTTAATAAATGAAGGATTTTCACTGGTTGAACACTTAAACACAAATCATATATATATATATATATATATATATATATATATATATATACAAAAGCACGAATTGAAACTAATAAGGCAATAAAACAAATATAAATGGTATATGAGTCCATGTGTGTACTTACATGTTAATGCAATAAGACAAAGTAAATAAAGAATCATAAATTGCATGTGTAATATAAATCAGTGGCTTGTAAGGCTGTCAGATGAATTAGAGTTGAACTGATCATGGCAAAAGCAAGCAAGCAAACAAAGAAACAAAAATGTTAATAATGTATGAGACAATATCGTGACACATTAATGGTGACCAAATGTACAATTGTAAGTTACGTCTGGTCTCTTTAATCCCCAAACCAACCAACCAACCTTGTAAGTTACGTGTTTGCTAAATCAGTGACCTCCCAAGACTAGCGTGGTATAATCACTAGAAGTGCGGTGTACGTGAACGCATAAAAAAAACAAGACAATTATTTACGAAAATGGGTATGCTCTGCAGTGGACATCCACATTCACAACGTTATGAACACTTGTGCAAACGCTTTAACGTATGAAAATATACATATCATGTACGACAAGAACAAACATGTGACAAATTATATCCTATTTTGTCAGCGGTGTAGAAAATTGTCAGATGAAAAGTTGGCATTTCCCTTTCAAATGAAAAGAGCTGTTTCACTGTCACGCAAGAGAGGGGTGTTTCGCTGTCATTCATGAGGGGCTGTGATGGCCTAGCGCAATTGTTTTGGCGACGAAGGGGAGCATTGCATTTTGCAGCATCACTGTTCTCGAGGCTTGTGGACCCACAAACCATGTTTGGCCTGTGCGTCCCCAGCTCGAGGCTGCACCTTGGACCATCTCCTTCTTCAAACGGACTCATTCCGAACAAGGTGCCAGAAAATTCACTGAGTGATGTGCGACCGCATTCAATGGTCATGCACCTGTACTCATCCTTCTCCTATACACATGGACAACTGGGCTAGCTGGTCGTGGGCCCATCAAACTTTAGTTTTTTCCCTTAGTTAGTGGTGTTATTCGTCGACATGTACAATAATGCATTGTCACCTCAACTGTACCACAGCAGTGAGGTACTAGTTGCTTGAGAGGAGCTAAAATGGGTTACGTCTGGAGAGTAGCTAGAACAGGCGTGTTCTTACTATCTCATGGATTATTAAGAAGATAGCTGATCAGCAACGTTTATCATGAGTGGTGTTAGTGGGTGGTCTCAGAGAGAAATTCTGGTCTTCTAACCGAAGCTAGTCAAAGTACTACGATGTTCTACAGACAAGCTCATCTAACAGTTCCTCCACCGGGAAGAAAAAAGAACCCAGAACTGCGTCTCCTTCACAGTTTTTTAATTCTCTGTACAAATAGATCAGTCATGGAATGTTCAATTTGACACATTCAAGCAAATTTCCACTCTGGAAAGAAGAGGTTCTCAGGTTCGAGGCTACATGCAGTAAGGAAGCATGACCATAGTCATAATTCCCACTACATGCCATACTATTCCACACACAAGACTACATAGTCCTCTTATCATTTTGTTTGGCTTTGTACATTCCTTTGTGTGGAATTTATCTCACTGCACACATCACTTATGAACAGTAATATTCCGAACACAAAAACAAGTTATCGTAAGTTACAAAACAAGTGGTCGATTCATTTCCTTAGGCAGTAAAGCTTGTAAGGTTTCCTCTAACGAATACCTCAGCTCTTTTTTCAAATGCAGTCATCGCGCCTATTTCTTAGTTGCTTTATCTTCTGCATATGTAACGCATTGTGTGAGAGCATTTCTCCCATCCTCATACTGCTGATTTCTATATAATGCACAAACATAAGGTATAGTTGTCACATCCTTAAATCAACCTGTTGTCCCATTGTCGCCAGATTTCAATGTAAACCCATATTCCCGTTAGATTACACTGTCCTCTGCGTCCCCTATAAGACAAAATTTGCTTTCCATGCCAGAAAAACTGGCACCTCCCACGCTCCTAAAAGTTTTTTTAAAAATATTCCCAGCATTATATCAACCAATTGTCCATACGATCTCTGGCGTCAAATACAACATACTCTTTCCTTCAAAAGCAACTGTCCAGCTGCAACTTTGACAATACCCATAATCAAAATATCCTGAACTTGTCATCCCAGAAATGGTCTTGTCTCAGGAAATACTCATAACTTCTGACTTACATATTACCTATGAACTAAGAGAACAACATTACCAAAACATAAAATAAAAAACTACATCAAGGTGTTGGCTGGCAACAACATAACAATCAACCAAATAAGAGTTGCGACTCAAAACTATTTTCATCTCGAGAAAAACTTAGGGTTAGTTATGCTTTGTAACACTTTTACTTCATGAACATTGCATACTGATGTCGGCATGTCCTACAAACCTCATTAGCTCTTACTTATTACCCTGAAATTCTTCTCTATTCTATTATATAAAATCGAAACTTTACGTTTGTATTAGGTACTATGTGGACAGATTTACACCACACTCAGCCCATGGTGCTTCCTTTTACATATAGTGATGGATATAACTGATTTAAAGATACAAAATACAGTAAATACACTTATTTCTAACACAAATTGACATACACTACATTTATTATACATCTTAACTGGTACATGTATTCAAGGAATGGTGTCATGTGGGTGATGTGATAGATACCCACGGATATCCTGGAGCTTGACGGTCCTAATTCATATGCACTGTAATGTGCCACACACCTCATGTGTAACGGCCCATTGCAGATGGAAAAAAATTGTAACATAGACTTTCCTCTTTATTGAATATTGTGAAATTCTCTTTCTCTTACTTTCTTTTCAGCATGCTCCTTTCTTTTGAGGGTGGCCTGTCAGATTTTGCCCAGGGCACTCTTCACTACTTCTACGTGTTGTCACTTCCTAAGTAATTATAGTGGCCTTCTTTTATTCTTGTTGGATGTTTGTCTTCAAAACAAATCTTTAGAGAATTCACAGGTTTATGAGCGTGAGTAGCCTGCTCGTCGGAACATCTTAATCATTTTGTCTTTTTACAAGGTGATATTCCCGCAGCTCAGATCTAACATGGCTTGGTTTTCACTCAGGGAGTTCATTCCAGTCATCAGGTCGGGTTTAATGGCATCCTGGGCTGTTCTGAAGGCCGGTTCTTCCATAGATTTTTTTCTGTTTTGCCTCCTTTTCCTTTATGTCCGAGTATGCGTATCGCTTATATTTTCTGGTTGCTTGATGGTTGATGAATAGTGCAAAGTAAATTAATTACTTGCCTCCGGTTTTCTGGCTGGCGTAATGCTATCCTGATTCTCAGAGTTCCGTATATTTACTGTTGCCCACTGAGTCGTGAAGCATAATCAACTTCATCGTCAAGATGCTATGCAAAACGTAGGCTCTACATCACTTAAAATTTTGAAAGCATTAGCAAAACACCGTTTTTCCTGAACGGACATGCATGTTATGTTGTAAATTCAAACTGTACCTCTCCTAACTACTGAACAGATCTACCCGGTGCCGAGCGATGCGGTCGAGCGGTTTTAGGCGCTTGAGTCTGGAACCGCGCGACCGATACGGTCGCAGGTTTGAATCCTGCCTCGGGCATGGATGCGTGTGATGTCCTTAGGTTAGTTAGGTTTAAGTAGTTCTAAGTTCTAGGGGACTGATGACCTCAGATGTTAAGTCCCATCGTGCTCAGAGCCATTTGAACCATTTAGGTCCACCCTGACTCTGCTCCAAGATTTCTACTGCTTTATTCTGCACTTGATTTCTTTAGAACTTTGTCTTATTCTGTGTTATCATTCAGTCCTAACACATTAAACAAATGAGTGAATAAATATCTATAGCTTTCATGAACGAAAACTTTTTTCATACCGCTACTACTTCCTATTCAACTTAATCACATTTAAGACCCAACAAATCCAAAAATTTTGTCAACGCTGATAACGACGCTGATTAACTGGTATGCAGCAGAATCAATGATACCACATGAAGAATCATGAAATAACACAAGTGTTAGTTTCTGCAGGTCAGTAAACAACTTAAGTACTACTGCATTTCTAACTTCTCGTAAAGCTATTTTAATATTTGAAGTTATTGAAAGCAAGAAAATATTAGAAAATGACAACAAATGAAAAAAACTGAATCTTTATTAACGTGTTAACGATCCTGACTCAGTTTTCCGTATATATGACATCCCTGAGTATAATGTTATTTCCTTACTGTGCATCAGAAAATACGAAAAGTTCGATCTCCGCAGGGTTCACCAATGTACGCAAAATCCTTTTTGTGTCAGTGGGACAGGAAGCTGAATCGGATCTGGTCCTAATCCAGACACAACCCTAAGCTTCAATACTGGTCAAATGTGTACAACGGATTTAAACAACTCAAAGAAGTTTTCGGCCCTAGCACTGAGATTTAAGGTGGAGAATCACAATTTTTAGCGTTGAACTATTTGCAGATGATGATGGAATCGTTTATCAGTGAAATAAGAGTTAGGTGCAGCGTTAACTGATTAATTTATTATAATGAAAACAGGGCATATGGAAGATTAATGAATCACAAATCGCACGCATTCGGGAAGGTTACTTCATAAATATGAGCAAAGTTCTCCAGAAGCTGCTACGTAGCAAAGTTACAGAAGGAGGATGAAATTGGCTGCTCATTGGTGCCAAAAATGATTCTAAGAATTTGTCTGCCCTGTTCATTACTTACAGTGGTTGATTATCTGTTAACTGAAGTTATAAAAAAGAAAAGAAAAAGAAAAAAAAGAGCCTTGGAATTTAGCATCTGCTAATAGGCTGCAAATAAGTATCCTAACCATTGATCACAGTCTAATATCCCAATTTCGCTCACGTATCGGCGCTGCATTCATGCTCACCATAATATGTGTCGCCTTGCGATGTGATCGATGTTGAGGTGGCAGGCTGTGACACAGTAATGCATTCTTAGTCTGTGCTGGTCTTTCCCGGTAGACTACCCACAGTTGGCAGAGTTCATCAAAGGGGGCACAGTACGGACGCCATTACTTCAGATGCACCAACATTTCGTGTCTTGAAGCGAGGTCTGTTTCCTAGCCTCGACATGCAGTGGATGGTGTGTGGGCCGGCCGCAGTCACTGGCCCACTCTCTGGGCGGAAATTCCCAGAGAGACACCAGGGAGTCACATCCTCCAAAGTGCGCTAAGCCGTGTCGTTAGCCTGTCCTCAGTGCGTTCAAAGCGTATCGCTCTTTTCCAGACCGAGAAGGAAAAGTTGCCAGCACCAGGTTTTTTGGAGCGTTAATTGAAAAGTGCAAGTCAGAATCACCAACGACTGTATGCCAATGAATTAATCTGATAAACTAATCTCATTTCCATGCCTTTGTAATCTCTTACTTTCTGATGTGACTGTGCACCAGGATAACGGTAAAAGTGTGAATACACAGCCAAAAAAATTTGTACACTCTTACAAAGATTTGCCTTGCCGCAGTGGATACACCGGTTCCCGTGAGATCACCGAAGTTACGCGCTGTCGGGCATGGTCGGCACTTGGATGGGTGACCATCCAGGCCGCCATGCTCTGTTGCCACTTTTCGGGGTGCACTCAGCCTCGTGATGCCAATTGAGGAGCTACCCGACCGACTAGTAGCGGCTTCGGTCAAGAATACCATCATAACGACCGGGGGGAGCGGTGTGCTGACCCCACGCCCCTCCTATCCGCATCCTCCACTGAGGATGACACGGCGGTCGGATGGTCCAGGTGGGCCACTCGTGGAGTGCTTATAAAGATTTCCAATTCACAGAAGACTTATTGTTACAACAGTGCATATGGAGTAAATAAAATGGTTACATTTACATATCAATAGTTCAAACGGTTCTGAGGTATCAGGTATCGATCAATGCTGAAAGACCTGTATCAGTACGTGGCGTGGCCTACATGGGCGGCAGTGTGGGCGCTGATTCTGACATCCAGTCGATCATACAGATGGTGCATAATGTCCTGGGATATGTTATTCCACGCCTGATCGACCTGTTCATGTCGCACGAGTCAGTATTCGTTCTATCACATCACACACGTCTTCGACTGGAGGCAAGTGCGGAGACTTTTCTGGCCAGGAAAGTTGCTGTACGTCTTGCAGAGCACGTCGAGCTTCACTGTCAGTGTGTGGACGAGCGTTATTCTGTCCGAACAACACACCATCTTCCTGTTGCAAGAACGGCAAAAGAACGGGTCTAACAACATTGTCGACGTACAAGAACTGGTTAGCATCCCCTCCAGAAACACCAAAAATGAACTGCAGATGTAGCTTATCGCCCTCCCAGATCATAACGTTGAAACGTCCCCTTAGAAAAATTATGTATTACTGTACTGGTAATTCCTCTACGTTATTTGATTTTCAAACAGCTCAGCAAAACTGAACGTACTCAGACATTTTTCTCTTTGCTTATTCCGATGAACACCAAACTGACACACAATATTTATTTTAGCGAAACGCAATCTGACTTTCAATAATCCCTACAAAAGAATGGCCCTGACTAACAATAACCTATACCTTTCATGAATCACTTACCTCACAAAAATCTTCGTTACTCGAACTACTGCTGTACAGCGAGCACCAATACTGCCAGCTAAATAAAAGATTCTAACTACTGAAGGCACTAACTACTGATAGGCATAGTTAGCAAATGAAAGATGTTGATAGAGAATAAACAATGTATTTACCTTAATAAACTTCAAAAGTCATCATATATATATTCATGACATCCATCTTTACAAATTTCCTTTTTCTGGCGGACACACGTCCAGATCGTCCGCTCTCAAAACTCTGCCATCTCTCTCCCAACTGCTGGCGGCTTACCTCCAACTGCGCAACGCTACGCGCTGTTCACATCCAACTGCCCAGCACTACAATAGCAAACATTCCAGCAATGCAAACCAGCCACAGACAGCACACAGCACAGTCAGTGATTTTCATACAGACCGCTACGTGGCGTTACCAACTAAACAGCCTACGTACAAGATCTATTGCGGGACCAGTGTGTCTTGATCGAATGCAGTCTACGAGACAGCGCCCACCAGTCTATGTAGTACGTGCAAACGTCCATCACTTGTGTGCTGGCAGAATGTGCCTTCACCACTGAAGACCAGCGTACGACATTCCATCTTCCAAGTGAACCTCTGATGGTGCGAGTCGATGCTGTGGTGTTAATGGAAGATGGACTAGAGTTGTCCGTGCATGTACTTCCACTGCTTATAAACGGTTCGCAACAGTTCGTGTTGACATGTATAGGCTCACAAGCCCAGTGATATGTGCTGTAGTAGCTATACGATCTGCCACTTCTGCCTTTACAAATACGCCTATTCTGGCGTGCGTCTGTGCTGCGTGGGCGTTCAGAACCTCGTCTACAGGTGTGAGGACGTTCACGTAACCACTGATGCCGGCATCATTGTATACATAACGCCGCTCTTCCAACACGTGTGGCATTTCTCCGAAATGACCATCCCGCCACTCGGAAGGTCACAATTTGACCTCTTTCAAACTCGCTCAGGGAGCACGAGTGTGTCTCTACGGCATGGTTGCCTGCTTACTTCACACATTTACATCACACTGAGCCTTCTGGCTGTGGGTGTTTCTTGTTAAAGGGTAGGCTCTGGTAGCTATGCCACTACGCCATCTGTACGCGGACGACGTCGAAACCATTGACAGTGCATCTACTGTCCCCCGGGTGGCACATGCCGTCATCGAATCACAATCGACGTCGACTTTCCACTTGTACTATTTTTTTCCTGGCAGTGTACACTACTGGCCATTAAAATTGCTACACCACGAAGATGAGGTGCTACAGATGCGAAATTTAACCGACAGGAAGAAGATGCTGTGATATGCAAATGATTAGCTTTTCAGAGCATTCACACAAGGTCGGCGTCGGTGGCGACACCTACAACGTGCTGATACGAGAAAAGTTTCCAACCGATGTCTCATACACAAACAGGAGTTGACCGGCATTGCCTAGTGAAACGTTGTCGTGATGCCTCGTGTAAGGAGGAGAAATGCGTACCACACGTTTCCGACTTTGATAAAGGTCGGATTGTACCCTTTCGCGATTGCGGTTTATCGTATCGCGACATTGCTGCTCGCGTTGGTCGAGATCCAATGACTGTTAGCAGAATATGGAATCGGTGGGTTCAGGAGGGTAATACGGAACGCCGTGCTGTATCCCAACGGCCTCGTATCACTAGCAGTCGAGGTGGCAGGCATCTTATCCGCATGGCTGTAACAGATCGTGCAGCCACGTCTCGGTCCCTCATTCAACAGATGGGGACGTTTTCAAGACACCAACGATCTGCACGAACAGTTCGACGACGTTTGCAGAAGCATGGACTATCAGCTCGGAGACCACGGCTGCGGTTACCCTTGACGCTGCATAAAGACAGGATCGCTTGCGATGGTGTACTCAACGACAAACCTGGCTGCACGAATGGCAAAACGTCGTTTTTTTGGATGAATCTAGTTTCTGTTTCACGATGATCGCATCCGTGTTTGGCGACATCGCGGTGAACGCACATGGGAAGCGTGTAGTCGTCACCGCCATACTGGCGTATCACCCGGCGTGATGGTATGGGGTGCCACTGGTTACACGTCTCGTTCACCTCTTGTTCGCATTGACGGCACTTTGAACAGTGGACGTTACATTTCAGATGTGATACGACCCGTGGCTCTACGCTTCATTCGATCCCTGCGAAACCCTACAGTTCAGCAGGATAATGCACGACCACATGTTGCAGATCCTGTTCAAAATGGTTCAAATGGCTCTGAGCACTATGGGACTCAACTGCTGAGGTCATTAGTCCCCTAGAACTTAGAACTAGTTAAACCTAACTAACCTAAGGACATCACAAACATCCATGCCCGAGACAGGATTCGAACCTGCGACCATAGCGGCCTTGCGGTTCCAGACTGCAGCGCCTTTAACCGCACGGCCACTTCGGCCGGCTGCAGATCCTGTACGGGCCTTTCTGGATACAGAAAATGTTCGACTGCTGCCCTGGCCAGGACTTTCTCCAGATCTCTCACCAACTGAAAACGTCTGGTCAATGGTGGCCGAGCAACTGGCTCGTCACAATACGCCAGTCACTACTCTTGATGAACTGTGGTATAGTGTTGAAGCTGCATGGGCAGTTGTACATGTACACGCCATCCAAGCTCTGTTTGACTCAATGCCCAGGCGTATCAAGGCCGTTATTAGGGCCAGAGGTGGTTGATATCGGTACTGATTTCTCAGGATCTGTGCACCCAAATTGCGTGAAAATGTAATCACATGCCAGTTCTAGAATAATATTTTTGTCCAATGAATACCCGTTTATCATCTGCATTTCTTCTTGGTGTAGCAATTTTAATGGCCAGTAGTGTAGTTGTGAGAAGAGACAGGCAAAACGGCGTGCCACTTTGGAAAACTACGTTTGACGTGATGAGCCCATAGGAGGTAGAGAGGAAGCCACAGAAGTCATTTGAGATTTTTAAGAGCTGCACTTTCTGCTCAATAAGAAATTACGGGTAATGGGGACAGAAATGGCTTTAAATGTAGGGTTGTCTTGGCGGGAAGGGGTTGAGCGGGCTGGTTGTTTCTGATAAACAAGAGGGACCTGGCGCGTGTCTTGGTGCTGAGCACCCCTTTGCAGCCAGTGGTCTCCACTGGACCAGCCGACTGGAGCCCCAGTGTTTGAGTCTGCAGCCGTGCGCGGCTGGCGTCGTACGGCAGAGAAGCAGAAACGGAGCCGAGCGCCACTCGTCTTATGCTGATAACTTAAGGTGAGTACGAATAGCAGCACTGGCATGTTAGGACGATCCCTGACCAATACTGAATGTGAGCATTGGATTTAGCTGTTCCAAGTTCATCTATAGATTAGTAGAAACGTGTGTCTTTTCGGACTGTCACTCAGCCAAGCACTCACTGTAACCCATCAGAAGGAAACCTGAGTTATTCCAGAGTGTCACTTGCATTGATGGGTTCCCATTTCAAATTTTTGTAGAAACTTTGCCAACCGAAAGTTTCATCTTATTCTAAGTTCACGGTACAGTTCATATGGTTTTTAACTTTGTTTTATGACATAATCAGATGCGTTTCCATGTTTGTGCTTAATTGGAATAAATTAAGATGTTCATTAAAATAGCGTTTTTGTTAACACCTTAAACATGTGCATGCTTGATGTTAGGCAATTCCCCCTTTTGGGCCTGCAGCTAGGGCCTTTCTGTATCTTTGTGTTTACTTTCCGTTTCTCTGCAGTAAAGTAGCCTTGGGTTTTAAGGGGGTACGTCTGTCTCATAACGAATTTTCTGACTCCGGTTTTCGCTGTTTACACATGTAGGGTTTTGCAAGGTGTTTCATAAGGTATAGCTCAATGCATTTTGAACAGATTTTGAGTATTAGTCAAAGTATGTTTAGAATCGTGAATGATTTTTTATTACATTCAGGCATTATTCTCTGAAGAATGAGTTCACTCATGATTCATTTGCTGCTACTCTTCACAACATAATTGCTCGAAAAAGATGAAGCGAGAAACGTCGTTCAGTTAGCTTGCATTCTTTTTTTATAATAATTGGTCATTTATGTTGAGACCGTATTTAGGTTTCTATGTTGGTAACGCCACGTAGCGCTCTGTATGAAAATCACTGACTGTGCTGTGTGCAGTCTGTGGCTGGTTGGCATTGTTGGAATATTTGCTATTGTAGTGTTGGGCAGTTGGATGTGAACAGCGCGTAGCGTTGTGCAGTTAGTTGGAGGTGAGCCGCCAGCAGTGGTGGATGTGGGGAGACAGATGACAGAGTTTTGAGAGCGGACGATCTGGACTTGTGTCCGTCAGAGAGAGGAAATTTGTAAGACTGGATGTCATGAACTGATATATATTAAGGTAAATACATTGTTTGTTCTCCATCAAAATCTTTCATTTGCTAACTATGCCTATCAGTAGTTAGTGCCTTCAGTAGTTAGAATCTTTTATTTAGCTGGCAGCATTGGCGCTGGCTGTATTGCAGTACTTCGAGTAACGATGATTTTTGTGGGGTAAGTGATTCATGAAAGGTATAGGTTATTGTTAGTCAGAGCCATTCTTTTGTAGGGTTTATTGAAAGTCACATTGCGTTGAGCTAACAAAAATATTGTGTGTCAGTTTAGTGTTGATCAGAATAAGTAAAGAGAAAAATGTCTGAGTGCGTTCAGTTTTGCTCAGGTGTTTGAAAATCAAATAACGGAGAGGTTTTCCGGCACTGTCATTAATAAATTTTTTCTAAGGGGGCACATTACGACTATTTCTCTCTCTCCCAAAGCTGTTTCTTGCGATTAATTACGCTTATTAGGAGTGTACTGGAGACAGTTTCCTAGGAGGGTGTTTGTCCGACTGTTTAGCTGAGTGGTTGTTGTTGTTGTTGCGGTCTTCAGTCCTGAGACTGATTTGATGCAGCTCTCCATGCTACTCTATCCTGTGCAAGCTTCTTCATCTCCCAGTACCTACTGCAACCTACATCCTTCTGAATCTGCTTACTGTATTCATCTCTTGGTCTCCCTCTACGATATTTACCCTCCACACTGCCCACCAGTACTAATTTGGTGATCCCTTGATGCCTCAGAACATGTCCTACCAACCGGTCCCTTCTTCTAGTCAAGTTGTGCCACAAACTCCTCTTCTCCCCATTTGTATTCAATACCTCCTCATTAGTTATGTGATCTACCCATCTGATCTTGAGCTGAGTGGTTGCCACGGTCAATTGCCACGCAAGGGACCCTGTCGATTTTTGATACTGCTGGAGATTTTTTCTTGGTACGAGATCTGCTGCAGGGGTACAGTCATCACAGTAAGGCCAAATAAGGTGCTTCCCGACCGATTAGCAGCAGTTCCATGGTCAAGAAATCCGACGACGTCAGGGAGGGCGGTGTGATAGTCACATGCCCCTCCATATCGCATCGTATGACGCCATTGGCAGGGATGACACGGCAGTCGTTCGGGGCCGATTGACACCTGACACCGAGACCTACTTGAAATAATTCTATGACACCAAGGGGTCTCAGTTTTTTGCCGAAAGCAAAGCACGACTCGGCTTTCTATGAGAAAAACACTGAAATTTTTAACGAAATGTTTTTTTGTGAATGCAAAGTGAACTCTTCCGTAATATTTTATTTCCTACCGTAACTAAACCTTATCGGCATTTGTGATTACTTACCCTGTATGGTTGTGCTGAAGCGGAGTAGTTTTGACTTTGCCAAATGGGCATGTAAGGAGTGATGAATTCTTCTCGGGTTATCAGCGGAGTGGTGGCGTCCTCTTGTCGCAGATGAAGGGCACGAAACTCATCGAAACGTTGCGACAAGACGACACCACCACTCGGCTGATAACCAGAGAAGAATTCATCATTGGAATACGCCGAGAAAGACTGCAATCGGATATATGCAAGGATTATTTCTCAATGATTCAAGGTACGAACAGGTTTACATTTTGCATGAGCGAACTCAGTTCTGTATTGTTGATTTCCTGTCTCAGTCTGCATCGTGGGAGAGCGGTACATGTTACTTACTTACCTGTAATGATTAAGATCTGAAAGCTGCAATTAGCTGCCTTAGATATCTTCGATGTGGTAATGACTGCTCTTCACTGTTTCTGCGTAAATCATAGCATGAACGATTTGCGTAAAACATTTTAGCCACAAATAGTGTTTGAGCAGCATACTGCATTATTTTTGTGAAACTAACTGTAACTGTTCTGTCAGGAAATCTACTTTATTATTCATCCCCCCCCCCCTCCAGAAAAATGAAACGAAATGACTCGCTCTTTCTTTGATTTATAACTGGGAACGAAGCAAGGCATACATAATTCGCTTATCACCCGAAAGATATCGTAACAAAACCACTAATGTCTTCTTCGGCGCCGGCCGGTGTGGCCGAGAGTTTCTAGGCGCTTCAGTCTGGAACCGCGCGACCACTACGGTCGCAGGTTCGAATCCTGCCTCAAGCATGGACGTGTGTGATGTCCTTAGGTTAGTTAGGTTTAAGTAGTTCTAAGTTCTAGGGGACTGATGACCTCAGGTGTTAAGTCCCATAGAGCTCAGAGCCATTTTGAACCATCTTCTTCGGCTATGTGCAACCGTAATGAATGTTGTAGCTTACGACATCAGCAGCACAGATTGCATAAGTAAAAAAACCTTACTTTGTTTGTACTGAAGAGCAGCTGACTGTTAATGGGTGACACGCTGTATACTTAACAATAATACTTCATAAGGAGGTATTATATACAACTGACAAAAGAGAGGCAGCAATCACTTCTCACAACTACGAAAACACGCTCTGACCGGAGTCCGGCTGTGACGTCACGTCCGCTCTCAACTAGAGCTTTCAGTTCTCTAGTTTCACGAAGGTCTCGGTAGCATCCCCTCCCTCCTCACAAAAACTGTGGCGGGTCAAGGCAAAGACTTCACACAAGAGCTGAGAGCGTTGGGCAGCCGTTCCGATCCTTGATCTCTCAACTACCGCTGCTGAAAGGAACGATGTACAACGATCACACATTCCACTGGATGGTGTCTGAGATGTATTCGGTAGCATTAAGGTTAGGTCGTCTCCTAGGCCACTCAAGCACCCTCTTATTTGTGGAAAACTATGCAAACCATTAAACCATTTTCACTCTCTTCGGGAGCGATAGGGTGGCACTCTTTCTTGTTCAAAGTACAGGTTGCCTGTGGGGTGCTGTAGAAGGGGAAAAAAAATCGGATGTGTAACATCTCTTGGAGACGATGGCAGACGCATCAGGAATCCAATTTATTTCACGTAAACATCCATCGTACGATAATTCGTCTATCAGCTGCCTGAACGGTGAGCTGTTGACTAGAGGCAAGCATCACCTCGTATGGGTTTCAAGGTACTCGTACTAAAATCAACTTTTACGGATGTGCATAGTATATGTATGTTTGCGGGTGGGGATATTCAGCCGTCAAATAATTGTTAAAAACCATGTTCACCTTCAGCTGTCATTTATTTTGCACAATTCGGTGCTAGCTTCGGTCAATGACCATTATCAAGCTTGGCTGGCACAAACGGCAGGAAAGTTACACCATAATTTGAAAAAAAATTGCTCTTTTAAGCCCACCAAAGTATGTAAAAAATTTCTCACAGGAATATATGTGTAGATAGCATAAACGGCAGGAAAGTTATACCATAATATGAAAAAAAAATTATTTGCTCTTTTAAGCCCACCAAAGCATGCAAAAAATTTCTCACAGTAATAACTGTATGCGATAATTTTCGTCAGGAAGCCAAGTTCACGTCGACAGCTAGTAACACACTGTTTACAGCGCCTCATTTGTGCAGACAGCGTTCTCCACATCGTAAATATCCAATGGCAGTGTTCCTGAGCCCGTCCCAAAGAGGTTTAAGCCCTGTGACGTACAGAATAAGTTTGTGAGGGGAGCAGTGGCTTCTTTAAGCCGTCCTCACGCGTGATGTGTTTCTCACGACGTGGTGTTCGCCGTGATTGCCGCAAGCTGTGAAACGACCTGTTACACCTCACGAGGCATAACGAGCTACTCTCCGTCATTTGCGACCGCAGCGCTCTCCAGCGGCATTTCTCCGCTGCACCTGGCGCGCAAATCTTTTTTTTTTTTTATGAAATTGGACACTGTTCAGATATCTGCATTAACTCTGATAGCGAATGTCGAAGAAAATAGGAGAAAATCGCGAAGAAGGTTGATAGCTTGAACAGCGAACTGCTGGTAGAGGAACGCTACAGCGTGTGTCACTATTTCTAAAGCGGGATTTTACGCGCCAGTTAGACAGAATGATACGAAATTGGTCTAGTGCGGTATCCATTTAACAGGGGCAGGAAAACACGAAGAATATCCAGTACCCCGACAACGACATCACTGCTCTGGCGTGCACTGACTGCTACGGCCGTACAGAAGTGCTGCTCAGTCGCTGGTGGAGTAACGACAGTTCTTCGCATTTCACTCTTCCTGTTAATACATATCGATAAAACGAATATCGCACTGGAATATTTTGGGTGCGCTCTGTCGAATGGTCACGTAAAATTCCGCTTTTAAAAATTATTTCTATGTGATGGGAAACAAACCGACGCTCTCCGTCGTCACTGGGTGTGGCATGAAAGTCGTGATGAGCGGGATTTGTTTGGGATGAATTCAGCTACAAGATGCAAAAACGAAATCGCAAATATCTGGCGAAACGCTAGAGGTTCAAATGGCTCTGAGCACTATGGGACTCAACTGCTGAGGTCATTAGTCCCCTAGAACTTAGAACTAGTTAAACCTAACTAACCTAAGGACATCACAAACATCCATGCCCGAGGCAGGATTCGAACCTGCGACCGTAGCGGTCTTGCGGTTCCAGACTGCAGCGCCTTTAACCGCATGGCCACTTCGGCCGGCGAAACGCTAGAGGAAATGAGCGTGGCGACCAATAGGAGTGGCGCCGCGTACAACTATCTGAGATACATTCTAGCAGAAGTTATTCGTTAACTCAATTGAATCTTCATCTCGTTTTCGGTTTTAAACTGGATAATGGCAGTTTGTGCTTGCATAATATTCCTGCTCTCGACGTTGTTTTCAAGGCCGGTTCGAGAACATCATGTCACACAACCGACTTCTCACTTGGAACCCCCCCCCCCCGCCCCCGCCCTCTTCACCATCTTTCCCTTTTCCCTCTTGCGCTTTCACCTATTTCAATTTTCGCTTCAAACTGCGATATCTCCGTATACAAGTCTTGCTCTTGGCCGGCCCTGGCAGCACAACTTTGCGCCCCAAGCGGTCACTGCTAGTTCTGATACGACCTGTTCAGAAATCTTAACAGTTGCGCCGCCTCTGGCGCCATTGTCAGTTGGGCACTCCAAACGGCAGTTCAAATGGCTCTGAGCACTATGGGACTTAACTTCTCAGGTCATCAGTCCTCTAGAACTTAGAACTACTTAATTGTAACTAACCTAAGGACATCACACACATCCATGCCCGAGGCACGATTCGAACCTGCGACCGTAGCGGTCGCGCGGCTAAACGGCGGCGTGTGTCGCTTGTTCCTTGAACCGACCCTGTGTACTGATTACCATTACTCTCAAGTAACATACGTCAACACATGTGTTCCAAGTTAAGGATACGTTTTGTGATTTCATTCGAACGAAACAGTAGATATTTTTGAAGCTGTCCACTATGATTGAAAATGATATTTACCGACTAGATACGAGTAAAAAAAAAAAAAAAAAGAGACAGTCCATAAAACCAAAAACAAAGTTTCGCTATAGGGAAAACTGCAAGTCTCCAACTTGTGATTACATTCTGACATGGACCGCCAGTCACGTTAAGATTTCTAGCCACTGGCGAACATTCCAAGCGTTCACCTAAGTTCGAAAAATGCTTCAAATGACTCTAAGCACTATGGGACTTAACATCTGAGGTCATCAGTCCCCTAGAACTTAGAACTACTTAAACCTAACCAACCTAAGGACATGACACACATCCATGCCCGAGGCAGGATTCGAACCTGCGACCGTAGCAGCAGCGCGGTTTCCGACTGAAGCGCCTAGAACCCCTCGGCCATTGACCTAAGTAAGAAGAATCGCAGCAGATACAGTATTTATAACCATTACCATCGACTAATGCGGCTAATACTTCCATTAAATTAATAAGAAAGACCCATAATCTTCTAGAAAACAAAATGCGAAAAAAAATTCGATGTAGCTAAACGTGAACCTGCTGCCTTTCTCTACGTAGCTCATGACGCTATCAACTACTCTACGCGTTTGATATGGGAAGAGCACCTCAGTTGTACAGTAAACACCACAGATGGTAGAATACACGGTAGGGGTCAAGCGCAGGCCGGCTCTGAGTTGTGATGTCACTGTGAACCCACTCTCCGCATTGCACTGCATTGAAGCTCGTGTGCACATGGCCACACATTTTAACTCACACACAGGTATGTGTGTAATCGAGATTTTCTGTTTTCGTGTAATTGTTATTACTACTAAGCATTATAGTAGTTGGAAAATCTTTCCATATGTTATAGCAGTGTTGGGTTGTTAACAGGAACATGGATGCGTGCATGCATGTCCATCGGAACAGGCAGTGTGACGACCACAGCAGTTATGAAATACATGAAATGAATATCAATCTCTTGTGTAATAGAATGACGACAGACAAAACTTGGGCCGGATAGGGACTGGAACCCCCAATTTCCCACTTCATGCGAGCGGTCGCCCTAACTGCTTCGGCTATCCGTGCACGACTCACGGTGAGACACTCGCTTACGTATGTCGTCGTTCCCGCATTACAACCTGTAGTCGTACACACATTATGCAATCTCCTTCAGGGCAGAACATTTTACTTGAAACGCGTTTTATACATTCACAATCGCGAATATGGACAACCATCAGCTGTAGAATGGAAATTTGTGCCCGACCGGGACTCGAATTCTCATTTCTTGCTTATCGCCAGCGGTCGCGTTATCATTTGGCTAACCATCCACGACTCACAGTGACACGCAAACTTCAACGTGTCGTCGACCATGCTACAGCCTGTCATTCCATTCTGCAGCTGACGGTTGTCTATAAAACGTATTTCATAACGGCTGTAGTTGCCTCGGTGGCTGTTCCTTCGGACATGCAAGCGTATCGAAAGGAATTTTTCGTCGTAATTCGAAATAATAGACGCACTGCAATATCGTATTTTCCTTTAAAGTCGCTGTCTGGTATTGGCGAATAGATACGACATTGCATTGCCTGTGTTGTTAAATAGAACGATGGAATGTTCGTTCGAACATGCACGCATGGCGGCGCTCCGCCGTGGGAGAGACAATTGCGTCGCGAGCTCCGAGCAGCCAACAGCCGCCTAAAGCCGTCGGCACACGGACCGTGCTGCCGAACGTTAATGTTGGGCGTGTCAAGTTCAACGTGCGGCTGAACGCTCAGGAACGATGCTACTTGTGCATACGGTACGTGGGCCCCAGCGTGGTATACGCGATCGCAACGCACTCCAGCGGTAGTTGAGGGATGCTTCTAGTTTGTAAATCACACTGTTTACTCAACGGGCACGCGTGAAATTCCCACGTTAGCTCTATTAAAACGCACGTTTCCTCCACCGTCCACGAAAAGGAAAGTACCATGTCCAATCAATAAGGACACAGGCTTATGAAAGTTCCATTACAAACAGTGCGGTACAAATTTGGAACACTTCTCCGCATAAGGTAAACATTATTTCATCATTCCCACATTTCAGTAAAACCCCAAGGTAAGTCTTACTTGACCACTGTTCCTACCCTGTAGCAGAATCTTTGCAACATGTGAATTACGAAGCGTAAAAGAAAAAGGAGCAAAATATCTTTATACAAGTAGCGCAAGTTGTCCTGCAGATTAAGCCAATCGAACAAAGTCACCCATCAAAAAAAGGTGAACCTTTATTTACATAACATCAGATACAGTATATAGTTATATTAAACTAATAATGAAGTATCAGAACCCAATAAAAACGCGAATATTAGGGGGAAAAAAAACTTGAAAGTGTCAAAACGCGAACCACCACCCCAAAGAACAACTTTAGACAGGTCAGTGACCTAAGTCATTACGTTAAACCAACGACACACACCTTGCTTATAGTCAAAGAATGTTACCATTGCTGAAAACCTTAATCGTAGATATGTTACTAACTGAAATTTAATCATAACAAATTGTACCAAGAACAATGCGTTTTGGGTGGCTATTCAGTGTGTCGCTGCCTTCAAATACCCTACTCTCATAATAGGCAAGTAACAATAATTCTTTTGTCACGAATATGATGTTTCTCATTATTTTATTGGATCGAATCACACAACTAACAACGGGTTTTCCAGTGATTCTCAATTTTCTGGTGCTCAGAAACGGCATATATATATACATATAGGCTTGAAATGAATGCCAATATGGCGCCTCACAACTCTGTACTGAAGGGAGACGGCGTGCGTGTGACGTAGGTGGCGTTGTGCCATCTCATTGGTCAACGCTCAGACGCACGCTCAGAATATCTGACATGCCAGATATTGCTCTGCACGTTCGGAAAGACTCCCGAACGTGCTGTTCCACGCTATGACGTCAGAAACTCGTCACGCTCAACGCTCAACGTTCGGATGCACGGTCCGTGTGCCGACGGCTTTAAGCGACGTCCAACGTTGCACTTTCGCGAGCAGCTCCGAGGGCACTGCTTCACAGTATTCGCCGCGGCTGCTCACGAGCTCATCGCATCGTGGGACCGTGTCGATACGGCACTTTGCTGCTCACCAGTTGACTCCCCGCGAGCCCCAGCCTCAAAGGACTACAACCTTAGCAGCAGATTGACTGCGAGCTCCCAGACACTTAGAACTGTGTCATCACAGCACCTGCTGCACATCCGTGGACTGCCTTCGAGCTCCCAGCCTCGTGGGACTGTGTTGTTGTTAATCTTCCCTGCTTCTCAAGACATTGCTGTTCTCAAGTTGTGTGGACATTATTCTCACAAGGGGCTGGTCTGACATGTGGCTTACCGATTTCGATCAAGTTTTGCAAGGACGATCTACATTGAAAATAAAGAGACACCGTTTCGGCTTATTGCTATACACTCTCTAGATTTAAAAAAAAAAAAAAAAAAAAAAAAAAAAAAAAAAAAAAAAAAAGAAAACTGAGCTCAAAGTTGGTGACGGGAAATCATACGTCGAAAGATCGGCTGAAACCAAACATTTTTTCGTTGACAAAGTGTGGGGTGCAAAGTTAACACCGTTCGGGTCTCTAACGTTTTGTGTTTCGTATGAGCCTGGATAGCCGTCATTCTACGCGTGTAGGTGGTGGAGGAGGTCAGCGCTTAAGTGGTCAAGCCATTGCAGTACCACACTGAAGGTCCGCGTTCGATTTCAGGACGTGGTTTGTTTTCATTCGCTATTTTTTCAGTGTATCTAACTATATTCTTTTAATCGGGATACTTTTCTTTGCCCTTTCTTAAAGTAAAAAATGGGGAGGTGTGATTAACATTTAAATAAATATATATACTGTATTGTATTTCATAGTGATATATAGTAGAAAAATATACGTAAAGTATATTATTGTGTAATCCAACGAAATCTCGCCGCACTATGTTTTCAGGTACATTGTTCGTGGAAAACTTATGTGATATACGTTACTAAAACCAGATCTGTCAGATACCAATTGGAATGTGTATCAAGCGTATAAAAGAACGTCTTGAAAGACCGGTGCGGACAACTAGTTAAGAACCAGCGCATGAATTTTTATACTTGTCTCGTAAATCTCTGCTCGACTGTGATGTCGCATGATTCTCAAGTCGTGCGGTGAAATTCATCAGGCCTATCTATCGGAAAAACTTAACGTTACACGGTTGACAAAGAGTGGTACCTTTCGGTAGTATCACTTTCACGGTGCAAGTCGAATTAGCATCATACTACGTCAGTCCTATCGTAGTGCGACATGTACCACGATGGAAATAACTGTAAGTAATATATATATATATATATATATATATATATATATATATATATATATATATATATGTGTGTGTGTGTGTGTGTGTGTGTGTGTGTGTGTGTGTGTGTGAAAGAAATCCACGACCAAGAATCGACCACGGACCAACGGTTTGTTAGTCTAACGCCTCGACTACTCGACCACCGATGTTGCCCACCGATGTCGACCACCGATGTCTCTACACGTAGAGAATGACGAATGCCGCCCTAGCTACAGCAGAGAAATGCAAAAACGTTAATAACTGGAACGTTATTAACTTTGGGCCCCTTTAATATATTAATAAAAAATGTAATTTTTTTTACGATCTTTCGCTGTGTAGCAATGAAAGTACGATTTTCTGCCATCAACTTTGACGTCATTTTTTCAAAATCTAGGGAGTGTCTAGCATAAAGCCGATAAACCTGTATTCAATACAGAATGTTCTTGCAAAAAGTTTGATCAAAACCGGTGACCCAAGTTTCAGACCCTCCCTTGTCAGACGTTGCATTTAGTTTGGTTATTTTAATAAACAATTGCTATTGCAAAGTGTATGTCTCACTTCCGCAAGTCTCATTCCTCAGAATGAGGATAGCATGGGAGCTCGACTTTACGTCAACGATTAAACGTAGCTGGATCTCAGTGGTATAGCCTTGACGTGTTGGCACTGGGAAAATCTGGTGAACGCATACCTCAGAGTGGGTTGCTTCGTGCTGTGGAGCACAGAATCTGGTGGCGATCAAATACATTTTTGCCTCACGTCTTGTCCATCCTGCGCTCGACTCTAATTTCGGTGAGAAGAACAAGCTCAGATAGCACTAAGGTCAAGTGACACTCTGGGCTGTTCCTTTCCTACGATTTTTTGTCTCACTCTTGTTTCACGTTTCGTCCTGGAATACTTTGTATGGTGATTCAGAACACTAGATTACCAATACATCTTGTTGAGCACGAAAAATTCGAAGGCAGTCGAAACGACCTTAGCAACATGTGGGCCCGATCTCTCTCCACGCTATGTCTACATTTTTGGAACCCTGCGGAAAGACATTCGTCGCTGTCGATTCGCTCCGGACAAAGACAATCATGACTCCATAGGCAACCGCAAACATTTCACCTTGAAGGCACTGATCATCTGATCACGCAGAGGAATAAATGTATGAAAAGTCAGGGCGATTACTTTTGAAGTAATGTACAGTTTACTTCGAACTCCAGTTATCCAGGTGACTCGAGGTCGGAACCAATCTGGATACTCAGATATCCGGATAATTGGATAAATCATTAAAACAGATAATTTCTTTTAAAAAATCGAAATTTGTGTATACACACTACAGTAATATTAATTTAATAATATTGTTTAGATTTTGTACAGTAGCTGTACTTACACACATCATTAGTTCTTGAACATATCGGTTAGAGTCAGTTGTTTTTCTGTCTTCAGCTGTTTACGTGCAGCCAAGTCTCACATTCACTTGACGGCGAGCAGCTGTGTATGGCCTGCCGCTCCATCCACTTTTAGCGCAGTGTCAAGACACGCAAACGCCTCACCAGCTGACGTCCCCGCATCTGGTTCAGTGACAATAACATCCTTCCGGCCACCAGTTCCGTCTCTCACATTTTGAATTATTTCATCGTCACCGAGAATTTGGAATCCAGTGTCCGAAGAATCACAAGCAAGCCACTCGCCTATATCCGTGCACTGCAATCGTAACATCCAGAAATTTTCAAAAGGATCTTTCTTAATGTCCTCAGTTGACATTTCGTCCTCTGTCGCTTCTCATTCTTCCTCTTCCTTTCCACACTTCTTTGGTTCATCTTCCTTTTTCTGTACCTCGTCTTTGATTCAAATACCTTTCAATTTATTCCAAGCTCTTTCTGGTGTGGCTGTCTTCAACAAATTCCATGCTTCCGCCATCGTGTACGGACAGTCTTTCAAATTCAGTTTTTGGTGACGAGCCCCAGTTAGTGTTGCCTTATCTAGCAGGAACCTCGTTAGGAAACTCTGACATGGAGGTGTAGAAGTGAAATAAAAAATTTATTTAGTATAATTGTTTCTTACTTTGAACATAATTACTTGGAACTTGTTGCAGCAGAAGTAGTTGGTACACCATACTTTTCGGAAGATTTCACCTTTTTCAGAAGTACTTTTTCCCTTTAACGTATTTAGAAAACTCCACGGATGTCAGCCTGTAGTTAAACTGGCACTGTAAGATTCATACCACAGTCCCTGGCAGCAGTCTATTTCTTTCATCATTCCACTTGTCCGACATCAGTGAAAATACTTTTCCCACAGTGGCGTTGTGTGCGGGAATAGAAAACAAATACTCCCGTAATTTTAAGAGTCGCCATTTGCGTCCAGGATTTTCGGTCTCCTGAAAAAAGTAAATCCACCTTTCTTCCACGGAGTGTTTAGACATCCATTCTTCCGAGTCACTCATAGTTTCTAAGAAGTTCTTCAGATACATATATTCCTGAAAACAATTGGGAGAAAACTGTACCTTGTCGGGACAATATGGTCCATAGCGATGACGGTCCCGATATATCGGAACGGATGGCAACCCAAACCACAACGCCTCCTTCAGTTCCATCTTCTGTCAAAAGCTTCCTCGACCGTTGTTTTCCGTTATGCCGCTTCATAGTTTTGATAAGCGATTGGTCGACTGGCTGTAGAATGCATGATGTTTGGCGGCAGAAAGAATGTTTGACAGGTCTATCTTCTTTATCAAGAAGGATTTCTATGGGGTGGGTGGTTGCATTGTCCTTACTGCCTTCTTACCTTATGGTCTTTTGGTGTTTTTGTACTTCAGGTATGAAAATTGAATCGTACCACTCGCAAAACAAAGTAGCAGTTATCCAAGCCTTCGCTTGAATCTTGTAAAAGATGGGAAGTTTTTTAACACTTTTGAAAGCCCGGGGTTTTTCGGTTTTCCTATCAACAGGAGAGGTACTTTGGGGTTTAGTATAGAGTTAACACAGTTCAGCAGGGTAACGCGGTCTTAGCAACCAGGAGCCGTAGTTTCCCTTTCAGAAACTTAAGTTATTTCAGGCAAAGCCTTCCAGATAAGACCTGTCTCATTTGCATTACGTAAAAAAATTTGGGGTCTTAAGAGACTGCTCCAATTTTGAATTCATCAATAGAATTTTCTGCTGCTTTTGTGTCTGTTGCTAGTTTTTCACCACCACCACTTGAATAGTCCCCCCCCGGTAGCTGAGTGGTCAGCGCGATGGACTGTCAATCCTAAGAGCCCGGGTTCGATTCCCGGCTGGCGGGCAGATTTTCTCCGCTCAGAGACTGGGTGTTGTGTTGTCCTAATCATCATCATTTCATCCCCATCGACGCGCAAGCCGCCGAAGTGGCGTCAAATCTATAGACTTGCACCAGGCGAGCGGTCTACCCGACGGGAGGCCCTCGTCACACGCCATTATTATTATTATACCACTTAAATCCAATTCACGAATACCGTGCCTCGCCTTGAAATACCGTAGCCAGCTATTTTTCACTTTAAACGAGGATAACAGTTTTACTTTTCGCAAACAATCGGCCCTGAAATCTGCTATTTTCATCGCTTTACTCGACGAACTCCCTACGTTCATTCTCAAGGACACACCGTAAGTTTAAAATCGAAGACTTGTTCTTTTTTGTGTCTTAAATTGTTGATGTTCCCACGCTAAACATGTCAGCTAATTGCTTACCACTCGCCGGCCGGTGTGGCCGAGCGGTTCAAGGCGCTTCAGTCTGGAACCGCGCGACCGCTACGGTCGCACGTTCGAATCCTGCCTGGGGCATGGATGTGTGTGACGTCCTTAGGTTAGTCAGGTTTAAGTAGTTCTAAGTCTAGGGGATTCATGACCTCAGATGTTAAGTCCCATAGAGCTCAGAGCCATCTGAACCATTTGATTTGAGCTTACCACTCACGCCTTTGTCTAATTGTTCAAGGACTTTTGTCTGACAACGATAAGACAATGCGTTTCTTTTTAAACGACGTATGCCGCACAGTAAATTAAAACACACGCGCGAAACAAAGCAAAAAACAGAAAGAAAGAGACGCGGGAAACGGAACTTAGAGTGACAAATCAGTTTGTACGTTAAGGTCACGACACAGACTGATGTAGGTCGCACTGAATGACGGGCACCACAAACACAACAACGCACGTATTGCGCGTACAACAATGCACCTATTGTATTCATTGTTCAGAGGTAAATTTTCTCTTTCAGTACATTTGCTGCAGACTGATTTTAGAACGACAAAGAAACGAACAATCTGCTGTATGCCGTAGTAGCTACCGAACAAAACAAATAATTTTAGTCATACAGTACAAATTTACTTTTGCTCGAAACGATCTGGATAATAGGTGATCCGGATAGATGGAGTTCGGATAATTGGAGTTACACAGTATTTTTTCGTCTGTCTCGTTTTGAGTTGACTGTTCCTTATACGAAGGTGTCGAAAGCAACCTTCGGGTTGCCTACAGGTGTACCTATTGAAATTTGTTTACGTAATGCGTGGGACTTCATATCTTGCTGCCATGTCCGGTTTTGTCAGCCGTATCGCCCCAGCTGCATGGTGTAAGGACGTAGCTATTTGTGTGTGTAAACTATAATACGTGTTTTGCAAGTAAAACAAGATTACTCTAGAATTCTCCTTTGTTTGCGTAAGAATGCAAATGCCTTTATGTACGAGGTATTCATTCTTAGAACTGTTCACGATAATTTCCTACTTGTGTTGAGCAAATGCTTATCTGCTGATGTCCTACAAGCCTATCGGACGTACAGGTTTGTACTTGAAAACGTAACTGTCTGTGTCTTACCCCATGTTTCCACTGATATCTGGCAACACGCTGGCCTATTTGTCGTTATCGGCGAGAATGATTAACAAAAACATGTTTTGGTAGACACCTGCCAGGGTATTCACAAAAACGCACGTGTTTCACTCCGACGGTAAGCAAAAAAGTCACTTTCAGTTAGCAACAGTTATATTAGTCCGTAACAGTCAAGGTACCTCACTACTTGGCAGTAACTGTTTAAGCTCATGTCGATGAAAAAGACCCTGCAACTTGGCTGAAATTTTCACTTGATCATCTGCAAGACAAAAGATCTCGATGTTGGACGGAAAGTAGCCTAACGAGCCGACAAAATCTTTCGGAATAAACAAATATTAGCGGTATGAAACACGGTTTGCCTGCTCTTCACTCTTTAATATGACGATAAAAAGCCTTCAGTTGCTGATTATTCACTACGGAAGAATGTACGCCCGTTGTTTTTGTTGTACATGGAGACAATTCGACTCATTAAATATCCGGTTCATTTGTGATGGCTACTAAGATACATGAAGTTATAATGCAGATCGCTTCCTCGAAACGGAGTGATGGAAGAGAAATTACCTAGAATAACTTATTCTTATGGAAAGAAGTTATTTCCCAACACAAAAATGATGTAACATTATGGATATTTGGAAGTTATATCAATTACGTTATAAAGAAAAAGGGAAATGATAGTTTACAAGAATACAGAGGTTATGTGATAGAAGCGTTCGCCTCTTTTTGTTGTTATTGTTGTTGTGGACTTCAGTCCAAAGACTGGTTTGATGCAGCTGTCCATGAAACTCTATCGTGTGCAAGCTTCTTTATCTCCGAGTAACTAGTGCAACCTACATCCTTTTGAATCTGCTCAGCGTATTCATCCCTTGGTCTCCCTCTACGATTTTTACCATCCGCGCTTCCCTTCAATACTAAATTGATGAGACTTTGATGTCTCAGAAAGTGTCCTACCAACCGATCCCTCCTTCTAGTCAAGTTGTGCCACAAATTTCTCATCTCCTCAATTCTATTCAGTTCCTCCTCATCTAATCTTCAGCAACTTATGTAGCACCACATTTCGAAAGCTTCTATTCTCTTCTTGTCTAAACTATTTATCGTCCATGTTTCATTTTCATACGTGGTTACACTCCACACAAATATTTTCCGAAAAGACTTCCTAACACTTAAATCTATAATCGATGTTAACAAATTTCTGTTCTTCAGAAACGCTTTCCTTGTCATTGCCAGTCCTCTCTACTTCGACCATCATCAGTTATTTTGCTCCCCAAATAGCAAAACTCATTTACTACTTTAAGTGTCTCATTTCCTAGTCTAATATCCTCAGCATAACCTGATTTAGTTCGACTACATTCCATTATCTCGTTTTGCTTTTGTTGATGTTTTATCCTTAAATCCTCCTTTCCAGACATTGTTAGTTTTCTTCAACTTCTCTTCCAGGTCCTTTGCTTTCTCTGACAGAACTACAATGTCGTCGGCAAACCTCAAAGTTTTTATTTCTTCTCCATGGATTTTAATTCCTACTCCAAATTTTTCTTTTGTTTCCTTTACAACTTGCTCAGTACACAGATGAATATCATCGGGGATAGGCTACAACCCTGTATCACCCCCTTCCCAACCACTGCTTCCCTTTCGTGCCCCTCGAGTCTTATAACTGCCATCTGGTTTATGTGCAAATTGTAAATAGCATTTCGCTCCCTGTATTTGACCCCTGCCACCCTCAGAATTTGAAAGAGACTATTCCAGTGAAC
This sequence comes from Schistocerca serialis cubense, assembly GCF_023864345.2. Taxonomy (NCBI): domain Eukaryota; kingdom Metazoa; phylum Arthropoda; class Insecta; order Orthoptera; family Acrididae; genus Schistocerca; species Schistocerca serialis. The sequence goes on along the minus strand of NC_064643.1, from coordinate 633,533,247 downwards.
ATTGTCAAAAGCTTTCTCTAAGTCTACAAATGCCAGAAACGTAGGTTTGCCTTTCCTTAATCTATTTTCTAAGATAGGTCGTAGGGTCAGTATTGCCTCACGTGTTCGAACATTTCTACGGAATCCAAACTGATCTTCCCCGAGGTCGGCTTCTACCAGTTTTTCCATTCGTCTGTAAAGAATTCGTGTTAGTATTTTACAGCTATGACTTATTAAACTGATAGTTCGGTAATTTTGCCCACCTGTCAACCCTTGCTTTCTTTTGGATTGGAATTAATATAATCTTCTTGAAGTCTGAGGGAATTTGGCCTGTCTCATACATCTTGCTCACCAGATGATAGAGTTTTGCCAGGGCTGGCTGTCCCATCAGTAGTTCTAATGGAATATTGTATACTCCAGGGGCCTTGTTTCAACATAGGCCTTTCAGTGCTCTGTCAAATTCTTCACGCAGTATCGTGTCTCCCATCTCCTCTTCGTCTACCTTCTCTTCCATTTCAATAATATTGCCCCCAAGTACATCGCCCTTGTATAGACGCTCTATATACTCCTTCCACCTTTCTGCTTTCCCTTCTTTGCTTAGAACTGGGTTTCCATCAAAGCTCTTTATATTCATGCAAGTGGTTCTCCTTTCTCGAAATGTCTCTTTAATTTTCCTGTAGGCAGTATCTATCTTGCCCCTAGTCAGATAAGCCTCTACATCCTTACATTTGTCCTCTAGCCACCCCTGGTTAGCCATTTTGCACTTCCTGTCGTTCTCATTTTTTGAGACGTTTGTATTCCTTTTTGCCTGCTTCATTTACTGCATTTTTATATCTTCTCCTTTCATCAATTAAATTCAATATCTCTTCTGTTACCCAAGGATTTCTACTAGCCCTAGTCTTTTTACCTACTTGATCCTGTGCTGCTTTCACTATTTCATCTATCAAAGCTACCCATTCTTCTTCTACTGTATTTCTTTCACCCGTTCTTGTCAATCGATCCCTAACGCTCTCTCGGAAACTCTGTACAACCTCTGGTTCTTTCAATTTATCCAGGCCCCATCTCCTTAAATTCCCACCTTTTGGCAGTTTCTTCAGTTTTAATCTACAGTTCATAACCAATAGATTGTGGCCAGAGTCCACATCTGCCTCTGGAAATGTCCTACAATTTAAAATCTGGTTCCTAAATCTCTGTCTTACAATTATATAATCTATCTGAAACCTTCCAGTGTCTCCAGACCTCTTCCACGTATACAACCTTCTTTCATGATTCTTAGACCAAAATCTTGTACATGGTTGCACGTTCAGAGACCGTTAATTGTTACAATTGAAAGAAATTAAGCCCTCGGTCACTATTTTTAACAAATTAACCTGGTTTTGACACTGCTAGGAGTGTCTTTCTGTTACCAACTGTTCGTCTAAAATTGTGAGCCATATGTTTGTGACTATTACAGCGCCATCTATCACAAAGCGAAAAAAGTGGTCCAACTAAAACATTGTTATTTCTTTACGTACTACACGAATATGTGATAAAAAATGGGGGTTCCTATTTTTAAAAAACGCAGTTGTTATCCGTTTGACCTATGGCAGCGCCATCTAGTGGGCCATTCATAGCGCCATCTGGTTTCCCCCTTCAAGCTAGACGAGTTTCGTTCGTTGTATTTTTTTCGTTTGACGCTTATTTCGTGAGATATTTGGCCCGGTCACTATCAATGGACCACCCTGTATAAGAAAAAAGACCAACAAAAGAACTTCGGTAATATCTTGAAAATTCTCTTTCAGAAACACTGTGTGAAATAAATGCACAACGAACACCGAAATGCAAAATGAAGAAGCATGCTATAATAGGGGCCTGGTGCTAGGGGTGAAGTTCGGTGGGGACTTCGCGGGCTCCGTGGCCGCTACGGTACCTGTGACGGCCTCAACAGAACCCCGAAACAGCCTTACCTGCAAGTACATAATGCTGGGGAACACAGAATAGCTACAATGACAGCGTCAACAATGTACTGTAGACAGCTTTTCTCAATGGCACCTTGATGACAGTATGGAGGAAGGAGAGTTCTCAGAAGCTCATGAAGATCAGACTGACCTTTCAAAGGACTTCGAAGAAGTTGGTATGAACTCTGTTGAAGAAAAAGTCGAAGGAACAGAAGAATACTAAATTACACAAGACGAAAAATGCCGTTTTTCAAAATTTGCTTATGAAGTCATTAAAGTTTGCAGTCAGGTAAGCAGCAATCTTTCGGAGTGAGCCTCACAGAGAATGACAATGATTGTGTGAAGAGTAGTGTATATATAGACTCTAAAAGTGATAAGATGTGTGTCTGTACGTGAGTAGAAACTCATAGTTGGTTGCAAATTGCCTGTATCGCTGTACACAGTTATTGAAGGATGAATAAATATAAGGAAAAAAAATGTTCGTTGTGTGTCGATCATGTTTGCTGATGACGTACCACTCCTCGGGCAGTGATGCAGGTGTCCATGAAACTCTATCCTGTGCAAGCTTCTTATCTCCGAGTAACTAGTGCAACCTACATCCTTTTGAATCTGCTCAGCGTATTCATCCCTTGGTCTCCCTCTACGATTTTTACCATCCGCGCTTCCCTCCAATACTAAATTGATGAGACTTTGATGTCTCAGAAAGTGTCCTACCAACCGATCCCTCCTTCTAGTCAAGTTGTGCCACAAATTTCTCATCTCCTCAAGTTAGTTTAAGGTAGTTTAAGTAGTGTGTAAGTGTAGGGACCGATGACCTCAGCAGTTTAGTCCCTTAGGAATTCACACATATTTGAACATATGATTTGACGTATCACGGAGAAGATATGGTATAATGTACTGTTAGAACAAACGTTCTTGGGCTGCAATAGGACTCACTGTAGTCACGAACATTTGTCTCAGAACAACGTGGGGAGTGGATCCAGTGGTGATTGGCCAAGTTGCCACATGTAGTCCTAGAGCGCCTCCATGTTTCCAGGGTTCTTACTGAGAAAACACGCTTAGGACTTTTACAGAAGGTGCCCCTAGTATCACCAAGGATCACGTAACTGCACAGCAGTACTGTATCGGCTCATTGTGCAAGATGCATCTCCTTTGAGGGCTGACAGCAGTTTCCATTATCCTGCCAATGAACCAAAGTCAGCCACCGGCCTTACCTACGTCTAAGCCTGTGTGATCGTTCCATTTCAAACCCTCACAAATTGTTAATCCCTGGTATTTGTACCACTCCACTAATATTAATCACAACTCATTAATACTGTGGTTATTTACAACTTTCACAGAAACCAGAGGCAGTTTGAAGAGTCGAGGAGCGTGAAAGGGAAGCACTGGTTGAGAAGAGTGAGACTGGATTGTAGGTTATGCCCAATGTTACTCTATCTCTACAGTGAGCAAGCAGCAAAGGAAACCAAAGAGAAATGTGGATTAGGAATTAAGTTCAGGGAGAAGAAATAACAACTTTGAGATTTTTCGTTGACACTGTAGTTCTGTCAAAGACAACAAGGAACTTGAAAGGTCAGTTGAAATGAATGGACTGTGTCTTGAAAGGAGGATGTAAGATGAACATCAACAAAAGCAAAACAAGTATAACGGAATAAAGTACAATTAAGTCAGGTGATGCTGACGGAACTAATCTAGGAAATGAGACACTAAAAGCAGTAGACGAGTTTTGCTATTTGGGCACCAAAATAACTGTCGATGGCGGAAGTAGAGAGGGTATTAAATGTAGACTGGCAATAGCAAGAAAAGTGTTTCTGATGTTTAAACAAGAGGAGTGTAGAGAATTCTGAAATGTGGTACTACAGAAGGATGCTGAAGATCAGACTGGTAGATTGCCCAACTAATGAGCAGGTACTGAATAGAACTAGAGAGACGAGAAGTCTGTGCGCAACTTGACTAAAAGAACGGATTGGTTGATAGGCCACATTCTGAGACATCAAGAGATCAGCAATTTAATATTGGAGGGAAGTGTAGGGGGGGGTAAAAATCGCAGGGGGAGACCAAGAGATGAACACAGTAAGTTGTCTCTAGTACCGATTGTGTTGAGGATCACTGGACAAAGTTCAAAACCATCGTACAATATGCAGTAGATGAATATGTGCCAAGCAAGATCGTAAGGAATGGAAAAGAGCCATCGTGGTACAACAACCGAGTTAGAAAACTGCTGCGGAAGCAAAGGAAACTTCACAGCAAACATAAACATAGCCAAAGCCTTGCAGACAAACAAAAATTACGAGAAGCGAAATGTAGTGTGAGGAGGGCTATGCGAGAGGCGTTCAATGAATTCGACAGTAAAATTCTATGTACTGACTTGGCAGAAAATCCTAAGAAATTTTGGTCTTATGTCAAAGCGGTAGGTGGATCAAAAAAAAAAAAAAAAAAAAAAATGTCCAGACACTCTGTGACCAAAATGGTACTGAAACAGAGGATGACAGACTAAATGCCGAAATACTAAATGACTTTTTCCAAAGCTGTTTGACAGAGGAAGACTGCACTGTAGTTCCTTCTCTAGATTGTCGCACAGATGCCAAAATGGTAGATATCGAAATAAATGACAGAGGGATAGAAAAACAATTAAAATCGCTCAAAAGAGGAAAGGCCGCAATACCTGATGGGATACTAGTTCGATTTTACACAGAGTACGCGAAGGAACTTGCCCCCCCTTCTTGCAGCGGTGTACCGTAGGTCTCTAGAAGAGCGTAGCGTTCCAAAGGATTGGAAAAGGGCACAGGTTATCCCCGTTTTCAAGAAGGGACATCGAACATTATCTCTAACGTCGATCAGTTGTAGGATTTTGTAACATGTATTGTGTTCGAGTATAATGACTTTTCTGGAGACTAGAAATCTACTCTGTAGGAATCAGCATGGGTTTCGAAAAAGACGGTCGTGTGAAACCTAGCTCGCGCTATTCGTCCACGAGACTCAGAGGGCCATAGACACGGGTTTCCAGGTGGATGCCGTGTTTCTTGACTTTCGAAAGGCGTTCGATAAAGTTCCCAACAGTCGTCTAATGAACAAAGTACGAGCATATGGACTATCAGACCAATTGTGTGATTGGATTGAAGAGTTCCTAGACAACAGAACGCAGCATGTCATTCTCAATGGAGAGAAGTCTTCCGAAGTAAGAGTGATTTCAGGTGTGCCGCAGGGGAGTGTCGTAGGACCGTTGCTATTCACAATATACATAAATGACCTTGTGGATAACATCGGAAGTTCACTGAGGCTTTTTGCGGATGATGCTGTAGGATATCGAGAGGTTGTAACAATGGAAAATTGTACTGAAATGCAGGAGGATCTGGGACGAATTGGCGCATGGTCCAGGGAATGGCAATTGAATCTCATTGTAGACAAGTGTAATGTGCTGCGAATACATAGAAAGAAAGATCCTTTATCATTTAGCTACAATACAGCAGGTCAGCAACTGAAAGCAGTTAACTCCATAAACTATCTGGGAGTAGGCATTAGGAGTGATTTAAAATGGAATTATCATATAAAGTTGATCGTCGGTAAAGCAAATGCCAGACTGAGATTCATTGGAAGAATCCTAAGGAAATGCAATCCGAAAGCAAAGGAAGTAGGTTACAGTACACTTTATGAAACGTCCCCTTAGAAAAATTTATGAATTACTGGGCTGATAAACCTCTTACATTATTTGATTTTCAAACAGCTGAGCAGAACTGAACGTACTCAGACATTTCGCTCTTTACTTATTCTGATCAACACTAAACTGACACACAATATTTTTAGCGCATCGCAATCTGACTTTAAATAATCCCTAAAAAAGCATTGCCTTGACTAACAATAACCTATACCTTTCATGAATCACTTACCTCACAAAAATCTTCGTTACTCGAACTACTGCAATACAGCGAGCGCCAATACTGCCAGCTAAATAAAAGATTCTAACTACTGAAGGTATTCTTATCAAACGAAAGATTTTGATAGACAACAAACAATGTATTTACCTTAATAGTGTTCAAAAGTCATAATATATATATCAGTTCATGACATCCGGTCTTACAAATTTACTCTCTTTGATGGACACACGTCCAGATCATCCGCTCTCAAAACTCCACCATCTCTCTCTCCACATCCACCACTGCTGGCGGCTCACCTCCAACTGCCCAACGCTATATGCTGTTGACATCCAACTGCCCAAAATTGCAATAGCGAATATTCCAACAATGCCAACCAGCCACAGACTGCACACAGCACAGTCAGTGATTTTCATACAGAGCGCTACGTGACGTTACCAACATAAAAACCTAAACAGCCTACGTACATAGCCCCCATGATCCTCACAAAAAATTTTACAATTTGTTTTGGGCATTGGCCAATACATATTTGTTAATAATTTTTTATATTAACGCTAACAAATATATCAAATGCACACACTTATCGATAAAATGTTGGTCAAAAGCTAAAATTTTCTCACAGTCCATAAAGACTGCCCTGATCATTCATCACAATAGTAATAGTAGTTTTTGTTTCAAAGTCTGCGCAGTAAAAGAAAATACACACAGAAGTAGTGGATTTCCATGCAGTCTTGAAGAAGTAGTGTTGTCCTTCCAACAGAAAGATAATGCTGGCTCTTGACATGCAGACAGGTAATGGGCCACAACAGAGCAAACCCACAGCAGAGTCAGTCGAAGTTTTGAAGAATATTGGTAGGTAGGTTATCACAGAGCAGACCCACTGTAGTCCTGGTAGAGAGTATGGTATTGGTGGGCCATCAAAGGTGCAGACCCACTGCAGTCCTTGTAGAAATAATGATATCGGTGAGCCATCAAAGATGTACAGCCACTGTAGTCCTTGTAGAAATAATGGCATTGGTGGGTCATCAAAGGTGCACACCTACTGCAGTCCTTGTAGAGTTGACCAGCAGCCATCTGTTGCGACTGTGCAGGTGCACAATCACCATCGAAGAGCCTTGCAGACAATATAGCAAGTCCATAAACCACCACTTGTGCACTCACAAAGTTTTTGGAATTGTCCTTAGAACAAGCAATGCTGTTAACCAGTCCCTTGCTGAATTATTAACACACATGAAAACTCTATCAGTCCCAACTTCTTACATATTGTGCATATTCTATGGCCAACAGAAACGTGTGCAGTGAAATGAAACTTAATTAGAAGAACTGGTGTCTATACAATTATAAATTTACAACATAAGAATACAATCACAAAGGTACAAAATACGTCATTAAAAACATAATAATACAGATAACATTTGTGGTAATACAGGCTTTACAAAATGATAGAAATAAACATGTACATCATTGGTACAGGAATTATGACATAAGTAAATAAATAAAATAATGAGAATAGTTTTCGAAACATTAATTTCACACATGAGCATTAAAACAGAACAGAATAAATAATGTCTAAACATCTTTACAAAGAAAATAACATATTATTTGAAAAATTCTACAATATAATTCTTATCAGATAAACACATAAAGACAGGAAGAACACAAATACACAAGGGTACACAAACACATAGTGGGATAACACAAAAGGAAAGGACAGGGCTTGTTTTACTGCAGTTTTATGCAAACAAAACTTTCTTTACTTCTTGGAGATCTCCCTTCATTCATCATTATCCCCAGAAAGTCTTGTCTATAGCTGCTTTCTGTATTCTATTCATATCCTCTTTCAAAATAATTATTCTTCATTGTACAGTACCCTTTTCATAAAAAAAGTCTTTTTTCATATAACTTCTCAATGCGTTTCTTCCAATTCATCACAACTCATTCTCTTATAGCCTACCCCCTCTTAAGCTAACTTAAATCTACTGAGCTTAGATGCATAAACTGAGGGACGAAGCAATGCAGCAGCACAAAACAATTAACACAAACAGCTCCCTGTTCACTAATTGTTTCACTGTCTACACAATTATTTGCCGCCTGCTCCATTTCCCTATGCACAATTACCAAATTATGTCTGTTAATTCGTTACACGCTGGTGCTGATAAGGTACGCTCATCGTCACTATCATTTCTCAATTTACTTTGGAGCCTAGTGTTACGTTTTTCACACGCCATAATTATCACGTATTTCACGTGATAACAAGAAAAGCACAATTTGAAGAGCAAAAATAACAAAACACATTAACATAGCACTGAAAATAATATCTCGTTAACTGCAAGCGCAGCTGCGAAATACTTGGTGCAAATCTACATGCATGCCGCAACTGTTTTACAGTACAACAATGAAAAACTACAACTACAAAGGAAATTCTCTTTGTAATTATGTGCTAGCAATAAACAATAGCTACACTAATTACACAAACTACAAGAAAAAATCAGATGATTCCAGTGAGGTATCCTGGCAGGGTCGCCATATGAAATGTTCCTTTAGAAAAATTAGTGAATTACTGTTCTGATAAATATCTTACATTATTTGATTTTCAAACAGCTGAGCAGAAATGAACGTACTCAGACATTTCGCTCTTTACTTATTCTGATCAACACTTAACTGACACACAATATTTTTAACGCAACGCAGTCTGACTTTAAATAATCCCTACAAAAGAATGGCCCTGGCTAACAATAACCTATACCTTTCATGAATGATTTTCGTCACAAAAATCTTCGTTACTCGAACTACTGCAATACAGCGAGCGCCAATACTTCTAGCTAAATAAAAGTTTCTTACTACTGGAGGCACTAACACTTGATAGGCATAGTTAGCAAATAAAAGATTTTGATAGAGAACAAACAATGTATTTACTGTGATAGTGTTCAAAAGTCATTTATATATATATATATATATATATATATATATATATATATATATATATAGGAATGTTCCAACAATGCTGCCAACCAGCCACAGACTGCACACAGCGCAGCCAGTGATTTTCATACAGAGCACTACGTGACGTTACCAACATAAAAACCTAAACAGCCTACTTACAACTTGTTCGCCCACTGCTTGAATATTGCTCACCAGTGTGGGATGCGTACCAGATAGGGTTGAGATAGAGAAGAGCCAACGGAGAGCAGCGCGCTTCGTTACAGGATCATTTAGTAATCGCGAAAGCGTTACGGAGATGATAAATAAACTCCAGGGGATGACTCTGCAGGAGAGACACTCAGTAGCTCGGTACGAGCTTTTGTTGAAGTTTCGTGAACATACCTGCACCGGGAAGTCAAGCAGTATGTTTTTCCCTCCTACGTATATCTCCGAAGAGTCCATGAGGATAAAATCATAGAGATTAGAGCCCACACAGAGGCATACCGACAATCCTTCTTTCCACTTAGAATACGAGACTGGAATAGAAGGGAGAACCGATAGAGGTACTCGAAGTACCCTCCGCCACACACCGTCAGGTGGCTTGCGGAGTATGGATGTAGATGTAGATGTAGAAGCAGGTACAGAAGGATGCAGGTTGTAGTAGTTATTCGGAAATGAAGAGGCTTGCACAAGATAGAATAGCATGGAAAGCTGCATCAAATAAGGGCCAACTTGTTATTGACTTGCTGAAATTTTGAAGATCGCTCTCTCGAATAAGTCATCCAGTTTTTCTGAAACTCTAATAATTTGTTTATCTCTCCATGTACGTCATATCTACCGATTTTCCGCACATTCAAATAATTCCTTCGTTGTGCGCCTTTTTTTTTGCGACGCGTACCACTGCTTGTCTAACCTGCACTTGTGCCTGTCAAGTAACCGACTACACATGTGTAGGCTATAGTTGGTCGGTAACTGGTTCCTCGTGAAACCACCGTTGATGGTGTGTGGACTCTCAGATGCACCTCAAACAGTCAGATTCCCCTGGAACATATGCTTGGCCATTTTTTAATTCTATGCTGCGGCATTCAGTTACGATTATCCTTCTTGGTGATGCAATTTTCCAAAACACAAAAATATTTGGCGTTATTTTACAATGTGGAATGGCATCGTCAGAATCTAAGGTATCGTCCAGTGTAGTAGGTAGTGTGACAGGGCCACTGCTAGTCGCTGTCTATGTATACACTGTCCATTAAAACCTAAGACTGGACATTAATTTGGTATGTGTTCACCCTTCACCTTTATGATGGTTTGAACTCCTGCTAAGGACATTTTCAAAGAATTGTCTTCATGTGTATGGAGGAATGACAGCAAGATGGAAACGGAGAAGGTAGTGCTGTCGGACGCTGGGATCTGGAGCAAAGTTGGTGTTGTGGCTCATGACGAAGATGTTCCGTTAGGTTCAGTCCGGAACTCTTGGCAGGCCAGGCTATTCACGAATGTTATTGCCCACAAATCATTGTCTCACAGATGCTGCTTAATGACAAGGTGCACTACATTCTCATAAAACAATCATCGTCTCAAACTGTTCCTCCGCTGTACGCAACACACAGTGCTGTAAAATGTATTGGTATCCTTCAGATTTTAACGCTTTCTTAAGCGCAGTAAGGGGACCACACCTAACTACGAAAACCTCCAGCAAGCCGGAACACCACCTCCTCCGTACTTCACTGGAGCCATATACAGGTAACTTTTCCCACGCATTCGCCAAACCTAGACCTTCCTACTGGATTTCCACTGGGTATACTGAGACTTATCACTCCATATCCCTTGTTTCCAGCCATCCAACGTGCAGTGGCGTCGTTCTTTTACACCACCTCAATAGTCATTTACGGTTGAAGAGGAGCAATATGTGCCGAAAGATGGAAAGGGATTTACCATCTTGGAAGCAGAAGTAGAAAAGGCGCTGAAGGAGATGAAGAATAAGAAGGCATGTGAAATTAATGATTTGCCAGCAGAACTGTTGAAGAGTCTGAGAAACAAGACAAGAAAAGAAATAGTCTACCTCTGTAACGAGATACATGACAAAGGGGGATGGCCTGAGGACTTCCTTGCAGCAGTTAGGATACCAATAGAGAAAAAGAGAAACACTAAAAAATGTGAAGAGCACCGGACCATCAGTCTAATTTCTCATGCAGCTAAAGTCGTGCTGAGGGTGTTGAATAGAAGGCTTTATGGCAAGCTGGATAGAGGGATTGCAGAGGAACAGTTCGGATTTAGAATTGGAAAAGGAACAAGAGATGCTATTGGCCTGTTAAGAACTATAGGGGAAAGATATATGGAAAAAGGCAGAGAAATCTTTGCTGTTTTTATAGATTTAGAAAAGGCTCTTGACAGAGTTCAGTGGAACAAGCTGATGGATATTTTGAAGAGGAAAGGAGTAGATTGGAAAGAGAGACGACTGATACAGAATCTGTATTTATACCAGAAAGTAAGGATAAGGATTGGAAATGAAATGTCAGAAGGAAGTAGCACTGGACCAGGTGTTAGACAAGGTTGTTGGCTTTCCCCGCTGTTGTTTAACATACCTTGAAGAGATTGTTGCGAAAAGTTTAGATGGGAAAAGAGGAATATGTATTGGTGGAAAGAGAATAGAATGTAAAAGATTTGCTGATGACACGGTATTAGTGGCAGAAAGTGAGCGGACAGTGAATAACATGCTGAAGGATCTGAATGAAGCTTGTGTGGAATATGGGATGCAAATAAACACAGCAAAAACAAAGAGTATGGTCATCAGTACAAGAAGCAGACTGTCCAAGATTAAAATAGGAAACTCTACCATTAGCCAAGTAAGTGCATTTAAATATCTTTTAAGCACAATAACTGAAGACTTGAGATGTCACCAGGAGATGAAAACTCGAATTGCCATAGCCAAGGAGGCATTCAACAGAAAGAGGAGACTCTTATGTGGCAAATTAGGTAAAGGACTAAGGAAAAGGCTTGGCAAATGTTTTGTCTGGAGTGTGGCACTATATGTGGCAGAAACATGGACGCTGAGACGGGTGGATGAAAAAAGGTTGGAAGCATTTGAGATGTGGATGTGGAGGAGAAAGGAGAGAATAAGCTGGATGGAAAGAGTGAGTAATGAAAGAGTACTGGAAAGGGTTTATGAGAGAAGATGTCTGATGAAGGTTGTAAGAGAAAGGGAAAAGAACTGGTTGGGACATTCATTGAGAAGGGAGTGCTTGCTAGCAAATGCTTTGGAAGGATTGGTTTGTGGGAGAAGACTGAGAGGAAGAAGGAGATACAAGATGATAGACGACATAAACGGAAGAGGAAATTATGCAGACCTGAAGAGGACGGCAGAAAACTGGAAAGCCTGGAGAACTACCATGTGAAAACCTGCCTTTTGGCAGAACACTGATGATGATGATGATGATGATGATGATGAATTGTCACTTAGTTCTGCCTACAGGAATGTATATCTCATGAGAAGCTGCTCGACAATTACACCCCATTCTTTTTAACTCCATAACCACAATCATTGTCTAAACTGGACTGCTGGTAAAACTTGGCACTCACGAGTCATTTCTTCCTTTAATTTTACGCGATTTTTACGATCACTCTCCGCACTGGTCTACGGTCGCTGTCCATAAGTACGTGAGGTCTGCCTAGGCTCAGTTTAGATGTGGTCATTTCTTCACCTTTCTGCTTGACACTCGTATCACCAACAGTTCATTAGGGCAGCTTTAGAGGATCTGAAATGGTTTTGGTGGATTTGTTACTCAGATGACACACAGTGCCTATTCCACGTTCGAAGTCAGTGAGCTCTCCCGATCGTCCCATTCTTCTGTTACTGTTTCTCTCACAGTACACCAAAATGTCAAGAACGCGAGGCCCATCATATTACAACCCGGAAACAGAGAGGGTTAGCAGCGCTCTAAGTGGCGTGGCAGTGAACTTTGAATACGAAAAATATCGTGAGGAAATCTGTATTAAATATTTTCGAAATACGAATACCAGATGACAATAATTTTCACTTATACTTCACGGGTGAGTCTGGTCGTAAAGTGTTTGCAAAACCCAATACTGTAGTTTCAACCGTGTGGTTGTTGTCAAATGGAAATTAAGTTCCTAATTACGACCTTCTTTGAATTACAACGTAAATATGTTGCTAGTGTTTTGACTAATTTTTGCTGTCATTTGTAATACTGGGTGGAGTAAATGATTCCACATTAATTTTTGTTTCACATTAAACAGAAACTGGTTTCGTCACATGCTATTCTGTGGACACATCTTTTTGTTGGTATTTATGGATCCGTCTGTGAAGTGCAGGTTGTATCTTGCTTGTATTTTACGTTATTTTTGATCACCATTCTACTTTTTTTTTCTGTAGTCTCACATTTAATGGAGGCCACCTAAATTTTCATAGACTTCTGCTGAAATGTACTGTTTGTAATACCTTCTGATAACATGTGAAAACAAGTGTGTAACTACCGTCGGATTTTTAGCATTTGTAAGGAAGTATGCTCTAGTCACGAAGACTAAAACGCATAGGGCCTGCTCACCTACACCTACACCCATGCCCTGCAAGACACTTGAAATGTTTCATCCCCATCGACGCGCAAGTCGCCGAAGTGGCGTCAAATCGAAAGACTTGCATCAGGCGAACGGTCTACCCGACGGGAGGCCCTCGTCACACGACATTTATTGCTTGGCACTCAGTGTCAAGAAGCAACAGCTTTCAAAGCTGAATTACGTGCTCATGCCGTGGATACATATAATAAAGTTAAATACTGATGCTGTCAAACTCTGCTAACTTGGTGTTTTCCATCAAATGTGAGCAGGTATGGAAAACGGATGCCAAAAAAAAAAAAAAAAAAATAACACAGAGTACGAGAAATATGCTTACAACGCATTTAAATCGAGCAGTACACACTCAGAGTCGTAAGCAATAATAAGTCCGAAGAACACCATGCAGCGAAAGCAACTTCTGGTTTATATGAAACAAAAACAAATTTGGAATCATGTATCCCACACAATATTACGGATGCAAGAAGAACACAGTCAGAAAACGAGTAACGTATTTACAACGTAATTCAAAGGGTACAATACATACGAGAAGTCCTAGTCAGAAGCACACTGTGGAGAAGTCGTTGTCAGAAGCACATAGTGATGAAATCAGCTTCTGATAACTATGAAAGGAAAACAGACATGGAAGACTAAAAATTAGCGAATAATAAAGCGAGATAATAGACTAGCAGCGCTCCAAGTAGCGTGACAGAGAACCAAGGGCGTGTTACCAGAAGTTCCTATATGAATTTCACCCCCTGGTTTCTCTACTGAGAACGCACTACACTACACATCCTTTTATACTGCCGGATCCGCCTCTCATGTTATCTAATGGTCAGCTCTGCATAACACAGGGGTGTTCAGATACTTTCCAGCAGGTAGTGTGTATATAATTATGACCTTGTGGACGTCTGTAAACCTATGATGTTGTCCGTAAGCGGCCCAGATGTGTAGCGGTGGTAGACAGGTATTAATGTGTGCGTACGTGCGTATGTGGTGGCGGGGAGGGGCGAGAAGTTGGGGGAAGTCAGTGTTCTGTCCTGAAAATAAGATACGTGACTGTTCTCGCTCATTGTAAAGTCCTGCGTCACGCATTCCATCTGCTGATCCGTAAAATTGTTCTGGTTTGCAGATCGCATGATGCTGTGTACTGGCAAATAATCATTTCCGCCACTGTTGCTAGTGGCGTCTTCATGAGGATATTACAAATGATCCGCCCCCTAGTGCAACTGGCCTTCATTGGGGTATGTAGTGGTATTAATTATGGTAACGCCAACGAATCGCCACTACTGAACGTGCACTTCGTAATGCAATGTAATGATTTCACTAATAGTGCTCCCGCTGTTGTAAATGGCCTCCACGAATGTATAAGGCGTGTAATAGGTATTACATATTCAGTTACAGTTGCAGGTCAGTTGTATCGTGGGTATTACCTATCCAGATGCAGGCCATTGCAATTACCACCAAAATTAGTGCATCTTTTTACAACCCGACACAATGTGATTGTATCGAAAATGATTCCGATCACGAAACCCTACGAACATTCAACAGATCTTAGCCCCGGAAAATTCAGGATTTTCACAGGCACAAAACATTCTCACGACATCTGGAAACAGTGCACGTCATCAGGTAACTGATCTGTATAACTAAAAACCATTTGCCGCAAGTATGAAAGTTTATCACTTGAGAACGGCTCGATCGATTTGGTTGACTTTTTGTTGTTCCTGTTGTTTACGTGACTGTCAGGATAAGGTTTGAAGAAAAGAAAATTTTTGGAAAACCCACAGGAAAAATCGGAAACCTGGATGGTATTTTTGTATGAAAATCTCAATGAAAGAAATGTGACGGTCAGTTTGACAGTTCTACCATCACATATTTTCATGAAAAGAAAATGTGACGATGACAGTTGACAATTCTGCTGTCGCACATTTTCGTAACAAGAAAAAAAACCGGGTTGAATAATGATACTTTGTGAAAAAGAGTGCAATTGAAAGTGATACTTCAGCGTGTCGTCGGAGGTGATCATGTGTTTGGTGCTTCACAAAGATTCCGTTGCTGTCAGTTCGTTGTAATTTGGTCTCCTGCAGACATGAAAACTGCTTTCAGTTCGTGCTTTGTTTCTTTCGAAACATGCCATCAGTGAGACGTCGAAATACTGGTAAGAATGTGCACAACACTCACGAAAAATGTAGACAGTGATAGAGGCATATGGAATAAGTTATGCAATGAATACTTTCCGTTAAAACGGCTGCTAGAAAGACATGCTAAGCTGTGCTGTGAAAATGCGAGGTTTTGTTTTCCTTTTCGCAATCATTTTCAATAGAAAGCAGGAAAGTTGTGTTTCTGGGTAACGTCGTAATACTACCTGTCCATAGGTTAAAATCATGCGAAATACTCTCATCAAAGGTACTATCCTCTCAGATCCAGCAGCAGGAAAGACCTCTCTTATACCCCATTTATTAACAGTTCCAATCGATTTACCTACTATTTCGATTTCTATTCCCTATCAAGATTCAGTCTACAATAACAATAAATAAGGTAAAAGAGAGGGGAGAGCAGGAGATGGACAAAGAAGGGGAGAGGAAATGGATATAAAGGTTGGGAAGGAGAGTATGGACAGAGAGAGTGTGTGGTATGAGATATACTCGTACAGGGAGTGTGAGGAAGGTGATGAGCAGAGATAGCAGGCGAGGAGGGGGAGATGGTCAAAGGGAAGGGATAGGAGGAAAGGGCTAGAGAGAGGGGGGAGGAAGGAGATTAGGAGGTATATCGAATTCCCATACATATTTAGCAATTGCGAGGCATTGCAAGGGGTTCGCTAGTATAACTTAAATAAGTACAGCAGTCTGTAAACGAACCTGTGGGTCAAAACCAGTAACCGTTCTACTTTCTGATAATGAATGGTGACTGGCTACTGTTTCTTTTCTGTGAGAATCCAGAAGGAAAGGCGGGAAGGGAAGGCAGAAGGAAGACAGATGATGACATACACTACTGGCCATTAAAACAGCTACACCACGAAGATGACGTGCTACAGACACGACCTTTAACCGACAGGAAGAAGATGCTGTGATATGGAAATGATTAGCTTTTCAGAGAATTCACACAACGTTGGCGTCGATGGCGACACCTACAACATGCTGACATGAGGAACGTTTCCAACCGATTTCTCATACACAAACAGCAGTTGACCGGCGTTGGCTGGTGAAACGTTGTTCTGATGCCTCGTGTAAGGAGGAGAAATGCGCACCATCTGTTAGCAGGATGTGGAATCGGTGGGTTCAGGAGGGTAATACGGAACACCGTGTTGGATCCCAACGGCCTCGTATCACTAGCAGTCGAAATGACAGGCATCTTATCAGCATGGCTGTAACGGATCGTGCAGCCACGTATCGATCCCTGAGTCAACAGATGGGGACGTTTGCAAGACAACAACCATCTGCACGAACAGTTCGACGACGTTTGCAGCAGCATGGACTATCAGCTCGGAGACCATGGCTGCGGTTACCCTTGACGCTGCATCACAGACAGGAGCGCCTGCGATAGCGTGCTCAACGACGAACCTGGGTGCACGAATGGCAAAACGTCATTTTTTCGGATGAATCCAGGTTCTGTTTACAGGATCATGATGGTCGCATCCGTGTTTGGCGACATCGCGCTGAACGCACATTGGAAGCGTGTATTCGTCATCGCCATACTGGCGTATCACCCGGCGTAATGAGATGGGGTGCCACTGGTTACACGTCTCGGTCACCTCTTGTTCGTATTGACGGCACTTTGAACAGTGGACGTTACATTTCAGATGTTTTACGACCCGTGGCTCAACCCTTCATTCGATCCCGGCGAAACCCTACATTTCAGCTGGATAACGCACAACCACATGTTGCAGGTCCTGTACGGGCCTTTCTGGATACAGAAAATGTTCGACTGCTGCCTTGGCCAGCACATTCTCCAGATCTCTCACCAATTGAAAACGTGTGGTGAGTGGTGGCCGAGTAACTGGCTCGTCACAATACGCCAGTCACTAGTCTTGATGAACTGTGGTATCGTGTTGAAGCTGCATGGGGAGCTGTACCTGTACATGCCATCTAAGCTCTGTTTGACTCAATGCCCAGGCGTATCAAGGCCGTTATTACGACCAGAGGTTGTTGTTCTGGGTACTGATTTCTCAGGATCTATGCACCCAAATTGCGTGAAAATGTCATGACATGTCAGTTCTAGTATAATATATTTGTCCAATGGATACCCGTTTATCATCTGCATTTCTTCTTGGCGGAGCAATTTTAATGGGCGGTAGTGTATATCGACCAAAATAAAGGGTACCTAAGTTGTACTTACAGAGAATTGATAATGATGGCACAGGTCAGGAGAGACTAGAAAAAAAAAAAGACTGCAGAAAAAGAATCTTCGTGTAGCAAAACTACAGAAGGAGATAGATCTCGTGGACCAAGAGGGCAAGCTGATATTGATGCGACAGCCTTAATTTTCGACCTTTCTCATTTCTAAAGAGCGATGGCATTCGCTGCTGTACGGACGCCGCGCCAGGCCGTCGCGGAACGCGACAGAAATATTTCCCCGCACTCTGCGCTGGCTCCCCCTCGTGCAGCCGGCTTCGGCATACCTCCGGAGGGACCTCAGCGCCTGTGGGAAAACGCGGCCCTTTTGTGTCGCCCCAGGGGTGAACCCGGGCAGGA
Organism: Schistocerca serialis cubense; assembly: GCF_023864345.2. Taxonomy (NCBI): domain Eukaryota; kingdom Metazoa; phylum Arthropoda; class Insecta; order Orthoptera; family Acrididae; genus Schistocerca; species Schistocerca serialis. The sequence continues at coordinate 633,515,277 of NC_064643.1, read as the reverse complement.
CCTCACACTCACACGCACGCACGCACACGCGCGCACGCACACACACACACACACAGTCGCGACTGCGGCCGGAATGCACCCGCTGGCCCCGCCATTGTCACTCGAAAAATACGCTCTCATTGTGCCCGGGCCGGGCTGACCAGTCCACAGGCCCCCTGCCGTAGGCGGCTATTGTGCGCCTGTCAAGTGTCGTACCTGGCGGGATGAACGCCGGCGGTGGTGGGGGCCGGCGTCTACCTGACGCGGCTCGGCTGCCCCCCCCCCCCTCCTACTGCTCCTCCCCCGCCACCACGGCGCAGCCTGCCGTCCCGCCGCCAGTGCTGCTGCGCCGGCGGCCAGAGCGCGTGTCCCGCCCTCCGAGGCAGACAGGACCGGTCTGACACTTGACAAGTTGCTTTTGAAATTTTCTCCGCGGCGCGGCGCAGCGCCGTCTTGCGGCGTTGCCAAGCGACGGTCCACATGCCGGGCCAGGCGACCTGTTTCCCGGCGCTGGGAACCGGCCTCCGCTTGCACCCAGCCGTGTCTTCGTCTGCGATCTCCACCTCCTCTTGCGTAGTCAACCGACACACACCCACTAATGGGGAAAGTAGTATAATAAACAGCGAAATATGAACGTAACACAGCAATCTACGATAGTCCCATAAGAAACCTATTAACAACCCTCATCTACGAATTTAAGGGGGTAGGACGTCAAACGGGCCGACTCGGAGCAGGAGAGGTGTAATGTCTCTTGCAGCGGTCTCTCCGCAATATTTTCAGAAATTTTATAAATTATATAACTCGGTACATATCTCGAAATATCTCTTCTTATCTTACCGATTCCTAAACTTTAATATACGATGATTATCAATGAAAAGTAGTTTCAAGGCCTATTATTCCTTGGAGCGTCCATTTACTCCATGAAATAGCTTCTCTGCTATGTTTTCTCTTATGAAAAGAATGATTGAGATCTTGCGGATTAGCCGTGAATGAACGAAGATATATATGTATGTATTGTTGAGCTAGTCGCCACCTTGATGAAATTCGGTATGAGAAGGAATTTAATACATGAACTAAACTAAAGTGTGTTCGCGTATTATTTAACTGATTATTATTGACAGTGTCTGCTTACTACGCTGTGTTGCACGGGATCAGTGGGGAACGTCTGATTTACACTGGACGACCTGCCGTTTTGTATGCTCAAGATATCTAGCTTATTATTTTCAATAAATAGGCTAACACGGTCTTACCAGCAGATCTCCGGTCTTCCCCATGTGATCACCGAAACTTAATAATTATTACAAATGTTTTCAGGAGATCGACTGACAATTTTCGTCGCACCGAGACTTCGAAATTGCTTCACTGCCTTATGGAATTTAAGTTAAGCTCAATTTAATCAGGATAGAACAGTATTGGACTGTGTGAATGTGATAAGCCTGCTTTGTGAATGAAAATTCCCTTAATATACGCATGCTTTTTACTATCCTGATCAGCGAAGCTAAATCAGGCCGGTGTGAGAGAGACTTTTAAATTTTAGATCCCACAAAAATATTAAAGAGGCACCACAGGACATTTTAATTTCCACTGTCTATACTTCTACAAATAAATTCATAAAACTTTGAACGCATGATCAGGAAGGATTCGGGATTCATACTCATAGCAGTGGAAGCTCAAAAACGTAATGAACTACATTTTTTTACATGTGAAATTTCATCATTTTTTTCACTTATTACTGACTGCATTTGTTGCTATATGTACACTTTTCTTCGTAAGTAAGAGAGATTCTTCGATGAATTTTGCATAGCATACAAACTATAGTTACATGTGTATGAAACTCTAGAGTTTATTTAATTTATGAAAAAATGAGTGAACTGTTACATTGTAACTTCATGTTTAGAGAAAACTCAAATTTTATAGTTAATTATCTCAATTTTTACCACAATTTTTAATAGATTTGGAAAATTCTAGAATTTCATACACCTGTAAGTACTGTTTGTATGCTGTGCAACATTCATCGAAGAATCTCTCTTACTTAGGAAGAAAAGTGTACCTACAGAAACAAATGCAGCCAGAAGTAAGTGAAAAAATGATGAAATTTCACATGTAATAAAAAGGTATATTGCTACGTTTTTGAGCTTCCACTGCTATGAGTATGGGTCCTCAATCCTTCCTGGTCATGCTGACAAAGATTTATGAATTTATTTGTAAAAGTATAGACAGTAAAAATTAAAATGTCCAGTGGTGCCTCTCCTGCTCCAAGTCGGCCCGTTTGACGTCCTACCCCCCTTAATTGTTTATAAGAGTGAAGAGTTTGACAGAGCACTGAAATACCTAAGTCGAAACAAGGCCCCGGGAATAGACAACATTCCATTACAGCTACTGACAGCCTTGGGAGAGCCAGGCCTAACAAAACTCTACCATCTGGTGAGCAGGATAGACAGGCGAAATACCCTCAGACTTCGAGAAGAATATAGTAATTCCAATCCCAAAGAAAGCACTTGTTGACAGATGTGAAAATCACCGAACTACCAGTTTAATAAGTCACGGCTGCAAAATACTAACACGAATTCTTTACAGACGAATGGAAAAACTGGTAGAAGCCGACCTCGGGGAAGATCAGTTTGGATTCCGTAGAAATGTTTGAACACGTGAGGCAATACTGACCCTACGACCTATCTTAGAAAATAGATTAAGGAAAGGCAAACCTACGTTTCTGGCATTTGTAGACTTAGAGAAAGCTTTTGACAATGTTCACTGGAATAGTCTCTTTCAAATTCTGAGGGTGGCAGGGGTGAAATACAGGGAGCGAAATGCTATTTACAATTTGTACAGAAAGCAGATGGCAATTATAAGAGTCGAGGGGCATGAAAGGGAAGCAGTGGTTGGGAAGGGAGTGAGACAGGTTTGTAGCCTCTCCCCGATATTGTTCAATCTGTATATTGAGCAGCAGTAAAGGAAACAAAAGAAAAATTCGGAGTAGGAATTGGAATCCATGGAGAGGAAATAAAAACTTTGAGTTTCGCCGATGTCATTTTAATTCTGTTAGAGACAGCAAAGGACCTGGAAGAGCAGATGAGCGGAATGGACGGTGTCTTGAAAGGAGAATATAAGATGAACATCAACAAAAGCAAAACGAGGATAATGGAATGTAGTCGAATTAAATCGGGCGATGCTGCGGGAAATAGATTAGGAAATGAGACACTTAAAGTAGTAAATAAGTTTTGCTATTTGGGGAGCAAAATAAATGATGATGGTCGAAGTAGAGAGGATATAAAATGTAGACTGGCAATGGCAAGAAAAGCGTTTTTGAAGAACAGAGACTTGTTAACATCGAGTACAGATTTAAGTGTCAGGAAGTCTTTTCTGAAAGTGTTTGTATGGAGTGTAGCCATGTATGGAAGTGAAACGTGGGCTATAAGTAGTTTAGACAAGAAGAGAATAAAAGTTTTTTGAAATGTGGTGCTACAGAATAATGCTGAAGATTAGATGTGTAGATCACATAACTAACGAGGTGGAATTGAATAGAACTGGAGAGAAGAGAAATTTGTGGCACAACTTGACTAGAAGAAGGGATAGGTTGGTAGGGAATATTCTGAGGCATCAAGGGATCACCAATTTAGTACTGGAGGGCAGCTTGGAGGGTAAAAATCATAGAGGGAGACCAAGAGATGAATACAGTAAACAGATTCAGGAGGATGTAGGTTACAGTAGGTACTGGGAGATGAAGAATCTTGCACAGGATAGAGTAGCATGGAGAGCTGCATAGAACCAGTCTCTGGACTGAAGACCACAACAACAACAAAGATACAAGATCAGTTTCCTCGTGATACCACAAGGTACACGCGAGGAGCCGTCAATATCAGCCATAGGGGGCCAAAAATTCAGAAGGTGGTTTTAACGTAAGCCGAAGCCGGCAAATAAACAAATATTATTGAGATCTCGACTGTTGGTTTTAAACTAATCATAGCACCAGGTCGCTGTACTCCTTTGACAATGTTGCCTAAATTGATGCACAAGGATGGTAACTGAAACGTGCATAAAGCAAAATTATTTCTAATTTCAGCAGGCAGGCACTGTATAGTCAGTCAGCAGGGTTAGCAACTGAGTCCCATATTTGCTGAATTGTTTATGGATAATTTTGAGTAAACATTTTTATGTAAAGTGCCTCTAAGTTCTAAAATACAGTATTGGACCTGGTGCGTGGATGATGCACTGTGCTTGTGGACAGGTACTACCAGACAATTAAATAAATTGTTTCAACATTTGAATTCACACCACAGTAAAATAATTAAGGAAATACCATTCAACAACAGCTCTCCTTTATACACCTCAGACGCCACGAAACCTCTCTGATAACGAATGGGTCCCAAGCTATGTACGGATAGGACTTCACAGGTTCTTGCAGGAAACTAAAATCCAGGATATATACTCTAGCTTTTTTCACTAGGAATACTGTTTCCCACATTCTGTTCGACAGCAAAGGTAAGATTTCATCTTGAGAGCAGAGTGGAGTTTATAGACTTTTCCTGTAATCTGTGTGGCAGACTGTATGTGGGTCAAGAAGGTGGGGCCATTACTCGTAGTTTGACTGAGCATGAAAGGAGTTGGAGATTGAAAGAGTCCACCTTTTCTCCACTCTAAATGAATGTTATTAACGTAATGTGAATTGTGATGTTCTCCATAAAGGAACTGAAGGCAAAAAACTAACATTACTCGAGATTCAGTCCATTAATAAACACCAATCAAGGAATCCTGACCTGCCCCTCAATCATCAAACACAGTTCCATTACTCACCCTTATTAATTGTCTGACGATGGCCTAACAAGCTGAAAGGCGGTTCATAACGATCTATTAAATAAATATTATCCTGCAACATTAATACTGTGTATTCAAGTTATTAATCGACGGTAGGCAAAGGAAACCTCGTAACTCCATCTGTCTGTGGAAACTCGTAATTCCAGTAACTAGTAACTCCATAATCAAAGAGAGATTTGAAAGTGAATGGCTTTTTCTAAACTGTCAATAATTAGGCTACTGCTATACAGTTACACATGTAGTAACTTTCTCTATCACTTTACACTATTTTTTAACAAACCGTTTTTCCTTCACCTGCAAAATTTAACAAAATGGAGTTGCGAGATTTTCATTGCCACCGTAGTAAATTGTCTACGTTCCTCCAAGAACCGACGGAATATTCCATCAAACACTTCTAGTTGGTGAGTGACGCAATCACCCACAAACACCTTTTAAATGTTTTATTTTAGTGCCGTAACCGGTTTCGGGCTACCGTGCCCATCTTCAGATGACTAATTTTTTATTTTAGTTACACCTCTGCTTTGACCAACAGCTTGTCATCTGCTCCCACACTGCACAAAAATATTTAGTGCCACGTTATACTTTGTTTCGTCAATATAAATACGCTAAAGAGCTTGATGGTGCAAAATAGTTGTTTTCTCTTGCATAATTTCTAGTAGCTGGCGATTTGTTTTGTTTTGGTCCACGTGGTTTTCAGTCTACGGGAAATTATATAAGTGAGCACAACTACTTTGTATCATATACAAATAAATGCAAGCACTTAGAGTCTTTTTTTAAAAAATTAAACAACTTTAAAGTGGCACTAAATACTCAAATTTCTTGTCCAGTATGGGAGCAGAAGACATGTCGGTGGTCAAAACATCTGTGTAACAAAAATCTTTAGCCATATGAAGATGGGCGTGGTAGCCAGAAATCGGCTATGGCACTAAAATAAGACATTTAAAAAGTATTTGTGGCTGGTTGCGTCATTCACCAAATATCACCAACGGCCGCGTAGTTCACAGCATCCATCATTAATAAAATAAAATGACTTTTTCTGGGTGCTGCCAGTCTCGCTTTTATTTAGTCATATTTTCTAGAAATGTTTTCACTTTTGAGTGCCTTTTTTCGTGTATTAGGGCATTTATAAGTGACGATTTGATGTGTGAGGTGCTGCATTGCTGTGTTGCCTTTCTATTCTCTCGTAATCCCCTGACACGTATTAAACCTGCCACACAACTTAATATGAACTGTAAATTGTGTGACTGATCTTTAATACTCGTGAATTTCTGCATAAGTGGACTACGGCAAAATCTCTTGACTACAGTGTAGCAGAGGCTTTATTAATGAAAACACCACTCATAAATGCCATAATACATGAAAAACGATCTTGAAAATGGAAATTATTTCCAGAAATTGAAAGTACCGAAGATTATCTTGTAAATAAAACCATCATTTTACAGTCGAATGTTTTCACAGACTGTTTGTAACAGCCAAAATAAAAATACGAATTTAAAATCACAAAATTCAATATCTGAACCTCCCACGCCAGACGCAAATGTCAGCTTTAGAAAATGCAATTTAACCATCAGCTGTTGCATTTAAACCTATATATCATCTACCTGTTTCGGTCTTAGGTCACAATCACTGTATGTGGGATAAAACAGATCAGTTAAAAATATATTCTATTTTTCTTTAAGCTGATACAACATCATTGTTGTCACAGTGAAACCAACCAAGCAACTATCGTAACCCGTCTTTGAAATACTAACGAACATATCTCACAACGCTTCAAGTCAAATAGACAATGTACCCCAGAAAAACGAAACGAACATAATCCAACTAGAAAATGCACCCCAGAACAACGAAACGAACAAAATGATAATGGATTATGTTCGTTTCGTTTTTCTGGGGTACATTGTCTAGTTGACTTGAAGCATTGTGAGACACATTTGTTAGTATTTCAAAGACGGGTTACGATAGTTGTTTGGGTGGTTTCACTGTGACAACCATGATGTTATAACAGCTTAAAAGGAAAACGGGATAATAAATGAAAAGCACCAGTTTGCTTTTGTTCTACAATATTACTTTTATTGTTAACCGGTTTTCGGCTTACTGGGCCATCTTCAGACATTTACTGAGTATTATCACCAAAGAAGTTAAATGTTAGCAAACAACATTGGAAGAGAAGTTACACATCTAGACTGAAGTAGAAACATACAGTAAGTAACATCTTTGCAATGAAAAAGTAAAAACTGAACAGTACATAAATAACAGTGGCGTAGACAGGAAAACCTTTAGCACAAAACAGGAATAGAATGCCCACGTAACAGTTTCTTTTAATATACAAAACTAATAAAATAAAATAAAATTAGTACTAGACAAGGCTGCGTCAGGAGATATGAAACATGGAGAGTGAGACACAACCAATTAAAGAGATAGTTATCAATGTAACTACAGAATACATAAGGAACTTAAGCAATATCAATAAGATAAAAAAAATAAATAAATGTAGGAAAATGGAGGTGTTTGACGGAACCTACAGTTTGAGAATGTGATGGTACTACATTTTAACATTAAAATTATAATCAGAACATATGATTTTGTATACCCCCACTGTTGGCTAATAACTGGATCTTGTCTTTGCTATTAAAAACACGTTGGGCTGTCGTGACAAATTTTACATTGGACAGTCAGGCAGAGACATATCAACTAGGCTGGCTGAACATGAACGCAGCTGGAGGTTGCAGAATTCAGATTCTGCATTTGCTGAGCATGTACTGAGTGAGAGTCACAACTACCAGCCAGTGTCCCATGTACTTCACTTAGCAAACAAAGGCCATAAACTCAACCTGCTGGAAGCCCTGGAAATTAACAAACATCTTGCTCACAGTCCAGATCTCATCCTAAATGACCAGACACAGCTCAACACTTCCCCTCTCCTAAACTTCATATAATCATCTCTGTTGTTCATTACTTCCCACACTCTCTCTTCCAACTTATCACCATTTTCCATTATTCATTAAGTTGTTTTGTTTTGTTGAAGTTGTCTTTGTATTCCACATAGACTGTCGTTTCAATAGTCAAGGCTTTCTTTAAATGGTACTTGTATTACTGTCCATGTTTAACACCCCTTGTAGTTGTCTCATCAAATACTGTTCATATTTTACTTTGCTCATTTATTTAACGAAAACTGTTACACAACCACTGCTTTGATTATAATGTTAATGTTAAAATGCAGTACCACCACACTCTTAAACTGTAGGTTCCCTCAAACACCTCCATTTTCCTACATTTATTTATTTCTGTTTATCTTATTGATATTGCTTAAGTTCCTTATGTATTCTGTAGTTACATTGATAACTGTCTCTTTAATTGGTTGTGTATCACTCTCCATGTTTCATACCTCCTGATACAGCCTTGTCTAGTACTAATTTTATTTTATTACTTTTGTTTATTAATAGAAACTGTTATGTAGGCATGCTATTCCTATTTTGTGCTAAAGGTTTCCCTGTCTACTCCATTATTAGTTATGTACTGTTCAGTTTTTACTTTTTCATTGCAAAGATGTTACTTACTGTATGTTTCTACTTCAGTCTAGATGTGTTACTTCTCTTTCAATGTTGTTTGCTAACATTTAACTTCTTTGGTGATAATACTCAGTAAATGTCTGAAGATGGCCCAGTAAGCCGAAAACCGGTTAACAATAAAAGTAATATTGTAGAACAAAAGCAAACTGGTGCTTTTCATTTATTACAATGTTGTTCTATCAAGAACCGACGGAAGATACTGTTAATATGGGAAAACGGGAAATGTATTTTAGCTTGCATCCAGTGATGGTGGTCCATGACCGAAACCAATAGATGATTAATAGGTTTAAATGAAACAGCTGATTGTTAAAATGCATTTCCTGAAGTACTTAGCGGCTGTTAGTTCCCACCTGATGAAAACAACAAATGTGAGCGGCCTGCTCGCTTTCCCCGGCCCCCTCCCCACCGCCTTCCCCTCAGCCTCTAATCCTCTAAAGCAGAAGAGAATTGTACAGGCATAGTTTTGTGATAGTCCTATGTAGTGCATCGACAGCGACGGATAGTTGGCATACATGCAGTGTTCAGTATATCACCTCCTTTCATACATGGTTTTACAGTGAACAACGACCATTATCTAACTTAGGACTGGTTCATCGAAACAGACGACACAGAAGCTAGTGAAACTGATTTCAAAGGAAAGGCTAATAAAACAGATAAAAACAGATAGTTTATACCCAAGAAATTACGCAAGCCAATAAGCAGCAGAAATAACAATAAAATACTAAAAGCAAAAGAGACACATGAACTAAAATCAAGACGTCTTCAGAAAATAGGAATAAACTATATTATTTTACCTGTAATGGTTTGAGAACATCGCGGCTGTGCTCGAAAATGTCGGCTGCTGAAGAGAAAACTGCAAACAGCCATTCTGAGTGAATAATTTCTTTCACCGTATCTGGTTGCCGTCGCCAGACGGCAGCGGGGAGGCTTAGTAGAGATTTCACACTTTTGTCCTACAATGTTACTGAATATTTATGATTTTCTTGTTCACACAAGCTTTTACGTCATGTACAGGAGCTTTACATTTCATTTACTTGAGGAAAGGATTTTTTCTATGCATTAAAGCAGTGGAGAGTGCATCATTGGTCTCATTCATTTAAAAAAGGTAACTGGTTGCAATTTCTCATTCTGTAATTTTTTCGAAAAAAGTGCTAAAACAGAACTTACTTTCCTAAGCCCAGGATGAGAAGCGCCTCGGTGTCCTGAACAGCTGCCACTAGCTACAAAAGTGTGACGTAAACGAAGTACTGTTCTTCAATTATTCTAAGTCGCACGTTGTCGCATCGTCTATTCCAACACGAACTTAGCAGTGGAAGCACTCACACTGCGTAAAAATCTGTCGTACGACTATGTGCGTGAAACCTCCTGGAAGATTAAAACTGTGTGCCGGAGTTCGAGCTCGAGTCTCGGTCCGGTACACAGTTTTAATCTGCCAGGAAGTTTCATATCAGCGCACACTCCGCTGCAGAGTGAAAATCTCATTCTGGAAACTTCCCCCAGGCTGTGGCTAAGCCATATCTCCGCAATATCCTTTCTTTCAGGAGTGCTAGTTCTGCAAGGTTAGCAGGAGAGATTCTGTAAAGTTTGGAAGGTAGGAGACGAGGTACTGGCAGAAGTAAAGCTGTGAGGACGGGGCGTGAGTCGTGCTTGGGTAGCTCAGTTGGTAGTCTCGGCCCGCCACACAGTTTAACCGTCTATAAAGAATCGGAAAAGGACAAAATTTATTTTTGGCATTTTCTCCTGGATGGACACACGAAGCTGCAACAGCATAAGAAATATAGGCAAGACTTCGCTAATTACTTGCGAATTACATTTACCGACCCGTCGGCCAGATGGGGTGTGACGGGTGAGAGATGAGACAGACGAAGGAGCCGAGATAAACATCGATCACACTTACGGACCCTTAGTTAATTTCGAGAAGACGACCCAGTCTTACACCAACGTCTGGAGAACGAGTCGATAGATGGCTCTCTTGCTCTATCGAACGACGGGTCGTGAGCGGGTGTCGCCCCCCGACACGAATTTTATTTCATTGCTACAGGAGCATGTTTCTTTTGTATTTCTACTATTCGCAATGTCTTCATGTCTTTCATTTGGACAGTTTTATTCGTTTTCTAATTTTCTAATTAGCCACTATTTGTCAACATTTGGACATTGTAGACCCTATTTATGCGGTAGTACAACAAAATGCGTGTCAGCAAAGGTTGTAAGTCTGACATTGAAAAAAAAATTAAAAAAAATAAAAAATAAAAAATAAAAAAACAATAAAAAAGTAAAAAAGTTGGTAGAGCACTTGCCCGCGAAACGAAAAGGTCCCGAGTTCGAGTCTCGGTCCGGCACACAGTTTTTTTTTAATCTGCCAGGAAGTTTCATATCAGCGCACACTCCGCTGCAAAGTGAAAATGTCAGTCTGGACTATGTGCGTGTTCATGCGACGTGCCACCACATCCCACCCTGTTCGAATTTTCATTCGTAGTTGCCCAAACTTTTAGTTGTCTGCAATGCAGACGGAAAATTTCATTGGATACTTTACGAGCTTAAGGCGTGAGGGCTCCAGTGCTACTCAAAATGTCGCCACCGCGAGGTGAATTGATACAGGGTTCATCCGAAATTAACATGTCCATTATATGTCACTGACGTAACTTCCGAGAAAAATTTTGAAAGTGAATATTATTATATGACTTTTGTTGTATACAAATTCAGTGATATGATGCTGTTGTAAATTATTTGTGACGTTTTTAACTTTCTCAGCATCAGAGAGTATTTATCGTTGCTTTTCACAGAACTGTATCAAAATTTTGATTAAAATCTTTCAGCGTGCTTTTATTCTGAAAATAAAACCTCTACTAACCCCTTTGGCAGTATTCCTTGTAGGATATTTAGCTTAATCTAATAATCGTAATAAGCACAGGAATGAGTATTCATTTCTAAGGAAGCAACTGTTTGCTGTGTCAACAACGCAGGAGTATACGGGTGGCAAGTGGCTCTGCACGTCATGACATCTATCGAGCTCTTTTTTTACCAAAGTAAAATCACCAAACGGCTGTATGTTTTCAGAAGTTGTTATTTTATTTACACGAACAGTTTCGGTACCCCATTAATGCCATCTTTAGGCCCTTGCATGTTATAAACAAGGAGTATCCATGTATAAAACATACAAAATGCAACATGCAACGTTAAAAAGAGTAACCAGTGCACACAAAGTACAAGAAAGCAGAGTATACAAAAAGGGACGCACAAACGAAAAAGCGTGTCTAGTCTTCTTTTTACTTGGTTTTAACTTTCGCCGGGCCTGGCACGATCTTGGTTTAGTGTCTGAATCATTCTCTGTAGCGTGCTCCTCGTAAATATTTGTAGGAAAGTTGCTTTGGTCCTAAGCAGTTGCTTAGTGGCATTTGATATGGAATTGTGCGACGAGAAAGTATTAACAAAAAAAGGTATAACTGTATCGCAATGGTTCCGTTTTAATCAACCGATGTGTCCTCAAAAGTCGACAGATATTACAAGCCATCTTGCTGTGGCACCCTCTGAACTTGGTGTACGTATTTGGAAGGACAAGGGATGTTTTCACTCTCTTCAGAGCGTTTAGGACTTCAGTTACGTCGCACTGTAGAGAACCGCTGTGAATATGGTCGAACCGTCGGTTTTTATAGCTGCCTCGTGATGACTGGGTGTTGTGTGATGTCCTTAAGTTAGTTAGGTTTAAGTAGTTCTAAGTTCTAGGGGACTGATGACCATCGATGTTAAGTCCCATAGTGCTCAGAGCCATTTGAACCATTTTTTGATTTGGTTTTTATAGTGTTATAGTTTCAAAATGACGCAGTCTAATACCCTAAACGATTTTATTCAAATTGGCCATGGAAGATATCGCACCTGTACCACATCATTTTGTCACGTCATTTTCACAAAACTTTCGAACATCCGTTTTTAAGTGAGAGGTGCTGAGCTACGCATTTCTGCTCGTGTGAACAAAGTAATTTCCGAAAGCATTTTGTATAACGTATTCTGACTGCAGTTTTCACCTAATTTCTGAAGCTTTGCTGTAGTAGCTGAGCTATCACCACTGACTATTGTTTTCTTATCTAGAATACATTCCTTACCAATTACTGGATTGCGTTTCTGGTGTAGTTCCAAAGCAATTGTAGAACCTATCACGAATGTCATTTACATCGTACAACACTTGGTGAATTGTACCAACTTCTTCTCTCCCTTGATACTTTGATACATGTTCACCTATTCCTCCCTCTTCTTCACCGTCTCAGACCTCGCCTAAGTCAAGGAGAACTATCATCAAGCTAGAGGTCCTTTAAGTCGCCTGCTAATACGCGACTGTAAAGAAGAGTAGAAAAATCCTAGAATCATTTTCCATCTTCCTGTCCTAGTGATGGATGATACACAGGAAGAAATAAGGTAACCTTCTAATTTTATCCTTGTGGTCATTAAATGGGATACACGTTGCAGTAAGTAATATAGTAGTTCTTTTACTCGTACTGGAACGTAAAATTAAGTTTATGTGCTCGTCCCACATTAAAGCACTCCGGACGAAAGGTCCATCTGTCTCTGTTAAATACTGGACATTACGGTTGTGCGATTCCTTTTGGCACTGAACAGAATAATTTACCAACTTCTTCTCTTGTAATGTTTAGCTAGAGAGAGAAGGAAATTATTTTATTATAATCCTTTTAATAATATAAGCTAATTCTTCTGATTTCGAGATTGCAAGGAAAACTGAGTAGAAAATATCTGATCATACAAGACGTTATTAGTTCACTAATATCATTTCATAAACATAAAACTTTTTTTGTTTCCCTGTAGAATTTAAGTGACGAAGGTTTAATGTGAGGAAAGCTTTGCTCTTCCATCCAAGCCAGTATCTTTGTTCTTCCGCCAAAGGCTCTTTTTGAGAGAGTTATAATGACGTCCGTGAATTGACTTATTCAGTTTTGTGCCCAGGTCTTATTAGTTCCAGTCCCTGAATGTAAGGAACATGACTTAATATTTCCAAGCCGTATTCACGCAACTTTTCTTTTATTAGAGTTTCGATATGCAGGCAAGGAGAACCACTGGCTCAACCTCGAGCAACTGAGGCCTTATTTTGTGCATTTTTATGCGAAGGTGGAAGCGCGTTATGGATTTCAGGAAACTGATAAAGGAGAGATTCGGATCGACTGAGATGGAGCACTCAAGAAGACTGCTGAAAAGTAGGAGTAATGGCGTAAATCCTCCGCAGAATCGACGAGAAAATAAATTTTTGGAAACAATTAACAAGAAGAGACAAGACGATAGAGCAGGTGTGAGTCGGCCAAGGAATAGCTCCCATGATGCTAGAGGGAACAGTAGAGAGCAAAAACTGTAGGGGATGACAGAGATGGGGGTGTTAATGAACTGCTAACTGTAGTAAGGAAACAAGTCCACTTTTACAAATTTTACATGAGAGACAAAAGACTGCTTTTTTTAAAAAAAAATCTTTATTTCTAAATCTTAATAACTATAAAATTTTGACCCACTACCTTATTTGATTAGTGGGTCCGGATGATGATACAATGGTTACAATTGCAGCTAAATCTTAAGTAACATTTTAGTAACTAATTAGTAAAGTGAGCTACAGGATAATTGCAATGGGCAAAGTTAGCTGATTTTGATTGTATGTGAATTACTTAATAAACCTAACCATTAACTAGTTACTAATGCCTACAGCTTTACATATGTGTCAGTCAAAAGTACAAACCTACTTATAGAGCCTTGTTCATTGAGCTAACCCCAATGAGCGTGCCCCTGACAGTGGGCAGGCCAAGATGTTAGTCGCTGCCGGTTCCTAGAAATAGTACCTAAAAACTAAGTCCTACAACTAATTACATCCTAAAGTCAAGTTCGGTGCTTGTCCATGATCGGTAATGTTGCACCCCACTCCCCCTAAGTCCCGAACGCGGCGGATTTCCAGACTATAGAAGTTGGCCTGTCCACGCTCAGGCGGTATGGGAATAGGGTACCAGACTCTATAGGTGTTTAAATATTTCTCAAATTCTTGCCAATTCAAGTCTCTCAATATTCCTTTAAAACTTTTTGTGATACCACGTTTGCCAATTTGTTGATGGTCTGAAAAGTGTCGTGTTGTCTGAGTAAGCTGTATGTGTCGTGGTGTGGCAGTTGGTCGCGTAGCACTGAGGCCACATCATTGAAAAGGGAGAACTCGTAGACTAAATGGTCAGGAGTACCCTCCGGAGCACCACAGTCACACGCGGGTGTAGCCTTTTTCCCGAATCGACATAAATATGTCGGGTAGGGTCCATGTCCAGTGAGAAAGTGGAATAGTCCCCGGGTTGGTTCGAAGTATGTCATTCCCATCTGTTCCCTAATATCCGGAAGAAGATGAAAAGTTCTACGTCCGGTTTCTTTAGCTTCCCAGGATTCATGCCATAACTGGTCTCCTCTGAATCTGATGTCAACCCTGTTCCCAGCCCTGATGCCTAAAATCTCTTCTGTTTTCTCTATGTTCCCCTTCTTGGCCCAGTACCAAGCGGCCTATTCCCGAATTTTGATGTCCAGGGGTCAGAGCCCCATTACGACTAACAGGGCTCCTCCCGGCGTAGTCCTGTATGCCCCCACTGATCTCACTATCATGTTCCTCTGGACTCTTCTCACTGTCATGGCAGGCACCACCCTCGAGAGTCTGTGTGCCCAGACTCCCGAGCCGTAACCCACTATTGATGTGAGCATACTAGACTGCTTTATACCAAAACTCTAAAGTAAAATTATTATCTTTTTTCTAAAAAATATGTACGAGGGCTATTCGGAAAGTAAGTTTCGATCGGACGCGAAATGGAAACCACTGTGAATATAAAAAATGCGTTATTTGAAACAGTCAGCTACATCTTCCAGCTACTACTCTACGTAGTCGCCGCTCCCACTTAGACGTTCGTTGTAGCGTTGTGCCAACATTCCAATACTCTCGTCACAGAAGCCACACGCCTGCGCTTTCCGCCAACACTCTACGCTGGTCTACGGCTCGTTGACTGTGCCAAAATGTTCTCCTCAAAACTAGCGGTTCATGTGAGCAGAGATGAAACTCAGATGCAGCCAGTTACGGGCTGTATTGTGGGCGATTAAACACTTCCCATCGAAAACTCTGCAAAAGCATCTTCATTGCCTCTGCAGAGAGCGGCCGGGAATTGTCATCAAGATGGAACCGTATGACAGTTGTGTTATGTGCTGCATGACATCATGCGAAGTCTCTCACCAGCACCGGTCGATGTGGCCGAGCGGTTCTAGGCGCTTCAGTCCGAAACCGCGCTGCTGCTACGGTCGCAGGTTCGAATCCTGCCTCGGGCATGGATATGTGTGATGTCGTTAGGTTTAAGTAGCTCCTCTAAGTCTAAGGGACTGATGACCATAGTGCTTAGGGACATTTGAACCAATCTCTCACCAGGCCCTTAAACTTGGCGGGAGACCCTACTTCCTAGATATCCTTACGAGCTCACTGCGCACTCAGAACTGAAAAGAACTTAATCGGATTTTCACAGTGGTTTCCATTTCACGACCGATCGGAACTTACTTTGCGAATAACTCTCTTAACTTTTGTCCAACTCCATGGTACCAGCAGCTTAACTCTTTTTAACTGGACATGTTCCATTTTTGCACTAATCAATGTGGAACGTACATTACAACCCTTATATTTTGAAGATAAAAATATATTTTGCATATTTTCCTCAAACTAAATACATTTAAAACATTTTTGCGTCAAAATAATGTCATGAAAGTAAACATTCTCTTCAGTTTCAGCTCTCTTTTTTGTCGGATACGCCAAAATTTCATTCCAAAGTTGCGTCTTTCTTCCAGTAAGTAGATTAAACTTTTTTGAAAACATCATACGTTTTTGAAATGGTTATGATTAGCTCGGCTTTGTAGAAAGTTCCTTGGGAAGTTCCAGATTCAGCTGAGTATGAAAAATAAAAAGATATGAACTCGATTGGTGTTTATCTTACATTGAGCCATTTGTGATGTACGTTCGCTGACTCTGAATTCATCACACTTGCTCTTTTGGAACACCTTTCCATAGATATCACTAGTAAGGCAAGTCTTTTCGTAGAATTTTTGCCACCAGGTACTGTAATCTGTGAAATCTTCTATTTTCATGAGAACAACAATAATTTTGTCTTTCTTCTGCTAAGAATCCAGAATGAGATCTATCACCTCATGTACACTGTAATATTAGTCTTGTTTCCTCTGTTTTCTCCTGATGGTGCCTAAATTCCGTTATTGTTTACAGTAGAAGGGGAACACGTCTAGAACCTGTTTCCTTTGAGTTAAACCTGTTTCCAGAGGCACTTTATTGACATTGAACAAGCTACATATTTTGCAATAAACGATGCGCTTACCCAGTTGGACTTCTTCGATGCAATAAAAATAACTTTGAAAATTTTGGATATATTTCCTTTCTGCTCGTAGTGGACATAGATATGAAGAGGAACGATGACGGCCAGCGAATCCTCGATTATGCAGAAACTCATGACCTGGCCACCACGAACAATTAGTTCAACAAACAGGAAACTCACCTAATCACGTACTATACTGGATCAGACGCAACTCAGATTGACTGTGTCCTAGTAAGACGTCGGAACCTCAAATATGTTTAGACACGGAAGTTGTTCCATATGAGACCGTCGCAATGCAACAACGACCGGTCGCCTGTAAGCTTAGAATAAACCCAGCAAGATCTGGGTACTCTGTCAGAAAATGGACCATCAAGAACCAAATGGCGGCGCTCCAAGGAGGAGGCTGACATTATGAGACAAATTAAAATCCTGCTAATTACCACAATCGAAAAAAGGTAGAGTAAATTTAAGTACTCTGTTCATGAAGCCGCACGCTATTCTCGGAAAAACGAAACCAGGACGACGAAGGGTCGGCAAAGACACGTGGCTTTGGAAAGAAAGGATTTCGTACGCAAGAGTAAAATAAATTGTACCAAGAGTTTCTTGCAAACAAAACACTACCCCATTAGAATCCCTAGGAACAGGGCCGTAGAGAGGTGATCTCTACACGAAACTAAGCATACGCGAATGAGAACATGACATTTATTGACTAGCCAAATCAAAACTGGATGCGGCTTCTGTAAGTAGAACGAAGGAGCTATGCCAGAGAGGCTGCAGAAAGCGTGAAATTTCTCGTGAAAGTAGGAGTCCAGCCACGTTCGGCCTTGTCACGACTGCTGCTTATTCTTGTGTTGGACACTGTCACATCAGACCTGCACATGGCATTACTATGGATGCGGAGAACAAGTTTGATATCCAGCATCAGACACAAGAATGGAACGACCGGTTCGCTAGATATGGCCTTCGGCTCAACAAAAAGAAAACTAAGTACATGACATCAGAGGTCAGCGGAATGACGCAGGCACCCTGGATGAAGTGGCGAACGACAACAGGCGTCACCTGCGATCATTGGATTAAGGACCATCTGAAGTCAAAGATCTACCGGACTGTCGAGCGTCCTGTTGCTCTCTAAGGCCCCGAGTGTATCTGGGATTGTAAAACAGTTAAGATCCTTAGACGCCAAAAAGGCATCTGGCCAAGACGGTATCTCCGTAAGATTTTATGTTGACTATGCTACAAATATATCCGTCGTCTATCAGAGATCATTGGAACGGCGGGAAGTTCCACGGGACTGGAAGAAGACCCAGGTCATAGCAATCTATAAAAAGGGTAGAAAATGGGATGCACATAATTACAGGCCAATTTCAATGACATCGATTTGTTGTAGAATCATGGAACATATTTTGTGTTCAGACATAATGACCTTTCTAGACTCTGAGAAGCTCATCTGCAGAAACCAGCAAGGTCTTAGGTAACAGCGGTCATGCGAGACACAGCTGGCTCTCTTTGTGCATGATATACAACAGGCTCTAGATACCGGCTCCCAGGTTGATGCCGTATTTCTCGTCTTTCGAAGGGCGTTCGACTCAGTTCCGCACTGTCGCTTGCTACAAAAAGTGTGCGCTTACGGTCTATCCAGTGACACATGCGGTTGGATAGAAAGTTTTCTAACAGACAGGGAACAGTATATCGTCCTGAAGGGGGTAACTTCAAAAGAAACGAGAGTAACTTCAGGTGTGCCCCAGGGCAGCGTAATAGGTCCTCTGCTTTTTACGATTTACATAAACGATCTGGTTGATGGTATTGACAGCGGCCTTAGACTGTTTGCCGATGATACTGTAGTCTACAGGATAGTAGTAGCACACGAAAGTTGTGAACAAATCAATGAGGATTAGCAGAAAATAAATGCGTGGTGTAATGACTGGCAGTTATCTATCGATATTAGTAAGTGTAATCTACTGCGTATAACAAGGCGAAAATCCTCATTAATGTATGAGTACAAAATAAATGATCAGTCTTTGGAAACGGTAACATCCGTCAAGAATCTGGGTATGACTATTCCAAATGATCTCAAATGGAATGATCAGATTACACAAGTAACGGGCAAAGCGAACTCTAGGTTGCGGTTTATTGGTAGAATCCTGAAGCGATGCAGTCCTTCAAGAAAGGAAATTGCTTACAATACGTTAGTTCGTCCAGTCTTAGAGTATTGTTCAGCTGTATGGGATCCTTACCAGTTGGGTCTGATTCAAGAGATTGAGAAGGTCCAAAGAAGAGCGGCAAGATTCGCGACTGGTACATTTAGCCATCGCGAGAGCGTTACAAATCTCATAGAAAGTTTGAAGTGGGACACACTTGCAGATAGACGACGCGCTAAACGGAAGGGGCTGCTCACTAAATTCCGATCTTCGCCGAAGATGTAGAGCATATATTATTACCACCAACTTTCAAATCGCGTAATGATCATCATTCAAAGACAAGGAAAATAAGAGCTCGTACTGAGGCGTTCAGACTGTCGTTTTTCCCTCGCGCGATTCGCGAGTGGAACAGAGAGGGGGGAATATGACTTCGGCGCGAATTGTGCCCTCCGCCACACACCGCTTGGTGGCTAGCGGAGTATATATGTAGATGAGTGCTGGCCAGCTAAGAAAGAGGGAGAGCGAAGATTGAGGGTCATGGATACTTACATGGATAGGTGTCAACGACAGATTCAGGAAACACTTCGGGGTCGCACCGATCAAGGAGAAAAAGCAAGAAAGCCGTCTAAATGGCTTGGACGTGTGCTGCACGCAGAGGACGATACCACTGCAAAGACGGGATACACGGCGGAAGTCACCGGAAAGGCATCCAAGGGACGACCTAGAGAGCAACAGGCCGACACTCTGCACAACGAGCTGAAGGCTGTAAATCTTTATCCAGACATGGTCCACGATCGAACGAAATGGAGACAGCGACTCCGCTCATCAGGCGGGACCAACCCTAAAGAAAAGGAAGATTTTCTTTTTGCTGTTAACCATTCACATATAAAACAAATGGTTGAATACATTGGATGTAGCTACTACTCTGAGAAGATTGACAAAGAAGCCGCATCGAAACAGTAAGGTAACCGTTTCGCATGACATCGCTATTATTATCTATGGTGACATTTGGTACACATAGAACTTAATCTGTCATGACGATTTCGCATCACAAGCAAAAAGATCCATTTGTTCCATATTCGGCTGGACTTCTCAGGCTAGAATTGCCCACTCTTTGGATTTCCATTCCAGCTCCGACTCAAAACCTCCAAACCACATTTCATAATAGTCAACAAAAATGGTTCAAATGGCTCTGAGCACTATGCGATTTAACATCTGAGGTCATAGCCCCAGGAACTTAGAACTACTTAAACCTAGCTAACCTAAGGACATCACACACATCTATGCCCGAGGCAGGATTCGAACCTGCGATCGTAGCGGTCGCGCGGTTCCAGACTGAAGCACCTAGAACCGTTCGGCCACGCCGGCCGGCAATAGTCAACAATTCGACGCCATTTCCATGTCAATGGCCATTACAGAATATGGGGAATAGCTCACAACTGGTTCACCTCTTACTTTAACGACAGACAGTAAAAGGTCATTATTCACAATGTTGAGAATGGCTGTGAAGTGGGGTCTGAGTGGGGTATGGTCAAGTGGGGGGTGCCCCAGGGATTAGTGTTGGGGCCACTCCTGTTCCTTATTTATATAAATGATATGTCCTCTAGTATTACAGGTAACTCTAAGATACTTCTGTTTGCTTATGACACTAGCTTGGTGGTAAAGGTTGTTGTGTGCAACAATGGCTCACTTTCAAATAGTGCAGTTCATGACCTACGTTCATGGCTTGTAGAAAATAAACTAATGCTAAATCACAGTAAGACTCAGTTTTTACAGTTTCTAACACACAATTGAACAAAACCTGACGTTTTAATTTCACGGAATGGGCATATGATTAGTGAAACTGAACAGTTCAAATTTATGGGTGTTCACATAGACAGTGAACTGTCGTGAAATGACCACTTTCAGGATCTTCTTTAAAGACTTCATGCTGCCATTTTTACTATTCGAACGGTGTCTAAAGTGAGTGATCGTTCGACAAGAAAATTAGTTTACTTTGCTTATTTTCATTCGCTTATGTCGTATGGTATTATATTCTGGGGTAACTCTTCCCATTCTAAAAGGGTATTTTTGGCTCAGAAACGGGCGGTTCGAGCAGTAAGTGGTGTAAGTCCATGAACCTCCTGTCGACCCCTGTTCACGAGTCTGGGTATTTTGACATTGGCTTCTCAATAACTATATTCCTTACAGTAATTTCTTGTTAACAATATTAGCTTATTCCCAAGAATAAGCAGCTTTCACTCAGTTAATGCTCGGCAGAAATCAAACCTGCATTTGGATCGGACTTCCTTAACTCTTGTGCTGAAAGGTGTGCAGTATACTGCTGCATCCATTTTCAATAAGCTACCACTCGAATTCAAGAATCTTAGCAGTAATCCACGCGCTCCTAAATGGAAACTGAAGAGTTTCCTCATGGGTCACTCCTTCTATTCTCTCGAGGAGTTCCTTGAAAAAGTAAGCTGATTGTTGTTGTATTGTTGATTGCGTTTACTTAAACTTATGGACTGACTCTTTTCGGGTTTATAAACATTTCATTTTTATCTGTTATTACCTTTATGTTGTAATTTCATGGACTGACACGTTCTATGACCTTGGAGATTTGCTCCTCAATTTGGTCCTATGGAACTTGACGAGCAACTAAAAATAAAAAAAAGAGTTAGTAACATCCCTAAGGTCATTCAAAGTTCCTCGCTTCTCCTTTGCCTGTTGATGTTCAGCTTCACATAACGCTGCACGAATTATAGTAGTCTTTATGCCATATGAAGCTGAGTACTTAACGTGCAAACCTTTGCTCTCCACCTGTCTTACTACTAACACACAAGAGTCATACAGATTCATTTCAAGATCGTGTTAATTAAAAACGGTGTGTGCTTCAAACAAACTACTTGTTTTCAGTTCCTACTGCCTTCAGCAGCAACTAACTAGTTTCACGCTATTTTGGCGTAAGTCAATAGCATCCCACGAGTGCATTATTTACGAAAGACCTCCATATTTTCGGTCCATGCTCACAATTTTCAACAGATTCTGCCCTGTCTTCAGCGAAATATCATTTACTGTTTGGAAAAATGAGTAACATGTGTGTTTCAGGTATTTGTCACACGTTTTTAAAAGAACCAGGAACGTGGAACTAAAGCATATACTTGTCGACTTGAATATTTCTGGCATCTCAACTGCAGAATTTTCAGCTCTCATTTAACTTTAGGACTCTGTATCTCAGAATGAACAAAATGGACTTGTACCACTATTGAAATAAGCCCTTCATATGTTGGTTTAGGAAGCGGATTTCTTCACAGGCGTGACAGGGTGCATCAAACACACTCATAAAAGAAGGACTACTCGTCACCCACATTCGAATAACTAAGACAAATTTCGAGTAGCTGTTCAGCTACGTATCGAACTCTATTACATAAAAAATCCAGTATTCACATCAGGGATACAGTGGCTCGAGATAAACTACAAGCAGCATTTCGATATTTGACACGATTACGTGTCATACTCCTGTGTATGTAACACGTTCCCAAAAATACAATTCCAAAATTCTTGTGTGAATTGTTGGACGTTATTTACAAAGCCCTGAAGACTCATTTTTGATTGTATCTCCCACATCAGTTAGTTAAATAAGACGTCAGACGTGTTGCAGGTATTAAACTTATTCGACAGGATGGCGATCCAATTCTCCTTGCGGCCGTCCAGTTTTAAATTTTTCCGTGGTTTCCATTATTTACTTAAGGCAAACGTCTTTGAAGAGGATAAGGCTATTTTCTTTCGCAGATCAGAGCTTGTGCTTCTTCTCCAGCGATCTCGTCAATTAGCGAGTTAAGTTCGTCAAAATCCCGAGCTAGTTGGAGGGTCTTGCCCATAATGCTCCATACGTTCTCTATTGGGGAGAGACCCGGCGACCTTCCTGGCAAAGATGTGCTATGAAAACAAATGGGACACCAGACCATCATTCCAGGGATGTCGGGCCGAATGGCGAGCGACAGCTCGGCTGGCACCCCACAGCTGTCTGGGGCTTCCACAGACACGTCTTCGGCCTGGAATCTCATTGACTGGGGTAGACATGTCTTCCGCGACGAGTCCCACTTCGAAGTGAATATTTAAGACGGTACATCGTGACTTAGATGTAAATAACTGAAGAGAGCTTGCATGGGGGCTTAATTAAAATGCGATAATTTTATTGGGGTAATGCAGGAGTAGGTTTAATAACGAATAAAACAATAGGAATGCGGGTAAGCTACTACAAACAGCACAGCGAACGCATTGTTGTGGCCAAGATAGACACGAAGCCCATGCCTACGACAGTAGTACAAGTCTATATGCCAACTAGCTCTGCAGATGACGAAGAAATTGAAGAAATGTATGATGAAATAAAAGAAATTATTCAGATAGTGAAGGGAGACGAAAATTTAATAATCATGGGTGACTGGAATTCGGTAGTAGGAAAAGGGAGAGAAGGAAAAGTAGTAGGTGAATATGGATTGGGGGTAAGAAATGAAAGAGGAAGCCGCCTGGTGGAATTTTGCACATAGCACAACTTAATCATAGCTAACACTTGGTTCAAGAATCATAAAAGAAGGTTATATACATGGAAGAAGCCTGGAGATACTGACAGGTTTCAGATAGATTATATAATGGTAAGACAGAGATTTAGGAACCAGGTTTTAAATTGTAAGACATTTCCAGGGGCAGATGTGGACTCTGACCATAATCTACTGGTTATGAACAGTAGATTAAAACTGAAGAAACTGCAAAAAAGTGGGAATTTAAGGAGATGGGACTTGGGTAAACTGAAAGAACCAGAGGTTGTACAGAGTTTCAGGAAGAGCATAAGGGAACAATTGACAGGAATGGGGGAAAGAAATACGGTTGAAGAAGAATGGGTAGCTTTGAGTGATGAAGTTATGAGGGCAGCAGAGGATCAAGTAGGTAAAAGGCGAGGGCTAGTAGAAATCCTTGGGTGACAGAAGAAATATTGAATTTAATTGACGAAAGGAGAAACTATAAAAACGCAGTAAATGAAGCAGGCAAAAAGGAATACAAACATCTCAAAAATGAGATCGACAGGAAGTGCAAAATGGCTAAGCAGGAATGGCTAGAGGACAAATGTAAGGATGTAGAGGCTTATCTCACTAGGGGTAAGACAGATACTGCCTACAGGAAAATTAAAGAGACCTTTGGAGCAAAGAGAACCACTTGTATGAATATCAAGACCTCAGATGGAAACCCAGTTCTAAGCAAAGAAGGGAAAGCAAAAAGGTGGAAGGAGTATATAGAGGGTCTATACAAGGGCGATGTACCTGAGGGCAATGTTATAGAAATGGAAGAGGATATAGATGAAGATGAAATGGGAGATGTGATACTGCGTGAAGAGTTTGACAGAGCACTGAAAGACCTAATTCGAAACAAGGCCCCGGGAGTAGACAACATTCCATTAGAACTACTGACAGCCTTGGGAGAGCCAGTCCTGACAAAACTCTACCATCTGGTGAGCAAAATGAATGAGACAGGCGAAATACCCTTAGATTTCAAGAAGAATATAATAATTCCAATCCCAAAGAAAGCAGGCGTTGACAGATGTGAAAATTACCGAACTATCAGTTTAATAAGTCACGGCTGCAAAATACTAACGCGGATTCTTTACAGACGAATGGAAAAACTGGTAGTAGCCGACCTTGGGGAAGATCAGTTTGGATTCCGTAGAAATATAGGCACACGTGAGGCGATACTGAACCTACGACTTCTTTTAGAAGCTAGGGTAGAAAAGGCAAACCTACGTTTCTAGCATTTGTAGAGTTAGAAAAAGCTTTTGACAATGTTGACTGGAATACTCTCTTTAAACTTCTGAAGGTGGCAGGGGTAAAATACAGGGAGCGAAAGGCTATTTAAAGTGTGTACAGAAACCAGATGGCAATTATAAGAGTCGAGGGACATGAAAGGGAAGCAGTGGTTGCGAAGGGAGTGAGACAGGGTTGTAGCCTCTCCCCGATATTGTTCGATCTGTATACTGAGCAAGCAGTAAAGGAAACAAAAGAAAAATTCGGAGTGGGTATTAAAATCCATGGAGAAGAAATAAAAACTTTGAGGTTCGCCGATGACATTGTAATTCTATCAGAGACAGCAAAGTATTTGGAAGAGCAGTTGAACGGAATGGACAGTGTCTTGAAAGGAGGCTATAAGTTGAACATCAATAAAAGCAAATCGAGGATAATGGAATGTAGTCGAATTAAGTCTGGTGATGCTGCGGGAATTAGATTAGGAGATGAGACACTTAAAGTACTAAAGGAGTTTTGCTATTTGGGGAGCAAGATAACTGATGATGGTCGAAGTAGAGAGGATATAAAATGTAGACTGGCAATGACAAGGAAAGCCTTTCTGAAGAAGAGAAATGTGTTAACATCAAGTATAGATTTAAGTGTCAGGAAGTCGTTTCTGAAAGTATATGTATGGAGTGTAGCGATGTATGGAATTGAAGCATTGACGATAACTAGTTTGGACAAGAAGAGAATAGAAGCTTTCGAAATGTGGTGCTACAGGAGAATGCTGAAGAATAGATGGGTAGATCACGTAACTAATAAGGAGGTACTGAATAGAATTGGGGAGAAGAGGAGTTCATGGCACAACTTGACTAGAAGAAGGGATCGGTTGATAGGACATGTTCTGCAACCATAGAAGCTACAAAACAACAAAGCACAAGTGTAACTGTTCTGTGTGTGGTAGTGTGATTTAACGTACATGTATCTGGTACGGTTCTTCGTCAATACGAGAAGATATTTTAAACACCATTTACAATGAACTAATTAAAAAACCAGAAATACTATAACTGCACATAGAAACCAGAATTTCAAGTCTAACACATGAACACGAGCCAGATGGTTTGTTGACTGAACCTGTGACCAAGAGGCATTGTCATTAAGGAAACGTGAAATAAACCTTTTTGTTTTACCTCCAAATATATTGACGAAAAATACACTGTGATCATTGCAACATCTTCCATCTATACATTACACCAAACGAACAGCATCTACTCTCTCGTCCAACAGAACAACAACTGCACACGACATCCTCTGAACTAGTACTGCTCTCGACATTCTCTTAACAAGTAGTGCCAACGGCAACCTCTGAACTACTACTGCCCCAGGGGAGGCGGCGGAGTAATAATCTTTGGCGGAATCTCTGGCGCTATGACTCAGTGTAGCCACCTTTCATACGCTCATCCTCCACAGGCTAGAATTTGATGGTATTTTTGCCAGCATTGGTGGCGAAAATACCACCAAATTCGTCCAAAAAATACAGACAAAAATAAAAGATGATATTAATAAGTAAATATCACATAAATATATAAATTTTGGCTTCGCACTGAACCTTCAATAACCTAATATATAAAATACAGTAAGGAATACAAATGCTTGCATACGTGTGATTTTACATAATAGTTTACACAATTATCATTTGTCAGTGTGGTTAAACAATTCAATCAATGGCATCACCAATGACGAATAGGTGCAGGTAAGAGTCTCATAACATTTCATAAACAGTAAATACACAAGAATCAGTTTATACAAACATTCACATAAAATCTTTTCAATAGTTCAATAAACAAGTAGCACTCCTCAGAGTAGTTGACAGTTCCAACAGTAGCACCCAGCAATGGTCAACAGGTGCAAATAGCAGTCCCATAATATTTCATCAGCCGTATTTAAACAGCTCCAACAGCGGCACCCAACAATGGCGAACAGGCGCAGACACCAACAAGTGACATTATCTCAGTAGCAGCAGTTCCATCAGTGGCACCCAGTAATGTTGAAGAGGTGCAGACAGCAACAAGTGACATTACCTCAGTAGAAGCAGTTTCATCAGTGGTACCCAGTAATGGTGAACAGGTGCAGACAGCAACAAGTGACATCATTTCAGTAGAAGCAGTTCCAACAGTGGCACCCAGCAATGTTGAACAGGTGCAGACACCAACAAGTGACAAATTTCAGTAGAAGCAGTTCCATCAGTGGCACCCAGTAATGTTGAACAGGTGCAGACAGCAACAAGTGACATCATCTCAGTAGAAGCAGTTCCATCAGTGGCACCCAGCGTTGTTGAACAGGTGCAGACAGCAACAAGTGACATCATTTCAGTAGAAGCAGTTCCAACAGTGGCACCCAGCAATGTTGAACAGGTGCAGACAGCAACAAGTGACATCATTTCAGTAGAAGCAGTTCCAACAGTGGCACCCAGCAATGTTGAACAAGTGCAGGTAACAGTCTATAATATTCACTATCAATAATTAAACAATTCATCAGCAGAAAGTAAACATTTCCAAGTGGCACCCATTAATGTTGAACAGGTGCAGGTAACAGTCTATAATATTCACTATCAATAATTAAGCAGTTCACCAGAGTTCATCAGCAGAAATTAAACATTTCTGAGTGTCACCCATCAATGTTGAACAAGTGCAGGTAACAGTCCATAATATTCACTATCAATAATTAAACAGTTCATCAGAGTTCATCAGCAGAAATTAAACATTTCCAAGTGGTTCCCATCAATGACAATAGGTTCAAGCACGAACAACAGTTTGAATGCACACACAATTGCTTTTACAAAATTATTATCAATGCTCTTACACGAAACATACAAATTATAATAAACACACAAATGATATCATATAATTGTCATATTAACTATTACAAATACACAAATATCAGTAAACCTATGATAATTATGGGTGTCAGTGCAAGCCACAGAAAACAATAAAATAATATTTAGGAGGTAGGTTGGTACCAATTATTTGGGATTAGGAAAGGAAAACACACAAAACACACTCACTCATCTTTGTAATTGAATGGTGTTAACTGTGTAAATGCAATTCTGTAAAAATTTGATGTTCAACATGTGTATCAAGTAGTAGTGGCAGCAGTGTATAACAGACAATAATAGTTAGTCAACGTCATTGTCTTCATGTCAAGACCAATGATTGCCAAGCCAAAATAAAATGTACGGTTACTGAACAACTGTCAGTGTGCCAAGATATGCAAATACTTCCTCTCTCCAAAAAAAAGTATATACTGCTTATTGATTTAACAAAGTGTGTGTGTGTAGACAATCTTCCTTCCACTGGAGTGTTCTAGTCTGCCATCTTCATCCTTCTTGTTCCATATAAACAAAAAAAAACAAACAAATATGCTCCTCACTTACTTTACCTCTTATCCACCAAAACTCTAATACTCATCAGCATCACATAATCTCAGTACTTCAATACTACCTCTTCAATACGTCGATACATTGTAACCTCCCCCTCACTTATCGACCTTAATGACAGTGAAGAATTAAACCGCGTGTACCTAATGGAAATTTGGGGAAAAGCAATCGTCACCGAAGTTAATCTGTCGGTAAAGAGGGAGGAAAGGGTTACATCTAAATGAAAGGAAAAATGCAAATGAAACTAGTGGAAATAAATTTTGAAAAGGGGTAAAGTTAATAAAGAAAGTAAATGTGCGGCCGTTACGTTAACAATTAACTAGCGGTAATTAGATATTTGAGATTTGGGGGAAATTTCGGTCGCCAGTCCTATGGACAATTACTATAGTAACTGAAAAAGAAAGGTTATTACACATATAATTAGCACTAGAGGCGTGGCAACTGAAAGTTGACACGTGTAGTGTGAAAACCGAATGTTTGTCAGAAGTAATAAATTTCGCTACACTCTGACTTAATTTAGTAAAAGAATTAATAAAACCGGAAAATTGAAAGTTAATTTAGTGACTGAAATTAATAGTGAGCTTTGTTTCTGAAGCACATCGAAATTCAGTACAATACGGTTAGTCTTGGGCTACCTCAACAATCATTTCAGAAGCTACTTGAATCCACGCAATTTAGAAATAAGAGATTTAACTATGAACTTGAACTAAATGTTTCTGAACAATTAACAATAGTAAAATTTAGTACGTACCAAGGTGAGCTGCAGTCACAGGTAAGCTAAAATATGCTAACAAAACTCGTACTCTTAATTTGAGCTTGTGTAATCTAAATATTGTAGCCAGCTATGAATACCTTAACTGAACTTTGAAATTAAAGCAGTGAAATCGAATGCTATTACTTTAATGCTGGCGTTTGAATTTCAACGACACTCGGGTTCATTCCGGAAAAGGAGGGGACCCTGCTTGGTAATGCAATTGGGACAATGAGCAATAAAGGTTCATGCTAAGTTGCTGTAATTTTGTGATGCAACAATTTTAAAAGCTGAGATCTGCCATACAGTTCTATAACTTTACTGCAGAAGCTGGATATTGGCGTGCCTTCTTCTCGACACTGTCACCAGGCGAAACGGGCTCTTGATGTGCGCCAGCTAATGCTTCCCGTCCGCGACACCGTGTCAGAAACTAACATTGCAATTCGAGCGCAATTACATGCTGCCAAACCCCGAACGCGCGGCATCTCGCGGGAGCGTCACACAACACACCTGCTCCACTGCACTACTCCAGCCAGACTCTCTCTCTGCCCGCGCCCCACGCGACAGAGTTAACACTACCAAAGATCCTAAACACTTTAGTTCTTCACACGACCTGTCGATGTATTCGTTCAATAGCATAGTTTTCCCTAGGCGAGACCCAGCGTATAAATACAAATAATATTCACAAAACAAACCAATTATAAATCGACATAAATGCATATGTATACAAATAGTAAAACAATTACAATATACAAAGACACAGAAATGTTATATCTTCAGGTAACAAAATAAGAAAAAAAATTTGCAGCGCAATAGATGGAAATAGGAGGCTACGCATTTCCTGCGTTACACGTGCCCCACATTGTCTGAGGATGTTCGTGTAACCTAAACAGACTCAGAAAATGTCCCAAAAAGAAAAAAAAAAACAGCGGAAATGCATATGCTCAAATCATCAAGAAATTTAGCATTAGGCTAATTAACCATAAACCAATTTTTAGACCCTAATAATTGAGTGGAGACACTCCTAATCTTATTTCACTCTGTCACCTTACACAAAAAAAAACAGGTTGACAACATATTACAATTCATAGAAAACATAGAAAATGGTTTAGCTATTCAAAAAATCAAAATTCTTAACAGTATCAAGAGATGTACTACTATTTACAAAATTAATCAGAGTACATGGTCATAAAAAACAGGTATATCAAAATACGCAAATTAATAATTAATTACATAGAATACACATTTTGTACAACCTTTTCATAAGTAATATTCTCGTCATGAGAGTCCACTTACGCTAAACAAGAAAATAATATACAGCAGATCGACAAAACATAAATATTGACAGCAGAATTCTTTCACATCAGCTGTCCGGGAAGAGAAACTATTCCGCCTTCCGTACCCGCAAGTACAAAGAATGCCGACAGCGGCACAAGAGCTGACAGCGGCTCTGCCTCGCCAGTATTGTTGCGCCCACCTGTGCGGCACGCTTGATCTCACTTGCCTGTGTAGCGGCATTTCCAGAACGTCCGTTTCACTGAATTCTTTCGGAAAAACTCACTCCCGAGTAATCGCAAGGAGTCCATTAACACTATCACAGCGGATAACTCAACACTGTCCATCATCACATGCATGTACTAGCCTGAAACTTAAAACAGGGTCTAAGTACATCGGCAATGACTAGTAAAACACATATTCATGAAATCTTACAGCTAATTACAAAATCATATTTACATTGCATAATCTACTGTGACTCAGCTGAAAACTTAAACTAGCAGCTTGGATTTTTCAATTGATAAATAATCACTCTCTCTTAAATCATTTATTAAAAATTAATTACTTATTAATTACAACTTCTTTAATGTCCTCTTGGTCAGGCAAAAACATGGCAATCTAGCAAATCGTTTAAATCTTACACTCTATATTTACATACTGTACAAATTACCCATTCTGTGGTATTAATCAATCCTAGGTTGATACAATTTCAAGTCTACAATGTTCCGTATACCTAATAGTTTTCCAGAGCTTGGATACTCTAAGCAATAAGCATTTGTGTGAGGTATACCAATGACTTTATATGGTCCATTATAAACAAACTTAAATTTAGAGATTTCATTGTCTATCTCGCTCGATTTCTCATGAGCTTTTACAAGTACTAAGTCTCCGATTGCAAACTTAGCAAAATGCGCTTTAGCGTCATGACGACGTATGCGAGCATCGGCTTTTAGCTTCATTATTTCTCGCAAACGATCTTTTTTCACACCAATACAAATGTCAGTCCGTGGAGGGAATTTGATTATGTCTTCCACTAGTCCCGGTTTGTCTGAAAACACACTCTTATTCTTCATTATCACTTCATACAGACCTCGTCTTTGTTCGTGTGTTACGTTTGACACACCGTCTACAATACTTTCCAAGTCACTTTCTACACTACTGTCAGTGCTGAGATTCTTCACGTTACAGTAGTTCAAATTCATACCTACGTCAATGGCATCCAGCCAGTTAACAATGTGTATAGGCTGGTTTTGCCTATGCACGCCGTCTCCTGCCTCGTGAAAACTAACTACTATTGTTTTATCTTGTGACGGACATGTCAAAGTTTTGCTTTCGCAATTAATCCCTGCACGGTACTTTAATACCCAATCTAACCCGATAGTTACTTCCGTAGTTAAGTCTGCCACGACGACAAACTCTTGTTCAAATCGTGCCCCACATATCTCGAAGTTGACAAAAATCTGTTTTGTGACCGGTTTACTGGCCTTCCCAGTAGCACCGATAATTTTCACTCCTGTTACTGGCATAACTACGATACCAGGTCTGTCTTTCAGTAACTCAAATATTTTCCCAGATACAGCACTCAATTCTGCACCGGTGTCAATCAACACGTTTAGTTGTAGGCAGTGCATATTAACAGACACTACTATCTGTCTACACTTGTCCTCGACTGTTTTTTTATTTTGCCACAATAAATCCTCGTCTATATCCAGGTCATTCCAGAAAAAACCATCCGGCTTTGATCCCAAATCCGGCTTATCTGGCGGCTTTTTCAACCTCTGTTCACATACAGTTTTAATTTCAACACGTCTGTCCTGAGGCTTTGTCTGTAGCTTCGCCTCCAATACCGAAACCTTTTCCTGTAACTCGTCAACTAGTGAGTGTTGCTTTGCTATCAATTCACTGATTGTCACCTTCGTTGATTTCTCTTTGGTCAGATTGATCTCATCTGCCAATATACCTGGAGGAATGTACCCAGTAGTATCTGCAATTACTTCCTCAGGATCTGCGCAGCCCACACTGCTACCGTCCGACCGTATAACGTCAGCTCTAACCTCATACACGCTGTAATCTACGAGCTTTTCTACCAATCGTGTCCGGCTATCACTAAAATTATCGTAATCTTTCTCCTTAACACTTTCGCAATGTTTAAACTGGAGTTTTGCGTCGGATAGGTCGGCCACTTCTAACACTATAACTTTCGGTAAAGTCTGCCGGTCAGGGCCAGAACTTTCCGTTACTACTTCAACATCCAACTCCTGCGGGACGAAACACGACGAATCTTGCTCGTGCTCCCCATTAACATCAACTATTTCTGGTAAAGTCTGTCCGTTAGGGCCAGAACTTTCTATCACTTCACAGACACTATCTTCCTGCGGGACGAGAAGCGGCAAATCCTGCCCACGCTCCCTATAAACACTTCTCCCGTACAGGCCCCCATAATCTCTTAGTTCGTCGTATAAGCGACCGAACTGCCTTAACCAGACCTCATCCCTCTCTGCATCCCCTCGCTCGATGACGGACGTGTAATACGACACCTGATCTTCTCTCAACAATTGCGAATCATTCTTAAACTCAGTCTCCAGTTCCGCTGTGGGTGTTACAGCTGCCACTTTATAATCGATTTCCGGAACACTACTTAAATTGTTCTCACTGACAGTGAATGTATTTTCTACTGCCGTGTCTACAGCTGATCTACTACTCGTGGGCACACTCCTTTCTCCTAACACTGGCACACTCTCCCGCCGTTGATTATTCCACACGGAATTTTCATAACGACGGCACCTGGGTTTCCTCCTGTTATTGGGCCGCCAAAATTTCTCCACGCCCGGTCGGCCCCTCACCGGCGCGGCTAATGGTTTCCCCGTCTCGTCCCAGCAGATACGCTCCCCGGATACTGCTGAGGCGGCTGGTCACACCCTCTGACGTTATTACTATTCTGTGAAGCCCGTATCACGTTAGTATGATACTGGTTTCCGTCATTCCTGTTGTTATTTGCATTGTACCGATTGTTATTACGGTCCGAACCATTATTGTTATTGCTGCCGTGGTTGCGGTATGCATGATTCCCATGGTTATCGTTGTTGTGGTACCCGTTGTTGTTACCACGGCCTCTACCACTGTCGCGATTATTGCGCTAATTGTTCTCGTCCTCAACTCTTTCCAGGATATCATTGATTGTCTTGTAATTGCTTCCTACGTATCGTTTTGTATCATCTATAAGCTTCTTGTAGAGTTCCCAGACCATTTCGGATTCCGTGCGGCGATCACGCAAATATTCCAACTTGCGGATCCAGCCCTCACAAAACTCCTTCATCGAACCGCGCGAATTCACATCGAAAGGCCTCGATACGACAAATTCGCGCCAGACACTTTGCTGTTTTTGCTCTGACCATTATTCAGCCAGAAACAAATTTTTAAACTCGTCAAAAGTCAGGTTCGTATTGTTGAGGTTTAAGCCCCAACGCTTGGCATCACCAGCCAACACATCAATAACCACATTAATTTTTCTCTCATTAGTCCATGATCTGAGTAAAACTCTTTCACAATTTTTAATGAAATCCGTTGGGTGTATACCGCCTTTTTTCAAGGGGTCGAACCGCTCCTCTTTCGTCAACAATTCCGAACTATGTGCACAGATTGGCACGTAGCTCTGTTTTTCGTCAAGTTTCTTTTCTAATTCCGACACTCTCGTAATTACTTGGCAAGTGGTTGTCGCAAGCGTTCCTACTTCGCTTTTTTTCTCTTCGCAGGTATTAGCCTGCTTCGTCACTTTGGTATCTACTTCGGATACTAAAGCCTTTAAAGTTTCCACCTTCTTTTGATCCTCTTTTTTCACTAATTGAATTTGTTCCGTCACCTTATTCTCGTGAACACCTATCATTTCCCGTTTAAGATTACCAATTTCGGTATTAATTACAACAATGTCTTCGTTGATTTTATTAACTTTTGTGTTAACAACTCCAACATTGTTATTAACAACATTAATAGCTTTGTTCTGATTGTCTAGCATCCGTTCAATTTTTTCAGACTGAGCTTCTTGCTTGGCAGACTGAGCTTCTTGCTTGGCAGACTGAGCTTCTTGCTCGGCAGACCGAGCTTTAATTTCTGCCGATTGACTCTTGATTTCATTAATCAAAACATTCAATAAATCAGTTAAATTCCCGGAAACTACCGGTTTTACTTGCGTAGCTGGTTCCTCTATATATGTTACCCCGTATTCGTCATCAAGGGGTAGAGATTTGATTTTCGCTTCCGATTCCGAAACATTTTCTAAAGTTTGGAATTCCATTTCTGCTCTTTGTTGCGTTTCGGCTGTCGCGTCTTTCATGCTAGCCGCCTGCCCGTGAACAATGGGTTCCGCGGTGCGTGTTTCCCACTGTTCGACCGATTGTTCTGTATCCAAGTCTACCAAATTTTGGTAATTGTTGCCTTCACTCATTTTAATAATTTTCAATATAAATGCCAAATCTCAAATATAATTAGGATTACAACCACTACTTATTCTCGCTGAAGTAACTACCTGTTCGTAACCAATACTTTGTTACGACATTTGCACCATACGAAATTCGTGTCCAGAACAACCTCAAATCTG
The DNA here is from genome assembly GCF_023864345.2 of Schistocerca serialis cubense. Classification (NCBI taxonomy): domain Eukaryota; kingdom Metazoa; phylum Arthropoda; class Insecta; order Orthoptera; family Acrididae; genus Schistocerca; species Schistocerca serialis. The sequence goes on along the minus strand of NC_064643.1, from coordinate 633,480,595 downwards.
AAGATTGTCCTGTCACAGTCACCACGTGTAACCTCCCCCTCACTTATCGACCTTAATGACAGTGAAAAATTAAACCGCGTGTACCTAATGGAAATTTGGAAAAAAGCAATTATCACCAAAGTTGATCCGTCGGTAAAGAGGGAGGAAAGGGTTACATCTAAATGAAAGGAAAAATGCAAATGAAACTGGTGGAAATTAATTTTGAAAAGGGGTAAAGTTAATAAAGAAAGTAAATGTGCGGCCGTTACGTTAACAATTAACTAATGGTAATTAGATATTTGAGATTTGGGGGAAATTACGGTCGCCAGTCCTATGGACAATTACTATAGTAACTGAAAAAGAAAGGTTATTACACATATAATTAGCACTAGAAGCGTGGCAACTGAAAGTTGACACGTGTAGTGTGAAAACTGAAAGTTTGTCAGAAGTAATAAATTTCGCTACACTCTGACTTAATTTAGTAAAAGAATTAATAAAACCGGAAAATTGAAAGTTAATTTAGTGACTGAAATTAATAGTGAGCTTTGTTTATGAAGCACATCGAAATTCAGTAAAATACGGTTAGTCTTGGGCTACCTCAACAATCATTTCAAAAGCTACTTGAATCCACGCAATTTAGAAATAAGAGATTTAGCTATGAACTTGAACTAAATGATTCTGAACAATTAACAATAGTAAAATTTAGTACGTACCAAGCTGAGCTGCAGTCACAGGTAAGCTAAAATATGCTAACAAAACTCGTACTGTTAATTTGAGCTTGTGTAATCTAAATATTGTAGCCAGCTATGAATACCTTAACTGAACTTTGAAATTAAAGCAGTGAAATCGAATGCTATTACTTTAATGCTGGCGTTTGAATTTCAACGACACTCGGGTTCATTCCGGAAAAGGAGGGGACCCTGCTTGGTAATGCGATTGGGACAATGAGCAACAAAGGTTCATGCTAAGTTGCTGTAATTTTGTGATGCAACAATTTTAAAAGCTGAGATCTGCCATACAGTTCTAAAACTTTACGTGCTTCCAGTCTTCCTTGATGGTTGATTGAAGGTTTGAAGTCGTCGGTAGAGGAGGTGGCGACAGTCACTCATTGTCGGCCGTCGCTGTTGCAGAAGCTGGATGTTGGCGTGCTTTCTTCACGACACTGTCACCAGTCGAAACGGGCTCTTGATGTGCGCCAGCTAATGCTTCCCGTCCGCGACACCGTGTCAGAAACTAACATAGCAATTCGAGCGCAATTACATGCTGCCAAACCCCGAACGCGCGGCAACTCGCGGGAGCGTCACACAACACACCTGCTCCACTGCACTACTGCAGCCATACTCTCTCTCCGCCCGCGCTCGACGCGACAGAGTTAACACTACCAAAGATCCTAAACACTTTCGTTCTTCACACGACCTATCGATGTATTCGTTCGATAGCATAGTTTTCCCTAGGCAAGACCCAGCGTATATATACAAATAATATTCTCAAAACAATCCAATTATGAATCGACATAAATGCATATATATATATACAAATAGTAAAACAATTACAATATACAAAGACACAGAAATGTTATATCTTCAGGTAACAAAATAAGGAAAAAAATTTGCAGTGCAATAGGTGGAAATAGGAGGATATACATTTCCGGAGTTACAACATATAAACCTTATCACCAATATCATTTCACTTCCATAACAACTCTTTCCTCTAGTCAGTCTCCTGGAACCAGTACAGATAAAATCGTAGTGCAAACTTCAGTTCATCATCCCACACAATCCGAAGACACAGTGTCCACACACAACCTCTGTGTAATCTACCTTAGTCAAATCTTCTACTCATTATGAATTATAAAATACATTTTGGTTACCTTGTCCATCATAAAATAAAAGAAATGCATACATGACCTCTAACAGCCTTCACTTTGAATAACTTTCAGTAAGTAGGTGCGAGTACGCAGTATGAACGATCACATAAGACTTGAATGAATAAATCGTAATATTTCATAGTGCGTACACCAATTCAAGAATCATGGCAAAACAGAAGCAAACATGTGGAGTATTTCTTTGTGTCAAGTGTCACTTGCTATTTCAATTTCTCACAAAGAACGCAGTGTAATGACTGTCAATGGTCTAAAGCTAGTGTTGGTACTTCATGTCGTTAGCTTCCTTTCTATTAGCATGAATTTATACAGCTTCCATAAAACCTCCAGTTCATGAGACTTCAATGAAGTTTTTTATACCCATGTAGTTCGTAGAATTACAGCAGTTCATTTTCTTATCTTAAAATATAAAGCACCGAGAGTAAGCAAAACATGCAATAGCGAGTAAATATACCAGTAGTGAACAGAATGTCAACAAGTGGATGTAGCACAATCCCTACAACGAGGCTCTGCCAAGCGAACAATCTCTAATTAATACCATAGTGTAACCTAAGCACCACGTTCGTACACAGTATATAAGCATTTCTATATACCAATTTAAAGAGTAGTTATGACAACAGAACAGAAATGTGTAAATATGCAGTCCATACGCAAAGCAGCAAGTATATATCTTACATAATAAACAGGTCATTAGCATCATATCAGCATAAACAAATAAATGTTCATATGTTATCTTATTAAGTAAACTGAAGGCACAAGCAGATGAATCACCAAATATAACTTACATATATAACCATATCAGCACAACTAATCAGGTGACAATTATAATTTAAATAAATAGGCACAGCAGGCGCATAATAAAAAAAAAAATATGACCTCAGTGAAAAAAGCAGAGCAGCCAAGCGATGCATGATATACATGAGTAACAACCCTGTTCATTAATCAATCATTGTCAAAATCAGTTAACACAAAGTATAAATCACGTAATCGCGAGCACCAAATTACATATAAAGTACATACCTAAGTAGAAATATGTTACCTGAAAAATAAACTCAATTAATAGTTATCTTATTAGTTTATTACTTTCTTCTTCGAAATTACATTCTTCCTGAAATTTTCTCGATAGCAAGTCCTCTTAAGGTCGGACACACACAGAATTTACCTGAAGTTCTTAAATATTTTATACAACTGTATCCTGAAAAAGAACTGAACGTTAATAACATAATTTATCGAGTCACTATAGCTTTATACTGAATTTAATCGGAGAAATTAGACTGTGTATTTGTTTACGGCTCTCAGTGCATTTGCACTGAGCGCTCGATCAGCTGTAGGTACGCGTGACGTAGGAAGTAATTGTTTGCCGTCAACGGCTACCTTGTGCGGCGCGCGGACTGACTGCTGGTTTGAGTATGTGCCGCCGCCAGAACCCGGCGCGGTATCCTTGTATTCTTTGCGTGTTTACGTGTAACTGTTAATTTCTCGAAAGTATGTCATTCCACAAAAATTTTAACGCTCGATATATGATGTATTCCCTTAGAGCGCCGTGATTTAAGAGTTTCTACTTCGACAGTGTTATCACGAATAATTTTGCGAACTCTATATGGACCGCTTTAAAGCAGGAAAAATTTGCGACACAAGCCTTTTCCTTCGTGAGACAAACGATGAGACTTAATTAACACCTTTTGACCAACTGGCAAGGTTTTTAAACGACCAAGACGTTTAGCTGATTTCTCTCTTCTAGCAGCTGCAGATGCAATATTTTGTAGAGCCAGGTTGACAACTTCAGAATGCCGCAGTTTCCTTGTAGGCGGAAAAGGAACGATTTCAGATATGCGATTTGTCGGTGCTTTATTTTTTAATATCAATATAGGAGGTAAAGAAGTTGAATCATTAGGGAGTTCATTCAGAATGTTTTGGAAAATATGAAGATACTGATCCTATGTTGTGTGATTCTGATGACAATAAAGACGACACAGTATTTTGATTTCCTTCATCCATCTCTCTGAAGCGTTAGATTGAGGATGAAAAAGTGAAATGAAAATTGGTTTAATCTTACGACGCCGTAGAGTACGAAGCCAAATTTTAGAGCAAAACTGTGATCCATTATCTGATATATATCAACATGACCCACTTCTTTGTTTGATGAAAGCATTAGATACTGAACAAGCTGTTGCTTCGTGTAAAGGTGTAAAACACACATATTTTGATGTCAGTTCCACTGCAACCAAAATGTACGCAAAACCATTAGTAGAACGAACCACTGGACCGAACAAATCGACTGCAGCCATATCCTTTAATTTCGCTGGAAAGATGGGAAACAACGGTGCTCTGTAAGAAATAGTTGGCGGCTTAGCCTTTTGACATATTTTGCATTTGGCAAGAACAAATCGAATACGTTTTTCCATATTACTGAAGTAGCAATTTTCTCGTAATTTATGAAAGCATTTTCTGGGACCAAAGTGTGCATAACTGAAATGTGTATACCAAATCAATTTATTAACCCACTCATCAGGAATGCAAACTAACCAAACAGAGTTGTCAACCGATTTTCATTTAAAAAGAATATCATTGCGAACTAAATAATACTATCTAATCTCTACGCTTTCCTTTGTCATAAGGCTGGTATCTATTGTCCTGTCCGCTTCGTCTGTCATTTCCAAAATTACCGTTATAACGTCCGTTCCGATCTTTATCCTTTTTCTCTGAAAATCTATTGTGATTACCGTTACTGAAAAAATTACAAGAAGTTCCCTCGTCGTTGTCATACTCAAGTTCTTGTAGCAAAGTCTTACAAGTTTCAATGTCGTCTTTACATGTTCCGGCTAAGGCAATGTGTCTTATCGATTGTGGCAGCTTAGTTAAGCAAACTGCGAATTAATTCAGTCGAGCTATAAGGGTTGGAAAGGAATTGATTCTTTCGAATCATGTCTTCAAAGTATTCTGCCGGCGTGCGGAACTCAGACTGTACAAAATTACGCTTCATAATAAGACTATGTTTGACTCTGTCTTGCGTGTTTTCGGACCAATATGCCGATAGAAATGCATGATAAAAATCATTTAAATTATTACAATCTCTAATAGTGCGCGCATGCGCGTCGCCGGTTCCTTTTTCATCATTATCTTGAGAACTGTCGCTTGTAGGTAAAATAGTCATATCCGTTTATTCTTTACTGACTCCTTTTCTCGACAGATTGATAGTTGAAGAGTTGTTTTGATAGATACAAAGAATAGTAAAAGAGTAGGCAGCAGTGCAGAAAACTAAAAGGGAAATAGCACCACTACAGCTCGGGGCCCTGCGCACGCGACGGCACATATTCACTTAGTCTAGTGAGTCCCCTGAGGACTTGAATAGCCACACATAAATTCCAGTTTGTGAGTTAGTGGCCAGTTTGGTGGATGTGCGTACATAAATTGATCTAACCATGAACACGGATGTATCTCATTATTAGAATTGCGAAAGATCTTAAATTTCCGAACAGTTAAAAAGTGTTTATAGTCAAAGTTTTCGCCTCGTGGCGACAAAGACCTACCGCGTCTGTCCCAGTCCGAATGTCGATTACTGTCAAGTTCGCGCGCCTGGCGCTCTCTTGTTGCATCCCGTAAATGAAATAAATTATTTTCTTCAAAACCCGCTGCTATCGGTGATTCCAAATTTCTTCTACTGTCTTTTCCTACGATTTCGCTTTCAATTTGTTTAACTTGCTTTCGTAACGCCTCAAATTCCCTTTTAACGCGTTCATTAAATTTTCCCTGATTTTCAACATGTTTATTTATATTCTGGTACTCTTCTGTTTCTGCAAATGGCAATGGAGCTGTATCATCTGAATCTCTGTCCCCATTTAAACTAAGGTTTGTCAGTTTATCTGAAATCTCCTCAACTCTTTCCGATAAGTCACCTATTTGTTCTTTCTGTTTATTTACGTCTTCCGTTAAGTGTCGCGACTCGGGTTTCAGTATTGACACATTTAGTAGTTAACTGTCCATATTGTTGTGTTAGGTTATTTATTCTGTCATTTGATACGGATTCCTCGATTCTTTCAAATATTTCTTCCTTATCGTGTGCACGTTGAAGATTTAACTCTGAAAATTTTTGTACCATCACGCGCTCTCTTTCTTCGTGTTCTCTATCCTGTTCCTTTTGTCTAATTTCTATTGAAATTAATCTATTATTGTGAGCATTCAAAATCGGTTGTACTTCTTATCTAATTTCTTTCGTTAATTCATCTTTCATGTTTTTGAAACATGTCCCTATTCGTGAGTCTAACCGTGTTTCCATTGTTTCCATCTCTGTTTTTGATTGAGATCCTAACTGTGATCCCAAATTTAATATTGCACTCATCAACTACTCCATATTAACTAGTTCGAAATTCTTTACGCCCCTAACATTTCCCGTAAAACTAACTTCCAAACCTATCTGTGTTCGATACTATTCCAGAATCTTCTGTCGTTAATCTCGTATTCTGTGAGTTTTTTGATTGTGAAAAATTTTGAACTGGTTCCGGACTATTTTCCCGGCTTATTAACTTGTTTTCTACTTCATTATTCATAGAACTGTTCTCCCGTGTTGGCGAGTTCGCCATATTAACAATTTCGTTATTCTGACTACCCATCATTTTTGCCTTTTTGATCGATCGCGTAATCATTTACAAAACGTACAAAACTCGTCACTACACGAAAATTACACACAATATAACACTTTATCGCCAACAATACCATTCACACGAAATGCTTCCCGACAAACACGATTAACGAACAATTAAAATCTTCATAATTGCACAAAATTGCCAAACCCGTATACGAGACATCAAAAATTAAATTCTGCAAAAATACCATTAGAAAAATGACAAGACAACTACAAATGTTCAATTAACATATCTACACATGCAATATAGACTACAATTACTAAACTACAAATTACTACAACAATACTACTGTCTGCTATTTTTACTGTCAAAAGAATTCCAAGGGACGATCCGAAGCAGCGGTCGCCACGTGCATGGGGGCTTAATTAAAATGCAATAATTTTAGTAGCTGTGTGTCCGGTTACGAAGTCTCGTAACCGGTTGGCCCTGACTAGTATTAGTACGCAATCTGACTGCATAAAATAATAGTAAAGAATGAAAGGAAATCTCCGTTAACACAATTGATTAATTAAGTCCCCTGCAACTATAAAAGCTACGAAACAACAAAGCACAAGTGTAACTGTTCTGTGTGTGGTAGTGTGATTCAACATACATGTATCTGGCACGGTTCTTCGTCAATACGACAAGATATTTTAAACACCATTTACAATGAACTAATTGAAAAACCAGAAATACTATAATTGCACATAGAAACCAGAATTACAAGTCTAACACATGAACACGAGCCAGATGCTTTGTTGACTGAACCTGTGGCCAAGATGCATTGTCATTAAGGAAATGTGAAATAAACCTTTTTGTTTTACCTCCAAATATATTGACGAAAATTACACTGTGATCATTGCCACATCTTCCATCTATACATTACACCAACTATCTACTCTCTCGCCCAACAGAACAACAACTGCACACGACATCCTCTGAACTAATACTGCTCTCGATATTCTCTCAACAAGTACTGCCCACGGCAACCTCTGAACTACTACTGCCCCAGTGGAGGCGGCGGAATAATAATTAGCCACCTTTCAAGCTACAGAGTAACTGAAATCGATCTGCAATAAACAGATTAGAAATTTACGATATAAGCTTCCCTTCCTCCAATGTAAGTAAACTAGTGTGGCAAACTACTGTGTCAGCTGCGTCGTGCGTGGCACAAAGTGTCATGCGAAGCCTTGATGACAGTTGCAAGTCACGGGGAATGGTCGTCGTAAGCAGCTGCGATCGACCATGGCTCATCTTTCCACAACGGGGCAGACATTTGAGAGAAACGGTTATCAGCAGTTGTAGGAATGCGACGGAGGCATGATTGAGAGTGTGCTTATCGTTCCGCAACATTATCACTGGGGTTATTCAAGACTTCACGACTGTCATTCAGGATCTGAATGACCTCTCACAACTAACTTCTGAAAGACCAGACATATTATTCACTCGGCTATGTAGGACATAATAGCGTCATGTACCTAGAATCAGGAAATGGTTTTTTTTACAGCAAGTGTCCTCACGGACAGTGTGACGATGTCGGGAGCACCATGGGCTATCGACCTGCGATAATTGTTCTGGCTTCCCTTACACTATGTGATCAAAAGTATCCGGACACCACCAAAAACATACGCTTTTCATATTTGGTGCATTGTGTTGCCACCTACTGCCAGGTACTCCATATCAGCGACCTCAGTAGTCATTAACATCGTGAGAGAGCAGAATGGGGCGCTACGCGGAACTCACGGACTTCGAATGTGGTCAGGTGATTGGGTGTCTCTTGTCTCACACGTCTGTACGACAGATTTCCACACTCCTAAACATCCTTAGGTCAACTTTTTCCGATGTGATAGTGAAGTGGAAACGTGAAGGGACACATACAGCACAAAAGCGTATAGCCCGACCTCGTCTGTTGACTGACAGAGACCACCGACAGTTGAAGACGGTCGTAATATGTAATAGGTAGACATCTATCCACACCATCAGACAGCAATTCCAAACTGCGTCAGGATCCACTTCAAGTACTATGACAGTTAGCCGGGAGGTGAGATAACTTGGATTTCATGGTCAATCGGCTGCTTTTAAGCCACACATCACGCTGGTAAATGGCAAACCACTCCTCGCTTGGTGTAAGGAGCGTAAACATTGGACGACAGAACAGTGGAAAAACGTTGTGTGGAGTGACGAATCACGGTACACAATGTGGCGATCTGATGGCGGGGTATGGGCGTGGCGAATGCCCAGTGAACGCCATCTGTCAATGTGTGTAGTGCCAACAGTAAAATTCGGAGTCGGTGGTGTTATGGTGTGGTCGTGTTTTTCATGGAGGGGGTTGCAACCCTCGTTGTTTTGCGTGGCACTGTCACAGCACAGGCCTACACTGATGTTTTAAGCACCTTCTTGCTTCCCACTGTTGAAGAGCAATTCGGGGATGGTGATAGCATCTTTCAACACGATCGAGCAGCTGTTCATAATGCACGGCCTGTGGTGTAGTGGTTATACGATAATAACATCTCTGTTAAGGAATGGCCTGAACATAGTCCTGACCTGAATCCTACAGAACACCTTTGGGATGTTTTGGAATGATATGCTCATATGTGCCAGGCCACACTGACCGACATCGGTACCTCTCCTCTGTGTAGCACTCAGTGAAAAATGGGCTGCCATTCGACAAGAAACCTTGAACGTATACCTGCGAGAGTGGAAGCTGTCATCAAGGCTAAGTGTGGGCCAACACCATATAGAATTCCAGTATTACCGATGGAGAGGGCCACGAACTTGTAAGTCATTTTCAGCCAGGTGTCCGTATACTTTTGATCACATAGTGCATGCTGCAGCAGGGTGAGACGTGCCGAAAGGGGTCCGCCAAACGACAACATTGTACATAAGAGGAGCACCAAGTTGCCTTTTCAGACGAGTTCCTATTATGCGTGCATCATCACGATCGATCTATCTGTATGGTCAGGCACCAAGGGAATGAACGCTGGTATATTGCGTGGGTCGTCATTGTGTGGAGCTAGCACCCAGCGTGATGGTACGTATTGCTAATGGGTAGATAACATGGTCAGCTCTGATTCACATAGCAGTTGATTTCAGACGTGTTAAAGCCGATGGCTGTGCCCTGTCTTTGTGGTCCCAGTGACATCATATCTGAAAAAGGTAAGATAAGACTTGTGCTGTCCTGACCTAGTCAAAGTCGGTCCACTGTGTTCCGCTTTTGGACTGGCTAGCTCGTTGTCTGTGTGTCTCAGCCACTGAAAACATCAGATACTTGTGGATTTTCGGCACGCTGGATTAATTGCAGGACAGCAACTTGTCTTAAGTAGCTCGATATAGAAAGAGCCAAAATTGCGAAGATTCACTTTTTACTTAATTGATGACTAGTTTCTGGTTACCTGAGCCCATTTTCAAATCATCCAGACAAACAAAACAGTATTTTCCGAAACAGCACATACTTAAGTGTCGAAAGTCATGGTGTATTGATATGCACATATACAGATGGTGGTAGTATCTCGTACACAAAGTACACAACGGCACTGCGTTGGCGGAGCTGTCATTGGTATTCAGGTGGTTCGTGTGAAAACGTCTTTGGCGCGATTATGGCCGCACCATGGGAATTAACAGACTCTGAACGCGGAATAGTTGTTGAAGCTAGACGCATAGGACATTCCGTTTCAGAAATCGTTAGGGAATTCAATATTCCGAGATCCACAGTCTCAAAAGTGCGCCAGGAATACCAAATTTTAGGCATTACCTACCATCAGGGACGTAGCAGTGACCGACGGCCTCCACTTAACGACCGACGACCGAGAGGATCGTGTTTTCGTAGAGTTGTCAGTGTTGAAATAACCACGGAGATCGACCTGGAACATCGACGAACGTATTCGTTAGGACAGTGCGACGAAATCTGGCGTTAATAGGCTGTGGCAGTAGAAGATCGCCTGCAGCGCCTCTCCTTGGCTCGTCACCATACCAGCTGGACCCTAGGCTACTGGAAAACCGTAGCCTGGTCAGTTAAGCCCCTATTTTAGTTGATACGAACTGGCAGTAGGGTGGCTGAGACCTCATGGAGTCATGGACCCAGTTTGTCAACAAGGCAATGTGGAAGCTGGTGATGGCTCCATAAGCATGTGCACTTCATCTAGATGGAATGGACTGGGTCCTCTGGTCCAATTGAACCGACCATTGCCTGGAAATGGTTATGTTCGGCTACCTGAAGACCATCTGCAGCCATTCAAGGATTTAATGTTCCCAAACAAAGATGAAATTTTTTATGGATGACAAGACACCGTGTCACTGGGCCACAGCTGTTTGTGTTTGGTTTGAAGAACATTCTGGACAATTCGAGCAAATGATTTGGCAACACAGATCGCCAGACAAGAATCCCATCAACATTTATGGGATGCAATCGAGAGGTCAGTTCGTGCACAAAGTCCTGCATCGGCAAGACTTTCTCAAGTATGGGCGCTTTTAGAGACAGCATGGCTCAATATTTCTGCAGGGGACTTCCAACGTCTTGTTGAGCTCATGCCACGACGAGCTGCAGCACTACACCGGACCAAAGGAGGTCTGACACGATATTAGGGGGTATCCTATGACTTTTGCCATCCCATTGTATAAACCATGTCAAGACTATACCTATATGTATAACAAAGTAAGGTAAAGCACAAAAAGTGAGAGACTTATATGTTTGTTCCGTCACTGTTCATGGTTAAACTTGGCGTTCCCTATACGTATAGTGCTTGGGTGGTTTATATGCTATTTCGGAAAAAAAATTGTCTGTCTAGAAGACCTGGAAATGGGTTCAGTCAGGTACGCCGAAACTAGTCATCAGCTAAATACACTACTGGCCATTAAAATTGCTGCACCAAGAAGAAATGCAGATGATAAACGGGTATTCATTGGACAAATATATTATGCTAGAACCGACATGTGATTATATTTTCAAGCAATTTGGGTGCATAAATCCCCAGAACAACCATCTCTGGTCGTACTAACGGCCTTGATACGCCTGGGCATTGAGTCAAACAGAGCTTGGATGGAGTGTACAGGTACAGCTGCCCATGCAGCTTCAACACGATTCCACAGTTCATCAAGACTAGTGACTGGAGTATTGTCACGAGCCAGTTGCTTGGCCACCATTGACCAGACGTTTTCAATTGGTGAGAGATCTGGAGAATGTGCTAGCCAGGGAGGCAGTCGAACATTTTCTGTATCCAGAAAGGCCAGTACAGGACCTGCAACATGCGGTCGGGCATTATCCTGCTCAAATGTAGGGTTTCGCAGGGATCGAATGAAGGGTAGAGCTATGGGTAGTAACACATCTGAAATGTAACGTCCACTGTTCAAAGTGCCGTCAATGCTAACAAGAGGTGACCGAGACGTGTAACCAATGGCACCCCATACCATGACGCTGGGTGATACGCCAGTATGGCGATGACGAATAAACGCTTCCAATGTGCGTTCACCGCGATGTCGCCAAACACGGATGCCACCATCATGATGCTGGAAACAGAACATGGATTCATCCGAAAAAATGACGTTTTGCCATTCGTCCACCCAGGTTCGTCGTTGAGTACACCATCGCAGGCACTCCTTTCTGTGATTCAGCGTCAAGGGTAACCACAGCCACGGTGCCCGAGCTCATAGTCCATGCTGCTGCAAACGTCGTCGAACTGTTCGTGCAGATGGTTGTTGTCTTGCAAACGTCCCCATCTGTTGACTGAGGGATCGAGACGTGGCTGCACGATCCGTTATAGCCATGCAGATAAGATGCCTGTCATCTCGAATGCTAGTGATACGGGGCCGTTGGGATCCAGCACGGCATTCCGTATTACCCTCCCGAACCCACCGATTACATATTCTGCTAACAGTCATTTCATCTCGACCAACGCGAGGAGCAATGTCGCGATACGATAAACCGCAATCGCGATAGGCTACAATCCGACTTTTATCTAAGTCGGAAACGTGACGGTACGCATTTCTCCTCCTTACACGAGGCATCACAACAACGTTTGACCAGGCAACGCCGGTCACCTTGCGTGAATGCTCTAAAAAGCTAATCATATTCATATCACAGCATCTTCTTCCTGTCAGTTAAATTTCGCGTCTGTAGCATGTCATCTTCGTGGTGTGGCAATTTCAATGGCCAGTGGTGTAAAAAGCGAATATTGCAACATCGGCTGTTTCTGTATCGACCTGGTCCTTGTTTGCCAATAGACTGCCACGTCACAACTTGCCAGCTACTGTGACTGAAAACCTCTGGCATACCCCATCAGTCCAAAAAATTTTCTTTTGCGAGACTGCACTGTTAAAAAGACAGAGAAAAGCTCATATGGTGATCCTAATCCCTTAGGCGCTCTGTGTAGTCTCCCTCTACTTGACTACAGCACATAAAATGTTCATACAATCAACTGAAGCTGTCAGAAAAATCCCTCTTTAGGATGACATTCAACTCGCGCAGCACATCCGCTCCAATATAGGTTATGTCGTTATAGAGTTGACCCTTCATGTGAATTTCTGCACTTTGTCGTTTTGCGGTAGATTTGCATTGGTAACACCGAGTCCCTACTTGCAAGATTCAAGTCGCGGCAGCCATCCACGAGTATTTGTTCTAGTACAGGAGTCAAGGAATGCGGGAGCCAGGCTGCTACATAAACGCTGCGTCCAGAGGAGTATCGACACAGGGAGGCAGATCATTACGCCCCTCCAGTGGCAGCGTCGTGAGGAATGGCCAAGCCCCAGCGAACACTCCCTCCAGAAATGGTACTGGTCAGAGAAAGGAACTGCACGTCACCAGACAGCGACAGATGAAAGCTCACACCAGTCTCCTACATTGGCAGACTAAAGCGGCCCTGAACCCATCGGCACACGGACCGTGCTGTCGAACGTCAACGTTGAGCGTGTTGAGTTCAACGTGCTGCTGAACCCTCAGAAACGATGCGACTTGTGCATACGGTACGTATCCTCGACGTGGTATAAGCGCTCCAGCGGCAGTTGTCAGGTGTATCTGGCTCGCAAATCACACTGTTTACGCAATGGACAGGAGCAAAATTCCTACATTAGCTCTGTTAGAACCTACTTTCTTCCGTTGTCCGTATACTAGTCAGGTTTTTTTTTCTCTCTCTTCTTCTTCTTCTTCTGTGGCGCTGCAGTCCAGGATGAACCTTCGCCTTCTCAACGAGCTTCCGCCATCCGTCACGGTCACGTGCTACCCTCCTCCAGTTTGTGCATCCGAGCTTTTTTAGGTCTTCTCCCACTCCCTCCGGACATTTTGCTCGAGGTCGACCTCACCCTCTTTGTCCTCCTGGATTACCAAAGAGAATCTTCTTTATCACTTCAGACTCCTCCATTCTTGCCACATGACCTGCCCATCTTGTCCTTCCTGATTTTGTGATTTTTGTTACAGCATATATAGTGTACAATTCTGCATTGTACTTTACCTTCATTTTTCTCTCTCATAGACAGGGCCAGTTATTCTCCTCAGGCCGGCCGTTGTGGCCGAGCAGTTCTAGGAGCTTCAGTCCGGAATCACGTTGCTGCTATGGTCATAGGTTCGAATCCTGCCTCGGGCATGGATGTGTGGATCTCCTTAGGTTAGTTAGGTTTAAGTAGTTCTAAGTCTAGGGGACCGATGGCCTCATATGTTAAGTCCCATAGTGATCAGAGCCATCTGAACCGTATTCTCCTCAAAACGTTCCTTTCAAATCTGTCGAGCAGCCTTGCATCGGTTTCCGTCAAGGGCCATGTTTCCGAAGCATAAGTGAGAACTGGTCTTACAAGGGTTTTCTAAATAGTGAATTTTGTTGGGCGGCTGAGGAGTCTCGACCGGAATAAATAACTCAGGGCTAAATATGCCTTATTTGCTGATATCAGCCTAATCTTAATATCAGTTGAGATGTCATTAAAGCAAGTGACTGTGGAACCAAGATACTTGAAGCTATCAACTCTTTCAAATGTGTATCACACTGAAAGTTGACGGCAAATTGGGTTGATATGCTTTACCACAAGCTATGTATTTAGTTTTATCTTCATTTATCATAAGACTCATCTTCTTACTTGCTTGACTTAAGGCTGTAAAATCTTCTTTCAGTGCTGGTGCTCTCCGTGCTATGATGTCCACGTCATCTGCATAAGCTAAAATTTGCACTGACTTGTAAAAGATGGTGCCCCTGGTCTGCAGGCCTACTTCCCTATCACTTTCTCGAGTGCTACATTAAATAATAAGCAGGATAATGCATCTCGTTGACGTAGTCCATTTTTTATTTCCAGGGGGTCTGAGTAATTTCCTCGAACTCGAATGCAGCTATTTACGTCAGACATCATCATTTTAACCATTCTCAGCAGTTTTCCATGTATCCTCATCTCCTGTATGGCACGAAACAACTGAGGTTCAGGAGGGTGACTCGACTGGTGGTTTCTACACTCTGTTCGGTCGCCCTTTTTGTTTATGGGATATAATATTCCTTCATTCCATTCACATGGTATCCTTCTTGTTCCCACACGAGAGTGATAAGTTCAAACAGAGACTGCTCTAATGTTGCTACTCCACGTTTTAGTAATTCTACAGGAATGCTACTAGTACCGGGGGCCCTGTTATTCTTCAATTTCCGTAAACATTTTTCAACGTCCTCTAACCCTGGGCCATCCAGTGGCTGTTTATCATCCAATCCTTGCTCGCAATCATTAGAGATATGCTCTGCGTGGTAAATCTCTCGATTCAGTAGGTCATTAAAGTAACTTCGCCGTCTTTCCAGAGTCTGTTTACTCTCACTTATTATGTCTCCTTCTTCATCTCTAATCAAGCTGGTTTTTGGAGAAAATTGTCTTCTAGCATCGTTTACTTTTATAAAGAACTTGCTTGTTTCATTCTTCTTCTTGGACAATTCCATACATGCTGTTTCAGCCTTAGTTCATTCCCTTTTCTTTCGGCGATGTGTCATCTCTTCTTCCCTCCTTTTCTCTCGATAACCCTCCAACAAGCTTCTTGTGCAGTTCGCCTGTAATGCCTTTCGGTATGCAGTGTTCATTTCTTCAGTCACTCTCTTACACCCTTCATCAAACCATGTGGGCCTTATTGATTACCGAGCGATGTGGCGCAGTGGTAGCACACTGGACTCGCATTCGGGAGGACGACGGTTCAATCCCGCGTCCGGCCATCCTGATTTAGGTTTTCCGTGATTTCCCTAAATCGCTCCAGGCAACTGGTGGGATGGTTCCTTTGAAAGGGCACGGCCGACTTCCTTCCCCATCCTTTCCTAATTCGATGAGACCGATGACCTCGCTGTTTGGTCTCTTTCCCCCAAACAACCGCCCCCCCCCCCCCGCCTTATTGATTTTCTTTCCATCCCTAGTGTTTCCTTAGGTGAAATGTCTATAGCTCTTTTTATAGTCAGCCACTTTTGTTCTATGTCATTACTGTCTCGCATTGTTCGTTGTTCTTGTTCCAGAGCCTGAGAAACTTTATGACAATACAATGCGTAAGTTTCTATTAAATGCAAGATGCAATATTGTACGGTTCTTTCATAGTATGTCTTTCTTTCTGAGCATTTGATATCCTTGCTCTTATCCTGTCCATTACAAGAAAATGATCTGAATCCACATTAGGGCCACGAAAGGTTCGAGCATCCAACAAGTTAGTGAGCCGTGCGTGGCTCGTGTTCGTTCCATATCTCATTTGACATTCTCTTTTTATCGTACTACCATTTCGTTATATTAATTTGAATTACTGGCGTCACTGAGTTGCCGCCTTGGCTGTCCGTGAGCGCCAGCAGCGACGCTTATCGATATAAGCCCTGGCGTATTATCGTTGCTGACTGCTATTACTTCCCGGTTCTCGTGTGTTGACAGGGAGTTCGGATCTGCCAGAAAGTGGGAACGCGCCTGTTGTGCAGTTCGGACCTGGCAGTTGTAGAGTTGGGACGCGCCGGACGTCGGGCGGGTTGGAGCAGTAGTGAGGCTCGAATAGCCATGACTCGCCCGAACGTCGCCAGCACACATGACTTGAACTGGGGACGGTCTTGGTTGATCGTTGGTTGGTTGTCTTACCGGACGAAGTGTATTTGCTCGCCGGTCGCTTACGGGTTGGTGGTGTGTGCCTCAACTCATGGTTTGGCCGTGTCATTGCTCGGTCACCGCTTTTAGAACTGGTTGTGTTCTTCGTCCTAGTGTTTGTGAAATTGTGTGTAGCTTGTGATGTCGACTGCTCAGTTATTTTAGTGCTGTCTCTGCGCTGGTGTGTCAGGAGTCGGGTCGGTTGGAATGGGGCAGCGAGGAAATCTCTGCGGGGCATAGTTTGGCCGGGCCAGCTAGGTCTCTACGCAGTGTGGGAGTTTCATTGCTACGAGGTCCGTGGCTCACCGACCCTAGACACGAAAGCTGAGTTAGGATTTAATTTACCAGCAAGCCAAGACCGCTCCCAATGTGCCGTTTGGTTCTCGTTATTGGCTGTTGGGACATTCCTGCGAGCAACAACGTGTGTGTTCGAGTTGGCGAAGGTTTAGCCACCGTCCGGTGGAGTCTAATTGTATTTGGTTTGAGCCGTGCATGGCTCATGTTCCCTCCTCCCCCCCCCTCTCCCCATCATGTATTTTACACCATGTTTTTAATGTACTTCCACCTCATTACGTTAATTAAATTACTGGTGTCACTGAGTTGCTGCTTTGTCTGACCGTGAGCGGCGCTAGCAGCGTGCATCGATATATCCTCTCTCGTAGTATCTTTGCTCGACTGCTATTACTTCCCAATCGTTGTCTGTCGTAAGCCATTCGGGTCGCGACTTCGGGCTGCCAGTCAGTTGGAACGTGTCTGGAGCGTAGTTCGGACCTGCCAATAGGGGAGTTGCAATGCGGCACTAGTGCAGTTGGGTTGGAGCAGTGAGGTCAGCGTCGACATGGCTCGCCCAGCCATTACCGCCACGCATCACTTGAGCCGGGCCACGGTCTTGCTGGATCGTCGGTCGTTCGTCCTACCGGACGACGCGTGTTGTTGGCTTGCCGATCGTTCATGAGTCTGTGTGTGTGTGCGCGCGCGCGCGTGTGTGTGTGTGTGTGTGTGTGTGTGTGTGTGTGTGTGTGTGTGTGCATCGACTCCCGATTTGTCTTCGTGAGTGCTTAGTTACTGTTGCGTATCGTTCAGGTCTTCGTGCAAGTGTTTGTCAGGTTGTGTGTGTAGTTGGCGTTATTTCCACTGACGACTATTTTAGATGTTGCCGGCATTCTGAGAGGAGTCGGTCGTTTGCTGCGGACCAGGGAAGTTATCTCTGCGCGGTGCAGTCGGCTGGGTCTGCTGGCGGTTCCTGCGCAGTGTCGGAGCGTGTGTGGAGCTATCCGATCGCTACGAGCTTCGTGGTTCACCGACCCAGGACGTGAAAGTTGAGTAGTGGTTTCCAGTACCCAACCCACGTCCATTCATGTTGTGTGGTTCGTTTCGGTGGTTCGCTGTTGGGGAGGGTTTCCTGTGAGCAACACCGATTGTTTGTACTGCTGAAATTTAGCCACCATGCGGTGGAATTAACTATATTGGTTGACTAAAATTCAAGTGCACCAGTGGAATTTTCTGCCTTGTGGCTGTTAGTGTTCTGGTTACTGCCCTGGCCACTGACGTAAATTCAGGCAGTGTTCCTATTTGGTGAAGTTAACTATGTGTCTTCGGAGTGGAACCAGCCTAGCCCCAATACTATGAAATACATACAAGACTCTCAAGAATATTTACCAGTCTAACTACAATTAAATATTACGATTGCTGCTGCAGTCTGACACCGATCGATTTACAGGTAATGATTCCTCTGGAACGAATCTCAGTATCTATAGCGCACATAATTTTCCACGTAAAAAAATCTCTCGTGGTTATCGATGTCCTTAATCTTTACGTCCCTCACGATAGGACACACATTCATTTTCTCTGGTCATGCCACAACGGAAGCCACAGTAACATTACACATCAATATACACACATTTTACACAAACAGTGAAGTTATCTTTATCTGCACAGCACCCGAAAAAAATATGGTATGGCTATACTCACACAGACTATAAATCTCTAGTTTGCTCAGTCCTAGGAAATTATCTGACAAAGTCGACGAATCAGCGCTACTGGAAGGTGTTGCCAAGATTATCTCAAACACGTGTTATGAAGGACAGATGTCCGGAACTGTGTGATAACGAATACTGCACCCGCGGCCATAATTCTTGGAAAGGCATCACTGGCGCGGGTTGGTGTACTGTATCAATATCACCACCGATAGAGCAACAAGGAAAATGCTAGGGTACGCTTATGGGTGCCGTTGAGGGGGCCTATTGTTACAGCCGTATTCCCCGTCCTGTTTGTACACTATAGCATGTCCAGTTGAACACTTGCATTACTATATTGTGCAGCTGTTTATGAAATGAATCTATCACTAGTTACGTTGGGCTATACTTCTCAGTGCGTTGAAATCACAATTCACCATGTCCAATCCATCATTCCGTTACGACTAGACATACGCAATCTTTTTTTGTTTCTACGTGAATAGTAGTTTGATTACTTCCCACAAACAAGCCACAGTACCTTCACGTTCAAGCAACAGCATAACGTGTCTATCAGACTGACTTGCACCAGCTGGGTGTCGTTTTCACACTGCAAAAGTTTCCCGCCATTACGTATATGTCGATGAATAACGGATTTAATTAAAATTTAAAAAGCCCTAGAGTATTTTCGGTTTATCGATTTCACCACTTCCACGAAACCTTTTGGTATTTTCGATACTTGTAAATCCAGCCAACACATAGTGGCGTCTTTTATATATTCAGACAACCAAGTCGAGGTTTGTGTCAGTGCGTTCCACGCATAGCTTCCAGCACACACACACACACACACACACACACACACACACACACACACACACACACAATTTTCCCCCTGACTAAGAAATCATTGTGAGTGCGAAATATACTAGAGTACGTTCATTCTGAGTTAATTTTCACGGGAGGAGCAGGTGGTGGAGAAACTGCAAAACTGTTTTAGTCTAAGCGCATTTTAAGTTCATGTTGCTAAGCACCGTACATATTTAACACTTAGGAATAGCAGTAGGATCATCGCGGGACGGATATGTTGTTTCAACTGGCAAAATTGAGTTTGTTACGAAAAATAAGAACCTGTTAGAGCGTCATACAAAGATTTTATTTGTTATACGTGCGAGGAATGGTGATGCAGCCCTGTTTAGATCATATATCTAGTCATGCTTTAGTTATATCTATTAAAGGGGGATAGTGACTGCGCTACTCTGGTTGTTCAACAACAGAGCTGCAGCCGCACATTAAGAGAAATATTCCCTTGCTCTTACTTCCTTAATATGTTAAGGCAATTAACCTTGTGGACTACGATTCAAATGGTTCAAATGGCTCTGAGCAGTATGGGACTTAACATCTGACGTCATCAGTCCCCAAGACTTAGAACTACTTAAACCTAACTGAGCTAAGAACATGACACACATCCATGTCCGAGGCAGGATTTGAACCTGAGACCGTAGCAGCAGCGCGGTTCCGGACTGAGAGGACTACGGATTCAGGGGAAAAGAGAATTTTACTGCTTACAGCGTGTTTGAGTTGTTGAAGTCAAGAAATGCGTGTAATGTGCTCTTGTATATTTACATGAAACTGATAGTCTCGCCACGTGAACACTTTTGATTATTACATGTTCCCTACACAACTTGTGCCATTACTACGTTATATATATGTTACTTGCCTCTTGACGTATGTCATAGTATGAGCCACGCTTTAAGCTCTATGACTCGAATGTGCGATGCCACACTGGTAGGCCGCCACCAGCGTCCCCTATGGAAATAAAACTACTTTGACTGCATGGCTAGTGGCAGGAGAAAAACTTAAAAGCTATTCTATTTCAAATACACACATAGTGCATAGATATACTTACAGCATAGAAATACGTTATATATCAACAAATATATGAATATATAAGATTTTTTCTATTTTTCAGTATTTTCTTTTTTCAGAATGAGATTTTCACTCTGCAGCGGAGTGTGCGCTGATATGAAACTTTCTGGCAGGTTAAAACTGTACGCCTGACCGAGACTCGAACTCGGGACCTTTGCCATTCACAGGGAAGTGCTCTACGAACTGAGCTACCCAAGCACGACTCACGGCCCGTCCTCACAGCTCTACTTCTACCAGTACCTCGTCTCCTATCCCCTCAAACTTTACAGAAGCTCTCCTGCGATCCTTGCAGAACTAGCACTCCTGAAAGAAAGGATATTACGGGGACAAGGCTTAGCCACAGGCTGGGGGATGTTTCCAGAATGAGATTTTCACTGTGCAGTGGAGTGTGCGCTGATATGAAACTTCCTGGCAGATTAAAACTGTGTGCTGGACCGAGAGTTCGAGTCTTGGTCCGGCACACAGTTTTAATCTGCCAGGAAGTTTCACTTTCTTTTCTGTTTTCACACGCGTGGTGTGCATATATAAACATAAAATTTTATTCTTTTTTTTCCGTTTTACCCTTTCTCTTCCACACACATTCTCGCTCTCTATGATACACGTGTACATAGTACACAAAAATATTACATTCACTCCCTCTTTCCTAATTTTATATATACTTACTTGCTTATCGCGAATGGACCCAGAAGGATCACGCAAAGCTTTCTGACGTCGTTTCTTCCATACTTCTTTCATTCGTTCTCCATGTTTTCTTTTCCTTTCTTCTGTCCATTTTGTTCCTGGTCTCTTTAGTGCTTCCTTCTCCGACAATACAATCCACTTTTCCACCTTATTTCTAAAAGTTTTTCTATCTTTGACATCTTTAAGTTCGATATTTGCTTTTTGTAAATCTAATTTTACTTGGCTAATCCATGGTGTTGTTGATTTGACTTTTTCTATGTAAGTGAGAATTCTGTTGGTGAGTCGTGTGGGGGGAAGTCTAGTGACATGTCCATAAAATTTTAATCTTCGCCTTCTTATATCTGCTGCCAGGTTTGATATAGTTTCTGTGGTTCTTCTTGATTGTATCCGGTATCCTTCTTCTGTTAATTTTGGACCTAAAATCTTTCTCATAATTTTGCGTTCTTCTTTTAGTATTTTTTCTAAATCACATTTTGTGTGGAGTGTGAGCGTTTCACTAGCATATAGTGCTGCTGGCTTAATTACTGCGCAGTAGTGTCTGATTTTTGTGTTCGAGGAGATGCATTTTTTATTGTATATTTCATGTGTCATACCATATGCTCTCTTCATTTTCTGTTGTCTGATCTTCTGTGCAACTTTCTCTCCTCCGGTTGGCTCCAAAATTTCACCTAGATATTTAAAATGTTTTACTCTATTTATTTTTCCATATTTTGTGTTCAAACTGTGTATATGGAATTTCGTACAGAAAAATTCTGTCTTTTGAAACGAAATTTGTAAACCTACTTTATCCGCGCATTCCTTAAGGATCTCTATTTGTTTGGTGGCGATTTCTTCATCATCTGCAAGTATGGCCAAGTCGTCCGCGAATGCTAAACAAGATATCTCCACGTTGTCTTTGGTTCTACCAAGATGGATTGGTTTCCAGTAGGATTGATTTTTTAATTCTTTTTCCCATTCCTTAATGACTTTATCCAGGACTATATTAAACAGAAGTGGAGATAGCCCGTCACCTTGACGTACTCCAGTTTTTATGAGAAAAGGTTCAGAGATTTCTCCCCTGAATTAAACTTTAGATACAGTCTGTCAGTGATTCTTTGATAAGTCTTAGTGTTTTGGAGTCAAGTCCAAGTTCCTCTAAAATGTTAAACAAAGATTGCCGGTCAATTGAGTCATAGACTTTCTTAAAATCTGCAGATGTACAAATTATGGGGGCATTTCTAATTGCTTTGTGTTTTAATATTGTCTTTAAATTAAATATTTGTTCTATGCATGAGCGACCGGGGCGGAAGCCTGCTTGATAATCACCAATTTGGCGTTCCAGCTGCTCTTGTGTTCTTTTCAGCAGGCATGTTGAGAGAATTTTGTAGGTGACTTGTAAAAGTGAGATTCCCCTGTAGTTATTGACATTTGTTCTGTCTCCTTTTTTATGTAACGGGTAAATAAGGGCACATTTCCAATCCTCTGGTAATTTTTCTGTTTTCCATATTTTTGTTATTATTTTTGTGAGCTCTTGCAACGTCTTTGGTCCTAGGTTTTTAATAGCTCTGCAACAATGCCATCTCCGCCAGATGTTCTATTATTTTTTAAGTTTTTAATGTGACATTTGATTTCTTCCTGTGTTGGTGGTAATGAATCCGGTTGAGCGTTGGCACAGATTTCTTTGGGATACCTTAAACTAGGTTCTGGGTAATTTAATAGGTTAGAAAAATATTGAGCCAATACTTGACAGTTTTCCTGGTTTGTTAGGGCTAATTTACCATCTGGTTTTCTGAAACATAAATTTTGAGGGATATATCCTCGTATTTTATCTGCGAAAGTTCTGTAGAAGTCTATTGTATTATAGTTTTGGAAATTTTCTTCTATGGCATCCAGTTGTGCCTTTGTGTACTTCCTTTTTGCTTGCCTAATAGATTTTGAAACCTGTTTTCTAACCTCGTTAAATAAATGTAGACTATCTTGTGATTTTTTGCTGTTATATTCTTGAAATGCCTTTTTTCTCCTTTCCAGTGTATTTTCACAGTCTGAATCCCACCAAGGGTGTTTGAATATCTTTTTCAAGGGAATAGTTTCCTTAGCTATTCGCGTGATTTTAGAATGAAATTCTTCCCATGTGTTTGCCTTTTCCTTCTCCCATTCTTCTTTTACTTTAGATTCTTTAATCTTCTTGGTGTCATATTTCTGTATTTCTGTTTTCTTCTGATGACTTCTTCGTGCTGTAAACTTGATTTTAATTCTAGTTAGGTAATGGTCTGAATCAATGTTTGCTCCTCTGCGTACTTGGACGTCGTAAATTTCTTTTTGTACTGGGTATGAAATCGCCACATGATCTATTTGAAACTCGCCAATTTGTTGTATAGGAGATCTCCATGTCTTTTGTTTTCTTGGACATTTTCTTAGAGATGTTGACATTATCTTCAGGTTATTCTGCTTACATAGTTCGACCAGCCTTGTACCATTTTTATTGGTAAATTTATGTGCAGGATATTTGCCTACGGTTTTTTGGTGGATTTTCTCTCTACCAATTTGGGCATTAAAATCGCCGAGTAGAACTTTTGTATCATCTTTTGGAATCTTGGCCATTATATTCTCCAAATTTTCCCAGAACTTTTCTGTTTCTATGGGGTTTTTCTTGTTGTCTCCGTTTGTGGGAGCATGAACATTAACCATTGTGTATGTTTTGTTGGCTCATTGTAAGCGCATCGTCATTATCCTATTATTTACGGGAGTAACTTCCTTCATGGAGCTGAGCACGCTCTTGTGTATGATAAACGCCATCCCGAAATGGGGGGCTCCTCTTCCGTCTTGCTCTTAAAGATGCGATAGTTGCCATAATCTGATGTTTCTTCATCTGTAAAACGTGTCTCCTGTAAAGCTAGTATTACTATCTTTTGCTTTTCAAGTTCTGTTGTAAGGTTTAGAAGTTTTCCTGGTTGGATTAATGTATTTATGTTAAAGGTTCCAATGTATGTAGGTGTTTTAAGTGGAAGTTTGCCAGAGAGCTCCGACTTTCTCTGATGTAATCGTGTAAGTCCAGGTTCCGCAGAATCCGAATTCCTGGTTGCCATCTGTTGATGGGTGGATTGGTTACCACCTGGGATAATGTTGTTATTACTTGCACGAGTCATACTTGCTTGTAATCAAGTTGGTCCCGTGTTTCCACTGGGTGTTTAGAACCAGGGATTGTTAGTTCCTGGCGCATTATGACCAGCCGCACATTGTGTGAACAGACGCTGACCAGGATGCCGATGGTTCCCACTTCAGATGCGTCCTGGATTTGGGTGTTGACAGTGCTTATTGTAATGGCGGCACTTACTCGCCATGACACAGCAACGTCTTCGGGTTCTGTGGTATTTGAATGAGTGTGACCCTTGCCACAAGTCACCCTCCCACACCCTCGTGATGCTGCCGCCTCGGTCCGGGACTGCTTATTTGGGTTTCCCCTTATTCCCAGCTGTCCACCATATCTGATGGATCGTTCGCTATCCGCCACCTGCGACCCGCCCTGTACCTGAGGCTCGGCTAGGGAATTTTGTATATATATATATATATATATATATATATATATATATATATATATATATATATATATATA
The DNA here is from genome assembly GCF_023864345.2 of Schistocerca serialis cubense. Taxonomy (NCBI): domain Eukaryota; kingdom Metazoa; phylum Arthropoda; class Insecta; order Orthoptera; family Acrididae; genus Schistocerca; species Schistocerca serialis. Next base: position 633,455,911 of record NC_064643.1, on the reverse strand, counting down.
TACAAAAATATTTACACGACACACACACACACACACAAAATTAATTACACTACGATAAAAGGCTCATACAACTACAAGCGGCCCGTGGCACTGCTTGACATTCAGCGAAGCCACAAGAAGCTGACCACCCAGTCAAACCTAATTCCTGGAACCACGCAGCCACGTTCAAACACGAGAAGCAATAACTAAACAGCATGACACTGAATAGCAGGCAATAACCATCCGGCAATTATTGCACCATCCGTAAAGGGCAATTTCCCTTAGAGAAGATGCTTGCTTGGCCCAGAGAGGTCCAGACGTCCCAGACTCGTAAAGATGAAGAACCACTTCAAGTCTCCGCGACGGACCCCGCCTACCGTGACCGCTGCCGCTCACGCTGCCCGCGTCTTCGCCGCGAGCCACATTCGCCGCTACGCTTCCAGCAGGCGCTCACGAGAGCACCGCTTCGCCGTGGTTACTAGTCGCTCCACACGATCTCCTAGCCTCGCAGGACCGCGCAGAGCTCTCTTGCCTGCTCCTCCCCGTATTGTCCAGGATAGACAGTTTTCAGTTACCAAGTAGTGAAGATATTCCCTCTCAGAAGAGTACTTGGTTTAGTTACTGTAATAAACAGTTGTGCTGCAAAAGTGTGTTTCGTCAGTTCTCATCAGAGGATAGAACAGAATTCATACCGTATACATAATTATTCAGCGTCTTCCTTACATGAGTCTGCCACTGGTGCTCAGTGGGTAGCGTGTCTGGTTGCTATGCAGGGGACCTGGGTTCGATACAGTGTTATCTGCCGATGTGTTTCTTTCTCGCCATCATTTTTCAAATGAAACTTTATAGTTCGAGAGACCTTTTCAATTCTCCAGTACAGGGTGCCAATTACCGAACTATATGAAATAAAATCGTCATAACTTCTGAACACTTTGCGATAGGACGTTTAAAACCACATGGTTGCCCGCGGGGCATGATGGGCATTAGTATGCACAGTGTAGTTTGGGTTATGGACGAAGCCTACTTTCATTTTGATGGGTTCGTCAATAAGCAATATTGGCATATTTGGGGAACTGAGAATCTGCATTTCGCAATCGAGAAGATCCTTCGCCCTCAACGGGTGGTTGTGTTGCGTGCAATGTCCACGCGCGGAGTAATCGGTGCGATATTCCTTGATGGCACGGTTTCTACCGAACGGTACGTGAAGGTTTTGGAAGATAATTTCATCCCCATTATCCAAACTGAACCTGATTTCGACAAGATGTCGTTCATCCAAGACGGAGATCGACCCAATAGAAGCAGAAGAGTGTTTGATGTCCTTGAGGAGCACGTCCGGGGACCGCATTCTGGCTCTGGGGTACGGAGTGGCCACTGGCAAAGCCGCCATATTCTCCGGATCTGAACACATGCGACTCCCTTTAGTGGGGCTGTATTAAAGACAAGGTGTACAGCAATAACCCAAAAAACATTGCTGAACTGGCAACAGTCATTCAGGGGGTGAATGACAGCATCGATGTGCCGACACTTCAGCGGATCATGCAGAATTTCGCTATTCGTCTGCGCCACATCATCGCCAATGTGGCAGGCATATCGATCATGTCACAACCTAAATCCGAATATCCGTAGTGACAGTTATGTATTGAATAAAGTGTGTGCAGTTTCTAACTAATCCTGTTTTTTCATATATTTCAAAAATTGCCACTCTGTATTTATGATGTATACAAATCTTAGTTTGTTGCTTCAGTCTGCATACGAGGGCAGTTCAATAAGTAATGCAACACATTTTTTTTCTGAAACAGGGGTTGTTTTATTCAGCATTGAAATACACCAGGTTATTCCCCAATCTTTTAGCTACACAACACTATTTTTCAACGTAATCTCCATTCAATGCTACGGCCTTACGCCACCTTGAAATGAGGGCCTGTATGCCTGCACGGTACCATTCCACTGTTCGATGTCGGAGCCAACGTCGTACTGCATCAATAACTTCGTCATCCGCGTAGTGCCTCCCACGGATTGCGTCCTTCATTGGGCCAAACATATGGAAATCCGACGGTGCGAGTTCGGGGCTGTAGGGTGCATGAGGAAGAACAGTCCACTGAAGTTTTGTGAGCTCCTCTCGGGTGCGAAGACTTGTGTGAGGTCTTGCGTTGTCATGAAGAAGGAGAAGTTCGTTCAGATTTTTGTGCCTACGAACACGCTGAAGTCGTTTCTTCAATTTCTGAAGAGTAGCACAATACACTTCAGAGTTGATCGTTTGACCATGGGGAAGGACATCGAACAAAATAACCCCTTCAGCGTCCCAGAAGACTGTAACCATGACTTTACCGGCTGAGGGTATGGCTTTAAACTTTTTCTTGGTAGGGGAGTGGGTGTGGCGCCACTCCATTGATTGCCGTTTTGTTTCAGGTTCGAAGTGATGAACCCAAGTTTCATCGCGTGTAACAATCTTTGACAAGAAATTGTCACCCTCAGCCACATGACGAGCAAGCAATTCCGCACAGATGGTTCTCCTTTGCTCTTTATGGTGTTCGGTTAGACAACGAGGAACCCAGCGGGAACAAACCTTTGAATATCCCAACTGGTGAACAATTGTGACAGCACTACCAACAGAGATGTCAAGTTGAGCACTGAGTTGTTTGATGGTGATCCGTCGATCATCTCGAACGAGTATGTTCGCACGCTCCGCCATTGCAGGAGTCACAGCTGTGCACGGCCGGCCCGCAAGCGGGAGATCAGTCTTGCTTGACCTTGCGGCGATGATGACACACGCTTTGCCCAACGACTCACCGTGCTTTTGTCCACTGCCAGATCACCGTAGACATTCTGCAAGCGCCTATGAATATCTGAGATGCCCTGGTTTTCCGCCAAAAGAAACTCGATCACTGCCCATTGTTTGCAACGCACATCCGTTACAGACGCCATTTTAACAGCTCGTACAGCGCTGCCACCTGTCGGAAGTCAATGAAACTATACGAGTCGAAGCGGGAATGTTTGAAAATATTCCACAAGAAATTTCCGGTTTTTTCAACCAAAATTGGCCGAGAAAAAAAAAGTGTTGCATTACTTATTGAACTGCCCTCGTATATGCATCATAGATGTTTGAGACCTGAGAAGGTTTGAGTGAAGCAATCGCTGGGTTTCAGGCAGGATCCACTGTTTCGTTCGATACTGAGGTGCTATTCCAGCACAGAGAGCCTCTACAATGCTGTTGGAGTTTAGGGTGAATATCTTAAGAGCTGATGATAGGATTGGATTTTGGATTGAAGAATGCTAGGGTAGCATGAGCAGGTGAGCAAAGCCACAGCGCCAGGGTGGCGTAGTGGTTAGCGCGTCTGCCTAGCGAGCAGGAGCTGCTGGTTCGAATGCCGGCCTTGATACAAATTTTCGTACGTCGCTTCAGTCTCTATATATATACACCTAAAAGTTTTTGATTCTTCTCCTTGAACTTCAGTTCATTTTCCAAATTTCTTCTGGGTTTCCCCCTACTGCTTGGTCAGTTCTCCTACTGAATAACATTGGCGATAGGCTACAACCCTATTTCACTCCTTTCTCAATCACTGCTTCCCTTTCACATCTTTCGGCTCATGTAACGGCCGTCTGGTTTTTGAGTACAATTTGTAAATAAACGTTTACTCCATAAATTTTGCCCCTCCAACAATCTTATATTACAGTCAACATTGCCAAAAGTCTTCTCTAAATCTTCAAATGCTATAAACGTTATGTTTCTTTAACCTAATTTCTGAAATATGTCGTAGGGCCAGTATTGTCTCGCGTGTTCCAACTTTCTCCAGAACCTAAACTGATCTTTCCCAACGTCGGCTTCTACCAGTTTTTCCATTCTTCTGTGTAACAATTCGTGTCAATATTATGCAACCATGACTTTAATGAAACTGATGGTTCAGTAAGATTCACGCCCGTCAGAGCCCATATTCTTTGGAACTGGAATTATTACATTCTTGAAGTCTGAGGATGTTTCTGCAGTTTACTGTATCTTGCACACCAGATGCATTAGCTTTGCCGTGGCTGTTTCTTCCGATGTTTTCAATAATTCTGAGATAGTGGCATCTATTCCAGGGACATTATTTAGACTAGCTCTTTCAAACTTCTTTACACAATATCATATCTCCCGTCTTCTCTTTATACAATACTGTCTTCAAGTTCATTTCCCTCGTATGTCCCTTGTATACATTCCTTCTCAGCTTTTCCTTCTTTGCTTAATACTGGCTTACCATAACAGTTCTCGATATTCATACAGCTGTTTCTCTTTTCGGCAAAGTTCTTTTTAATTTTCCTACGTGCAGCATGCGGCGTTACAGATCCCGGTTCCGATGTGTAAATGTAGCACAAATTCAACTTTCACTTAATCAGTCTTGCCCTGAAGTAAATATTTGATTTAATCTCTCTTGACCGATTCGGATTTCTGTTACCCAGGGTATAAGCCATTACTACATTTATGAGGTTTTCTGATAAGCAGTTAGGAGATTCGTAAGTTGATCTGTCTAGAGTCTGTCTAGAGTAAAAGCTCTTTCAGTTGAAAAAATGTTAACTTCACCGAAAATTGTCAATGGTAAGCCCATCTCCGGAATGGGCAGCGCCGTAAATGTCTGCGGCTGAACTACCAGATTTTCGTAAATCACAAATATCCAACCATTTTTAGAAATCCACAGCAAGTGTCAATCAAGCATGAAAATGATTTGCAGCAACTCTCGCAAAATAAGTAAGTCGCTGTATGCTTTATAAATGAGAAGCTGAACAAAGAAATTTCACTTCTTGCTGGCTTTGTTACGACAAGTAATAACACAACAGGTCTTGACTGCTTGACAAAATGTTGCATACTCTCATTACATGCTAGTCAATTAACACAACGATATTCATTTTTAAATTACAGTTCATTTCGTAATTCAACTGACGTCAGAGAGCAGGAACCGTGTTTGGCAGGATATTCTTCTCAGCAATGGCCGTCGGTTAGTGTGCGGCGGTGATCGGTTCATTATCTCCGACGACAATGACGTCGGAGCATTGTGACATTCTTCCTCACGGCATGAAACAAACAGAAACATACGTTTATGTTCAAAAATTATCGAACAACATGGTTAAATAGGAAAACAAATTCAGAATCCAATAACTTAATAGGTATCGTAGCATTCAATAGTTTTCTTATATGCACACTCTGGGGCGATAAGAATCTTGGTGTAAATGATGCTTAATCCGTTACACACCTTTCCTCTAGTTATGCGTGATTCTACATCCTCGCTTTTGTCCTCTAGCCCTTCCTGCTTAGCTGTTTTGCACTTTCTGTCACTCTCATCTATCAGTTTTACACTGATGAGCCAAACCACTATGTGCACTCGTTAAATAGGTTTATTGTCCGTCTTTCGAACGGAATACAGTCCTGGTTTAGCGTATCAGGGATCCGACTGTTTGTTGGTAAGTTTGTAGAGGTATATGACATTAGATGTGATGTGTCGACAGAAGTGCCGACACAGTGTGATTTGAGGGGACCGCAATGCACGCTATAAACACACGAAGGATGGCGTGAGGTCTGAAACAGGATACGTAATGAATGCTATAAGGAAAAGTACGTAGCTTTTGGAATACTTAACTTTAATCCATCCTTGTTGTATATCGCTATTGACGATGCAAGTGAGACTCTGTAGATTCAGGCAATAAACTACTAATGGCGCCTTGCTAGGTCGTAGCCATTTACTTAGCTGAAGGCTATTCTAACTATCTGCTCTGCAAATGAGCGAGGCTTCGTCAGTGTGCATCGCTAGCTACGTCGTCCGTACAACTGGGGCGAGTGCTAGTACGTCTCTCGAGACCTGCCGTGTGGTGGCGCTCGGTCTGCGATCACTAACAGTGGCGACACGCGGGTCCGACATGTACTAATGGACCGCGGCCGATTTAAAGCTACCACCTAGCAAGTGTGGTGTCTGGCGGTGACACTACAAGATGTCCACGCACAGGTCAGGTAATTCGGGCCGCTGATATGCGTGCGTTCAAAAGGTGAACGATAATGACCCAGGTGAGTTCCATAGGATTCACATCAGGCTAATTTGGTCGCCGAGTCATCAACGTGGGTTCACAGATAAGTATACTGCTAAAAGGTGACGTCGCCGTCGGGAAAGACATCAAGAATGAAGGGATGCAGGTGGTGCGCAGATGTCAGCTGTCTTCGATTACTACCATAGGACCCGTGCAAGAGCGGGAGAACGCCATTCACTTCGATGACGGCGTTTGAGGAGACGAGCAGAGACCTAGTGTAACAAAAACGTGATTCAGTCGAAGAGTCGATACGTTTCCATTGATCAGAGATCGAATCCCGAAAGTCCCGTGGCCACTGCAATCGTAATTGACGAAGTCGTTGGGTGAACACCTGAACATGTAGCGTGGTTTGCTACGGACCTCTATTTTTAGCAGTGTACGATGAACGGTGTGCCCGGAAACACTTGTGGCAGCGACATCCAACCGTTTAGCACCTAGTGGTAATTTCACTGTCCTTCAACCTCTTTCCGTAGCTGCTCATGACAGGATCACGTGAATATTCGTTTCCGACATAATGGTTCACAGACTCTGCCCTTTGCCAAAGTCGCTCACCTCAGTAGATTTCTCCAGCTCCAGCTCATTTCTTCGCTAGGGTGATCCCCCGTCCGTGTCTGCTCTGCTTACATATTTTTGTTACGTCATGCGCCCGCAACACCACCAGGCTGCACGAAACTTCGCGGTGGACAATGGTCATAACGTTTCGGCTTACCAGTGTGTATATTATGAATTCAGCGACCCCCAGCCTCACTGTCGTTCGTATACTCTCCCCGACTGCAAAACAGCGCAAGCGGCTGCTGCATCGCTGTGTATCTCTGTAAACATTGCAACGTAACCTTCCAGTACTGGTGGAGGTATAAGTCCACCTAAGTAAGTAGATTACCGTCTCTTTGACATGGCCTACCGCTCCTGCAAGCTACCGTCTGTAGTACATGGTTTCTTAAATTCGTGTGGTCCACGAAATTACTGGGCCCTGTGAGTTATTGCTGTGTATTAATAATGTCTAGCGGAAGGTTTTAACGAACCGGTAGAAATTTGAACGCAACGTATAACGCATTTTTTTGAACCACTACAGAAGGCACCTACACAGGGCTTAATAGGCATTATATAACTTTTATTTGCTTTCATGACCCAGAATTCGACTGTGGTACTGACTGCCACCTATTCTTTATGATGGAAGGAGTATATAATCAGTCGAGGGTAGAGATTAATTGATATTTATTCAGTACCGATGGTATTTCAACAACTAGTCGCGTTTCTCTTGCAATGTACATCATCAAAACCGGTCTCTAGTTAACATGGTGCAGCTTCGCCACGTAATTATGGAATGGGACAGAGGAGCGCAGACCTGGCTTCAATGTAATTCTATACAACCACACAATTATACCTAAACCCTCGGTTATTACATTCGGTTACTATAGATTACTCAGAACAAGTTCCGCAAAGACAATACAAGCAAAACTAGGTCAGGGTGGAAGAATATTTCGCAAATATTTATCAAATCAGTGGGCATTAAAATCCGATACTTTTCCTAGTGGTAAGAGTATTTTACTTAACGCACAACATCGCCAACAAATCAAATCGTTATGGGGGTGCACAAGAAACATCACTTCGATGCTGTTCGTGGCCAAGTTTCAGTAGCCAACAGAAACCCAGAAAAATATGGACACACACGATTATTCCTTCCCTATTTTACACTCGCTCACTATCGTGTGATTATTCATCGTGCACAATATATTTTCAGACCGAAACTACAATTTATCAATGCGGCGGTTGCTCCAACCGACCACGTGGCGCGAAAGCAAGTTCACAAAGAAAACATATGGAAAATAAATAAAAAAAACCAAAATATTACTGTAAATGGAAGAGGAGATTAAAATACGTTGAATGAGTGAATTTCCGTTAAGCACAGAGCAATAACGTGACCGTGAGCTTAAGGCACATGGTGCGTTGCCTGAACAAGGCACTAACGCAAGGTCTACTGAAATTCGAGTAAATTAAGAAAATCCATTGCCTTATGGGGTTCAGTAGTAATTTCGCACTTGATTCCAACATCTGGACTTCATTACAGAGCAGATTTCAGACAATCTAATACCTATGTTAACATTACCAAAACGAGAGCTGCGTCTCCATGTCTGTCCAGCACCACGACCCAGGAACAAGTGCCCTTCCAACCGAATTCGCCTAACCGTTCCGCTTACAAACGTGGTGGGGGGTGGCGCGCCAACCTGACAGAGCCAATACGCGCGTCTACGTGTCATCTTTGCCCTGACCTGCAAACTTGGTCTCTGCTAAACTTGTTCACGCTTGGGGGCTGGAACTACCCTACCCCAGAACGACCATTCATGCAGTATTACAATCTGTGCCTAAAGCTTTCTGCTAGTTCACACACTCACTCATTCATACCGTCCAGGCCGCACAAAGGAAAGGAAAATGGGAAACGTGGTACACAACAAAAAAAAATTCAATAAATAACACTGCTTAGTCCATTCTCTCATTTTGGACACCAGCTGAGGTATTACCTGCAAGAGAAGAAACTCTTGCTAATAATTTCTGCGTGCTAGCAATTTAATAAAACATTGGAACGGTACAACAAGTTCCGTTTCAACATGTACTGCATTGTAGTCTTTTTTTTTTTTAATGTACCGCGGACTCGCCCTGCTGGAATGTTAACGATCCCGGACAGTAACAGCAGAAACTGGCCACTCCTGCAAGTGCCGTGTGCCTCCAGCACGGTGTGAGGGGCAGCGCCAGCCGCCACCCACGTGGTCGCGGGGCCTGGCGGCGTCGGCCGTAAAGCAGTCAGCACAGCTTACGACCGCCGCGATGCACTTCCCCCGTCTGCGGCTGCGCAGACTGGCAGCGCGGCGTTTGGCAGCCTTTACTATCGCCAGACGTGAAAAATCCGCGGAAGACGCGCTGCCGTTAGGGAGAAAGTTATTGTCGGGGCGGTGAGGAGGCACTTCTGCTAACGACTGCGGCTGTGTTTTCCCCGCTCGAGGTATGTGCGAGACTCTACCGAGGGACAGATAAAACGCGTGATTCGGACTCCTGACTCGGACTTGGGCCGTGCTTAAGGGAAGACTACATTTCACTCGTAGAAGGTCTGACTGTCACCCGCGAGTTGCGTCCCGTCCTCGCACTGTGTTTAGTGAGCTGAATATCCTTCCACCACACGTAGTGTTCTGTCCTCGGGACCTCATATTGTCGCAGATTAACAGCCTCATATAGGCTCTGCGAAAATAACGCGGAAACATTTATGGACAAACTTGGGAGACACTTATATGGTATGTCACGTGCACCAGCAGAGACTCTTAGTCTTGGGTCAATGACACCGGCGCTGGCTCTAAGCAAAAACACCCACGTAACTTTGTTTGCTCGTCACACGGTGCTTGAGGAGATCTCCCAAGTCGTCGGCAAGCAAGAGAGTAAAAAATGCAAAAATCTAAAAGGTCGATCACGAACACATTACTAAAAAGACTCATGCAGACTGAGAGTTTCACTCTGCAGCGGAGTGTGCGTTGATATGAAAGTACCTGTGCAGATTAAAACTGTGTGCCGGACCGAGACTCGAACTCCATGCTACTCTATCCTGTGCAAGCTTCTTCATCTCCCAGTACCTACTGCAACCTACATCCTTCTGAATCTGCTTAGTGTATTCATCTCTTGGGCTCCCTCTACGATTTTTACCCTCCACGCTCCCCTCCAATACTAAATTGGTGATCCGTTGATGCCTCAGAACATGTCCTACCAACCGATCCCTTCTTCTAGTCAAGTTGTGCCACAAACTTCTCTTCTCCCCAATCCTATTCAATACCTCCTCATTTGTTATGTGATCTATTCATCTAATCTTCAGCATTCTTCTGCAGCACCACATTTCGAAAGCTTCTATTCTCTTCTTGTCCAAACTTTTTATCGTCTTTGTTTCACTTCCATACACTTCCATACAAATACTTTCAGAAACGACTTCCTAATGCTTAAACCTTTATTCGATGTTAACAAATTTCTCTTCTTCAGAAACGCTTTCCTTGCCATTGCCAGTCTACATTTTATATCCTCTCTAATTCGACCATCAGCAGTTATTTTGATCCCCAAATAGCTAAACTCCTTTACTACTTTAAGTGTCTCATTTCCTAATCTAATTCCCTCAGCATCACCCGACTTAATTCGACTACATTCAATTTTCCTCGTTTTGCTTTTGTTGATGTCCATCTTATATCCTCCTTTCAAGACCATGTCCGTTCCATTCAACTGCTCTTCCAGGCGCTTTGCTGTCTCTGACAGAATTACAATGTCATCGGCGAACCTCAAAGTTTTTATTTCTTCTCCATGGAGTTTAATTCCTATGACGAATTTTTCTTTTGTTTCCTTTACTGCTTGCTCAACTTCGGGGAGGGGCTAAAACCCTGTCTCACTTCCTTCCCAACCACTGTTTCCCTTTCATGTTCCTCGACCGTTATAACTGCCATCTGGTTTCTGTACAAATTGTAAATAGCCTTTCGCTCCCTGTATTTTACTCCTGCCATCTTCAGAATTTGAAAGAGAGTATTCCAGTCAACATTGTCAAAAGCTTTCTCTAAGTCTACAAATGCTAGAAACGTAGGTTTGCCTTTCCTTAATCTATTTCCTTAGATAAGTCGTAGGGTCAGTATTGCCTCACGTGTTCTACGGAATCCAAACTGATCTTCCCCGAGGTCGGCTTCGACCAGTTTTCAGTTTTTCCATTCGTCTGTAAAGAATTGGTGTTGGTATTTAGCAGCCGTGGCTTATTAAACTGATAGTTCGGTAATTTTCACATCTGTCAACACTTGCTTTCTTTGGGATTGGAATTATTATATTCTTCTTGAAGTGTAACGGTATTTCGTCTGTCTCATACATCTTGCTCGCCAGATGGTACAGTTTTGTCAAGACTGGCTCTCCCAAGGCTGTCAGTAGTTGTAATGGAATGTTGTCTACTCCCAGGGCCTTGTTTCGACTCAGGTCTTTCAGTGCTCTGTCAAACTCTTCACGCAGTACCATATCTCCCACTTCATCTTCATCTTTACTTTAACATTGTTAATAGATACTTGAACACATGTAAGTCGTCAATACAGATGAGCCACTACCTAAAATTATACGTCCACGTATATACATGGTGAACAGAAAAAAACCAACAAACTGCAGGGAGAGATTCTTAGCTGCAAAGGGAGGAAAAAAGGTACTACTAACATGTGTCCGGAAATGGACGGTGTGCATGCAACGACAACAGTTCGTCTCGGAATATAGTACGGAGTTGCATTCCATCCACGTCACAGTAGACGTTCAGTGTGCCCTTCACGGGATGATATGTCATGCAGGATACATATAATCCTTGGCCGCCACTTGCCTGGAGCTTGTACTACGTTTCGTCTCAATATCCTGTACAACCAGGTCCTCCAAATCTGGTGTAGGCACAGTCCGCCATTATCTTGCACGTTCGTCTGTCTGAAAGTACCCATGGTCATACAAACACCCAAAAAGGGCTTGAAATCTTGTGTGATGTGGTTGGTGTCTGTTAAGGTACTTGTATTGGTATAGCTGCCTTTCGACCGTTTCCATCTGTTTGGTCATACACAGACACCATCTCGACTTGTTCCAGACATGAAAACCGAACCTCTCTGCTGCTTACACTACGTTGCGTCAACCGCATAGCCTCCCAGACACAAGGAAAACAAGGCACGTGGTCAGCGCCATCTACCGTGGCAACGATGCATTTCCAGTCAGAAACCCGACGCTGCAGTTTGTCGGTTTTTTCAATGTTCATCCTGTTTGTGACGTCAGGCGTCTACATGACCAGGAAAGAAATACACATGTTCTCGTCATGCAGATACCTGAAGAAAAAGAGGAATATGTGTGTACATAGCCATTTGCATGACTAGATAATACATATTTTTCCGAGGCAGTCTTTTCCAGGTACTGGGCCATGACAATCTGTCCTTTCTTGAAGTCGCTTATGACGATGTGTAACACCCCATTCACCCTCTGGATCTTTGCTGGTATTGTACCCCATTCGTCTCTGCTCCATTTATATATTATCTTTGATATATCATGTGCCCGAATCGCCGCCAGATGATATATGGGCAGTTGTAGTGTTCTGAATCATGACGTACATGGGTTTCAAAGTCTTTTCATCAAACGTTTAGGTGTGACAGATCACGTCATGGAGAACAACTTTTGATAGCGATAAAGTGTTCGCTCACACTTTCTGGCGACGCTGTAATTGGTTATGTCCCTGAGAGGTGGCAGGGCGTAGGCACTCTACGGCGTTCGTATTCAATGTATGTTGCCCATAACAAAGGGAATAAGGCGGGCTTCTAAAGTCCCTTTCTCCACTTAGAGATACTCACTCTTATGGATTTCTTGTTCAGAATCACTATCAGTTTACTGCAGTAGCTAATGTGCTGATGCAGCACACTTTAATAATAGACCTTGGAAGTTGAATGAAATGTCTTTGTCCCAGCGCCGAAAAATGCATTATAAAGATGTCTAGCATTGCCAGGAAGCATCACCCAACATTTTTTCTCCGGGAAAAGTAGTTCCCCTTTACGTGATATGGTATATAAATAATTATATAGTCCAGAAATATATATGCATAGGGTTTTACGAGTATAAGTGCTTATGTTTCTTCTGAGACTGAGGATTTACTGAACTGCATTACACCAGTATTTACCTAATTCGCGGGCTAATTGTAGCTATTATGAGTAGTATGTTTTTATATTGGTTATTACCTCGAAGTATGGGTGGCACTAGCGAGCCGTTAATGTCTATTTTCCCCCTAGCAGTTACTGAAGTGTGCAGGCGTGAGCACAAAATGGTAAATTTATACTCACAGATGTAGTCCAGTTTGTGGCGCAGCTGCGACCATGCAGAAAAAATCGGGTAGTCAGTTATGTCAGGTGTGATTCTTGAGTTTCTCCCGGCGTATTTGATAATAAAAATATCCACGGGTGTACTGCCGGTCTACAGTGTCCAACGGGCACAATATTTCGGCGATCATACATGTCGCCATCATCAGGTGAACTGACGACATGTATGATCGCCGAAATATTGCGCCCGTTGGTCACTGTAGACCGGCAGTACACCAGTGGATATTTTGATTAGTTATGTCAGGTGTTTGTGGGAAAACAATTTGATACAGAGGAAGAACGACTAACACACTGAAGTGAGTAGATATTAAGGTATCAATTACCACAATATCTGTACCCATACGCCTAACACCACGTATACATGCTGGGTGATTCAGCTGTGCCAACCATTGGGTTTTATGCAGCACGCATTGCTTTCAAATACTATCTGTAGGATCTTCACATTCTCTCGTACGCTATGCGTAAGCTATTAGTCCTGCAGAAGAAATGAACAGGATCTTTTTGTACGAAATTTAATCCAGTTAGCCGGCCGGTGTAGCCGTGCGGTTCTAGGCGCTTCAGTCTGGAACCGCGTGACTGCTACGGTCGCAGGTTCGAATCTTGCCTTGGGTATGGATGTGTGTGATGTCCTTAGGTTAGTTAGGTTTAAGTAGTTCTAAGTTCTAGGGGACTGATGACCACCGATGTTAAGTCCCATAGCGCTCAGAGCCATTTGAACCATTTTTTAATCCAGTTAAATTTTGTACTGGAACGCATGTTCTATAGAGGTCTTAGTATAGAATTATTAGAGAAAAAAGTACGGTGGTCCATAGATAGTGACCGGGCCAAATATGTCAGGAAATAAGCATCAAACGAAAAAACTACAAAGAACGAAACTCGTCTAGCTTGAAGGGGGAAACCAGATGGCGCTATGGTTGGCCCGCTAGATGGCGCTGCCATAGGTCAAACGGATATCAACTGCGCTTTTTTAAAGTAGGAACCCCCATTTTTTATTACATATTCGTGTAGTAAGTAAAGAAATACGAATGTTTTAGTTGGACCACTTTTTTCGCTTTGTGATAGATGGCGCTTTAATAGTCACAAACGTATAAGTACGTGGTATCACGTAACATTCCGCCAGTGTGGACAGTATTTGCTACGTGATACATTACCCGTGTTAAAATGGAGCGTTTACCAATTGCGGAAAAGGTTGATATCGTGTTGATGTATGGCTATTGTGGTCAAAATGCCCAACGGGCATGTGCTATGTACGCTGCTCGGTATCCTGGACATCATCCAAGTGTCCGGATCATTCGCCGGATAGTTACGTTATTTAAGGAAACAGGAAGTGTTCAGCCAAATGTGAAACGTCAACCACGACCTGCAACAAATGATGATGCCGAAGTAGGTGTTTTAGCTGCTGGCGCGGCTAATCCGCACATCAGTAGCAGACAGATTGGGCGAGAATCGGAAATCTCAAAAACGTCGGTGTTGAGAATGCTACATCAACATCGACTGCAACGCTTGAGAACATGCGTCAGCGCATTGCCAATGCATGTGCGAACATTACGCAAGGCGAACTACTTGCTGTTGAGAGGAATCTCGTTACACATATTGCCAAATGCATTGAGGTTGATTGTATTAATGTGGTATTTACAGGTAATCACGCTGTAACAGCATGCGTTCAAATGGTTCAAATGGCTCTGAGCACTATGGGACTTAACTGCTGTGGTCATAAGTCCCCTAGAACTTAGAACTACTTAAACCTAACTAACCTAAGGACAGCACACAACACCCAGCCATCACGAGGCAGAGAAAATCCCTGACCCCGCCGGGAATCGAACCCGGGAACCCGGGCGTGGGAAGCGAGAACGCTACCGCACGACCACGAGATGCGGGCAACAGCATGCGTTCTCAGAAATGATAAGTTCACTAAGGTACATGTATCACATTGGAACAACCAAAATGAAATGTTCAAACGAACCTACATTCTGTATTTTAATTTAAAAAACCTACCTGATACCAACTGTTCATCTAAAATTGTGAGTCATATGTTTGTGACTACTACAACCCCATCTATCACAAAGCGAAAAAAGTGGTCCAACTAAAAGATTCATATTTCTTTACGTACTACACGAATATGTAATAAAATATGGGGGTTCCTATTAAAAAAAACGCAGTGGATATCCGTTTGACCAATGGCAGCGCCATCTAGCGGGCCAACCATAGCGCCATCTGGTTTCCCCCTTCAAGCTAGACAAGTTTCGTCTTTGTAGTTTTTTCGTTTGACGCTTATTTCCTGAGATATTTTTTAATCTGTCCTTCTTTCAGTAACGTCTCTACCTGTGTTCCCGTAACTCGTCACTTGAATTGATGCTACCTTTGATATAATTGACGATATCTCGGACTTCACTTAGCATTTCAGTACAGTCTTTGGATCATCAATGAATTTAGTTACGACCAAGTTAATCGTATGGGCAAAACAAGAGCTAATCTCGATACTGACCTTTGTAACATTGCTGTCATTATCTGTGATGATACCTGAAACTTTTTCAATTGAAATATCCCACACGGACAAATATGTCAGTTTTTCAGTGATAGACAGTTTTATGTGGTGTTCTGTCAGCTCAAAACCATTTAATGTTGCACGGAGGAGTCGAGCCTTGCCTAGAATGTGAATACTAATGCCCACAAATGATTCATTTTGCATTACTTCTATCCGAATATCGTAGATAATGCAATTTGTTTCAGCTTTATTTATGTATGCTTGAAAAACATCACTCTTTGCCTCATATTTATCGTGGATCCTGGTTTTTATTGTTTTTCGATTTGGCACCATGTACAATGGATGTTTGGACAATGAGAACCACTTTTATTATATCCACTGAAGCGGTACATAATTCGATGGAGAATATTCGAAGGAAATTAAAATCTTGTAAACTTCGATTTTACTTACCTGCTACTTTGGAAGTACAAAAATCACAAGGACAGAAACAAATGTAGCACGGCGCAAATTACTAGACTCGACGAGTTGAAGGCTGAGCATCCACGAACGGAACGAACGATCCATTGCTGAACGATGTCGATGTTTTTGGACTTTTGTCGTCGATGTATCGGCAACGTGTCGCCATTGAAAACATCGATGTGAACCTCGATATTTATGGACGAAACCTCTATGTTTTGGAAACATCGATGTATTGTTTGCATCACGAGGTAGGAGTCACTGACTCAGGCGGACACAGCGGGTAGGTATTGTTTCAACCCAGCGTCTTCCTGGCGCAGCCGACTTTTTCTGTGTGCTCTAGAAAAAATAGAACATAGCAATCCATAAAGCGCCGCTAATGCTAAGAAACGGTGACCTGTGGATACTCACCTAGCAAATACATAGTTGTTTTACGGCGATGTCCTTCCGTCAAAGTGTTTTGTGCAAAGCAGTGTACCACGCCCAGTGAATTCTCAGAAGGCAGGTGAAAAGAGGACCGATTCTAACAGATCGCTATCAACCTGCACTTCCAAAAGCAGTTTAATAATTCGGACTGTGTTGTTTTGCTGCTCGATGAAAGAGTCACTGCAAACAATTGTCAAGACCAGGGTGAGATGGGGGATTTTTACCTCCACCCACAGACAAGAAAGAAACGCGTTGGGTGTTCTAATAAAACAGCTGAAGTGGGAGGCCAGCAATCGTTTTGTGAAATTTTGTACCTGAAAGGACTGTGGTTTGGTGAAATAAAGAAACGAGACACTCATGCAGTCTCACGAGTCCAGAATTCTAGAAACAGTGCACGCGAATAGCCGCCTATTCGATAGTTGATGAGAAGGAAACAGTAACATAAGAGTTATGATATTGGCTAGAGCTGGATGAACTTTCTTTGGTGGGCGATTTTTTAGATGCGAACACAGTGCAGAGTGGACACGGGAGATGTTAATAACAGACACGACACTTACTTACAGATCTTTTGACTACACACTTCATGGCAGACTTAGCGGCAGAGACGCGAAGAGCGCTGACGTTCGTGATTTAGTGGCGGACGATACTTTGTGCTGCTTGTGAGACAGCTGTTAACACACAACAGATATGGTGGGAATACCTGGCAACTTTTGCAAGTTAGGACAGAATGAAGTTAACAGCTTTCCAGTACTTCAGTAAAGTCACGCAGGCTCACCCATGATCAGCTGGACAGACATTGTTTCACGATTAATTTCTCTTTCGGATGTGATTGTACAATCTCTATTGTTTACCTTGTAATGTTGTTGCATTAATTTGAGGTGTAAGCGGTGCTGCTATTCAAGACCATAAAAGTGGGTTAAAAGCTGTGAGCTATCTGAGGAAGTTAACCTTGCATTACTGAGCAACTGTTTCACCAGGTATCCAGTTTAGCTTACCAAATTCCCAACCAGACTAACATTAATTATAATCTTTTAGTATTCATCTTCCGATAACCGGTGGTATATATATAAAAAGACAATTTAAATAAAAAGAAATAAATCAGTTTATATTTGGAAATTTATTTTAACATTGATCATTGTTCCGTTAAAATTTCAGCATATTAAACTTGAATCATAACTAAACTGGTGCCTTATTTAGGATTGTGAAAATGTGAGTTTGTAATCTGATGGAACATTTCAAATATGGAGCCAAGATTAGGAGACTGCATACAACACTGCATTCATAAAATAACACACGAAGAACGTTGAAACATATGCAAGAGGAAATTAACCACAACAAACCGATTCAATTTTCACCCAAAGAAGTTACGTTCGTAGCGCAATCCTGTCCGTCATGTAATTAGCACACACTGGTATACTAAATTCATACTAACTCTCTCTGAAATCTTCCCGAAAAGAATAGCTGAGGGCTACTTTGATGCTTACACCACATGCTTCACGTGGTCAACTTGGTTTACCCAAAGAGTGTAACTCCACAATAATTTTGATAATTAAAATAAATTAGATCGAAAAGCAATTTACAAAAGAAAAACCTCGAACTGGTTACTATCGTCTTACTATTAACCTGTTGGGTCAAACAATTGTATAAGCACGTGGTACTGGTCTAACAAAGTACACCCCACGTGGGTTGAACATAAAGAAAAGTTGCTAAATTGAAAAATATTGCCAAGACGAGACGTTATAATCTCACGCACATTCGCATTTAATATTGATGATCTTAGTTAGAGTTACTGATCAACACGTGGTTCCACTTTACTCACAAAGTAGTGACAAAGCAACTACCGGAAGATATTCTGAACTGTGACTCGAATTACAGTGCGTTGCAATTTAAGATAACATTAGATATTTTAGAGCAAAACCTGAAATAAAGATGATTAAATTTTCAGTTAGGCTGAACTTAAGAAATCCATTGTCCTACGGACTTAGCAGACACGCGCTTAGCCGGAGATCTTACCACTTCAGACGCTCGCCGCGGACCGACTGCCGTGGGTCCCCTACCAAGGGTGCTTCCCGATACAAAACGCAAGTGACCAGAGAGGCAGCTTCCTATACCAACATGACAAGGGACGGACAGGACCATACTAAGAATAGAAACCTCTTTGCTTTTAGAAAGCGTAGCTACCGGTTCCGACGTTGGTCCTACTGTTCTCTAGCAGACAGGCTTGTCTGCTACCATCCAGCATGCAACTAGAAATACATTTGTTCATTCATCCTATCACACAGAAGGGAATGGGGATGATAGTATCTTATCATATACAGTATATAAAAGAAAGCGGATGTAGGTTCCGTATGAGACTGTGTGACATGAATTACATATATGAATTACATATAAACTGTGCTTTAAAGTGTAGTAGTGTGACAGATCGTTCTTGTTTATGTGTAAAAGTAACACGTTCCACTGCTCAGTCTCCTCCCATATACTCAGAAACACCACAGTAAATTTAGAAGAGGAATTTATGCCGTAAATGACAGCATATTTAAGAAATTTACATGAAAGGATTCCAACAGAGACCTTTCAACCTGCAGCTATGTGTGCTAAATTAATATGTTAGGAAACTGATATACACTGACCTCATTCATTGTCAGATAACCCTCCCAGATCTACGTTTGTTTGTTGTAACTTACTTTCTTTTCATTTAATTTCTATACAATGTCATTTACCAATCTGTGTACCCTGAATATTTCCTTTACAATGAAATTTGGTTCCCTTGGGCTAAGTCATTGATTTTACAGTTAGTGGATCTTCTGAATGTGGTCTATTAATGTTGAATTATCGAAATGTCAATACCTAAGACTCAGTAATGGGGCTATTCTTTTTATTAATAGCGGTAATTAAAATCCGTTGTATAACGTTTTTGTCGAGAATCTGAGTTCTGCAGGGAGTGATCTGCACCTCAGCAGTCCAAATGATGCAGATCATTGCACCATTCAGAAGCAAGAACCACCTCGAATGTCGTTTCGCAATTTAACAGCATGCAACATGCGACAAAAATTTGCAAAGACTTCTTTTGAGTTCCCACGTCTGCGGAGATATTCCCCAGAAAACTTCACAAAATGTGTTTTAATAAAATCGGCAGCAAACGTACTACTGCAAGGCACGAATTAGACGACAGCCATTGTTGTACAGAAATGTAATGATCGACCGCTGTTTTCTCAGTCAGTGGTATGGAAATGCGAGATAGGAATTCCGCAGACGAAAATTGAGACCAGGTGCACGGCTGTCATCAGAGCTCTGCCGTACAGAATGGACTACAGCGTGACCTACAAAATTGTAATACCAGCCGATGTGGGCGAGGATAATGTGGAAAGCATTTACTACCCTCGCAGATCTTTACGTGCAGGTTTTTTAGAATATACACTGAAGGTCCAAAGAAACTGGTATAGGCATGGGTATTCAGATACAAAGCTATGTAAACAGGCAGAATACGGCGCTGCGGTCGGTAACGCCTATATAAGACAACAAGTGTCTGGCGGGTTATCAAGATTTAAATGAGTTTTAACGTGGTATTATAGTTGGCGCACGAGCGATATTACACAACATCTCCGAGGTAGCGATGAAGTGGGGATTTTCCCGTACGACCATTTCACGAGTGTACCGTGAATACGAGGAATCCGGTAAAACATCAAATCTCCGACATCGCTGCTGCCGGAAAAAGATCCTGAAAGATCGGGACCAAT
Organism: Schistocerca serialis cubense; assembly: GCF_023864345.2. Lineage (NCBI taxonomy): Eukaryota > Metazoa > Arthropoda > Insecta > Orthoptera > Acrididae > Schistocerca > Schistocerca serialis. Next base: position 633,435,899 of record NC_064643.1, on the reverse strand, counting down.
GACGACTGAACAGAATCGTTCAGTGTGACAGAAGTGCAGCCCTTCCACAAACTGCTGCAGATTTCAATGCTGGACAATCAACAAATGTCGATATGGGCTTTCGGAACCGGGGGGTCCACTCGTGCACCCTTGATGACTGCACGACACAACGCTTTACGCTTCGCCTAGGCCCGTCAACACCGACATAGGACTGTTGATTACTGGAAAAATATTGCCTGGTCGCACGAGTCGCGTTTCAAATTGTATCGAGCGGATTTGGAGACAACCTCTAGAATCCATGTCGGCAAGGGACTGTTCAAGCTGGTGGAGGCTCTGTAAAAACCGAGCGAGGTGGCGCAGTGGTTAGCCCACTGGACTCGCGTTCGGGAGGACGACGGTTCAATCCCGCGTCCAGCCATCCTGATTTAGGCTTTCTGTGATTTCCCTAAATCGCTCCAGGCAAATGCCGGGTTGGTTCCTTTGAAAGGGCACGGCTGACTTCCTTCCCCATCCTTACCTAATTCGATGAGACCGATGACCTCGCTGTTTGGTCTCTTCCCTCAAACAACAAGGCTCTGTAAAGGTGTGGGGCGTGTGCAGTTGGACTGATATGGGACACCTGATACGTCTAAATACAACTGTGACAGGTGACATGTATGTAAGCATCCTGTCTGTTCACCTGCATCCATTCATGTCCGTTGTGAATTCTGACAGACTTGGACAATTCCAGCAGTACAATGCGACACCCTACACGTCCTGAATTGCTACAGGGTGGCTCCAGGAACACTCTTCTGCGCCCCCCTGCGGGTTCGGGGGTAAGAATAGGCCCGCGGTAGTCCTGCCTGTCGTAAGAGGCGACTAAAAGGAGTCTCAAACGTTTCGGCCTTATGTGATGGTCCCCTCTCGGGTTTGACCTCCATCTATCTAAATTATTCCGAAGAGCGAGCCAATTGGGGAAGGGCACCTTACATGGTGCACTGTATCGTTCGTGCAATTAGACCTATAGCCGTCTTTCTCGTCGTTGCAATGGTGTCCCGCTCGTTTTCGATCTCTTGGGCGATTACCACGCTGCACTCTGCAGTGTTTCTTTTAACTGTGACGACGACCTTGGCCATTTTTGCACCTAAGATCCAGCACGGTAGCCAGTCCGTTGTGGTGGGGTCGCCATGTACCCTCTTGGTTGTAGCCCCCTGACAACACAGGGATCGCTCTACTGATGCCTGCGCCGTTCACTCCCCATGTATGCCAAGGAGTAGATGCCCATCTCCCTGGGGCATCAGGACTCCCGGCAATGGCCATCCTGCCAGGTGGCCTTTGCTGCGGCTGGGTGGCGCCCGTGGGGAGGGCCCTTGGTCGGAGTAGGTGGCATCAGGGCGGATGACCCGCAATGAAGCGTGGTACATCATCTATCGCTGGTGGGCCTCCACCAGCAGTCTCTAAGCGATCGAGGTCTAACCTCAACGGGAAGAAGTTGGATCAGAGATCGTTTCCCTCCCTAGCTACTCCATGGGAGGAACGACTTGCTCAAGAAGGCAGTGGCGAATATTCACCCCGGTACCTTGTGTGTACGCGGGTTGATGGAGAATCGTTCGTGTCGACCAAGCCCCAGTTTTTTGTGGAGCATTTAGAGGACAAGTTCGGGGAGGTGGAGGGCTTGTCCAAGATGCGCTCTGGCTCTGTGCTCATCAAAACGGCATCCTCTGCCCAGTCACGGAGGTTGCTCAATTGTGACAAGTTGGGGAATGTTTCAGTTACCATCACGCCGCATAAGAGTCTCAACATGGTCCAGGGTATTATATTCCATAGGGATCTTCTTCTGCAGTCCGACGATGAATTACGCGCCAACCTCGAACGACGAGGTGTTCACTTCGTCCGGCGCGTCCATCGGGGTCCGAGGGATAATCAGGTAGCCACCGGTGCCTTCATCTTGGCCTTTGAGGGTGATGTCTTACCCGAAAAGGTTAAGGTGATGGTTTACCGTTGTGATGTGAAACCATATATCCCTCCTCCGATGCGGTGTTTTAAATGCTGGAAGTTCGGGCACATGTCATCTCGCTGTACTTCCAGCATCACGTGTCGGGATTGCGGACGTCCTTTGCATCCTGATACTCCATGTGCTCCGCCTCCCGTCTGTGTTAACTGTGGAGAACACCATTCCCCCTGCTCACCGGACTGTCGGATCTTCCAGAAGGAAAGGAGGATAATGGAATATAAGACCCTGGACCGCCTGACCTACACAGAGGCAAGGCGGAAATATGAGCGGCTACATCCTGTGCCCATGACATCCACCTATGCCGCTGCTGCAACAGCGGTCCGATCCTCTCCCATGTCATCACGTACTGTTGCCTCTCAGCTATGTCAAAATGACCCGGCCCCCTTGGTTGTGGGGAGCACTTCGCCCTCTGTTGCTCCATCTACTCCAGGAGCGACACCACCCCAACCATCGGGGACATTCGTCCCCCCTTCCCAGCCGGAGAAGCGTAGGGCTTCTTCAGCTACTCTAGCCAGGAAGGGGTCCCTTGGGGCCCTCCCTTCCCAGGCTTTGCCCAGTGTCAAAGCGGATACCCGCAAAGTTTTGAAGCAACAACCGGTCGCTGGTCATAGGGCTTCACGGTCGTCGTCCGTCCCTGAGACTGACCCAGTGGGGCCCTCCCAGCCAGACCCTCCCAAGGCACAGCGTGCGAAGCCGTTGAAGAAAAAGGCTCCCAAGCATCCTGACATTGCGGTGGCACCTGTCCCACCGCAACCTTCAACCTCTGCGTCTGAGGACGAGGTGGACATCCTGGCGTCCGCTGAGGACCTCGATCTCGCCAGTCCCTCCGACGCCATGGAAAGCACTGGCACAGGTGCTCACTTGGAGGCAGCAGGTGACCCAGTGGCGTAATCTGCCTTCCCCGTCCCGTCACGCCTTTCCCAGCAATGGCCAGTACCATCCTCCAGTGGAACTGCAGCGGTTTCTTCCACCATTTAGCTGAGCTCCGCCAACTTATCAGCCGTCATCCTTTCCTTTGCATTGCTCTGCAGGAAACTTGGTTTCCAGCAATGCGAACCCCCGCCCTCCGTGGCTATCGGGGTTATTTTAAGAACTGGGCAGCTTATGCAAGGGTGTCTGGTGGCATCTGCATATATGTCCTGAACTCTCTTCACAGCGAGTTTGTGCCTCTACAAACAGCTTTAGAGGCTGTCGCTGTTCGGGTGTGGACGCCCCAGGCCATTACCGTCTGCAGTATTTACCTTCCACCTGATGGTACTGTCGCGCAGCATGTCCTGGCTGCTCTGATAGCACAACTGCCGCCACCTTTTTTGCTGCTGGGCGATTTCAATGCCCACAACCCTCTATGGGGTGGGACTGTCTCCGATGATCGTGGTCGGGCCGTGGAGCATGTGTTGGCTCAGCTCGACCTTAGCCTCTTAAACACCGGTGCTCCCACGCATTTCAGTGTGGCCCACGGCTCGTTCTCGGCCATTGATCTCTCTATTTGCAGCCCTGGACTTGTCCCATCCCTCCACTGGAGGGTGCATCCTGACCTATGTGGTAGTGACCATTTTCCCATCTATTTGTCACTGCCACAGTGTCATTCTTCTGGGCGCTTGCCCCACTGGGCTTTCCACAGGGCTGACTGGCCAGCTTTTACTTCCGCTGTCACCATAGCGTCTCCCCCACAGGGTGACATTGACGAGGTGGTCCGTGTTTTAACCACGTCCATCATTTCAGCGGCCGAGGCTACCATCCCCCGTTCCTCTGGACTCCCTCGGCGGAAGGCTGTCCCCTGGTGGTCGCCGGAGATTGCTGAGGCTATTCGCGACCGTAGGCGGGCTCTCCAGCGTCATAGGCGGCACCCGTCTCTGGAGACCCTCATCGCCTTTAAGAGGCTCCGTGCCTTCGCCCGTCGACTTATTGCACGGCGTAAGCAGGAGTGCTGGGAGAGGTACGTCTCCTCCCTGGGCTCCCGTGTCTCCTCCTCGCACGTGTGGTCCCGGATCCGGCGGATTTATGGCTCCCAGACCCCTGTGGGTGTCCCTGGGCTCTCCTTGGACGGCGCTGTCTGCACGGACGCTGCCGCCATTGCTGAACGGCTCGCCGCGCACTTTGCTCAGAGCTCTGCGACTGCATCCTATCCCCCCGCCTTTCGCTCTCTAAAGGAGCGAGCCGAGCGGACGCCGTTCTCATTCCACACGCGTCATTATGAAACATACAATGCTCCTTTCAGCGAGAGGGAACTCCTCGCTGCCCTCGCCGATTGCCCTGATACAGCACCAGGACCGGACTGCATCCACGCGCAGATGCTGAAGCATCTCTCCAGGGACTGCCAGAGACACATCCTCACCATCTTTAACCGCATTTGGAGCGAGGGCGTGTTCCCGTCGCAATGGCGAGAGGGTCTTATTGTCCCCATCGTGAAGCCCGGTGCGGACCCACTGGCGGTGGACAGCTATCGTCCCATTACCCTCACCAACGTTTTGTGCAAATTGCTCGAACGTATGGTGGGGCGGCGTTTGTGTTGGGTCCTTGAGTCGCGCGGTCTCCTCGCTCCATCCCAGGGTGGCTTCCGTCGGGGCCGGTCTGCAGTGGACAATTTGGTGCGGCTGGAATCTGCTGTCCGTACAGCTTTTTCCCGACGTCAGCATCTTGTTGCTGTATTTTTCGATCTGCGGAAGGCGTATGACACCACATGGAGGCATCACATCCTCGCCACGTTGCATGGGTGGGGTCTTCGTGGTCGGCTCCCGGCTTTTCTTCAAAGCTTTTTATTGCGCCGCTCTTTCCGGGTGCAAGTCGGTGCCACCTCTAGTTCCTCTTATATACAGAAAAATGGGGTCCCGCAGGGCTCGGTGTTGAGCCTCTCGTTATTTCTAGTGGCCATTAATGGTCTGGCTGCAGCAGTGGGGTCGTCGGTGTCTCCTTCTTTGTATGCCGACGACTTCTGCATCTCATTTAGCTCCACAACTACGGGAGTCGCCGAACGCAGGTTGCAAGTCGCCGTTCGCAAGGCAGCATCATGGGCTCTGGCTCATGGTTTTCAGTTCTCTGCTGCCAAGACTCGGGTTATGCACTTCTGCAGGCGTCGGACGGTCCACCCTCATCCTGACCTTTACCTCGACGGCCACCTGCTTGAAGTGGTGGACACTTGCCGCTTCTTGGGACTCGTGTTTGATGCCCGGCTCACATGGGTTCCTCATGTTACTCAGCTGAAGCAAAAATGCTGGCGGCACCTCAACGCCCTCCGCTGCCTTAGCCACACGTCTTGGGGTGCAGATCACTGCACGCTACTGCAATTGTACAGAGCCCTTGTGCAGTCCCGGCTTGATTATGGGAGCCTGGCCTATGGGTCTGCGTCACCCTCAGTGTTGCAGTTGTTAGACCCCATACATCACTGTGGGGTTCGGCTTGCAACTGGCGCTTTTTGCACCAGCCCCGTGGATAGTCTACTGGTGGAGGCCGGGGTTCCCCCGCTGCGGATTCGCCGCCATCGTCTGCTCGCCGACTATGCTGTCCACGTACATTGCTCGCCAGGCCATCCCAATCGTCGCCTGCTTTTCCCTGCCTTGGTCCACCACCTGCCCAAACGGCGACCTAGGTCTGGGCTTTCCGTAGCTGTCCGTGTCCAGTCCCTGCTGTCAGAACTGGGGTCATTCCCTCTTCTGCCTCCCTTCCGGGTCCGTACACCTACGCCTCCCTGGTGTTTGTCCCGGCCGTCCGTCCATCTGGATTTGGCACAGGGACCTAAGGACTCGGTTCCGCCTGTGGCCCTCCGTCGCCGTTTTCTTGCGCTCCTCGACTCATTTCCGGGCTGTGAGCCTGTCTACACTGATGGTTCCCTGGTTGATGGTCGCACTGCCTACGCTTTTGCTCACGCTGCCCATGTTGAGCAACGCTCCTTGCCGGCTGGCAGCAGTATTTTTACTGCAGAGCTGGTGGCCATCTTGCGAGCTCTTGAGCATATGCGTTCCTGCTCAGATGCGTCCGTCGTCATCTGCAGTGACTCCCTGAGCAGCCTCCAGGCCATCGACCGCTGCTATCCCTCTTCTCCTCTGGTGTCCTCTATTCGGGAGTCTGTTTCCACCATTACCCACTCTGGTCGTTCGGTGGTTTTTGTTTGGACGCCAGGTCATGTTGGCATCCCGGGGAACAAACGTGTTGACAGGCTGGCCAAAGGGGCGATAGACGCCCCAGCTTTGGAGATCGGCCTTACGGCTCGCGACCAGCAGCTGGTGTTGCGCCGTAAGGTACTTGGGATGTGGGCTGCTGAGTGGCGTGGCATGACAGCCCCGAATAAACTACGGGCTGTCAAGGGGACGACCGATGTGTGGCGTTCCTCCCTGCGGGCTTCTCGCAGGGACTCGGTAGTCCTGTGTCGGCTGCGCATCGGCCATACCTACCTGACGCACGGCCATCTGTTACGTCAGGAGGATCCCCCCTTGTGTCAGTGTGGGTCCCGGCTGACGGTCGGCCACATTTTGCTGGAGTGTCCTCGACTGCGCACACTCCGGCAATCTTTTAATCTCGCGGGCACTTTGGCTTTGGTTTTATCCGACGATGCCTCCATGGCTGATACCGTTTTAAATTTTATCCGTGGTAGTCCGTTTTATGGTTCGATTTAGGGAGGTCCTGCGCCTTTCCCTTTCTGTGTCTATTGTCCTTGTGTCTGTTGCTGTTCTGGTGTGCCGTGAGATGGTTGACTCTTTCCCATTTTTGATCTCGTGGTCAGTCAACCAGTCTCCGGCTATCATCCTTTCTTCTGTTTCTTTCTGTCTGGTGTTCCTCTGTCCTGTTCTTGTCTGTAGTGTTTGTTGCTGCATTTGTGTTCTTTTAGCGCCTGGGGGGACGTCTCCTCCCCCTTTGGTTTTTATCTGCTTCGTAGATTTTCGGCTCGCCTGATTTTGGAATGGGGGACTGATGACCTTCGCTGTTTAGTCCCCCTTAAACATCCAACAACCACCACCACTCTTCTGCGTTTAATCACTTACGCTCGCCACCAAAGTCCCCAGACATGAACATTACTGAGCATATCTGAGATTCCTTGCAACGTACTTTTCAGAAGAGATCTCCACCTCCTCTAACTCTTGCGGATTTAGGGACAGCTCTGCAGGATTCATGGTGTTAATTCCCTCCAGCACTACTTCAGACATTGGTCGAGTCCTTGTCACTTCTTGTTGTGGCACTTCTGCGTGTTCGCGGGGATCCTACACGATATTAGGCTGGTGTACCAATTTCTTTGGCTCTTCTGTGTGTAACAAGTAGAGAACTGGTCCCAGTATGAAACCTTGCGGCACTCCAACCTCTGCTGGCCTAATCTAGCATTCTTCTCCAGGCAGATGTATGTCAAATATGCTAGATCTTAGAAATGATGGCAAGAGGGATTTTTAAGCTTATCGAGACCAAAATTCCAGAACTTGAGGACGAATAGCCTTTAGTGGCTATTATTTAAATTTTGAATTCATGCTTTTTAGATTGAGTCCCGGAAGTTAGAGATCTGGACCATCATGTTTGTTTGGTGAAATTCATATAGTGTTTATGTTCATTCATTAAGCAGCATTCTGCCATGGCAGCGCTACCCGGTTGTCCAAAACGCGCGTTATATCCGCTGGGGAAAACTGATGCATCACAAACAGAATATCTCAGTTTTGTGCACCATTAGAAAATACGAACAAGGAACGTCACCGATACGAATTTATACCTTGAAAGGTTTAAGAAAACATTTTAGAAGGCTGTCGACCAGGTTTGCCACCGAGAGAAGAAACTATAAATCTACGTGCTGACACCAATGGAAACCCGTAGTGATCTATGCTTGCCAAACTCAACCTTGGCCAGCAACGTCACCGTATCTCTCCCCAACTGAGAAAGTTTGGAGCATTATGTGCAGGGCCATCCAACCAGCTCGGAATTTCGACCAGCTAATACACCAATCGGACAGAACGTGGCTAGATGTCCGTCAGGACATTCAGCAACGCCATCAGTCAATGCCAAGCCGAATAACTGGCTGCATCTAAGAGCCAGTGGTGGACCAAAGTGTTACTGACTTGCACAATTTGTGAAGCTCTTTCTTTTGAATAAATTATTTAAATTTTCTGAAATTGTGATCATTTATTTGTCTCTACATTTGAAACACATCTACCGATTTCCTTTCCATTATGCATCATTTTCTTGTCTTGTATTAATACGGTTGTCTTATTTTAGTAATATGCTTTACCACAAATATTAACATAAGCCATAGTATTTCTCAGTTATTTAAATTGTGTACGGTTCGTTTCGCGTCTGCCTTTTGTCGCTGTTGGAACTTGAGGACGCTCTTATTTTTGTTGATCGACGGATCCCATCAAACACACCTCGCTGTACAACTGGACTTCTGTCTTGACAGTGCTGACACAGTCATCGACCAGTTGGGAGACTCAAAGATGTGTGGCCGCTGCACTTCTGGCTGCCTAACAGAAGACCATAAAGAGCAACCTGAAGGACCACCTGTGCGGAAATGATTGCGCGTTACGAGGCCGATCGTGACTATTTTTTTTATCGAGCATCGATACAGGCGATGAAACATGGGTTCATCCTTCTAACCGGAAACAAAACGGCTATTCGTGGAGTGGCGCCATGCCATCTTTCCTCCGAAGAAAAAGTTCAAAGTCGCACCCACAGGCGGAAAAGTCATGGTGACTTTGTTCCTGGGACCTGAAGGGGTTATTGTGTTTCTTGTCCCCCCTCATGGTGCACTGATCAACACTGAAGTGTATTGTGCTGCCCTCAAGAAACTGAAGGACCGACGTCAGTGTGTTCGTGGCCACAAAGATGCAAACGAACTTTATCTTCTCCTCGACAACGCAACGCCTCATGCAAGTCCGAATACCGGAGAGGAGTTCACAAAACTTCTTTGGACCGAATCTCCTCATTGACCCTAAAGCTCGGATCTCGCACCTTCCGACTTCCATCTGTTTGTCCCAGTGAAGCATCTACTCCGCGGGAAGCATTACGTGGATGATGGGGAGATTACTGATGCAGCGAGACATTGCCTCCGACGTCGACTGGTAGAGTGGTACCACGCGGGCATACAGGCCTTCCCCGCAAGTGCCATGAAGCCGCGACACTGAACGGAGATTATGTTGAAAAGTAGCTTTTTGTAGCCAAAAGAGTGGGGAATAATATGGTGTATTGGAACGCTGCATAAAGCCAACCTGCTTTCAGAAAAAGAATGTGTTGCATTACTTATTGAACGTCGCTCGTACATTGCGTAGCTTTGGGAGTAAGATTTTTCAGAAAATAAAATAAAAAATAAATAAAAAACATAGTGCGAAAGTGTAGTGTGAAATCGTAGATAGCTTATTATTATAATTATTGTTATTATTTATAATATTATTATTTACGTGTGTTATATTTATTACTTTTATTTATTTATTTATTTATTTATGCATTTATTTTACCTGGCAAGATTAGGGCCTTCAGGCCCTCCCTTGCACCTAACCAGGCACACTCAAATTGAACGAATTTCAGTATGTACAGAACATTAAGGACATATAACGTGTTATACAGTATTAATGTTAAAGAAGAGAAAATAGAGATTATAACAGTAGTACAATGATAATTATAACAATCAAAAAATAATTATAACAATCAAGAATAATAATAATAGTAATGACTATGTATATGAAAGTAAACATATTTTTCTTTTATGAATATCAGTCTTATTGGTAGTTGGGAATTTTCTCGTTATGCTCTTGCAGATTGTGAGTTATTCTCATCGAGCAGAGACATAAGACGATAGAATGGGGTGAAAGAGATATAGAAGAGGTAGCTAGGTTAGAGGAGGAGAAATATAATGGTAAAATTCGAAGCTATGATGGAGAGAAGAAAGAAAGAGATGAGAGGGGCACAACAATGGTGGCTATACCGTCCTTAATACATAAGTTTTGAGTTCCCTCTTGGATGCTGAGTGGTTCTGGATAAGACGCAGATCACAGGGGAGCGCGTTCCATAGTCGTATGGCTGAGATGGAGAATGAAACGGAGAAAGATTTTGTGTTATGTAAAGGTACAGCCAAGATGCTAGACGTATCCGATCTGGTATTGCGGTTGTGGAATGATGATAGGTGTTTAATGTGAGAACATTATTGGGGGCACCAGTGGCTAAGAAATCGATGAAGGAAGCACATCGTGTGGAGATCGCGTGCCTTATGTTGGGGTATCCAACCTAGCTGGGAGTATGAAGGACTGATATGATCATACAACCGTATATTGCACACGTATCTAACGCAAGAATTCATCACTAGCTCGAGGCATCTCGAATTTTCACTATTTGTGCCGTGTTGAACTACATCACAGTAGTAAAGATTAGGCAAGACTAGTGTTTGGACTAATTTTTGTTTAACATGGATTGGAAATATTTTTCTAAGTTTTTGGATCGCATGTAGGGGGAGAGCGATTTCCGGCAAGCTGTGACTGTTTGTTCTTCCCAGTTTAGGTGTTCATCCAAGATTATTCCAAGGTCTTTTACTGTTTTTTGGTATGGTAGTTGGGTACCATTGAGGCGTATTTGAGGGACTGTTTCGCGAAAGTACCGGCTGATTAACTTTGGATGAGATATAAGAATGACTTGGGATTTCTTGGGGTTTAGTTTCAGACCTAGGTTCTGCGCCCATCGAGAAACAGAGCAAAGATCTGCGTTCATACTCGCTACTGCGTCAGCAATGTTCTTAGGGCTTGCACCTATGTACAGTTGGATGTCGTCAGCATATAGATGGCAGTTGCAGGAGTGGATCACTGAAGAAATATCATTAATGTACAGTGAGAAGAGTAATGGACCAAGGACGGAGCCTTGGGGAACTCCAGAGCGCACGTTTTTCCATGATGACTTCTCCGACCCACAAATGACTTGTTGACTTCTGTTTTTGAGGTAGCTGTCGAACCAGTGTATTGCGCTGTTTGAGAAATTCAGCTGTTTCATTTTAATTAGTAATATATCAAAGTCAACTGTATCAAAAGCCTTGCAGTGTTAGGATGGTAGCTCCACGTCTGTCCATAGCACGTTTAATGTCATCAGTTACTTTTCTTATCAACACGAATGAAACCTCAGAACGAGCAGCATGCATCTGCATCAATTCAACTAGATATGCTATGGAAAAAATTAGCAGTCTATTGAGGCCGCGGAGTGAGGAGCGTCGCTGTATGAGCCACGGCTGTCCCCCAGCCGCAGCGGGACGTCTTTGCACACCAGAGGCCTGGAGGGAAAGGCGGCGCACACGCCGGAACCGGTCCACTGCTCGCTGCTGCCTGCCGCCGGCTCCGGCCTTCTTCCTCCTTTTTCCCGCAGAATTTATTTTCAAAGAGGACGCGCGTAAGTCGATTCTGGGAGAACTCTTTCCCGTCGCCCTGCAAGAGATAACAGTCTGGAAAAAGCGACCCGTCGCTGCCACTGGAGTCGTCCCCTACAAAACAACCTCACGGTCCGGTCCAGTTTCTCTTCGCAGTTCGTTACTTTGCGTGTGAACGGTCACACTGCAGCAGGTATAATCGAACATTTGCGTCGTTGCCGGCACACTGATACACAGTGTGTTCCGTAATGATATTTTTTTCGCATTTTGAGTGACTGTGTTGGAGAGTGACTGACTGTCACTGTGAACAGCAATTCGCATCTGGAGATGTACGGCTTCCATCTTAGAAGGACTAACATGTAAAACAATGTATTTCACACTCTCGTGTCTGATGCAAGCAAAATCTCTAGTACGAGGGTCACTACAAAAGAAATGCACACTATTTTCTTAAAAATCCATCTTTTATTCTGCATGTTTGAAAGTTTTACAGTGTGTAGATGATTCCATTAGGAACAATATTTTCATTTCTCCACATAATTTCCATCCCTCCCAACTGCCTTACGCTATCTTGGAACCAGCGCCTGTATACCCGCACGGTAAAATTCTGGACCAACCTGTTGGAGCCACAAGGGAGTCATCATCTTCAAACTTTGTTCCACAAAGAGAGTGTTTCAGTTTCCCAAAGAGATGATAGTCACATGGATCCAGGTCAGGACTATAAGGCGGGTGTTTCATTGTTGTCCATCCGAGTTTTGTGATCGCTTCCGTGGTTTTTTGACTGACATGTGGTCGTGCATTGTCGTGCAACAGCAAAACATCCTGTTTTTGCCGGTTTGGTCGAACACGACTCAGTCGAGCTTGAAGTTTCTTCAGTGTCGTCTCATATGCATCAGAATTTATGGTGGTTCCACTTGGCATGATGTCCATAAGCAAGAGTACTTCGGAATCGATAAACACCGTAGCCATAACTTTTCCAGCAGAAGGTGTGGTTTTGAATTTTTTTTCTTGGGTGAATTTGCATGATGTCACTCCATTGCCTCTTCGTCTCTGGTGAAAAATGATGAAGCCATGTTTCATCACCTATCACAATTCTTCCAAGAAATTCATCTCCACCATTCTTGTACTGTTCCAAAAGTTCGCTGCATACCGTTTTTCTTGTTTCTTTCTGAGCCACTGTCAACATCCTAGGAACCTATCTAGCGCAAATCTTTTTTAACGCCAACACTTTCAGTATTCTGCAAACACTGCCTTCCCCTATACCAACGTAGAGTGACAATTCGTTCACTGTGATGCGTCTGTCAGCAGTCACCAATTCGTTAACTCTCTGCACATTGTCTGGAGTGTGTGCAGTACGAGGCCTACCGCTGCGAGGACAATCCTCAATATTGCTGTGCCCGCTTTCATCATGTAACCTGCTTGCCCACCTACTAACTGCACTGCGATCGACAGCAGCATCTCCATACTCCTTTTTCAACCTCTTGTGGATGTTTCCCACGGTCTCGTTTACACAGCACAGGAATTCTGTGACAGAACGTTACTTCTGATGAACGTCAAGTGTAGCAGCCATCTTGAAGACATGCTGCGATGGCGCCACTCACGGGAACAGGTTGAACTAAGTTCGAAAACAAGCGGGAAGGACGTATCTACACACTGTAAAACTTTCATACATGCAGAATGAAAACTGTATTTTTACAAAAATAGTGTGCATTTCTTTTGGAGTGACCCTCGTAATTTGTTATGATTCTAGTAACTGCTACATTTTTAATCAACTAAGATGGCGACAGTGCCCAATGCTGATAGTTGGTGTAGTAACAGAAAGTAAAAGTTGAAGTAAAAGAAATACCGTATTTGTCTGCCTATACCAGGCAAGCGACTTTCAAGTTCAACGTCCGACCTGTATGGGAATATACATAATGGATGTTCGAGTACAGGTCGGAGACTCATGGTTTGGGTCTGGCCGCACGAATAGCCACATGGTAAGGCGACCGCTCGCTATAAGCGGGAAACCTGGGTTCGTGTCCCGGTCCGGCACAAATTTTCACTGTCGTCATTCCATTCTACAGATGATGGCTCGCAGTTGCGAATTCATTTAATGAAAAACCATGTGGATGATCATAGAAAAAGAGACTTTATGAATAAAATGTTACACCTAAATAATGTACATCTAATTTGATATTACGATTGTTGTAATACTGGTTACTTCGTCACAAGTTTAATGGTTACGAGCGTCATAATAAATATTGTTCTTTCGCTTTACACCGACTGCTAAGTAGAATACACGGGTTTAGATAATTGCTTTTACAGCACAGAAACGGTACATTTTAGGAAATGAGTTTCCCTTAAAATTATACATATTTGATTCCCTGTACCAGGCAGTGAAAGTGTGTAACAGAAATTTGTGGGGACACAAAAATTAATGTTCAGCAATATGCCAAGATAATTTCAAATGCAAAGACTAGTCAAGAAATATCTTTCAGAACTCATAAGATGACCATAAATTTGTCATATATGATCATGCAATATTTCATTGCATAAACTGCGTAATAACTAAGTCCTCTGAATAATAAGAGTAATGTGCTATTTATCGGCAAATACACGGAAATATGTGGTGGAGTATCGCAGCAACTGCTGGCAGCTGGACAGCAAAAGGTGTTGTCACTACGATTATTGACTGGCGCATCGGAAAAGCAGGTGCACTACTTATCTTATGTAAACAGTTGTCATTTTGATAGCAGTTTCATTTGCAGCCCACTAGTTCTGTCAGGGCATGGGGGCTATGCCAGATGGAGTCACCAGCAGCAGTAATGACTTTGGGCCTCCATTGCGGGTCCAGCCTCCCACAGTAAGTCCGCCTTTCAGACTTAGTGCCAGGGTCCAGCGGGCCATTCCATGCTCACCCCATCAACAAACCAGACTCCTGTTCAGGGGACAGCAGATCGTAGCCTGCACATGGCAGCCGTCTTTCCGCGTCATGGTGTATGTGCTGCCGGTTCAACCATCTTCATGCAGCGCAGATGTAAGGTGTTTGTAGCACGACTCACGCAACAGGGCTTCGTGCCACACAGTGAGCACAGGTGTCAGCAAAGCTGGGTGTACGTGTTCCAGCTAGCTGGCTGGACACTGGTTGTCACCTGTGTCCCCAAGTGGGGTAGAGGAATTGACGCCACCCACACTAACGTAGCACAAATGTGCTAGTGAAATAAAATGCTAATTTTGACATCTGAGTTTCTCTGCGCCTTTATCGGCCTGCTATCCCATCTCAACCCCCTACTGCCTGACATCATGTACCGTAGCCATCCTTAAACCAGCAGGGTCAGCTATAGTAACAATAGTGTTGCTGTATAAGATGTTAACTCTAGTTTTTTAATAATGAGTATGTAATAGGAAACATGGAGACGTGAACTATTGCTAGGACTCATGCCTGCTTTCACTCGAACTCAAGTGGGAAAATCACAGATACTATCACATTGACTGATCAAGGTAACAGTACCGATTATTCATTGCAAAACACCGCACCCCAATTACACCTTATTTTAGTAAGTTACTATAAAAAGAAGTTACGTGGAACTTTGGTATTCTTGCAGGGGACAAAAACAGTTTGTTGTCTTCAGGCCAGAGACTGATTTCATGCAACTCTCCATGCTACTCTATCCTGTGAAAGCCTCTTCGTCTCCGAAAAAGCCGAGTGGTCTAAGGCGCTGCAGTCATGGACTGTGGGGCTGGTCCCGGTGGAGGTTCGAGTCCTCCCTCGGGCATGGGTGTGTGTGTTTGTCCTTAGGATAATTTAGGTTAAATAGTGTGTAAGCTTAGGGACTGATGACCTTAGCAGTTAAGTCCCATAAGATTTCACACACATTTGAACATTTTTTTGAGAGTTTAGAAATTCACCTAAGATTCTTGATGTTGATGTAGAGAATGTAACTGAAAAAATTTACTTTTTGAGTTGGATGTGGGTACTGATAAAGGCATTATACCACATGAAGCCTTTTTGTTATATCACACAATTAACAGAAATCGGAGTTTCTAAAAAAGATCTGTTGTCTGCGCAAATTGTGAACAAACAACTGAAAAGTGTATGATAAGACAACAAAAACATTCTTTTCAAGGATTAGCTTGTATTTGCGCGTGTAGTATCCTGTACTCACTTCAGTCTTAAAACGTCAGCTTTAGATAAAATAGCAGAAACCTTCCATCAGAAAGAACCACAGAAGTACAAAATGATAAAGTAGTAGGACTAACCAAACGAATCTCACTGTGACTCATAAACGTATTGCTAAAATATATTACGTTTGTTCAAACGTCAGAAATATAATTATATGATAAGTGGTTAAAAAAGTAAATGTGGAAATAAATAAGGGTGGAGTATTAGAAAACAATGATTGTTATAATTCTGTGGCTTAAATCTAAAACAAACAATGTCAAAAAATATAATTTGGGGGAATCAAGCATCGAAATTTTGAGAAAAGCAATTAATACTAATAATACTTTTTCTGCAGTTTCATTTTCGGCATTAATAAATATCTAAATTTTCTTTAATACTTTTCTCAGTTATAATTTTTCTGAGATTGATTGTTTCTGTACTGAAATAGTTACAGTAACTTTTAGAAATTTTGCCCGCATCTCGTGGTCGTGCGGCAGCGTTCTCGCTTCCCACGCCCGGGTTCCCGGGTTCGATTCCCGGCGGGGTCAGGGATTTTCTCTGCCTCGTGATGGCTGGGTGTTGTGTGCTGTCCTTAGGTTAGTTAGGTTTAAGTAGTTCTAAGTTCTAGGGGACTGATGACCATAGATGTTAAATCCCATAGTGCTCAGAGCCATTTGAACCATTTTTTAGAAATTTTTGCGCAACTGCGTCATTCCAGCTCTCCAATAGCGTGGATGTGTGGATGGGATCGTTTTTGTGCAAGATGGCGCACCTCCGCACATTGCAAATCCAGTTAAGCAGTTGCTGAAGCCCCATTTCGGAAGTGCTAGAATTATCAGCTGCCGTTTCCCTACAGCCTGGCCGTCCCGATCACCTGATCTTAATCCGTGTGACTTCTGCCTGTGGTGCCATCTGAAACATGTTGCGTTCAGTGTTCCGATGGCAAACTTAGCTGCATTGAAGGCACGCATTGCGCAACACTTTGTGAACGTGATCCCGGAAACACTTCGATTAGTTGGTTGGTTGATTAGGTGGGAGGGGACCAAACAGCGAGGTCATCGGCCACCATTATGGGGAAGGAAGTCAGCCGTTCCCTTTCAAAGGAACCATCGCGGCATTTGCCTGAAGCGATTTAGAAAAATCACGGAAAACCTAAATCAGGATAGCCGGACGCGGGTTTTAAGCGTCGTCCTCCCGAATGCGAGTCCAGTGCGCCACCTCGCTCGGTACTTCGCTCAGTTGTGGAACATGCTGTTTCTCGATTTCAACTTGTTGCAGAAAACATCATACTGAACATGTTTTGCGCCAGTCGCACGGAAATTAATAATCCGATTTCATTTTGATTGATGGTTTTTATGAGGTGTTTGTTGTTACTTTATTGAATATCGTCCCCCCCCCCCCCCACGCCCACCCCCCCAAGGGGTGGGGCAGGCTGGCAGCAGCATAATATGCCGATCTGCAGTCTACAGAAGAGTGTAAAAACACAATGAGTAGAGAATAAACGATAAAAAGAGGAGATAAAACGGTGACTGGTTAAAACTGTAACAGGGCGAAAAGTGGCGGAAGTTAAAATATTGTATGAAAAGAAAGATTCGATGATGCTGATTAAAACACATAGAATTAGACAGGCAGAATTTAAAAAAAACATGGTGACAGTCTGGTTTTTGTTCGCAAGAGTTAAAAAACAAGATACACCTAGTGGCAGGATGGTGTCAGTTCAGAATACATAAAACACGGGACGCACAACACTGAAACGTCACTTAATCACTGCACCATAAAGTAGACATGAAGGCAGTTGGGGGGGGGATCCAGATAGGAGAGGGGGGAAAAGGGGGGAGGAGAGGAAAAGCAAAAGGGGGGAGTTGATGGAGGGAGAGGACACAGAGAAGGGGAAGCAGGGCGGACACAAGAAAGAGTGGGGAAAGCAGTGGAGGGGAAAGCAAAAGGACTCGGGGGAGAGAAAGGAGTCAAAGAGAGGGTAAGTGGGGAAAAAAGAAACAGAATGGAAGGGATGGAGAGGGAGCCCAGGAAGAGGACAGAGGGATGGAAGGGAAGGTGAGGATCAGAGTTGATAGGAGGGATAAATGGAGGGAGAGAGGGCATAATCCAGGAGGGGGAGTTGATGGAAGCCACCTTGGGAAAGGAGATGGAGGGTGTAGAGGTGGAGGGTAGGGGGACACAACAGTGAAGGTGCGGCAGTGGGCAGGGGTTGGAGGGGAGGGGAGCAACCAGGCGATGGGGGGGGGGGGATCAAGTTGACGGGTGGTGTAGAGGACTCGGGCGTGTTCGAGGGAAAGGAGCAGATGGGGGAAAGGAAGCAGGTCAGAGAGGATCTGCATGGGGGATGGGAGGTGTATACGGAAGGCAAGGCGGAGCGCATGGCGCTCGAGGATCTGGAGGGACTTGCGATTTTTGGCCTCAGGACAATTAACAATCAATGTGAGTGGTGCTTTTTATGCGCTTTTTGGACTCAGGACAATTTTTCCCATCCGACATGATATAACGTTGCCGTGCTGGATGGACTGACGTAATTAACCGTATCACATCTGTACACCCATGCACATTGAATAGTACAGTTTGTTTAACGTCAAATGTATACCTTAGGCATTGTTGTATGATTCATTTGTCATTTGTAGTCGACCAGTACTAAATTATGGTGTTTATAGCGCCACTTATTGCTCCATTTTGTAACCATTTATTTTTGTTCTGCCATACGTTTTCCCCCTTCTCTGGTAATATTCCGTTGCAATTTGATGTCATTCTGACCAGTGGTGTAATTTCTACAGCGGTTTGAAAGTTTAATTGTAATCACCCAGTATGTCAAAGTAAATGTAATTTTCACGCTTTCAGCTGATAATCTCTCTACACAGTCCCCTGGACGGTTTTGGTAACAAGTTCTGGTAAAATAATCTACTCTGTGGATACATAAAGGGCATTAACAACAAAAGTTCTTTGACCTTTTCTGGAGATAACTGTACATTTGCAGTGTGAATGGGTTGCAAGTCATAATTCACCAGATGTTTCCCTCGTCTTGTTACATTTAATGCCTTGAACGCCTTTTGTGGTCTGAAGGAAAATTTATAGTATACGTTCCCAGATGAATAACGCCTGTATTGCAATCATTTTATCTTTAACCAAGGAACTGCCTCTCGCTAAATCTTTCGGTTTTCATTAACATAACATTGATGAAGAACTTCACTGACATTAAGAAAATCATTCTGCTCAAGTCAAACTACATGTAGTGCAGGTTTCATAGGAACTAATCTGAGGAAATTTGCCCAATCCCTAGGGTATCAGTTTTCGCAGTTGTATTCTTTTTCGTTTTTTCGACAGCTGCAGGAACGGAGTCGGCCACCACGTGGGTGTGACTATTTTGAAGGAATTTATGAATAATGACCTCCAACTTGCTACAACAATTTTTTCTCATGAAAGCGCGACTGCTACGGTCGCAGGTTCGAATCCTGCCTCGGGCATGGATGTGTGTGATGTCCTTCGGTTGGTTAGGTTTAAGTAGTTCGAAGTTCTAGGCGACTGATGACCATAGATGTTAAGTCCCATAGTGCTGAGAGCCATTTTTTTTCTCATGAATTATATTCAGAGCATGACAGAAATTAATACTCGAGTTCTGGCAACCACAGGACTCACTAAATATATTTATCTCAACGACTTCTTAGGTAAAGCTAGCAATGAAACGTCCTGGCAGATTGAAATTATTTACTGGACAGAGCCTCGAACTCGGGACTTTGCCTCTCGCGGGCAAATGTTCTACTTTCATATTTTTGCATTTTCTTTGTTAATGTTCATTGTATTTGGTCATAGCGACGTCACATGATATCCATTGAAGTCCGTTGTTGATCCCTTTGCTGAGCTTTTTTTTATTACAATGACCGGCCAGCTCTCCGATCTAACACACTGACCTACCGTGGCGGCACCTGAGCTATCCTAGCACGACTTATGACCTGTCCTCACAGCATGTGTTAGACCATTACTCGAAGTGGACACAGGCTTTCAGGCACATGGAACAAGCGGGTGGCAAACAGGATGAGATGACGAGTCCCTAGGGAACCGAAATCTGTTCGCTTTTTAACGACTGACCAAACACTCCAGTGAGGGTTATTCTCGACTGTTTGCCAAGGTGACGAGGGTGGAGGTCACAAGCGTCAGTGGTAACCTTCCGACGCACGTATTGGAGGAATTTCTAGTGGAAGATAGAATGACAGTCGAACATTGAGTGATCACATGTCGAGGAAAGTTTCCAAGGGCATATTCACGACAGATATTGCACAGGGCCGTGTGCACCCAGAATCAACGTAGAACGGAATAAAAGCTCAGAGTGGAGAACATTAAAAGAGAGTAGAGATTCAGCGAATAATCCGAGCCGCAGGAGCGCTCTGATACCCATTAGCTGCACCTGAAGGAGCAACAAACACTTCAGCTACAAGAAGTCGGTGACAGAATCTGGTGGACACACGAAAACTGCAAACTAAGTAGCAATTTTCAGTATTAATTGGAATAGTATTGAGCAGAGACTGTGTGCCTCTGTCTCAAAGAATTAGTTAGAGGAGTTTCACTGAATACCAGGAACGAGCTACTGAGTGGTAAGTTGCTGAATGGTAATTGTCTCTTGTACTATAGGGCGAGTGGCCCTTGATTGATGGTGAATTATTTCAAAGTGTTGATGATTTGCGATTTAGGACTATTGGCCAGTAGTTAGCAGACCGACTGGCAGTGAAAGCACTCGCCTCTGATAAAGGTCCTTCCTAGTGTTTATTGCAAGCATGTGACGTTCTATTAAGGGGTTTTGGTCTGATACCTCAATAAACAAATGTGTTGGTTAGAACAATCAACGAACTGACTAAAGCTTGATACTTCAGCAGATAAATCCTGCCAACTCCACAAGAATTGACGACCTGTTGTAACCAAACATTCATCCCAAACAAAGAGAGCTCCCTCTCATCTCCGCTATACAGGTTGCCAAACTAACTAACTAAAACCATACTGCCGTTAACGTCCTGATTGCGCCACACAGATAACAATGAAGCAAGTTGTTTGTTCTTAGTTATTTACACGTTGTTTCAGCAGTGAAAACCGTGGGACATTCTCCAACAATGTATACATCGGTTGTGTTACCTGAAATACTTCCATATTTTTGATATGACACTGTTTTTCCAGAAGCCGTTTTCCGTCATTCCCTTTACAGCTTGGTTATTCTTACATAAAACTTGATAACTTTCTTAGCCTACTATGTAACTATTTCAGACTCATGAAGTATTGACACTGATTGGTCTAGGATTAGACACAGAATGATATTATCTGGAAGGAGTTTAAGGGTAAAGTAAATAACAAGGAACACATTCAAGCAGTACAAACGGAAGTTCCTGGTAGCTGACACGGTGATACACAGAAACAAAGATGATTATCTACTTTTTAAGAACCAAACAATAAGATAGGTACTTAACGTAGAAAGTTCCTTACCTGCATGATTCGTCACAGGTTTGTTCAGGCAGCTCGGTAACTTAACAGGAACCTTCAGTAAAGTCCAGATGTGCAGTGAGAGGAGCCACAAGAAACAGTGCCCTACTTTCAACATCCCGAGAGCTCAAAGTTAATTGTAATTCAAGATATGTATTACTTCCTCCAACTGCAAAGTAAGGAACAGAAATTCCTGAGTGTTTACAGAGTTGGTAATATAGTTTATGGACGCAGTGGCACTGTGCAAGCGCGAGAGCATACAACATTTCTAAAATTTAGTCACCTGCTGTTGCTCATTGTCACGATAGCAAACAGTAGAAAATGTTATGGAGGGGTATGCACAATTATTCTTTCTGCGTCCAATGGAACATGAATGGGAAAATACTACTGGTATACCGCAAGTGGCATTCGAAGTATGGGTACTAAAGTATGTTACGCATATCATACCCCATAATTTCGAAAGAAAAAAGTGAGAATATTCTTGATGCCGGACAGTGAGACGGAAATGCGTGCTATCGTGACCTGCATCGTCAGCACTGAGACGGCTGGGCTGAAGTGCGCTTCATTGTACTTTTTGCAGGAACTGACATAATCGTCACGTAGTGGCGTTGTGAAGACGACCAGAAACGAGGCTGTCGATTTGTCGATCGCTATAGCGCCGAGTTGTTGTTTATGGATGTGTTAGCGACAGAATAATCTCAGTTGTAGCGAGAACTCTTTGCATGAATGTGTTTGTAGTTACTCAACGTGCGGAATATTTGTGACAAGAAAGAATATCAATGTTATTACGCATCGTTTCACTTGCCGAGGTGGTGGTGGTGGTGGTAAGTACCTTTGCGACCAAACTGCTAAGATAATCGGTCCCTGGCCTACACACTACTTCAACTAACTTAAACTAACTTACGCTAAGGACGAAACACACACCCATGCCCGAGGGATGACTCGAACCTCCGACGTGGGGAGTCACTTGCAGCAATTTAAGCTGTCCTCTTAGGTTCCTCGCCGGCCGGTGTGGCCGAGCCGTTCTAGGCGCTTCAGTCTGAGCCGCGCGACCGCTCCGGTCGCAGGTTCGAATCCTGCCTCGGGCATGGATGTGTGTGATGTCCTTAGGTTAGTTAGATTTAAGTAGTTCTAAGCTCTAGGGGACTGATGAGCTCAGATGTTAAGTCCCATAGTGCTCAGAGCCATTTTTTTCTTAGGTTCCTCCCTAACCACAAAGTGGGAAATCACCACATTTTCGGAAAGAAATATCCAAATATTTATTTCATCCATTGTTCTCTGATCAGACGGAAATGTTAAATAGTATCGAATATCGGTGAATATACTCGTCTTACATTTGTAACAAAGTCCCAGAATGTGTCAAAAACGCTAAGATGAAGAAAAAAAATTAAAATGTAGGAGGATGCGAACCTATCATCTCAAACTCAGTACGAAGTTACTCATTGTTTTAAATCACGTGGCGGCTCAGGGGGCACAGCGGGCAGGGGTCGAAAACCGAGGTCTGGCCCCAGTGTCCCCCTGAGCCGCCACCGAGCCTATGGTGCTCAGGAAAGAGGGAGACACAGAAATCAGCATAAGTGAATGGCTTTGTTTTTGTTTATTTATTTTTGTTGTAATTTTTACTATTATTATGAAATTATGTTGAACACAAGTCATCCACATACAAAAAAAAAAAAAAAAATCTGGGGAAAAGAAGGCCGAAGTGGCCGTGCGGTTAAAGGCGCTGCAGTCTGGAACCGCAAGACCGCTACGGTCGCAGGTTCGAATCCTGCCTCGGGCATGGATATTTGTGATGTCCTTAGGTTAGTTAGGTTTAACTAGTTCTAAGTTCTAGGGGACTAATGACCTCAGCAGTTGAGTCCCATAGTGCTCAGAGCCATTTGAACCATTTTTTTGGGGAAAAGAAAGTGAATAAAATCCGCGCATTTACGGTGCGCCTCCCATCCGCGGAGGTCGGGAGTAGGATCGATCATAGGCGGTTTAAATTCAGACACCAAAAATGGTTCAAATGGCTCTGAGCACTATGGGACTTAACTTCTGAGGTCATCAGTCCCCTAGAACTTAGAACTAGTTAAACCTAACTAACCTAAGGACATCACACACATCCATGCCTGAGGCAGGATTCGAACCTGCGACCGTAGCGGTCTCGCGGTTCCAGACTGTAAGCGCCTAGAACCGCTCGGCCATCCCAGCCGGCAAATTCAGAGACCGCCGGAGGGAGGGGGGGGGGGGGGTAGGTGCCCTCAGCTCCAGGCACCCCCGCAGTTTAGTGGTCGAACAAAGACCCCTCGAACATAGTCGGCAAATAATGTTCGGTAACGTGGCCTGTGTTCGAGCACTGCGTGGGCTCTTTGTATCCAGGTCCAGAAGTTGCTCACTAGGGTACTCACTAATCGCAAAAATTTTGTCTCCCGTCTTGATTATGAAAATATCTCTTGAAGCCTTATATCTCTGCTGCTATATTAACTGACATTTAATGACAAGGGTGACATGTTTGTGCCACATTTTCACTGCGCCGTCGTTTGAAACAGCGTGCCGCAGCACACACACTAGGGTGATGAATAATGGGGTACTTCACACACGGTCGCGAAGATCGATAGCCAAAAGCCCCCTAGTAACGTCAAGACTGCAAAAAGTAGTGTGAAGTCTACTCGACCCAGCCGGCCCAGAGCAGTGTGTGGCCAAACCGCCAGCAGGAAGCAGCCGCTGGTTGGCTCGGCGCGGCGTGTCGTCGCTTGCTGGGCTGACTCACTGCTGCGAGCCGGCGACTCGACACGGACACGCCACCTGCATACACACCAGCGGCGACCCTGGCGTCGCGCACCGTCTGAGGGCTGTGTTCACACCGCTGGGAGAACGGCGAGCTCCACCAGCACTCCACACCCAGCAGGACGTGGGCAGAGCGGTGCATGCAGCAGGCCCACAGGGGGTGGACACAAATATGGAAACACAAAAAACGCGATACATTACCATGGCCGATGCGGTGTATGAAACGCGCAGACACTGTAAACCTGAATGGATAAATGCGGGTCCTGTATGGTTTTCAAGGGAATCTCATACGATTCTTCCACAAAATAGTGGGAAGTTGGTGTAACGATGATGTATGTGGATAGCAGCTATGCACCCTTCTCTCCAAAGTAGACCACGAAGGCTCAGTAATATTGAGATCAGGTGACTGTGGCTGAGAGGTGGCAGAAGCCCCCTCTCATATTTCTATCTTACTCTGAGTAATTCGATTTTACTCTCTAATTGCATGTGGTGAAAAGTTGCTATTCCTTCACACGCAGACTTTCCACGCAGCGTCTCTTGTGACCCGGGTGGTCCGGTGACATGCGAGTTCCGCTGAGCTTGAAAGGGTTAAGCTGACGGGTGTGAGAGAGTCGAGTGGATGCTTTCCAGACGCCAACATTGTCATAAGAGCGGCGGCGACACGCCCAGATGGGCCGGAAGGGCGGCTGGGCTAGAGATTCCGCTACTTCTCAGAAACTTAGTGAAAACCGTTTCTGGCGGGCTACCAGCGAGGCGTGGGAATGACTTGTGTTCCCAGGCAGTCTTGGCGGGCAAATTCCCGCGTTTTATACAAAATCGTAACTGTGATTGGCTTGCTCAGGGCATAGCACCGTGACGTAGCAAAATCGGCGCAGAAATTGGCGCCAAGAATCTCCATTGGTGGAATGGTAGTGCTTCGGCAATAGAGTAGAATTTTCCGCCGGTTTTCGAGTTGCTGATTGGAACGTTTAACTACGGCCACCGTCGTGGGGGCGGGAATGTTCTGTGTTCGGTTTGTACGGGTGCTCTTATGGTAGTCGGCTCTCGCCTTTCGGTCGGAGTAGGTTACAAGACTAAGCTCTCGCTGCTCTGGACAGCCTGCCTTCCGTTGGCTGTCTAATATACTTATATTTAATTGTAACTGTTTACGAAGTTGCTGAAGTTTCGACTTCAACGTAACTTTCCGAGTACAGTTGGGAATTGAGCGTTCTGCGTACAAGCGGCCTGTGTTGTCTGTCTTGAGCAGTTTTGGCTAAAGTTGACTGTATTGGAGTTACTGTGTGACTTCGCTTGTTAAAATCAATCACTGTACCGTCAGTGATTGTGTGGCGAGCCTTCTTCGTCTCTCTCAGAGGCGCATTTGTATTGCTAGGAAGTCTTTAGTCTGGAACAATCAGACCAGGATAATTTGTTTCGGGCTATACTCGCGACATTATCATCACCATGACGGGACGTCGAAGCAACCAGCCATCGCCTCCAGTACGCCATATCGTGTTCTTGCAGTTAAGAAGATAGCTTGGTAATGTACGTCCGCAGCACCAGCAAAGCAGGTAATTTTGCTAGGTGATAATCAGAGCTCAGCAGAGTGCACCTGTTCGTCTTTTTCTAACTTTGTTCTGTCTTGGGTGTTCATTGTCTGAATTCTCACTACTGTAGCAGCAATTAATGTTGGGTTCGCTGTGTGTTTCTCTTAAGATTTGAGTTGCAAGGAATTGGCTCCACATGCCACGCCGTCATAAATGTCACAATCTAGTTTAGGGACAACTTCACCTTCACAGCATTTATTTGAGTACCCAATTTGAGCCAATTTGATGTATTGTAAATGTTTCATTTATTATTTTGAGTTTAGTCATAATAAATCATATTGTTATTTTGGACAGAACTTTCATTCTGTTAATCGGTAGAGCAACCCTATCATTTCTCACTATGTTAATTAAACTTTCATTTATTTAACTTATTTATCAAATTAAATTATTGCAGGTGCCAAACTCTTTTGTACTCCACTTGCAGGGTCGATTACAGTCAGTTCGCGTTTCTTTTTAATCCATGTGCAACAACAAAAGTCGGAGTTAGAATAGGGGGGGGGGGAGCTTAGAGCATCATTTACATATGAAGATTCTAGAAGAATTTAGTGTTAAATACACTGCTAGCCCCGGCACTTCGCATGGTGACCAAGGTTGGTGCATCAGCTCACCATCATGCTCACAAAACCACGCCTGGTTGTTCTGAGCAGGGGCCCTGTCATTTTAGAGCACCACATAACCATTTACGAACCATCATTGTACCAAAGGATCGGCCTGATCGGCTAAAATCATCACACAATCCTTTGCTGTACTGCAACCTTGCAGAGTAACCACGGCGCCCGTGGAATGACACGATATGGCTGCCGAAACATCACCAACCTCCCGCCATTTTTCATCTTGCCACGCAAACTCGGCCCAAAGTTAAGAATGGTTTGAAACGAGACTCATCCGACTAAATGGCTCTTTCTCCATTGCTCCACAGCCCAGGTTTTATGGCTTCAGCATCACGTTTCCCTGTTATGGGCATTTTCATCACTGGTGAATGGCTTTGGAATTCCACCTCGTCCTTCAGTTCGCTGCTTTTAGAGCTCCGTTCGTGTTGTTTTGGTGCCAACAGGTGATTTAAACCCACAAACCGCCCACCAGAGCGTTGTTTCACCATGTATCAGCATTATCCTTAATTTATGAGCATGAGTGTCGCAGAAACACTCTCCTAGCCTTCTTAACCGATGTACTACCTTTCCTAATCATAGTCATTATAATGACATGATCGCTAATTGTCGATAAGGTCCGACCTATTGTGGCTACAAATTCTAAGATATTTCCATTATAATCTGCCCTTGATGAAACTTCAGACAGATCGCGCGCCTTCCCCGTTCTACACACGGACAGCATGCTACAGTCACCCTGCATGTGTGTGATTAGCAGTCATTTCTCGGCAGTTGGTGCTGCTATCGCCTGGACGGGTTTATATCAATACGTCGGTGTGTAGGGAAGCAGCCTACTCACGCCTTATAAAATTCACATCAGTCTTTCCATTGTGTGCCAGCCTAGTCCTCTGTAACTAGCTCTGACGTCATAAATGTTGCGCAATACTTTAAAAATCAAGTAAATAACCTGAAACGTTTCTAGCATGTCAGGAGTAATACTAAATCAATATGTGTTGAATATCAGTTCAATAACTTTGGACGTTTTTCTGTAAAAATCATTGGCTCAACAGAAAAGAGCTAGAAACTTAAAAATTTATATTTAGATTCCTTTTGCATAATAATTTAGTAGAAACAGTATTCTGGACCTCAGAAATTAAAATGTTGGTTGAAATTCACGATTTTCTGGTTTTTGTCTTAGAAATTAAGGAAGCAAGATAGATTAAGTAGGCGAATAAATAAAGCTGCGATGTTTAAATTTAAGTAGAAGGGAGATCTGCTATAATCATAAAAATGTGAGAAGTTTCAACAGAATGACTATAAAACTATAGGTATAGCGTATCTCCAAAGAGCAAGTTCAGAGCTCGTCTACTGCGTGTAGTGTAATTAAATTAATTCTCTCGTCCAAAATATTTGACTTACCCACGTCAGTCTTTTATTATGGTTACTAAATTGTGTGCTGATTGCACAATTAAATCGAAAGCTTCACCGGCCATCAGCAAAGGAAGCAATGATTTATTCGATAACTTAAAGTGGTGCATTACTAGCCCAGCGGCTAGTCGGGAGAGCAGATTTGATCAGGTGTTCCCTTAGCCGTCCGCACCATGGCTTTGTATGTAAGAACGCTGCGTGAGAAGAAAGGAAGGCTCCAGTTCTCTGCAGACGCTGATTAGCGCACCACCTGTGTCGGGAGTCGCGTCTCGTCGGTATCGTTGATGTAAACAGCCTCGGATGCAGTAATAAGTTACTCGGGATACGCGTAACCATGAAATCGTTTTCGAGTGAAGTGTTAATTTTGGGATGACGTTAATGATCTATCTGTAGTTTGCGTATGTCATATTTTCACTTGCCGCCGCAGGACAGACATTTTACCATTATTAGCGTGGCGTTTGATGAACATTATCATCAAATTATGGCGAGCATTCACTCAAACATTTAATTTGAACAGTTATAGTGACATCAGTGCATTAGACTCTGAACTGCTCTGGTAGTTGGATTGTGTGGATTCTTTTTGGTCTGTGGCTTTCAGAATATAGTGAACATTTTAGAGAGAATGGTTTTTGATCATGAATCCCAGACAATCTCCTAATTCCTCAGAGCTATAAGCTGTAGCTATAAATGTATTTCTCAGATGAAGTGGGCACTAGGAATTCTAATTACAGGCTTCACGTTTTGCTAATCACTTTCTGGTTGCCAATATTGTAGTTAGAGAGCCAGTGTTGAGAACGGCAAACAACAGCATTAAATAAATAATACGAACATTAACAATTTCTTCCACCCGCCGCCCCACAGGTGGTCATAATGCTTTGCCTGATCAGTGTATAATTTACCTGGCAACAGGGAATAAAGCACTTGTGTCTCATGCTTTTGTGAACTGCAAGCGTATATTGAATGAAATGTACCAAGTAGCACACACCTTCCACACACCACACGCGGGTACTGATACTTCGGATAATGAACAGTCCACTGCTAGCGAGGTGAAAGATGTGGCAGGCGTACTGCATGCAATAACTGGACATGGCGTGGACTCAATTTGTCTTTTGGAGTCCCCTGCAGAGACATTGAGCCATGCTGCCTCTATAGCCGTCCATAAGTTTGAATGTGTTACCATTGCAGGATTTTGTGCGCGATCTGACCTCTCGATTATGACCGAGAAATGGTCGATGGGATTCAAGTCGGGCATTCTGGGTGGTCAAATCATTCGCTCGACTTTTGTAGAATGTTCTTTAAACTAATCGCGAACAACTGAGGTCCTACGACATAGCGCTTGTCATGGCTTCGTGAAGTCTATGCCACGCTCGAACACTACTATCATTTCTTATCAACTGAAACTGGAACTCATCTGAACAGTCGACATAAAAGCTTTCTGGGTATAGTACCGCGTCATAATGTAAGAACTATTAGACCCAGAAGAAGGCCGCTGCAATCGTGGCCTAAACGTTGGTTTTTCTCCAGCAGCAGTAGTTTTTACATTATGACGCGGTACTATACCCAGAAAACTTTTATGTCGACTGACTCTGGCCGCGGAAGCCTACGCAATTATATCATCTGAACAGGTCACAGTTTCCAGCTGTTTAGGAACCAACATGGTCACAAGCCCAGGAGAGGTGCTACTGGCGATGTCGTGCTGTTAGCAAACCCACTCACTGCGGTTATTTGCTGGTGTATCTCATAAACGCCGAATTTAGCCGCAATGGAACTGTATGTTACACATCGATTTATGCGGTTATGCCAAGCAAGGTTGCTTGTCTGTTAGCATTTACAACTCTACACAAAAGCCGCTGCTGTCGGTCGTTATGTGAAGGTCGGTCGGCCACTGCGGTGTCCATGGTGAGAGGTAACGCCTGAAATTTGGTATTCTCGGCAAATTCTTCACACTGTGAATGTCGGAATATTGAATTCCCTAATTATTTCCGTTATTTCCGTCTAACTAGAGTTACCATTCCGTGTTCAAAGCCTGTCAATTTCCATCTGCAGCTATAATCACGCCGTACACCTTTCCACATGAATCACCTGAATACAAATGATGGCTCCCCCAATGCACTACCTTTTTATACACTATGTACGTGATACTACCGCCATCTGAATATGTGCATATCGTTATTCTATGACTTATGTCACCTCAGTGTATGGTCACTGTATGTAGGCCTGTTTACCTACGCAGGGGGCATTGACTGTAGCCGCTCACAGTTCAAGAGAAAACGCCGTTTACGACACTTATTTACGTTGATCACATTGCTGCACGGAATATGTAGAGAAGTCCGATTTTATGTAATACTTCGTTTGATGTTATTACAAATATATTTTGATAATCGGTCCTAAGAAATTCGTCGGTGGAGCAGGAGTTGGACACCGTTAGACTCCTCTTAAGCTGCACTTTATTAGTTGTTAAAATTTTCATGGCTGCTGATAAATTATCGAAAAACGTGTAGTCCTCAAATGAGCCAAAGTAAGTGACTTTAAATCTTTGTGATGATTATTCCTCTTTTTCGTATCGATTAAGTGAACTGAGTTGTTGGTCTGCAAAAGAGACTTTCACACTACTTTCATCACTACGGTCCATCATCCCACATAAGTGTCAACGCCCGTGAGAACCTGCCGGCCGGCGTGGCCGTGCGGTTCTATGCGCTACAGTCTGGAACCGAGCGTCCGCTACGGTCGCAGGTTCGAATCCTGCCTCGGGCATGGATGTGTGTGATGTCCTTAGGTTAGTTAGGTTTAATTAATTCTAAGTGCTAGGCGACTGATGACCTCAGAAGTTAAGTTGCACAGTGCTCAGAGCCATTTGAACCATTTTTGAGAACCTGAACACACAGGACTCGGGAGAGGAGGTCCTAACTAATTTCGGCGTTATCACTGCATCTCGCTATTATAGGTTTCATTCTGAAGGTGTTACATAAAACCGCTGGTATGCGAAGTCCCAGTAAATACTGAAGAGGAACTGGTTGGAAGAATTTTGGCCTTGTCTCGATTATACAACAGATATCAGGAGTATTTTGCAGACTGTAGGAAAGTCTTACTTGCCGTTGTAACGCCTACATTAAGATTGGTGGTCGTGACTTTGAACAATTGCTATGATCCTGAATCGTTGCTGTAAGGTGTAATATTCTGAGATGCCAAGTCCTCTTGGCTTGTCCCCTTTCATAACTTATCATCCACACGAGCTGTTTTCGATGAGAGCGATTCAGTTAAACAAATGACATAACAAGTGATCGGGTACCCAATGATTTAACTTCTTATTGCCCTGAAGGCACTGGCTTCATTTCCGTATATTTTTCTGGGGTCTGTTTTGTGACCACTCTGCGCAGTCATAGCACACTGGACAACCAGTTTTCACGTGCCGGGTGAACTCCTTTAAGGATGCTGGTCGTTGACTTTGATCTGGAGTCGGGGGAAGGCAGCCCAAGGATGTCCTACCGCGGCAGCCAGCAAGGGCCAGCCGGTAGCTTTTGTGTCGCCAGGTATAAGGACCACGTGGCTTTCAGAGCCGGTGGGGCAAGCGCCTCCCCGCCACCTTTTTGCATTTTGCTTGCAGAGTGTGAAGGCACCTGTGTCCGACTGTATCGTGAAGGGCTTCCTAGAACTGCACATCTGGCACAGTGGGGTGTGTGACTCAGTGGCTCCTACGTAGACAGGGCGATCTGCTTATTCAGTTGCGTGTCCAGACGCCTGTGGCTTACCGAGTGCGCAAAAAGCGAATGAGCGGACTAGAGGGCAATTAGTGACGCTTGCTGAAGTAACAGCGCGCCGCTAAATTTTGGCGGCAAGCATGTCGATTGAGGGAGGATTTGGCGACTTGTTTTGGAGGGGTTGTTGAGCTGCGATTTGTGAGCAAGTGATAGGTGTTAAGGTTCACGGCCGCCCACTATTGGTAGTCTTGTGTCTTGGCGGGAACGACGCGCACTAATCCTTTGGAGTTCCTATGCAGAGAGGGACTTTTACGGGGGACTCTAATCTGCACCGGCGGAGAGCTTGGACGTGGAGTATGGACCGGTACCCCGGTCGAGTTAGAATTGTCTCGGTAACCCGAGCAGAGTCTCGTGAATTCTGACCCGGACAGCCGGTCGGAATAACTTACAGTTCGGAGACGTGATTCATGGCGGTACATCAACAGAGTTCCGCGGCTCGAGACGGAGGTGAGCATCCCTGACAGCAGCCTGCAGGCCATCTCGACGCTGTTAGCTGCCTGCTACGCGTCGAGATCGGTGACTCTTGGTGTGTTACCAGCAGTCGGCACTTAGACGAGTTATCCTGACGCCCCCACCTGAGTGCACGTGCGCGTTGTGGATGCAACAGACCTTATTTTCAAGTTGACTCTATTAGTTTGCTTTGTTACTCAATCACTATTCCGTAATAGTGGTACTTCAGTCAGTGAGGAATTATCGTCTTTCTCGCAATAGACGATAGGAAACTGTAGTCACCTGTTAGGTTCCCACTTCAACATTGTTAACTGACCATTCGTAGATACCATTTGTATTTGTTCGTGTATTTACGTATATGCCCGTGTTTTTATATTTACATGTTTTTAGTTAATAAATCTCATGGTTACAATGTAACCCACTACCATTTCCGTAGCAAAGGAACCACATTTACTTTCATGTCCTTAATCACATAATGGTATAAGGCTCATCAACTTCGCCACAGCCAGAAACATGAATATAGTCAGTACATCATTTCCCCATAAAGATATACAAAAGCAACGCGGACATCACCGGATGGGATAACCAGGAACCAAACAGAGATTGTGTTGAAAGAGAAAAAACATAAAAGGGCAGTAACAGATGTTAGGATAATGAAAGGCGCTAATGTAGGATCAGACCACTCTCTTCTGCTAATAAACATGAAAAAAAACCATTACCAAAACAACCAAGTAAGAGCAGCAGTGGCAAAATAACCCAACAAGAAGAGGAGGTGAATAAACAGTTGAAGATTAAGCTTAGAAATAGATTCACAAAGGTAGAGAATGAAAGCAACAGGAAAGAAGGTGAAGATGTCAACACGAAATGAAACAATAAAGGAGACACCACAGGAACTACTAGGAGATAACATTAAGAGCAATATCAAGCGCAAACCATAGTTCACTGAAACATGTAGAAAAGCAGTTCAGGACAGGAAGGTAGTCGGACAGGCAAATATGAGCATTAACAAATTTGAAAACTAAATAAAATACCGGACAGGCACGAGAGAAATGAAGAGAACGATCAGGTGAGAGAAAACGTAATTCATAAATAAACAGATAGAGAAGGTAGAGGAGGACTATAGCAAGAACAATAACAAACAGTTTTACGGGACTATGAGAAGCTATAGAAGGGAGTACAGAGCTGTGATGATGAAGGATGAGAATGGAGAACTGAGGATTACAAATCAAGGGAATCTAGAGAACCGGAGGAGATACTTCAAAGAACAGCTGAACACCCAGATAGACAGCTACGACAACGAAAACAAAGCAGAAAACGACCTCAACGTATAACCGTTAGTCGAAGTGCCAACTCTGATGGAGGTGAAAGAGGCAATAAGAAGACTGAAAAATGGGAGGACCCCAGGGATAGAAATGACGTTAGCAGACCTCAACCATAAAGGGGGGACAAGACATATGAATGGTTGGCCGAATTGATAACAGAGTCGTGGAGGAAAGAATTAATACCGGAGGAATGGAAAACCGCTACTGTATGTCCCATATACAAGAAGGTGGACAAAATGTTGACACGGTACTATACACGGATATCTCTACTGTGTACGTGCTATAAAATAATATCAAAAATTATACTGAACAAGTTCAACCCATTCACTGAAGTAATATTACATGCAGAACAAGCCGGGTCGAAGAAACGGTAAATCAACAACCGTGCAAATATTCAGACTAAGACAAATACTGGATAAGAACTGGGAGCACAATCAGGATTCCTTCTGCATGTTTATAGACTTCAACAAAGCACATGGCAGCGTAATGAGAGAGGAGATGTGGAGGATAATGGCAAGGTGTGCGATACGGGACAATCTGATAAGGCTAACTGAAATGTCTGCGATGGAATCAAAGTGTAAGTACAGGGGTAGTTTTCAGAAAAATTTTAAGTAAAAACAGGAGTGAGACAGGGGGATATTACCACCAACCTCTTCAGATTCGCACTCAGCAACACCCTAAGGACAGTAACAACATAAGAATTTGCAGGAGTCACAGTAGGGAAAAAGATAAATGTTCTGGATTTCGCGGATGATATTGTGGTGATAGGAAAGAGCATGCAAGACCTGGAGGGAATGGGAACTGTACTGATGGAAGAAGTTAAAAAAGTAGGTTTAAGTATAAGTGAATGTAAAACGAAGTTCATGGTAATAGGAAGAAGATCTCAGTCAGGACGAAACCATCTAACAATTAGGAACCTAACAATACTGAAGAGAGACACATTCACGTAGCACGGTGTCGGCACCAGCCAACAAAATTTTATAATACAAGAGATAGAATTCAAGCCGGGAGAAGATGTCTAGGAGCTATACATAAGATTTAAGTTACTATTCAGGCAGGCAAAAATAAGAATGTATCAGACCATCATCAAACTGATTTTGTGCTACGCAAGCGACACATGGACCCTGGATGAGACCGATGACCTCGCCGTCTGGTCTTCTTCCCCGAAACAACCAACCAACATGGACCCTGAAAAAGAAACCTCTTCACTTTTGAAAATAAAGTGCTGAGAAAATTATATATATCAGTGAAAGAAAATAAACAGTCGAGAACAAGGAAAAACACAGAACTCAAACAGTTATACACACGACGTAACATTAAAGGGAATGTGAAAACTAAAAGACTCAGGTGGTACGGACATGTGAGGAGAAAAGAGGGGGACACGGTAACAAAGGTAGTAATGGATGGAGAAGTCGAAGGCTCTGAGCACTATGGGACTTAACATCTATGGTCATCAGTCCCCTAGAACTTAGAACTACTTAAACCTAACTAACCTAAGGACATCACACAACACCCAGCCATCACGAGGCAGAGAAAATCCCCTGACCCCGCCGGGAATCGAACCCGGGAACCCGGGCGTGGGAAGCGAGAACGCTACCGCACGACCACGAGATGCGGGCGAGAAGTCGAAGGAAGGAGACTATCAGGACGGCCGAGAACGAGATGGAAGGATTATACTATGGGAGACATGCAGATACTGGATCTGAACTTGCGACTGTCAGGAAGGTGTGGAAGGCTGGACAGAGTGAGGGCAAAGACCGGCTGCGGTTTGTGTGGCCAGTATAGGTAAGTAAAGAAAGGTTCGGATTTTCGTTCTTCTGAATGAATGTAACATTCAAATAGTATTTTCGGAAAATATTCTCACGAAGTATCTGTTTTTTATTTAATAAAAGATAAAAAATAATTAAATTTCAATGTTCGGTCACATGACTGAATAGGCTCTGTTTTTGGCTCAAGCTCTGGTGACGTTACAAGCTAGAGGTAAGACGAAGCTCTATGTGTGTTATAGGAGTTTTAGTCGAATTTACTGGTGTTTTTCCGTACTTTTTCTGCAAATAGTTTAGTTATTGCTGATGTAAATGTCGTGTGACTAGGGCCTCCCGTCGGGTAGACCGTTCGCCGGGTGTAAGTCTTTCGATTTGACGCCACTTCGGCGACTTGTGCGTCGATGGGGATGAAATGATGATGATTAGGACAACACAATACCCAGTCCCTGAGCGGAGAAAATCTCCGACCCAGCCGGGAATCGAACCCAGGCCCTTAGGATTGACATTCTGTCGCGCTGACCATATTTTTTTTTTAAATCTCATTTTGTTCGTTTTTTTCGTTCGTTGCATCTGCTCGGGGCGGATGTACAAGTCACCAGTTTCAGTTCGTCGTTGATCCATAAACTCAGTTTTTTTTACTACAGAGGGCAGCTAACCCTCTGACCGAACACGTTGAGCTGCCATGCCGGCATTATACTATGGGAGACATACAACTTTAGAGCAAAAATGAAAAGGAATTTTGTGGAGGCTGGTAGTGGAAACCTTCCGAAGGTTGATGCTTTTATGGTCTCCTCGTTCTCCAAGAACAACGCAGGTTAACTCAGATTTTTATGTTCAGAAATTAAGAAACGTGAAAACTACGTTGCATGGCGACTGGGACGGAAGTGCTAAGACACGGCAAAAAGTCGGAGAATTGTTTCAAAACTGGGGAAATCTGGAATTGGATTATTTACTTGAACCGTGTTGACAAGATTTTCCAGAGCAATTGCGCTATGAAACACGATGGAACCTTTTTCATTCAAAAGATAATTCTGATTGTTATTTTATCGTGGTTAGACCTTGTGAACTCCGCAGCCGTTAATGGTAGTTGATGAATGGCGCAACCAGTCACAAATACTTGTAAATGTTAAAGTGGCACTAAATACTCGAATATTTTTGTGCAGTGCGGAGCAGACGAGATACTGTTGATCAAAACATCTATGTTATGAAAATTAGCCATCTGAAGATGGGCATGGTAACCCGAAACCGGTTATGACACTAAAATAAAACATTTAAGAACTATTTGTAGCTGGTTGCGTCGTTCATCAACTATTCCGATTGTTAATTGTTGTGGTTGTTGCGAGAACTACTATTGTTTTTCAGGTACCTATTTTCTCAATTTTCAGGTTTTCAGGCAGTGTAATAACATTTGTGAGGAACTGCAAAGCACTGTTATGTTAGTTATCAGGAGATTTACATACTGCGGTTTTTTTGTTCCTCCAGGTCCTTAATTTAAACCACTGTAAAATGGTATCTATAAAATATGCAGTATCTATAAAGTATGCAGTTGACGCAGCAGAACCTTAAAGTATCTGCTGTTATACTGCATATTTAACTGCTGCTGAAACACCATGATTTAAAAGTACTTCAGCAGGGCCAACTTCCTTTTTATTATAATGCTCTGTCTTATTACAGTTCCTCGTGGGTTGCAATCAGTGCTCAATTCCTCTCTTTGTCGAAATCATACATCTTTAGAACAGGCTAGAATTGGAAAATTATTGTTTTCAACGATGAATGAAACTAATAAATGAAAATACATAATGAAGTATAATATCATTTAGAATGTGAAGCTCTTATATAACCGTATTATGAAGTAAGTAAACTGAAGAAGACGGTAGTATTAAGCGGAAAAATAGGTTTGCTCCAAATGAGGACTCATCTTGCTAACATTGCATTAGAACACCAGCACACTATCTATTACGATGCAGGTGACAACGTGTTGAGAGCGTGTGTTTACTTACAGCATTATGATCCTCATAGAAGTAAACACACGTAGTGACCACTATCTGATATGGATCTCTACGAGCCAGTTACAGCTACGTTTTACGCATCTTCTCATCCTCTGGAACACTCAAAATCAGTTTTTATGGAGTTTTTATACTTTTATTTGTACAGTGTGGTACTACACAGCGTTTGTCACCCAGTTTCCGGAACGAAAACTCCAACACAAGGTATCACTGTGAATGAACTTCACGAGAGTACGAGCAGCGTGCCGGCCAGTGACGTCACAGGCACCACGTGACTCAAGTGGAGCGTTTTAGTGGCCTTTCAAAGTGTCTGAATTTCATTTTCATTTTCTCTTAACACTGAAATGCAAGAAAAAAAGCATATTATGAGCACAAAAGGACGTAATTAACGATTTCAGACGATTTCCAGAAAACAGTCAAATACCCTGTTCTTTTTTCATGATTTTTCCTACCTTGTGAAACGCCCCCTTAGAAAAATTAGTGAATTACTGTGCTGGTAAACCCCTTACGTTATTTGATTTTCAAACAGCTGAGCAGAACTGAACGTACTCACACATTTCGCTCTTTACTTCTTCTGATCAACACTAAACTGACACACAATATTTTTAGCGCAACGCAATCTGACTTTCAAAAATCCCTGCAAAAGAATGGCCCTGACTAACATTAACCTATACCTTTCACAAATCACTTACCTCACAAAAACTTTCGTTACTCGAACTACTGCAATACAGCGAGCGCCACAACTGCCAGCTAAATAAAAGATTCAAACTACTGAAGGCACTAACTACTGATAGGCATAGTTAGCAAAATGAAAGATTTTGATAGAGAACATACAATGTATTTACCTTAATAGTGTTCAAAGGTCATAATATATAGCAGTTCATGACATCCAGCCTTACAAATTTACTGTCTCTGTCCAAAACTCCGCCATCTCACTCCCCACATCCACCACTGCTGGCGGCTCACCTCCAACTGCGCAACGCTACCCGCTGTTAACAGCCAACAGCCCAACACTACAATAGAGAATTTTTCAACAATGCCACCCAGCCACAGACTGCACACAGCACAGCCAGTGATTTTCATACAGAGCGCTACGTGGCAGTGGCGTTACCATTATAAGAACCTAAACAGTTGTGAAGGCTGCCTCGCCTTTTCTCATATGTTTGAAGTCAATAGAGGGATTCTGAATTCTATTGCACTGTCTCTGTTACTTGTATCTAGTCGTTCACCCTGATCCTAACAGACCTCAGGCAAGCCACTGCTGAAACACCTGCAATAGGTTGATACTTTCGATGGTGAAAGGTCAAAGAGACAGGCATTTTTTTGTAGGTAAGCCCTAATTTTTCTGAAAAATAGCATGAAGTAGCGACAGATTTTCAGATATACTTGTCATCATAGACTGGAATCAACCACCCTATTTCCCCACTAATTAAGTTTTCTTATTAAAGGATCATACCCCACCTTGTTTAGTTATTAATCTCGTCACGAGTGGTGACGAAATAACACCATAAATCTCCAGGGCGCAGCTGTACTGGGGGTCGGTAACAATTTAATGATGAGAAATTACTCGGCAGTTGGGATCAATTCATTGGTACTACCTACCGGAGGGCGAGTACACGGCCTTAAATTTTTGTATGACTCGTCTGAATAAGAGGGACTTGGTCATGAACGGTTGCGCTGGGCCTTTACAGAAGCATGTGTCAATCATGAGACGGATTAATTCAACACAGACTGATCACTGAATTAAATAAACAAATTAATAAATGGATTGAAAGCATGAAAGGAAAAATTTCAAGGATATAATACCGTGGGGTGATAACCTGGCTACAACCAAAGGATTTATCTTGGCTTTAAAAATGTTAGACTTCGCAGAGCAGTCACATGCAGCAACGAATGCTGTGCATCAATTCACTTAAGCTGCATCAAAATCCAGAAGTTCATCAGATGCACACAAGTCTTTATTCAGTAACAAAATCCACATTTGCAGATTTTTCAGTCACAGACAGCCCCACTAAGTGTCCAAGCCCACTAGCACTCCGAGTCCCAAAATATTTTTAAGTCCCAGGCTGGTGCAAGTCGAAATATTTCTAACTGTCGAGGAACATTTAATCCGAAACTACTCTTTGGCCGCACAAACCTGACCAAAGCCATCTCACCGACTAAGAGACGAAGACAAAAGGACATCGAATCCTTTTTTACCTGCCTACTTAAAAACTTGGTCATGTGACCAATTGCTCTACTCAGGGTTGCAAGTTGCAAATTGATCACCATTCATAAGGTTTCCTGTAGTACATTTATACATTTTAAACCTATGTGACGTACGCTTTTACTTGATATACAGTCTGATATTGTATTTTATACACATGTAAGGATTCAGGGAGGTTTCAGGGAGACCATTAGGGAACGATTGACAAGAATGGGGGAAAGAAATGCAGTAGAAGAAGAATGGGTAGCTTCGAGAGACGAATTAGTGAAGGCAACAGAGGTTCAAGTAGGTAAAAAGACAAGGACTAATAGAAATCCTTGGGTAACAGAAGATATATTGAATTTAATTGATGAAAGGAGAAAATACAAAAATGCAGTAAATGAAGCAGGCAAAAAGGAATACAAACGTCTCAAAAATGAGATCGACAGGAAGTGCAAAATGGCTAAGCAGGGATGGCTAGAGGACAAATGTTAGGATGTAGAGGCGTATATCACTAGGGGTAAGATAGATACTGCCTACAGAAAAATTAAAGAGAGCTGTGGAGAAAAGAGAACCACTTGTATGAATATCAAGTGCTGAGATGGAAACCCAGTACTAAGCAAAGAAGGGGAAGCAGAAACGTGGAAGAAGTATATAGAGGGTCTATACAAGGGCTATATTCTCGAGGACAATATTATGGAAATGAAAGGGGATGTAGATGAAGATGAAATGGGAGATATGATACTACGTGAAGAGTTTGACAGAGCACTGAAAGACCTAAGTCGAAACAAGGCCCCAGGAGTAGACAACATCCCATTAGAACTACTGATAACTTTGGGAGAGGCATCCGTGACAAAACGCTACCATCTGGTGAGCAAGATGCATAAGACAGGCGAAATGGTTCAAATGGTTCTGAGCACTATGGGACTTAACATCTGTGGTCATCAGTCCCGTAGAACTTAGAACTACTTAAACCTAACTAACCTAAGGACATCACACACATCCATGCCCGAGGAAGGATTCGAACCTGCGACCGTAGCAGTCGCGCGGTTCCGGACTGCGCGCCTAGAACCGCTAGACCACCGCGGCCGGCACAAGCGAAATACCCTCAGATTTAAAGAAGAATATAATAACTTCAACCCCAAAGAAAGCAGGTGTTGACAGATGTGAAAATTACCGAACTATCAGTTTAATAAGCCACGGCTGCAAAATAATAACACGAATTCTTTACATACGAATGGAAAAACTGGTAGAAGCCGACCTCGGGGGAGATCAGTTTGGATTCCGTAGAAATGTTGGAAGATGTGAGGCAATATTGACCCTACGACTTATCTTAGAAGATAGATTAAGGAAAAACATACCTACATTTCTAGCATTTCTAAACTTAGAGAAAGCTTTTGACAATGTTGACTGGAATACTCTCCTTCAAATTCTGAAGGTGGCAGGGGTCAAATACAGGGAGCGAAAGGCTATTTACAATTTGTACACAAACCAGATGGCAGTTATAACAGTAGGGAAGCATGAATGGGAACCAGTGGTTGGGAAGGGAGTGAGACAGGGTTGTAGCCTGTAGTAGTAAATGAGTTTTGCTATTTGGGGAACAAAATAATTGATGATGGTCGAAGTGGAGAGGATATAAAATGTAGACTGGCAATGGCAAGGAATGCGTTTCTGAAGAAGAGAAAGTTGTTAATCTCGAGTATAGATTTAAGTGTCAGGAAGTCGTTCCTGAAAGTATTTGTATGGAGTGTAGCCATGTATGGAAGTGAAACATGGTGAATAGTTTGGACAGCAAGAGAATAGAAGCTTTCGAAATGTGGTGCTACAGAAGAATGTTGGAGGTTAGATGGGTAGATCACATAACTAACTAAGAGGTATTGAATAGAATTGGGGAGAAGAGAAATCTGTGGCACAGCTTGACTAGAAGAAGGGATCGGTTGGTAGGACATGTTCTGAGGCATCAAGGGATCACCTATTTAATACTGGAGGGCAGCGTGGAGGTTAAAAGTTGTAGAGGGAGACCAAGAGCTGAATATAGTAAGCAGATTCAGAAGGCTGTAGGTTGCAGTAGGTACTGGGAGATGAAGATGCTTGCACAGTATAGAGTAGCATGGAGAGCTGCATCAAACCAGTCTGTGGACTGAAGACCACAACAACAACAACATGTAAGGATTATGGGTTGGGACGCCGCTGTCTCATGCGAGCACGCGAGCGCCAGCTGGTGCTAACGTGGAAGGCTGGCCGACTACTGTCGCCGACCATTGTGTAAGTATGAGCCAGCCGCAGAGCGCATTCACGCACGCAGCAGTCAAGCCGCGTCGCTGGCAGCCTTCACAGGCGGAACTGTTTTAAATGCGTTGGTTTCGACACGGAATTTATGTCTTTTTCGGCTCTCAATGGCATCTTGACAAATCCGTATTTATTCGTGGTAGTACCCGAGACTATTACACAGGGTCGGCATAGTGAGCGCGTTATTATAACTGTTCTTATGGAATTAAAGTGGTGAAGGTTAATAACTCTATGTTCACATATTTCTGTACCTCATGGATCCAATGCCTGCATAATGCCGACAACCAGCGCAGGAGGTCCTCAGCCGAGGATACAAAACCCATAACGACCTTATACGATCACTGTGGAAAAGAAAATCGCAACGCCCGAAAATTATTAATGCAGAGTAATGCTATTTCGGGAACAGATTTGTCTAGGTGACATATACAAGTGATCAACAGTGCAAGATCAGAGGTTAATGCAAGTGCTAGATAAGCCATTGCAACTGTGAAATGCTGGTACATTAAAAACTGGTGTAACCACCCGAATGTTGGATGCAATAACGCACACATGGATGCATTGCGTTGTACAGGTGCCGGATGTCAGTTTTTCGGGTGGAGTTCCATGTCTGTTGCACTTGGTCGGTCAGTTAATGCTGGTTATGGATGACGCTGAAGTTGTACTCCGATGATGTACCAGGTGTGCTCGAATGAAGGCAGATCTGGTTATCAAACAGGCCAAAGGAACATGCCGACACTCTGTAGAGCATGTTGGGTTACAGCATCGGTATGTGGACGAGAGTCATCGTGTTGGAAAACACCCCTTGGACCGCTGAATGGCAGCACAATGTGTCGAATCACCAGAGTGACGTGCAGATTTGCAGTCAGGTTGCGTGGGATAACTACGAGAGTGCTCTTGTTGTCATACAAAACTGCACCGCAGACCATAACTCCTGGTGTACGTCCGGTATGGGTCCGTTCCATCTAGAAGGCAGACAAGATGGTTGCAAGCCCTCAGATGGCTCCTTATAACCAACACTGGCGTCGAGGAAGAACCAGCTTTTATCAGGAAACACGACAGACCTGCACCCTGCCCTCCAATGAGCTTTCGCTTGACTACTGAATTCGCAAGTGGGGTGGTTGGTTCGTTGGTTGGTTTGGTGGAGGGGACCAAACAGCGAGGTCATCGGTCCCATCGGATGAAGGAAGGCTGGGGAAGGGAATCGGCCATGCCGTTTCAGAGGAACCATCGCGGTATTTGCCTGAAGCGATTTCGGGAAGTCACAATGGCGTGGTTTGAAGCCAGTGGAATGCGCGGTAGATGGCGTCTGGCTCGGCGCTGTCCTTGAAGAGGCCGATTTGTTGTGGTACCAACTGCTGTTCCAGCTGCTGCTGCAGATGCAGCACGATGCGCCGAGCCATATGCCGAACACGGAGGTTTTCCCTCTCTGTAGTGTCACATGGCCGCCCGGAGCCCATCTGCTGCAGATGCAATACGATGCGCCGAGCCATCCGCTGGACGCGATGCTCTTCGCTCTCGTGGACACGTGGCCGTCCGGAGTTCGGTCTTCATGCGACTGTATATTTTCGTGACCACCGCTGCCAGCAACCAAGTACAGTGGCTACATTCCTGCCAAGTCTTCTTGTCTTAGCCCTATTACACGACCTCGTTCGTTCGCAGTCAGGTGCCGATAATTGCGGTTTTGTCACCTTGAAGGAATTCTTGACCGATACCAACCGATACCGAGGAAAAATGGCTGTGTTAAGGTCCACTTATGAGCCCTAATTTCTGCTACCTTATCTTCGTGGACCTTACGCGAAAAGTATGTTGGCGGCAATAAAATCGTTCTGGAGTCTAAATTTTCTCAGTAGTGCTCCTCGAAAAGAACGTCGTCTTATCTCCAGGAACTCCCATTTGAGTTCCGGAACCATCTCCGTAACACTTGCCCGCCGTTTACCTTAAGCGATTGAAAGAAACCACAGCATCCTGAACTCTGAATGGCTGGAGGGGCATTTGAATTCTAGTCCTCCCGAACGCAAAACACTGTAATACTCGTAACTATTGCGCTACTTCGCAAGGCGGAAGTCGCAATTGTGCCCAACAAGTGACGCAGGTCATCACTTTCTCGGTGTTATTGTTTCCTCCCTATTATCAGTAGTTTATAAATAACGTCTCATGCAACTCTTGTTTCCTTTCATTATCTGTCGTTATCGGTTCTTCATTGCAACAAGAAAAGTCGTCTCTGATTCGCACATAATGTTTCAGAAGGATATCCTTTTACGTTAAGAACTGATCCTGAACTTAAGCTTCATACTCTCCTCTTTGTACGAGATAAAGCATTTGAAGCTGTCAGGAAACGAAGTGCTAGCTTTATAGGATGTTTAGAGCCCGTCATTTGTTGCGCTTTACTGTTAGTTCTATAATTTCTCATCGGTTATTGGTCACTTACTGTCAGTTGTATAATTTCTCATCGTCATTAGTCACGCTAGTAGAATGTCTTAGACAAGTTTGTGAAACCATTTTTAATACATACGTGAGTGAACATGAAATAGCTGGGAGAGACTGTTAAGTTCCCTAGCGCTCTGTGCTATTCTTTGAACTGAAAAATTCCTTGTCTGAAGTAATAAGCAACGAGGACAAGATTTTTTTCTCTTCTGCGTTGATCGAATAGACACGCGTACTAGTCAGCAATCCAATTACCAGAT
The DNA here is from genome assembly GCF_023864345.2 of Schistocerca serialis cubense. Classification (NCBI taxonomy): domain Eukaryota; kingdom Metazoa; phylum Arthropoda; class Insecta; order Orthoptera; family Acrididae; genus Schistocerca; species Schistocerca serialis. The sequence continues at coordinate 633,392,177 of NC_064643.1, read as the reverse complement.
TCTTATTGTTGCCCTCCCGCCATATTTAATTTCGGAATTATACAAGGTTTTCTTAATCGTTATCAAGAGTAGAAATTGTAAACTGTTTATTCCTTGAGTATTGAACAAAAAATACAAAGTGGCTTAGGTTAGACTTTTACATTCAACATATCGTTCTGCGATATTCAAGACTGACTGGTAGAACACTTGCTGGAGAGGTGATCACCGAGGGTAGCATGCACGCGGTCCGGCTTTACAACCTGAGAAATGTCCCGCCAGTGTGTTCGTTATACTGGAGACCAGTTTCAATCTTTTCCGTATCTGTAATCAGCCCAACAAGGAACGAGCTGCTTAGCACACCCGTGGTCTCCAGCTGGCCATCGCCTTTCTGCTGAATCCGTTTCGAGTTTTAGTCTGCTCAAGAAGATTTGAGCTGCAGCTTCGTGGAGCCTCAAAGAATTAAGGCTACCGGATTATTTGTACGAATCTCTACGAGATCTTCAGCAGCGTCTCGTACAGGCACACTAGGGAAAGCAACCAGTACTGGGCACCATTCTGTGTAGAACAAACTGTCCACACTGTAAGAATTACTGGAGAAACTTTTATTCAGTATTTGGGATGAGAATTTTATAACCAGTGACCTTTCCAATTCAAATCAAAATGGTTCAAATGGCTCTGAGCACTATGGGACTTAACATCTGAGGTCATCAGTCCCCTAGAACTTAGAACTACTTAAACCTAACTAACCTAAGGACATCACACACATCCATGCCCGAGGCAGGATTCGAACCTGCGACCGTAGCGGTCGCGCGGTTCCAAACTGAAACGCCTAGAGCCGTTCGGCCACACTGGCCGGCTTCAGGTAAGGGATGGAAACAGTTTACCAAGAGAAATGACTTGAACACGAGGTTAGAAATACCAAACTTATTGTTGCAGAAGTTCTTTTTTGTCTAATGTCGGCAACAAATATCGTGAGGAATTTATTACTGCGGTCGAGTCATTACAAAATTTCCAATCACTACAATCCGTTCATCATAAGAATAAACCTTATGTAAACAAACAAAAACGCGATGATTGGTCAGAAGCCGTAGCACATGTACACTGGTGTCGTTACGCTCTTGGAAATGGGTCCTACTTATGTATTAGATATCTTATTAGTAAATTACGTTAAATGAAACTTTAACATATTCAAGTTGTGGGGCGGCGGTTAAGTTTGTAAAAACAATTAATAATTTGCTGTATAAACACTTGCAAGTTGAATCAGTTTCTGGCTTTTAGAATGTTGTTAATGCTGTCTTTCGCCGTTCTCAACACTGGCTCTCTATTTACTTTTTGGCACCCAGAAAGTGATTTAATAAAACATGGAACCAGTAATTAGAGATCCTAGTGCCCACTTTATCTGAGAATGTTATTTTAGCTGCAGCTTATAGCTCTGAGGAATTAGGAGATTGTCCGGGATTTCTAATCAAAAACGGTTTTCCAAAATAGTTGAGTATATTCTGAAATTCACTGATAAAAAACATAAGTATCCCTACAACCTAACAAACAGAGCAGTTCAGAGTCTAATGCGCTGATGCAACTATAAATGTCCGAATTAAATGTTAAAAAGAATGCTCGCCATAATTTGATGAAAATATTTCATCAAACGCCACGCTAAATATTTGGTAGAATGTCTGTCCCGCGACGGCACGTGAAAATACGACAATACGCAAACTGAATACCGATAATTAAAGTCAACCCAGAATTAACACTATACGGCATCCGAGGCTGTTTGTAGCAGTGACACTGATGCGACGCGACTCCCGACACAGATGGCGTGTCATTCAGCGTCTGGAGAGAACTGGGGCCTTTTTTCCTCACGCAGCGTTCTTATATATAAAGCCGCGGTGCGGACGGCTAAGGGAACGCCTGATCTTTTCGGCTCTCCCGAGTAGCCGCTGGGCTAGTAACGCACCACTTCAAGTTACATAATAATTTATAGCTTCTTTTGCTTATGGCCGATGAAGCTCTTAATTTAAACGTGCATTCAGCACACAGGTAAGTATTGATAATAAAATTTTGACGTGGCTAAGTTAAATATTTTGAGCGAGAGAATTAATTAAATTACACTGAACGCAGTAGATGAGCTCTGAACTGGCCCTTTTGAGATCCGCTATCGCTATAAATTTATAGGTATTCAAAAGTAACTTTACACATCTTCATAATCATAGCGGAGCTCCAACTTATTTAAATCTAAACATCCTAGCCTTATTTACTAGCCTACTTAATCTATCTTGCTTCCTTCAGTTTTGAGACGAAAACCACAAAATCATGAATTTCCACTAAAATCTTAATTTGTGAAATCCAAAGTACTGTTTTTATTAAATCATTATGAAAGATGAATCTAAATATAAATTTTGAAGTCTCTAGCTCTTTTCTGTTGCGCCAATGATTTTTTCAGAAAAACGTCCAAATTTCGAAAATGGCTGAAGTTAGCGAACTGATATTTAACACAAATTAATTTAGTATTATTCCTGACATGCTAGAAAAGTATTAGGTCATTTGCTTGATTTTTAAGGTATTGCGCAACATTTATGACGTCAGAGCTAGTTACAGAGTTACAGCAGACTGGCTGGCACACAATGGAAACTGATGTGAATTTACTACAGCGTGAGTAGGCTGCTTCCCTACAAAGTGTATTAACAGCCATCAACGTTTTTCTTAATCACGCATTAGCTACGTAGTTTTTATTTCGAAAATCGTGTACAGTCACAGCCTCTGCAGCGTTGTGCTCTGATTGTCGTGCTGTTAATGCGCAGTATAAAAATGGCTGAGGCTGCTTTCTGTTTCGTAGTCAAACACGCGCGTGAAACACGGTTAGAAAGTGCCGAGAAATAAGGTGTCCTTAATGTTTTTTCATAAATTTACGGAGGTAATCGGCTTTGTAGTTTTCCCAGCGTTATATACACTCCTGGAAATGGAAAAAAGAACACATTGACACCGGTGTGTCAGACCCACCATACTTGCTCCGGACACTGTGAGAGGGCTGTACAAGCAATGATCACACGCACGGCACAGCGGACACACCAGGAACCGCGGTGTTGGCCGTCGAATGGCGCTAGCTGCGCAGCATTTGTGCACCGCCGCCGTAAGTGTCAGCCAGTTTGCCGTGGCATACGGAGCTCCATTGCAGTCTTTAAGACTGGTAGCATGCCGCGACAGCGTGGACGTGAACCGTATGTGCAGTTGACGGACTTTGAGCGAGGGCGTATAGTGGGCATGCGGGAGGCCGGGTGGACGTACCGCCGAATTGCTCAACACGTGGGGTGTGAGGTCTCCACAGTACATCGATGTTGTCGCCAGTGGTCGGCGGAAGGTGCACGTGCCCGTCGACCTGGGACCGGACCGCAGCGACGCACGGATGCACGCCAAGACCGTAGGATCCTACGCAGTGCCGTAGGGGACCGCACCGCCACTTCCCAGCAAATTAGGGACACTGTTGCTCCTGGGGTATCGGCGAGGACCATTCGCAACCGTCTCCATGAAGCTGGGCTACGGTCCCGCACACCGTTAGGCCGTCTTCCGCTCACGCCCCAACATCGTGCAGCCCGCCTCCAGTGGTGTCGCGACAGGCGTGAATGGAGGGACGAATGGAGACGTGTCGTCTTCAGCGATGAGAGTCGCTTCTGCCTTGGTGCCAATGATGGTCGTATGCGTGCTTGGCGCCGTGCAGGTGAGCGCCACAATCAGGACTGCATACGACCGAGGCACACAGGGCCAACACCCGGCATCATGGTGTGGGGAGCGATCTCCTACACTGGCCGTACACCACTGGTGATCGTCGAGGGGACACTGAATAGTGCACGGTACATCTAAACCGTCATCGAACCCATCGTTCTACCATTCCTAGACCGGCAAGGGAACTTGCTGTTCCAACACGACAATGCACGTCCGCATGTATCCCGTGCCACCCAACGTGCTCTAGAAGGTGTAAGTCAACTACCCTGGCCAGCAAGATCTCCGGATCTGTCCCCCATTGAGCATGTTTGGGACTGGATGAAGCGTCGTCTCACGCGGTCTGCACGTCCAGCACGAACGCTGGTCCAACTGAGGCGCCAGGTGGAAATGGCATGGCAAGCCGTTCCACAGGACTACATCCAGCATCTCTACGATCGTCTCCATGGGAGAATAGCAGCCTGCATTGCTGCGAAAGGTGGATATACACTGTACTAGTGCCGACATTGTGCATGCTCTGTTGCCTGTGTCTATGTGCCTGTGGTTCTGTCAGTGTGATCATGTGATGTATCTGACCCCAGGAATGTGTCAATAAAGTTTCCCCTTCCTGGGACAATGAATTCACGGTGTTCTTATTTCAATTTCCAGGAGTGTACAATGCAGTTGAAAGATAAACACACATGAACGTGTAGCGCGGCCGGTAACGTAATTGAATGTGAACCAAATACGGTTATACGTGCGTTGGTTCAAATCTCCCCAGTATCATTTTTCTTCTTGTTCAATTTGAAACACCTACATCTCGTAATTACAAAACTCATCATTTTTTATGAATAACGGACGTCTTCTTATTTCTACTTCCATACTGGACGCGAAATTCCTGTTTCCATTTCAAATACAAATTCTTAATTATAGATATTTTGTGAAAGATTTCATATAAGTTGTTTAAATTAAGAAAAGATATCAATTTATTTTTTAAGGCAAAAATGAAAAACCAAATCCTCTTTATTTGGACTATGTTCATAGTTTTATACCACAGAGGTAGATAAGTTTCGTAGGAACATAAAAAAAAAATCTTTTTCACAGCATCGAGAACATGATGTAAATGCTGCATTTTTACATTTGGTACTGTGCTATTACAATATGAACCCAACATTACTGATCTGGAGCCAAGCTGCGGGATTTTGCCCGAGAAGTAACAAGACTGTTAAGGTGCCAGACGTACTGGAGCTGACGTACGCAGCTTTTTCAAACGGCACTGCAGAACCCTCGCGGGGTATAGAACGGCTCGTCATAAAAAAAGGAGAGAAAATGCTGCGCCTGGTTGGCTTTGTGGATACTGTTGTTAATAGGCTCGTTATCAACGTAGCAGGTTACACTTCCAGAACTCAAATGTTTTTCTCGGCTTCGGATAAGGAAAGAACTAAGAGGGTTGGGTTGTTTGAGGGAGAAGACCAAAACGGTTAGGTCATCGGTCTCATTGGACTAGGGAAGGACGGGGAAGGAAGTCGACCGTGCCCTTTCAGAGGTACCATCCCGGAATTTGCCTGGAGTGATTTAGGGAAATCACGGAAAACCTAAATCACGATGGCCGGACGCGGGATTGAACCGTCGTCCTCCGGAATGCGAGGCCAGTGTGCTAGCAACTGCGCCACCTCGCTCGGTAGCAGCTAAGAGATTGCCAGACGGCTGAATGCAAGCAATACCTTCAGTGGCTTCAGTATTTAACTACCGTTATATGGTGAAATCCTTCAATACTGGCTTACGTTACACACAGCTTATGCAGAAAAATTACCCTGTGGTTAAGTCAGGAATTTTCATCATTCTTGTTTTTAATTACAATAGTGCGTTAGCTAAAACCAATAACGCATTGCGGTTTTCATCTAATCGGCTAAGCAGCGTATTGTGCGAAATTTGCAGTATATTACTTCATTCTACTTAAAAATTAAATGGCATTCGAAGCTGTATTGCTCCTCTGCTCGTCTCATTTTATGTGTGAACTGCAGCTGGCCACGTCACTGCAGGCTAGCTGTACCAGCTGACCGGACAGTGCTGTCCAATTTAAATGCGCCGGTAAAGCTGTTGTCTCGTATTATCGCCAAGTCGATGTGCGCGTAACGCACAGCACAAAACGTACCCTTATTGTCGTATTCGAGACAGCTTGCCTGCAGTCCCCCCCCTTCCCCCCACCCCCCCCAAAAAAAAAAGTTCAGATGTGTGTGAATTCCTAAGGGATCAAACTGCTCAGATCATCGGTCCCGGGAGTTACACGCTACTTAAACTAGCTTAACATTAAGGACAACCGAGCGAGGTGGCGCAGTGGTTAGACAGTGGACTCGCATTCGGGAGGACGACGGTTCAATCCCGCGTCCGGCCATCCTGATTTAGGTTTTCCGTGATTTCCCTAAATCGCTCCAGGCAAATGCCGGGATGGTTCCTTTCAAAGGGCACGGCCGACTTCCTTCCCCGTCCTTCCCTAATCCGATGAGACCGATGACCTCGCTGTCTGGTCTCCTTCCCCAAACCAACCAACCAACCATTAAGGACAACACTCAAACCCATGGCCGAGGGAGGGCGATTAGTGACATGGCGCCTCTAACCGCGCGGCCACTCCGCGCAGCCTGCAGTCCCACGTGAAACTGAAATCCAATGAAGCACCAGCAAACGCGAAAGAATACGTAGTGCAATGTTTATATCACGTTAATTCTGACAATGAACGGATTGTAGTCAGTTCCGCAGCAAAGAATTACCATGAAACAGTAATACATGTAAGCCTTGGCTCTGTTCTACATCTACATCTACATTTATACTCCACAAGCCACCCAACGGTGTGTGGCGGAGGGCACTTTACGTGCCACTGTCATTACCTCCCTTTCTTGTTCCAGTCGTGTATGGTTTGCGGGAAAAACGACTGCCGGAAAGCCTCCGTGCGCGCTCTTATCTCTCTAATTTTACGTTAGTTATCTCCTCGGGAGGTAAAAGTAGGGGAAGCAATATATTCGACACTTCATCCAGAAACGCACCCTCTCGAAACCTGGACAGCAAACTATGACGCGATGCAGAACGCCTCTCTTGCCGAGTCTGCCACTTGAGTTTGCTTAACATCTCCGTAACGCTATCACGCTTACCAAATAATCCTGTGACGAAACGCGCCGCTCTTCTTTGGACCTTCTCTATCTCCTCTGTCAACCTGACCTGAGTGGCCCAGCGGTTCCAGGCGCTACAGAAACCTGGAATTACTGTCACGAGATGCACTAGAGTACCATTTGTAGGCTACGTTTTGTATCGTACAGTAAATTTTTTTAAAAGCTGACATTACTATGTCCTTTACCAGCAATAATGCCACCAAGTTGCTCTTCATATATAATGAGAAGCATCCAACTGACAAATTTATCAGATCTGTAGTATATAAAATACAACGTAAAATATGTCTGAGTTTTTATATAGGACAGACAGGGAGAGCATTTAAGACCCACTTTTGTGAACAGTTGCTCAACAAAGACATCGAGAACTCTTAAGTCAACGTTTGCAGGACACCACAAAACATAGAAACACACACTTTCTCCTCCATCCTTGCTTAACATGGAAATTTGACATGTACTTGACAAGGGCTACAAAAGTGAATCTTTTAGAAGAATTTGAAATGTATAAACTTTTTCAAATAAATTCAAACGATTTGCTGAGTGACCAACTTGCGTTAAGGAGCGGACACTATTTTGATAGCTTATCATCTCTTATAAAGTGTGAAAATCAGCCCATCCCTTTTACATATTAGAATTATTTGTTATGATTTTTCAAATTTATTTTATGCAACTTCTTTGTTTGCCTTGGTTATATTTTTTATATACAAGTTTGTTGCTGTTACTGCGACAGATACATAGATGTGATTCAGTTACTGTAAATTTTCGAACAGTGATTAAAATAAGCTCATACAATATATGAATTTCTGAACATGCCTTGGCATTATCCTCCTATGAAGAAGATATTGTCATCTGGCTAAACTAAGTACGTTTCCGTTATGTACATTTTATACTTCATATAAATATTTAGCCAAGGTCTAAAGATTTGGAACATCCCTAATTTTGTAGGCTTCTGAAGATGACAAATTAATTTGTTGAAACCGGCAAAACATAATAAAATTTATTTGCAACTGATGACTGAAATTCATCCTGTAAAAATATACAGCTGTCTTATCAACTTATTAGCCATACTAGTATAATCTGCAAATACGATAGTTTGCAGAATCGCTGGCTGTAGTGTACAAGTCCTGCCTGTGTGTAAGTTTCACCAGGTGAACTCCGCCTCATCTACTGTGCAGGTCGCTGGCCGCTGGGCAATGGCAACGCACCTCGCACCTACTCCGTTGTCCCCTCATATATCATGCCATCGGCACAAGTATCAGCCAAGTTATTTTGTGTGCACTGAACGCTGCCTCTTCCCCTGTCTCGAGCACCGAGTGGCGACATCTCTGTGCCCACGATTACTAACTTCTGTTGCCAGTCAGCTAAGAGGGACGCTCAATAAGTAATGCAACACATTGTAAGGGGTTCATTAGGGGCTCATTACTATTCGCTAGCGCACTTGAGCAGATGTAATTTCGATGGATTGCTCACTCTCTGCCTGCGATGTGGAATATCTATGCTACAACAGAATCGCAGGTCAGAGCAGTGTTGGCAGTGAGTCGAGTTTAGTAGCTCGCAGAGAGCAGGCGTGTTTTGTAGCTCGCACAGGGCACTTGAGTTCTGGAGTTCGGACAGGGTGGTGCAGCGGTTGACTTGCGTTGGGCCGGTCGTGCAGAACGATGGCGGTGCCTTAGCAATGTGGTTACAAAAACAAAACAAAAAAATTCAAAATATTGTTCTTTGCTGCCGCGCACATATGTTAATTGCCACAAGTGATTTAACCACAACTGTAATGTTAAAATTCCCATGTAATTACTTGAATAAATGTTTCGATAATATTTCAATAATAACTTTCGTTCTGAAGAAAACTTTTGCCAGTCATTTCCTGTGCATACTCATGTTGATTGAGCAAAAGAGAATCAGCTGCTTTCCTGCAAATGAAAATCTAGTGGCCAGCATTGCACTGGGCTGTGCCAAAAGTTTCTTATAGGAGCAGATATATAGATAGCGTTATCCGGCGACATCATTGTGAGGTAAGAATTTTTCAGTTTATTCAGGATGATTTCACAGGGCCATGACGCAGCGCTCCTGACGTCAAAACTTATTAATCTCGATATGCAGTCAGTCTTTAATGGAAGGTCACATTAAAACTTGAAATTTTATTATTGGAAAGAAATTTTTCTATTGGGAACTTAAACGAGATTTTTCTGTTGGGAGGTTACACTAAATGTGAATATCATAATTATTTTTCTGTTGGGAGGTTACAACATTCTTTTTCTGAAAGCAGATTGGTTTTACTCAGAATTCCAATACGCCACATTATTTCCCACCCTTTTGGCTACAAAACCAAGTTTTTCAGCGTAACCTCCGACCAGTCCGACGACCTTACGCCACCTTACTGGGAGAGCCTGGATGTCAGTACGTGTGTATTTTGCACCTTATACCTACTATTTGCAATGGTAGAAATGACACACGTAAGTAACGATCTGTCGTGAGTATGTAGTATAGATACATTCAAGTTCAAATCTGGCGCTCATTTGTAGTATTGAATGTAAAATTAAATTAAGATCATTGTAAGACATTTACAGGCAGATTGCAAAGACTGGTAGTAATCGGAATGGGCAAGGAATCTGCTGATGAGAACTGTAGTGCGTGTGAATCAATAAATGACAGACAATAAAAATATCGCTTTCGATATTCAGTATTAAATGTCAATTAGCCGATATATCAATTTTTTAAGTATATAGGAAACATATCGATATAATTTTGACGGAATGTCGATATTTGATATATTGATATGTTTTGCCACTCCGTAAAACGCCTTGCCCGATGACTCACCGTACTTTATTTCACTGCCAAGTCTCTGTAGAAATTCTGCGATGTTCTGGTTTTCCACCAAAAGAAACCCAATGACAGACAGCTCCCTGCTTGGAAGGCACCTCCGTTACAGACGCCAGTTTGATGTCTACGTATAGCACCACTACCTTTCGGAACTTCGTGAAAGTAAAGTGGCTGAAGCAGGAATATTCCACGATGTCCCACAATAAATTCCATATTTTTTTTTCAGCCGAAACTGGCCAAGAAGAGAATGTGTTGCATTACTCATTGAACGCCCTCGTACTTGTGCCTAGCAGAGAGTTGTGTCTATGCGACATTCGCTGATGCCTGAGCAGCGGTAAAACACTCTGGTAGTGTATGCCTTCCATGAATCGAGCCTCTCTCCAATACGTCCCTGGCACTATATCATCATGTACATATGCAAAACTACTGTGTAATTCGAGCATTAGTGTCAGAGGCTGGACACCACTCTGTCACTTTAACAACACTGCCAGTCAGATTAATATTGATATTTAGGTCATGATCTCTGTGTTCACCAGTACTACAATTGGTATGTTTGATCTATGACTTTTTACAGGAGGAGATTGTGGGCAGAATGTTCATATAATTCGACGTGTAGCCCTTAGAGAACTTGCACCCGACGCGCCGCAGTGGAGGCGACAGAACAGGGAGGAAGATGGTTTGCAGGCCATAAATGCTGTGTCCAGCGACCTGGCTGTGCGAATGATTCTAGGAAGCAGCACTCTGTGGATTATACCTGCAGAGGGACTTTGGGCCGTGGCAGCCCCCTCTCCTCACTTAGGGTTGGAGCAGGAGAGCACAAAAACATTTTATGTGGGCCAGGAGACGATAATTGCGAAGGTGGCCAGCTGCGGAAAGTGGATGGAGGAAGCTATTTAAGAGAGACTGCTCTAACCTGAGATTTTGTGCAAATGGTGGGACAGTTATAAAAGTCCAAGCATTCTCATGTTAGAAACAGGACTGATACGGACAGAATGGCTGGTGCATGATGGGTTTAGTGGAGGCAAGACTGTTACTACCTTGATGCCAGGAAGTCGCTAGGTTTTTACAGCGAGCGGCAAAAACATATATATCACGGGCACAATTGTACACAAAACCTTCTTTCAGAAACCGGAAATGATCAACCTGAGAGATTAAATCTCTCCATAAATGAGGGTCTGTGGTCCCGTCTAGGTAGACGCTGTTTGCCGAAACGCCCATGCTTACTATGAGAACGATGCCTCCCTAGTCTGAAATCTTCTTTTTTTCAGACGAGAAAGATTGTGAGTCTCTGATTGGCTTCTCTCAGTATATGAAAAGTAGAGGCTTGTTCCCCCAGCGTGGTAACCCTAGTGCTGTGTCTAGATTGGATACCAGGCCAACAGAACAATCAAGGGGGGGGGGGGGAGATTCAATGATCTGAGGATATTTCGAGTGGTTCGTACGACGTGGAGGTGGCTTTTCTTTATTTTTTATTTTTTTTTTATTTTGCTGATTTGGCTCCTGTACCGAGGCTTGGTGGAAAGTGTGATTTTTGCTTCTTGCCCTGGTGGAGAACATGATGTCTTTCCCTAGTGAATGAGACTTGTGGTCTGCAGCTTGTGGTGGACTAAGAGCCAGTGGCAATTTCCAACTTTACTGTCAGTGGAACTGCAAATCATCTCGACATATCGCGTGTCTCGAGGGTGAACTTGTCCGTCCTGAGTCGGCCGTCTGACAATTCCAGCGCGCACTGTCATGCCTGTGAGTCAAATTGTTTTGGTCAGACCAGTGAACAGGGGTACCTCACACTGATATCTGCCGGGATTTCAGGGCTCCGATAACGAAGTTCTCCTCGTTCTAATACTCGTAACGCCAGTCCGCGTACTTCGCAAATATTCGTGGACGCGTCAGAACATTACAGCTGCCGCAGCACGCCGCTCGTCGCCCACAGCGTGCCGTTTTCTGCTGCCGCCTGAATCAACATCTACATCTACATTTATCCTCCGCAAGCCACCCAACGGTGTGTGGCGGAGGGCACTTTACGTGCCACTGTCATTACCTCCCTTTCCTGTTCCAGTCGCGTATGGTTCCCGGAAAGAATGGCTGCCGGAAAGCCTCCGTGCGCGCTCGAATCTCTCTAATTTTACTTTCGTGATCTCCTCGGGAGGTATAAGTAGGGGGAAGCAATATAATCGATACCTCATCCAGAAACGCACCCTCTCGAAACCTGGACAGCAAGCTACACCGCGATGCTGAGTCTCACTTGCAGAATCTGCCACTTGAGTTTGCTAAACATCTCCGTAACGCAATCACGCTTACAAATAACCCTGTGACGAAACGCACCGCTCTTCTTTGGATCTTCTCTATCCCCTCTGTCAACCCGACCTGGTACGGGTCCCACACTGATGAGCAATAAAGTATAGGTCGAACGAGTGTTTTGTAAGCCACCTCCTTTGTTGATGGACTACAGTTTCTAAGGACTCTCCAAATGAATCTCAATCTGGCACCCGCCAGGAGAAAAGAGTAAAGTACTGCTGCACTGGCGTAGGAATGTTAAATGATGTTCACAGCTCCCTCTTCTCCGGAACCATAGTTTGTGGTGCACTTCGTCATAGTTGATTCCATTTGATTAGGATTGGGCCTCGCTTGGATTAATGTAAATGCAGTCAGATTGCATTGTAAAAGGGATTAATTCAGGGGGGAATTTGTTAAGTTTCCATCGCAGACAATGCTTTCCCAGTCAAGCACCATCCCTTTTCTGATTTGCCTTATCATTTTTTGTAAGATTTATCAGCTAGTTGTTATTATACAATTAAAAGGACGAATAAAAATTTGTCATTAACTCTGTAAACTTAAATACGCGACTTTTCTCATTCATACTCCCTCAACTATTCACCGTTTTTATTTATTTTTGGTAAAACATAAGTAAACCAGAAATTCAAGGTTCAATCTTATGAAATTAGTTAGTTTGATTATTAATTTGAGTTCTGAAAATGATCACAGACATAGGCCAGAAAAGTGCCATGAGTAAACTCACTAATTTCGTAAATAAAAAAATAAGGGTGTAGCTCACGATTTGAAGGTTATTGAGAAGATAATACTTTTCTTTATGTAAAGTCAATAACATTTAGCATTGCTGGGAGATATATTTATGAGTAAAGCAAATATGATTTGCAGAGTATCCATGTAGATGTAGATGTAGAAGGGGACAGACAAGCGTAGCGAACGCAGTCATTATAGTACATTTATGGCATCTGCTAAGTGCACTACCGATAAAACGCAGTCTTTGGTTCGCCTCCTCACAACATTTTATATGTGATTCTTCCAGTTTAAGTTGTTCGTAATTGTAATCCTTACGTTTTAGTTGAGTCGAAAATCTTTAAATTTGTGTTACTTATCGTGTAAGCGAAATTTAAAGTATTCCTTTTAGTGCTCACGTCGAAGCCTGAAACTTTTCATTGTTTAGAGTCAACTGTCACTTTTCGCACAATACAGATATCTGATACATATGATTTTGCGATTAGTTTTGATCTTACTAGACGTTAAACGACAACAGTCTAAGATGGCTGCTCATATTATCGCCTTACCGTTTGTGTGGATTAAGAACAGCAGAGGGCCCAAACAGTTCGTGCGAACGCCAGATACCGCATCTGCTTCACTCGATGACTTCCCGTAAATTGCTCCGAACTGCGACCTTCCTGACATCAAATCCAGTCTAACAACTGCGACGATACTCCATAGATAAGGTTCAAATGGCTCTGAGCACTATGGGACTTAACATCTGATGTCATCAGTCCCCTAGACTTAGAACTACTTAAAGCTAACTGACCTAAGGACATCACACACATCCATGCCCGAGACAGGATTCGAACCTGCGACCGTAGCAGCTGTTAACTTCCGGACTGAAGCGCCTAGAACCGCTCTGCCTCAGCGGCCGACCACATAGGTATGCAATTTGATTAGAAGCCTCTTGTGAGGAATGGTGTCAAAACCCTTCTGAAAACCTAGAAATATGGAATAAATTTGAGATCGTCGTGTGAGTAAAGACCCAAATTTGTTTCACAAGAATGATATTTTCCGAATCAGCACTGACTATGTGTCAATACACCTTTTTCTCCAGAGTATATCACAATGTTCGAAGACCGTGCATGTTCCGAAGTCCTACTGCCTCCATGGCGTCTAAATTGGAGTGTCTCGTGCGTTGGAAACTCACGATTGGGCAGCGTTGAAGTGCGTTGACTGCTGACGTCGCTATTCCTGGCACTCCTGTGCTCGACAGTCACGCTGGCTGGCGTCTGGTGTCACGCGACGCGCTGAACCCTGCCATTCGCCGCGTGTGTCCCGCCAAGACATCATCTGTGGCTAGTTCAGTTATCCGAGAGTGCATTTCTTTTGTGCGGGTGGTAATACACACTGCACTATGTGGCACACTTAACACGAACTACCCGATCAAAAACAGCATGTATAACAAGCTGATTTTTAACGGATTGTAACGTAATTACGCACTTATGAAAAACATTAAACATTTTTATTTTTAACTCCATAAGAAAAAGCAAATGCAAAGTATGTTTTTCTGATTGTAATAGACAGTTACGTAGAATCATTGTATTCTTTGCTCTCTATTCTTTATTGTTTCGTGACTGCTGTGGGTCTGCCTTCGACGGAAGCCACTTTATTAGCCTTACTGCCACCAGTTTCAGTAATACTTTGTGATCATCAGTTGCCTATTGACTTTATTTAACAAAGAAAACATGTTTAGGAACTTCAAGTGGAAAGCCAATTGTCGGCGAACGACAGGTAATGAAAGCAAACAACAGATCACTTTGCAGCGAAGTTTTGTCTTTTTGGCGAAAGTGGTACGAAAGCTTGAATCAAAGGACTCACTGTGGCCACTAGCTTTCCAGATCGTGTGCTCTACTATAAAAATAGTTGGACGAGTGTAAAATAGTTTCCGAACTTACTGATAATTGCAAAACTTAGCTGCAACTGATTTAGATAATCCAACATAATTAATGTTAACAATCCTAATAATCCATTTTGTATCAAAGAATGACGCACAATCACTAACTTCCTACGAGCATGGCAGGACTCTACTAGCTGTTAACACGGACGAAATTAGAGCACAATAGATAATCGAATGTAATGGAAATACCGACCTTTCTAAGTAGCTTCTCTCCAAAAAGTGGAATTTCTGATCAATAACTGCTTCTCATTGAATGAAGGACGTTATTGCGTACAAAAAGACTACGTACAATATTACCGAATACTACCACTGCGTTATGTATATTAAGAGTAATAGTTTCCTAGGTAAAGGAGGCGTAAACGGCTATTGACCGGAATCCTGAGAGAAGAGAAACAGCAGACGTAAGTCAGTGCCCAGCGACGGGACCTGCAGACAGTTTGAGAGAATTCCCACAAACGACGGTAAAGCTAATGAGGCATAACTGATGTTCTCATCCTGTCAACGCATCGATTGACAACAGGACAGACACGTCAGAGTGTCAAATCTCTGAGTGGGCGAAGAACTCGCTAATACGATACAGTGCTTGGTAAGACCATCAAAACTGACCAGTAATGTTTGGCTGTGACTGATAGGGTCTGCTGAATAAAATTTCACATAGCTTCCAATGTAGCTCGGAAATATACACGGTGGACAGTCGTGCAGTCTCACGTCATTAGTTTCACCGTAACCCAAAGACTGTCCAACAATGGATTGACTTTTGTAGGTCTTTTCATTTCGTATCCAATCCTTTTCGAATAACAAGTGTTGGACGCTCGTAGAAGCAGTGAAAAACTTCTTTGATGTACAGTATTGGGAAACAGTACGCAATCACCTTCAAGCAATGGTTATAGATGACTTAACGTTTATTAACTTATTACACAGAATGTACAGTCTACGTAGACATAACCAGCGAGATTTTCAGTTAGGAACGGCTTGTCTTGCACGACCACTTCAGTATCGTGTATAGTTTACTCTAGATGCACAGGTATAGATCATTTCTACAAATATACGTAGAGAAGATCATAAAAATCACGAATGCATTCCTGGGTGTGATAGTAGTCCACATTACGTCCACCGTCGTTCCCAATAGACAAGTAAAAAAAGGAAATGTGTGACTAGGGCCTCCCGTCGGGTAGACCGTTCGCCGGGTGCAAGTCTTTCGATTTGACACAACTTCGGCGCGCCGGCCGCAGTGGCCTTGCGGTTGCAGGCGCTGCAGTCTGGAACCGCGCGACCGCTACGGTTGCAGGTTCGAATCCTGCCTCGGGCATGGATGTGTGTGGTGTCCTCAGGTTAGTTAGGTTTACGTAGTTCTAAGTTCTAGGGGAACGACCTCCTCCTGCTGGTTGGCGGCCGTAGCCGCGAAGACTTAGAGCCAAAAATTGAGAGGGCCATATCAATCCTGAGTACATGGTGCCACACGGCCAAAATGAAGATCTCACCAACCAAGTCTACATACTTACTCCTGAAAGGACAATTAGTCAGGAATCCAACCGTAAGAATAGATGTCTCACCAGTTCTTCGACGCCATGAGGCGCGATACCTGGGAGTAGTCGTCGATGAGAGGTGGACTTATACATCACACATTGACACTGTCACGCAGAGATCACTAGAAACACTAAACAATCTAAAAGCTATTGGACATAAACGATTCCACCTGCCACCAGAACTAATCAAACTATAACAGCATTCCTACATCAATCGTAGGATATGGGTCAGGAGTCTGGGCCCACAGACTCACGAGGGTCATGCCTGCCATGGCTGTGAGTAGAGTGCAGCGAAACATGCTTCTCAGATCAGTAGGGGCATACGGAACAACCCCAGGGGGAGCGCTAACAGTACTAATGAGGCTCTGTCCGCTCGATATAAAGATCAGAGAGCAAGCGACGTGGTATTGGGTTAAAAAGGGAAACAGGGATAAGATAATTGATCTAATGATAATTGATCTAATGGGGATTCACGTGGGAAACAAAATGGAAATCAAACGCAGGGGGGAAGAACTCTGGCAAGAACAGTGGGACAATGAAGCAACTGGTCGCAGAACATACGAACTACTGCCCAATATCAGGGAGAGACTGCAACTAAAATACCTCACACCGTCACGAGGACTGCTGCACTTTCTCACAGGTCATGGACCGTACCCGGCATACCTATGCCGGTTCGGGAAACGGGCTACACCAGCGTGTGACTGTGGGGCCACACCAGGCACCCCGGAACACGTGGTGTATGAGTGCCACCTCTTCGACGACGTAGCGGCGCAATTACCACCTGCTCAGGCATGAGGACCATTTTTCAATCCTGAACAAATTAGCAAACGAGATGTCACTTAAAGTCATAAAGGAATTTCTGAGGAACAACGATTAAGACTTCATTGCAAGCGATCCGACTCCGTGCACTTGTCCCGTTCCGCCGACGCGTGGACTAGGCCAGCCGCCTCACGTTTGGAATCTGCCACGTCCGGGATTAGGGGGAGAGTGCGCCCTATTACCGATCCAGGCACTCACCGATTTTGACATTAGGTTAAATTAGGTTAGATGTAGGATACGCTAGGATAGCAACACTAGCATAGTACTGCAGCGATCAACAACTCCGGCCAGCCCGGTGCCAGGGGCACGTTCACCGGGATTAGCTCGGTGAACACGGCCAACATCGTAGGTTTATACAACGCTGGCACGTCTGTAACGCTGCAGGTAGAAGCGGATTAGCATAGGTAGAAATAGAACAACATAATCAAGACATAACAGTAGTGCCCATAGTGAGAGCAAAATAACTAACATAGAGTAAGCTGTAGTATTAACACTTAAATTGTATCAATTAGGACCCACTAATTGCATAAGGTGGTGGGTTGTTATGTATCATATATATTGAAGAATAAAGTTTTTTAAAAAAAAAATAGTTCTAGGGGACTGACGACCTCAATGTTAAGTCCCATAGTGCTCAGAGCCATCTGAACCATTTTAGAGCCACTTCGGTGACTTCCGCGTCGATGGGGATGAAATGATGAATAGGACAACACAACACCCAGTCCCTGAGCGGAGAAAATCTCCGACCCAGCCGGGAAACGAACCCGGGTCTTTAGGATTGACAGTCTGTCTCGCTGACCACTCACCTACCCGGGGCGGACAATAGACAAGTGATGTACCTCGTAAAGATATTCATACAAGCCAGCGTCTCCCTAAATCCCACATATGTTCACAGACTGATAAATATCGTCGTCAATCTGGCTACTGGTTGACAAAATTCGTGTAAAACTCCACGCCTAACTCTAAACGTGAGAGCAGGTGTATTATACTAATGGAAAGCACATATCTCTGACATCGTAGACGCGACAGCCCAATGGCTAAATGAGCTGGGTCGTTGTCTCATTAAGAAAAATGTTCAAATGTGTGTAAAATCTTATGGGACTTAACTGCTAAGGTCATCAGTCCCTAAGCTTACACACTACTTAACCTAAATTATCCTAAGGGCAAAAACACACACACCCATGCCCAAGGGAGGACTCGAACCTCCGCCGGGACCAGCTGTCTCATTAAGAATAACCTGCCGAGGTCAACAGCTAACCCAATGTGACATCCCAAAATACCTCGGAGTAAAGTTGGACCGTTCCCTCACCTTCAAAGACCACTCCACAGATACAAAAATGAAAGTCTATGACAGGAATACCATTATTAATAAGCTGACCGGCAACAACTGGGGAGCACATCCACAAGTCCTCCGCAAATCTGCCCTCTCTTTGTGCTTCTCCGCTGCGGAATATGCAGCACCTGTATGGCAAAACTTCAGCCATGCCAAACAGGTAAAACTGCTCTAAATGGAACAGGACGATTTGTAACCGGCTCCTTGCTGGCAACCCCTGTCAACAAAATCTATTACCTCGTGGGCGTAACACCTCCAGAAATCCGAAGGAGAACGGCAGCTGGAATAGAAAGAAAGAACCATAAGGCGGACCAAGGACACCTCCTGTTTGGAAGAGAACGTCAACCACCAAGGTTCAAATCCAGAAAAGGTTTCCTCCAAACAACGCAACCAATTCAGACAACACCTGCAAACAAACAGGATACAACTCTGGCATAGCTCATCATTAGAGAAATATTGGGACAATCCCAAAGAAGAACTTGCTGCAGGTCACCACCCATACGAGACATGGAAGATACTCAGTAGACTGAGAACTCTAGTATCTCTGTGTAAGATGGACATGAAGAAATGGGGATACATCTCAGGCGACGAACTGTGTAAGTGTGGTTAATCTTTAAGACCAGCAGCACTTACTAAACTGCAGGAAACTATCAGAATCTGTTTCCATGGACGACCTTGTTGTCGCCAATGATACGGCGGTCCGTGCAGCAGAATTCTGGGCAGCACATGGAATACTAATATGCACATATACTTTATAATCATTGGTATATATATATATATATATATATATATATATATATATATATATATATATATATATATATTCTTTTCTAGACACGTATAAATAAAATCAGCCTTAAACTAATAACAGTTTCTACTTTTGTATACGAAGTTATCGTGGACCTCTTACACTTCCATTCTGGAAATTTATTTGCAAACCCAAATTTTTCTTTGCCTTTTCTTTTCATGTCTTTTATAAGAATATTAATAAATAGAGTACACTAAGCATCATTTCATTTCATTTTGAATGTAAATAACTTAAAAACTGATAACAGGAAATTATAATAAAGTTTCCGCCTAGGGACCTGACCCCACGATCCTCGGATTCCCAGCCTGTAATATTCCCGCTGCGCCAACGCTGCCTAGAATCTAGCCTAACGTAAATACCTCATGCCTCGCCCGTCCCGCTCCAAGAAAGCCATTTCTTCTAAACGCTTGGTCATCTGGAGCGGTGCGGTCCCCTCGTGAGTGCATTTACGCAGCCTCCTTACCTATGAACCGAAGTACACCACTTGCTCTACCCACGACTGAGTACATGTGATCATTCAGTTTCATACTGCAGCATACTGTTACACCGAAGAGCGGCAGGACCGCGTTATACATCGTACAGCTAACAGCTCCATGAGAAGCAGTGTTTTCACCGAAAAGTGATTTCTAATGGGTTGTAGCACCCTCGGTGTCCTGACTTACTCTCGCCTAACATTTTCTCCTGGAAGCATCTAACGCATACTATCGACAAAACTTATCCTTCCACTATCCTACAACTGAGAAAAAGAAATTAGAGAACGGTATGAAACCGTAGTTCCTTAACAGAAGTTACAACATGTCTTTTAGGGCGTGCTGCTTCGTATTCAGTTATCTATATAAATGAAAATGTAAATGTGTGTTTGTTCAAAATCGTATATCTCCGAAAGTTCTTCACACAAAGTTGCATTCGAGTACGAGCGGCCAGCCGGTCGGGCCGAGCGGTTCTAGGTGCTTCAGTCTGGAACCGCGCGACCGCTACGGTCGCAGGTTCCAATCCTGATTCGGGAATGGATGTGTGTGATGTCCTTAGGTTAGTTAGGTTTAAGTAGTTCTAAGTTCTAGGGGACTGATGACCTCAGATTTTAAGTCCCATAGTGCTCAGAGCCATTTTTTTAATGCGAGTGTGTTTTTATATACCGGTATCTACTGAAGCGCAATATGGTATATAAAAACGTAACGATAAACGGTATCCGTTGTTAGCAAAAGCCTCACTTTTGTTTGCTCAAAATCTTAAATCCCAGAAAGTTCTTCGTCCATTTCTCTGCACTTTCGACAAAAAAAAAAAAAAAAAATGTTCAAATGTGTGTGAAATCTTATGGGACTTAACTGCTAAGGTCATCAGTCCCTAAGCTTACACACTACTTAACCTAAATTATCCTAAGACAAACACACACACCCATGCCCGAGGGAGGACTCGAACCTCCGCGGGACCAGCCGCACAGTCCATGACTGCAGCGCCTTTCACCGCTCGGCTAAGCACTTTCGACACAACGTTGGATTCGAATACGTGCTTGTTTTCATGTAGCTACTGGAGAACCTTACGGTATATAAATATATTGGTATCCACTGCTGGCTTAAGATTGGCTGGGAATGGAAGGGCCGAACAAAATTAGAATTGAACATCATTCGAACGAAGATATTTGATTAATACTCCGCAGGAAACTGTCTTTACCAATTAGGTCGGCAGGACCTTAACGTATTAAGACAAAACTAGGCAATTAGATAAAACAATTTAATAAGAACAGTTACTGACAATCGATTGCCAAATATTTCAATGAAATCGAATAATTGCCTACAAGTGAAGCAAGATAATATTCCACCAACTGGAGTTACATAACAATCTCTTAAAAGGCCTTAAGAAAACAGTCTTCAAAACAAGCAGGCGACACACATCTTTAGAAAGTGTCTGACTAAAATACGACAACCAATTCAAGGCTACTTAAAAAGGATTTCATTAAAAGGAAACAAAAACAATTGAATCTGCTCAGTATGAAACCACCAAATGTCGGGCAAAGTAGTCCGGACGAACGGCCCCCAAATTACTTACAGCAGGTCCGATATGCTGCTCACCATACTCCACCTTTCCTGAGCAACCAGTGGGTACACGCGCCAAGGGACGAACATACAATGATAGCCTGATGATCAGAGAAGTATCCTCTAAGTACGAGTAAAAACTTGAGAAATCAGATTGCACACTACTAACGCAAACAAAACAACTGTGAAAAATCACTAAAAGAATGTCACAGTAAAGAAGTCCAGCGGCCAACCGAGATTCAGCTTCAAATCACGTCACGATGCGGAAATTGTAAATAATTAACCACTGCGCGGGACAGAAAACATAGGTGGAAGGGAGGCGCGGATGGTTAGCTTATGAATCTCATAAAAATACACTCCTGGAAATGGAAAAAAGAACACATTGACACCGGTGTGTCAGACCCACCATACTTGCTCCGGACACTCCGAGAGGGCTGTACAAGCAATGATCACTCTCACGGCACAGCGGACACACCAGGAACCGCGGTGTTGGCCGTCGAATGGCGCTAGCTGCGCAGCATTTGTGCACCGCCGCCGTCAGTGTCAGCCAGTTTGCCGTGGCATACGGAGCTCCATCGCAGTCTTTAACACTGGTAGCATGCCGCGACAGCGTGGACGTGAACCGTATGTGCAGTTGACGGACTTTAAGCGAGGGCGTATAGTGGGCATGCGGGAGGCCGGGTGGACGTACCGCCGAATTGCTCAACACGTGGGGCGTGAGGTCTCCACAGTACATCGATGTTGTCGCCAGTGTTCGGCGGAAGGTGCACGTGCCCGTCGACCTGGGACCGGACCGCAGCGACGCACGGATGCACGCCAAGACCGTAGGATCCTACGCAGTGCCGTAGGGGACCGCACCGCCACTTCCCAGCAAATTAGGGACACTGTTGCTCCTGGGGTATCGGCGAGGACCATTCGCAACCGTCTCCATGAAGCTGGGCTACGGTCCCGCACACCGTTAGGCCGTCTTCCGCTCACGCCCCAACATCGTGCAGCCCGCCTCCAGTGGTGTCGCGACAGGCGTGAATGGAGGGACGAATGGAGACGTGTCGTCTTCAGCGATGAGAGTCGCTTCTGCCTTGGTGCCAATGATGGTCGTATGCGTGTTTGGCGCCGTGCAGGTGAGCGCCACAATCAGGACTGCATACGACCGAGGCACACAGGGCCAACACCCGGCATCATGGTGTGGGAGCGATCTCCTACACTGGCCGTACACCATTGGTGATCGTCGAGGGGACACTGAATAGTGCACGGTACATCCAAACCGTCATCGAACCCATCGTTCTACCATTCCTAGACCGGCAAGGGAACTTGCTGTTCCAACAAGACAATGCACGTCCGCATGTATCCCGTGCCACCCAACGTGCTCTAGAAGGTGTAAGTCAACTACCCTGGCCAGCAAGATCTCCGGATCTGTCCCCCATTGAGCATGTTTGGGACTGGGTGAAGCGTCGTCTCACGCGGTCTGCACGTCCAGCACGAACGCTGGTCCAACTGAGGCGCCAGGTGGAAATGGCATGGCAAGCCGTTCCACAGGACTACATCCAGCATCTCTACGATCGTCTCCATGGGAGAATAGCAGCCTGCATTGCTGCGAAAGGTGGATATACACTGTACTAGCGCCGACATTGTGCATGCTCTGTTGTCTGTGTCTATGTGCCTGTGGTTCTGTCAGTGTGATCATGTGATGTATCTGACCCCAGGAATGTGTCAATAAAGTTTCCCGTTCCTGGGACAATGAATTCACGGTGTTCTTATTTCAATTTCCAGGAGTGTACATGCAACACGATTTGCCCCCATAAGGCGCATGAGCTTGTGGCTCCAAGTAACTAAAGGACGTGACTCAACGGTTTCGTGTACAACGTACCAGGCAAAAACATATTTCGAACGTCATGAATAATGACAAAAAATGATTCAAATGGCTCCGAACACTATGGGACTCAACTTCTGAGGTCACCAGTCCCCTAGAACTTAGAACTACTTAAACCTAACCAACATAAGGACATCACACACACCCATGCCCGAGGCACGATTCGAACCTGCGACCGTAGCGGTCTCGCGGTCCCAGACGTCTGAATAATGACACATTGAACATAAAAGAAATATACAAAACTCCAGTTAATTTAAAACAAGCAATCAAATCACAACTGTATGACAATAACCAACTAGAGGCTATTATGTTTTGATAGGAGTGGCATGCTCCTGAAATCTCCTGCCCGTAAACAGGAACGGGGAGCAACAACAACAGGAGGCTGAACCGAGTCCGATGCAGTAGCAGCAGGACGTAACACGCGCAGGAAGCGAACCAGTCACAAATATCACGCTCACAGTGGGAAGCAAGATCTGTCTTTAAAAATGCCACGTGGTCACAAAACCTAAGCAACGAACTAAAAGTATCTCACTGAGCATACAGAGGCACTGTGCGATGACAAACAGTGGAAAAAACTTGGATCCGCCAGGAGGTGTATGGATTCCGATGACCCACCGCTCATCTCCAGACCCAATCGGCCAAAGGAATGTGTCCACTCCTGTCACGGACGTCAGAACAAACAGCTGTCCCATTGATCCGCATACTGCACTGTCCATGCTGCTTCTCTAACTGCCCCCTTCACGCCAAAGATCGTGTTCCAGGACATGTGGCCTGAGGTATCGATCACGCAGCGGTTCAGCCTCCTCCCCTTCCCCTCCCCCCTCCCCCCCCCAAAAAACAGGAATCCAGCAGGTCGGAGAAGGGCTCATAAATGAGACTTGATTAACGCTAACTCTCTTAAATTGGCTAAGGTGCACCAGCAGTTCATTTAAACTCTCTTGATCACGGAGGCTAAGCATGACTGGAATGGGTACTTCCAACACTTTATACGGACTCACAAAGTGGGGCCACAGTTTCCTAAACGCCTTTCTCGCAGAGTCTCTACCCCCAAAAGTTCTCACGAAGAATATATCCCCCACCTGAACGTTCCCCGAACGTCAGCCCTGGTTATATCGTGCCGCTTCCCTTTAGTGGACACTCTGAATGTTTGCCTTGGCTCTACACGAGTTATACTTGATTAAATCAGGACAAATATCATTCCTCTACAAATCATGTAGGACCAGATATTTGGTAAAGGGGAACTGATAGGATAGGCAAACATGAGACTGTATTTAACGGCTAGGTTCAGCCACGGTTAAGAAGGGTCTCATTCAGTTTGAGCCTCAGAATGGAAAACAGTCAGAGAGGACTTTAGGTTACAATTAACTCGGTCCGAGAACAAAGGTTGTGGGTAATAAGACGTCGTGGTGACGTGTTTAACCCCTGATCGGAAACAGAAGTTCTGAAAATTCCTCGAAGAGAAACATGGTGCATTTTTGCTGACAATGACCTTCGGAGGGCCGAATCAAGAGAAAATGTTACTGAAATGTCTCATACTTTGTCCAGCAGTTGTAACACTAATGGGGAGCAACCAGCTGAACTAAGGAAAACCATCAACCTCCCAAAATATACAGTGCTGCCCACCTTGTGTCCACAGAAGACGACCGACGTAATCAATGGGGGCCTCCACCTGAGTGGACTAAAGTAGCCCTCTATGCCCAATGGAATTCGGCTTAGCTATCTTGCATTCCCAACACTAACTATTTTTCTAACATCATGATATACAGCGAGCCAGGTTGGGCTCACGGCTCTTGTGAATGGTTTTACGTACCTCCAGATGACCCCCTCCCCCACAACAGAATTGTGATAATATTTGAAAACAGCCGGAAGCGTGGCAGGCAGACAGATTTTAAGTTCTTCATCCCAGCGCCCGTGGCGGCAAAGAATATCCTTGTGCAGTTCGTAACCGGAAAGTTGCTGACCGGCTCTCAACAGCTGCCTAATGGTGCCCAACTTGGAGGTCCTGCACATGTTGTAGCTTAAGGCCAGCAAACAATACCGGAACCTCTGTAAGGACTGAACTAACAAGACCTCCTGCCACCTCGGCATCGTGGAGAGAAGAACCCCCCTCTTTTTCAAACATTCTGCTCAAGTAATCCACTACAACGTTATCGCATCCCTAATGTGGCGCGCGTTGAAGCGGGAGGCAGAACTTTGGATAGCCCACCTCGCAATACACCCTGTTGTTAAGTGAGTGAAGCAGAACTCAACTAAGGGCCTGGTTGTCTATCTCTAGTGACAACTCCCGGTGTTTGAGACAGTATTTAAATTTCGCGAAGAGGACAGCCAACCCCTCCAACTCATGAGCAGAGTATTTCTTCTCAGCTGGAGACAGGCACCTAAAGACATAGGCTAAGGGCCTCTGCTGGCCACGTTGCTCCTGAAGCAACATGGCAGCAATCCCTGAGTTAGAGGCGTCGGTTCGCACCATGAACGGTTGGCTGAACTGAGAAATGGCCAGAACAGAGGTGGGCCGTGGTAAAAATTGCTGTTAAGAAGAGCGCGCCACAGCGCGTAGTGTGGAGTAATCGCCCTCCGTTTCTGGCGGTGGCGCCGCTGTGGGATTCGCAGCTTTGGTGTATCCCTCTGGTGGGAAAGGGGAAAGGTTGCCTGTTCACGTGCATTTAAGGGGCTCTATGAGCTCGTCAGTCGGGCAGTATACGTCAGTCTCTCGTCCCCAGCTTGCTAGTCTGTCTCTCGTCCGGATTTGTGGGGCAGTTAGTTATTGTCTGTCGTTCGGAGTGCTAGTATGTCTTTCGTTCGGATCAACTTTTAAAGCCGGCGAAATGAGAGTCTTTCCACTCCGCCAGTAAGAGAACTCAGCGAGTGGTCGCTCGTTCGGGGCTTAGTTCCTGCGTCTGAGTCTGTGCGTTAGGCCACCAGTGTGCTCAGGCAACGGTCATTGGCGGTTGTATCGATCGGTTGGTCGGTCGCGCACTGGGACACAAGATGACTTGCCCACCTTGAGCGTCGGCGCATGTGAGCTCGCCACGTGAGTCCAGTCGGCCGCGCCGTATAGCGAGGGGTAGTGACATCGCGGTCGACACGAGAGCAACAGGAGTCAACCCACGACATCAGTCTGCCCGGTGCGAGCTGCGACGCCGTGGTGTAACTGGTTCTCCGAGCGCTTCTGGGCCCCTTCAGTTACCATCTTGTGGAGCTTGGTTCGGTCCCTTCCTGGTGCAGGGATGTCGTTTTACCAGTGGGCGTGTTTCCTCTGCATGGTTGGGTCCGAGCCAGTATTTCCTCCGTCGTGTGTCTGGAAGTGAGTGGGAGACGCACCAGCAGGGCAGTCGCGACGGAGTAGCAGTCGCGGACGGAGCAGCGGGCCGTCGGTCGGTTGGTGCGGACCTGGAAAGACGAGAGATTGCTGCGCCTTCCCGCGTCCGTTGAAGCGGATGGCAGCGGACGGTTCGGGAGAGCGATTTGGGGGTGCTGCGCCAGGTCTTCTCGAGAAATCGCAGTTTATTAGAAGTTAAGTGATTGGTGATATGTTCTGTGATTTACTCTTGTTAAATTCTACTTGTTTTCTTGGTCAGTCTCTCGTCCCCAGCTTGCTCGTCTGTCCCTCGTCCGCATTTGTTAGGCAGTTAGTGTCTGTTGTCGTTCGAAACTGCCTCTGTCATGTTTGTTGGATTTGGTGTGTTAACGAATTTATTGGTTGGAGTGTAAAGGCCTAATTCCTGAAATATGTTTTGATGTTGCCTATCATCTTGAGAGGCGGTGTATGTGTACTGCAGAGCATGTTAACTCGTTTGGCCAACCTTGTGTAATGTTATATAAGATTACATTTCATGGGCTTTTATTTAAATGGTCATTTTAGTATATGAAGTTGCCACTCTTCCACCGCAAGACTTTTCTTAGAAGTTAAAATCAAGTTGCACCTTTGGTGGCAAGTTAATCCTTTAATTTTAGTGTTTTGTACCATTTCCATCCCTCCTACGGGGTGCATACTTTGTGTGCTTGTGTGAATTGTTAAAACTTTTAGTTTAAAATAATCTGGTGTGTTGCAGATTTGCACCAGTGTAGTCTTTCAGAGGTTGTTAGAGCGGTCGTGACTACGACCGTGTCAGAAGGGAGCGGCAAGGTTCTCAGCCCGAAAGCTCATACACTCAAAAATTTGTTTCTTTCTGCCTCTGAATAAATTGTAACTTGATGTTTAGAGGGTGCTTTCTGCTTATAATTTAAATCTGTTTCTTAAAAAAAAAGTTTTTAGGAATAAAATTCCCATTTGTTAAAAGCTGTTGATTTCATCAGTTACTCCCTGGCAACTATTTCCACGCTCACATAGTGTGATTAAATGTGTTAATGTTGTTGATGAATCGCTAGTAAATAAAATAAATTCTTAAGTTTATTCTCTGAAAATAAAAAACACGGTTGAAGAGGCATTACTCAAAGCGATCTTAAGAGCATCAAACATGACCAGCTGGCTATCGGTCCAAACAAACGGCTTGCCCTTCTTTCGCAACAGGTTTAACGGAGCGGCTAGCTCAGCAAAATTTCGAACGAATTTTCGGAAGAATTTAGTCATTCCAATGAAACGGGATACCCCTTTGTTAGTTTTACGAAGGCGGAAACTGTAAATAGCTCGGGTCCTTGGATGGTCAGTCCTGATCCCCTCTGCCGAGACTATATGCCTGAAGAAAGATCTCACGGCTGTCTGTCAAACTTTAGACAGTTTGGCAGACAGCCCCGCTTGCCTCAGACGCTCCAAAATCAGTCATAAATGCTCCAAATGCTCGGGGAAGCTGGCACTGTAATGACAAGATGGTTCAAGTAGTTAGACACACAATTGAACTTCAGATCACGAGCACAGAATCGAGTAATCTAGAAAGAATTGCCGCACTGGTGAAAAGGCTGAAAGGCATCCGGTTGAATTCATAAAAGTTCCATCAGTACAAAATGCAGTG
The DNA here is from genome assembly GCF_023864345.2 of Schistocerca serialis cubense. Lineage (NCBI taxonomy): Eukaryota > Metazoa > Arthropoda > Insecta > Orthoptera > Acrididae > Schistocerca > Schistocerca serialis. Next base: position 633,364,247 of record NC_064643.1, on the reverse strand, counting down.
GGCACACTGGATTCTTCAGCAAGGCGAATCTGGTAATACGTCTGGTTAAGATCAGAAACGGAAAAATAGCGCGCTCTGGAAAGCCATGAACAATAGCATGTAGATCACGAAGAGGGATAGACACTAACAATACCTTATGATTAAGGACACGATAGTCCACAACGGGTCTAAAACTCGACCCCCCATTATTCTTAATCATCAGTAATATCGATGATGCATACGGTAGGGTGGACGGCCTTACAACCCTCTCAGACACCATTTTATTTATAAACTCAGGGAATACCTTCATCTTAGGCGGAGGTAGCTGGTAGGGTGATTGCCTGACTGGAAGATGGTCGGGAAGTAAAATTAGGTATTCAGTACCGTTAGTCACACCTAATTTATTTGTCAACACTTCCGGGAAACCATGCGACATCTGAAGGAGAGCCCCAGCCTGATCATAATGTAAGCGCGCAACAACGAAACTTCACCTGAGGCCGAAATCCAAAATAAAATTTCCTAACGGCATAATTCAAAATTAATCCCATCTTACTTACAAAATCACTGCCCCCCCCCCTCCCCCGTCCCCAAGCCCAAGAGGAGGTCGGTGCTTCGCCATCAACGCCTTCCAGAGGCCAGGAAAATTCACCGATGCCATAAGAAACATACATGGATCCTGTAAAAAGACGAGCTTGATTATTAACTGTTCTGTAAGTTCTACCCACGGTCTTCAAACTGGGGAACTTACAAATGTTGCTGGAGTACCACCGATTACTCTTTAAGGAAAGACTGCTGCTTGAATCTGGTAGTGTACAGAGCGGATCATGATTGACGTATGCGCACACAAACGGAAGAGGAATATGGGTCATCCCTTTTAGTTTATTACATGCAATCGGTATCGTGAAAGAGGTGTCAGGCCGTCCCTGTCTATGGCGTCAGCTGTCGAAACGCCTTTCTCCGTTGACCTCGCACTGGCGAGCACAGTGCCCCTGTCGACCACAGCGATAACATCTACCTTGGGAGAACCTCATCTTACTGGCAGAAACGGCGCTCCAGGTGGGTCTGGCGAAGACTGAGGTAATGCCTTCTCACAGCTTTTCCTTTTATGGGCTTGTGTGGCCCCTCCACCAGAGTGAATAAGTTATCCAGAGCACGATAGGTAGTCGGCCTCTCTAGAAACGAGACTCTGGAACTATCCTGCGATTTAATCCCTTCCGAATGGTGGTAACTATCTCATGCTAAGCCAGCTCTAGATCAAAGGCCACGGCTGCTGTGCATAATACACAAATATACTCAACTAGATTTTCGCTAATCATGTTGGACACGAAAAAAATATTGATTAACGATGTCGCTTTTAACTTTCGCAGGCAGGCGCTCCCTTACCATGCGGGGCGCAGTTGCCTTAAACAGTACTTGCTCACTAAAGCCTCACCGACCATTTCGGCGAAGGACCGTTGACACAAAAGATACCATATCGACACTTCTGCGCCCCAGAGAAACGGTTTCGTTTTCGGTAACAACCGGATTTTGCATTTCACTAAGCCCCTGATCACTCTCCCATTCTAAGGCAGGCAAACTAATTTGCAAATTTATCATTCCATTATGGATTTGATCAGCATCAAGTTTGACCTGGGAATCTGTGACACCGAGACAAGGCACCACCTTGCAAACAAATGGAAGCTGTTACGTTTTGATACGAGTGGCATGCTCCTGAAATCGCTTGGCCAGACACAGGAACAGGGAACAACAACAACAGCAGACTGAACCGAATCCGATACAGAAGCAGCAGAACACAACATGCGCGGGAAGCGATCCAGTCACAATTATCACACTCACCGTAGGGAGCAAGGTCAGTCCTTACGAATGCCGCGAGGTCTCGGCACTAAAGCAACGAACTAAAAGTAGTTCACCGAGCATAGAAAGCCGCTGCTCGATGACAGATATTGGAAGAACTTGAAGCTGCCATGAGATGTTTGTGTGTCGACGACACACTGCTCGCCTCCATACCGGGTTGGCCAAAAGAATGTGTCCACTCGCGTTTCCAGTGCACGTCCCACGTGTCCGGAAGATGCTCATCAAGAAAAACTTGGAAATTACACGAGTGGTAGAACAAACAGCCGGCGCATTGCTCTTCTGGTCTGCGCTGTCAGTGCTGCTCCACTGACTGCCGCTCTCCAAAACGGCCTCAGCAGCACTCGTGGCAAACGTGCCACGCCACCTTCACGCCAAAGATGCGTGGCGTGAGCTGTCAATCGCGCAACGGTTCATATATATTTTATAAATAAAAATTAAGTAAAGTAATATATACACTGAAGCGCCAAAGAAAATTGTATATGCATGCGTATTCAAGTACAGAGATATGCAAACAGGCAGAATACGGCGCCACGGTCGGCAACGCCTCTAAAAGACAACAACTGCCTGGCGCAGAAGTTGTTAGATCGGTTACTGCTACTACAATGGCAGGTTATCAAGATTTAAGTGAGTTTTACCGCTGTGTCATTGTCGGCACATGAGTGATGGGACACAGCAACTCCGAGGTAATGATGAAGTGGAGATATTCCCGTGCGACGACTTCACAAGTGTACCGTGAAAATCAGGAATCCAGTAAAACATAAAAATCTCCATCACTGCTGCGGCCGGAAAAAGGTCCTGCAAGCACGGGACCAACGACTACTCAAGAGACTCGTTCAGAGTGGCGGAAGTGCAACTCTTCGCAAATTGCTGCAGGTTTCACTGTTAGCCCATCAACAAGTGTCAGTGTACGAACCATTCAATGAAACATAATCGATATGTGCTTTCGGAGCCGAAGGCCCACCCATGTGCCCTCGCCTTACCTGGGTCGGTCAGGGCCGACATTGAACTGTTGATGACTGGAAACATGTTACCTGGTCGGACGAGTCTCTTATCAAATTGTATCGAGTAATGGATGTGTACGGGTATGGAGGCAACCTCATGATTCCATGGACACTGCATGTCAGCAGGGAGTTGTTAAGGCTGGTCTAGGCTCTGTGGGGTGTGTGCAGTTGGAGCGACGTGGGACCCCTGATACATATAGATACGACCCCGACAGCTGACACATACGTAAGCATCCTGTCTGATCACATGCATCCATTCATGTCCGTTGTGCATTCCGTAGGACTTCGGTAATCCCAGCAGCACAATGCGACACGCCACACGTCCCGAATTCATGGACAACAATTCGCGCCACATCTCGTGAATGACTTCCTTCACCACAACGACATCGCTCGACTAGAGTGGCCAGCATGCTCTATACGCATAAACCCTTGTAAACTCCCCGCAAAAATTGTGAAAAAACTATAATTGAATGTTAATCGAAATAGAGCCAAATGTTGTTGAGCTCCCACAAAACATCGTTAAATTGAAATAAAACCAACTGTACCTTCGCTACAAAAATATTGAAAAATAATGGCCCAATGTAAACTCTACACAAAAATTGAGAAATGAACGTTAATCATTAAACCCACAATAATAGGGCAGCATCGCTGACCTTAGGCCCTGTGCAATAATTAATCTGATAAATTGATTCTGGGAGGAAAAGCATAGGAAATACTGTTTCAATTGGAATGATTCTTTTTTTTTAAAACGATTGCTTTGAAAACAAAATTATTATTGGGGCATTTCTTGAACAAATTAATTACAATTAACATACATTACATTATTAGATGTGCGCAATGCTGCTTCATTACCTTATTTAACAATATACCTCGTCCCGAACCGTGACCAGAGACCCATGTCGACGCCCGCCGACTCCTCACACACTACTTCCGACTGAGTACAACTCGCAACTGACAACTCGCAACTGAACTCTCGCGCAGTCAAGCGCAGACTAGACACGATAAATAACTCTCTGGTCAGAGATTCTGTCATGCCTCGCCATCGCTGGTACTGAATACATACGCGTTTCATAACCCTCCACTGGGGGGGGGGGGGGCAAAAATTTGGCAGCGATGGTGAGTCATTTGGGCTTGCCATGAGCAACAAATTTTTTCGTAATTAATTAACTTAACAATTACAGAATATTCAGATGTAGAACATGGAGTAAATGTGGTGCACATGCACCGAGTACAAAACATATTAGGCAATAACAAAATGTATATACAATGAGTACAAAACATATTAACAAATGACATAAGTGCACACGCACTGAAAAACTCTTTAGCATTTTCACAACAAATAAACATAATGGCAAAGAAATCATGTTGACAAATGACATAAGTGCACATGCACTGTAGTTCAGAATATATCAGTAAATCAATAAGTAGAAATCACGTTAGAAAAATGATAAAAGTGCACACGCACTGTAGTTCAGAATATATCGAAAAAATGTATAGGCCATGAATACAAATGATGTTAGCAAAAAATGATTTTCACTATGTTACAAGAATTATGATTGGAAAAGGAAGGATTGCATCATGGTTGTAGCACTTTAGGTTGCACGCAGCTGCACTGAAAGTCCATATCTTTCCACAGAAGTACAACACCAAGTGAGACAATCTGAAGTTCTTCTCCCAGAAGTGTTTATCAGCGTAGCCAAGACACTGAAATGTCGTAGTAATATCCCATGTTATCATTTTGGCGGTACATCAGGTACACCACACATTGGGACCATAATAACGTCTCCATCGCTCACGGTGGTGGACAGCATGTCGTGTCAACACCACGCTCTTACAAGGCACACCAACGTAGAATTAGTGTAAAAACCAAATATAGTGCTCCATGATCAAGAGGATATACAGGACAAATGGATATTGCAGTAATTCAGGGTAGTTAGGTCAGAAGGTGAAGGACATTAAGTCACATACTAGTCTTCATTGGGAATTACATTAGTAGTTTGCGGCAGTCATAGCCCAGTTATTGAACATTTCTGTACCATGTATGTAGTATTACAGAAAAATGTTCATTATTGTTTTACAGAGAACATTGGCACTCATTCTCTAATTACAAATCATAGAAGTCATTCGTTTTACAGAGAACATTTTACAGAGAACATTGGCATTCATTACCTAATTACAAATCATCAGAAGTCATTCGTTTTACAGAGAACATTTTACAGAGAACATTGGCATTCATTCCCTAATTACGAATCATCAGAAGTCATTACTTAAAACAGGAGGTAGTCAGAAACATAGTATTACAGAATAATGTTGATAATTAATCACTGGTCATCCCAATACAGTAATCAGTAGCATTCATTTCCCAGTTATAAAGCATCTCAATACAGAAATCAGTAGCATTCATTTCCCTGTTACAAAGTATTATTAATTAATCATTGGTCATCTCAATACAGTAATCAGAAGCATTCATTTCCCAGTTACAAAGCATTATTAATTAATCATTGGTCATCTCAATACAGTAATCAGTAGCATTCATTTCCCAGTTACAAAGCATTATTAATTAATCATTGGTCATCTCAATACAGTAATCAGTAGCATTCATTTCCCAGTTACAAAGCATTATTAATTAATCATTGGTCATCTCAATACAGTAATTAGTAACATTTGTTTCCCAGTTACAAAGCATTATTAATTAATCATTGGTCATCTCAATACAGTAATCAGTAGCATTCATTTCCCAGTTACAGAGCATTATTAATTAATCATTGGTCATCCCAATACAGTATTCAGTAGCATTCATTTCCCAGTTACAAAGCATTATTAATTAATCATTCATTTATGCATTCATTATTCAAGTGACATACTATTCAGAGCTAATCAGAATTACTCAGAACTCTCTTAAACTGGTATCATTATTTGGGACTGCTAATACATTTTTTTTTGTTAGCAATGCATTGCTTTGGGTAATTATAGGGGGAAGCAAGAAGAGAAGAAAAAAATTGCTTCTGGGTTGTTCCTGTAAATGAAAATGTGTAACGTCATTCGTCATGAGTCAACTGTAGCATGGTTATGAAACAAATAGAGTATGTGTAATCACATTCATAAATGACATAGATTTAATGAACAACTGCTTATAGCACATTAATTTCATAAATAATTTCTCCTACAAAAATATATAAAAAAATGGATTATTAAGCTGAAAGAAGAAACGCATTTTATGCTGGAAAATAGTGAACTTCGAATTAACAGGTAGTGAAATGTGTATAAAAATGTGTTCCATAGCTGTCCTTTCCAAAACCTTCAGTCATTATACTATGCAATATAACACCTGCTGTCAATGCGAACTGCAACAAATACTTAAATAACTACATAGCATAAATACATAACTCCCACAATATCCTCATCTGTAAAAAATAAAAACTTCATTATCCATCACTTCATTACCTATATTATCATAACTCCATTATTATCATCACCTGTGAAGAAAAACTTCATTATCCATAGTAGCATTATTCTTCATCATTATTCATCAGCATTCATTATCATCTGCAAAAAAATCACTTCATTACTCATTATACAACTATCCCCTATCTCTAGTATATTCCATCACTAAAACTAAGATGTGTAGTTCTGTCTGACAGGCTGCATCAATCGCCTCGTATTCTGAAAGAAAAAAAATAGTTAAGACTGCTATTCTACGATGTGTATAGTAGATTCTTGTTAATGCTTGTTAATTCTGATCCATTTACTCTTCATCACGAAGTATTGCGTTCTCTTTCGTTCATTCCGAAGGTGAAATACCCATTTTGTTTAATTTATTTCTTTCACGCATCATTTCTTTCTGAAATTGATGAACAAAGATTAATATCTTGCATTTACATCATATACTCACTAAATAATGACTGGTTTATGGTAACATAATTAAGCATACAGCATAACGTGACAAAAAACGTAATATGTGAAAAACTTATATAGCGTTCAGACGCAAAAATGTACTCAGCGTATCACAATGTAACGGTAAAGTAGTCACGATGTTGAGATATCATAAGGCAAAATGTCAAAGTCAACTGGTGTTTGCTATAACTTAACTATTTCATAGTGCATACAAACAAAACATGAAACAATCGTATATACCTAAGAAAGACAAAAAATGTGATGTTCGTTGTGTTCAGCTTGTATGTTGTGTAGTTAATAGAGGCGAGAATTAAAGACTTTAATGGAGAGAAAATTTAATAAAATTAATATGTCACTACATAGCATTGCATAATTATTCATAAGATACGTAACTTTCTCTGGAAAAAATGTGCACAGTCTGATATGTAACGACAAGGAGAGCGACCTGCTAACCTTACCTTGCCGGGCACTTGCCAAGAAAAAATGCGATAATCATCAGTAATTAGTCATGTGAATATAATTGCATAAGTGATCATAAAACTAGCAAAATGGCATTATAGCATGTTAAATCATAAAGTGTCTTCATTCAATAAAAGGTTTGATGTTTGACCAATGGTGGTTGCCTTTGGATTTTCTGGTTCTCAAAGTTTCGACGTGTACAACATTTGGGTGAGGAATGCTGCGAATCCGATATGGACCTGCGTATAGAAGTTAAAATTTACTGCACCTACCTTTCCTTTGTTGGATAAATAGTGTGTACGTACTAATATTTTCTGTCCAATGTGAAAGTCACGGCGTGTACAAACCTGTTTTTGCTGTCTTCTCCGGCGCTCTGCGGCACGTTTGATGTTGTTCAGCGCAGTGTCGATTATTTCGTGGTGTCGTAATCGACGAGATGTAGGAAAATTTACTAATTCTGTAATTTTGTTTGGTGGTTCAACATTTTTCAGTATAACAGACAGAGAGAGCATAGTGGATTCATTTGGTATGGAATTAATCACATCTTGGAATGAGAATATGTGTGTGTCCCAATCAATATGTATTTTGTGGCAGTATATTCTACACAGTTTACCAATTTCTTTCATTAATCGTTCACAAGGGTTCGAAGAAGCATGGTACGTGGATATATAGATCGGAGAAATGTTTCTAGCTCGTAACATACGTGTCCATATAGCAGAACGAAATTGTGATCCATTATCGGAAATTACTTTCAACACATACCCTACATGAAATAGAAAATGTTTTACAAATGCTTTCCAAACAGTTTTAGCAGTAGCTTTGCGTAACGGAGTGAAGGTAACAAATTTTGAAGTGAGTTCAACAGCGACAAAGATGTAGCAAAAACCTCTATTAGTTCTGGGAATCGGACCAAAAATGTCTACAGCGGCCATATGCCTTAATTTAACAGGTACAATGGTATATAATGGTGGAATATGGAAAGTTGTGTCTGACTTAGCTTTGTGGCAGATTTTACATGACGCTAAAACTCGTCGTATACGTTTCTCCATGTTGGCAAAATAACAGTTCTGTCTCAGTATAAGAAAACATTTTCTAGCTCCGTAATGTGCGTAACTTAAATGAGTATACCAGATTAATTTGTTAACAAGCTCGTCAGGAATGCATAATAACCAATTGTTGCTGTCAGGATCAGAGCGGCGAAATAGAATGTCATTGCGTACAGTGTAATGGTTTCTAATCGTAACATTATTCCTATCTTGCCAGAGGTGTTTAATTTCTTTCCATACGTTGTCTTTACTCTGCTCTTGTGCTATGTCTTGTAATGATAACGAAATAAAATTTTCGAATGCAACTTGTTGAATGTACATCACGCTGAAATTTGCTTCACAGAAGTTGGTTGCGATGTCTTGCTGATTGTTGCTGAGAGAACGAGATAGTGCGTCTGCTACAACATTTTGTGTGCCGGGAATGTGAACAATTGTGAAATTAAATTCCTGTAAATAAAGCTTCCATCTGCTTAATCTGTCGTGTGAAAATTTAGCCGAAAGTAAAAATTGTATAGCTCTATGGTCTGTGTAAACGGTGGTGTGTCTTCCATAAAGAGCCGAAATCTCGTAAAATCCCATACAACACATAATGTTTCCAGTTCTGTAACGGAATAATGTCGTTCAGCAGGTGACAGAATGCGGCTTGCAAATGCGATGTTTTTAATTATTGTAGAGCCATCTTCTTCAATTTCCTGGAAAATATGTACGCCTAAAGCGGTGTTAGAACTATCGGTGGCAATGGAAAAATTTCTGGTAAGATCTGGGTGCGATAAAAGTGATGCATTCAATAAAGCATGTTTCAGGTTCATAAATTCAGAATGTGCTTGCTTATCCCAGGACCAAATAGTGTTTTTACCTGTCAATTGGCATATTCTAGGTGTGTCTAAAGCGGAGTGATGAATAAATTTACGAAAAAAGTTAATTAAACCCGAAAAACTGCGTAGTTGTTACTTCGTCGTAGGAACAGTAATGTCACGTAGAGCTTGAAGTTTTTCCGGATCAGGCGCAATGCCTTCTGCTGAAATTACGTGTCCAAGAAATTTTATAGAAGTTTTGCCAAAGTGCGATTTACTGAGATTAACTGTGAGTCCTTGAGCATGAAAAGTTTGCAACAGTTGTTCTAGAATCAGACTGTGTTCAGTCCAGTTAGCTTCTGCAATAAGAATGTCGTCTACGTACGCTGTAATTCTGTCTTTCAGTTCTGTCGGAAGTATTGTGTTCAAACCGCGAATAAAAGCTGCTGAAGAAATAGTTAAGCCGAACGGTAATTTACAAAATTGATAACAGTCACCAAAACAGAGAAAAGCTGTATACTTTCTGCAATTCGGATGAAGCTGAATTTGCCAAAATCCCGATTTCAAATCTAGTGTGGAATAAATAGCCGTACCATGAAATTTCTGTAGTAGTTCTTCTAGTGTCTGTGGTCGATCTGTTTCATTAATAATAATGTCATTAATGTGACGCGAATCAAGTACAAGGCGAAGTGAGCCATCCTTTTTCTTGACAATATGTAGCGGGTTTATGTACGGACTAACTGCTGGTTCAATAATTCCTTGGTCAAGCATATCCTGCAATTCTTTCTTAACCTGTTCTCTGTGGATATATGGAATGGGATAATGCTTCGCTTTAAATGTGTCGTGCTGTTTAACTTGAAATTCATACATAAAACCGGACATAGTACCAGGAACGTTGTCGAAAACTGGAGCTTGCTGTAAAAGAATTTTGTGTAGTTGCGTGCGTTCGTCGTCTGTATTTGCACTGCTTTGTTTAACTTTATCAGAAATCATCTGCATTACGTCGTAGTCAGCTTCGTCTGGAATATTATAGTTATGTGCGTACGTATCTGTAAACAATGTGGAATTACAGTCTATGCCACGTGATACGGAAATGACCTCTGTGCGATTAATTGTTTGTTCTTCTGCAGATAATGAGTGCTGAAATTCTAAAGCCAATTGTACATTTTCATCCTTCAACATTAAATAGGAATTTTGAAAGTCAATAATGGCATCGTGTTGTACCAGAAAATTAGTACCTAAAATAACGTCTGTTGTCAATAAAGGAACAATCCAAAAATTTGAGTGAAATATGTGACCTGCAATACAAAATGATAAATGTGTCTGTAATTTAACATCTACTCCTTTACTCGACACTGCTCCTTTTACTTTCGTTTTGCCTAATGGTAATGTAGGATAGGTATCCTCTTTGTTACACTCGTTAAAAGTTTCTTCATTTACTACTGACATAGGTGATCCGGAATCGATTACTGCTGAAAATTTCGATGAACCAATTTTAATTTCGATGACAGGATGTGAAATGGTTTTTTGAACAACTGGTCTTTCCTGCAAAAGAGTGTCTCTGATATCGTCAAAAGTAATAACATTTTCGTGAACAACTTTCTGTGTGTCAAAGGTAGTGCTTGCCGTGCGTTACTATTTGTTGTACCCTGGACTATACGTGCACGCGGCGAAACATTAAAGCTTGGCTGACCTTGTGCATTACTTTGTTGGTTAGGTATGCTAACCGGATGACTTTCATGCTGTTGCGGTGGAAAACGTCTATTGTTACCAAAATGTGGTTCCTGTTGCTGAAAATTTTGACAATATTGATAATTAGAATTTTGCCCGTTATTAAAGTTCTGATGGTTGTCATTCCTGGAGCGTCTAATACCTTTACTGTTGAAATTACGTGGCTGATCGTAATAGCTGTATGTATGTTGACCTTGGTTATTATATGAAAAATTGTTGTTTACAAAGGAATAATCCGATTGCTGTACTTCCAAAAGCTGTAACAGATCTCTGACTGCCGAAATGTTTTCTTTTTGCTGACCCGTTAGAAGTGACACTCTTAATGATTGTGGTAATTTAGAGATACATAATTGAATAAGTGCAGATTCACTGTACGGTTCACTTAGGTACTGGTTTTGTTGCACCATGTGCTCAAAAAATTGCGTCACACTGGGAAAATTGCAGTTCTCATAATTTGGTAAACTAATTAACTGATCTTTAATTCCGCGCTGTGTCGTCTTTGACCAATACGCTGACAGAAAAGCATTCTGAAACTCTTCTACCGAGTAACATTGTCTCGCAATCGGTCTCATACGAATTGCCGGTTCGCCTTCCACAAAACTACAAATAAATTCAAGTTTATGTGTTACGGGCCAAGTCAGTGGAAAAGCAAAGCTAAATTGTTGTATCCAATCCAGTGGGTGAATCTGTGTTCTGTCATTTTTAAACACTTTAAATTTTCTCACTGACAGAAAATGTTTGTAATCAAAATTATCGTCTCTGTATGATGGAACAGGTTCATGATTGGAAGAGAATCTATTTGTCTGTGTCTGTTTGGAATCTAAGTCTCGTACTCTCTGTAGATTACCTAAATTATATGCGCTGCGTGACTGACAAATGTTCGCAAAGTGGCGTCTGCTGTGATGTGTTATTAACTGAAATATTTTTCATCTCTGTTACTTCTTGCTGTAAACTTGACAACTTTCTACGTAATATATTATTAGATGAATCGATCTCATTGATTGTCTGCTGTAAATTTTGGAATTCAGGTGTTTGGTTAAACGAAATCGGTGCAGTATCGTCTGATTTGTTGTCATTATTACTTTCAATAACATCAATACGACTGGCCAATTCATCACATTTTTCAGTCAGTATTTTTACCTGATCACCGTTTTTAGTGTCAGAAGTATTAGTCTGTTTATGTAATTTACGTGTGGTTTCGTTCAATTTTTTAACGTCAGCTTTGATGTCATCGGAATCCTGTGTTAGTTCTAATTGTTCGAGTCTGTCTGTCACTGTCTGAATATCTGCTGCTTGTGTATCTGTTTTTGATTTAAGATCAGAAATTTCATCGCGTAATTCGGCGTTCGACTGTTCGATGGTATTAATTTTGTCCGATACTGTAGCAATATTGTTGTCTACGTATGTTTTTGCCTTCGCAAACATTTTACGTTTATCTTCTTGTCTCTGTGCAGTGATTGTTTCCATGACTTGACGTTTTACTTTATTTTGATCCTGTATAAATTTGCGGAAACGCGTATCACTGTTTTGTAGGTGAAGATTAAAACGTTCGTCAATTTGAGTGTTCTGTTGGTCGAATTTCGCGTCTATCATTGCATCCATTGTGCGCGAAAGTTCTGCTGTCATTAGTTTAAACTCGTCGCGTAATTGTGTAGCTTTTTCAGAGCATTGTTTACCGACTGCACTTATTTCGTCTCTAAGTGTTTCTGTTGTGGCTGTTTGCATATCCCTTAATTCCTGAGCAACAGACCTAATTTCTTCGCAACTTTTCCTAGCACAAGCCTCAATTTCCACACGTAATTGTTCCTTAGTATCATGACACTGCGCGGCAACGTCTCTAATTTGTTCACTAAGCTGTCTGGAATTGTTGTCTAATTTTTCATTTAACTGTCTGGAATTGATGTCTAATTTTTCATTAAAGTGTTGTTTGAGATTTTCGTTATCTTCACTCTGTTGTTTGGAATTTTTATCTATTTTTTTACTAAGTTCATTAATTTCATTAAGTTTTTTTAAACTTTCGTTAACTTGTTTGTTATCTTCACTATTTTGTTTGTTTGATTCAAGAATTTGTTGCAATAATGCCATCATTTGATCCAAGCCAAAAATAGCATTTCTATTGTCTGTACTGTTTGATGGTGTACCTGCAATTGTCACATTTTGTGTATTCATTTGGATATTCTGTGATTCTTGAAAATGTTTGCCAATCGGATGTGCGCTATTGGTCACTAAATCAGAATTAAATAAATCTGTCCTACTTTGAGTATCCTGTTCATTTTCATTAGAGAAATTCGTCTGTTCGTTACGTGAATTTTGCAAACCTGTTGTGTTAAGCTGGGCAGCGCTCATTTCAACAGAACGCCCCGCGTCATCAATTGTCGTTAAATTAACAGACGACACAATTGAATTTGTCTGTTCATCACTAAGATCAAAATCAACATTGGTAGTCGGTACACACTGATTGTCACTAACTGGAGGATTGTCATCATTACATTGTGTGTCACAATTACTATCAGTGAAGTTATTTAAGTCAGTTATTTCACTCATTATACCTCGCGATGCACTATTAATAGTCTTTCGCGGCATTTTTACACTAGTCACAATTATTCACAAATGAGACAAAGACAATACAAAATGCAACAAACATAAATACAACAAAGAGCAACAAATTGCCGATGACCTGTGGGAGAAAGTCACAAAATTAGTAAAAGCGTTGCGCCAAATGCTAATTATATTTTATTAAATAAGAGCAGATATCTAACTACTTCTCAGAAGATTCTCAACGAAATATGATCCTGGGTCGGATGTCGCCAAGTGTAACCTCCCCGCAAAAATTGTGAAAAAACTATAATTGAATGTTAATCGAAATAGAGCCAAATGTTGTTGAGCTCCCACAAAACATCGTTAAATTGAAGTAAAACCAACTGTACCTTCGCTACAAAAATATTGAAAAATAATGGCCCAATGTAAACTCTACACAAAAATTGAGAAATGAACATTAATCATTAAACCCACAATAATAGGGCAGCATCGCTGACCTTAGGCCCTGTGCAATAATTACTCTGATAAATTGATTCTGGGAGGAAAAGCATAGGAAATATTGTTTCAATTGGAATGATTCTTTTTTTTAAAAACGATTGCTTTGAAAATAAAATTATTATTGGGGCATTTCTTGAACAAATTAATTACAATTAACATACATTACATTATTAGATGTGCGCAATGCTGCTTCATTACCTTATTTAACAATATACCTCGTCCCGAACCGTGACCAGAGACCCATGTCGACGCCCGCCGACTCCTCACACACTACTTCCGACTGAGTACAACTCGCAACTGACAACTCGCAACTGAACTCTCGCGCAGTCAAGCGCAGACTAGACACGATAAATAACTCTCTGGTCAGAGATTCTGTCATGCCTCGCCATCGCTGGTACTGAATACATACGCGTTTCACCCTATCGAACTTGGGTGGAATGGATTGAAAAGGGCTGTTTATGAACGACGTGACCCACCAACCACTCTGAAGGCCGAATTGCCGCTGAGGAGTGGGACAATCTGGACCAACAGTGCCTTGATAAACTTGTGGATGGTATGCCACGACGAACACAGGCATGCCTCAGTACAAGATGACGTGCTACTGGGTATTCGAGGTACCGGTGTGTCCAGCAATCTGGATCACCACCTCCGAAGGTCTCGCTGTATGGTGGTACAACATACAATGTGTGGTTTTCATGAGCGATAAAAAGGGCGGAAATGATGTTTATGTTGACCTCTATTCCAATTTTCTGTACTGGTTCTGGAACTTTCGGAACCGAGGTGATGCAAAACTTTTTTTGATGTGTGTATATGAATAAAAATGGACATGTTAATGTGTCCATAACCTTAAAAGTACGAAAGTTCTGCACTGATTGCTTCGAAACTGTGACGCAACGTTGCTTGTGAATACGCGTGTGATTTGTATATCTGTTTTTTTAATGTGTGTAATAAATTGTAACGTTCATTAAGAATAATTAATGGTTTGAGATTACTTCGGAATGCTTAAATGAATGTGTCATTTTTTTAAATTCAAATAAGAAAAACTTTAGAGTACGTTAAATGAATGTATGATCTACGTATGGAATGAGTACTGAACTCGAGTTGTCGTGTAGTGTGTTGTAACTGAAAGTGGTGTATTTACACTATGTTATTGTTAGCAAAACGTAATATGAATCGATTGGGCAATGCGACTCCCTATACCAATAAAGAAATACAGTCACTGCAAAATACATTCCGCCCCTTAAGCACTGAATTCTGAGGCCCTGTTCAAAACTAATAACTTTGGTCGCTGTGCACATAACAAATAAATTAAATTGTCTTACCTCAAGAGCACGCGGTATATTCTGGTCTCTCACAAAAAATATAAATATTCTAACTACAGGCTCAGCGATGTGCAATGCTGGCTGTAATACTTTGAAATGAACATGAAATTGTTTTGGCTGATATACGAAAACATTTATGAAACTCCAACTTCTTTGAAAAATATGTGGCCTGGTCAGGGAGGCGGTACTGATTGTTGTGAATTACTAACACTGATTTTTTTGGGCATTTTTATATTGCAAGTTAAGTTTGTCTTTTCGGAAACATCTGACAACTGAAGTTACATTACTCACAAATGATTCATAGACAATGAGATGTAAACAGCAAATATTATCTAACTTCATTAATCCAATACAAATGCAAATCATCAAATTAAATATAGCTCTGTTAACAAATCTTAGAAAGATTATAAAGTGAAATATCTAACTAACATTTTTATCAAAACGGTTTACGTACATTATGGAGTTACTCGACAATTACAAATTATCAGCCAACTCATCTATTCTAACGAGCTGGCAAAAACAGAAATCATAATTATTTAACATCTTTACCTAGGCTGCATGAAGACTTCTACTTCCATGTTCAACAATATTGACATACCTTCATTAATCTAGCACTTGATGGCTTCACACAGCACATCACAAAGACTGCCTGCTCCATCGTCTTTCCCTCATAGACAGCTACCTACAACTGAGCTCCAACACTATAAAAATCTCAGACCAGAAGCAGTATCACCGAGTCTGCGATATAAAGCCTATCAAAGACATACATCGTTTATAAAATCATATTCGGTTGCCACATACAAATGTGCCCCAGTAGACTCCTTTCAACATAAATAAATATATGCTGTATAGATGGGAAACGTTATTACCCAAAATCTCGAGAAGTTCTTAATCGATTTACTTCAGACTTTTACACAATGATCAGACAAATATTTACATGCACATGGGCTATATATTTTAATATATATGATACGCAAATATATATATAACACATAATGGGGTACCATCGTTACCAAAAGTTTCAAACGTACTCGACCGATTTTTTACACGCTACTGGAATAAACGGATGGACACATATAGGGCGTGTTGTTGTTGTGGTCTTCAGTCCAGAGACTGGTTTGATGCAGCTCTCCATGCTACTCTATCCTGTGCAAGGTTCTTTATCTCCCAGTACCTACTGCAACCTACATCCATCTGAATCTGTTTAGTGTATTCATCTCTTGGTCTCCCTCTGCGATTTTTACCCTCCACGCTGCCCTCCAATACTAAATTGGTGATTCCTTGATGCCTCAGAATACGTCCTGCCAACCGATCCCTTCTTCTAGTCAAGTTGTGCCACAAATTTCTCTTCTCTTCAATTCTATTCAATACCTCCTCATCAGTTATCTACCCATCTAATCTTCAGCATTCTTCTGTAGCTCCACATTTCGAAAGCTTCAATTCTCTTCTTGTCCAAACTATTTATCGTCCATGTTTCACTTCCATACATGGCTACACTCCATACAAATACTTTCAGAAACGACTTCCTGAGACTTAAATCTATACTCCATGTTAACAAATTTCTCTTCTTCAGAAATGCTTTCCTTGCCATTGCCAATCTACATTTTATATGTTCTCTACGTCGACCATCATCACTTATTTTGCTCCCCAAATAGCAAAACTCCTTTACTACTTTAAGTGTCTCATTTCCTAACCTAATTCCCTCAGCATCACCCGACTTAATTCGACTAAAAGGACGTATATTTTCTGATATATATAATAGTGAAACTTTCTTAGCAAACAGGAAAGTTGTATTTACGCGTTATCGGTTTATGATTAGAATAACACTACAAAATCTGAATGTGAAATAACAATAAACAAGGCCCATTATCAGAGAGAGGGGGGAGCAACAGATGGGTAGAAGGAAGGGAGGAAATGGACATAGAAAGCAAAAAGGCGGAGATGAACAGTGAGAGGGGCAGGAAGAAATGGGGGGAGAAGGGGGACAAGAAGTTGGAGATAGAAAGGGAAGTGATGGTGATGGACAGAGAGAAGGGGAAGGAGGAGAAGATGGAGGAATAGAAGAGGAGGAGCAGATGGACAGTGACAGGGGGGAGATTGAGATTAGGACGTATATCCAGTTCCCATACATATCAAAATGTGTGCTTTCTCTTGTCTTTATTTTCTATTTAACCAGAATGGGCCACAGCAACGCTTGACCGGGAACGGCTAGTACGAATAGTATGATTGCAGTCACTTTGAGTCGTAGCAGCTTCGCTATTTTCCGATAAGTTTGTTACAGTTTAAACGCGCTGAGCTACATACAGTTGGGTTGGGTTGTTTGGGGGAAGAGACCAAACAGCGAGGTCATTAGGGAAGGACGGGGAAGGAAGTCGGCCGTTCCCTTTCAAAGGAATCATCCCGGCATTTGCCTGGAGCGATTTAGGGAAATCACGGAAAACCTAAATCAGGGTGGTCGAACGCGGCGAGGTGACTACATCCAGTGGTCGCAGAGGTGTTGCGCTGTGCAACTCCTGTAAGACGTAACGTTGATTTCCACTGGTGTCGTGTCCGCTGCGTGTCGTTCTGTGGGAGAGCCCAGACTGTTTTCCCGCAGGCGCGAGGCGAGGCGTCAGCAGATAGGCCTTATCACAGCGGACGATAAGTCGTGTCGCGGGCCCGGCCGCATGCGCCCGCAACCACGAACAAAGAAAACTTCCATTCCACTTAAATCATCCGTGGGTGCTTTCTCAAAAGAATTTCATTCAGTGCATTTCGAGGAAGCAACATCCATGAAGTGCAGTGATCTGACACTCTCATCCCTCGTCTGAAAATGGAAAAAAAAAAAAATATTTAGGTTGTACAATAACTGTGCTAATGGGCCCAGGAAATTTTTATCCAGTCGCAAACGTAGCAAGATATGTCACAAGCGTCTGTTTTCTTCACAAGCCGACAATGCGATCTTGAATCAAAAGCTGTTCGACAGCCTAGAAACACTGTGAGCACTGTGAAAGGGTACAGTACCGCCCGACATTGAAAATAGGTACAACATACTTCATTATTCTTGTCTGAACAACATATTTTTTCTAATAATAACTCCATTTCAATTAATACAGCGAAGCCGGATACTAGTGTGGGAAAGAATGAAAATTTATTTATTTAATTGATCACATGTGCACTCCCACAAAATAAATCCCTACATCCAGTTTGGTGAGATCTGTGAAATGAATGAATGTATGGTCGTCTGCTAACCGCAGATAGTGAATATGATATATGATCATCTTTGAGACGATCCTTTGGCCACCTTTGGTGGAACCAAAGAGATGAAACTTACCAGAGCTTTGAGCGCCTGAAATGTGGCTGACCAATACGGTAGCATGGTCTTCCCCCACCTCGACAGAGGTGCGAGATGACCTGAAGAACGGCCATGTTTCAGCACTCTGCCGCTGGATCTGGTGCTGTTAAGACCTGTATTAGTTGTGCTCCGTAAAGACAAAAGAGTGGAGACATGGTATGCATGTGGAATATTTAAGAGTAGTTTGAAATAATAATTTCTCTATTTCAGGAACTTTTGTGGGGACAATTAAATGTCAGGCAGGTAATATTAATGGGATTGTAGTAATCTTCGGAAGTGACCAACGGTCACAATGAAACCACGTGTAGCAATAAGTTGAAATACTTCCGTGTGCTTAAGTTAAGCTGAATTACTAGCGTGTGTACAATAAGTTGAAATATTTAAGAAATAGCGTGTGTACCATAAGTTGAAATATTTAAGAAATGGCGTGTGCAGGACTTGAAATTAGAGACGAGTACTTCCACGTGGTGAGTACTGTGTGAGTCTCAATCTGTGCATGAGACAAAGGATAAAGTGAAGTACTCGTCCATGGTATCAGTTGAGGAATCGCGTGTGTGATGAATATGTTCTTAATATTACTTTGCATGATATGATTCCGTGTGGCGCTAGATTCAGACTCTGAGAGAGAAGCAAGGTGAGTCGGCCGTCTATCCAGCAACGCCACTTGGCTTGCATTGCACAGGAAGACGTGCATATATCTCCAGAGTTCATAGTAGGAAAGTAGAATTACAAAGTGGGGCAGTGTCGTGTGAAACTGGGATAAATACTAATTGAAGTGGGAAAGCTGAAAGTGATAGTGTTGTGACTATTTATTGTCTTGTATTTCATGTTGCAGTGTGGTGTATGTCATGTAATTTAAGTATGTGTGGTTTGCATGGGAGAGTAGCAAGGTAGTTTCAGAGGTAGTGGGTTATGCGTGTTCCTTTTGTACCGCTCGGTCTGGAGGAAAGTTTCGTGATGATGGTTGTGAGAGTCGAAGTGTGAGATATAGCAAAAGATCCACCATCCTATCCAGAAAGTGCACTGTAGCGTTAAATGATTACGAGACCATAAGATAGAGATTCACCAATGTAAAGACTTGCCCACTGGGCGGAATTTCTCATGTGTTATTGTTGTAGGTTATAGAATTTGTGTGTTTAGGTTAGAGAATTTATCAGAATAAATAAGATAGTGAAAAGAAAAAGATTGGTGGCCTTTTCCTTCGAATTGTATGTTGTCATGATATCCAGAATTTATAATGTGTGCGCCACTCATATTCAGTGCGATGGCCACGTGTTGATAAAAGCCGTTAAATAAAAAAAGAAAGAAAATGTGGTATTGCCAGTGCATAGTGAACAGTCAGAGTTCTGTAAATTACTGATAGTCAGATGTGCGTTTCCGTTGCGTATTATTCATACTGGAGGATAATTTGTAACTTAATTGAGAGTACGAGAGTTCATATTACTCGATAAATAATAATGAATCCACTGGCTTGGCAGTCCACTCATCTTGCAGGCCTGACTGCTTGATACCACAGTATGAGCAAGGCATGTGGGTGCCTCTCAACTGAATCAGGCCCTGTGACAGCTGAGCCATGAAAACACCCAAGTTCACAACTCCAGTGGATATTATTACCTTATTGTCCATAGTTACAGGCCCACGGTTTAATAGGTATGTTTCAGCTGACATTTTAACTTCTTAAATGTCTAACGAAACATTCGGATTATCTTGTTTGTTCTTGTTCTGCGCATAAACAACCTGAGAGCTATGCAACGAACGACTAATGTCTTGCTTCCTCAGTGAGTCAGTGCTGCCTTCATTCTACAAAAAAACGTTGCGGCGCCATCTTGGAATCACACGCACATTTGTTGTCCGCTAAGACATTTGTCAAGACTCTCATCACAAAAACATCCACACGAGTGTTAATACCAAAAAAGAGTCCCTTTCAGCAGAGACTTCTGCTTCTTTTCTAGAGACGTAATTTCCATGGAGCCAGACAAGCCCTAAGCTAGAGTTACGATATGTCTAATGAAGCAAATTAAGCTTAGTGTAAAGTTTAAGTTATACTGACAAATTGCCTGTTGGCTTCTGTCACGGGGTCCTCTGCCGACGTTGTTTTTTTTTTTTTTTTATAATTTTTCTGATGTTTCGCCGGCACCAGTGGCTGGAACCGTCAAACCTCCACCGTCCACTATTGATGTTGGACTGGAGTTGAACTCGCGGCCGCGGTTTTATGTATCTGCCGCGCTAACATCCAAGGGCTTTCCCGTGGTCATTACCGGTACTATTCTCCCCTTGCTATCTGCAACTGTCGTGCCGGCCGCACTGCTGCTACAGTCGCAGGTTCGAATACTGCCTCGGGCATGGCTGTGTGTCATGTCCTTAGGTTCGTTAGGTTTAGGCTCAAATCAAATGGCTCTGAGCGCTATGGGACTTACCTTCTAAGGTCATCAGTCCCCTAGAACGTAGAACTACTTAAACCTAACTAACGTAAGGACATCACACACATCCATGCCCGAGGCAGGATTCGAACCTGCGACCATAGTGTAGGTTTAGGTAGTTCTAAATCTAGGGGACTGATAACCTCAGATGTTAAGTCCCATAGTGCTTAGAGCCATTTGAACTATTAATTTCCAACTGTCGTT
The DNA here is from genome assembly GCF_023864345.2 of Schistocerca serialis cubense. Classification (NCBI taxonomy): domain Eukaryota; kingdom Metazoa; phylum Arthropoda; class Insecta; order Orthoptera; family Acrididae; genus Schistocerca; species Schistocerca serialis. The sequence goes on along the minus strand of NC_064643.1, from coordinate 633,343,173 downwards.
CGCTGTAGGAAGGCAATCCGTGATTCGTTCACCTTGAGGCTTTCTTCTTTCATGTTGCAGCTATTGGTATGTTTGTGTGCTTCTATAGCTTCCCTGAACAAACGGATGTGGTAGCTCTTCTCTACGGTAAGAATTTCTGTATCTTTACTATGTGGCCAGTCTCACACAGCGCGTGTTCCGCCATGCCCGATTATCGTCCAGTCATTCCAACAGAGGTTTTTCCACAGGTACATAGCATGAGGCATATTCCCCACATTGCAAGGCGGTCTGTTTCCTCCACTGCCGATCTGAGACACTCATTGAGCTTCTTTGTCGGTTTATAAATAATCTTTACGCCGTGTTTACGCAGTATGTTAATTACTAAAGCTAGAGATCGTTCACTGCATCCAAAAAACATTGGGAGTCTCTCATAAATACACTGATTGAACTGGGATGAAAGACATGGAAACGGAGAAAAATATAAAAAGTGAAAAATCACTGCAAAGATGTCAAAATAAAAAACAGAATGTTATCGTAATGCACTTAAAATGTTTCAGTTTGATCAGAGGATTGAAAAATTGTAATTTCATTTCGTCAAGCCGAAGTATCATGGATCTTACTGATATGTCCTTACCGATGTTTTAATCTATTAATAGTAAATAAAACATTGTCTTTTAAGTGATATTAGTTGTCAGAAGCGAGGTATTTTGTTCTGCTTCAACTGAAATACATCAACAGCTTCAAAAGGCTTCTCTGAAAATTATCAACATTGAGATGAGCGGTGTTCTCATATCAGGCTTCCCAGGATTAGTTAGTGGAATTATCCGCCACAAAACCTATCATATCGTTGCGAATAAGAGGTGATTCTGACCAGCAATACATGTTAGTAAATATGGAGATAATTTCTAATAGACAAATCAAATACTGTATGAAAACTTGAAACACATGGGGGGAGCAGGCAACGTAAATATAAGTCGAAACATCGACACAAAATAAGGCGACTAATTTTAAGCAAATTTTTGTAGTGGTCGGAAGCGTCTGTCGTGTTGTCTCCCTTGTCTTCTGGATCGATTTCTCGCTCATTTTCGTAACTGTGGTGGTAGCCACAGCCTTGTGTCAGTCATATACACTCCTGGAAATTGAAATAAGAACACCGTGAATTCATTGTCCCAGGAAGGGGAAACTTTATTGACACATTCCTGGGGTCAGATACATCACATGATCACACTGACAGAACCACAGGCACAGAGACACAGGCAACAGAGCAAGCACAATGTCGGCACTAGTACAGTGTATATCCACCTTTCGCAGCAATGCAGGCTGCTATTCTCCCATGGAGACGATCGTAGAGATGCTGGATGTAGTCCTGTGGAACGGCTTGCCATGCCATTTCCCCCTGGCGCCTCAGTTGGACCAGCGTTCGTGCTGGACGTGCAGACCGCGTGAGACGACGCTTCATCCAGTCCCAAACATGCTCAATGGGGGACAGATCCGAAGATCTTGCTGGCCAGGGTAGTTGACTTACACATTCTAGAGCACGTTTGGTGGCACGGGATACATGCGGACGTGCATTGTCCTGTTGGAACAGCAAGTTCCCTTGCCGGTCTAGGAATGGTAGAACGATGGGTTCGATGACGGTTTGGATGTACCGTGCACTATTCAGTGTCCCCTCGACGATCACCAGTGGTGTACGGCCAGTGTAGGAGATCGCTCCCCACACCATGATGCCGGGTGTTGGCCCTGTGTGCCTCGGTCGTATGCAGTCCTGATTGTGGCGCTCACCTGCACGGCGCCAAACACGCATACGACCATCATTGGCACCAAGGCAGAAGCGACTCTCATCGCTGAAGACGACACGTCTCCATTCGTCCCTGAATTCACGCCTGTCGCGACACCACTGGAGGCGGGCTGCACGATGTTGGGGCTTGAGCGGAAGACGGCCTAACGGTGTGCGGGACCGTAGCCCAGCTTCATGGAGACGGTTGCGAATGGTCCTCGCCGATACCCCAGGAGCAACAGTGTCCCTAATTTGCTGGGAAGTGGCGGTGCGGTCCCCTACGGCACTGCGTAGGATCCTACGGTCTTGGCGTGTATCCGTGCGTCGCTGCGGTCCGGTCCCAGGTCGACGGGCACGTGCACCTTCCGCCGACCACTGGCGACAACATCGATGTACTGTGGAGACCTCACGCCCCACGTGTTGAGCAATTCGGTGGTACGTCCACCCGGCCTCCCGCATGCCCACTATACGCCCTCGCTCAAAGTCCGTCAACTGCACATACGGTTCACGTCCACGCTGTCGCGGCATGCTACCAGTGTTAAAGACTGCGATGGAGCTCCGTATGCCACGGCAAACTGGCTGACACTGACGGCGGCGGTGCACAAATGCTGCGCAGCTAGCGCCATTCGACGGCCAACACCGCGGTTCCTGGTGTGTCCGCTGTGCCGTGCGTGTGATCATTGCTTGTACAGCCCTCTCGCAGTGTCCGGAGCTAGTATGGTGGGTCTGAGACACCGGTGTCAATGTGTTCTTTTTTTCATTTCCAGGAGTGTAATTTGTAAGTTAAATCTTCCAACATGCATCCATTACCACTTGTTCGTATCCTACTCCACCGTTTTCTCGTTTTATGCAATATATCAAACTCCACGGTTTCCAAAAACATTTTCACCGTGCCACAGGCAGATTGTATTTTATTTTGTTTCAATGGTTGCTCAGTTCTTTGGTACATATCTTCCAAGTATGTAATCCTGACCTTTGTAGCTCCGCTATGTAGTTCATTTTTTAAGAGCTCTGCAGTGTAAAAGAGCAACAGTGCTCAAAAAGGGAAATAACTCTCAGTTTAGTTTCCAAGGGGTTAGCCTTGGCACCATGTACAATTTTTCAATTCTGTGGGTTGCAGCGAGCTCAGTTCCTACAGTGCGGTCGACATGGAACTTCCCAACCCTGGAACTTCACGGCTACACCAGCAGAGGGCCTCAACAGCACTCCAGCCAGGTCACCAGACAGCGTACATGGAGACGTCAGAGATCGTTGGCAAATCGCTCCTGTTCATGCATGTGCCATTCTACGTGCCAAAAATAAGACTGCACGTATCCATCCACGAGGCAGCCATATAGATCCCTTATCATTTAGCTACAAAATAGCAGGTCAGCAACTGGAAGCTGTTAATTCCATAAATTATCTGGGAGTACGCATTAGGAGTGATTTAAAATGGAATGGTCATATAAAGTTGATCGTCGGTAAAGCAGATGCCAGACTGAGATTCATTGGAAGAATCCTAAGGAAATGCAACCCGAAAACAAAGGATGTAGGTTACAGTACGCTTGTTCGCTCACTGCTTGAATACTGCTCAGCAGTGTGGGATCCGTACCAGAAAGGGTTGATAGAAGAGATAGAGAAGATCCAGCGGAGAGCAGCGCGCTTCGTTACAGGATCATTTAGTAATCGCGAAAGCGTTACGGAGATGATAGATAAACTCCAGTGGAAGACTGAAACGTCCCCTTAGAACAATTGTACAGGACTGTGCTTAAACTGTGAAACGTCCCCTTTGAACAATTATACATGACTGTGCTTAAACTGACATAAAATATTTTTAGCGCAACGCAGTCTGACTATCAAAGATCCCTGCAAAAGAATGGCCCTGACTAACATTAACCTATACCTTTCACAAATCACTTACCTCACAAAAATCTTCGCTACTCAAGCTACTGCAATACAGCGAGCGCCACTACTGCCAGCTAAATAAAAGATTCAAACTACTGAAGGCACTAACTACTGATAGGGATAGTTAGCAAATGAAAGATATTAATAGAGAACAAACAATGTATTTACCTTAATATCATCACAAGTCATAATATATATATCAGTTCATGACAAATTACAAACCTCCGCCATCTCTCTCCCCACATCCACCACTGCTGGCGGCTCACCTCCAACTGCCCAACGCTACGCGCTGTTCACATCCAGCTGCCGCTGCCCAACACTACAATGGCGAGTATTACAACAATGCAAAGCAGCCACAGACTGCACACAGCACAGCCAGTGATTTTCATAAAGAGTTGGCGTTGCCAATAAAAAAACCTAAACAGCCTACTTACATAGCCCCCATGCTCCCCACAAAAAATTTTTACAAGTGGTGTTGGGCACTGGCCAATACAGATTTGACAAAAAATTTTCGCAATTACAGTAACAAAGATATAAAATGCACACACTTATTGATACAATGTTGGTCAAAAGCTAAAATCTTCTCACAGTCCATAAAGACAGTCCTGATTCATCACAGTAAAATTACAGTGTTTTTCTTTTTTTTTTTTAAAGTCTGAACAGTAAAAGAGAATGCACACAGAAGTAGTGGATTTCCATACAGTCTTGAGGAAGTAGTGTCCTTCCAACGGAAAGACAGTGCTGACTCTTGACACGCTGACAGGTAATGGGCCACAATGGAGCAAACCCACAGCAGAGTCATTCGACGTTTTGAAGAATATTGGTAGGTAGGTCATCACAGAGCAGACCCACTGGAGTCCTGGTAGAGATTGTGGTATTGGTGGGCCACCAGAGGTGCAGACCCACTGCAGTCCTTGTAGAAATAATGGTATTGATGGATCATCAAAGATGTAGACCCACTGTAGTCCTTGTAGAGATAATGGCACTGGTGAGTCATCAAAGATGCAGACCCACTGTAGTCCTTGTAGAGATAGCCAGCAGCCATCTGTTGTGACTGTGCAGGTGCACAATCACCATTGAAGAGTCTTGCGGATAATATAGCAAGTCCATAACCACCACTTGTGCACTCACAAAGTTTTTGGAATTGTCTTTAGAACCAGCAATGCTGTTATCCAGTCCCTTGCTGAATTATTAACACACGTGCAAACACTAACAGTCTCAACTTCTCACATATTGTCCATATACTATGACCAACAGAAACGTGTGCAGTGAAATGTAACTAACAAGTTAATAATATCATGAATAGTGACAATTACAATTTTATAACATGAGAATACAATTACAAAGATACAGAAAACATCATTAAAAACATAATAATACAGATAACATTTGTAGATAATAGGGGCTTTACGAAAGAATAGAAATAAACATATACATCAATGTTACAGGAATTATGACATGAGTACATACATAGAAGATCAGAATAACTTTCGAAACATCAACTTCACACATGAGCATTAACACAAAACAATAAATAATGTCTAAACATCTTTACAAAGTAAATAACACATTATTAATGCCAATTGTATTTGAGGATAACAGTATTCCTCATCATAGTGAATGTAACTTAGTATTAGAAGAGAAAAAAGTTCTATGAAACAGTACACAGAGACAGGAAGAAAACAAATACACAAGGGTACACAAACACTTAGTGGGATAACACCAATAGGAAAGGATAGGGTTCGTTTTCAGTGTAACATTTGGTACTGCAGTCCAACCCAAAACTTCATATATCTTTCCTCTTATTTCATCCTTTGTTTCCACCAAAAAAATTCTATCGAAGCATGCTTTCTGTATTTATATGTTCACACATTTCTCACCTCAACATTTATTTCCAAGAAAATCCTACCTAAACCTGTTTTCTGTACTTTTTTTGTATAACTTCTCAATGCATTCTTTACCTATTCTCCATAGTCAGTTTCTTATATAGTCTACCCCCTCTTAAGCTAACTTATATCTACTGAGCTCAGATGCTAAACTAAGGGACGAGGCAATGCAGCAGCACATAAAACAATTAATATAAACAGCAATGAAAAAAAATGGAAAATCGCAAAGCAAGCTACAGTAAATCTAAATTACCAAGCAATTCAACATTACAACTAATATGAGCCAATGTGCAGCAACGAGAAAAATAAATGAGTAGTAAAACTGGCTTAGCAGATTAACACAAAGTCAAATTCAGTAACACTACACCTGGCAAACAGCAGTAACTTATACCTAAACATGACATAGCTCAAGCAGAAAAATAGTACACTAAAGATAACAATGCAGATAAGGGAAATGTATAATCACATCTTAATGTCTAAGTAATTAAAGTGGTGCACCACAACAACTTATTGTAAAAGAAATATTACCATGTACTTGAAAAGAATATTATGTATGCAGTTACTGTTACTAGTCCCTTCTTATTGTTCTTTCCTTTCCATGTGCTCCTTTTTTGAAGAATGTGGATCACAAAATTATTATTTAGTAGATCTGTTGACAGTTAGTGTTCACATTAGCAAATGCATTTAATTTTATTTTATGAAACCAATGCTGCAACACAGCTGAAAAACAGATGTCAAATGAAATAAGCAATTACGCAAACCAAAGCATAAAAACATCATTCAATAGTCATGTGGCATTTCGTAAGTCAGTAGCTCTCAACTCTCATAGAAAGACACTTGTCATAATCAGGTGTGCAGATGTACGAATATTTCCCATCAATTCATAAGCATTGCAGTAATTAGCACAAAGTACAAGTAATCATATGTTTTCAGGTAATGAGCGTGTAATATTTGCGATGCTTTCTACAAAGGAATGTCAATAGCAAGGTTAATGGAAGTAATGAGGGTGTCGCATTTGCAATATTTTCTCTAAAGGAATGTCAATGGCGAGGATAAAGGCCTGCCTTTTTTCTTTTTTTTTTTCTACCTGTGCTTCCGGAAAGGCACACCCTAATGGCTTGTTCTCCAGGTGTTTGACACAGCTGCGTGCCCACAACGCATTACGTGCAGGTGGTCACTTAACTTTCTTACGGAAATATTTACGACATCAGTTTCCGCTACAGTGACAGTCTCACATAAAAATATTTCACAGGTCAAGAATTAGCGTTGCAAATCTGTAGAAAGAAAATCCTATAAATATAAGTGTCCAAATAAAATATTCGTCAGCATTGTGATACAGTCACGCATTTACGCACATTTCATAACTCTTAAAGTACGATTCTTGGTTTCCAACATACTTCTTATTCCTCATATATGGTAGCATCATCTTATTGATCATAAACATATCTCAACAGCATAGTACACATCGTCGTCGTAATAATAACATCATAACACCTCAGTCAAATCTCAAAAACGTCGTAGCTTTCTGCAATAATTTCAAAACCTAAAAAAAATTCTCTGCTCATTTCAATAGTGTCATCTACCTCAAACGTACTTTAAAATCATGCTCCCTTACCAAATATATCATTCAAAGCTCTCATAGTATCACAATGGTTCTAAAATATGAAGAGTTCACACAGTACAGACAAAATACAATTTCGTAAGTGTGAAGTTATCCAACGGTGTAATTACATAAACATGTGTCACTGACGTAGTAAAAAACATGTTTATCTCTCAGTTAAATGATCAGATGGCTGTGTAATTTGTGTGTTAGAGAAATATGGTATCGATGTGTAAAGTTGTATAAGCAAATACCATATTAGCTAGGGTTCCTTGTGGTTGCCACACACATGGTACACAAAGTAAGCGTATACCCCCCTGAGGATTAATGTAATTATACCCTCAGGTGTTACAGATTACAGCAATGAAATGAAATGTATCACTGAAAACCTTTGTATCATTGTACTTCAAATATCTTTAAAAATAAATGTTTTAAGTACACAATTAATCACTCAAATGCGTGTCCTGTAGTGCTAAATGTGCATCTTGCTGTAAGATAATTCTGTGGAAGTGTCGTACGTATCGTCCTCCGAAAGCTAAGTTCTGCAGAAGTCAATGTACTTACCTCATGATAAACAAAAGTGAAATGCTTTGCGTATAGATATCGTAGTTATTATGCTTATTGGCGTGATGAAGAAAGTACTGTACAGTAACATATTGTTATGCCACGAAAAAGGCTGTCTCATTGTTGCTATACCACAAAAGTTACTACTAAAACATGTTTTTCTTCCTAGAAGAATTCAGAAAACTGTGCAGATATAAAACAGATACACTGCAAAAGCAACATTGTGAATTGTCGCTCAATAGTAGCGGCGTGATAACATCGTGTAGCTGTCACATAAACTAACCACTGTGTCCTCTGGTATCTCACAGAAAGTACTTTAAACCCAGAATGTATTTTCAAGTAAACCAAAAGTTGCATTAAAATCTCATTAGCAGTACCAGTATGTGTCCTAAGTATGTAAGCCTGATAGTCGTTACGTAATCGTGCAACTAACAAGCAAGAATGTACAATTAACAACACTGTGTCGTCTGTTCATTATAACAATGCATTCGTAATTTCTGTTTAAATAAGTTCTCTTGGTTCTTGACTGGATATTTCACTTCAAACATTGTTACATGTTAACAGATTCTAAATCTGACAAAGCATACTAGAAATGTAAAGTGAAAAGTTTTATGGCAAAGACAAAGTTAAAAAGCAGATTATCTTTCAATAAACGGTTTTACATGTGAAATGTGGTGTAAACCTTTTCTCTTCCTAGTGCACAGAGTTTCAACTTCAAAGCAATTATCATGTTGTATACATCGGTAAAGAATGCTAAAATTTTTCTCCAGGCTAGCGTTTTATGTTAATTTTCTCGGAGCCAGCGGGCGCACGCGGCTGCCTGCTGTGCGAGTCATTGTCTGTCTCTTTGTTGGCGCGCGCCGTTATTGGGATTAGGAGACCTAACTTCTACAAATTCACTCTGACGAGAAGGCCCTGCCCTGTTTGAATCCCGCCAGTTCTGATGCAATTCAGGTCTGTCGTTACGAATATATCGTCTGTCGTCGTGTCGGTAGTTCCTGTAGTTTCTTTCTTGTCGGTTAAGTGGTGGAGAATTTCTCCCTGAATCGTAACTGCGCACTGGACCGTTGCATCTGAAGTTATTCTGTCTCCCTTGATAATAATTATTTTGGTTCCCATATTGCCTGTTTCTCTGATAGTCTCTGTGATAGTCATTACTGCGGAGAGGTGATCTTTCCCTGTAATTATTACTGCTCTACCAACGGTAGTCATACGGGTGGTGTCTGTTTTGGTCACGATTTACGTTGTAAGAATAGGCTTGTCGGGTCCAGTTATCGTTTCTGTCGTCACGGAATTGTGAGGGATGTAACCTGTAATTGTTGTGTTCCTGTTTCCGCGTTCTGCGATTATCAGTGTCAATTTCTAATTCTTGTAAGAGTCCCTGAAAAGCTTCAATGTCGTCTTTGCAACGTCCTGCCAAAATTATATGTCGTAAATGTTCAGGTAATTTGATTAAGCAAATGCGGATGAGTTCTGAGGGGCTGTATGGGTTTGACAGGTACTGATTCTTGTGCAACATGTCTTCAAAATATTTCACAAGACTGGAGAATTCAGATTGTTCGAAATGTTTCATCATTATGATGTTATGTTTTACTCGGTCTTGTGTGGCTTGAGACCAATATGCTGAGAGGAAGGAATGGTAAAACTCTCCTTCACTGTGGCAATCGTGAATTACCGATCGCATTCTTACAGCTGGTTCATTCTCCAAGTAGCCACACATAAATTCTAATCTGTGTTCTAACGACCAGTTGGGAGGAAAACAATGAGAGAATTGATGGAGCCATGCTTGTGGATGAATGTCGTTGCCAGAATTCTTAAATGTTTTGAATTTACGTGTAGTAATGAACAGCTTATAGTCAAAATAGTCATGTCGGCGAGTCGCATATCGGTCATTGTTAGGTCGTGTCGGCCGTTCCATCTCAAAATTCGGTGTACATTGCCAATTTCTTTCATAACTTCCGAAATGCCCTGTGTTATTATTTTGCGGCTTTTCCGTGTTTCTAAGTCCCTCTTCCCGTGTTGGAGCGCGAGTGTCCTCTGAAATACGTAATTCTTGTATTACCTGTGTCAGCTGATCTTGTACTTCCCGGATTTCTCTTTTGTACTGTGTATTAATTTGATTCTGATTTTGTTTGAATTTTCTTATTTGTTCATACTCTTCTGTGTCAGTGAAGGCTACAGGTCTTGTGTCATTCAGATCATCATCTACCTTTGTAGATAAGTTAGTGACCTGATCCGAAAGTTCGGCTACTTTCTCCGATAGTGAACTAATTTCCTCAGTGTGTTTTTCTGAACCAAGTTTCAGATTGTCCATTTGTGTTGAAATCGAATCTACTGTGTCCTTTAAGTTTTCCTGAGTTATTGCAAGTTGCGTAACCGAATCGGTAGATGCAACTGAGTCAATTTTAGCCCACAAGGTCTCATGATTTTCATGAACAATAGCTTGCAGTTCTTTTATGGCTGCTTCGTGATTCTGTAATGCATTTTCATGCCGCGAAAAAATAGGTTGAAAATGCTCACAAATTTGTGTTTTTACGTCATTACAGACTTTTTGACATTTCGATTCAACGTTATGTAACTCAGTAGTTAAATCCTCACGGGTTTGTTCAATAGTTTGCTCCAATGAGTCTAACTTTTGAAGATTTTGTTCCATTGTGTCTAACTTTTTAAGATTTAGTTCCATTGTGTCTAACTTTTGCAGCTTTTGCTGTGTTTGTCTCTGATTTTGTTCCATTTGTTGCATTAGTTGTAATAACAATGCATTAGTGTCTGGAATCTGTTCCTCTACTCTTTTCGGCAGTGCATTTGCACCGGCAACATTCACATTTTGACAAGCTGAATATGTGTCTTGACTTATTTGAGAAAACGGTGAGGACGCAAAACCTGAATCTACAGTATTTGTAAAATTGTGTCCTGTCATTTCGGATTCCTGAGGCGAGCTGTTGCCGACCGATCGATCGATAATGCTTCCCTGTTCACTACCTGTTTCACTGTCTATACCATTATTTACCGCCCGCTCCATTTCCCTATGCACAGTTACCAAATTACTACTTGGAACGTCTGTTAATTCACTACACAGTGGTGCTGATAAGCCACGCTCGTCGTCACTATTATTTCTCAGTTTACTTTGGAGCCTAGTGTTACGTTTTTCACACGCCATTATTGTCACAGTATTTCACACGACAACACAGAAGAACACAATTTGAAGAGCAAAAATAGGGGAACACATTAACATAGCACTGAAAATAATATCTAGTTAATTGCAGCTGCGAAATACTTGGTGCAAATCTACATGCATGCCACACCTGTTTTACTGTACAACAATGAAAGACTGCAACTACAAAGGAGATTCTCTCTACAATTACGCGCTAGCAATAAACAATAGCTACACTAATTACACAAACTACAAGAAAAAAATCAGAAGATTCCAGTGAGGTATCCTAGGCTAAGGGTCGACATATGAAACTTCCCCTTTTTGAAGAATTATACAGGACTGTGCTTAAACTGACATAAAATATTTTTAACGCAACGCAATCTGACTATCAAAGATCCCTGCAAAAGAATGGCCCTGACTAACATTAACCTATACCTTTCACAAATCACTTACCTCACAAAAATCTTCGCTACTCAAGCTACTGCAATACAGCGAGTGCCACTACTGCCAGCTAAATAAAAGATTCAAACTACTGAAGGCACTAACTACTGATAGGGATAGTTAGCAAATGAAAGATATTAATAGAGAACAAACAATGTACTTACCTTAATATCATCACAAGTCATAATATATATATCAGTTCATTACAAATTACAAACCTCCGCCATCTCTTTCCCCACATCCACCACTGCTGGCGGCTCACCTCCAACTGCCCAACGCTACGCGCTGTTCACATCCAGCTGCCGCTGCCCAACACTACAATGGCGAGTATTACAACAATGCAAAGCAGCCACAGACTGCACACAGCACAGCCAGTGATTTTCATACAGAGTTAGCGTTGCCAATAAAAAAACCTAAACAGACTACTTACAACGGACACACAATATTTTCAGCGCAACTCAATCTGACTTTCAAAAATCCCTGCAAAAGAATGACCCTGACTAACATTAACCTATACCTTTCACAAATCACTTACCTCACCAAAAATCTTCGTTATTCGAACTACTGCAATACAGCGAGCGCCACTACTGCCAGCTAAATAAAAGATTCAGACTACTGAAGGCACTAACTACTAATAGGCATAGTTAGCAAATGAAAGATTTTGATAGAGAACAAACAATGTATTTACCTCAATAGTGTTCAAAAGTCATAATGTACACTCCTGGAAATGGAAAAAAGAACACATTGACACCGGTGTGTCAGACCCACCATACTTGCTCCGGACACTGCGAGAGGGCTGTACAAGCAATGATCACACGCACGGCACAGCGGACACACCAGGAACCGCGGTGTTGGCCGTCGAATGGCGCTAGCTGCGCAGCATTTGTGCACCGCCGCCGTCAGTGTCAGCCAGTTTGCCGTGGCATACGGAGCTCCATCGCAGTCTTTAACACTGGTAGCATGCCGCGACAGCGTGGACGTGAACCGTATGTGCAGTTGACGGACTTTGAGCGAGGGCGTATAGTGGGCATGCGGGAGGCCGGGTGGACGTACCGCCGAATTGCTCAACACGTGGGGCGTGAGGTCTCCACAGTACATCGATGTTGTCGCCAGTGGTCGGCGGAAGGTGTACGTGCCCGTCGACCTGGCACCGGACAGCAGCGACGCACGGATGCACGCCAAGACCGTAGGATCCTATGCAGTGCCGTAGGGGACCGCACCGCCACTTCCCAGCAAATTAGGGACACTGTTGCTCCTGGGGTATCGGCGAGGACCATTCGCAACCGTCTCCATGAAGCTGGGCTACGGTCCCGCACACCGTTAGGCCGTCTTCCGCTCACGCCCCAACATCGTGCAGCCCGCCGCCAGTGGTGTCGCGACAGGCGTGAATGTAGGGACGAATGGAGACGTGTCGTCTTCAGCGATGAGAGTCGCTTCTGCCTTGGTGCCAATGATGGTCGTATGCGTGTTTGGCGCCGTGCAGGTGAGCACCACAATCAGGACTTCATACGACCGAGGCACACAGGGCCAACACCCGGCATCATGGTGTGGGGAGCGATCTCCTACACTGGCCGTACACCACTGGTGATCGTCAAGGGGACACTGAACAGTGCACGGTACATCCAAACCGTCATCGAACCCATCGTTCTACCATTCCTAGACCGGCAAGGGAACTTGCTGTTCCAACAGGACAATGCACGTCCGCATGTATCCCGTGCCACCCAACGTGCTCTAGAAGGTGTAAGTCAACTACCCTGGCCAGCAAGATCTACGGATCTGTCCCCCATTGAGCATGTTTGGGACTGGATGAAGCGTCGTCTCACGCGGTCTGCACGTCCAGCACGAACGCTGGTCCAACTGAGGCGCCAGGTGGAAATGGCATGGCAAGCCGTTCCACAGGACTACATCCAGCATCTCTACGATCGTCTCCATGGGAGAATAGCAGCCTGGATTGCTGCGAAAGGTGGATATACACTGTACTAGTGCCGACATTGTGCATGCTCTGTTGCCTGTGTCTATGTGCCTGTGGTTCTGTCAGTGTGATCATGTGATGTATCTGACCCCAGGAATGTGTCAATAAAGTTTCCCCTTCCTGGGACAATGAATTCACGGTGTTCTTATTTCAATTTCCAGGAGTGTATATAGCAGTTCATGACATCCAGTCTTACAAATTTCAAAACTCCGCCATCTCTCTCCCCACATTCACCACTGCTGGCGGCTCACCTCCAACTGCGCAACACTACGCGCTGTTCACATCCAGCTGCCGCTGCCCAACACTACAATGGCAGACAACAATGCAAACTAGCCACAGACTGCACACAGCACAGCCAGTGATTTTCATACAGAGCGCTACGTAACGTTGCCAATAAGAAAACATAAACAGCCTACTTACAAGACTCTGCAGGAGAGACGCTCAGTAGCTCAGTACAGGCTTTTGTGACTTGGTGTAATGGTACTATTGCGCTTCTAGCTGAGAAGATAATGTCAAGCTGAAAGTTTCTATCCTTACAGGTCTTAATACTTCATCAGGAAACTGCACCATAAGACTTGTTAAGTCTTTATTCTTCTTGACTGAAGCTTGGATTTGGGCTTCTGTTTTAAACCTGAAGTGAGAGACTCATTTTTCCGTTTTAGCCTAAAGTTGTTAGGGACTATCATTTATTTTGTCCCATACTGAAAGACTAGCATCCATTTTGTTTCACTTACTGAAGGACCATCTTTTCTTTTGTTTCACTGCAGAGAGTATTTGGAACTTACGTTCAATAAATTTTTGTTTGTTTCCTGTACTTGAGCTGTTTATTTGTGCACGCCAGCAGCGGACACAGAAACTGGCGATAAGGCTAAAATTTGAGTGTGTGTTCCTTTTTCCTCCTTTGTTTTCTGTCTCTTTGGCAGTTTCTTTTCCGTTCGCTTCCGCCACACAATTCTTGGCGGCGAGGGCAAAATTTGTGTGGTTCTTCAGTGTGTTTCTTGCCCAGGTCTGTATTGTTTATTGTGTCGTTTCGTTTTCTTTCTTGTCTTGTGGCTGTCACCTGTTCATTTCCTGTCTCATACTGTTGTCGACGTGGTTCCTTCACACAAAGTAGACAATTGCGTTTGAATGTCTCTTTCTGTATCTCTGACTTCGACTTTGGTTATGGACACAAGTGACTGTGATTGGTTTGCGTGCATCGTGTGTCTGTTCCGATACATGTACTGCGGCAGGACAGACGTTCATTTTCTCTTTACGGCAGGTTTCAGATAGATTATATAATGGTAAGACAGAGATTTAGGAACCAGGTTTTAAATTGTAAGACTTTTCCAGGGACAGATATGGACTCTGACCACAATCTGTTGGTTATGACCAGTAGATTAAAACTGAAGAAACTGCAAAAAGATGAGAATTTAAGGAGATGGGACCTGGATAAACTGACTAAACCAGAGGTTGTACAGAGTTTCAGGGAGAGCATTAGGGAACAATTGACAGGAATTGGGGAAAGAAATACAGTAGAAGAAGAATGGGTAGCTCTGAGGGATGACGTAGTGAAGGCAGCAGAGGATCAAGTAGGTAAAAAGACGAGGGCTAGTAGAAATTCTTGGGTAACAGAAGAAATATTGAATTTAATTGATGAAAGGAGAAAGTATAAAAACGCAGTAAATGAAGCAGGCAAAAAGGAATACAAACGTCCCAAAAATGAGATCGACAGGAAGTGCAAAATGGCTAAGCAGGGATGGCTAGAGGACAAAGGCAAGGATGTAGAGGCTTATCTCACTAGAGGTAAGATAGATACTGCCTACAGGAAAATTAAAGAGACCTTTGGAGAAAAGATAACCACTTGCCTGAACATCAAGAGCTCAGATGGAAACCCAGTTCAAAGCAAAGAAGGGAAAGCAGAAAGGTGGAAGGAGTATATAGAGGGTCTATACAAGGGCGATGTACTTGAGGACAATATTTCGGAAATGGAAGAGGATGTAGATGAAGATGAAATGGGAGATACGATACTGCGTGAAGACTTTGAAAGAGCGATGAAAGACCTGAGTCGAAACAAGGCCCCCAGTGTAGACAACATTCCATTAGAACTACTGACGGCCTTGGGAGAGCCAGTCCTGACAAAACTCTACCATCTGGTGAGCAAGATATATGAAAGAGGCGAAATACCCTCAGAGTTCAAGAAGAATATAATAATTCCAGTACCAAAGAAAGCAGGTGTTGACAGATGTGAAAATTACCGAACTATTAGTTTGATAAGTCACGGCTGCAAAATACTAACGCGAATTCTTTACATACGAATGGAAAAACTGATAGAAGCCGACCTCGGGGAAGATCAGATGGGATTCCGTAGAAATGTTGGAACACGTGAGGCAATACTGACCCTACGACTTATCTTAGGAAATAGATTAAGGTAAGGCAAACCTACGTTTCTAGCATTTGTAGACTTAGAGAAAGCTTTTGACAATGTTAACTGGAATACTCTCTTTCAAATTCTGAAGGTGGCAGGGGTAAAATACAGGGAGTGAAAGGCTATTTACAATTTGTACAGAAACCAGATGGCAGTTATAAGAGTCGAGGGACATGAAAGGGAAGCAGTGGTTGGGAAGGGAGTGAGACAGGGTTGTAGTCTCTCCCCGATATTATTCAATCTATATATTGAGCAAGCAGTGAAGCAAACAAAAGAAAAATTCGGAGTAGGTATTAAAATCCGTGGAGAAGAAGTAAAAACCTTGAGGTTCGCCGATGACATTTTAATTCTGTCAGAGACAGGAAAGGACTTGGAAGAGCAGTTGAACGGAATGTATAGTGTCTTGAAAGGAGGATATAAGATGAACATCAACAAAAGCAAAACGAGAATAATGGAATGTAGTCGAATTAAGTCGGGTGATGCTGAGGGAATTAGATTAGGAAATGAGACACTTAAAGTAGAAAGGAGTTTTGCTATTTGGGGAGCAAAATAACTGATGACGGTCGAAGTAGAGAGGATATAAAATGTAGACTGGCAATGGCAAGGAAAGCGTTTCTGAAGAAGAGAAATTTGTTAACATCGAGTATAGATTTAAGTGTCAGGAAGTCGTTTCTGAAAGTATTTGTATGGAGTGTAGCCATGTATGGAAGTGAAACATTTACGATAAACAGTTTGGACAAGAAGAGAATAGAAGCTTTTGAAATGTGGTGCTACAGAAGAATGCTGAAGATTAGATGGGTAGATCACATAACTAATGAAGAAGTATTGTATAGGACGTCGTTATCAGCAGAAAGAAAACTGGCGTTCTACGGATCGGAGCGTGGAATGTCAGATCCCTGACTAGAAGAAGGGATCGGTTGGTAGGACATGTTCTGAGGCATCAAGGGATCTCCAATTTAGTATTGGAGGGTAGCGTGGTGGGTAAAAATCGTAGAGCGAAACCAAGAGATGAATACCGTAAGAGGTCCGAGCAGATGTAATACAGATGTAATTTTATGTAAGAGGTCCGAGCAGATGTAATTTCGATGTATTGCTCATGCGCTGCCTGCGATATGTAAGGTAGAAGAGAATCGCTGACCAGAGAGCAGTGTTGACTGTACGAACTGTGTAGCAGTAGCAATAAGTTGTTGCCAGTGTGTGTCTGGTCTGGAGTCTGCTCTAGTCTGGTGTATCATGTTGGCTGGGCCGGTCGCGGTGCAGCGATGCCGGAGCCTGAGTATTATTGTACAAGGTAAAAAAGCAGCCTCGCGCATATCTAGTAATATTGTGTAAACTCCCATGTATATCTTTTAAAAATGTCCTAATAATAACAAGCATTCATTTCAATTTAAAGAATTTAATATTTTTTTCAATGCATGATCATTCCGATTGTTGCAAAAGAAAAATCATTTGCTTCCTTTCATAAATAACAAATGTATAGGCCAGCATTGCACAGAGCTGTGCCGGAAAAGAGCTATTGTAAGAGCAGATAGTTGCCGACTTTATCGAGGTGAGAATTTTTGCTTTTTCTTCAGAATGATCTTACAGGGCCATGACGCAGCACTGCTGTCGTCCAAATTTTACCAGATTACTGAATTTATTTTTTATTACGAGGTTTAGGAATTTTTCTGTTTCGAGCTTATATTAAATAGGAAAAGAATTTTGTGGGTACATTAAATGGGAACCAGTTTTGTTCTGAGGTTACACAAAAACAAGAATTACATTCATTATTCATATTAATATTTTAACAATTTTTCTGTGGGGAGGTTAGCCGGCCGGAGTGGTCGTGCGGTTCTAGGCTCTGCAGTCTGGAGACGAGCGACCGCTAAGGTAGCAAGTTCGAATCCTACCTCGGGCATGGATGTGTGTGATGTCCTTAGGTTAGTTAGGTTTAAGTAGTTCTAAGTTCTAGGCGACTGATGACCTCAGAAGTTAAGTCGCATAGTGCTCAGAGCCATTTGAACCATTTGTGGGGAGGTTACACTTGGCGACATCCGGCCAGGATCGTATTTCTTTGCGAATCTCTGAGAAGTAGTCATATATCTGCTCTTATTTACTTTAATGTAGTTTGCATCTGGCGCAACGCATTTACTAATTTGTCACTTTTTCTTTCACAGATCATCGGCAATTTATTGCTCTTTGTTGTAATTGTGTTTGATCCATTTTTTTTGCTTCGTTTTTGTTTCATTTTTGTGCTTAATTTTGATTTGTGAAAAATGCCACGAAAAACTGTTAACAGTACATCGCGATGTGCAATGAGTGAAATAGCCGACTCGAATAGCTTGACCGATAATATTTGCGGCACTCAGTGTAATAGTGATAATCCCCTAATTACAGATAATCAGTGCGTACCGACCATTAATATTGATTTTGATCCTAATGGTGAACAAACAAATCCAATTATGTCCAGAGTAAATGTAACAATTGATGACGCGGCATGTTCCGTTTCAATGAACGCTGCTCAGTTTGACACAGCCAGTTTGCAAAATTTGAATTGTGAACAGATAAATGTTTCTCACGAAGATGAACAATGTAGTCAAAACACGTCAGATTTATTTGATTCCGGTGTAGTGACCAATAGTGCACATCCGATTGGCAAACCTTTTGTGAATCGGAGAATGACCTAATGGTTACACAAAGCGTGACAAGTGCACATACACCATCACACAGCACAGAGAATAGAGTCACTAATTTTGGCTTGGATCAAATTATGGCAGTATTGCTACAACAGAATGAAAGACATGACAACAACTTCAAACAACTTAATGAAAATTACAAACAACTTAGTGAAAAACTAGACAGCAATTCCAAACAACTTAATGATAAACAAGACAACAATCTTAAACAACTTAATGAACAGAACAAACAACTTAGTGAACAGATTACAGCTGTCATGATACTAAAGAACAATTACGTGAGGAGATTAAGGCTTGTGCTAGGAACAGTAGTGAAGAAATTAGATCTGTAGCACAATAATTAAATAATACACATGCAGCCACAACTAAATTACTTAGAGATGAAATCAGTGCAGTCGCTAAACAATGTTCTGAAAACGCAACACAGTTACGCGACGAGTTTAAATTAATGTCAACAGAACTTTCACGCACACTGGATGTGAAAGTAGACGCGAAATTTGACCAACAGAACAGCCAAATTGACGAACGTTTTAATCACCACCTACAAAACAGCGAAACGCGTTACCGTAAATTTATACAGGAACCGAATAAAGCGACAAGTCATGGAAACAATTACTGCACAGAGACAGGAAGATAAGCGTAAATTGTTTACGAAAATAAAAACATACGTAGACAACAATATTGCTACAGTATCAGACGAAATTAATACTATCAAACGGTTGAGCACCGAATTAAATGATGAAATCTCTGATCTTAAAACAAAAACAGACATACACACAGTAGACTTTCAGACAGTGACCGACAGACTTGAACAATTATAACTAATACAGGATCCCAATGCCATTAAAGCAGACGTTAAAAAATTGAACGAAACCACACGTAAAATACAAAAACAAATTAATGCTTGTGATAATAAAAACGATGATCGGGTAAAAATATTGACTGAAAAATATGATGAATTGGCCAGTCGTATTGACGTTATCGAAAGTAATAATGACACCAAATCAGACGATACGTCACCAGTTTCGTTTAATCAAACACCTGAATTCCAAAATTTACAACAGACGATCAGTGAGATAGGTTCGTCCAATAATACATTACGTAGAAAATTGTCATCTTTACAGCACGAAGTGATGGAGATGAAAAATATTTCAGCCTTTAACACATCACAGCATACGCCACTTTCCGAACATTTGTCAGACTCACACAGCCAGTATAATTTAGGTAATTTACAGAGAGTACGTGACTTGGATTTCGAACAGTCACAGACACATAGATTCTCATACAATCCTGAACCTGTTCAGACATACAGAGACAATAATTTCGATTACAAGCATTTTCTATCCGTGAGAAAATTTAAAGTATTTAAAAATGACAGAACACAGATCCACCCCTTGGATTGGATACAACAATTTAGCTTTGCTTTTCCACCGACTTGGCCCATAACACACAAACTTGAATTTATTTACTGTTTTTTGGAAGGGGAACCGGTAACTCGTATGAGACCGATTGCGAGACAATGCTATTCGGTAGAAGAATTTCAGAATGCTTTTCTGTCAGCGTATTGGTCGAAGACGACACAGCGCGGAATCAAGGATCAACTAATTAGTTTACCGAATTATGAGAACTCAAATTTTCCCACTGTCACGCAATTTTTTGAACACATGGTCCAACAAAACCAATACTTAAGTGAGCCACACAGTGAATCTGCACTTATCCAATTATGTATTTCTAAGTTACCACAATCATTAAGAGTATCACTTTTAACAGGACAGCAGAAAGAAAATATTTCGGCATTCAGAGATCTGTTACAGCTTTTGGAAGTTCAGCAATCAGATTATTCCTTTATAAACAAAAATTTTTCACATAATAACCAAGGTCAACAAGGATACAGCAAGCTAATAGACGCTTCAGGAACGACAACCACCAGAATTTTACTAACAGACAAAATTTTAATTATCAATATCGTCAAAATTATCAGCAACAGGAACCGCATTATGGTAACAATAGAGGTTTTTCTCAACAACAGCATCAAAACCATCCGGTTAGCATACCTAACCAACAATGCAGTCTGCAAGGTCACCCAAGCTTTAATGTTTCGCCGCCTGCACGTATAGCATCGGCTCCACCAAATAGTAACGCACCGCAACAAATAAAACAGTATGTACAGAAAACAAATCATTTCAATTCCTATAGCAACGCGCCATATAGCAATGACTATCATGACAGACGTAAAAATAATGATCACAATTTTCAGCGCACTTTTAATAACAGTCGGTCTTATCAGCAGCAAAATCATCCGCAACAACATATTATCATGAATGAGCCAGATAGTAGATATCATCCCGAACGTAATACGTCAGGAAGAAATAACAGAACAGTACAAATAGTGGAAATGCCACAGCATCCTCCCACAAATAACAGCACGTCAGAAAGAATTTGACTAGATACATTGCAGAATGAATCTTACAGCAACGTAAGCAATACTTCAGATACACAGAATCTTGTTCACGAAAATGTTATTACGACATCCGAGACATTCTTTTGCAGGAAAGACCAGTTATTCAAAAAACCATTTCACTCCCTGTCATTGAAGTAAAGATTGGATCATCCAAATTTTCAGCAGTAATCGATTCTGGATCACCTATGTCATTTATAAATGAGGAAACTTTCAACGAATGTAACAAAGAGAATACCTATCCTACATTACCATTAGGCAAAACTAAAGTAAAAGGAGCAGTATCTGGTAAAGGAGTAGATGTAAAATTACATACACATTTATCTTTTTGTATTGCAGGTCATACATTTCACTCAAATTTTTGGATTGTTCCCTTATTGACAACAGACGTTAATTTAAGCACGAATTTTTTGGTACAACACGACGCAATTATTGACTTTCAAAACTGCTATTTAATGTTAAAGGATGAAAATGTTCAACTGGCTTTAGAATTTCAGCACTGTTTATCTGCAGAAGAACAAACAATTAATCGTACAGAGGTCATTTCCGCATCACGTAACATAGACTGTCATTCCACATTGTTCACAGATACGTACGTACTCAACTATAATACTCCAGATGAAGCCGACAATGACGTTATGCAAATGATTTCTGATAAAGTTAAACAGAGCAGTGCAAATACAGACGACGAACGCACACAACTACGCAAAATTCTTCTACAGCAAGCTCCAGTTTTCGACAATGTCCCTGGTACTATGTTCGGTTTTATGTATGAATTTTAAGTTAAACAGCACGACACATTTAAAGCCAAACATTATACCATTCCGTATATTCACAGAGAACAAGTTAAGAAAGAATTGCAAGCTATGCTTGACCAAGGAATTATTGAACTGGCAGTTAGTCCGTACATAAACCCACTCCATATTGTTGAGAAAAAGGATGGTTCACTGTCGTTGATTCGCGTCACATCAACGACGTTATTATTAATGAAACAGATTGCCCACAGACACTAGAAGAACTTCTACAGAAATTTCATGGTACTGCTATTTATTCCACATTAGATTTGAAATCGGGATTTTGGCAAATTCAGCTCCATCCGAGCTGCAGAAAGTACACGGCTTTTCTCTGTTTTGGTGACTGTTATCAATTTTGTAAATTACCGTTCGGTTTAACTATTTCTTCAGAAGCATTTATTCGCGGTTTGATTAGTATACTTCCGACAGAACTTAAAGACAGAATCACAACGTATGTAGACGACATTCTTATTGCAGAAGCTAACTGGTCTGAACACAATCTGATTCTTGAACAACAGTTACGAACTTTTCGTGCACAAGGACTCACAGTTAATCTTAGCAAATCACACTTTGGCAAAACCTCTATAAAATTTCTTGGACATGTAATTTCAGCAGAAGGAATTGCGGCTGACCCGGAAAAACTTCAAGCTTTACGTGACATTACTGTACCTACGATGAAAAAACAACTACGCAGCTTTTTGGATTTAATTAACTTTTTTCGTAAATTTATTCATTACTCTGCTTTAGACACCCCTAGATTATGTCAATTGACGGGTAAAGACACTATTTGGTCCTGGGATAGCCAAGCACATTCTGAATTTGTGAACCTGAAAGAAGCTTTGTTGAATGCACCACTTTTATCACATCCAGATCTTACTAGAAATTTTTCCATTGCTACCGACAGTTCTAACACCGGTTTAGGAGTACACATTTTTCAGGAAATTGAAGAAGATGGTACTACAGTAATTAAAAACATCGCCTTTGCAAGTCGCGTTCTGTCACCTGCTGAACGCAATTATTCTGTTACAGAACTTGAAACATTATGTGTTGTATGGGCATTTACGAGATTTCGGAATTTTCTTTATGGAAGACACACAACCGTTTACACAGATCATAGATCGATACAGTTTTTACTTTCAGCAAAATCTACACACGAAAGATTAAGCAGATGGAAACTTTATTTACAGGAATTTAATTTTACAAATGTCCACATTCCCGGTACACAAAATATTGTAGCAGACGCACTATCCCGTTCTCTCAGCAACAATCAGCAAGACACCGCAACCAACTTCTGCAAAGCAAATTTCAGCGTCATGTATATTCAACAAGTTGCATTTGAAAATTTCATTTCGTCGTCATTACGAGACATAGCGCAAGAGCAGAGTAAACAACGTATGGAGAGATATTAAACACCTTTGGCAAGATAGGAATAATGTTACCATTAGAAACCATTACACTGTACGCAATAATATTCTGTTTCGCTGCTCTCACCCTGACAGCAACAATTGGTTACTATGCATTCCTGACGAGCTTGTTAACAAATTAATTTAGTATACTCATTTAAGTTACGCATATTATGGAGCCAGAAAATGTTTTCTAATACTGAGACACAACTGTTATTTTACCAACATGGAGAAACGTATTCGACGAGTTTTAGCGTCATGTAAAATCTGCCACAAAGCTAAGTCAGACACGACTTCACACATTCCTTCATTACATCCCATTGTACCTGTTAAATTGAGACACGTGGCCACTGTAGACATTTTTGGTCCGATTCCCAGAAATAATAGAGGTTTTTGCGATATCTTTGTTGCTGTTGAGCTCACTTCAAAATTTGTTACCTTCACTCCGTTACGCAAAGCTACTTCTAAATATGTTTCAAAAGCATTTGTAAAACATTTTTTATTTCATGTGGGGCATGTATTGAAAGTAATTTCCGACAATGGATCACAGTTTCGATCTGTTATATGGACATGTATGTTATGAACAAGAAACATTTCTCCGATCTATATATCCAAGTATCATGCTTCTTCGAACCCTTGTGAACGATTAATGAAAGAAATTGGTGAACTGTGGAGAATATACTGCCATAAAAGACATATTGATTGGGACACACAAATACTCTCATTCCAGGATGTAATTAATTCCATACCAAATGAATCTACTATGCTATCTCCGACTGTTATACTGAAAAATGTTGAACCACTTAACAAAATTAAAGAATTAGTATTGTTTCCTACATCTCGTCTACTACGACACCATGAAATAATTGACATTGCGCTGAACAACATCAAACCTGCCGCAGAGCGCCGGAGAAGACAGCAAAAAAAGGTTTGTACACGCTGTGACTTTCACATTCGATGGAAGATATTAGTATGTACACACTATCTATCCAACAGAGGAAAGAATAGATGTAGTAAATTTGAGCTTCTATACGCAGATCCATACAGAATTCGCAGCATTCCTCACCCCAATGTAGTACACGTCGAAACTCTGAGAACCAGAAAAAGTAAAGGCAATCACCATGTCTCCAATATTAAACCCTTTATTGAATGAACATACTTTATGATTTATCACACTGTAATGCAATTTCCTGATTTTTATATGACCAATGATGCAATTATATTTATATGAACACTTACTGATGATTATCACATTTTTTCTTGGCAAGTGCCCGGCAAGGTAAGGTTAGCAGGTCGCTTTTCTTGTCGTTACACATCAGACCGTGCACATTTTTCCAGATAAACTTACATATTTTATGAACAATTATGCAATTCTATCTAGTGACATATTAATTTTATCAAATTCTTTCTCCATTAAAGTCTTCAACTCTCGCTTCTATCAACTACACAACATACAAGCTGAACACAAAGAAAGTCATTTCTTGTCGTTATATATCAGACCGTGCACATTTTCCATTTTTCATGTATGTATGATTGTTTTCCTGTTTCTTTTTATGCACTATGAAATCTTTAAGATATAACAAACACCAGTTGACTTTGACATTTTGCCTTATGATATCTCAACATCGTGACTATTTTACATTTTTTTTTTTTGCTACTACATTATGATACTCTGTGTACATTTTTGCACCTGCACGCTGTCTATGTTTTTGACATATTACGTTTTCTGTCATGCTGTGCTGTATGCTTAATTATATCACTAGAAACCAGTTTTTATTTAATGGGTATATGATTTAAATGCAAGACATTAATCATTATTCATCATTTTCAGAAAGCAATAACGTGTAAAAGAAATAAATGAAACAAACCACAGTGGATTGCTATGAAATGGGAATTTCACCTTCGGAATGAACGAAAGGAGATGCAATACCTCGTCACGAAGAGTAAACGGATCAGAATTAACAAACGTTAACAAGAATATACTATACACATCATATGATTGCAGTCTTAACTAATTATTTTTCTTTCAGAATACGAGGCGATTGATGCAGGCTGTCAGACAGAACTACACATCTTAGTTTTAGTGATGAAATATGCTAGAAATACGGAACTCTATACTATGAATAGTTGTATGAAGTAAATGGTAATATGAATAATGAATAATGAAGTGTCTTTTTGCAGATGATAATGAATAATGATGAATAGTGATGAAGAATATGGTACTATGAATAATGAAGTTTTTCTTTGCAGGTGATGATAGTAATGAAGTTATGGTAATATGAATAATGAAGTTTTTGTTTACAGGTGATGATAGTGATAAATTTTGTATGGCCACTAAACGCACCGCTTTTAAGTTTTTCTTTGCATATGAGGATAATGATGAAGTTTATATATTTACTGTTAGTTAAGAAATGCTATGTAGTTATTTAAGTATTTGTTACAGTTCGTTTTGACAGTATGTCTTATGTCGCATGGTATAATGACTGAAGGTTTTAGAAAGGACAGCTAGAGTACATATATATTGAGTACACATTTCATTACCTGTTAATTCAAAGTTCACTACTTTTCAGCATAATATGCGTTTCTTCTTTCAGCTTAATAATGCATTTTGTATTTTTTCTAGGAGAAGCTATTCACGAAATTAATATGCTATAAGCAGTTAATCATTAAACCTGTTCTAGTACTTGCATTTTTTTTTTACCCATTTGTGTGTGTCATTCATGAATGTGATCACATACACTCAACTTGTTTCATAACCTTGCTACAGCTGACTCACGACGGATGACGTTACCTATCCTCATTTGCAGCAATAAGTCAAAAGCAAATATTTTCATGCCCCAGCAATTAATTATCGATCCCAACGCAATGCATTGCTAGCACAAAAAAATAGACCTTGAGTAATAGTTACAATGTGTTACATTTTAAATATGTCTTATGTCACTGGAATGATCAGTTCTAAGTAATACTGAATGATGTTTTGTAATAATGCATCAATACTATGCCAATAATTTCTGTAAATAATATTTTTGTTATACTCTATAAATGCTATGCCAATAATTAACTCTCATTTTGAATGATAACTTCTGAATAATACTGAATAAGGTTTTATAAAAATATAAGAATTCTTTGTAACTGAGTGCCAATAATTATTTTAAATATGTCGTATGTCACTTGAATGATGAAAAATGTTTTGTACTATTCAATACTTGCTATATGTTTAGTAACTGGCTAATGAATACCACTGTTTCTTATTTTAATTTTGTATTATGTCACCTACATGCTATTATATATGAATACCAGTAGCTTGATGCTACACTCATTAGCTCCTGTTTTGAATGATGACTTCTGATGGTTTGTAACTGGCCAAAGAGTGCCAATGATTACTATAACTAGATGAATTATGTAAATGGTATGCCATTAATTAACTCTTGCATTGAATGATCACTTTTAAATAATGTATAAAATGGTTTGTAACTGGACAATGAGTGCCAATATTCACTGTCATCAGATGACTTATGAATAATATTCTGTAATACTCCATACATAGTACTGAAATATCGAGTAACTAGGCAATGAGTGCCACCAATTACTCAAATCGGTTGATAGACTAGTGTAATTCTCAATGATGACTAGCATAAGACTTAATGTCCTTCATCTTCTGACCTAATTACCAGAAATTACTGCAATATACGTTTGTCCTGTCTATCCTTACTATCATGGAGCACTATGTTTGGTTTCTGCACTAATTCTACGTTGGTGAAAGAGTGTGGTGTTGACACATCATGGTGTCCACCACCTTGAACAATGGAGATGTTATTATGGCTCCACTGTTTGATGTATCTAACGTACTACCAAAATGATAACAATGAATATTCATACGACATTTCAGTGTCTTGGCTACACTGATTAATACTTCAGGGAAGAGAACTTCAGATTGTCTCACTTGGTGTTGTGCTTCTGTAGAAAGATATGGACTTTCAGTGCCGCTACGTGCAACCTACTGTGCTACAATCGTGATGCAATCCTTCCCATTCCTATCCTAGTTCTTGTAATATGGTAAAAAAATACTACAGTGCGTATGCACTTTATGTCATTTGTTAATATGTTTTGTACTCATTGCGTATACATTTTGTCATTGCTAGGTATGTTCTGTACTACAGTGCGTATGCACTTTATGTCACTTGTTAATATGATTTGTACTCATGGCGTATACATTTTGTGATTTCTTGATATGTTCTGTACTCAGTGCATGTGCACTCTATTTCATTTCACGTTCTGCACTATACTCTGTGACTGTAAACGTAGCTAATTAAAAAAATTTGTTGCTCATGGCAAGTCCAATTGACTCACCATCGCTGCCAAATTTTTGCCCCCCCCCCCCCAATGGAGGGTTATGTAAGAGGTCCGAGCAGATGTAATACAGATGTAATTTTATGTAAGAGGTAATGTAATTTCGATGTATTGCTCATGCGCTGCCTGCGATATGTAAGGTATAAGAGAATCGCTGACCAGAGAGCAGTGTTGACTGTACGAACTGTGTAGCAGTAGCAGTAAGTTGTTGCCAGTGTATGTCTGGTCTGGAGTCTGCTCTAGTCTGGTGTATCATGTTGGCTGGGCCGGTCGCGGTGCAGCGATGCCGGAGCCTGAGTATTATTGTATAAGGTAAAAAAGAAGCCTCGCGCATATCTAGTAATATTATGTAAACTCCCATGTATATCTTTTAAAAATGTCCTAATAATAACAAGCATTCATTTCAATTTAAAGAATTTAATATTTTTTTCAATGCATGATCATTCCGATTGTTGCAAAAGAAAAATCATTTTCTTCCTTTCATAAATAACAAATGTATAGGCCAGCATTGCACAGAGCTGTGCCGGAAAAGAGCTATTGTAAGAGCAGATAGTTGCCGACTTTATCGAGGTGAGAATTTTTGCTTTTTCTTCAGAATGATCTTACAGGGCCATGACGCAGCACTGCTGTCGTCCAAATTTTACCAGGTTACTGAATTTATTTTTTATTACGAGGTTTAGGAATTTTTCTGTTTCGAGCTTACATTAAATGAAAAAAGAATTTTGTGGGTACATTAAATGGGAATCAGTTTTGTTCTTAGGTTACACAAAAATTAGAATCACATTCATTATTCATATTAATATTTTAACAATTTTTCTGTGGGGAGGTTACAATACACTAAGCAGATTCAGAAGGATGTATGTTGCGGTAGGTACTGGGAGATGAAGAAGCTTGCACAGGATAGGGTAGCATGGAGAGCTGCATCAAACCAGTCTCATGACTGAAGACCACAACAACAACAACATGTGCCTATTGGCAGATGCCACGCCTCCTTATGGATATGATGGCTTGTTATCCCACTACATCGGGACTGCCAGTCGATGTTGCTCTCCTGACTTGCTGCGGTTGGAGGTTCCTGACACAGCACCCAAGCCAATGGCTGATGCCTTTGTCACTCTGTAAGTGCCCAGCCGCTGCCCGCTGTGCACCGCCGGGACCGACTGCCTCTGACAATCACTATCGCCATCTGCCTCTTGTTCCTAGTGCTGGCACCGGACCGCTCGACGCTGGCTACTTCCCACGGCTGTCCCGGACAATCTGCCAAAGTCTGACGCCATCACACTGCACCATCCCTGTCTTTTCCTTTGGCCACAGCGCCCCTGTCTTCGTCTGCTTTTACCCTGACTTGGAGATTGTCCGCTGTCTTTTCCTGACACAATGAAGAGCCAAAGAAACTGGTATGGGCATGCGTATTCAAATACACAGATATGTAAACAGGCAGAATACAGCGCTGCGGTCGGCAACGCCTATATAAGACAACAGGTGTCTGACGCAGTTGTCAGATCGGTTACTGCAGCTACAGTGTCAGGTTATCAATATTAAACTGAGTTTGAACGTGCTGTTATAGTCGGCACACGAGCTATGGGACACAGCATCTGTGAGGTAGCGATAATGTGGGGATTTTTATGTACGACCGTTTGACGAGTGTACCGTAAATATCAGGAATCCGGTAAAACATCAAATCTCCGACATCGCTGCTGCCAGAAAAAGATCCCGCAAGAACGAGACCAACGACGACTCAAGAGAATCGTTCAACATGACAGAAGTGCAACCCTTCCGCAAACTGCAGCAGATTTCAGTGAGGGGGCATCAACAAGTGTCAGCGTGCTAACCATTCAACGAAACGTCATCGATAAGTGCTTTCGGAGCCGGAGACCCACTGGTGTACCCTTGATGACTGCACGACATAAAGCTTTACGTCTCGCCTGGGCCCGTCAACTCAGACACTGGACTGTTGATGAGTGGAAACATGTTGCCTGGTCGGACGAGTCTCGTTTCAAATTGTATCGAGCGGATGGACGTGTACGGGTATGAAGACAATCTCATGAATTTATGGACTCTGCATGTCAGCAGGGGACTGTTGAAATTTGTGGAGGCTTTGTAATGGTGCGGGGCGTGTGGCGTTGGAGTGATATTGGACCCCTGATACATCTTGATACGAATCTGACGGGTGTCACGTACGTAAGCATCATGTCTGATCATCTGCATCCATTCATGTCCATTGTGCATTCCAGAGGACTTGGGCCATTCCAGCAGAACAATGCGACACCCTACACGTCCAGAATTGCTACAGAGTGACTCCAGGAACACTCTTCTGAGTTTAAACACTTCCGCTGGCCGCCAAACTCCCCTTACATGAACATTATTGAGCATGTCTGGGATGCCTTGCAACGTGCTGTTCAGAAGATATCTCCAGCCCCTCGCTCTCTTGCGGATTTATGCACGATTCATGGTGTCAATTCCCTCCGGCACTACTTCAGACATTAGTCGAGTCCATGCCACGTCGTGTTGCGGCACTTCTGCGTGGTCGCCGGGGACGCACGATATTACGCAGGTGTACCAGTTTCTTTTGCTCTTCAGTATATATCCACCCGGTCTAGTCCCTTCTTCTTCCATGTGAATACTTCTTGTTCCTTTCAGTGCGTAATGTAGTCACTGAATGTCCTAATGTCTCGCAAGTGCATCTGAAGAACGATGTTTAGCTCAAGTGCTTCTCCACCACGAATTTTCGTGCCCAGTGCTTTGGCACTGCACTTTTCCCTACCGAATGCTTTTATGTCAGCTGTTTCAGCACCAAATCTTTCCATCCCACATGCTTCCACCCTGCAATTTTCCCTCCCACTTACTTCCGCATGACAAGATTCTGTCGTACGTGCCTGCACACGACGACATGTCACACTAGTGATGTTGAATCCTTTTAATGAGTTTTCTTTAAGTTCCTTTTCTACGCTTTTATGCCCTCTGCTAGTGATACGAGGCCGTTGGTACACAGCACTGTGTTCCGTATCACCCTCCTGAACCGACTGATTCCATATTCTGCTAACAGTCATTGCATCTCGACCAACGCGAGCAGTAATGTCGCGATACGATAAGCCGCAATCGCGATACACTACAACCTGACCTTTATCAGAGTCGGAAATGTGATGGTACGCATTTCTCCTCCTTACGCGAGGCATCACAACAATGTTTCACCAGGCAACGCAGGTCAACTGCTGTTTGTGTGAGAAGTCGGTTGGAAACTTCCCTCATGTCAGCACGTTGTAGGTGTCGCCACGGGGGCCAACCTTGTGTGAATGCTCTGAAAAGCTAATTATTTGCATATTACAGCATCTTCTTCCTGTCGGTTAAATTTCGCGTCTGTAGTACGTCAGCTGCGTGGTGTAGCAATTTTAATGACCAGATGACGAGCAGCGATTTAAATTTTTACTGAAAACATTCATTTTTCTAAAAAAAAAAAAACCGTCAACCAATAAAAAACCACTCGACATTATTTCTGCCAGACTGCATTCACTGTCTCGCTGTAGCGGAATTTGCAGTAATATGGCAACGGTGAAGGCGGTGTTAATCGACTCTAACAATCGCTCCGAGTTGTCACGCGGGAAGTGACGTTGCTTAGCAACAGACCTCGTTGTGCGTAGACGAGGATCAGAGAGTCGCTGCAGACTGTTGTGCCAACCGTCGGAGCTGTGCTGGAGGTGTGACTCGCTAGGTGAGCCTAGTGTACTTTCTGCTGTGGTACGTCGTATCATAGTAAATCCATCGGGCTGTTAGGTGTGGCCGGCCGGAGTGGCCGAGCGGTTCTAGGCTCTACAGTTTGAAACCGAGCGACCGCTACGGTCGCAGGTTCGAATCGTGCCTCGGGCATGGATGTGTGTGGTGTCCTTAGGTTAGTTAGGTTTAAGTAATTCTGAGTTCTAGGGGACTGATGACCTCAGAAGTTAAGTCCCACAGTGCTCAGAGCCATTTGAACCATTTGTCAGGTGTGACTAGTTGGTAGAACTGTTTTGGCAGCAGAGCGCCTCTCAGCATGCTGGCTGCCCTTGTGCTGCCCACCTTGGACTTCCTTACCGCGACACCTCACCATGTGCCGTGGGAGACCGTACTGGCCTCTAAGCCAGGAGACACGCCCTCGAGATGTGACTCAGTCCGTCATACGCGCTGCTCAGCGTTCCGCATTCTTCTGTCACCTGCCCTTTGTTCGTACAGCGCTCTGTGAATTGCAGCTGTTGCGCAGCCTCGAGCAACGAACAGACTGAAACCGTCTTCAAATCCATATACTGCTACAACGCTTGCATATTTCGCTCGTCATTTGTCACATAGGCAAGTACGTCACAAGTGCTACTAGATTCTACCGTTCTGAAGCGTCTTCAGACGTAGAGGTATTATACGGACACGATATCCTGGGAGTTTTAGGTGGAGAGTGTTTTGAACTACGGTTGCGGAAGATACTGGCAGAGGCTGTGCCTGAACTGCGACCTCAGCAAACAATTGCGCTGTAGCCACTACCAAATGCTGTTAGTACTCCAATTTGCTTCGTGTTGTGAATTGCTTCCTTTCTTTATTTTCTTACTTTGAAATGAATGATGAGATTAATCTTGGTGAATAAAGGGATTCGAATACAACAGTCCCAATGACCGTTATGTCACATCAGCTTTCGTGGAAGCACAAAACCCACACGTAGGATGGCAGACCTTGGAGAGGGAGGCTACGCTTATTCCCCTGCACCGTTCGTCACCCCTCGGTCAGTCGTTCTCGCTTGTTTACGGTCCCTATCGACAGCCGATATACTGTCGTCATAATACTTTTCACAAAATATGTAAATGACGTAGCAGACAAAATCGGAATTTCCGTAAAACTTTTCGACGATGATGCTGTTTTATACAGAGAAGTCGCAATGTTAGAAAATTGTAGCGAACTGCAGGAAGACCTGTAGAGGATCAGCGCATGGCGCAGGGAGTGGCAGTTGGCGTCCAACATGAACGTTAACTTACTGCATATACATAGAAAGATCTATTAATCTATGATTACACAGTTGCAGAACAATCAAAGGATACTGAGCAATTTAAAGTAGAACGACGGCATAAAATTAACTGCAGGAAAGGCAGATGCCGGAAAGAATCACTGGAAGAACCCTCAGGAAGTGTATTCCACCAACATAGGAGCTGGCTTACGAAACCCTCTCCAGTACTCGCATATTGCTCGTCAGTTCGGGATTGGTAGCTCATAGGATTGATAGAGAAATAGAGAAGATTCAAAGAAGAGCAGTGCTATGCGTTACAGGTTCGTTTAGTAAACGCGAAAGCGTCTCGGAGATGGTCGTCCAACTACAGTGGAAGACTCTACAGGAGACGTGTTCTACATCGCAATATGGTTCACTGATCAATTTCCCAGGGCGTACATTCCCAGGGGTGTCAACAAATACACGCATCAAAGCAAGTTTTGCATCACCCCGGTACCGAGCGTTCCGGAACTTGTACAAAAAACTGGATTAGAGGTCAACATAAACATCATTTCCGCCCTTTTTATTGCTCGTGAAAACCAGACATTGCATGTTGTACCACCATACAGCGAGACTTACAGAGGTGGTGGTCCAGACTGCTGTACACACAGGTACCTCTAATACCGAGTAGCACGTACTCTTGCGTTGATGCATACCTGTATTCGTCGTGGCATACTATCCACAAGTTCATCAAGGCACTGTTGGTCCAGATTGTCCCACTCCTCAACGGCGATTCGGCGTAGATCCCTCAGAGTAGTTGGGAGGCCCACGTCGTCCATAAACAAGCCTTTTCAATCTATCCCAGGCATGTTCGATAGGGTTCATGTCTGGAGAACATGCTGGCCGCTCTAGTCGAGCGATGTCGCTATCCTGAAGGAAGTCATTCACAGGATGTACACGATGGGGCGCGAATTGTTGTCTATGAGGACGAATGCCTCGCCAATATGCTGCCGACATGGTTGCGCTATCGGTCAGAGGATGGCATTCACGTATTGTACAGCCGTTACGGCGCCATCAGTGACCACCAGCGGCATACGTCGGCCCCACATAATGCCACCCCGAAACAGCAGGGAACTTCTACCTTGCTGCACGAGCCGGCCGCTGTGGCCGAGCGGTTCTAGGCGCTTTAGTCAGGAACCGCGTGAGCGCTACGGTCGCAGGTTCGAATCCTGCCTCGGGCGTGGATGTGTGTGATGTCCTTAGGTTAGTTAGGTTTAATTAGTCCTAAGTTCTAGGGGACTGATGACTTCAGATGTTAAGTCCCATAGTGCTCAGAGCCTAAACGCCGTCCGAAAGGTCTTGGATGGTCTAACGGTACCGCCGTGTCATCCTCAGCCCACAGGCGTCACTGGATGCGGATATGGAGGGGCATGTGGTCAGCACACCGCTCTCCCGGTCGTGTGTCAGTTTATGAGACCGGAGACGCTACTTCTCAATCAAGTAGCTCCTCAGTTTGCCTCAAAACGGCTGAGTGCACCCCGCTTGCCTTCAGCGCTCGGGAGACCGGATGGTCACCCATCCAACTGCTAGCCCAGCCGACAGCGCTTGACTTCGGTAGTTGACGGAACTGTTGGCCTAAAAAGAACACACTAGTCGCATTAGAGCAGTGTGGCTGATTAGGAAATTGCTACTAGAAGGTCATGCCACACTATACCTGTCATGGCACCGATGTGATGTGTGTATGTGTACGGGTTGTATGGAGTCACCACAGTAAGAAGCACCGACGTCCAGATATGACAGAATGGCAGAAAGCTCCAATCGCATTTAGACGTTGTCCAATTTGTTGCTGTATCTATGCGGACTGCCAGCGTGTACACGAGGAGTGG
This sequence comes from Schistocerca serialis cubense, assembly GCF_023864345.2. Lineage (NCBI taxonomy): Eukaryota > Metazoa > Arthropoda > Insecta > Orthoptera > Acrididae > Schistocerca > Schistocerca serialis. The sequence goes on along the minus strand of NC_064643.1, from coordinate 633,309,004 downwards.
TGCACCATTCGCAGCCAGGCGTAATAAGAGTTGTAAAAAGATTGTAAGCTACTGTCGCCGAAAACAAGTGCCACGACTTTTCAAGGACAATCATGTTCGAAACCGACGCGAAATTGCTGCCGTCAGAAGACGCAGGATAATTTCGAACGGTGTCTGAGCGGGCATTGTTCAGGGAACGCCATACAATGGAGATTTCAGTCGCATACACATTGCTCACAGCAGCACACAAAGCTAAACGTCTTCAGTGGCCAAACAGCGCAGAAACTGGACAGGGGTCTGGAACCGTGTCGTGTGGTCGGAGGAGTCGCGATTTCGCATGTTTTCATGTGGTGCAAAATGTCGAGTGCACAGACGGTCCGATGTGGCCTTTACCCCGCAGCGTGTGCAGAGTCCATTTCAGGCTGGAGATAGTTGTGTGATACGTGATGTACTGGGCGTGTTTTTCGTACCATGACTACGGTCCACTCATTCATGTTACCGTAAACATCAACCACAATGTTTATTTCAATATTATCGTTACCCAAGTGCTCCTCTTTCTTCTCCCGGGTGGTTATAAGTAAAGTAAAGCTACTCACAGAAGTCCATGTGGGCTGTAATTATAGTGAAACTAGGCAGATAATTTAATGCGTTAACAAGGAACCTATTTGAGCTGGGAAAAATTTCTTCCGATTTTGGCCACCAGGTGCAAATATGGCGCCGTATAGCTGTACAGCTCATACTTAAGAAACTGTTTAAGTGGGGGTTAATAATAACATCAATATTATATCTTCCTCACTTGTTTGACTTTTTCTGCCCATGTCCCGTGGGAATCCATTGCGTGTGAAACATTGATATACGTCTTTGTTGCATTCACAGAGCCGGATTTGCACCTGGTGGCCAAAACTGGATCTAATACTTTCCCAGTGTAAATAGGGTCCTCATTAACGCATTAGAATATCTACCAAGTTACGCTGCCATACGATAATTACAACTCATACTTGATCTCTGGGGCCGGCCGAAGTGACCGTGCGGTTAAAGGCGCTGCAGTCTGGAACCGCAAGACCGCTACGGTCGCAGGTTCGAATCCTGCCTCGGGCCTGGATGTTTGTGATGTCCTTAGGTTAGTTAGTTTTAACTAGTTCTAAGTTCTAGGGGACTAATGACCTCAGCAGTTGAGTCCCATAGTGCTCAGAGCCACTTGATCTCTGGGAGGAACTTCACTTTATTTTTAACCGCCTGGTACATCTTCATGATGAGTATGCTGTGACCATTCCCGTCTTTCTAGATAACACCGCTGTGTTTACGGGGCTGCATGCATACGTGCTTATTTGACGAACACTCAGGCACCCTGCCTCACTTCACCTGGTCCACTAAATCGCCCGATGTTAACTGACTGAAAGCGTCTCGGACTGCCTGGAATGAGGGTGAACCGTTGCAGTCAGCATCCACATGATTCAATAGGTGTTTGTGATCTGCTCATCAGTCAGTGGCCTCACCGGGTATGTCATTCAGAAGATAACTGTGGACGCTCTTCCTCACGAAACTGTGGCTGTTATCAGAACTAGAGGCTGTATTGTGTTATTAGCGCGACATCTTCGCGTAACTCACTTTCCATCCGCTATATTCGTATACCACACAAATGATATCACTTCCACTTTCCGAGTCTGTGTCTATATCGCTGGAGTGACTCTATATTGCCGGCCGAGGTGTCCGAGCGGTTCTAGGTGCTACAGTCTGGAACCGAGCGACCGCTATGGTCGCAGGTTCGAATCCTGCCTCGGGCATGGATTTGTGTGATGTCCTTAGGTTAGTTAGGTTTAAGTAGTTCTAAGTTCTAGGGGACTGATGACGTTAGAAGTTAAGTCCCATAGTGCTCAGATCCACTTGAACCATTTTTTTGACTCTATATTAAAGTTTGCTTAAATCGTTTAAGGCAAATGTTGGATTGTGAGTTGGGAAGATACACGGATTTCTGGTTGTCAAAAAAAAAAAAAAACTTTCAAATAATTTGTCTGGCACTCTGCAGTGCGGCATGGATACTCCATTGTCGAATAATTACACCGTCCTCTACACCATGACTGTCATTGGTCATAACTTTAATGAATCGAATTCAGTTATTATTCGTTTCTCTATCTTAAAAAACCACTCCGTCTACAGGCCAAAAGTGGCCCATGGGGACCAATCGACCGCCGTGTCATCCTCAGAGGAGGATGCAGATAGGAGGGGCGTGCGGCCAGCACACCGCTCTCCCGGTCGTAATGATGGTATTCTTGACCGAATTCGGTGGAGTAGCTCCTCAATTGGCATCACGAGGCTGAGTGCACCCCGAAAAATGGCAACAGCGCATGGCGGCCTGGATGGTCTCCCATTCAAGTGCCGACCACGCACGACAGCGCTTAACTTCGGTGATCTCACGGGAATCGGTGTAGCCACTGCGGCAAGGCCGTTGCCTTCTCTATCTTAAGCTTACAGCAATTAATGAAAGAGAATTTTACACCAGACGCTTTTCGCTTCTCTTTACAAGGAATTTTCTGAAGCCATTGGTGTGTCTACGTCTTGTTTAGATATTCGCTAATTGTTAGCAATGTTGATGCTGAAAAAAACCTCGTTACACGTATGAATGGAATTTGTTACCTTACAAAGAGCTCTAAAATTTGGCCGTTTAAACTGCATGAGAAACTATTAAAACACATTTCAAGCTGCAAAACGCAGTCACATTAAACTAGCAAGCTCCACAAACATAAAAACCTTTCATAAGTAAAAATGTATTAGACTGATCTATCGATCTTTTTAAAACATACAAACTGAAATTATCTTTAAACAAATGAGCTTGAAGTAAAAACATTTACTGTTACTATATTGCAGAATGTTCAATAAGGGCTTTTATTATTAACAAGCTTATGCCCAAAGACAGTTATCATAATGTACGGTTTCGTTACGCAGCGTGGTCGATCAGAAGCTCCATTGTTCACCTAAGTCTGTGATGCTGCTACTAAGTGACAAGCCTCCTGGGAATATTCTAGCTGCGTCGTCTCCAGTCGCAGAGGCCGCACACTGCCCTCTGTGTGCGTAGAGGGGCGGCCAGACTCGCAGTGGCTCGCTCGCTCTCGGTGACCGCAGTTACTTCCAGAGCTTCACTTCTTGCTGACTACCGACATCTGTCTGCCTCTGCCTCACTCTGTGACTGTCCTCCCCTCTTAAACTGTCCAGCGGTTATATCTACGCACCGTATAGTTCAAGTCTTCGATAAAAGCCAAAGGGCTGTTCGATCATAAGTTAGCGTAATGGATAATGAGACAAGGCTCATGTTGTTTCTTTTGGAAACGACTTGTCCGACTTCCTTTCTCAATTCTTCCTCCGTCTCGAGTTTTGAATCAGCTCCGACGACCTTGTCGTCGACGAGGCGTTAAAATCTATCCCTCCTTAATCATCTTGGGGTTGAAGTTCATCTGTACTTGTTTGCTTACAAATATAGCTGTTTTTCGATAGACATTGAGCAAAACACAGTTTCTTATTTTCTTTTTGTTTCCCAGATATGTTTCGCTGAAGTTCCAGCATCATCAGTGGGCTTTATGTTATCTTCTGTAAAATAGAAAAAAATGCTTTTTACTAGTGGTACACATATAAATTTAAGTTTTTAAGGGCGCTATTCACACGTTCGAAAAACGGGCAATATTTTTATATGTAGCTTGTTACCACATGATGTGGAGTTCCTGGATTTTATGTAATTTACTGTAGTTCTTTTGTTTCACAGTTAGTCATCCGAAACCATATAAAATTTAATGTAGAACGGTTATTTAATTCGGAAATTTACAACTGAGCATATTATGGTTATGCCTACCATTAGCTAACGCTATGTGGAAGATTGTGTGTGTGTGTGTGTGTGTGTGTGTGTGTGTGTGTATGTATATATGTATGTATGTATATATATGAGTGTGTGGGTGGGTGGTTGAGTGAGTGAATGGGCGTGAATTTTATTCATTTAATTATTACTTTTTATTTCTTTATTTTTTAAATTTTCTTTTTATTTGTTTATTTACTATTTTTTTGCAGGGTCTTGCCCAATCGTTTCGTATAGGGTGCCTAAAGGATGCTGCGTTCTTGGAATACAAATAACATTAATAGTTTTTATTACAAATAAGAAGAGTGACAATAGTTAAATTTCAATTTACAAAGGTGCCGGAAGCGATGGGCGACAGGCAACCAAGTCAGAGTCCTTTGCTATATACAGTCTTCATACAAGTTTGTCACACAATTTGTGGATCACTAATAACTCCTGTCGTAGCACTCTCTGCTAGGCCTGTCCGTATACTGTCCAAATACTGAACCGATACTCAGTGGCAGCAGCGGCGCTTATATTCTCCTCTTGTAGAGGCCACTCCTGTCATGGTGCGGTAATAACCAGCGCACCATTGGCCGATGTCGTTTCACCGCCTTCTCTTCTCTTGCGTTCTTCATCTTCGTTCCGGCGCTAGTGGTTATGCCAGAATACTCCCCCCTCCCGAGGGGATGGTGGGCGCAACGTCGGGCCGGAAGCTGTGGCTGCAGGGGACGTCAAGCTCCGGCCGTACCTCGCCATCCGGCGTGCGCTCTGGCGGAAACGTCCCCCGGAAAACGATCAGAAGGGTGCGCGTCCACCTCCTGCTCCCATGAACCAGATAAAGAAGGCGGTGACTGCTGCGGTGTGAGCGGGTCCAGCTCCATCGGTAGGACGAGAGGTGGCGGAGGAGGCGAAGGCTCCGTCTCCATGCTGTGGTCCCGCAGTGTCGTGAGGACACTCTCCGTCGGCTACTGTGGCCGCGTTGCCCTCTGGATGCGTGAATCCGGGGGAAGAGAGACCGAAAGATCATCGTCTACATGGCACAGGCGAAGTTGATTTTGATGGCGGCGCTGGAAGACATCACCACCTGAAAGAAGATACATGCAAGCGCCAAGTCGGCGGACTATCTCGCCTCGGGCCCACCGTCTGCTGCCGCTAAAAACACTGTAAAAGATAATATCATGCTGCATGATGCGATACTTGCGGCCTTCCTTCGGCGCTGCATGCTGAGGAGGGTGGAGCAGGGTCCGATGGCGGCAGCCATGAAGCAGTTCCGCCCGTGACGGTCCATCTCGTGGGTGCGAACGATATGAGTCGAGAAACAGTTGCAGTGCTTGATCCCTGGTGTGTGCGGAGCGAAGTTAGGCCATCGGATCCTTGAAGGTTTTGACAAAACGTTCTGCTTCTTCGTTTGACTGTGAATGGAACGGTGCACTAGTTAGATGCTGTGTGCCGTTGGGTTCACAGAATTTTTCAAATTCATTTGACGTGAATTGAGGGACGTTGTCAGACACTATTACTTCAGGTCAACCTTCTAGGCAAACAATCAATGACAACACCTGAATTGTGCTACATGACGTTGTCGAGTTCATTCTCACAGCAAAAGGAAACTTGCAACACGAGTCAATCACAGTTAACCAACAAGTGTTTCAAATAGATCCCGCAAAGTCTGTGTGCACACGTTGCCATGGTGATTGGAACAGAGAATTTTTGTGGCAGAGCGGGTTGATTTTCCGCACTTGCGTGACACTGTGACGTTATCGGTTCTATTTGGGCGTCCATACCAAGCCAAGTACAGTGTCGACTCGCTAACCGTTTCGTACGAACAACCCCCAGTGTTCGGTGTTGTCCTCAGTTAAAACTTCCGGGCTGAGACGCCGTGGTCGATGTATAAAATTTCTGCCTGACGTTTCGTCTCCATCCGCGGGAGACATCTTCTGAGGTCATCCGGCTACTGCCACTGAGGCTCCAGGTACAAAAGACGCCCAATAGCCCCTAGCAACACCTGAGGTATACAAAATTCCATGCAGTTGTGGACAAGTGTATATTGGAACAACGAAAAGAAGTGTAAACACCCGCTTAGCCGAACATAAAAGAAACTCGCTTAGGACGCATCGAAAAATCGGCCTTAGCTGAGCATGTTTTTCGAGATGGGAATCACGAAATTAAATTTAATGAGACAAGCGTTCTAGCACGAACATCCCATTATCATGCGCGCATGTGTAGAGAAGCAATAGAAATTCACAAACACCATAACAATTTTAATAGAAAAGAGGAAGTTTTAAAGTTGGACAAAATATGGATGTCGACGTTGCGCCAGCAGAATGACAATCGATTAGTCTTAATCGAGAATGATGACGCCTTCCAAAGACAGGCATGCCGTCGGTATCACGCGACGAATGGTGGTGCCCTCTATGCGCTCTATAAATGCGAGAGTACCTGGAGCCTCAGTGGCAGTAGCCGGATGACCTCAGAAGATGTCTCCCGCAGATGGAGACGAAACGTCAGGTAGAAATTTTATACATCAACCACGGCCTCTCAGCCCGGAAGTTTTAACTGAAAACCTCCAGTGTCCTTGTTGAAGTAACTCCAACACTTGTTTTTCAAAGGTTTAGGAATCAACACACGTGACTGTCCACTGTCATTCTGAACAAGAATGACACCTTTCTGTCCAGCGAGGCTATCCCAACGGGCAGAGTGTCGGCGCAGTACAGAGTCCTTTATGCTATTCAATGAGAGGCCAAGATGTGCGAATGTATGCTAGCAAAATGTTCAAATCTGGATCAGCTCCCGTGGCCCTGTGGAATTTTTTTATGGTTCAGCGCAAAAGACTGAAGCAGTTCAGAGTCCTGATCATCGATGTGACAACAAGATGCAGCAGAAGCGTCAAAGTCTGTACCAGGGCCAATCGGAAGACGTGAAAGTGCGTCCGCATTACCATGTTGAGCCGTCGAACGATAAACAATCTCGTAATGGTACTGAGACAACAACAAAGCCCATCCTAGCACTTTTTGGGCAGTTCGTACAGGAACCATTTTCGTCGAATGAAACAAGGACTTCAAAGGCTTGTGATCCGTTACTAAGTAGAATTTTCTGCCATACAAATAGTGGTGGAATTTGGTGACAAAATACACAGTAGCCAAAGGCTCTTTTTCAATTTGTGAATAGTTACACTGAGCTTTGGAAAACACTTTTCATGCGAAAGCAATACTACTGTCTTTAACACCAATTCTGTGTGAAAGCACTGCACCTATTCCGCAAGAGGAAGCGTCAACGTGCAATACAATCGGTTTGTCAGGATCAAAGTAAACTAAGCATCGATCACTGAGCAATGCATCTTTAAATTTTTGAAAAGCTACTTGGCACTCGTCTGTTCAAAGAAAGGGTCATTCTTGTGACGCAAACGATGCAATGGAATTGTGATTTGTGCAGCATTCGGTATGAACCGAATATAATGGTTAATTTTCCCTAAAACTGACTGTAATTCTGTGACATTGCGTGGACCTGACAAATCTCGTATGGCTAACAAATGCGATTGAAGAGGATGTACACCTTGACTGTTTATGACGACCAAGATAATGCAACTGAGGTTTAAAAAAATTACACTTGCTGAGTCTACACTTTAGTCTGCATGAGATACCACACAAAACAAAGTGCGTAAATTTGCAACATGTTCTTCAGGTGTACGACCCGCTACTACAATATCGTTCAAATAGTTTGAGCAGATTGGCACATGTGCAGTCATCTGTTCCAAATACTGTTGGAAAATGGCGGATGCGGAAGCACTGCCAAAAGACAAACGCAGTATTTGAACAAGCCCAAATGAGTATTTACTACACACTTTTTGAAAAGTAGCGTCCAGCGCCTAACTTTTCGATGAGATCCTCTGGGCGTGGTAATGGATAAGTATCAGTCACAGTTTGTGGGTTGACTGTAGACTTATAGTCAACACAGAGGCGAATGCGACCTGTAGGTATGGTGTAGACTTAAATTCAACACAGAGGCGAATGCGACATGAAGGTTTGGAGAGCAAAATCAGTGGACTTGCCCATTGACTAGCTGATATGGGTGCAATAACTCCATTATCTTGCAATTCCGTAAGTCCAGTAGCGACTTCGTCTCGTAATGCAATGGGAACGGTTTCCCGCCCGGCACAATTTCGGCTGAGCATTGTCTTCTAGAGTAATATGTGCAACAAAATTGTTAACCTTCAGAAAAGAGTTCCGAGAATTCTTTTTGCAAGCTACACTGTCTTTTGCATTTGAATGCAGACACTGACAACACGTTGTCCTGAACGTTAAACCCAAACAAATCTAAAGAATCAAGACCACATGTGTTCTCACAATCGTGTGATTCTAGCACTGTAAAATCCAATATTCGCGTATGCGAGCGATACGTGGCAGGCAAAGTACATGTTCCGAGACGGGAATGTCTTGTCCATTATAAGCCGTCAGTTGCGTGCTAGCTCGAGAGATGCTTGGGGAGCCCAACAATTCATATGTGTGACGATTGAGCAATGTGAAAGAAGCACCCGTGCCCAACTGAAATTTCACACGTTTCTCACAAAGGAGTAAATGAACAAAAAGTTTGTTTGACCGGCGTATCACTGAAGCAACGGCACGCTTGCTATTACTTGTTACAGACTTTGGTTCAAATGGCTCTGAACACTATGGGACTTAACATCTATGGTCATCAGTCCCCTAGAACTTAGAACTACTTAAACCTAACTAACCTAAGGACATCACACAACACCCAGTCATCACGAGGCAGAGAAAATCCCTGATCCCGCCGGGAATCGAACACGGGAACCCGGGCGCGGGAAGCGAGAACGCTACCGCACGACCACGAGCTGCGGACAGAGTGCAGACTTTGAATGTATTGCATTAATGACATGGACCGGGTGACGAGATCTTGGTGGGTGGCCGAATTCTTATGTTTGTTCCGTTCCATATATACGGATTGTACATGTCCTTCCTACCACAAGCGTAACACAGCTTGTCTGGAGGGTCAGTCTTGGTGTTTGTGCCGTAACACCGAGGGCAAGACTTAATTCTTTTTGCCTGTGTAGCCGCCTGTTTGGCGAACTGCTTACATGGCGTGGAAGGTTACTTACTCAGCATGGCTAGCGCACGCAGCCGGTGCGGAATGGGGCGATTGCAAGCAAGGGACTCAACCCGGCAAGTAGCTGGCTGCTCAAATGTATGAGCCGACAAGGCACTGGAATCGTACTGATCTAGTAATTGCACTACCTGCTGAAATGATGGATCGGACTGTTTCAAAAGCTGTTCCCTGAGTTTTTGACGTCAGGCACTTTGTACACGATCGCATCACGCAACATAATATCTGAATATAAAGCACCGCAAACACATCTGAATTTGCATTTCCTTGTCATACTCTGCAAATCTGTTACCCACTCGTGATAAGATTGTTCTGACCGTTTTTTGCAATTAACGAATTTTTATCTAGCTGTCACCACAGTCACTTGTTGGTCATAATAACGAGTTAGTGACGTTACCACGTCGTCATAAGCAAGTTCACTCATAGTGGCGTTAGTGAACAGTTTCTGTAGGAGCCTAGACAGTGCACTTCACACAGTTGATAGTAGATAGGGTGTAATGTTGTTGCTTTAATTTCTTCTTAAAGCGGTGCTGATAGGCAAGACCATAAAAGTGGGTTAAAACCTGTGAGCTATCTGAGGAAGTTAACCTTGCATTACTGCGCAACTGTTTCACCAGGTATCCAGTCTAGCTTACCAAATTCCCAACCAGACTAACATTAATTATAATCTTTTAATAGTCATATGACAACCAGTGATATATATATAAAGAGAATTTAAATAAAAAGAAATAAATCAGTTTATATTTGGAAATTTATTTTAACATTGATCATTGAAATTTCAGCATATTAAACTTGATTCATAACTAAGCTGGTGCCTTATTTAGGACTGTGAAAATGTGAGATTGTAATCTTACGGAACACATCAAATATGGAGCCAAGATTGGGAGACTGCATACAACACTGCATTCATAAAATAACACACGAAGAACGTTGAAACATATGCAAGAGGAAATTAACCACAACCAACCGATTCAATTTTCACCCAAAGAAGTTACATTCGTAGCGCAATCCTGTCCGTCATGTAATTACCACACACTGGTATACTAAATTCATACCAACTCTCTGTGAAATCTTCCCGAAAAGAATAGCTGAGGGCCGCTTTGATGATTACACCACATGCTTCATGTGGTCAATTTGGTTTACACAAAGAGTGTAACTCCACAATAATTTTGATAATCAAAATAAATTAGATCGAAAAGCAATTTACAAAAGAAAAACCTCGAACTGGTTACTATCGTCTTACTATTAACCTGATGGGTCAAACAATTGTATAACCACGTGGTACTGGTCTCACAAAGTACACCCCACGTGGGTTGAACATAAAGAAAAGTTGCTATATTGAAAAATATTGTCAAGACGAGACGTTATAATCTTACGCACATTCGCATTTAAGATTGATGATCTTAGTTAGAGTTACTGATCAACACGTGGTTCCACTTTACTCACAAAGTAGTGACAAAGCAACTACCGGAATATATTCTGAACTTCACACTCGAATTACACTGCGTTGCAATTTAAGATAACATTAGATATTTTAGAGCTAAACCTGAAATACAGGTGATTAAATTTTCAGTTAGGCTGATCTTAAGAAATCCATTGTCCTATGGACTTAGCAGACACGCGCTTAGCCGGAGATCTTACCACTTCAGACGCTCGCCGCAGACTGACTGACCTGCGCTCCTACCGAGCGTGCTTCTCAAATACAAACGGAAGTGACCATATACCAACATGACAAGGGACGGACAGGACCGTGCTAAGAATAGAAACCTCTCTGCTTTTAGAAAGCGTAGCTACCTGTTCCGACGTTGGTCCTACTGTTCTCTAGCAAACAGGCTTGTCTGCTTCCATCCAGCATGCAACTAGAAGTACATTTGCTCATTCATCCTCTCACACAGAAGGGAAGGGGGATGACAGTATCTTATCATATACAGTATATAAAAGAAAGCGGATGTAGGTTCCGTATGAGACTGTGTGACATGAATTACATATAAACTGTGTTTTAAAGTGTAGTAGTGTGACAGATCGTTCTTGTTTATGTGTAAAAGTAACACGTTTCACTGCTCAGTCTCCTCCCAGATAGTCAGAAACACCACAGTAAATTTAGAAGAGGAATTTATGCCGTAAATGACAACAGATTTAAGAAATTAACATGAAAGGAATCCAACAGAGACCTTTCAAGGGAAGTTTCACAGTACCTGGCACATTGTGAGCGAGGGTATGGGCTTTGAACTGGGACAAAAAAATGTTCAAATGTGTGTGAAATCTTATGGGACTTGACTGCTAAGGTCATCAGTCCCTAAGCTTACACACTACTTAACCTAAATTATCCTAAGGACAAACACATACACCCACGCCCGAGGGAGGACTCGAACCCCCGCCGGGACCAGCCGCACAGTCCATGACTGCAGCGCCTTATACCGCTCGGGTAATCACACGCGGTGAACTGGGACAACCACTCGAGCCAGTCGTCTTCTTGTTTACGAATTTGTCGAAAAGGTGGTATAGCAGTAAGTGTAGCTCTAGGTGGTGACTGTCCCTTCGAGTGCGCAGCGTTCTCCAGTAGCTGCTGCACCGTGTTGAGTAGTACAGAAATCTGCTGCGTTTGGAACTGAAACATCTGCATTAGCTGTGTGGCATCTAACGCTTGCGGCTGTGCCGCCTGAGCAAGTGGCGGGACAGGTGGGTTGGGCATGTTGGAAGACACAAATGCAAAAAATACACAAGGCAAGATGTAAAATTAGATACTTCCTGGCAGATTAAAACCGTGTGCCGGACCGAGACTCGAACTCGGGACCTTTGCCTTTCGCGGGCAAGCGCTCTACCAACTGGGCTACCCAAGCACAACTCACGACCTGTCCTCAAAGCTTTAATTCCGCCATTACCTCGCATCCTACCTTCCAAACTTCAAAGAAGCTCTCCTGCATACCTTGTAGAACTAGCACTCCTGGAAGAAAGATATTGCGGAAACATGGCTTAGCCACTGCCTGGGGGATGTTTTCAGAATGAGATTTTCACTCTGCAGCAGAGTGTGAAACTTCCTGGCAGATTAAAACTGCGTGCTGGATCGAGACTCGAACTCAGGACCTTTGCCTTTCGCGGGCAAGTGCTCTACCACACTGCGCTGCAAAGTGAAACTCTCTTTCTGGAAACATCCCCCAGGCTGTGGCTAAGCCATGTCCGCGCAGTATCCTTTCTTCCAGGAGTGCTAGTTCTGCAAGGTATGCAGGAGTGCTTCTGTTAAGTTTGGAAGGTAGGAGTCGAGGTACTGGCGGAATTACGGCTGTGAGGACGGGTCGTGAGTCGTGCTGGGGTAGCTCAGCTGGTAGAACACTTGCCCGCGAAAGGCAAAGGTCCCGAGTTCGAGTATCAGTCTGGCACACAGTTTTAATCTGCCAGGAAGTTTCACATCAGCGTACACTCCGCTGCAGAGTGAAAATATCATTATGTAAGAAAAATTAGGACACAAGTAAAGAAAATTTCTGTAAAGCCCATCTGAAAACATGGAGTAGCAAAATCGACAAGAAACTGTTAAAGCAAAGAAGAGCCCCTGCAAAGAAAAGACAAGAGAGAATTGAGATGCCAGTAAAAAACACAAAAAAGTCCGTGGTCGTCAGGCACTGGGTTCGGCGGATACTCGTCACCAAATGTGGGTAGAGGGTGCCTAAAAGATGCTGCGTTCTCGGATTGCTATACAACAATTCAAGCAAATAACATTAATGGTTTTTATTGCAAATAAGAAGGATGACAATACTTAACTTTCAATTTACAATGGTCATGCTAGCGGTGGACGACATGCAACCAAGTCAGAGTCCTTTGCTATATAAGGATTCATATAAGTTTGTCACACAATTTGTGGATCACTAATAACTGCTATCGTTGCACTCTCTGCTAGGTCTGTCCGTATACTGTCCGATTACTGAGCAGATATTCAGCTTTTTTTTTTCTTTTTTTTCTTTATTGATTCTCAACTCCCCCCGAAGGGGGCGGGCTGGCAGCAGCTTAGTACGCTGCTCTACAGCCTACAGACTTTTGTTTTAAAGAACGGAAGAAGAAAAGAAACAAGAAAAACAGGCGATAAAACGGTGACGTCAAGTGTAAAATGGCGGAAAAATGCGGAAAGTTAAAACAGAAAGCAAAAGGGGTTGGCAACGTTAATAAAAAACACAGGAATCAGACAATTAACATAGAACACACACAATTAAAAAACACGGCGACAGTCTGGTTTCTGTTCGCAAGAGATAAAAGGCACACCCAGCGACAGTATGATGGCCGTTCGCAACACTTCCCAAAAAACACAACACGGAACACTCACTGTAAAACACGCACTGTAGAACACTCACTGTAGAAACTGCACGAAAGTGGCGGCACAAAGATGACACTCCTGAGCCAAAGGCAGATTGGGGGGGGGGGGGGGGACCTGGAGGAGGGGGAAGAACAAGGAGGGAGGAAGGGAAAAAAACAAAAAAGGGGGGGGACCAAGGAGGGAGAGGACTAATAAAGGGGGAGAAGGGCAGACGCGAGAGGGAATGAGAGGAGGCAGAGGAGGGAAATGTAAAAGGACTCGGGGGAGAGAAGGGGGCAAAGAGAGGGGAGGTGGGGAAGAAAGAGGATGGAAGGGGGGAGAGGGAGCCTGGGAAAAGGTCAGAGGAAAGGAGGGGGAGTGAGGATCAGAGTTGATAGGAGGGATAAATGGAGGGAGAGAGGGCATCATCCGGGAGGGGTAGTTGATGGAAGCCACATTGGGATAGGAGATGAAGGGTGTAGAGATGGAAGGTAGGGGGGACACAACAGTGAAGACGTGGCAGGGGGCGGGGATGGGAGAGGAGAGGAGCAACCAGGGGGTGAGGGGGTTCAAGGCGGCGCGAGGTGTAGAGGATGCGGAATACTCAGCTGCAGGAGCGTCGCATATATTCTCCTCTTGCAGAGGCCGCTCCTGTCGTGGTGCAGTCCTAACCAGTGCACCATTGGACGACGCGGTTTCACCGCCTTCTCTTCTCCTGCGTTCTTCATCATCGTTCGAGAACATTGTCGTTGTCGTTGTGGTTACGCCAGAACATTTTGTTTGATTTATTTTTTGTATGTGTGTGTTTGTACAGGAGTTTGGGGTGTTTATGGGTTGGTGTTGTCTGCTAGTACCTTGAGGGCAGAGAACACAGTTCCATTGCAGATATCTGTGTATTCCAGTAAAAAACAGTAATAAATGGATATATAGTTCTCTGCAATGGAATTCTCTTCACTGCCCTCAAAGAACTATCAAACTACATGAACCTATCAGCACCTCAGTCCCCCTTCCAAACACACACACACACACACACACACACACACACACACACACACAATAAAGAAATCCGAATTTTATTTGAAAGTAAATGAATCCTTCCAAAAGTAAATCGATTCCCAATTTAAAAAAAAGAAAACAGTTATGAAATTAATTAAAAGAGGCGGAAATTTCAGAAGTTCCTGAAAGAGATTAAATACAACGACATTATTGGTTTGCTACGACTTACTAAAACGAAAGAGACAAAGTTCATACGTAGAATGATTTAACATTACATCCATGGATGTAAAAAATGAAGGAAGTTGTCATCACGTTACAGGCTTGAAGCCGACGTCGGCCATCTTATGTAGCCCAAAAACATTAGGTTCACCGCATTTATACCTCCACGGTTCACAGCGGTGATACTTCCCCGTGACGTCACTTTCACGTGCCCATGCACAGTGTCGTCCTTTGGGAATGACTGTCGACTTCTGTGGTCGTATGCCAAATAACATGAGGTGCTTTGATTGTGTGGTGCCGTAGTTGTTTCTTAAAGAATTGTCATTTCAGTAACCGATCACTTTGTTGACAGGCATGAAGCCAACAGCGTGTTTCGCTTCTTTTCTCATTGCAGACTTCATGGACTAACAAACGCGAACATTAAAAATGTTGTGCATACGAGATGAAAGCTGAAAATGTAACTAACAAGAAACAGTAACAGTAAGCAAATAAGCATTGGTTTCGGGGTTCCACTTTCATATACTATCGATACGAACACAGTAAAAGTGGAATTATGCGGATTAAGAAAGCATCCTTTTCACATTATAGCTTTCTCTTCTTGGTAATTCGAAATATATAAAGAAAAAAAAAGTTACAATAATGAAGCCAAGTGTGTCGTCTTACTAGAGAAAATACACAATCAAGAATAAAAAAAAAAAAAACGCACGAAACGGCCTTCCTGGCACTATGTTATTCATGTAAGCATTGTAATTTTTAGTATTTAAAACAGCCGTTGCGTGGACATCGCAGAAATAATGAACAAGAAGCAATTGTAAACAGTAGTCTGCTAATGTTTTGGGTTATTTTAGATGGCAGCAGGCGCCGCCCACTCTGGATTCAAAACAACATATAGCGTAAGTCTATAGTGTCGTCTTCCTTCTTTTTTTACCTCCTGACTTGATGATATTGGCGAGAAGATCGTCATATAAAATGGTAGTAACTGTGTGTCGCGACATATCAGGCCAATAGATGTTCAATGTGGTGGCCATCATTTGCTGCACACAATTGCAATCTCTGGCGTAATGAATGTCGTACGCGCCGCAGTACATCTGGTGTGATGTCGCCGCAGGCTGCCACAATACGTTGTTTCATATCCTCTGGGGTTGTAGGCACATCATGGTACACATTCTCCTTTAACGCACCCCACAGAAAGAAGTCCAGAGGTGTAATATCAGGAGAACGGGCTGGCCAATTTATGCGTCCTCCACGTCCTAAGAAACGCCTGTCGAACATCCTCTCAAGGGACAGCCTAGTGTTAATTGCGGAATGTGCAGGTGCACCATCATGCTGATACCACATACGTCGACGCGTTTCCAGTGGGACATTTTCGAGCAACGTTGGCAGATCATTCTGTAGAAACGTAAACATGTCCCTGCAGGTGCTGCTCGCCGACCGTGGCCCGTGTTTGTTACAACACGCAACTGAACGTCGGAGGTTTCAAGCGTCAACTTTAGGTTACAATATCTCCGGATGTAATTAGCATTTTACAATGCAACAGACGGCACTGATTACGTATTTGTTTATATGTTCGGAAGTGTTAACAAAACTAACGTGGTTCCATTTAAAAAAACGTAGGTTTGTGTTAAAAAACATACTTCCGTGCATTTTTGTATGGTTTGTAGTAAACAGTTACACTAGCCCCTCTCCTCACGTTCGGTCTGTGGAATCGGTTCGTCAGTATTTGATTTTACGAAATATATCCAGCGGTAACGTTAGGTCACTCACCCTGTATACATACATATATTTCTTCATGTCTGCATGCACAACGTAAGCATTGTTTCCGAATCAAGTTGCGAGCCGTCATTCGCTACCAGGATAAACGTCTTGAAAAACAGCACAAAAATTGTTGAATGCTGCCAGGATTGAATAATCAGCCTAAGACAGTAAGTGGTGGTCCTGAGCGATCACTGCATAAAGTAGCGATCGTTTGAGACATAACACGTAGATATTTCTCCGTCACAGTGCGAGTACCATCTGACGATTTTAGCAAAAAAGACAAAATCAGTGACTTTTACCCTTTAAGTAACAATGGTAAATATATATACCACTGCTTTTAAATACTGCCTATTACTATAATTACTACAAGCAATCGATTGTATTGATATTAATACACTCACAGTAGCTTGTCTGGTAAGTATGAATACCATTTTTATGTTCCTAAGTCGGCTGAAAGCAAGGGGAAACTACAGCCGTAATTTTTCCCGAGGACATGCAGCTTTACTGTATGATTAAATGATGATGGCGTCCTCTTGGGTAAAATATTCCGGAGGTAAAATAGTCCCCCATTCGGATCTCTGGGCGGGGACTACTCAAGAGGACGTCGTTATCAGGAGAAAGAAAACTGGCGTTCTACGGATCGGAGCGTGGAATGTCAGATCCCTTAATCGGGCAGGTAGATTAGAAAATTTAAAAAGGGAAATGGATATGTTAAAGTTAGATATAGTGGGAATTAGTGAAGTTCGGTGGCAGGAGGAACAAGACTTTTGGTCAGGTGATTACAGGGTTATAAATACAAAATCAAATAGGGGTAATGCAGGAGTAGGTTTAATAATGAATAAAAAAATAGGAGTGCGGGTAAGCTACTACAAACAGCATAGTGAACGCATTATTGTGGCCAAGATAGACACAAAGCCCATGCCTACTACAGTAGTACAAGTTTATATGCCAACTAGCTCTGCAGATGATGAAGAAATTGATGAAATGTATGACGAGATAAAAGAAATTATTCAGGTAGTCAAGGGAGACGAAAATTTAATAGTCATGGGTGACTGGAATTCGTCAGTAAGAAAAGGGAGAGAAGGAAACATAGTAGGTGAATATGGATTGGGGGGAAGAAATGAAAGAGGAAGCCGCCTTGTAGAATTTTGCACAGAGCATAACTTAATCATAGCTAACACTTGGTTCAAGAATCATAAAAGAAGGTTGTATACCTGGAAGAATCCTGGGGATACTAAAAGTATCAGATAGATTATATAATGGTAAGACAGAGATTTAGGAACCAGGTTTTAAATTGTAAGACATTTCCAGGGGCAGATGTGGATTCTGACCACAATCTATTGGTTATGAACTGCAGATTGAAACCGAAGAAACTGCAAAAAGGTGGGAATTTAAGGAGATGGGACCTGGATAAACTGAAAGAACCAGAGGTTGTTCAGAGTTTCAGGGAGAGCATAAGGGAACAATTGACAGGAATGGGGGAAAGAAATATAGTAGAAAAAGAATGGGTAGCTCTGAGGGATGAAGTAGTGAAGGCAGCAGACGATCAAGTAGGTAAAAAGACGAGGGCTAATAGAAATCCTTGGGTAACAGAAGAAATATTGAATTTAATTGATGAAAGGAGAAAATATAAAAATGCAGTAAATGAAGCAGGCAAAAAGGAATACAAACGTCTCAAAAATGAGATCGACAGGAAGTGCAAAATGGCTAAGCAGGGCTGGCTAGAGGACAAATGTAAGGATGTAGAGGCTTGTCTCACTAGGGGTAAGATAGATACTGCCAACAGGAAAATTAAAGAGACCTTTGGAGAGAAGAGAACCACTTGTACGAATATCAAGAGCTCAGATGGCAACCCAGTTCTAAGCAAAGAAGGGAATGGAGAAAGGTGGAAGGAGTATATAGAGGGTTTATACAAGGGCGATGTACTTGAGGACAATATAATAGAAATGGAAGAGGATGTAGATGAAGACGAAATGGGAGATAAGATACTGCGTGAAGAGTTTGACAGAGCACTGAAAGACCAGAGTCGAAACAAGGCCCCGGGAGTAGACAACATTCCATTAGAACTACTGACGGCCTTGGGAGAGCCAGTCCTGACAAAACCCTACCATCTGGTCAGCAAGATGTATGAAAGAGGCGAAATACCCTCAGACTTCAAGAAGAATATAATAACTCCAATCCCAAAGAAAGCAGGTGTTGACAGATGTGAAAATTACCGAACTATCAGTTTAATAAGTCACAGCTGCAAAATACTAACGCGAATTCTTTACAGACGAATGGAAAAACTGGTAGAAGCGGACCTCGGGGAAGATCAGTTTGGATTCCGTAGAAATGTTGGGACACGTGAGGCAATAATAACCTTACGACTTATCTTAGAAGAAAAATTAAGAAAAGGCAAACCTACGTTTCTAGCATTTGTAGACTTAGAGAAAGCTTTTGACAATGTTAACTGGAATACTCTCTTTCAAATTCTGAAGGTGGCAGGGGTAAAATACAGGGAGCGAAAGGCTATTTACAATTTGTACAGAAACGAGAGGGCAGTTATAAGAGTCGAGGGGCATGAAAGGGAAGCAGTGGTTGGGAAAGGAGTGAGACAGGGTTGTAGCCTCTCCCCGATCTTATTCAATCTGTATATTGAGCAAGCAGTAAAAGAAACAAAAGAAAAATTCGGAGTAGGTATTAAAATTCGTGGAGAAGAAGTAAAAACTTTGAGGTTCGCCGATGACATTGTAATTCTGTCAGAGACAGCAAAGGACTTGGAAGAGCAGTTGAACGGAATGAACAGTGTCTTGAAAGGAGGATATAAGATGAACATCAACAAAAGCAAAACAAGGACAATGGAATGTAGTCAAATTAAATCGGGTGATGCTGAGGGAATTGGATTAGGAAATGAGACACTTAAAGTAGTAATGGAGTTTTGCTATTTAGGGAGTAAAATAACCGATGATGGTCGAAGTAGAGAGGATATAAAATGTAGACTGTCAATGGCAAGGAAATCGTTTCTGAAGAAAAGAAATTTGTTAACATCGAGTATAGATTTAAGTGTCAGGAAGTCGTTTCTGAAAGTATTTGTATGAAGTGTGGGCATGTATGGAAGTGAAACATGGACGATAACTAGTTTGGACAAGAAGAGAATAGAAGCTTTCGAAATGTGGTGCTACAGAAGAATGCTGAAGATAAGGTGGGTAGATCACGTAACTAATGAGGAGGTATTGAATAGGATTGGTGAGAAGAGAAGTTTGTGGCACAACTTGACTATAAGTAGGGATCGGTTGGTAGGACATGTTTCGAGGCATCAAGGGATCACAAATTTAGCATTGGAGGGCAGCGTGGAGGGTAAAAATCGTAGAGGGAGACCAAGAGACGAATACACTAAGCAGATTCAGAAGGATGTAGGTTGCACTAGGTACTGGGAGATGAAGAAGATTGCACAGGATAGAGTAGCATGGAGAGCTGCATCAAACCAGTCTCAGGACTGAAGACCACAACAACAACAACAAGTCGGCATGTTTGAGATACCAGCAAACAAATGAGTAATGGTATGAAAATTTATCGATGGCCTTCGGGACATTCGTCTTCAGAACTAGTTTTGTATTCTGCTAGCATTTGATACCTGTAGATTCACTCTTCCGATATCTTCTGGTAAGTGCTTGGTCTCAGTGAAATACTCACTATGAAATATTTCTACCATCCAACAGGCCCATTCTTTACCATTACGTAGCCAGATCTCGCCAACTAGCTACTGAACGATTCACCATAGAAACCACTAAGCGGTATTTCATTGGTGGAAACTCACAGAGTTTAACCAATCAACAATCTCGAGCCAGTGATTATTCTGATCTTTAAGTATTAGGACTTTACTGCTACTGAAAGTTCCACTACTTCACTTTGACTATCTGTAATACAACTTATTGTAAATGTCAGCACGTCACCTACATTGAGAATACCCCAGTGTGAAATTGACTGTCCAATACGACTCCTCCACGTTAACTACCCGTAAGACCCATGTTAAACCATTTTGGAACCCCTTACATAAACAAACGCCCAGCGATACCATTCATTTTAACAAGTAAATTCTTATTTTAGATGGCCGTCGATTCTTCACGTCTTGGCCAGCTGCTGCTACTGTAAGATCTTTGCCGCTCGAACTGCTACTGCTGCTGCCACCCACGGACGTACTGTACAATACTAGACTGGCAAAAGCACATCTGAAGCCTGACGTCTGGTGAGGTAAGGTGGTAGTACTATTATTTTCTGAAAAGAAATTACGTTATAAGCTTTACGAGATGGTCTAAACAAATTCTGCAGTTGAGAAAATATTTGTTTACTAGCTGAGTTCAACACAAATGCTGGAGAATCGTGTTATGTGAAGACCATCGCGCTATATATACACACGTTTAAAGTAGACTGAAGTTTCCGTAAGAACACTCAATGAATAAAGACACTTGTTATCAACGACAAATGGCACTTACAGGAGCACTTACTATTCTAAGAAAAGCAGAAGTTTATAAAAACTGATTTAAAAACACGTCATTAAGATAACTCTGTTAAGACTAGATTTATTACACCCGTTAAAATATACCATGCAGTAACTACTTAAAGATCGCCATGCTAAGATAAGGCACATTGTAATGTAAATATTTAGGTTTACATGCAGTACAAAAGCAACAATACGTAATATGTTTCTAGTTGCGCTTGTATTGAGACATGTTCCTTTCCTCTTATCTTCCTTCTGACGTATGAAAAAACACTGAACCCCCCCACCCCTTTGAAATGAATTACTGTGCTGGAAAACCTCTTACGTTATTTGCTTGTCAAACAGCTGAGCAGAACTGAACGTACTCAGACATTTCGCTCTTTACCTATTCTGATCAACACTAAACTGACACACAATATTTTTAGCGCAACGCAATCTGCCTTTCAAAACTCCCTAGAAAAGAATGGCCCTGACTAACAGTAACCTATACATTTCATGAATCACTTACCTCACAAAAATCTTCGCTACTCGAACTACTGCAATACGGCGAGCGCCACTACTGCCAGCTAAATAAAAGATTCTAACTACTGAAGGCACTAACTGCTGATAGTCATAGTTAGCAAATGAAAGATTTTGATAGAGAACAAACTATGTATTTACCTTAATAGTGTTCAAAAAGTTGGCTGTTAACAGCACGTAGCGTTGCGCAGTTGGAGGTAAGCCGCCAGCAGTGGTGGATGTGGGGAGTGAGATGGCGGAGTTTTGAGACCGGATGATCTGGACGTGTGTCCATCAGAGACAGTAAATTTGTAAGACTGGATGTCATGAACATATATATATATATATATATATATATATATATATATATATATATATATATACGGCGAATATTCCAACAATGCCAACCAGCCACAGACTGCACACAGCACAGCCAGTGATTTTCATAAAGAGCGCTAGGTGACTTTTCCAACATAAAAACCTAAACAGCCTACTTACAACACTACCACCGATACGATATACAGTTTGGCCTGTCTAGTAATGCATGTCTGTGGCGCCACCAATGTAGGTATGTACGATATCTGTCGCTCGAAACATGAATGCAGTTCATCTCTTCTGCATTGGTACTCTACAGAATTTTTCAACAACACATATAAACCAC
Organism: Schistocerca serialis cubense; assembly: GCF_023864345.2. Classification (NCBI taxonomy): domain Eukaryota; kingdom Metazoa; phylum Arthropoda; class Insecta; order Orthoptera; family Acrididae; genus Schistocerca; species Schistocerca serialis. The sequence continues at coordinate 633,287,199 of NC_064643.1, read as the reverse complement.
ATTAAAATAATTAACAACGAATATTCGACGCATATCATAGTAAATCGCTACTGCAGCAATAAGTGAAGACGAAAACACTACCTTTACGACAGCTAAAATAATACATCTTCCTATGAGTCGACGCATACTGTTCGGAAACATTACCTAATAAATTTATTTCTCTTTGTAAGTCATCTTTATTCTCCGCCAGCAATGTGCCGTCGTCTGCGAGAATACAGCTAATCACATAGAACGTTCGACTTTTGGCCTTGACTGTGCTACAATGTCGCAACATCATGCGACATATGTGTGGTATTGCAGCTGTTGTCCCGACATGGAGCGCACGAAGCAGGGATGTAGAGTACAGTTCCAGCAGGAGAGCGTACTTTTGCCAGCAGCGGTCGGCTGGCTTCTGCCGGGTAGCCTCGCCTCGCCTCGCTCACCGCGCCTTGTTTGCCTTTCATGAGGTGATCGCCGGCGGACAAACGCATTTAAATGACGCGACGACTCACGAGGGTGGCCGCCATCGCAAAACACACACACACAGACGGCGACCGGACGCGTGCGCAATTTGTAAGCCGCGTGTGGCGCTTCCTCCTCCTGCTGTTGGTGCTGCTGCTGGCTTTGCTTGGCCGGGACCGCCTACCCTTTCCTGGCCGCCAGCGAATGTTTGCACACGACGTACTACTGTGTACCAGTGCCGCAAACAGCGACTACACTAAATGATACGCAATTTATTCAGCTCTATAGTACAACCTGTTTAGTAGTGACAGAAAATGGAAGCTGTGTGGGGAAATTAAGAAGTAGAGTATCTACGGTTGAAGAGCGTTCGAAAAGGTGGAAAAGTCTGTTGACAGCAAAAATAATTCCCACAGCATTAAGAAAGGCTTTCGCCAAGTGTTTTATCTGCCGTGTAGTGCGGTGCAGTAGTGAACCATGGACAGTCAAAAAGGAAGAGAAAAAATTCGTTTTGAAATGTCGCTGGGAAGAAAAATGCTAAAAGTGAAACAAACTGACAGCATGATGAATGAAGAAGGGCTTACAAGGACAGGACAGTAAAGAAAACTAGTGGAATGATAAGAATGAGGAAAACATTTCAGCTGGGACATTAACTGCGAAGAAACTATTAGCAGCAAAAAGTCATTGAAGGAAAGATTGCAAGGGAGAAAAGGAGAGGAAGGAGAACGATTTGCAATGCTGGATGACACTAAAAGTGAACGAAGTTAGTGTGGATTAAGGAAGAGGTACAGGACGCAGAAGACTGCGTAGCATCCAGTCAATACTTGTCGTACGACAAATACGCCGAAGAGGAAGTAGTAAATGTCTACACTTTCTAAGTGCCCCTTAAGCATGAAAAATTCCTACTCTTTTTTTGTAACTGTAATGAGTAATTGAGACTTATTTGACTTCATGAAAGTGCCATGAAAATATTGTCGTATGTTGACGACGTATTGCTTTGTACATTGTGAAACTTAAGGCTTTTGGAAGCCAGCTAGGGCGCTCTAAGATAGAAAATCAGAGACGCAGTGCAGAAGTCAGGCAAATGGGTTAGCCTTTAGGTACCAGAGATAAACGGTAACGTTGGAGTCCAGCGAACTGCAGACGCTCCTGGATAACTGTCCTAGGGGAGAAACTTCTCTTCAGAGAATTAACTGATAACCCCGTCCACCGCCTAGACGCTATTGTGAGGCTTCGCACTAGAAGATGGTCACAACAAGCACGTCTTAGCAGTGACAGCAGTCTTGATACTTGCCCCTGAGAACAGCAACGACAATGGCTTCACACGGGTTAGGGTGCTGCAACAGCGGTCCCTGCTGACCACAGGGCTCAGGGCTGGACAAAGTGATGTATAACACAGTTGTTGCTCTGCTTAAGAGGAAGGGCAGTGACATTTAGCTTTCTGCTGAATGCTGTCGTCACCATACTTGGAGTTTGTTAATGTAAAGGCAACAGATGTCCTTGTTTACCGAGTAGGAGAAGGGGAGGAATCTAAATGTGGTTGACAAGAGGCACGCTGGAGGTGCAGGCTCATCCGCCAGACTTGCGGAAGACTGTAAAGTGCCGGTGGACTGAAAGCAGACACAGTGTACTGCTACAATCTTCAAAAAACATGTGATTTTTTTTTTCAGAGAGAGTTCTCAGTCAGATTGTTGGGACGTCAACTCCTTGTCACTCATTGCCGGCCTCAGGTAACCTCCGACAAGTCCTTCTTTCTGCTGCTGCTCTCAATACTTGTATTTTACAATGCTGCTGCTGATTGCCATTTCTGTTAGCTCTTACCTTCTGGACTTACACACTGACTTTCGTTGTGCAACCAGTTGCATCATTTGCTTTTTCTAATGTTTGGAACTAGCCTAAAGAGAATTACTCAGTCTAATTGCCAATAAATGGTATTAATCAGCCCTCTGAGTTCCCTGAGTCTCGTGCTTCGAACATCATATCGAGTCCCAAAATCAGCGCCTCTTTAGATGTCGTGTGACAGTGTTGGGTGCTGATCTAAATAATCAAATTGCCTTCATTGGAAGCTTGCCTCTCTGTAATCGCTTCTAACCGTTCGGGAATTGTGGACTATTCTGTAACCCCCTGTCTTACCTCTGTCCTGTGTCCTTCTGCACAAAATTTTGAACCAAGAAATAATTGATAACGATATACGACCACAGTTTCATAAATATATTCAGGACCAGGGGATGCTTACGATGCGCAACCGGAAGAATTTAGAGCATGAAAGAATATTTAATTGAATTTATGATCACGATTACCTCCCGACGTTTCGCAACCTGATTCGGTGAATCTGTAGTTTATCTTTCTTGCAGGCAAACCAAGTGCAGTGAGGTTGTGAGCCTCAGTCTGATAACCTAACACCTGTCCATAGAAGAAAATGAAATACAACAGTCACTTCGAATATAATCTGAAAACAGCAAGCGGCCTCGGAGTCTCAGTAGCACTACATAATTTCCGAGCTATAAAGACTTGAAAAGAATTAAAGGAGGATTCTGCTGGTTAAAGTTTGACCTTGTATCGATAAGTACTTCCACCAAAGGCAGATAGGACAATAGAGCTCATGTTCAAATTTAACAGAGCTTCGAGACTGACTGTAAAAACAAATGTCCAATCGAAATTTACCGTGGATTTCATAAGTGACAGCAGAAGTAAAACCGATAATAAATATTTTAGTTACATTTCAGATTACGAAGACTCAATTCAAAAGTAGTAACAAAGAAAACAATAACAACTGTCCTGTGATGGACCATGTGGTGTATGCAGCCACGGCATATAAAAATAAAAACGGAGAAAGAAAAACTCTAGACATATTACCATACTTATATTAGCGGGAACGCGATGTAGGCAGTACACGAACTGTACAGATGACTGAGTGAAAATCCAATACTGCACCACGAACGTGGACCATGATGTAACTCTCTGAACCACATAAATCAGGTCTGAACATAAATGAAGGCAAATTTAAAAACCTGGAACGTTGCCGAGACTGTATTACGCCAAGCTGCAAAGTGCATGCCATCACCTCACTATAATTATCGTGGTTTGTATCCTGAGAAACGCCATCGGAATGTAACGACAACTCAAATACCCAGTGTCCTTCAGCAAGCGGGCGATATCAATCGTCTAAAATACAGCACGTGGAACTGATGAGATGAGATGAGCGAAAAGCTCAGAATACAGTGCTTTGTCCACCCGAAAACGGGGCTCACAAACATGCGATATAGCCACGCAGGCCTGTTATTTGACCGTACACACTGTGCCCAAAGCATAGGTTAGCAGACATGCCTCCACTCTATTAGTCAAAGCCTATAAACAATAAACAATCGACAATGCTGCAGCAGAATGTCTTTCCAATAACCATGTGACACTGAAGTCGGGTAACAATGTATAACTTTGGAGTTGACTTTTAACAAGCGACTTTTGAGACTTAGCATGTTTTTTTATGTTACAGATTCATATAAGCTGAAACAGTTGCTTGAAGGGTACATGGCCAAGTGACGTGCACCTGGCGACGAAGCCAACACTGCGTCCTGTTGAGCTGCAATGAGTGGTGTGTGTGTGTGTGTGTGTGTGTGTGTGTGTGTGTGTGTGTTTGTGTTCCTGTGCCTATGTGCGAGTGTATGATGTTTACAGAAATCAGTATGTCATTTTTAAAGCGCAGACATCGCTAGAAGAGAAAATAGCAACCACTGTGCTCAAAAGATGGGTGATAAGACTTACAATTCGTGATATCTAAGGTGAACCCATTCTCCGCCAACAAAACTTTGGAGGTCATTGAGGAATATTTTCTCAGCATTTTGGTATAAAGGATCTTTCATCTCTAATGGTTCATTACAGAGTAATTAGGATTTATTCATATCAGTTTCATACCAGCGCACACTCCGCTGCAGAGTGAAAATCTCATTCTGGAAACATCCCCCAGGCTGTGGCTAAGCCATGTCTCCGCAATATCCTTTCTTTCAGGAGTGCTAGTTCTGCAAGGTTCGCAGGAGAGCTTCTGTAAAGTTTGGAAGGTAGGAGACGAGGTACTGGCACAGGCAAAGCTGCGAGGACGTGGCGTGAGTCGTGCTTGGGTAGCTCAGTTGGTAGAGCACTTGCCCGGGAAAGGCAAAGGTCCCGAGTTCGAGTCTCGGTCCGGCACGCAGTTTTAATCTGCCAGAAAGTTTCAAGATTTATTCACTTTGTTAGTGTAGAGGTTGTGGGTGAATGACCTCAAAATGGGTTGTGGATCCATACTTCTAGTGCGCAGAATGGCGTTCAGCTCTCCACCCCTGAGCTTGGTTGCAGGAAGGCGGTGGTTAAGAACCAAGTGACTACCTTGCAGTAAATCAAGGACATAAGACTGGCGTTAGTTAATTCTCAAGTTTACAGCAATAATGATGCCACATCCATCAGTCAGAGTCAGGCATGAACCATGGAGAATGTCGAGGGTACCGATCTCAGTGAGTAGCCTCGGAGGAATTGTCTGCCTTTGGTGTAATGAGCCGGTAATGGCAGACTTCACCATGAGCAGGATAGTGCTGAGAAACGGCCAAGTCAATGTTTCGACCTTGGCCTCCAAGAGGACGCTCACACTAATTGGTGTAGCCGCTGATCTCATTACATTTCGTGCCAAGGCACTCAGAGTCGAACTGTGGACACCAGCATGGACAGCAGTGTCAGCACTAGTGACAGATGAATGTGCCCACACAGAACAACGAGCAGCAGCGGAGTTTGGTCAGGCAGGGGGATGATGTAAAATGGCTGTCCTCAATGCTTGGAATCAGGGTATGGAGGTCTCAAAAATTTTCTTCAGTCATTGCAAATGTTCATCCATATCTTTTGAAAATACAATAATGTCGTCAAGATACATTTGAAATTGTCTCAGATTCAGACCCCTGAAATATCATTCCAACAATCTTTGAAACATGTCTGATGCAGTTTTTAAACCAAATAGCATTCGTCTATACTGCTAATGACCCCAGGAAACTGTAAATGCAGTCTTTGGTTGGTCCTCCAGCACACTTCTAACTGATAATATAAATGTTTCAGATATATTGTGGAAAAGTATCTACAATGTCCCACGTTATCTGGGATTTCCATAATATTCAGTAGCTGATAGGCAGTTATAGTCTAAGGACAGCTTCTTCGATTAATAATCAAAACGTCCTTCGTCTCAGGTTTGAACCCCACCACCGCTTAAATTTCCAATAAGAATCATCAGAAAATGGTGGCTGAAGATTTCTGACATAAAAAGTCACCCTCGTTCTGCCAATGACCTTGTCAAAGTGGGAGGAGCAGTGGATGACGGAGGTTCAGGGCACTCAGTTGCCCTTGTGTTGTCCCTAAAAGGACAAAGAATCAACAATGATCAATGGCACATGGATGCAGAAGGCAATGGAAACAACTGCATTAAGGACACACAATGTGTAATCGCAGGACATGTGGCCTGTAATTCAAGAAATGTCACGATGCTCTCCCCATTGGCATAAGATTCTGGACTAGTTCCACATTTGGAACTCTGGGAGGCGACTGCCAAGGGGAGGGTGATCATGAGAAAAATATTCAATAACCAATGAAAGGATAGTGTTTCATGTATCAGGGCATGGATGTCAGAAGTCTGAAAATGGTAATGAGCTAAAAAACCTGAAAAGGGAAATTCTAAGGCTCAGTCTAGATATAATGGGGTTAAGTGAAGCGAAATGGAAAGAAGACAAGGATTTCCGGTCAGATGAGTACAGGGTAGTATCTACAGAAACAAAAAATGGTATAACAGGAGTTTGACTCGTTATGAATAGGAAGGTAGAGTGTAACACCCCATCTGTCACTTATCTGGTTATAGCGTGTGTTCACCCCAGCTAATTGACTAACAGATCAACAGACAGTGCAAATCTGCCACAATATCGGATAACACAAGGAAAGTATTAAGGTTCTGTGACTCCTGATTGAACTGCAGTGGCAGTCTTGACATTAATTGATTCAGAATTAAACACTTTTAATTAAAAAGGGGTGCACATTGATGTTATATTCAGCTATTGAACACCAGATGCAAATGTTGAACATAAAATTAATTAAGAAAATGACTTGGGATTTCAACTACTTGATTGAAAACAGATGCAGTCGATTAGCACAAATTTATTTTAACTCAAAACCTTCAAACATCACATTACATGACTCTCCCACCTGGCAGTGGTAATAAATTGCGTTTGCGTGGAGTAAAGCTCGATAACTCAAAAGTAATTCCTATTGACTGACCCAGGCGTAATGCGAAGTGCAAGAAGAATTCTACAATACACGGTCCATGAAACCCTCGTGGAAACTTTGCTGACGTGATTCAACAAATTAATCAGTGGCCGGAGCGGGCGCAATATCACTGAATACAGTGTGGCGGAGCGGCATTGTTGTGTGGATGTCGGCCGACCTTGTGGTGCTGCAAGGCTGCGCTTGTCTATTCACTTCTAGCTATCTTGCTCAGTACATAGCTGAACGAAAACTTTCTATCTCCAAGCTCAATCGTTCTGTTTGCTAAGTCCTAAACTGCAGAGATGCTCACTCTTTCTCAGGCAAGCTGAGTAAAGAACGCCACGTCCGCACTCCAGCCAAGCTGGGAACAGAAGACCTCTATGGAGACTTCTCACGGTCCGCTCTTCGCCTCAGTTTCCCCTCCAGCAAAATGACTTACGCCAATTGCAGCACAAGTCACGTTAATTATGCGTTGCTTCCCAGCGCCGACCAATGCCTGCTCTGGGAAGTGAACAAATTCCCACAAAATTTCCCTTCCTCTCAACTTCCGCTATTTAGCTCCTGCCAGGCCACCCATCAAGGTTAGCGTCAGCACAAACCCCAGTTTTTCTGGAATTCTGACTCCCAGGAGAGTACTTCAAATTCCTTGGTCCTACATTCCCATCGAAGGCCGGCGTATTTCATTCTGTCGCTCTTCACCTGATTTACTTCAGACTCTGTGGACCATGAATTCAGCATGAAGTTGCTATAGTCACGAACACGCATATTTTGACCTCTGTTGAGCACTCCACCGTAGCTTTGCGCGGCTTTCTCGCATGTTTCACTGAAAATGGGACGATGGACATTTATCAACAGGTGTACATGTTCTCCGTCTGCTTCCCGGTACACCAGCATGGGGTCAACCACCCACTCACTGTCACTCATCTTAAGGCGGCTGGAGGCCATGCCCCGTTACCACTTTCTCAGAGCTTGAGCCGCCCTAAGCTGCCTATTGTCGCTTCCCTTCACCGCTCCCAGCCGGCCACGGTCAACTCTTGAACACTTCCCTGGGATAAACTAGCCTCCAGAAAATCGACGCGTTTCCACAAAGTTTTCATGTTGTGTGAATTACTTTAAAACCATCACCCGACATTAATTATTCCAATAGGTCCATACACCCTCTACAAGATGCATTGTGCCTTGTCAGTCATTTTTGTTGAGTCCTACTGTTCGCTCAACGTGAGTTAGGTGATCTTTAATGACTTCATGTAAGGGGCATAGTTCTTGCTATCTTACATAGCAGAGAGTGAGTTACAGCAAATAGTACAATGAAACTTTTGTTCTCATCAGAATTGACAGCAAAACAACAATGACAACAACAGTTCAGGCATACAAGTATATGCCGACGTTACAAGCAGAAAGTGAAGAGGTAAAGAAAGTGTATGAGGATATAGAACGAATAAAGGGAGAAGGAGAGGAAGAAAGGATTACAGAAGAATATGGGCTTTGGAATAGGAATGAGAGAAGGGAAAGACTGAGTGAGTTCTGCAATAAGTTTCAGCTGGTAGTAGCGAATACTCTCTTCAAGAATCACGAGTGGAGGAGATATACTTGGAAAAGGCCGGGAAATATAGGAAAGGCTCTAGTTAGATTACATCATGCTCAGCAGAGATATTGGATTATATGGCATAGTCAGGAGCAGATATAGACTCAGGTCACAATTTACTAGTGATGAAGAGAATGCTGAAGTTCAAGAGACTAGTCGGGAATAATCAATGCACAAAGAAGTTGGCTATGGAAGTACTAAGGAATGAAGAGGTATGCTTGAAGTTCTCTGAGGATATAGGCACTGTGGTAATGAATAGTTCAGTAGGCAGTTCAGTTGAAGAGGAACGTACGTCTCTAAAAAGGACAGTCATAGATGTTGAGATGAAATACATAGGTACAAGGAACGTAACTGCGAAGAAACTGTGGGTAGCAAAAGAAATATGTACTTCAATTGAGCGACAAAAGAAGGAAGTATAAAAGTGTCCACGGCAATTCAGGAATACAGAAATACAATTCACTTAGGAATGAAATAAACAGGGAGTGCAGGGAAGAAATGGTTCAAATGGCTCTGAGCACTATGGGACTTAACTGCTGTGGTCATCAGTCTCCTAGAACTTAGAACTACTTAAACCTAACTAACCTAAGGACATCACACACATCCATGCCCCAGGCAGAATTCGAACCTGCGACCGTAGCGGTCGCTCGGTTCCAGACTGTAGCGCCTAGAACCGCACGGCCACTCCGGCCGGCTGCAGGGAAGCTAAGACGAAATGACTACATGAAAAGTGTGGTGAAATCGAAAAAGAAACGATTTTCGGAAGGACTGAGTCAGCATATAGAAAAGTCAGAACAACCTCCGGTGAAATTAAAAGCAAAGCGGTTACATTAAGAGTGCAATGGGAATTTCGCTGTTAAATGCAGAGGAGAGAGTGGATAGGTGGAAAGAGAACACTGATGTCCTCTGTGAAAGGGAGAACTCGTCTGATGATGATATGATAGAAGAAGAAACAGGAGTCGGTACGAAAGAGATAGGGGATCCAGTATTAGAATTAGAATTTAAAAGAGCTGTGGAAGACTTCAGATCTAGTAAGGCAGAACGGATAGATAAAATTCCATCGGAATTTCTAAAATCATTGAGGGAAGTGGCAACAAAATGACTATTCACATGTGTGTGTAGAATGTATGAGACTGGAGGTATTCCACCAAAGTTACGGAAAAGAATCATCAACACAATTCCCAAGATTGCAAGAGCCGATAAGTGCGGCAACTATCGCACAATCATTTTAACAACTCATGCATTCAAGTTGCTGCATGAATAACATGTCCCGGCGGGGTCAGGGATTTTCTCTGCCTCGTGATGACTGGGTGTTGTGTGATGTCCTTAGGTTAGTTAGGTTTAAGTAGTTCTAAGTTCTAGGGGACTGATGACCATAGATGTTAAGTCCTATAGTGTTCAGAGCCATTTTTGAATAACATGCAGAAGAAAGGAAAAGATAATTGCGGATGTGTTAGGTGTCGACCAGTTTGGCTTTAGGAAAGGTAAAGGCACCAGAGAGGCAATTCTGACGTTGCGGTTGATAATGGAAGCAAGACTAAAGAAAAATCAAGGCACTTTCAAGGGATTTGTTAACCCGAAAAAAGCGTTCGACAGTATCAAATAGTGAAAGATGTTCGAAATTCTGAGGAAAATACGGGGAAGCTATACGGAAAGACTGGTAATATATAATGTGTAAAAGAGCCACGAGGGAACAATAAGAGGGGAAGGACAATAATGAGTACTAGAATTAAAAAGGGTGCAAGACAGGCATGTAGTCTTTCGCCCCTACTGTTCAATCAATACACTGAAGAGGCAATGACGCAAACAAAAGAAAGCCGGCCGGAGTGGGCGTGCGGTTCTAGGCGCTACAGTCTGGAACCGAGCGACCGTTACGGTCGCAGGTTCGATCCTGCCTCGGGCATGGATGTGTGTGATGTCCTTAGGTTAGTTAGGTTTAAGTAGTTCTAAGTTCTAGGCGACTGATGACCTCAGTAGTTAAGTCGCATAGTGCTCAGAGCCATTTGAACCATTTGAAATAAAAGAAAGGTTCAAGAATGGAATTAAAATTCAAGGTGAAACGACATCAATGATAAGACTCACTGATGGCGTTACCATACTCAACGAAAGTGAAGAAGAATTACAGGATGTGTTGCATGGAATGAGTAGTCAACTGAGAGTGGAATATGGATTGAGAATAAATGGAAGGCAGATGACAGTAAGGAGAAGTTGCAGAAATAACAGCGTGAAATATAACATCAAAATTGTTTATCACGATGTAGACGAAAATAAGGAAGTCTGCTACCAACGCAACCAACTACCCATGATAGATGGAGCAAGGAGGACATAAGAACCAGACTAGCGCTGGCAAGAAAGGCATTCCTGGCCTAGAGGTTAGTGTCAAACATACGTTTTAATTTGGGGAAGAAATTTCAGAGAAGATATGTTTGAAGCACAGAATTGTATGATAGTGAGACACCGACTGTGGGAAACCGTAACAGAAGAGAATCGAAGCATTTGAGATGCGATGGTACAGAAGAATGCTGAAAATTAAGTGCGCTGGGAAAATAAGGCATTAGGAAGTTCTCTGCAGAATCGGTAAAGTAAGGAATATATGGAAAACACTGACAAGAAGAAGGGACAGATTGATAGGACAACTGTTACGACATCAGCGAGTAATTTCCTTGGTACTAGAGGGAACTGTAGAGGGTAAAACCTGTGGAGGAAGACAAGAGTTTGGAATGCATATAGCAAATAATTTAGGATGTAAGTTGCAAGTGCTGCTCTGAGATGAAACGCTTGGCACAGGAGAGGAATTCGTAGGGGGCTGCATCAGGCCAGTCAGAAGACTGATGGCTCAGAAAGAAAATGCATCTGTAAACATCGTTCTATTGTAGTAATGACTGAGCCATGTATCGACTCGTGCTACACATTGTATTTAAATTGCATTGGTCTTCCTTTTCTTCCCCTGACATGTTTGTTTGATATGTTATCTGTCATTAAGTGGCTGCTTGGTTGTCTTTTCCCTCTGTTATCGATATCTGCGTTTTGCTTCCGGAAAACTGCTATGGAGGAAGTGAGATCTTTGACCGGTGATAACTTCGTGCGGTGGCGCGGAAGTAGGGGCGTGCGCTCAGAGAGTGTGGTGGACACGGGAGGGCAGTGTGGTTCGCTACCGCGGACCAGGCGTGGTCGATTGTACCGAGTCGCCACGTGATGTATGTCGGTTGTGTGTAACGAGCGGGTGGAGTTGACGGAAGAGCTCCCCGCGGGTTGGTTGTATACAGAATCGCCCCACGAGTAGTTGCTGTTCATTTCACCTTGGTCGGACGTTAACAAGTTTCTTTAAGTCCTCCGTTTCAACACCGGAGTTTAAAAAGGAGATACGACATGAAGGAGCGGTCACTGCCCGTCAACGTTGCAGAGAAGACGTGAAATCCGGTGACAGAATGTGTTGTCGCGTGACCGTGGCGTGTTGGGTACACTGGCGACGCGTCCGCGGTCGGATGTGTGGACCCTTGCCATCGGGGGTCGTGTACTGCCTGGACGAGCATAATTGCAAGCTAAGTTAGTAGAAGATTTAATCATTAAGTAATAAGTTTGCGTAACCAGTGTCTCTTCTGCCTTGTGGCCTCCAGCGATCGGGTTTACTGTCCCCGGCACCGGTGTAATTGAAAACAGTGATCTTTCCTCCTCCTCTCGTTACTGCCCGATGGGAGGTGTAGTTTTGGCAGTTTAATTGTGAAATGCAGCGTCGCTAAGTCGAAAAATATGTATCGATATATCGAAGAAAGAATGCCGACGTACTGACCTATAAAAATATCGGCTGCACATTGTAAATACAGTATAATGCCGGTTTCAGAGCAGTACATTTGAGTATTGATTAGTATTAGATGTTCTGTACATCAACAAACTAGCAGCCTGCCTATCCCCCTTAGAGCAAGAACTGGAAGGAAAACGATGCACATTCATGCTTGGCGATAACCACTTTGCCTACAATGGTAATTGCATGCAAGTGGCACAATAAAAGGTGTCCGTCGTTCGGTTTCGTCGCATATCGGATTTGTCTGGAACACTTTATGTCGACTTCCCTGTTTTTTCATTCCTGCCAACGCCAGCGACCTAGAAGTTGTAGTGTCAATATTACGTGGAGAAGTTAAAAGTTGCAGTTTCTGTTGGTAGCGCCGAGCGCCGATTACGTCAACATTTCCCCTCATCCGTCTCCGACCACAGTGAAGACGAATCTTGTCATTTAGATTTTTGTTTATCATTTTCTGCCACTGTTTTTGAAGAATGCTGATGCGAAGAAAGAGCACACAAGTTGCGTTTTTTTTTTTTTTTTTTTTTTTTTTTCAGCATCCACTGACATAGAAGCCACAACAACATTATGGTCACTAATACCTTCTTCTAGATTAACTTCTTTAAAAAGAGAGGTCTATTTGTCGCCAAGATATCTGATGTGTTCCCATCTCGAGTTGGTTTTCTAACCAACTGCTCAAGGTTGTATGTTGAGAGCGCTCATAGAACAACTTCACACGAGTCTTTGCCTCTACCCCCTGTGATAAACGTGTAATTTTCCCAGTCAATAGATGCCAGATTAAAGTCTCCACCTATAACTAATGGATAATTTGGATATTTATTTCCTATGTTCTCAAGAATTTCCCTGAAACGTTCTGCGACGTTTGTTGCGGATGCTGGTGGTCTATAAAAACATCCTAATACAATGGTCAATCCTTGTCTGATCTACGGCTTTATCCAGAGTATTTCACAGTCCGACCCACTATCGATCTCAACTGCGTTTAAACAGCTTTTAACTGCAATGAATATTACGTGGAGAAGTTAAAAGTTGCAGTTTCTGTTGGTAGCGCCGAGCGCCGATTACGTCAACATTTCCCCTCATCCGTCTCCGACCACAGTGAAGACGAATCTTGTCATTTAGATTTTTGTTTATCATTTTCTGCCACTGATTTTGAAGAATGCTGATGCGAAGAAAGAGCACACAAGTTGCGTTTTTTTTTTTTTTTTTTTTTTTTTTTTCAGCTTCCACTGACATAGAAGCCACCTCCCATAGCACCTGTCCTACCCTTCCTAAACATTGTCCAGTCCGAATTAAAAATTTCACTGCTATTTATGTCTTGTTTCAACCAGCTTCCGGTACGTAATATAATATTGGCAGTGCTACTATTTATTTCGGAGAGTAACTCGGGGATCTTGCTACAGACACTTCGACCATTTACTAACATGAGATTTAGCATATTTAAATCCTTTGGAATGACCTGTTTAGGCGAACTAACAATTTTTACAGTTGGCGCACCCACATCAGTGTCAGGTGTACAACAATAATGATGTTGCATCTGGTGACCACAGTGGGCATTGGCCCTGGTGAGAAACGAGGGTGCTGACCACCATGTGCAGACTTGAAGGCATGGCCTGCCCTTGGCGTAAACAGGCCGTAATGGCAGCATTACCCATCAGCAGAATGGTGGCGAGAAACCACCAGTTCAGGGCTTTGATCTCAGTGGCATTCAGTTGCGGGTGAGAGGATGCCTGCAGTGGCTGGCACAGGTGGACGTCTCAGTGTAGGGCATTCCAGGGAGTGCAGAGTCGACCTGTGGACCACTGGATGTATGGCAGTGTTGACACTGGCTGCCGAAAAATGAGCCCACACAGGGCGATGAGCAGCAGCACAGTTTGCCCACACAAGGTGGTGAGGCCTCAGCAGTTAGGTGGCCCAGGTGTGGACCTGGGATCCCAAGTAATTGGTCTGCAGTGGTTTGATGTCAGCCAGCAGGTGGCCTTCCAGCTGGGAGGCACCTCGTCAGCAACATTCGGATTTAGGCGTGGATGGTCGACTCAGAGCCGGCAGCTTGATGACCCATTTCAGGATGATGACCAGCGTAGACTTCCCCTCATAGCTGGCCTCTTGTGGTGACAGATGCTACTTGTCTAAAACGGGCCATATTTATGCGAGTTTAGTCTGCCACTGTTCCTGAAACGGTAGCGTTGACTCTCATCTACATCTATATACATACTCCGCAATCCACCATACGGTGCGTGGCGGAGGGTACCTCGTATGGCAACTAGCATCTTCTCTCCCTGTTCCACTCCCAAAAAGAACGAGGGAAAAATGACTGCCTATATGCCTCTGTACGAGCCCTAATCTCTGTTATCTTATCTTTGTGGTCTTTCCGCGAAATGTAAGTTGGCGAGTGAAACTGCAGTTAGCTTCAAATGCTCGTTCTCTAAATTTCCTCAGTATCGATTCACGAAAAGAATGCCTGCTTTCCTTTAGAGACTCACACCCGAGTTCAGGAAGCATTTCCGTAACACTCGCGTTATGATCAAACCTACCAGTAACAAATCTAGCAGCCCACCTCTGAATTTCTTCTATGTCCTCCCTCAATTCGACCTGACAGGGATCCCAAACGCTCGAGCAGTACTCAAGAATAGGTCGTATTAGTGTTTTATAAGCGGTCTCCTTTACAGATGAAGCACATCTTCCCAAAATTCTACCAATGAACCGAAGACGACTATCCGTCTTCCCCACAACTGCCATTAAATGTTTGTCCCACTTCATATCGCTCTGCAATGTTGCACCCAAATATTTAATCGACGTGACTGTGTCAAGCGCTACACTACTAATGGAGTATTCAAACATTACAGGATTCTTTTTCCTATTCATCTGCATTAATTTACATTTATGTATATTTAGAGTAAGCTGCCATTCTTTACACCAATCACAAATCCTGTCCAAGTCATCTTGTATCCTCCTACAGTCACTCAACGACGACACCTTCCTGTATACCACAGCATCATCAGCAAACAGCCGCACAATGCTATCCACCCTATCCAAAAGGTCATTTATGTAGATAGAAAACAACAGCGGACCTACCACATTTCCCTGGGGCACTCCAGATGATGCCCTCACCTCCGATGAACACTCACCATCGAGGACAACGTACTGGGTTCTATTTCTTAAGAAGTCTTCGAGCCACTCAGATACTTGGGAACCAATCCCATATGCTCGTACTTTAGTTAGGAGTCTGCAATGGGGCACTGAGTCAAACGCTTTCCGGAAGTCAAGGAATATGGCATCCGTCTGATACCCTTCATCCATGGTTCGTAAGATATAATGTGAAAAAAGGGCGAGTTGCGTTTCGCAGAAGCGATGCTTTCTAAAGCCGTGCTGATGCATGGACAGCAACTTCTCTGCCTCAAGGAAATTCATTATATTCGAACTGAGAATATGTTCGAGAATCCTGCAACAAACCGATGTTAAGGATATTGGTCTGTAATTTTGAGGATCTGTCCTTCTACCCTTCTTATATACTGGCGTCACCTGCGCTACCCTAAGCCGCAACAGAACCGGGGCGTGAGGAATGGTCGCTGCGCAATCATGACATCCCTGTCTCCGTGACTCACTTGTTACACTGTGTAATCTGTATCACAGCTCTGGCTCTGCCTTAACGGAGTAGCAGCTTTGCCTTTCAGTATAGTCTGAATATGGCTCCTTGCACAAAAATATACTAACTGAGCCCTATCACTGCGATTTCTTGCACCATCCTGCCTTTAAGTTTTCCTTCTAAGTTGATCACGGGACTCTTACTATGGGCTAAGCTAAGCCATGGGCAGCAGTATCCCAATTACTTTTGTTTATGTAAAAATGGTTTCACAGAATAGAAAAGTCTGTAATCTGTGAAACGTCCCCTTTGAAGAATTGTACATGACTGCCCTTAAACTGACACACAATATTTTTAGCGCAACGCAATCTGACTATCAAAGATCCCTGCAAAAGAATGGCCCTGAGTAACATTAAACTATACCTTTAAGAAATCACTTACCTCACAAAAATCTTCATTACTCGAACTACTGCAATACAGCGAGCGCCACTACTGCCAGCTAAATAAAAGATTCAAACTATGGAAGGCACTAACTACTGATAGGGATAGTTAAGTTAGCAAATGAAAGATATTAATAGAGAACAAACAATGTATTTACCTTAATAGTCATAATATATATAGCAGTTCATGACAAATTACAAAACTCCCCCATCTCTCTCCCCACATCCACCACTGCTGGTGGCTCACCTCCAACTGTGCAACGCTACGCGCTGTTCACATCCAGCTGCCGCTGCCCAACACTACAATGGCAGACAACAATGCAAACTAGCCACAGACTGCTGTTGCACACAGCACAGCCAGTGATTTTTATACAGACCGCTATGTAACGTTGCCAATAAGAAAACATAAACAGCCTACTTACATAGCCCCCATGCTCCCCACAAAAAATTTTACAAATTGTTTTGGGCAGTGGCCAAAAATGATTTGAAGAAATTTTTCGTAATTACAATAGCAAAGATATCAAATGCATACACTTATTGATACAATGTTGGTCAAAAGCTAAAATTTTCTCACAGTCCATAAAGACAGTCCTGATCATTCATCACAGTGAAACTGCCGTTTCTTTTCTCAAAGTCTGAGCAGTAAAAGACAATGCACACGGAAATAGTGGATTTCCATGCAGTCTTGAAGAATTAGTGTTGTCCTTCCAACGGAAAGACAGTGCTGACTCTTGACATGCTGACAGGTAATGGGCCACAACAGAGCAAACCCACAGCAGAGTCATTCGACGTTTTGAAGAATATTGGTAGGTAGGTCGTCACAGAGCAGACCCACTGTAGTCCTGGTAGAGATTACGGTACTGGTGGGCCACCAGAGGTGCAGACACACTGCAGTCCTTGTAGAAATAATGGTATTGCTGGGTCATCAAGGATGCAGACCCACTGCAGTCCTTGTAGAGATTATGGTACTGGTGTGCCACCGGAGGTGCAGACACACTGCAGTCCTTGTAGAAATAATGGTATTGGTGGGCCATCAAAGATGCAGACCCACTGTAGTCCATGTAGAGACGGCCAGCAGCCATCTGTTGCGACTGTGCAGGTGCACATTCACCATCGAAGAGTCTTGCGGAGAATATAGCAAGTCCATAAACCACCACTTGTGCACTCACAAAGTTTTTCTTCAATTGTCCTTAGAACCAGCAATGCTGTTATCCAGTCCCTTGCTGAATTATTAACACACGTGCAAACACTATCAGTCCCTACTTCTCACATATTGTCCATATACTATGACCAACAGAAACGTGTGCAGTGAAATGGAACTTACAAGTTACTTAATTTGATGAACTGGTGTCAAGTACAATTTTATAACATAAGAACACAATAACAAAGGTACAAAACACATCATTAAAGAACATAACAATACAGATAACATTTGTAGTAACACAGGCTTTACAAAAGAATAGAAATAAACATATACATCAGTGGAATTATGACATGAGTACATACATAAAGGATCACAATAACTTTTGAAACATCAACTTCACACATGAGCATTGAACAGAACAGAATTAATAATGTCTAACATCTTTACAAAGTAAATAACATATTATTAATGAAAATTATATTCGAGGATAATAGTATTCCTCATCATAGTGAATGTAGCTGAGTATTAGAAGAAGAAAAAATTCTATGAAACTACACAGAGACAGGAAGAAAACAAATACACAAGGGTACACAAATACATAGTGGGATAACACAAAAGGAAAGGACAAGGTTTTTTTCAGTGTAACATTTGGTACTGCAGTCCAACCTAAAACTTCATTCCATAGGTCTTTCGTCTTATTTCAACCTTTGCTTCCACCAAAAAAATCCTATCCAAGCATGCTTTCTATATTTATTTCACATATTTCTTACCTCATTATTTATTTCCAAGAAAATTCTACCTATACCTGCTTTCTGTACTTTTTTCGTATAACTTCTCAATGCATTTCTTCCAATTCATCGCAACTCATTCTCTTCTATAGTCTACCCCCTCTTAAGCTAACTTAAATCTACTGAGCTCAGATGCTAAACTAAGGGACGAGGCAATGCAGCAGCACAAAACAATTAACACAAACATCAATGACAAAAAATTCAAATTGGCAAAGCAATTGCAATATTACAACTAATATAAGGCACTGTGCAGCAAACAAGAAAACTAAGTCTGTAGTAAAACTGGCTTAACAGCGTAATACAAAGTCAAATTCTGTAACATTATGCCTGGCAAACAACAGCAGCAAATAAAAAAAACATATATCTAAAAATGACACAGCTCAAGCAGAAAAAATATTACACTAAAAATGGCCATGTCTAATACCTATGTCACATCTTAACACAATTTATTCTACAAAAGAAATTACCAAGTACTTGAAAAGAATATTATGTATGCAGTTACTGTTACTAGTCCCTTTTTATTGTTCTTTCCTTTCCAAGTGCTCCTTTTTTGAAGAATGTGGATCACAAAATTATTATTTAATAGATCTGTTGACAGAAAGTGTTCACATTAGCAAATGCATTTAATTTTATTTTATGAAACCAATGCTGCAAGACAGCTGGAAACCAGATATCAAATGAAATAAGCAACTATGTACAAAGTAAAGCATAAAATAATCATTCAGTAGTCATGAGGCATTTCATAAGTTAGTAGAAATTCTCTCAATTCTCGTAGATAGACACTTGTCCTAATCAGGTGTGCAGATGTAAGAATGTTTCCAAGTTATAAGCGTGTCGTATTTGCGATGCTTTCTACAAAGGAATGTCAATAGCGAGGATAATGGCCTCCCTTTTTTTTCTCCACCTGTACCTCTGAAAGACACACGCTAATGGCTTTTCTTTTTCTTTTTTTTTTTTTCAGGCGACTGTCGCCCAGCTGGGTGCCCACGACGCATTACATGCAGATGGTCACTACTTAACTTTCTTACCGAAATATTTACGACACCAGTTTCTGCTACAGGGACAGTCTCATATAAAAATATTTCACAGGTCAAGAATTTGCGTTACAAATCTGTAGAAACAAAATCCTATTGATATAGCGGTGTCCAAAAAATTTTCGTCGGCATTGTGATACATTCACGCATTTACATACATTTCATAACTCTTTAAAAGTACGATTCTTGGTTTCCAACGTCCTTTTCCACAAATCAGAGTCCTTAACCACTACTCATTATTCATATACGTATTCGTAGACATTCTTGAATATTTCATTATAATAAGCATGTAGCATAATCAGATAACTCATATAGCATCAGCTTATTGATCATAAACATACCGCAACAGCATAATACACATCATCATCGTAATAATAACATCATAAAACCTCAGCCAAATCTCAAAATCGTCGTAACTTCCTCCAATAGTTTCAAAACCTAAAAAAATTCTCTGCTCATGTCAAAAGTGTCATCTGCCTCAAACGCACTTTATCAATCATGATCCCATACCAAATATCTCAAAGCTCTCATAGCATCACAATGGTTCCAAAAAAATATGAACAGTTCACAAAGTACAGACAAAATACAATTTCGTAAGTGTAAAGTTACCCAACTGTGTAATTGCGTAAACATGTGCCACTGATGTAGTAAAAAAAGTTTATCTCTCAGTTAAATGATCAGATAGCTGTGTAATTTGTGTGTGAGAGAAATATGGTACTGATGTGTAAAGTTGTATAAGCAAATACCATATTAGCTAGGGCTCCTTGTGCTTGCCAAACACATGGTACACAAAGTAAGCGTGTACCCCCCTGAGGATTAATGTAATTATACCCTCAGGTGTTACAGATTACACCAACGGAATGAAATATATCACGGAAAATCCTTGTATCATTGTACTTCAAATATCTTAAAAAATGCATGTTTTAAGTGCGAAATTAATCACTCAAATACGTGTCCTGTAGCGCTAAATGTGCGTCTTGCTGTAAGATAATCTCTGTGGAACTGTCGTAGTTATCGTCCTCTGTAAGCAAAGTTCTGCTGAAGTCAATGTACTTACCTCATGATACACCAAATTTCAAGTAAACCAAAATGTTGCATTAAAATCTCATTAGCAGTACTGGTAAATGTTCTATGTATGTAAGCCTGATAGTCGTTACGTAATCGTGCAACTAACAAGCAAGAATGTACAAATAACAACACTGTGATGTCTGTTCACTATAACAATGCATTCGTAATTTCTGTTTAAGTAAGTTCTCTTGGTTCTTGACTGGATATTTAACTTCAAACACTGTTGCATGTTAACAGATACTAAGTCTGACAAAGCATACTAGCAATGTAAAGTAAAAAGTTTTATGGCAATGACAAAGTTAAAAAGCAGATTATCTTTCAATAAACGGTTTTACGTGTGAAATGTGGTGCAATCCTTTACTCTTCATAGTACGCAGAGTTTCAACTTCAACGCAATTATCATGTGGTATACGTCGGATTCTGTAAGGTCCATTGTAAACTAGAAAGAATTTGTGACTCAAGTGTTTCTTCTTACGTGACAATGAATGAGCTTTAATGAGAACTTTCTGACCAATATACAATTTCTTTGCATTTGCTTTACCGTGTAGTTTTCTCCTTTTGTCTGCTGCAGATTTTATATTTTTAAGAGCCAAATCAATTATGTCTTTGTGTCGAAGTTTACGTGTATTCGGGAAAGGTACAAGCTCTCTGATTCTGTTCGGTGGTTCTTCATTCTTTAGTACAAGAGTAGGTGGAAAAGCAGTGGAATCATGAGGCATTTCATTCAGCACATTTTGAAATAAGTGTAAATATCTGTCCCAATGCTGATGCTTTCTGTGACAATAAAGTCTGCAAAGCTTATTGATTTCTTTCATAATCCGTTCGGAGGGGTTACAATGTGGTGAGCACAATGAAATAAAAACAGGTTTGATTTTATGGTTGCGAAGCATGTGTGACCAAACAGCAGATCTGAATTGCGGTCCGTTATCTGAAATGACTTTACTAACGTGTCCAACTTCACATAAGAAATTTTTAACAAAGGCGTTGGATACAGACCGTCCAGTGGCTTTACGTAATGGTGTGAAAGAAACAAATTTTGAAGTAAGTTCAACAGCGACTAGAACGTACGAAAAACCATTAGATGTTCTGACAAGCGGTCCCAAGAGATCAACAGCAGCAAATTCTTTTAATTTAGAAGGAATGATAGGAAACAGCGGAGCACGATGGGAGATAGTAGATGGTTTCGCCTTTTGACAAAGTTTACAAATAGACAAGACTCTTCGAATTCTCTTTTCCATATTGTTAAAATAACAAGTCGTTCGAAGAATATGATAACATTTTCGTGGGCCAAAATGTGCGTAGCTGAAATGAATGTACCAAATGAGCTTATTAACAAAATCGTCAGGAATGCAAAGTACCCATAGCTTATCATCAACAGTGCAGCGTTTGAACAGTATGTTGTTTCTAACCAGATAATAATGCCGAATCTGTGTGTGTGTCTTTTCATGCCATTTGCTCTTGATGTCTTTCCAAATCGGATCTTTATCTTGTTCATGAGCAATGTCCTTTAAAGATGTGGTGATGAAGTTTTCAAAGGCGACTTTCTGAATGTAAAGAATACTGAAATTTTTTTCGAGGTTGCCTTCTATGTTACTTTTCTCAAGCCCAGCCGGTGCGCGTGACAGTGCGTCCGCAACAATGTTCTCCTTGCCGGGAATGTAGACTATTCTGAAGTGGAATTCTTGCAGAAACAATGCCCAACGTTTTAACCTGTCATGATTTAATTTTGAAGACATAAGAAATTGTAATGCACGATGATCACTGTATACTTTTACGAGCTTACCGGAAAGAAAGAAACGGAATTTGTTAAATGCCCAAACGATAGCTAAAGCTTCTAATTCAGTAACGGAATAATTTTTTTCGGATTTTGTTAGCACTCGGCTAGCAAAAGCAATGGTTTTCTGAATGGCAGTGTCATTTTCTATGGCTTCTTGAAATAAATGGGCACCAAGACCGACTTTAGAAGAATCCGTGCTAAGGCAGAAATCTTGTGACAGATCTGGATGAGCTAGTATTGGCGCGTTAAGTAGCGATTCTTTCAAAGAATTGAATTCCAACTGTGCTTGTTCGTCCCAGTTCCAAATAGTATTTTTTCCAGTGAGAGAACAAAGTTTTGGAGTAACAAGAATTTGCATGTTCAGAAAACGACGGTAAAAATTTACGAGACCAAAAATCTGCGGACTTGTCTTTTTGTGGATGGAACTGGAATGGTTCTGATTGCTTCTAACTTTTCAGGATCCGGGTGAATACCTTCAGAAGAAATAATATGTCCCAAAAACCTCAACTTTGACCTACCGAATTCAGACTTTTCCAAGTTAACTGTAATTCCAGATTCTGCAAAAATATGTAACGAACTGTTGAGGATGCGATTATGTTGTTCCCATGAAGCTTCTGCTATTAGAATATCGTCCACATATAAGGTGATGTGACGTTTTAAGAACTCAGGTAATATGGAATTTAGCCCGCGAATGAATGCTGCCGAAGAAATGTTCAAACCAAAAGGAAGTTTCCGAAACTGATAACAAACGCCGAAACAAAGGAAAGCTGTGTATTTTCTACATTCTGGATGAAGTTCGATCTGATAAAAGCTGGATCTGAGATCAATGGAAGACAACACTTTTACACCATTAAAATTTTGAAGAAGTTCTTCCAACGTTTGCGGCCTGGCTGTTTCAGGAATAATGATAGTATTGATTTGTCTCGAATCTGAGACAAGCCTCATCGATCCATTTTTCTTCTCAACAACATGTAATGGATTGTTGTATGAGCTTACTGCAGGCTCAATAATGCCCTCGTCAAGCATAGATTGTATTTCTGTTCTGACACGGTCCCTATAATGTGCTGGAATCACATATGGTCTAACACAAAATTTAGTATGCTCACGAACTTGATTGTTCCTGTTTTGTGAGTAAAAACTGTGGAATGTTCTTGTAAAATCTCAAAAAGGTCCTGCCTATCAGTGTCATTACAATTCTCAATTGTTTGAATTTTATTCTGAATTAACTCATTAATTTCAAATAAGCCGTCGATATCATCCCTGTCAGTACTTGCAGAGTGATTGTTAGTGTCTAGTTCCGTAGAAAATTCCGAACTGTTGTCCAACAGAAGGTAAAGCCGATTAATTTCTTCGTCATAGTTTGAGAGCCAATCTTCAAATTTCAAAGCTATTGACTAACCTTCCTTCTCTAAACTGATTTCAGCATCGTGAAAGTTTAAGATTGCTTTGTATTCATTCAAAAAGTCTACTCCCAATACAATTTCCGTCGACAATAATGGAACAACAAGAAAGTTCATAGAGAAGCTGTGGCTTTGGCAAAAGAATTCTAAATTGGTTTGTTGGCGTACATCTACACTTTTTCGAAAGATTGCACCTTGTAATTTAATCTTACGTAACGAAAGTGTGGGGCAATCGTTCGATTTGATGCATTTGCTAAAAGCTGTTTCACTAATTACTGAAATGGGACTACCAGAGTCAAGTACTGCCGTAAATTTTTCATCATTTACTGTAATGTGAATCACAGGATATGCAATGTTTTTATGTTTTACGTCGTGTTCCTGGAGTAAGATCTCCCTAATGTCTTCCATTTTGACGTAATTACTAGCTACGGCAGCTGCGTCGTCAGTTTCATACGTATGTTTCGTGGCTGCCAGCGGTATGAGTCATTGCCTATTGTCTCTTTGTTGGCGCGCATCGTTATTGGGATTTGGAGACCTAACTTCTACAAATTCACCTCCTCGAGAGGGCCCTGCTCTGTTTGAATCTCGCCAGTTCTGATGCAATTCAGGTCTGTCGTTACGATCATATCGTCTGTCCTCATGTCGGTAGATGCCATAGTTTCTTTCTTGTCGGTCACGTGGTGGAGAATTTCTCCCTGAATCGTAACTGCGCGCTGGACCGTTGCGTCTAAAGTTATTCTGTCTCCCTTGATAATAATTATTTTGGTTCCCAAATTGTCTGTTTCTCTGATTGTCTCTGTGATAGTCACTACCGCGGAGAGGTGATCTTTCCCTGTAATTATTACTACTCTGCCAATGGTTGTCATACGGGTGGTGTCTGTTTTGGTCACGATATGTGTTGTGAGAATAGCCTTGTCGTGTCCAGTTATTATTTCTTTCATCGCGGAATTGTGACAGATGTGACCTGTAATTGTTGTGCTCCTGTTTCCGCGTTCCCCGATTGTCAGTGTCGATTTCCAGTTCCTGTAAAAGTCCCTGAAAAGCCTCAATGTCTTCTTTGCAACGTCCTGCTAAAATAATATGTCGTAAATGTTCAGGTAATTTGATTAAGCAAATGCGGATGAGTTCTGAGGGGCTGTATGGGTTTGACAGGTACTGATTCTTGTGCAACATGTCTTCAAAATATTTCACAAGACTGGAGAATTCAGATTGTTCGAAATGTTTCATCATTATGATGCCATGTTTTACTCGGTCTTGTGTAGCTTGAGACCAATATGCTGAGAGGAAGGCATGGTAAAATTCTCCTTCACTGTGACAGTCGTGAATGACCGATCGCATTCTTACAGCTGGTTCATTCTCCAAGTAGCCACACATAAATTCTAATCTGTGTTCTAACGACCAGTTGGGAGGAAAACAATGAGAGAATTGATGGAGCCACGCTTGTGGATGAATGTCGTTGACAGAATTCTTAATGTTTTGAATTTACGTGTAGTAATAAACAGCTTATAGTCAAAATCATCGTGTCGGCGAGTAGCATATCTGTCATTGTTACGTCGTGTCGGCGGTTCCATCTCAAAATTCGGTGCACCTTGCCAATTTCTTTCATAATTTCCGAAGTATCCTGTGTTATTATCTTGTGGGTGTTCCTTATTTCTAAGTCCCTCTTCCCGTGTTGGAGCTCGAGTGTCCTCTGAAATACGTAATTCTTGTATTACCTGTGTCAGCTGATCGTGTACTTCCCGGATTTCTCTTTGGTGTTGCGTATTAATTTGATTCTGATTTTGTTTGAATTTCCTAATTTGTTCGTATTCTTCTGTGTAATTAAAGACTACCGGTCTTGGGTCAATCAGATTATCATCTACCTTCGTAGATAAATTGTTTAGCTGATCCGAAATTTCAACTACTTTCTCTGATAATGAACTAATTTCCTCCATGTGTCTTTCTGAACCAATTTTCAGAGTATCTACTGTGTCCTTTAAGTTTTCTTGAGTTTTTGCAAGTTGCATAACCGAATCAGTAGATGCAACTTAGTCAATTTCAGCTTGCAGGGTCTCATGATTTTGATGAACAAAAGTTTGCAGTTCTTTTATGGCTGCTTCGTGATTCTGTAATGCATTTTCATGCCGCGAAAAAATAGGTTGAAAATGCTCACAAATTTGTGTTTTTACGTCATTACAGACTTTTTGAGATTTCGATTCAATGTTGTGTAACTCAGTAGTTAAATCTTCACGTGTTTGTTCAAGTGTGGTGTCTAACTTTTGAAGATTTTGTTCCATTGTGTCTAACTTTTTAAGATTTTGTTCCACTGTGTCTAACTTTTTGAGATTTTGTTCCACTGTGTCTAACTGTTGCTGTGTTTGTCTCTGGTGCTGTTCCATTGTGTCTAACTGTTGCAGTGTTTGTCTCTGGTGTTGTTCCATTGTGTCTAACTTTTCAAGTTTTTGTCCCATTTGTTGCATTAATTGTAATAACAATGCACTGGTGTCTGAAACATGTTCCTCAGTGCTTTTCGGCAGTGAATTTCCACCGGCAACATTCACATTTTGACAAGCGGAAAATGTGTCTTGACTCATTTGAAAAAACGGTGAGGACGCAAAACCTGAAATACAGTATTTGCAAAATTGTGTCCTGTCATTTCGAATTCCTGAGGCGAGGTGTTGCCGAGCGATCGATCGATAATGCTTCCCTGTTCACTACCTGTTTCACTGTCTACGCCATTGTTTGCAGCCCGCTCCATTTCCCTACGCACAGTTACCAAATTACTACTTTGAACGTCTGTTAATTCATTACACAGTGGTGCTGGCAAGCTACGCTCGTCATCACTATTATTTCTCAGTTTCCTTTGGAGCCTAGTGTTACGTTTTTCACACGCCATTATTGTCACAATATTTCACACGATAACACAGAAAAGCACAACTTGAAGAGCAAAAATAAGAGAACACATTAACATAGCAGTGAAAATAATATGTAGTTAATTGCAAGCGCAGCTGCGAAATACTTGGTGCAAATCTACATGCATGCCACAACTGTTTTACTGTACAACAATGAAAGGCTGCAACTATAAAGGAGATTCTCTCTACAATTACGCGCTAGCAATAAACAATAGCTACACTAATTACACAAACTACAAGAAAAAAATCAGAAGATTCCAGTAAGGTATCCTCGGCTAAGGGTCGACATATGAAACGTCCCCTTTGAAGAATTATACATGACTGTCCTTAAACTGACACACAATATTTTTAGCGCAACGCAGTCTGACTATCAAAGATCCCTGCAAAAGAATGGCCCTGAGTAACATTAAATTATACCTTTCAGAAATCACTTACCTCACAAAAATCTTCATTACTCGAACTACTGCAATACAGCGAGCGCCACTACTGCCAGCTAAATAAAAGATTCAAACTATGGAAGGCACTAACTACTGATAGGGATAGTTAAGTTAGCAAATGAAAGATATTAATAGAGAACAAACAATGTATTTACCTTAATAGTCATAATATATATAGCAGTTCATGACAAATTACAAAACTCCGCCATCTCTCTCCCCACATCCACCACTGCTGGCGGCTCACCTCCAACTGCGCAACGCTACGCGCTGTTCACATCCAGCTGCCGCTGCCCAACACTACAATGGCAGACAACAATGCAAACTAGCCACAGACTGCACACAGCACAGCCAGTGATTTTTATACAGACCGCTACATAACGTTGCCAATAAGAAAACATAAACAGCCTACTTACATCTGCAATCAACAAATCTTACAGTACACGACCTGGAGCTATGCAACAAACCTCAGATGCAAAAAAATGTACTGTAATGTGGTTGTTGTCGCTGCAGGAACGGCTCACGATAGTGTCGTACCATTTTTCCACTGCATTGAGGGAACCAACACACGAGGTGCATATCGGCGAATTCTTCATCAGTAAACAAATCCATACTGTTGTTTATCACTGTCAACATACATCTAACACTTGCGGAGCAACAAAAGTGAAACGAAACCGAGGAATACCGAATGCAAGCTTGACGATGAGCAGTAACGAGCGCATTACAGCTGTCAACGGCAAGTACCAGGAGCGGATGGAATGTGATTGCTTCCGAACAAGACTCACAGCGCATACCGTAGATTTCTGCATTGTTATCCAGATAATTTTAGTGCATTTTACATAAAAAGATTAATGGAGATAAGAAATCAAACGATACGAAGTTACTCTGTAACGAACCAATGGAGACTCCCCGTAATACCAAAATACTCAGAAAATATAGCTGTACAACCTCCGAAATTTTGTCGGTGGATTTCAGGATCATTGTGTGAAAAGCGATTGGTAGATAACACGTTTATCTCTTTGAGGTTCTACGCAGATGACACAGTTGTACATCATCCAAACTTTTAGAGTTCATGTTGTTGTAGTCTTCAGTCCGGAGATTGCTCTGATCTAGTCTACCTTGTGCAAGCCATTTCATATATTACTGCAGCCTACAACCTTCTGAATCTGTTTCCTGTATTCATCTCTTAGTCTCCCTCTACGATTTTTACTCACGACACCTCTTCCACTTGTAAGAGGTCCGAGCAGATGTAATTTCGATGTATTGCTCATGCGCTGCCTGCAATAGGCAAGGTATAAGAGAATCTCTGACCAGAGAGAAGTGTTGACTGCAGTAGGAACTGTGTAGCTGTAGCAGTAAGTTTTGCTAGCCTGGAGTCTGCTCAGGTCTGGTCTGGTGTATCGTGTTGGCTGGCCCGGTCGCGGTGCAGCGATGGCGGAGCCTGAGTATTATTGTATAAGGTAAAAAGCAGCCTCGCGCATATGTAGTAATGTTATCTCAAGTCCCATGTAAATGTTTTAAAAATCTCGTACTAATAATCTTTCTCATAAAAAGTAACTTTTAACAACCATTCATTTCAATTTAAAGAATTTACTGATTTCTCCCATCCATGATCATCCCGATTGTTGCAAAAGAAAAAAAAACTTGCTTCCTTTCATAAATGAGAGATATATGGGCCAGGATTGCACAGAGCTGTGCCGGAAAAATTTATTGTAAGAGCAGATATATCCGGTGACTTCATTGAGGTAAGATTTTTTTCCTTTTTTATTCAGAATGATCTTTCAGGGCCATGACGCAGCACTGCTGTCGTCCAAAATTTACCAGGTTAAATTCACAGTGAATTATTGGAAAGTCATAAGTGAGCGACAATTTAATTGAGACGTTAGTTACATTGTTTTATTACCAGGTTACTGAATTTATTTTTTATTGGGTCGTTACACTCAATGTGAACGACATAATTATAATTTTTACTGTTGAGAGGTTTAGGAATTTTTCTGTTTTGAGGTTACGCTAAATGTGAATGAATTTTGAGCTTAGATTAAATCAGAAAGAATTTTGTGTGGAGGTTAATGTGAAAAGAATTTTGTAGGGAGGTTACAAATGAGAAAGAATTCTGTTTTGAGGTTACACTAAATGGGAACGAATTTTGGTGGAGAATATTATTCATATTATTTACTTTAATATATTTTGTGGGGAGGTTACTCACTACTAAATTGGTGATCTATTGAGGTCTCAGAATGTGTGCTACCGGCAGACCACTTCTACTGAGGTTCTACCAAAAACTTCTTTTCTCCACAGTTCTGTTCAATACCTTCTCATTACTTACGTAGTCCATCGATCTAATTTGCAGCGTTCTTCTGTAGCACCACATTTCAAAGCTTCTATTCTCTTCTTGTCTACAGTATTTACCGTCCACGTTTCAATTCCGTACACGGTTACACTCCAACAAATGCTTTGATAAAAGAAAACACTTAAATCTGTATCGATGTTAACAAAATTCCATGAACTCCGTATGCACCGTCATTGCGCTAGGTGCCGCGTGCTTCTGTCCGCTGATTTCGTGTGATTTCTTACAACCACCGTCCGCAATGTATGACGGTCCTTTCCGTCAGTGCATGAGATCTACCTCTTCGTGGGTTAGCTATGGCTGTTTCTTCGCGTTTCCACTTCACAATTACATCACCAGTAACTTTCGGCACATTTAGTTCCTTCGAAACGCACGTGATGGATTTGTTACTTGGGTGACATCCACTGGCTAGTTAGCGTTCAAAGTAACTGAGCTCTCGTGCAGTGCTGTTGACAAAATAACGATATATCTACATTCGATATTTTTCCAGAAATGACTATATGTATCGGCGATATTATTTTCCGAGATATGTCGATATGGAAATGGCTATATCGAGCGCCGATATTTTTATTTTGTATTATATTTTTTTCGCAATTTTCGGTGAGTATCTGAAACTGTAACAGAACATAATTTTACTTTCATTGTGTGTGTGAAGAAGTCTTACCACTTTTTGAGCTCTCACCACGTCCAGTCTTTTTCTTTGACTGTGTGAAGCAAGGGTAGATAGCACAAAGAGGAAGTACGATAGCACTGAGGGATGGCGGGGTGAATGGAATAACAAGATTTCTGATGTGAAGAAATAGCACACCACTTGCGTAAAAAAAAAAAAAAAAAAAAAAAGGAAAAAAACCGCAAGTTGCGTGCTATTTCTTCACATCAGCATTCTTCAAAAACAGTGGTTGCAAATGATGAACAAAAATCTAAATGACAAGATTCGTCTTCACGGTGGGCGGAGACGTGAGGGGAAATGTTGATGTAATCGGCTCTCTGCGCTGCCAACAGAAAGTGCAACGTTTAACTTCACCACGTTATATTGACACTACAACTTCTAGGTCGCTGGCGTCGGCAGGAATGAAAAAACGGGGAAGTCGACATAAAGTGTTCCAGACAAATCCGATATGCGACGAAACCGAACGACGGACACCTTTTATTGCGCCACTTGCATGCAATTACCATTGTAGGCAAAGTGGTTATCGCCAAGAATGAACGTGCATCGTTTTCCTTCCAGATCTTGCTCTAAGGGGGATAGGCAGGCTGCTAGTTTGTTGATGTACGGAATGTCTAATACTAATCAATACTCACATGTACAGCTCTAAAACCGGCATTTTACTGTATTTACAATTTGCAGCCGATATTTTTATAGGTCAGTACGTCTTTTTTTTCTTCGATACATGGATACATCTTTTTCGTCGTATCGACGGCTGATAATGATATTTATTGATATATTTTTGTTCTGGATTCCAGATATTTCTAAAAATATCAACAGTCCTTACGGCCAGAAAAAAGGAATAAAAGTGAGATAGTGTTAATACTTTCATCCTTCTTTACCTCCTCTGCATTACTGCAGATGACGTGTCACTGAGCACCTTTGTACTGTGCATTCAGTACACGTGAGGTGCCTAGTTGTGTCCACTGCCCTGTTTGGAATACATAAGGTCTTGTACACTTCACTAACCTGCTGTCTTCATGATGATGATGTCCCCAGCGCAGAAAACAGCACGCAGGTCGTGGATTCTTTTTCTTGAGGCTGAAATTAACTTCGCAAAGGAACTACTGCTACGAATAAACTATAACTCATTTGAGATGCCACTGGCGTTTTTATTGATATAGACACGAGAAGCTATTCTTGATCACAACGTATTGAACATATCTTTCCACAGTCATTATATCTGGCTAGAATAACATGAAATACATCCTGCCACAGACAACATGTCTGTCTACTGGAACCGTCAGGACTGGAGAATAAAATTACATGAATCAAATACTACTATTACAGACAACATATCTGTACCTAGCGACGATCGGAACTGTAGTAAATATAATTGCTTGAAACAAATACTGCTACAACAGACAACATGTCGGTCTACTGGAACGGTCAGAACTGGAGAGCCGGACTGCCGGAGACACTTAGCGCGCCAAGCCAGCAAGGCGTGACACGAACGCCACCGAAGTGCATCGGCAGTAATATCGTCCGTCTTTTGTTTTAGTAATACTTTGATTTTAATAATTTTGAAATGACTGATTGATAGCTGGCTGTTGAGAGATGTTTATTTAAAAAAATGAAGTAATTTGGATGACAGGTTTAATTAATAATAGCAACTAAAGTTTAACGTTTTAGCGCTCTACCGCCGAACACAGCAGCCAATCACAGAGCAGCAGCATCATGCAGATGGTCTTTCTCACGGGAATGGTACCGAATCTAACATCTGTCACCAGTACCCCATCCCACATTGCGTCATCTCTATGCTTCTTGCACCTCCACTGCCCTGGGAATAGCTTCCTGGAGCCTAGTATGATGGCTGAATAAGCCAGAAATATTACTCCTACTCTCGTGAACGACCCACTTGCTGTTAGTGGTTTGCTACTGACCTACTGACAACACAACACAAAAAAAAAAAAAAAAAAATGGTTCAAATGGCTCTGAGCACTGTGGGACTTAACATCTGTGGTCATCAGTCCCCTAAAACTTAGAACTACTTAAACCTAATTAACCTAAGGACATCACACACATCCATGCCCGAGGCAGGATTCGAATCTGTGACCGTAGCGGTCACGCGGTTCCAGACTGAAGCGCCTAGAACCGCACGGCCACATCGGCCGGCTAACACAACACAATCACAATGCTGCCCAACTCATTTTACTCTGGCAGCTCCCCCCCTCCCCCCCCCCCCCCCCCCCAGTAACATCTAGCCGTCAATTCCGTTTTGCATACGGGTGTCCGAATATTTTTGATCTGATATTGTATTTATGACGCCTCATTGCCGAGAGCTCCGGCGTCACAAGTTCATCGCAGCCTTCTGTGGCCGCCCACCGAGCTGTTGCTACCGTATTAGTGTGCGGACCGAAGTGCTGTGTAAGCTGCTGCGGCTGCGCCGCCCGAAGTGTTTCCCGCCTCTCCTGGGATCCGGAGCGCCGCCTGGCCAAATATTTGCCGTCGCGTCTGCTGCAGTGGCTGCAAACACAGCGCGACGCGAGGTGGGACCGCAGCGCCGCCGCACGTGCTGGCCGCTGTGTCAGCCAGACCTTAGTGCCGGCGAGGTGCAGCGGGAACGCACCGACGCGACGTATAAAAGGGTTTCGGACAACAGGTCGAGTCATAAGCGAGTTAAAACTCGAAGCTGTGACGCCCACCTTGCTGTTCGAGGCCTGATTTTGGCAAAGCATTCGTAATACCCACCCCACGAATCCTTCAATTAGGCAGGGACAGAATCATCGTTCACTAATGTTTCCTCACTCTTGTGTACGACTTCGTACACAGTGGCAAAAATGGAAATGAGGGTACGGCATCGTTGGCTGGGAGACCCCATCCGGCCAAGTTCGGCCGCCAAGTTGGAACACGTATGTATTCAGTAGCAGCGATGGCGAGGCATGACAGAATCACTGACCAGAGAGTTATTTATCGTTGCTAGTCTGCGCTTGACCGCGGGTGAGTGCAGTTGTTGTACGAAGCGAGTCGCGAGAGCATGTAGTTCAGTTGCGAGTTTGCAGTTGCGAGTCGGAGTTGTGTGTGAGGAGTCGGCGGGCGTCGACATGGGTCTCTGGTCAAGGTTCGGGACGAGGTATATTGTTAAATAAGGTAATGAAGCAGCATTGCGCACATCTGATAATGTAACGTATGTTAATTGTAATTAATTTGTTCAAGAAATGCCCCAATAATAATTTTGTTTTCAAAGCAATCGTTTTAAAAAAAATAATCATTCTAATTGAAACAATATTTCCTATGCTTTTCCTCCCAGAATCAATTTATCAGGTTAATTATTGCCCAGGGCCTAAGGTCAACGATGCTGCCCTATTATTGTGGGTTTAATGATTAATGTTCATTTCTCAATTTTTGTGTTGAGTTTACATTGGGTCATTATTGTTCAGTAATTTTGTGGGGACTTAACATTTTTTGCACATTTTTATTATCATTGAGTTTTATTACTGTGGGAAGCTAACATTTGGGACTATTTGCAATTTTATTCAATTCTTTTCATTTTCGTATTTTCACGGGGAGGTTACACTTGGCTCTATTCCCATTAAAATTTAATTATTGTCGTTTTTTTACAAATTTTTGTGGGGAGGTTACAAAGTGCGTCTCATTTTAGTCGACGCCACATTGGGCGACTTGCGTGCCGTTGATGAGGATGAAATGATGCTGACAACAACACAACACCCAGTCCACGAGTGGAGAAATCTCCAACCCGGCCGGGAATCGAACTCGGAGCCACTTGCATGGGAGGGGAGCACGTTACCACCCAGCTAAGCAGGCGGACACAGTGGTACAGAGTGGTGGGCTGCAGCACGGTGCGGCATCTGTCGTCGTAGGAAAGCCAGACAGGAGAAGAAACGATTCGTGAACGAGTTAACACAGTAAACAGAAAATTTACTATAACTGTATTTTTCCAAGCATGAAACAGAATCCAGTTCATGCAATAGCAACAACGATGAGGTTCTCTGAACTAAATCACGAATGATGGTGTTGGAGCAGCGACTAGGCGCCATCTGTGCAGCGTCACGTAGCGAAGAGGCTCCGAGTGCGAGTGGGCTGTCAGGTTGCCGCCGACCGTCCTATAATGCGGCGCCAGAGGGCGCTCGTGGTCCGCAGCCACTGGAGGCGTGGCTCAGCAGGTGCGCACCACTGGTTCCGCCGGATCCCACACGACCACTATCGGCGTTTGACGGAAACTTGCACTTTTGCTGCCAGCTTTGATGCCTGTGGGGTAGTATCGATACATGGTACACTACTCATCACTGCCGAATATCACGACCCTTTTAAGGATATGGACAGTCGATGATGATGTTGATGATGATGATATTTGGTTTGTGGGGCGCTCAACTGCGCGGTCATCAGCGCCTGAACACATTCCCAATCTGTACACAGTCAAATCTAATCATTTTCATGAATGATGATGGAAAGATGAGGACAATAAAAACACCCAGTCCCTGGGCAGAGAAAATCCTTAACCCGACTGGGAATCGAACCCAGGACCTCGTGAGCCAGAGGTTGCAATGCTAGCCACTAGACCACGAGCTGTGGGACAGTGACAGCCGAGACATCCGCTGTATTCCTCGCCTCTTTACGGAACTTTTTAGTAAGTGCAGATATCGGGATATATGACACTGTCATATCCTCCACAACAGTACTAAAAGAAATCTGTTAAGCTTCGATAACACGATAAATAACTCAAGTTTAACGGTAGCAGATTCAACTAAACATCTAGGAATGATAATTAAAAACAGTTTGAATTAGGAACCAGACACTATACAAAATAACTGAAAAAAATCGCACATTTCACGAGGAAAACATCTTCTCCTTTCCCATGCATCACTTTCCCTCACCCTGCCTCTTACCCTTTCGTTTCACTTCATGCTCCTCACCCCTTTTCCTCCAATACGCTCTCCATTCACTGTTCAGTCATCTCCCTCCTACCCATCCGCCATCTACTCACCGTTTTAAGCTGCCACTCCATTACAACACCTTTATTTCTCTTACACATTACGTAAATACATAATAACATAATTAAGTTGATTTATTTTTCTGTATTTGCTTTTAGAAAAGAAGCGTCAGTGCCGGGATCGAATCTCTTGTTCCTAACCCCCTCTTCAATCCAAACTTACTTATATTCAGCATATTTTCCACCCTTTCTTCAGTTCCCCTCAAAATTATCTTTAGGACAATTTTTCATGCATTCGATATGAGGCTGTAGTTCGGTACTGTTCACATTTTGTAGATGGCGCCTTCTTCGGAATAGGAACCATGATGAATTCTGGAAGTCAGTTGGTATCTCGCGTATGTTATAGGTAAATCTAATCAGTTTCAGCAGCATTATTTTCATGTTTTCACCAATATTCTTAATTAGTTCTGGAGAGATGTCATCAATACCCTTTGCTTTGCTGCCCCGCTGATCTTTAAATGTGTTCTCAAATTATTCTTGCAGAATGTCGTCTCCTTTGTCATCTTCATCTGCTTCCTCTCCTTTTCCTACTACTTCGGTTGATACATTCCGTTGCACTATTCCTCAATGCATTCTTTCCTTCTCTTCACCAGATGTTCACCAAACAGCGTTGTTTTCCACTTTGCCTTCTACTTTATCCAATTAACATTGCCTCTATAGGCCTGGAAATGGTGTTTGATAATGTTATCTGGCAAGAGATGTTCGGAGTACTGAAGAAAGTGGGTCTAAACTATAGATATTAGGGTAACATATAGCTTTTATAAAATCGAAGTGAACGTGATTATAAATGTTTATCAAGAACAAGAAGCAAAAATTAGACATTGCGTGAGCAAGGATGTGCTCTTTCTCCACTTATATTCAGTGACTACATTGTGGAAGCTATAGTCCAAGACCGTGAAACTGCTGAGGTGGGGATCAAAGTTAATGATCAGGAAGTTATTTATGTGGTTATGGAGATGAAAGATCTAGAAAAGATCCTGAGCACGATGGAAAGGATTTTCTGTAATCAGCAAGATATGAGATGAAACAAGCGATAGATTAAAGTAATGGTATGCAGTGCTTAAGAAGAATGTGAACCATTAAGAATAAGAATCGGAAGAGAGGAACTGGAAAGTCAGAGGAATTTACCTATTTTGGAAGCCGAATTACAAGGGATGTTAGATGATGAAAAGATGTTATGTGCAAAATACAACAGGCCAAAACTGCAATTAATTTAAGAAAGAACTTACTCACCAGCCACAACATCAGTCTGGAAACAAGGAAATGGAGTGTGGCCTTAATCAAGTGCATAACTTGGACAATAAGAAAACAAGCGAGAAGACGACTAGAAGCCCTGGATATTCGGTGGTACAGAAGTATGATGAAGATCAGGTGGAGAATCAAAGTTAACAACGAAGAGGTGCAGATCCCTGTGGAGGCACATCCAAAAAAGAAGAGACGAACTCGTGCGAGACATTTTAGTAGTAGTAACATCATTGGAACAAGAGACGAACTCGTAGGAGACATTTTAGTAAATAGTAACATCATTGGAACACTAGCAGAAGGAGCTATTCAGGGAAGGAATAGCCGGTGACGACCAAGGACGTCACACACTCAGCAGATTATGAAAGATGTGTGATGTACTTCACACGCGGGAATGAATAGGAAGGCGGACAGAAGAGGGGAATGGCGTACCACTGCAAACAAACCTGAGAGTTGAACAGAGAGAGAGAGAGAGAGAGAAGAAAATATTTTTAGATATAAGAAAGTACTAATGGCAAAGTTGATAACACTACGGAAAACACATGACGCATATGTAGCCAGAAAGATTCAACAAACATTAGTGGTGCTATATTGCAGCATGTTTTACATAAAGAAATGCAGTAGTTCTACAAGGCAATATTAGACCAGAATTACCAGTGCCAAAAATAAGAATAACTCAGAAACTTGCGAACACACGGTGTGTCTTGATGTGAGCGAGAACCGAACAAGAAATACCGTAAATAAGAGGGCACTATGAAAAGCAATCGCTCCGAATTTCTTAAGTGAAAACTCTTAAAGTTTTTAATAATAAAACACAAGTGTTTAACATTCGACATCTTTATTCTCCATCTATATATTTATTTCTCAACATATACGTCCTGGCGGCGAACACATTTCTCCCAAAGCCTCGCTTAGTGGCCGCGCGGTTTGAGGCGCCATGTCACGTACTACTCGGCCCCTCCCGCTGGAGATTCGAGTCCTCCTTCGAGCATGGGTGTGTGTGTTGTTCTTGGACCGGATGGTATCCACTCTGAGGTACTGAAACAAATTGCAACGCAGATCACCCCGTTTCTCACAACGTTGTTAAACGATGCATTAAGGCTGGGCCGTGTGCCTGCAGTGTGGAAGACCTCGAAGGCGGTTATCATCAAAAAGGCTCAAGACAAAGACCCATCAGACCCCAAGTCATACAGACCAATTTGCCTTATCAGTACACTCGGTAAATTACAAGAAAGACTACTCTGCAAAAGACTACAAGCGCACCGAACACTACGGGGACTGACACCACACCAATAAGGCTTCAGGGAAGGGAAATGTATAGACGACGCAATTAACAGAGCACTCCAAATAGTACACGACACACCCTCCAAATACACACTTGCAATTATGATAGACATCTCAGGTGCCTTCGACAACCTCTGGTGGC
This sequence comes from Schistocerca serialis cubense, assembly GCF_023864345.2. Classification (NCBI taxonomy): domain Eukaryota; kingdom Metazoa; phylum Arthropoda; class Insecta; order Orthoptera; family Acrididae; genus Schistocerca; species Schistocerca serialis. Next base: position 633,249,888 of record NC_064643.1, on the reverse strand, counting down.
CGGCCTTGTTCAAGAGGCTCAGACACCTGCAGGTACCGGAGTCCCTGTATAATAGTTTCATAGACTACTGCAGAGACAGAACGGTCGTTTGGCAAATGGACAACCAGAAAGTGATTAAACGAATTACAAAAGGCTGTCCACAAGGGTCGATCTGTGGCCCCATCTTCTGGGACATAGTTATAGAACCGCTCCTACAGATACTAGAGGAGCACATCCTGACAGATGGAGTTGTCGCTTATGCTGATGATCTACTTGTCGTAGTTTCAGCAAACAACCGTGCCCAGCTAGAAGAAAGAGCCAATGGAACACTTAGGACAATAACCCAATGGTGCACAGATAATAAATTAAAGATAGCAGGAAACAAAACAACTTATACATTGCTAAAGGGTATCCTGCGCAGGAACCCAATAGTCAAACTCGGGGACACAAACATAAAAAGACTAGCAGTCACACGCTATCTAGGAGTATACATTGATGAACGATTGAACTTCCACGAACACATGCGAATATGCACAAACAAAGCAGAAAAGATACTACAGAAACTGGCTAGGTTAAATTCGGAACAATTCAGACTACCCCTGTCAGTGACACGAACATACCATTGCGCTCTCTTCGAGTCAGTACTATGCTTTGCTGCCAGTACGTGGGTCCACAGGTTAAATCTCTCAACCAACAGAACCATTGTACGTCGAGGCCAAAGAAATGTTCTACTTCAACACAACATCAAATGACGCACTATGTGTCATCATGGGACTCTTCCCCATAGATATCACCATCAGGTACCGCGCAGCAATGTACTGGCTTAGGATAGGGAGAATAGACCAGGTTCGGCAGATCACTGGTGTACCGATTGAGACAACACGCCAACTCAGAGCATGGCGAGTGGATACCTGGCAGAGCGAGTGGGCCAACAGCGATAAGGGCCGCCGTGTATACAACTTCTTCCCTGACATCCGGGAAAGACTAAAACTAAAACATATTGATCCCAGCCGCGGTATCTTACATTTCATCACAGGACATGGCCCTTATCCCACGCACCTGTACCGCGTGAGTCTTCAGCAGACTAATACACTTCTGGAAATGGAAAAAAGAACACATTGACACCGGTGTGTCAGACCCACCATACTTGCTCCGGACACTGTGAGAGGGCTGTACAAGCAATGATCACACGCACGGCGCAGCGGACACACCAGGAACCGCGGTGTTGGCCGTCGAATGGCACTAGCTGCGCAGCATTTGTGCACCGCCGCCGTCAGTGTCAGCCAGTTTGCCGTGGCATACGGAGCTCCATCGCAGTCTTTAACACTGGTAGCATGCCGCGACAGCGTGGACGTGAACCGTATGTGCAGTTGACGGACTTTGAGCGAGGGCGTATAGTGGGCATGCGGGAGGCCGGGTGGACGTACCGCCGAATTGCTCAACACGTGGGGCGTGAGGTCTCCACAGTATATCGATGTTGTCGCCAGTGGTCGGCGGAAGGTGCACGTGCCCGTCGACCTGGGACCGGACCGCAGCGACGCACGGATGCACGCCAAGACTGTAGGATCCTACGCAGTGCCGTAGGGGACCGCATCGCCACTTCCCAGCAAATTAGGGACACTGTTGCTCCTGGGGTATCGGCGAGGACCATTCGCAACCGTCTCCATGAAGCTGGGCTACGGTCCCGCACACCGTTAGGCCGTCTTCCGCTCACGCCCCAACATCGTGCAGCCCGCCTCCAGTGGTGTCGCGACAGGCGTGAATGCAGGGACGAATGGAGACGTGTCGTCTTCAGCGATGAGAGTCGCTTCTGCCTTGGTGCCAATGATGGTCGTATGCGTGTTTGGCGCCGTGCAGGTGAGCGCCACAATCAGGACTGCATACGACCGAGGCACACAGGGCCAACACCCGGCATCATGGTGTGGGGAGCGATCTCCTACACTGGCCGTACACCACTGGTGATCGTCGAGGGGACACTGAATAGTGCACGGTACATCCAAACCGTCATCGAACCCATCGTTCTACCATTCCTAACCGGCAAGGGAACTTGCTGTTCCAACAGGACAATGCACGTCCGCATGTATCCCGTGCCACCCAACGTGCTCTAGAAGGTGTAAGTCAACTACCCTGGCCAGCAAGATCTCCGGATCTGTCCCCCATTGAGCATGTTTGGTACTGGATGAAGCGTCGTCTCACGCGGTCTGCACGTCCAGCACGAACGCTGGTCCAACTGAGGTGCCAGGTGGAAATGGCATGGCAAGCCGTTCCATAGGACTACATCCAGCATCTCTACGATCGTCTCCATGGGAGAATAGCAGCCTGCATTGCTGCGAAAGGTGGATATACACTGTACTAGTGCCGACATTGTGCATGCTCTGTTGCCCGTGTCTATGTGCCTGTGGTTCTGTCAGTGTGATCATGTGATGTATCTGACCCCAGGAATGTGTCAATAAAGTTTCCCCTTCCTGGGACAATGAATTCACGGTGTTCTTATTTCAATTTCCAGGAGTGTAGATGCACATGCGGGGAAGAAGGTTCCTCTGAACATACTGTCTTCTTCTGCGGACAACGCACGAACGTAAGACACACAGTACACATAAATCGCCTGAACACACAGAACGAACTATATGCCATAATACGCGACCCGGAAAGGTGGACTGAACTCAACAAACTAACGGACGAAATCTCGAAGATCCAACAAATAGAATACTTGCGCAACAGACCCTACCGAAGGCAAGTCGGTCCAAACAGACGTCACGATGCCCAGGGGGACACAGATATGATTAGCACCACGGGTGATGAAGAAGAAACAGATACAGACCAGGGCACAAACACAGATATTGAAGCGTCCAGCGCGGATGATCCATAGTGTCAACCAAGTCAAATTCAGAGAACAGAGTGGAACAACCGACAAGAGGTGCACAATCCTAAAAACAGATTGCACCTTATATGTAAATAGTTAACAGCATCTCCATGTCTAATAAGAGCTTAAAGCTGGGTACCTCTTCAAGGGACCTACGCCTTCCGTTAAGAGGCAGCGCACAGTCCGGATGGAAGGATCTTAATTGTGGTCCCTCTCTTTGGGCCCAACCCGACGGATACTTATGGTAGATCGGGGAAAACCATCGTTCAGGTTGTGTTGCTGGCGGGGCCGGAAGGTGCTAACTGCCACACCACGTATCATTGTAAGTCTCATTGGCTCAGCGTGAACTGTTTGTACAACCAACCTACACAGCCTATACCTCAACCTCCACTACACTAACAACTTCTGATCTGAAGATTAAAGTTAGGCACCTCTTCAAGGGACCTACGCCCCCTGGTAAGAGGCGGCGCACGTCCTGGATGGAAGGATCTTAATTATGGTTCCTCTCTTTTGAGCCCAACCCGACGGATACCTATGGTAGATCGGGGAAAACCACCGTTCAGGTCGTGTTGTCGGCGGGGCCGGGAGGTGCTTGCGCCTGATGTACTATACTAGGAGCCTTGTAGGCTCAACACAAACCGTTAGCATCATTACCTTATTACTTTTTCCACAAGTACCCTTTCATTAGCAACTTCGAGCCAAGCACAAAATCATTTACCTCTCTATTGTATATCGTAAACAGTTTAGCAGGCTGGACATGGAGGTCTTAGTCTTAGTTTCTAGCTCTAACGTACTCTAATCTCTTCTAGTTAAGTTAGTTTTTAGGATGGTAGATGTTAAAGGCATGGTGAGCGACGGCCAGCGTCTTGAGGGTCATTCCAAGACCCGGGCCACCGCCCACAACCAGGTGACGGGCAATATTATACCTATCCTTTCTCTATTCAGTTCTCTCCCTTCCTTCATTCTAAATATTTAATTTCGTTTTGTATATTAATATCTTACTTAATTTTGTATTAGTTATAAGTTTTTCTAATGCTGCACAAAAAATATATATCAGATGGATCTAAACAAATAGAGCCCGCCTCCACGTGGCGGGACACGGGCAACGGTGTGAGTGGGGCGGGAGCCGGGGTGGTGTTACTTTGTCACTCCGGACCCCGGACCCAGTCACAGCGGCTAAGTGGCAACATACGACCCACCATAAGAAATTAGACGGTGGGTCATAAAATATAAGCAGCTAGTGAAAAAAAAAGTGTTCTTGGCATAAGTTAGTTTAAGTAGTGTGTAAGTGTAGGGACCGATGACCTCAGCAGTTTGGTCCCTTAGGAGTTCACACGCATTTGAACATTTTCTTTTAACGACAGACCTCCTTGTTGACACTGTCACTGTAGAACGTATGAAGTTGACGGAGCCACAACGTCACCTCTGGTTGCACCGCTCCATCACTGTCAAAGGGAAGAACTCGAAGGTGTTCTTTAAGTTTTGCAAACAGATGAAAATCGGATGGGGCAGATTCGGAACTGTATGGAGGATGATCGATGACAGTGAACCCAAGGCGTCGGATTGGTGTAGATGAGCAGCGTTCACGTGTTGTCTGGTGTTGTCATGGTGAAGAGAGAATACCATATGTCTGGACGATGTCTTCGAATTAGACATTCGATTACAGCACACAGTTTCTGAAGCACCAACATAGTTACATTACACGCCGCCATGACACACGCTACAATTCGTAGCCCTGTAGCAGCAGGGAGCTGTAAATATGTAGATGTGGTGAGTAATGATGTAGAATGCTCATAAAGTATTTTTTAAAAAAAAAAGCTTCAAAGGTTTTCACACAAATAAATTTGGAGACATTACTTTTCAGCATGTCCTCGTAGAATAAACGTCTTTTGTAACGAACTATTTTTCGATCTAGAAGGAAAGCCAGTTTGTAAATATCTCTCGCTACAGACCAGTGATAATGTTTTACTTCAATAAAACGAATTACGTTTGGTGCCAAAAACATGCATTTCCTGTAGTTGCAAAGAAGCTTCAATAATTTTTCATTACTCTACGTAAAGAACTAGTTCTCAGTCTTACTCCCATCTGAAATTTTCTTCGAGAGGTAACTGCATATTACAACAGTGTTACCGATTAGAACTTCCTCATAAATAGTTGCAACAACTATGAGAAGCCTGAGATAGCAACTAATACCATGTGTTAAGGCACCAATATACAACACAGACAGCAACTACTTTGGTACAGATTAAAAATTACTTTGTTTGCTGATGACTCTCCATCTGGATTACCCGGAGTATCGGACTAGTCACCAAAGTTTCGATAAAATTATAAATGCAGTTATTCAGTGATCATTAATGACCGACAAGCCAAAAAATTATGACCAATGACTACCACTAGAGGGGATGCCACCTGGTTGCGTTGTGGTACGCGGTAAGGAAAGTGTTTTAGTAGAACAGGGACAAACAGCGAATCATTTCAGCGACGATACGGGTCTCAAGTAAGAAGTCCACAGTTGTAAGCGACTTCGACAAAGAGCAAAATGCCGTGGCTCGGCGCCAGGGAGCGAGACGGCCTCGTCACAGTACGTGGAGGTCGGGGGCTTTCCCGCTTGTAAAGCGGGATAGGCGGCGATCTGTGGCGGATCTGGCGACAGCTTACAGTGTTGGTGCAGGAGCGAGTGTTTGGGAGCACACCATTCATCGCAAGTTGTTGAACGTGGGGCTTCACAGCAGACTACCACTGCATGTTCCCATGTTGACCGAACGGCGTCGTCCATTACCATTGCAGTGTTCACGGGACCATCGAAACTGAAGCGTGGATCAATGGAACCGTGTCAACTGGTAGGATGAATTACGTTTCTTGTTACACCAGGCTGATGTTCGTTTCCGCGTACGCCGTCATCCCGGCGGGCGGCTGCTCGAACCAAGGGCCGAGACACGGACGCAGACCGTCGTGGGCTTTGTTGTTCGCCGGCGCCTATATAGGTCGAGGGATAGTGATTTAAGGCACAATAACAATTGTGGACTAGGTAAACATCATTACTGACCATCTACATCCCTTCATGTTTGCTGCTTACTGTCTTTCCCGACGGCGAAGGCTCCTTCCAGCAGAATAACTGTCTCTGTGATAAGGTCACAGTCGTGAGCAGTGGTTTGAGAACGTGATAGCGAACTCACGTCGATGTTTTGGACGCCAAATCTATCTGATCTGGGGCCTATGAAACAGGAGACGCTATCGGGCGCCATCTTCGCACCCACAACTCTGTCTGTAATTTACGAGAATTGTGTAACCTGTGCGTATACATCTGGTGCCACAAACACCCGAAAACCCAACAGGGTTTGTCAATACTATGCCAGTCAGAATCGCTTCGTTATTGTGTTACGAAAGGTGGACAAAAATGCTATTAATCAGGCAGCCATAACGTTTCGCCTTCTCGAAATTCTAGTGACGCCAAATGAAGCTGATTCGCTCTGTCCATAGCACTGAGGATATCATGTCTGAAGAGCGAAGGCTGTGCTTTATATGGTCGATATTTTTGACACTAATGCTGATTTTTCAGGATAAAGTCGTTTTGTTCCAAGTAGGTAAAAATGTTTAAACTCAAAATGTGTTCTAAAAATTCTGTTACAAATATACACTGTAAGACAAAAAAGACACACCATGAGGGAATTACGTGAATGGTTCGGAAATCGGTAGATGTGATGTACGTGTACAGACAAACGAACGATGACAATTTCAGAAAAAAATAGATGATTTATTGAAGAGGAAGAGCTTCACAAAGCGAGCAAATTAATAACACGTAAGTCCAGTCCTGGTCCTTATTCAAGCAGTTATTCGACATGGCACTGATCGATAGGGTTTTTGGATATCATCTTGAGGGATATCGTGCCAAATTATGTCCGTGTTCAAATAATTTACGGGTTCTCTGCCGTCGTCGTAAATTATTTGAACATTCAAGTCGCCGAGAAAAGTTAAGGTCTCATACGTCCGTGTTTATTTGACACTAAAATAATGAAGCCATAGTAACAGTACATAAAATTTTTCTTTAAAAAAGGGGCTACAATACCAGTTTCAACGAATTACGTCGTAATTTTGAAATGTAGAACGTAAGTTGGAGAATATATACTGGGAATTATGACCGAACATCTGACAACAATTACGAAAATTAATGAGACCAGGCAACCGAGGCAATGGTGGCACAAAAAGTCACTACAAGTTATGTCCATGCTTGTCCAAGCATTCATTCCATATTCTAACGTAAAAAGGATCAAAACTAGACCAGCGTAAAAAAACGCCAAAAACTCTTGCAGTATGTCCTGCCGTAACACACCGATCGTATGGCTGATATAGACTCAGAAGTCTGAAAATTAAATTTCTTTTTTCTTGATTGAATTTCGATTCCCCCGTCCCTATCGTGCACATCTTGTGAATGACTTCCTTCACGATAACGACCTCGCTCAACTGGAGTGGCCAAGCATGTTCTCCAGACGTGAACCCTATCGACATGCCTGGGATAGATGCCTCTGAGATACTACTTGTCCGCAGCTCGTGGTCGTGCGGTACCGTTCTCGCTTCCCGCGCCCGGGTTCCCGGGTTCGATTCCCGGCGGGGCCAGGGATTTTCTCTGCCTCGTGATGACTGGGTGTTGTGTGCTGTCCTTAGGTTAGTTAGGTTTAAGTAGTGCTAAGTTCTAGGGGACTGATGACCTCAGATGTTAAGTCCCATAGTGCTCAGAGCCATTTGAACCATTTTTAGATACTACTTCTGGTATACACTTAGTTCCATTAAACTTCTTCCTTCACATATCAGTTTCCGTTACAATCTTTATATAATCACGTTCATTAAACACATTGATAAACTGAGATTTTACGTTTGAAATACAACATTACCAATGCTTCCTTAGTCTAACACAGCCTAACATTATCTGCTCACAGCGCCCTCGCGCACACCAAAGACAATAACCTAACTTCTGCGATACAGCTTTACGACATCGATATTCGCTCACAGTCGATTCAGATATCAAAATTATACATGACACCCGTCAACGATATCTGTCAGGAGGACATCCATCAACTCTTTCAATTACTTGAGTAACAGCCAGAGGTGGACCAACGCTTAATCGACTGGATCAATTTGTGAAGTTCTTTCTCTTGAATAAATGACCCAGATTTTCTGAAATTATAGTCGTGTACATCACATCTACCACGTCCCACTCGGATAGTTCCTTCGTTGTGCGTCTTTTTTTCTCTTAAAGTGTATGTTAGTGATACAGGGTCGTAGTCCTGTCGATCAGTTTCACCTTCTGTAGATGGATGTTAGATGTGCTCTTTATCTATCATGATGGACGTTTTTTCTGCTTAAGGAATATGCGGAAAATGACGTTCAAGAGCGAAGCATATTCATTCACAAATTTTATATAGAGTTCGACAGGGACGTCATAGGATCCTGAGACCTTCTCGCGTTTTAAAGAACTGATTGTGCTTTTGAATGCCACTAGTACTGATTACTATATCTTTCACCTTAGCAGTAGTACGGCTATTGAACGATGCCAGCTTTTGACAGAATTACACATTTATGCTTCTGATTTGCTATTTCCTTTTCCGCTTCCTGCGTCAAACTCAAGTGTGTGTAAACTGTTGTGCTACTGACCAAATTTTTTTGGGATTTCGGGATACGTTCTATGGTAAAATTTTGCTACGGTACTCACTGTCCATTTATCGCATTGCTCTTCTGACAGGCGAGCGCGCTTCAGTTCATAGCTAAAGTGTCTGTTGATTTATGATTTGTTTTCTGCCTATTGTCCGCCTCCGTAGATGATTGGTCAGTACAGCTGACTGCCATGTGAGGAATCCGGAATTTTTATTTTGTGGGAGGCCTGGTAATGGGTGCGCACAGCCTCGTGAGGGCAACTGAGTAGCTACTCGACGGATTAGCGGCGGTTCCAAAGACAAGAAAGCCGACAGTGACCGGGACAAGGCGTACTGACTCAAAGCCCTCAGTACCAATCGATGACGCCATTGGCAGAGGATGAGCAGGCTGTCGATCAGACCCGACTAGTCTGCCTAGGGCCAGAACGCAGAACTTTGTGTTTGTTGTGGAACAGCCGCATTTTGTTTGAAGTTTCCTGCTATTTTATATCAGTGTAAGAGAGGAACGCCGGATAAATCCACGAAATAACGTCACATTATTGCGCAGCTGCTGTATATTGTGATCTTCAACATTAGGAAGCTCACCTGAATGATGAGGCTTCTGTTCTTCACGCAGCTCAGGCAGAAAGGATGAATCCATCCAGCTACAGGATGTGCCCGCCTACGTTTCTTCTGCTGCGCTGAACCCTGTGGGTAGACGGGCAGGGGTTGGTGACGGGGGGGGGGGGGGGGGGGGGGGTTGGTTCCCAGCAAGTGAATTATGAGCAACGGCTAGTCCCAGATGGCCGTCACTTCCCGTTAGCTCTCCTGCTACGTCCTAGCGGGAAAAACGACGGAGGCCCACAATTAGCGAGCGTAGTGACGTGGCAGAGACGTGAATGATTTGTGTGACCACGTGTTTTAGGTGGTCCATACATTACGATTTGTCTGCGTCAACGCAAGTACTCAGACACTAGTCACAGCATATTTCGTGTATTCATACCATTCTGTCCGTTAGGTCCCGGCGGAGGTTCGAGTCCTCCCTCGGGCATGGGTGCGTGTGTTTGTTCTTAGGATAATTTAGGTTACGTAGTGTGTAAGCTTAGGGACTGATGACCTTAGTAGTTAAGTCCCATAAGATTTGACACACATCTGAACATTTTTTTTTGTCCGTTTAGACAGCATTCGTTCTGTCAGCTGTCGCCCAGGCCAAATCTATCAGCCTCGTGTATGATAACCAAACCATTTTCCTTTCCAAAATCGTTGCCATTATTAACTCTAACCACTATCTGTGTGAGCTGATGAGCACTGATCATAAATTCTTGATAGTACAGGAAGCCCAAGGCTGGACTACAGTTGTATGTAACCTTCCTTCTTACTAATCGGTTAATGCGTTAATATGGCCGTGATCGCGAATGCCTAACGGACTTGATTGTGGACAAGGCTACCGTCTCCGAAGGAAATTTGACCGGTTAGCGGAGACAAGTGTACAACAAGTTATTCTAATGAGCAACCTATTCTACCCCGCACTTTGTACTTATTTGGATTTTAGTAAATACCTAAAAGAGTGCCATCACTTACATAAAATACGAAACGATTAGGGGTACCACATGACTCAAGGAGACGACAACAAATCTAATTGACATAATACAGCAGTTGTCTGCCCCAGTTAGCTGAGTTGTCAGTGCGACAGAATGTCAATCCTAAGGCCCGGGTTCGATTCCCAGCTGGGTCGAAGATTTTGTCCGCTCTGGGACTGGGTGTTGTGTTGTCCTAATCATCATCATTTCATCCCCATCGACGCGCAGGTCATCTAAGTGGCGTCAACTCGAAAGACTTGCACCAGGCGAACTGTCTACCCGACTGGAGGCCCTAGTCACACTACCTCTACATTTTACAGTACTGTGTTCAGCCCACGTACGCACTATCTTCCCACTGTCTGATTAATAATGCGGACACCAGTGAATATGTAGCCGTTTGGGTGAACATGTGGCAACATGTTACGAAATAATTATGGGTAAAGAACACAACTGTCTTAAATTGCTACCACTCAGATATGTTAACTTGAGAAAGGGTATTTAAACTCGTTACTGAAAAGCAAATGACTGACTGGAGGTAGTTCTTTTGTTACGACACTAATTTACGTAACCTCAGACTAACGTTTACTTGGGTGTACTAAATGTCTGAATATAGCAAGCTACGTACTTTGAACGGACTGTACTTACTTTGAAAATTCCACTCGTCAAATATGCAACTGTTGGTTTTCAGCAGACTGATAACGCCGAAACACGAACCAAGCCCTCACATAACAGCATTATTGCAATGGACACAGATGTGTAATACGAATAAGTCAGTTTAATAGGAGTTGGAACGCCCTATCCCGACAATGTTAAATTTAGTGACTTGGTTTCCTTGTACTTCAGGAACCACTATAGCCATTGACATGAAACATTTACAGGACATTAAACTGTATCTTGTGAGTCTACTGAATTACAATAATTGCATTTCAGCCACTTCTTTCGGAAATACAATTTTTTAATTACACAGTTAAAATTTTGTGTACTTTTTTGTACGTTATCCTAAATAATTTTAATTATACGTATCATTATGTTCTTCTTTTACTTCAGTTGACTCAGGATATGTATGTTATTACTCCCTGAAAATTTGAATACTCTACTCGAAGTGGTTTCTGGGATTTAGGGAAAAATGCAACAGAAAACGTCGATTTTCAGGAACAGCTTCTAAGGTTTAAAAAGACTGTAACTCACTTAATATATGCTTAATTTTATATTTTTAGTCACTTAGAATCACCATGCACTATACTGTATATCATCCTCTTGATCTTTTTCCAAGCTTTCTCCTCTTTTCTTCTTCCTGGACTTCTTAGTGGCCAACTGTGCTGCATACTGTGCTTTATCAACACGAACCTGTCCATCCGTTCAAGTTCTCTGATGCAGTTTGCTATAGGACTAATTCCCATATGCTGTAGCACGTTCACCCTACCAATGTTGTCATCATTAAAAGCAATAACAGCATCACTGACCCCCCACTTTAGTGTCTTAATTCCAACAAAAACATTTTTTGTTAAGCGAGTCCATATAAGATTATTGAATGACTCATTGGGATTTTGAGTCTGACCTTGCCGACCCTTCTTCAGGATTTGCCAGGTCTCTGTAAATAGGTTTTATGATATCCATGACTGCTGCTGGGATGGAATATTTATGGCTGTATGAACTGTTTGAATACTGGGAATTGCGGTAATTGCACCATGAATCAGGTCCAGGAGGGCAAAGGTGGTGTACTGGTTTTTCATCAGTTGACAGTCTGTGGAAGAAGGTAGCCCATACTGCCTGTTTCATTTGCAACAAATCTACAGTATTATTTCTAATGGCCATCCCATAATACTGCTGTAGTTCATCACTCATTTTGTCTGCCTCTTATGGTTCTACCACCAGAAAGTTTCTTGTCTGTCAAACTTTGTTTCAACTTCCTCAACCAGCTGCCCATCCCCTTCTGGACATGACCAACACATTCCAGTTTTGTGATAATCTTCTTACCATAAAGCTGAGCGCCTACTACACTGCTATATGCGCCGGCCGGTGTGGCCGTGCGGTTCTAGGCGCTTCAGCTTGGAACCGCGTGACCGCTACGGTCGCAGGTTCGAATCCCACCTCGGGCATGGATGTGTGTGATGTCCTTAGGTTAGTTAGGTTTAAGTAGTTCTAAGTTCTAGGGGACTGATGACCACAGATGTTAATCCCATAATCCTCAGAGCCATTTTGAACTGTTATATGCTTTTGAGTCTCCATCACCTAAGAACTTAGTGTAACACACTCCCCTTTCGTTGACAGATCGACTAAAAATTTCAATAGCTGCAGAGGCCTCCATACCACCACTTGTCCCTTCTTAATTTCTGTCACAGATATGCCCTGCTTCATTCCCTGATTTACATGTATATCAATGTTTGGTTAAAATCTGGAAATCTATTTCCTTTCCAGTATCCACACTGGTCACTGTAGCAACAGAATTCTTAGAACTGTAGCCGTGCTTCTGCCAGGTGCCTTCAAAAGCTACTGGTATGTCAGTCATACCATCAGTTATTTCAACAGCTTCGTTTGCAGCACTCTTCGTTGACTCACATGCGGCAGATTCCAAAGCATCTCCAATAAATCCTGCATACCTGTCGATTTTACAAGGTGGGCGTGGCATATTCGTCACGGTACACATTGTTTCTGCTACAGTGTGTCCTTTGGCAATAGCTCTCAGCCCATAAATTCAGCCGGCCGCGGTGGCCGAGCGGTTCTAGGCGCTTCAGTCCGTAAGCGCGTGACTGCTACGATCGCAGGTTCGAATCCTGCCTCGGGCATGGATGTGTGTGATGTTCTTCAGTTAGTTAGCTTTAAATAGTTCTAAGTTCTAAGGGACTGATGATCTCAGATGTTAAGTCTCATAGTGCTCAGAGCCAGCCAGCCATAAATTCACGTAGCATTTACTTCAAAATAACTATCTTTATACTTATCAGAATTCCAAAAAGAATATACAACTGGCACAATTAATGATAAGTTTCCTGGCTAGTCCATTTGATACCTCGCTGTCTTCATGTAAACTAACTGGCCCTCCACATATTTTACAACACACACATTCACCTAACACCCTTGTTAGGATGTGTAAGTCTATCAGAATATAACCTAACCTACGATTTTCATAACTTTCGTTTTGAGAAAACTGTGTATCACAACGTTTTATTTTAATCTTCGAAGCACTGGCGATTGTTCTGTAGATACTGACGAGTTTGCCTGTATTTCATTGTCTGTAACTTCACACGGCACATGTTGAACACAATCTTTCCCTTTATTCAAATATCTATTACCATGACACCCACCTTTCTTAAAAACACTTCGTTTTGGCGTCATAATGTACTTTTTGAGAGATTTACCAATCTATTCGTCACTTTTCCTCGGAAAAACGTTAGCACTTCGACATACGATGCGTGTTTATGCTATGAAACGATACGATATAGTTTTTGACAGTGCTACCAATACAAACACGTAATTTAACCTTTATAACACAGCAATCCATAGCCTTGTATATAAAAAATTACCGATTTTATTAGATCTTGAAATAATGCACATAAAAATTTTAACATTTTCAACGTTGATTGTATTTTAAAAAAATAAAATAAAATACTCCCAATGTGAGAGTATAAGCGATATATACGTCATTTTATTGAGATAAAAATCGGAAAATGTGAAAAAAATTGCGTTCTAACTCCCCTTAATTTATTATTTACTTTGAATTGAAATTGAGAGAATTACTTTACTTTGTATTCACTCAATTAATAAGAATGACATTGCCTGTGAATGCTACTGAACAACACTGTTAGCTTATAGAGGCTTCGTTATTAACTACTGTGCCAGCGTACGTCGTCGCCAGCACACCGGTCGGCAATAGGAAACATTGTGCAGCAGGCGCTGAACTCAGCACGGCTATGACGAGAGAAGACCAAGACACGCCCCCAGCCTACGTGCCGATAACGCCCCCTGGGCAGCGTGCATGTAGACCTCCCCCGCCGACCGAGCTGTCTCAATCTCGCAATTACAGTACGTCGCATCAAGAGTCAGTTCGCATTGCACCCCAGTATGTCGCACTGTGCTCTAGCCTTCTACAGTGATAGTCGTCGCCTCACATCTTAGCTAGCTGTGAGGGAATGTTAGTCATTGTATATAGTTGTGATATTCAAGAATTAGTACATGTTATTTGATTGCTGTTAACCTCAGAATTTTAGATTGGACATCGCTGAAGTTCGGTAGTCAGTTGATTACTGTAATAAACCGTATTTTAACCACGTGTGCGTTTTGTATTGTAGTGAGAGGAAACCGCCCACCCACCTATCATACCACTCTCTCCTCATCCAGCCAGGAACCACAAAACATTACAAGAGGGCACAGTCACAACAATTACTTTCAGTTATGCTTTTAGCAAACAAACAAAACTTGCAATGACAGTCTTTCAATGCTTTCTCTTAACTATTTGGACAACGACACTGGTGTATTCACTAACTGGAAAGGAACAGGACCGTAAGTAGGTGACAATGAGTGAGGCTAATGACAAGATCAGGTACCTACAGTTTTTACGTACAACGCTTATTAATGAAATAAAATTCACTGAGAATGTCACTGGGTAATGCCTCACAAAATTTCTAACGTGAACGAAAATGAAACAACTTTACAGTTCGTGGTAGATGTTAAGCCGTCGTCTTCGTTGTTGTCTACAATGATTCCATTGTTCCGTGCAATATTGCGGGCATACCTCAATTCGCAATAACCAACTAAGGGGCGTGATCTTGATGTTATTGGAGCCCTTATATCTTACCACTCTCGTCATGCTCTTGGTACTTCGCTAATACAGAACTGCGCCTCACACAGGCCCGACGGTGCATGTCACTTGGGTGTGCTCGCTATTACGTCTCCCATCCAAGTCTCCTGTGCGTTCTGCTCTGACGTCACACCCGCGCCCAGAGACAGCGATCCTACACAAGGTCTTTTACTCTCAGCCAACGATATTGTTTTTCCTAACTTCGCCTAACACTATTAAACTCTAATAAATATATCATAATACAAAATAATTTATACAGGTTACAGCGCCTATCACATTTCTAATTAGCACATAGTATCTAAAGATGTATACAATAAAGCAACTACATCATGTTGTTGTTGTGATCTTCAGTCCTGAGACTGGTATGATGCAGCTCTCCATGCTACTCTATCCTGTGCAAGCTTCTTCATCTCCCAGTACCTACTGCAGCCTACGTCCTTCTGAATCTGATAATGTGTATTCATCTCCTGGTCTCCCTCTACGATTTTCACCCTCCACGCTGCCCTCCAGTACTAAATTGGTGATCCCTTGATGTCTCA
The DNA here is from genome assembly GCF_023864345.2 of Schistocerca serialis cubense. NCBI lineage: Eukaryota > Metazoa > Arthropoda > Insecta > Orthoptera > Acrididae > Schistocerca > Schistocerca serialis. The sequence goes on along the minus strand of NC_064643.1, from coordinate 633,234,505 downwards.
GAACATGTCCTACCAACCGATCCCTTCTTCTAGTCAAGTTGTGCCACAAACTCCTCTTCTCCCCAATTCTATTCAATACCTCCTCATTACTTATGTGATCTACCCATCTAATCTTCAGCATTCTTCTGTAGCACCACATTTTGAAAGCTTCTATTCTCTTTTTGTCTAAACTATTTATTGTCCATGTTTCACTTCCATACATGGCTACACTCCATACAAATACTTTCAGAAACGACTTCCTGACACTTAAATCAATACTCGATGTTATCAAATTTCTTTTCTTCAGAAACGCTTTCCTTGCCATTGCCAGTCTACATTTTATATCCTCTCTACTTCGACCATCATTAGTCATTTTGCTCCCCAAATAGCAAAACTGATTTACTACTTTAAGTGTCTCATTTCCTAATGTAATTCCCTCAGCATCACCCGACTTAATTCGACTACATTCCATTATCCTCGTTTTGCTTTTGTTGATGTTCATCTTATATCCTCCTTCCAAGACACTGTCCATTCCGTTAAACTGCTTTTCCAAGTCCTTTACTTGGAATTACAATATCATCGGCGAACCTCAAAGTTTTTATTTCTTCTCCATGGATTTTAATACCTACTCCGAACTTTTCTTTCGTGTCCTTTACTGCTTGCTCAATATACAGATTGAATAGCATCGGGGAGTGGCTACAACCCTGTCTCACTCCCTTCCCAACCACTGCTTCCCTTTCATGCCCCTCGACTCTTATAACTGCCATCTGCTTTCTGTACAAATTGTAAATAGCCTTTCGCTCCCTGTGTTTTACCCCTGCCTCCCTCAGAATTTGAAAGAGAGTATTCCAGTCAACATTGTCAAAAGCTTTCTCTAAGTCTACAAATGCTAGAAACGTAGGTTTGCCTTTCCTTAATCTTTCTTCTAAGATAAGTCGTAGGGTCAGTATTGCCACACGTGTTCCAACTTCATATTTGCAATAAACATAGTGGGCAAAAAATTTTAAATAGCAAAAATGTTCAAATGTGTTGGAAATCTTATGGAACTTAACTGCTAAGGTCATCAGTCCCTAAACTTACACACTACTTAACCTAAATTATCCTAAGGACAAACACACACACCCATGCCCGAGGGAGGACTCGAACCTCCGCCGGGACCAGCCGCACAGTCCATGACTACAGCGCCCTAGACCGCTCCGCTAATCCCGCGCGGCTTTAAATAGCACATCTGTGTTATAGTGTCGTAAGTAATGCAGAAATCATGGGGCATGTGCAGAGCAGGTTAGTGTGGACAGCTGCCTCAAATCAGTCTTTGCACTGCAGACCACAACAAGAACATAACGGTGCGTCACACAAGTCAGTCTGTTAATGGGGGATGGGTTGTTTGGGGGAAGAGACCAAACTGCGAGGTCATCAGTCTCGTCGGATCAGGGAAGGACTGGGAAGGAAGTCGGCCGTGTCCTTCCAGAGGAACCAACCCGGCATTTGCCTGGAGCGATTTAGGGAAATCACGGAAAACCTAAATCAGGATGGCCGGACGCGGGATTGAACCATTATCCTCCCGAATGCGAGTCCAGTGCGCTAACCACTGCGCCACCTCGCTCGGTTCTGTTAATGGGCAAATGGACTCATTCTCCATCCCTGACGGCTATCGTTCATTGCAGTATGTATGGAACACGATGTGTGAGCAAATGAATGGATGAAATACGAATGAATAAACACAAATCTTTTTGCATACCGAGTGACTTTCTTGCGCCTTTTTTCATTATTTTCTCTAAGAAATAGAGCGGGATATTGGAGATGAGAGCCATTACAGAGTATCGGTTCTTTCCAGCCAATCTCGAGCCGAGCCGAACCGAAGGTCAGACACAAGTGAGTCCGAATTGGGAATAAATAGGAGGAGATTCCCAGTTCCGATACTTGTCTAACCGTCAAAGGAAACTTCACAAAACGTTGGTCGGAAACGGTGAATTGGGTTTCTATTAATTTATTTCGGGTCATCCTAGAACACCTGAAGAGCTGACTGCTACTTATTTTTCATCTCGTGTGAACGCACGTTTAATTAGATCTGTTGACAAGAGCCACTTTTTGAGCTTCCGTATATAGAATCCATCGGTAACAGATCTTCTTCACAGCTAAATGTTAATGGAAAATCGAATGAGCGGGCAGTGTTCAATATGCCTAAATATGCCTTTACCTCACTTAAAATCACATCGCTTTAGCATTGCATCGATGTTTTCTTGGCATCCTACCCGATTTTGGTGGACCTTTTCGAATTACATCGCTGATGCAAGTACGACCACGCCGAAATTCGACGAACTAATGCAATCAGCCTTTTCTGAAGGTGACTGAATATCAATTCATACAAGAACCATGAACCATGGTCCTTGCCGTTGGTGGGGAGGCTTGCGTGTCTCAGCGATGCAGACAGCCGTACCGTAGGTCCAGCCATAAAGGAGGGGTATCGGTTGAGAGGCCAGACAAACGTGTGGTTCCTGAAGAGGGGCAGCAGCCTTTTCAGTAATTGCAGGGGCAACAGTCTGGATGATTCACTGATCTGGCCTTGTAACGCTAACCAAAACGGCCATGCTGTGCTGGTACTGCGAACGGCTGAAACCAAGGGGAAACTACGGCCGTAATTTTTCCCGAGGGCATGCAGCTTTACTGTATGGTTAAATGATGATGCCGTCCTCTTGGGTAAAATATTCCGGAGATAAAATAGTCCCCCATTCGGATTTCCGGGCGGGGACTACTCAAGAGGACGTCGTTATCAGCAGAAAGAAAACTGGCGTTCTACGGATCGGAGCGTGGAATGTCAGATCCCTGACTAGAAGAAGGGATCGGTTGGTAGGACATGTTCTGAGGCATCAAGGGATCACCAATTTAGTACTGGAGGGCAGCGTGGAGGATAAAAATCGTAGAGGGAGACCAAGAGATGAATACACTAAGCAGATTCAGAAGGATGTAGGCTGCAGTAGTTACTGGGAGATGAAGAAGCTTGCACAGGATAGAGTAGCATGGAGAGCTGCATCAAACCAGTCTCTGGACTGAAGACCACAACAACATCAGAAACTACACGTTTGGATGTTTTTGGTTAATTGTGGGGTTGAGTCCTTCGACAGCATTCGTGGCCCTGGCCAGCTGGGTGCAAACATTTCCAATAAACTGCTGGCCTAGGATTTTCCCTCCACTGATTGATCATATTGTCTGCGAACTGCATTACCTTTTCCTCATTGGGAATCTCTTCCATTATCATCACATTCGCTTCATCAGCAAGGAAGATGTGCCACTGCAGCACAGCCGGCCGCGGTGGTCTAGCGGTTAAGGCGCTCAGTCCGGAACCGCGCGACTGCTACGGTCGCAGGTTCGAATCCTGCCTCGGGGTTGGATGTGTGTGATGTCCTTAGGTTAGTTAGGTTTAACTAGTTCTAAGTTCTAGGGGACTGATGACCACAGATGTTAAGTCCCATAGTGCTCAGAGCCGTTTGAACCATTTTGAACCACTGCAGCACACGTTCGGCATAAGCGTTAGACTATTTCTCTATCGCCGCATTCCCCCATGTAATCCTAGTTCATGTATTTGCTTCTACAGACGTTGCAAACGGAAAGGGGTGTTTTGGGGAACATAGATTTAATAGTGTAGCCATTTCAAAGTCTAACGTTGCAGCTTTTCGGTGACCACTCAGGTATCGAATTCTTCCATCCGGAAAAAAAAGTCTTTCACGTGTATTTTGAATTTTTTCTGGGAACAGAGCAAATAAAGAAGGAAACATATTTGTCTCCTTTTCTGCGCTTCCACTGTCGATGTGTTTACGTACAGCTGTTTGAATTTGTTTCCATATGAAGAGCTAGAATTTTCTTCACTTCTTCGCAACCTAACGCCAGGATTCTTTGGTCAGGAAAAGACCTATCGTCAGTTTTCAAACTTTATTACCTTCAGTTAATTTTAAAATATCATCGCTCAGCTGTATCTTTTAACTGCAGCTGACGTTCTGTGTTAGCTCAGTAGCTCTTACTCTACTCAACCCAATCTTGGAATTCTCACAATCTTGCACATTTTCGAAGAAATCTAAACCTTTATCTTTCAAATCTTGAAATTCCTCTTGAAAAATATGGGAATCAGGCGCTATCTCTTTTTAGTGGACTCTTTTCTTGCAGTTACGCAGTTGTTTCTTAATGTGCACATCTGCTTCGTCAGGTGGTGAAGAATACTGTTATTCAGTTATGATTCTGCCATTTTCGATTTTTGAACGGCCTCGGCTCTTACTCTATTCAGAATAAACGCTCAGCTATTTCGTATACGTTCCCGGTAGCGACTACTATCTTTGAGAAGACGATTTCCTTTTCATTGTTGTAATTATTTCCATCACTCGTATTGTGCAGAACTCAAGTAACGTACGAAACTGCACAGAAACGAAGGCTCTGGTCGAAGTGCCATGGTGCGAAACCCCATGGTCGAAAGTGCTATGACGCATGTGGCAACGGCAGTGGGGTCGGAAACGACATGTCAGAAAGCCAACGTAGCTGTTGTGCTGACGAGAGCTCTTTCTGAACTCTAGAGCTAGAGGAAGCACCTGAAGGACCAATGCACTGTGAATTGTGGAGGAACAAGACCACTCACACAATGTTGAATCAAAACGATAGTGTGTTTTGGACTGGTAGTAAGCTGCCTATTCCGACAAGGGAAGGTGTGTAACCTCGAACACAGAAAAATGTACGAAAATGTGTTTAGAATACAACCCGCTCGTCCGAAAACCGATGGTATGAACCATTCGCACGAAAAATGTAGCTACTGTCTACTAGTGCCGTTCGACGGTCGCAAGATCATACTCTGTAAGATTAAAATATTCTGAACAGTGATACGTCAATATACTGCAACCGAAGAAAACAAAATATTGCCAACCTCCTGGTGTGTGCTTCTTTAGGCAAAATTAACTCCGTATGAGAAGGATCGCTTATTTTGTGACATTACAGTGTGAAGAACCACAAGTGAATTTACACGATCGTTACTCCATTATCAGACTACGCACTCTGCTATACAATCAGCTTTCTATGTTACAACATGTTTGGCAAAAAGCAGGTTATGACATTGACATACCAATATCATCGTTTGAAAATGTATTTAGTGTGGCGTTTGAAACTGGACTGCTTCAATGTAGAAGTCGTGATGAATGTGAAAAGGAGGTTAAGTCAGATGTTGATACTATTTATTCTGTTTCACTTTACTTTTGCCACTTCACTAAAATCCGACAAGTGCGCTTTGAAGAATGAATAGCCGTGAACATTATCATGTCAGTAAAGAAGTTTGTTGTTTGGATAGCGTAATTATCTTTAGCAGAGGAAAATATAGCAGAAAGCCACGACACTGAAATATTTGTGTTTTTGGTCCTACTGTATGGACATTTTGTTTTTTCACGTTGCCAAAGTTATTCTCTTAGATTTTGAATAGGTAATCATTCGAGTGTCTCTCGTGCTAAGATGTGCAGTTTTGCATGCGAATAGCTCATGTAATTGTTTTTGGGATGAGCGATTTACGTTCTAAGCACGTTTTCGTGCGGTTCTGGGCGTTCGAGGTCACACACTTCCCTTGTTAGTGAGTTTTCGGTGCACGAAATTAACTTTGGATTGTTGTGTTTTGTATCTTTAGATAGAGCTAATATTTATTCTCTGTAGTGTAGGCTGTGATTATGTCTTCCCCAGCTTATAACAATGAGAGTGTTGAACTACCACTGCAGTACTTTTGGGTTGTATCGGACAAAGGAATTTCGGTTTGTGCCGAACAAAACAGATAGCATAAAAACGTATACCGGACAAAACAGATGTCATAAAAACTTATGCCGGACAAAACAGATGTCATAAAAACTTAAATTTTTACGGTTTTTTCCTGTAACAGAAAAAATGCAGAGGTCAGGACATAGCTGGGATGAAAATAACATAGCCTTAGAGAAGGTCAGGCTTTTTGAAATGATGATCAAGGTAGCGAGAGAGTATCATTCAGCTCCAAGGAGTACATTGGGTGATAATCTTAAAGCTTTATGACCATGAAACCTGTTTCGGGAAACAGTAGGTTATTTCCAACCACATTCATTAATGGTCAGGAAGCAGATAACGCTGAAAATTTACATAGCCACTTGATGCCTTTGAGCAGAGATGATTTCATAAATCTGGTGTGCAAATGAACACAGCAACTGAAAATAGACAAAAATTAAACTGGGTGAAGACTTACCCTGTGGTTTTATTAAAAAGATAAGAAGACTCAAGGTTGAGGCCAGCTGTTTTCGCAAGTCTGCAGCGAGCAGTGGGTTTCAGCGACAATCAAGTTGGTAGACTCTTTGACAAACTAGGTGAGCTGATGGAGAAGTCTGTAGCCATTTACGATTCAATTACAACTTCTTTGCAACAAAAACGACTTTTTTACTCATTACAATTTCGTGTCCGATACAACGCTCCTAAAGCCTGAACGATTCTGAAAAAAATATTAAAAATAGAACGAACTTTTATTCTTATGACATTGAATTTTATAACTATAGTGAGGTGACATATCATAGTTTACCATTTTCACGAGCCTCTGCAACTCTGTGTTTTCCATTTACGTGCTCTAACGTGGGATTTACTGCACCTACTTTTGCTTTTATGTCTCCCGTAATAATGACAATATCTCGTTCCGCAGCTTTCAGTGCAGCTAGTAGTTAAACATGGAAGACTTTTTCATGTCTGTCTCTGATTGTTCAGTTGGAGCATAGCATTGAATGATAGTTACATTCTGTATCTGTCACTGCCCTGTAATAATTCTGTCAGATACTGGTTTCCATTAAAGCAGTCTACTTTTTGTCATTTTGTTTATCATTATGCCAACACCGTTCTGTTTGGACCTATCTTCTTGTGATGGACGAAGTGATGAGAAAGGCAAATGAAGGTAACAGAAGGGAAATAAGCTGGGTCTTTGCAGACGAAGCACAAGACATTAATTTTGCGCGTAACATATGTCTTCTCTCTCAAAATTTCAGACGCATGAAAGACAAACTGACAGATATTCTGGAACAGACGGGAAGAGTTGGGTTTACTTTAAATGTCGGAAGGGCCAAGTAACTACGGATAAATGCGACTATCGATCGGAAGCACGAAATAAATGAAGGGAATGTAGAGAATGTTGAAGACTTCACGTATCTTGGAAGCATTGTGACTAAAACTGGGGGAACCGAGGAGGATCCTGTAGCAAGATCAAGAAAGCAAAAGCAGCCTTCATGCAATTGCATACTACCGGGAAAAGCAATGAGATTTCCTTGTGAACAAAACTTCGAACATTTAGCAGGAACGTTAAATTAGTGTTGTCCGGTGTGAAACCTGGAAGGTGACACAATCAGTCGCTAAGAAGTGATTGGCCGAATGTGATATCCAATGAAGTGCTGTGGAATCTTACGAAAGAGAAACCTGTGGATTTACAGACAAAGGCAAGAAAGTGGAAATGGGTCGGGCACACACTGCGCAAAAATCAGATTGCAGTAGAGAGACGAACCCTGAATTGGGATCCTCAGGGCCATTGCAGAAGAAGAATGCCTTGGAAAACGTGAAGGAGGACTGTGGAGAGAGAAGCAGCAGAAACTGGATGATGTTTTAATTATTTATCTCTCGTATGATGAAAACTAGTACGTATATGCTACATTTGTAGACAAATGTGCAAAATCACAAGCTCGTACAATGTTACATCTCCTGACCTATCCGATTTTTTCATCTCATGTGTGGTGAATATCCATCATCGTTCCTTCGTATGCTCGGAAAGGATAGTCAGCAACGATACGGTGGGTTGACTTTATGGGGGGACCACAGTAATAATCTGCAGGAAAAGACCATCCAACTTGTGCATTAGATAATCACATCTACCTTGTTGGGTTCGAATCCGGTTCATGATCCTCAATTTACTTCTGTGGAGATCAAAAATTTTCTACCGGAGTGGAAGGATTATCGACTAAATGTTTGTTAACTACAGATGAATGCTCCCATTAGATTTTACATGAATGGTTGGCACTGAAAGAGGACCCAAGAACGTTTTTTGCTGTGCGTCACGACGGTTTCCTTGATTTCAAGCGTTGGTGTTTGCTTGTGAAATATCTCGATGAATGGGGAGCTGAGGATTCTTCTGATTGTTGTTTCAGACCTTCAGGAGAGCTTCTGACCTTATTAGAGTTAGAGATGGGATACTGCTGAGAACAGGAAGCCATAGCGTGTTTATAATTTGAATACATCCCGTAATTATTCCCATCTTCTGACTGGGTTGCGCGTCTATCTTCTTAGTGTGAGCACTATTGACTCAGATCGAGCAGCAGTATTCAGTAACACAGTTATGATAGGGCTAGGCTGTGGAGCTTAAAATATGACAAAGTGTTTGAAGAAGTTGTTTCCCCTTTAGACTTTAGCAGCTACATGTGAAAGATGCTGATTCTATGAGGGATGTTCAGAAAGTATTTGCTTCTCGAGGGTGGGCAACACTGACTAATAGAGGGAAATCCCGGGATCAGGAATACGGCAGTAAGTAAACTGACGGTGCAGTCTCCAGTTGCGTAAAAGATGTCGATGAGAAATCCCATCAAGTGCGAGCCATGTGCTATGATCCACTTCCTAGTCGCGTAACGAACGGTTTACGGCGAAGGTGTTATGAACAAAACAGGGATGTTTAAGTGGTGTAGGGAATTTAGTAGAAGCAAAACAGAGGTATGGAAGGCCTTCTATTTTGACTGTAGCGTTGGTGCAAAAATTCGAGGAAACTGTTCGTGAAGACCACCGATTGACAGTGGATGAAATTTCTGCGATGCTTCCACAACTCTCCAGTACTGTTTTGTATGAGACACTAGCAGAAGAGATGGAATGCCAGAATTGTAAGCAAGACGGGTCCCAAATTTCTTGCAGTTCTGGCATTCCATTTTTTCTGTTAGTGTCTCATATGCCGCTGACAGCGCCATACAAGAAAAATCGGGTCAATAGCGCCTACGAGTTTCTTTAGCAACTTGAATTGGAAGGTGAGGATTCTCTGATCTCTGTTGTGACTGGAGATGAAACGTAGGTGGCTCATTGCAAGTGTGAAACAAAAAGACAGTCGTGAAGTGGCTTCACACCAATTCCCCAACTGCCGAAAAATGCAAGGTCACAATTTCGGGAAAGAAAAAATCATCCTCTCAGTGTTTAGTGACCGAAAAGGCATAACTTAGGAATTAAGAAAGCAACAGTGATAACATGAGACAGAACTGTCTGAAAAGACCTCTCGATCAAAGCACATTCAACAAGTCGGAACGTCCTTTACAGAAACCACAAGTTCGTAGGATGAATTTGATTAGAGGTGAGGTCAATGGCACAAAGGGACTCCGCTGACGATGGTTCGTTGAAGCGCTGTGTTACAAAGACTGGAACGAAAGGATATAAATTAGTCAACGTCTCATAGTAATATTTAGTGTGAAGAATCTTCCAATACAATTTTCAGGAAATATTATAATTCGTAAAAACCTTACGTGACCGATACTGAGTTCCCCCTTACCCTATGAGCAAAAAAGAGCAGCGAGATACGGCGATAAGGCGGCGTCACTTGGCGAGCCGGGTGCTTCCCTGTCCCCCAGCCCCGGTGAATCAGAGTGGCCGGCCCTGAGTCACACTTTAAAATACTCGAGCGGCGCGCCGCCTCCCACGCCACGCCACGCTTCGCGAGCGGCCAGCGGTCGTGGCCGGCCCGGCTACTGCTGGCTACTCGCTACTCACTACTCGCTACTCGCTGCTGCCGGCTGTCTGCGCGGCGCTGGCAGCGGCAACACCGCCGGCGCCGCCCCCCGCCGCCCCCTTGCCGCCCCCCGCCGCCGGCCACGGCCGCTGGCATGCGGCGAGGACGCCTCTCGCCTTCGCCTTCCAGAGCGGCCGCCTCTGCCGCCGAAAATGGATTTCACGCTAGGGGCTGGCGGCGCCACCAGGTAGCCGCTGGCTGCCGGGTCCTCTCGTCTCCTCGCCTCCTCCCGGAGTCCGCTCGAGGGATCACACCTGGCGGGGCGGAAGCGGCACCGTGCCAAAATAAAACCGAGCCGCGCTGCTGTAGAGCCCGTAGTCGAGGTCCTGAAAGCCCCTCCCTGACATCCGGACCGGACCAGCTGGTCATGTTCCCTGACTAGCTCCCGTTCGTGATCGGGATTTTCGATTTGATCGTGGCGCCCTGTGTTGGAATCGTAGCTTGATTTCCTGAAGTCGAGCAGTTTCCTGCGGCAGTCGTTTGTTCGTGTTTCGCTGGTATATACTGTCATCTTCAGGTGTAGAATCACGTAGTTACATTTTTGGTATTTTAGTGCAGTTACTTTTCAGTTATGATTGTGACGTGGCTATTATACATGTCTACCATGAGTGCTTCATTGGTTCTCAAAGTTCGACATTCTCCGAAGTATTACAGTACCTGTACAAATATAACTGATGCATGAATAGAACCATAAACTCACCGAGTGTGTATTATCCCACCATTTGGTGTTACGAGTGCAGTGTGTTGACGAAACGTCGACAAAGCCGTTTTCCTTCTGTGGGAAGACTGTGGCGGGTTACCACTTGCCTTGATGTGGTGCAGCTGTGGTTGTTTCCACAACTGACTGCTGATTCTGAAAATTCCATCTTACAGCATCTTATTGGAGCATCTGTTTTCGTCGCTACCTAAGCGATTGGACGTAATGGTGAAGATGATGTGGCTCTCTTCCCTCGCCACCCGCTCCACCATCCCCCCCTTCCCCTCTTCCCATACCCACAGGTCGCCTGTGAGTTTCTTACGTGTTTACGTATCCTCACTGCCAATAAAGTTACAGCAGCTCAGAGAATACATCAGTGCTGCTGTGATGATCTTCGACAAGATGTTGCGACGTAAGGTATGGAACGAACTTGACTTCCAAGTGTACGTGTGTTGTGTAACCAGAAAGGCACTCGTAGAACATTTGTACAGTGGTAAATAGAAACTTAGGTGAGTTAACGGTTCTGTTCACGCATCAGTAATAGACGCCCATATAATACGTTGGAAAATACAGAGGTTTAAAAATGAATGAATCATTTTTAGTACTCCGTATTTCGAAAGACCTCACTTAGTTCAATATGCTTTTGCTTATGCCGGTTCCGTGTTGCCTCTGTTCCTTCGAACTTCAACACCTGCAGTTGCTTGCTGCAACGTCCTATACTACATTAATCAAACTACGGGCTCTTGGTAGTAAATCGTATCGTATTCTGCACCGAATCTATAGGTATTTTCTCCACCGTAGCGTACAATCCCAGTTAATGCCAAAACTGTCCATAAGCCTCCAAGACTTATAACATTCTCTTTACTCCCGTCTCTGCCTCCAAACCTTACCTAATGTGAGATGACATTTAGAATAATATAAAGGTCTTAAAAAAAGTGTTGATTTCCAGAAATAACTGCAACCAGTCGGCCTTTGTGATGCTTCAATTTTTATTTACCATGACCGTTTTCTAATCGCCTACCGAATCATTGTCGAATGGTGTACATTTTTAACGAATGTTTGGAACGTTGTAGGGGGCGTGTAGCTGTGTCAAGGCAGAAAAATGAAACATGTAAGCAATAAGCACTAAACGTGGAAAGAATTATCTACATCATAGGATCGACTTAATGACATTACTTATAATTATCAGCATACAAGAGATTTTTTTCAGATGTAACGTTACTCTGCAAAACACAATTACGTTAAATCTATGGGACTATAAAAATTTTGCCACAGGCAGCATCTCCCTCGTGCCTTGTAAAATGTGAACGCACCAAAGAGTGTGACTAAAGTTAACTTTCAAAGATTCTCTATTGAGGAAGATGTTTTCTTTGGTCAGCACTCTCATTTTCGAAAATTGCACGCAAAAGTAACATACATTCTTGTTTGCAAAATTAATGTGTGGTATTCATGAAGAGTATCAGACTAGCAGTTCACAACGATACTTCCTCTTAATTTTTTTTAACTACGTTTGACATGTTTAATTTTGCCTAATACACATTGATTATTGACTATGAACTACACACCAGAGCTTAGCATTCGCGTGGCTTCATTTAACGATATTGTCAAGTTACATGGGCATCGGGAAAGGTGTTATAAGGGGGGGGGGAGGTGCGTGCACGCGCTTGTGTGTTTGTGTATGTGTGGAAAAAAAGATAGCAGTGAGTTGGTGTGCCACGGAAAAAGAGAGTTTGTGAGGGGATAGAGGTAGAGGAGTTGATGGTTCCTTGAGTGCGTGTACGCATATGAGGCTTTGTGAAGGTGATTGGGGGGGGGGGGGGACGGGAATATGTTGCGTGCATCTGTGTTTGGGTGTATGTGTGTGTGTGTGTGTGTGTGTGTGTGTGTGTGTGTGTATTCAATATTTTTAGAGGTGGCAGTATGGACGAAATCAAGACAAAAACGTCTAGTAAGCAAGGGCTCTAAAATATATAACTTAAAAGCTATGACTTGTTGTTTATCTTTGGTACTGTAAAATTCATCTATTCTACTACAAGCTCTTTGCTATTATGAACGACCTACAGAATGTAGTAAACAAGTGTTACACATTATTTTGTTATAGTGAAACAGTAAAGCTTCTAATGTAATCTGATTGCTATTACATACGGTCTGCACTTGTGAGCCATTGCTAAAGCAGCTACTCAATATGGTATCTATTCATCACAAGACAATCTTCACTAGGACGTCTTAGGGAATCACGCACTCACCGAAAACTCCAGGTTGATAACAGATGCTCTGACAGCGACTGGTAACGTGTTCATGCTCTGGGTACATCATTATGGGGCTTGCATATTCCAAACATTTCAGGTGTCGTCACAACTAAAAATCCGAGCCAATAAAATCAGGGGAACGAGCTCGCCGCCGTACTGGATTTTCCTGACCAATCCATTGCCAATTCTGGGTCTGTGTGACGTGTTCTTGGAGATTTGGGAGATAAGGGGCTGGCGTTCCATCATGCACGAACCGCATCTCCAGTCGTTGTTGGAGCGACGGAGCCTGAATCTAGTAGTCTCTAGTAGTCACTTTTCAGTATGCGGGACACGGGCTCGACGGCTTCTTCCATTTACCTGACCATACTATTATGTTGGTAAGTGCAATGATAAAATTGCAATATAAAAGCGTTTCACACACTTGTTGAACCACAAGATGGTCCGTTAGAACCATTGAATGAGCAGCAGTTAGGTTTACAGCGAAACAGGGACAGATGTTAACTGCATGCTATATCCGTGGGCAATATCAGAGGAAAGTGTCCTCATTTGCTTGCTATACCCTATAGGTCGTTCGTAACAGCAAACAGTTTACTGTAGGAAAGATGTGTTTTACGACAGCGAAGATGAACAAAAGGTCATAGCTCTTAAGCTAACTATTTTCGAGACCTTGTTTACCGGACACTTTTGTGTAGATTTTCCATACTACTATCTCTAAAAATGCCAACAGCCTTCCCGCAATGGTTCCCGTCAGATCACCGAAGTTAAGCGCTGTCGGGCTGGGCTAGCACTTGGATGGGTGACCATCCGGTGTGCCGAGAGCTGTTGGCAAGCGGGGAGGTCTCAGCCCTTGTGAGGCAAACTGAGGAGCTACTTGACTGAGAAGTAACGGCTCCGGTCTCGAAAACTGACATACGGCTGGGAGAGCGGTGTGCTGTCCAAATGCCCCTCCATATTCGTGTTCAGTGACGCCTGTGAGCTGAGGATGATGCGGCGATCGATCAGTACCGTTGGGTCTTCATGGCCTGTTCGGGAGGAGTTTTTTTTTTCTCTCTAAATATGGAATACTTTTGTTTCAGTATTCTCTGTCTCCGACATCGCGCTCAAGGAGATCATAGCTTTGTGCGCCGCTGCAGGTGTTGTCGCATTGGTGCCTTCCTCTTGGTAGCCGCGACCACAGAAGATGGGCCTCGTTCACATTGGTGTGCGGACATTTGCCACGCCGGACATTTGCCATGGTGGACAATTGCCACGATTTTACCTGCTCCGACGGGTTGGGTCCCTTGTCTCCCCCTCCTCCTCCTCAGCCGCCGCCCGATCCGCAATAAAAGTACTTACTGAGCCTTTCCGCTGGTTTACTTAACATAGGACCAGAATATCTATGGATTTTCCTCCACATTGCTGGAGAGAGTTTCGTTGTGGAAATTATTAAATGCATCTCGCATTGAAATCCGCACCAAATTTCGAGCCTCAGTAACACTTCGCCAATCTTGGATATTTTGCGCTCGTCTAAATTATACGTGCCTTTTTCGGTGCTCCTGCGGTAGCTTTCTGTCGTGTTTTGTGTACCGTGGGGAATCAGTTCCGTCTGTTATTAATTTATTTGGTATGTATCTCTCGAGTGCTGTTGATACTATTTCTTTGAACTTTTCACTTACATAGTTTGGAAGGATTGGAGACTGTCTCTTAGAAAGACGTCAATCGAATTTTTAGTTGCTTTTATAAATAGATATATTTCGCGTTTAGTTTTGGCGAATTTCTTTGTTACGGAATTGAGCCTCGCTACGACTGCGTGTTCACTAATCTCTGTATCCGTCGTGATACTCAGGATTATTTGTGGCTAAGAGGTCAAGTGTGTTTTCGTAACCATTTACAATTTGAATGGCCTCGTGAGCTAATTATTCAAAACAATTAAAAAAAAGCATTTAGAACAATTACGGAAGTTGTTTTCTATCTACAATAGGGTCTGAAAATATATTTTTGTCAACATACGGAAGGTAGATTGAAGTCACTGCCAACTACAATTGTATGAGTAGGGTGCCTATTTGTGACGAAACTCGAGTTTTCTTTGAAATGTTCAGCAACTGTTTCATCTGAGACGGGGGTCGGTAAAAAGAGCTAGTTATTAATTTATTCCGGTTGTCGAATATAACCTCTGTCCATACTAAGTCATAGGAACTACCTGCTTCAATGTCGCTTGTGAGCTGGAACACATATTACACTATTTTTCCTTAAGTTGTGCTTCTTGTTTCTGTTGTAGTGGAGATCATTACAATTACGGCTTTTCCCTCCAAAACCTGGGATGCTTACTCTGTGACCCTGTAAATACCAGAGCTAAACAATGTAGTACAACAACGTACGTTCCAAGCATAGCATCCTGTATTACTTCATTTCCTTATTTCAAGCATTTTAAAATTGTACATCGATTTTAGATGACATGTCAATCATAGATGTTCTTACCTCTGTTTATGAACGTACTTTCAGTCATGTTTTGAATATTGTCCCGCTACACTTTATTAACTAATGTTACGCCGCAAGGGATATCGGATTTCAGAGAGTAAATTAATATGGAGTATGTCGTTCTTCTTTTCAAACATTTACATACCCATTTCTTCTTTCCTTATTGTCTTTTGGGCATGGAGTTGTAGTAATTAAAGTAGGCACAAATGCAGTGATCGAAAAGAAATGATTAGCATACATTCGCATTCTCTCCTTTCTTGTTGCTCCCATGGCGATGGACTATTTCTATCGCAATCAGTAAGCGTGAAAGGAAGCTACCGTACAGCCAGAGGGATCTAATATTTGGCAGAACTAATTACATACTGTCATAATCGTCGGATTTGCTTTCGTTTCCCAAAAGTTATAAATATTTCGATTTCGGAAAAGAAGCTCTGTATTTCGCCAAGATGTCGAAGAAGAAGGTCCCTTACGTACTGGTTGTATCGAGTAAGATGTGGAGACGGCGGTTTGAAAGCGGACAGAAGTAGTACGAGGAAGGGCGTCCCTTACCTGACGAAGGGGCAAGTGTGGCAAATGTCCGGCATGGCAAATGTCCGGCATTCGTTCACATTTACACAGAGTACACATTATCGTCATCTTCCTTCCAACTATTAGGGCTCTTGACCACTTGCGGTCTCGTCTAGAAGTTCTCCTGCCATCTCTTCAGTGGTCGAGCTAGCGATCTTACACCTTTGGTATGGTATTGTAGCATGGACTTTGGGATCCTCTTTGAGCTCATTCGCTGTAGATGTTTTCTGCAGTTACATTCGTAATTATGAGTGCAATGTTGGAGGGGTTCCATTTTAAGTTCCTTCAGTATATCTTTATTTCTCTTGTGGTCTCATTTGGTGTTACAAGCTGTTCGCCTCAAGAATTGCATTTCACAGGCTTTTAGTCTTTTCGTGTTTTTGCCTTTATTGAACAGGCTTCACTGACACAGCAAAGCATGTCTTGCTGAGGTCTTGTAATGGCGTATGCTGGTGTGCCTCTGGACTAGGGAAGGTTTCATTACATCATTATTGGCTCCCATTGTTTTTAGGGTTCTGTGCATTAATCGGTAACAACGGAACGCTTATACATGTCCAGTCACATTAATGTTGACACCTGTTAAAAGCCTGAATAACCACGTTTGGCAGCGCGAACCGCTGCGAGACGTGCAGGAAGAAAGTCAAGGAGGTTCTGAAAGATACCGACAGGAATGTGGAGCCACGCCGACTCCATTCACCCAGCCAGCGTCACAAAGTTTCTCGGCCGAGGGTACATGGAGCGAACAGCCCGATAGAGTTGGTCCCACAGATACTCGACTGGGTTTAAATCCTAGGACTTGGCGGCCACGGAAATATGGTAGACTCATATTGGTGTTCTTCGAACCTTGCACGCACGCTGCCACCTGTGTGACAAAAAATGGCTCTGAGCACTATGGGACTTAACTTCTGAGGTCATCAGTCCCCTAGAACTTAGAACTACTTAAACCTAACTAACCTAAGCTCAGCCTAGCTACTCACGCCTCTAAAATAGTAACCTCAGTTATCCTGAAACGTATAGAACAAAAAGCCGAAGATACACTCTCCGAAGACCAGTTTGGATTACGGAAAGTTAGAGAAACCAGAGGAGTAATATTTGCTCTAAAACTAGTAATTGAGAAACGACTAGATAAGAACCTGACAATATACATAGCTTTCGTAGATGTAGTGAAAGCCTTTGATAATGTTAAATGGGATACGATGTTTGAGGTACTCAAAAAAGTCGGAATAGACTGGAAAGATAGAAAAATGATATGGAACCTGTACAAAAAGGAGACAGCAGTTATCCGTGGACGGACAAAACAAGAAGAGGTGCAGATACGGAAAGTTGTCCGACAAGGTTGCGCACTATCCCCTGTTATCTTTAACGTATATATTGAAGAGGCGCTGAGAATAGTAAGGGAAAATTCACAGACAGGTGTAGTAATTCATGGCCAACGAATAGATATGATATGCCGATGATATAGCTGTCCTGGCTGAAAGTGAAGAAGATCTTGTAGTCCTACTGAATAGAATGGGTAAAGTTATGGGGGAAGAATATAATATGAGAATTAATAAAGCAAAATGAAAATTAATGGCATGCGACAAAAAAGATCAAGTGAAAAGTCCAAGTTCATGTAGGCAATGAACTGCTTGAACAAGTTGATATCTGGGCAGTAATATTACCACGGATGGAAGGAGCAAGGCAGAAGTGAGAAGTAGAATTGCTTAAGCAAAGGCTGCTTTTAACAAGAAGAAAAACATCTTAACATCTAAGAGCATCAGCCTTGAAATCAGGAAAAGATTTTTGAAATCATGTGTGTAGAGTGTGGCATGCTATGGGTGTGAAACATGGACTCTCGGGACAGAGGAAGACCAGAAGCTAATTTTTTTTTGAAATGTGGTGCTATAGACGCATGCTCAAAATAAAATGTATCGACAAGGTCACAAACGAAGTGGTTCCGGAAAGAGCAGGTCAGAAGAGAAGCTTCTGGAGTTTCATTGTTAAAAGAAGAGTGCAATTTACAGGCCATCTATTAAGACATAAAGGACTCCTGAACACAATCATAGAGTGATATGTCGAAGGAAAAAGACCAAGAGGAAGACCACTGCTGAGGTACATGGATCAAATCGTAGAAGATGTGGGATGTAACACCTATAAAAAAATGAAGAGAAAAGCTGAAAGACGCACAGAATGGAGACAAGCTGCCATGGTAGCTGTTGCAAACCAATCCTTGGATTGACCACTACAGATGAAGAAGAAACCTAAGGACATCACACACATCCATGCCCGAGCCAGGATTCGAACCTGCGACCGTAGCGGTCGCGCAGTTCCAGACTGTAGCGCCTAGAACCGCTCGACCAACAACGGCCGGCCCTGTGTGACAAGTTGAGTTGTCCTGCTAGTACATTCCAACGTGCCGAGGAGAAACGAACTGCGTGTAGGGCTGGACATGGTACCCAAGGATAGGTGCGTACATGTGTTGATCCACTGTGCCATTTAGAAACACGAGATTACCCAAGGAATGCCACGAAAACGTTGTCCAGACCATAACGCACCATCTTCCTGTCTGGACTCTTCCAACGATTGTTACAGGATGTTTGCTTTCAGTCCGATCTACATCTACATCCATACTCCGCAAGCCACGTGACGGTGTGTGGTGGAGGGTACCTTGAGTACCTCTATCGGTTCTCCCTTCTATTCCAGTCTCGTATTGTTCGTGGAAAGAAGGATTGTCGGTGTGCTTCTGTGTGGGCTCTAATCTCTCTGACTTTATCCTCATGGACTCTTCGCGAGATATACGAAGGAGGGAGCAATATACTGCTTGACTCTTCGGTGAAGGTATGTTCTCGAAACTTTAACAAAAGCCCGTACCGAGCTACTGAGCGTCTCTCCTGCAGTCTTCCACTGGAGTTTATCTATCATCTCCGTAATGCTTTCGCGATTACTAAATGATCCTGTAACGAAGCGCGCAGCTCTCCGTTGGATCTTCTCTATCTCTTCTATCAACCCTAGCTGGTACGGATCCCACAGTGTTGAGCAGTATTCAAGCAGTGGGCGAAGAAGCGTACTGTAACCTACTTCCTTTGTTTCCGGATTGCATTTCCTTAGGATTCTTCCAATGAATCTCAGTCTGGCATTTGCTTTACCGACGATCAACTTTATATGATCATTCCATTTTAAATCACTCCTAATGCGTACTCCCAGATAATTTATAGAATTAACTGCTTCCAGTTGCTGACCTGCTATTTTTTAGCTAAATGGTAAGGGAACTATCTTTCTATGTATTCGCAGCACATTACACTTGTCTACATTGAGATTCAATTGCCATTCCATGCACCACGCGTCAATTCGCTGCAGATCCTCCTGCATTTCAGTACAATTTTCCATTGTTACAACCTCTCCATACACCACAGCATCATCTGCAAAAAGCCTCAGTGAACTTCCGATGTCATCCACAAGGTCATTTATGTATATTGTGAATAGCAACGGTCCTATGACACTTCCCTGCGGCACACCTGAAATCACTCTTACTTCGGAAGACTTCTCTCCATTGAGAATAACATGCTGCGTTCTGTTATCTAGGAACTCTTCAATCCAATCACACAATTGGTCTGATAGTCCATATGCTCTTACTTTGTTCATTAAACGACTGTGGGGAACTGTATCGAATGCTTGCGGAAGTCAAGAAACACGGCATCTACCTGAGAACCCGTGTCTATGGCTCTCTGAGTCTCGTGGACGAATAGCGCGAGCTGGGTTTCACACGACCGTCTTTTTCGAAACCCATGCTGATTCCTACAGAGTAGATTTCTAGTCTCCAGAACAGTCGTTATACTCGAACATAATACGTGTTCCTAAATTCTACAACTGATCGACGTTAGAGATATAGGTCTATAGTTCATCACATCTATTCGACGTCCCTTCTTGAAAACGGGGATGAGCTGTGCCCTTTTCCAATCCTTTGGAACGCTACGCTCTTCTAGAGACCTACGGTACACCGCTGCAAGAAGGGGGGCAAGTTCCTTCGCGTACTCTGTGTAAAATAGAACTGGTATCCCATCGGGTCCCGCGGCCTTTCCTCTTTTGAGCGATTTTAATTGATTCTCTATCCCTCTGTCGTCTGTTTCGATATGTACCATTTTGTCATCTGTTCGACAATCTAGAGAAGGAACTACAGTGCAGTCTTCCTCTGTGAAACAGCTTTGGAAAAAGGTATTTAGTATTTCGGTCTTTAGTCTATCATCCCCTGTTTCAGTACCATTTTGGTCACAAAGTGTCTGGACGTTTTGTTTTCATCCACCTACCGCTTTGACATAAGACCAAAATTTCTTAGGTTTTTCTGCTAAGTCAGTACACAGAACTTTACTTTCGAATTCATTGAACGCCTCTCGCATAGCCATCCTCACACTACATTTCGTTTCACGTAATTTTTTTTTGTCTGCAAGGCTTTGGCTATGTTTATGTTTACTGTGAAGTTCCCTTTGCTTACGCAGCAGTTTCCTATCTCGGTTGTTGTACCACGGTGGCTGTTTTCCATCTCTTACGATCTTGCTTGGCACATACTCATCTAACGCATATTGTACGATGGTTTTGAACGTTGTCCACTGATCCTCAACACTATCTGTACTTGAGGCAAAACTTTTGTGTTGAGCCGTCAAGTACTCTGAAATCTGCTTTTTGTCACTTTTGCTAAACAGGAAAATCTTCCTACCTTTTTTAATATTTCAATTTAGGGCTGAAATCATCGATGCAGTAACCGCTTTATGATCGCTGATTCCATGTTCTGTGTTAACGGTTTCAAATAGTTCGGGTCTGGATAGAGCACAAAACGTGATTGTTCTGAAAAGGCTACCTGTAGCCATTCAGTGGACGTCCTGTTGCGCTACTGGTGCACAACTTCCAGTCTTCGTCGATGATGGACAGCAGTCAGTATAGGTGCACGAATCAGGAGCCTGCTGCAGAGGTTCACACACAGCGACTTCCGCTGACCAGTCCTTGAGGAGACACTGTTGGTAGCCCCACATGGTTCATCCGAGCTGTCAGTTGCTCAACAGTTGCACGTCTATTCACCCGTAGACATCTATGCAGCCGTTGTTCACCCCTGTCATCTACTGGCCCGTGGTTCACCACAAGTTTCCCCGGCCCCAGTTTAGGATAACGCCATTTTGACATGCACGGTATATTTTAAGCGCGGCGGCATGCAAACAATCTACAAATTTAGCCGTTTCGGAAATGCTTCCATCTTTGTTCCGAAAGCCAATCATCACACCCTTGGACGTCAGACAAATAGCTTCGTTTCCGTGTTCCGTGTTACAACGACTGCACTGTTGCCCGGTCCCCGTCAAACGTAAGCGATGGTCGCGTTAATATCACTGTACCGTGTAGGATCTCTTTGTTGTCCGTTCGTCTGTCCATCTTCCTGTCCCTAGGCGCATCAGTCTGGAACCGCGAGACCGCTAAGGTCGCAGGTTCGAATCCTGCCTCGGGCATGGATGTGTGTGATGTCCTTAGGTTACTTAGGTTTAAGTAGTTCTAAGTTCTAGGGGACTGATGACCACAGATGTTAAGTCCCATAGTGCTCAGAGCCAACCATCTGTCTGTCCGACTGTTAAGATCCTTTTTTCTCAAAGGAGAGTGGTGAACGTATCAGGTTGAAACTTATGTCACACACTAAAGTCTACGGTCGATTGACGGTGTAAAATATTTAAGCTTCTAACTCGATGCAATCAAAAGATACCGATATTTATGTCAGGAATTTTGATAACTGTAAACTCACTCATCGAAACCTATAGAATACTTGTCGTTGACCTAGAATCATGAAAATTGGCAAAAAGCAAGGTTTCGCAGAACAACTAAAGGAAAAAATCGGAGATTGTTGAAGTGTAATTCTGTCACATAAAAAAATATGCTTTTCCCATTCGAACTTACATTCCATTCAACATCCGTCAAAAGCATAATTGAAAAGTATTACTGCAGGCAAACATTAAGGGTAAGCTGTAGCCATGTTTTAATAAGTAAATAAAAATATTTTATCAAATCTTCTTTCTTTACCGAAGCCCCGTAATCGCTTCTGTCTGTATGTCTGTGCTAGTGTCGGGAATTACTATAGAGATTTTGATACGGTCTTGGAATTTCCGGGACCGGTATCTTGCCGCTATCGGTATCGATAATAGGCAAAAATCGTCGAGATTTTCGATTCCCTGGGTAGATGAGCTACCTGTATACATAATTAAGTTTGTATGGAAGTCTGAGTGAGTTCTTCTCTTACTTGGCCAATTTTGTATACCTGGTGGCTGTCTCAGCTAGGTCCGTTTCTTCCGCATAGGGTAGTTTATGGTATAAATATGGGAATGTGTTTTTACTCTTTCTCGAATTTATGTTTCCCCTAGCAGTTCTTGCTCTGAACTGCTCGTATTTAATAGAAGGTCACAGCTTTTGCTTCTTCGGTTTCTTGGATATAATCTGTAAATTGTGTGTAGAACGCTGCAGGCCCACTTGTAAAGATGCTACAAGATCTAAATCATCCACAAAAATTGAGTCTAGCTTCCTGTTTCTTTTGATTTGAATGTAGCCATGTCGCATTTGTCTCCAATCGTGAATGATTTTATTAGTACAAATAGGGTGTTCGAACATTACGAATTACCTCGAAGAAAACGGTCTATTGACACACAGTCAACATCGGTTTAGAAGACATCGTTCTTGTGAAACACAACTAGCCCTTTATACTCATGAAGTGTTGAGTGCTATTGACAAGGGATTTCAGATCGATTCCGTATTTCTGGATTTCCAGAAGGATTTTGACACTGTACCACACAGGCAGCTTATAGTGAAATTGCGTGCTTATGGAATATCGTCTTAGTTATGTGACTGGATCTGTGACTTCCTGTGAGAGAGGCCACAGTTCGTAGTAATGGGCGGAAAGTCATCGAGTAAAACAGAAGTGATTTCTGGCGTTCCCCAAGGTAGTTTTATAGACCCTTTGATGTTCCTTATCTATATAAACGATTTGGGAGACAATCAGAGCAACCGTCTTCAGTTATTTGCAGATGACGCTGTCGTTTATCGACTAACAAAGTCGTCAGAAGATCAAAGAAAATCGCAAAACGATTTACAAAAGATATCTAAGTGGTGCGAAAAGTGGCAGTTCACCCGAAATAACGAAAAGTGTGAGGTCATTCACATGAGTGCTAAAAGGAATCCGTTAAACTTCGGTTACACGATAAATTAGTCAAATATAAAGACCGTAAATTCAACTAAATACCTAGCAATTACAGTTACGAACGACTTAAATTGGAAGAAACACGCAGAAAATGTTGTGGGGAAGGCTAACCAAAGACTGCGTTTTATTGGCAGGACACTTAGGAAATGTGACAGATCTGCTAAGCTGACGGCCTACACTACGCTTGTCCGTCCTCTTTTAGAATACTGCCGCGTTGTGTGGAATTCTTACGAGACGGGACTGACGGAATACATCGAAAAAGTCCAAAGAAAGGCAGCACGTACTGTATTATCGCGAAATATGGGTGAGAGTGTCACTGAAATGATACAGGACTTGGGCTCGACATCATTAAAAGAAAGGCGTTTTTCGTTGCGACGGAATCTTCACATGAAATTCCAATCACCAACTTTCTCCTCAGAATGCGAAAATATTTTTTTTGCGCCGACCTACATAGGGAGAAACGATCACCACGATAAAATAAGGGAAAGGTGTTCGTTCTCTGCGTGCGCTATACGAGGTAGGAATAATAGAGAATTGTGAAGGTGGTTCGATGAACCCTCTGCAAGACACTTAAATGTGATTTGCAGAGTATCCATGTAGATGTAGATGTAGATGTAGATGTAGATGCAAACAACAGGATGAAAGGCCTCATACCTGTCGTAATCCTTCATGTAATCTGCTGCACTCTGATAATTTTTCCTCCTTCTTGACAGAGATTAATTTTTTCTTAAATTTTATGTACAGGGTGTTACAAAAAGGTACGGCCAAACTTTCAGGAAACATTCCTCACACACAAAGAAAGAAAATATGTTATGTGGACATGTGTCCGGAAACGCTTACTTTCCATGTTAGAGCTCATTTTATTACTTCTCTTCAAATCACATTAATCATGGAATGGAAACACACAGCAACAGAACGTACCAGCGTGACTTCAAACACTTTGTTACAGGAAATGTTCAAAATGTCCTCCGTTACCGAGGATACATGCATCAACCCTCCGTCGCATGGAATCCCTGATGCTCTGATGCAGCCCTGGAGAATAGCATATTGTATCAGAGCCGTCCACAATACGAGCACGAAGAGTCTCTACATTTGGTACCGGGGTTGCGTAGACAAGAGCCTTCAAATGCCCCCACAAATGAAAGTCAACAGGGTTGAGGTCAGGAGAGCGTGGAGGCCATGGAATTGGTCCGCCTCTACCAATCCATCGGTCACCTAATCTGTTGTTGAGAAGCGAACGAACACTTCGACTGAAATGTGCAGGAGCTCCATCGTGCATGAACCACATGTTGTGTCGTACTTGTAAAGAAAGGCACATGTTCTAGCAGCACAGGTAGAGTATCCCGTATGAAATCATGATAACGTGCTCCATTGAACGTAGGTGGAAGAACATGGGACCCAATCAAGACATCACCAACAATGCCTGCCCAAACGTTCACAGAAAATCTGTGTAGATGACGTGATTGCACAATTGCGTGCGGATTCTCGTCAGCCCACACATGTTGATTGTGAAAATTTACAGTTTGATCACGTTGGAATGAAGCCTCATCCGTAAAGAGAACATTTGCACTGAAATGAGGATTGACACATTGTTGGATGAACCATTCGCAGAAGTGTACCCGTGGAGGCCAATCAGCTGCTGATAGTGCCTGCACACATTGTACGTGGTACGGAAACATCTGGTTCTCCCGTAGCACTCTCCATACAGTGACGTGGTCAACGTTACCTTGTACAGCAGCAACTTCTCTGACGCTGACATTAGGGTTATCGTCAACTGCATGAAGAATTGCCTCGTCCATTGCAGGTGTCCTCGTCGTTCTAGGTCTTCCCCAGTCATAGGCTGGAATGTTCCGTGCTCCCTAAGACGCTGATCAATTGCTTCGAACGTCTTCCTGTCGGGACACCTTCGTTCTGGAAATCTGTCTCGATACAAAAGTACCGCGCCACGGCTATTGCCCCGTGCTAATCCATACATCAAATGGGCATCTGCCAACTCCGCATATGTAACCATTGCACTGACTGCAAAACCACGTTCGTGATGAACACTAACCTGTTGATGCTACGTACTGATGTGCTTGATGCTAGTACTGTAGAGCAATGAGTCGCATGTCAACACAAGCACCAAAGTCAACATTACCTTCCTTCAATTGGGCCAACTGGCGGTGAATCGAGGAAGTACAGTACATACTGACGAAACTAAAATGAGCTCTAACATGGAAATTAAGCGTTTCCGGACACATGTCCACATAACATCTTTTCTTTATTTGTGTGTGAGGAATGTTTCCTGAAAGTTTGGCCGTACCTTTTTGTAACACCCTGTATTTTATTGATAAGCTGCTGTGGAACATGACCATCTGGCATAATCCGCAAAAATTTGTGTTTGTTTACGTTGTGAAAAGCTTTTTTTTTAAGTCGACGACGGCAGTATGGGGTTCTAGATTGGATTCCCTGTTTTCCTATTAGCAGTTTCAACGAAAAATAGCCAGCATAGCATGAAATATAAACAGTACATTCTCGACCTAACATTGTTTTGACCTACCAACATCTACCACCATATCTTTCCGTATAGAGTATCGTTTGTCTGATAGAGAAAACGCAAGACTTTCGCCTCGCCCGCACCGGAGAGGCGCAGAACACTGTGGTGTTGGTGAGGAGCACAGACGATTTTCGACAGCAGCAGGCCTGGTAAAAAACAAGCTGGGTTTCGTTTTTCTATCGTGAATAGGTATGTCCAAGTGAAATGCAGACCTTCGCTGTAGCAGCGTTGTATGTAATTCCATTGGCTGGATTTTTTTCGAGAGATGGTCTGACGGCATTGTTGCACAAGCCAAGTTAACGGCTTCGCAGCAATTTCCTCTTTTCTGGAGACGTGCTTGCGCAGTTAGTTGCGTAATGGATCCGTTCCGATCAGCACCAAGGACGGCTGGATGTGTGGCCAAGAAGACCATCGAGCTCTTTCAAAAATTTCGATAGGAAGTCCTGGAACATCTTCCTTACAGCCCCATCATATCTCGCTATCTGACCTGTATTGTTCGGCCCCTTAAAATAATCACTGAAAGTCAGAGGTTGACCTGTAACAAGGAAGTGCGTGATACAATGGAAATATAAGAGCCATCAGTAGCCTAGGAGTTTCTACACTGAAGGCATGCAATTTCTTCCTACGCAATTGGATCGGTGTATCCATATCAGTGGCAGTTATGTATAGTTGTACTGTTCCCCATGAACTTTTCTTTTGGACTCACCTTACAGAACCAGCTATATCTGTATTGGCAACTATTTGGTTCAACTTTCCGTCAGAAGAGGAAACGTGACTTGCTTTTCACTTCTTCTATTTCTGTGAAAAGGTATCTACATACATAAATCACAAACTACCGTTCGGCGCCTGGCGGAGGGTACGCTGTATCACTACTAATCATTTACTTTCCTGTTGCTGTTCAAGGGGAAAACGACTATCTATATGCCTCCGTATGAGCCCTAGTTTCTCGTATCGCAACTTCGTGGTTCTTAGGCGCAATGTATGTTGGTGGCAGTAGGATCGTTCCGCAGTCAGCTTCAAATGTGGGTTCTCTCAAGTTTCTCAATAGTGTTTCTCGAAAAGAATGTAGCGTTCCCTTCAGCGATTAGCATTTGAATTTATGAACCATCTCTCTAACACTTACGTGTTGTTTGAACCTACGGGTAACAAACCTAGCAGCCCGCCTCTGAATTGCTAGTGGATTTGGTTTCCGGTTTGTTCTTCGTGGACCTTCCTGACGTGACACTGTTCGTACGAATATTTGTGTTAAAACTTGTGTACGCACTTAAAAATTCCAGAGTAAAAGCAACTGAAGGAAAACTTCTTAAAACAAATTTACAGTGGATGCTAGGCTTTATTGTATTGCTTTCTTTGTTGTCGTGTCATACTGCACAATTTGAGTAACGAGATGTGCTTTTTTCACGTGTTTTCTCACACAAGAGACCTAAAACCTGAAAGCGAAAAAGTTTTCATGTTTTACAATACCCAGAGAAAGAGAAAGTCTGCGCGGTTCGTAACTGCCTAAAATAGTTTTTAACGGCAAATTGCTTAAATAGTGGAACAGTCACTTCTGCTGAGGAACAGAAGTACGTCCTCTTCGATTCTTTGGCAATTAGAAAGAAAACAGTTCGCTAAGGCTAATGAAAAAATAATGATACGTACGCCCTTCTAAATACCTTTTATTTTCTTTGTATGTATATGATTTCTCGAGCAAATGTTGATGTTTTGCTATATTGTCCCCATTCTTTCAGATCCCAGCAATGTCTAGATTTTATCATACACTTTCGTTAAAAACAACGCTCAAGGATTTTGTCCTCGCCGTTAATGAACTCTACTTCTGTTGCTTGTTCCTTAAACATAACAGATGGGTCAAACGTGGAAATTAAACGCTTGTGTAAAACTCCTGCTCCAGTTGCTGTTGTGACAGAGCGCTTCGAGAAACTTGCAGAATATCGTGAATAAGTCTCCTGATAACGCTATTGCGTTAGAGGAAGACTTCAGTTTGCCAGCTACAGTATGACATTCATGCAATCAAAACTAATGACACAGACGGGAGGGATTCGTCTGACATTTTTGTGAATGTTTTCTCTGAAAATTATTTACACTAGGTAATTTGAGAATGAAAACGCGAAGATAACGTCTTAGACCTTCTAGCAATATCTGCACTTGAAATTTTCGAATCAGTTTGAGTCATTTACGTTTATGCTTCTAAATTGTAACATTTTTAACACCCCACCAGTCATTTATCTGGTTTTGGCGTCTGTTCACCCCAGCTAATTGACTAACAGATCAACAGAGAGTGCAAAACTGCCACAATATCGGATAACACAGAGAAAGTAATAACGCCCTGTGACTCCTAATTGATCTGCGGTGGCAGTTTTCACATTAATTGATTCAGAATTGATCACTTTTAATTAAAAAGGGGTGCAGATTGATGTTATATGCAGCTATTGAACACCAGATGCAAATGTTGAACATAAAATTAATCAAGAAAATGACTTGGGATTTTAGCCGGCCGCAGTCGCCGAGCAGTTAAAGGCGCTACAGTCTGGAACCTCACGACCGCTACGGTCGCAGGTTCGAATCCTGCCTCGGGCATGGATGTGTGTGATGTCCTTAGGTTAGTTAGGTTTAAGTAGTTCTAAGTTCTAGGGGACTTATGACCACAGCAGTTGATTCCCATAGTGCTCAGAGCCATTTGAACCATTTTGAACTTGGGATTTCAATTACTTGATTGAAAACAGATGCAGTCGATTAGCTCAAATTTATTTTAACTCACGTCCTTCAATCATCACATTACATGACTCTCCTACCAGGCAGTGGTAATAAATTGCGTTTTCTTGGAGTAAAGCACGATAACTCAAAAGTAATTCCTGTCGACTGACCCAGGCGTAATGCGAAGTGCGAGAAGAATTCTACAATACACGGCCCATGAAATCCTCGTGAAAACTTTGTCGACATGATCCAACAAACTAATCAGTAGCCGGCGCGGGCGCAAATCACCGAATACAGCGTGGCGGAGTGGCATTGTTGTGTGGACGTTGGCTGACCTCGTGGTGCTGCAGGGCTGCGCTCGTCTATTCACTCCTAGCTATCTTGCTCAGTACATAGCTTAACCAAAACTTCCTGTCTCCAAGCTCAATCGTTCCATTTGCTAAGCCCTAAACTGCAGAGATGCTCACTCTCTCTCAGGCAAGCTGAGTAAAGAACGCCACGTCCGCACTCTGGGCAAGCTGGGAACGGAAGACTCCTACAGAGACTTCTCCCAGTCTGCTCTTCGCCTCAGTTTCCCCTCCAGCAAAACCACTTACGCCAATTGCAGTGCAAGTCGCGTTAATTATGCGTCACTTCCCAGTGCCGACCATTGACTGCTCTGGGAAGTGAACAAATTCCCACAAAATTTCCCTTCCTCTCAACTTCTGCTATTTAGCTCCTCTCAGGCCACCTATCAAGGTTAGTGTCTGCACAAACACCAATTTTTCTGGCATTCTGACTCCCAGGAGAGTACTTCAAATTCCTTGGTCCTACATTCCGATTGGAGGCTGGCGTATTTCATTCTGTCGCTCTTCACCTGATTTACTTCAGACTCTGCGGACTGTGAATTCAGTGTGAAGTTGCTATAGTCACGAACATGCATATTTTGACCTCTGTTGATCACTCCACCGTAGCTTTGCGTGGCTTTCTCGCATGTTTAACTGAAAATGGGACGACGGACATTTATCAACAGGCATACAAGTTCTCCGTCTGCTTCCCTGTATACCAGCATGGGGTCAACCACCCACTCACTGTCACTAAACTTAAGGCAGCTGGAGGCCACGCCCCGTTACTGCTTTCTCAGAGCTTGAGCCGCCCTAAGCTGCCTATTGTCGCTTCCCTTCACCGCTCCCTGCTGGCCACGGTGGTCAACTCGAATACTTCCCTGGGATAAACTAGCCTCCAATAAATCGACGCATTTCCACAAAGTTCTCATGTCGTGTGAATTACTTTAAAACCATCACCCGACATTAATTATTCCAATACGTCCATCCTATACCCTCTACAAGATGCATTGTGCCTTGTCAGTCATTTTTGTTCAGCCCTACTCTTCGCTCAGCGTGAGTTAGGTGATCTTTAATGACTTCATGTAAGGGACATAGTTCTTGCCATGTTACACATTTGTGTGTAATATTCTAATTATAACATCTTTAATTTTAGCAATTTCTTTGAAATGTTCTATGCTGCAATGTTCTAAAATGCAATGTGACAATGCAACACTCTTAACGAAACGAATAACCTCTGAATGCAACATCGAATATGGCACAACATCTGAGAGTGATAACTTGGTAGGCATTATTGCTATTGCTCTGCTGTAATACATGAAATTCGTATAGTGAATCTTAGTACCTGTGTGCTTGTTCTGTAAAAATTTATTATGTAAGACTGGAAACGATAATTTGCAATCTGTTTCTTGACTTCCATCATCAGAAGGAACGATTTGTGACATACGTTACTTAACTTGACCTTCAACAATCAGAAATTTGTAATATTACTTGTCGAATAGGAAATCCACGTATGTGACGTACAGTTACTGATATAACTTCAGAATGATATAGAAAATGATAAATTATTACTGCTCCCTGAGTTCACTTAAATGTAATAATTGTCATGACCTTGAAATTGTGACATTACCTGTGCAAAGAAAGATCTGCTTTGTTCTGCCATAATACTGAATGAAGGGTCCTGGAACAGCTAGAGCAAGTCCATTTTTCCAGTTTTTGACTTTTATCCGAATATACAAGTATGGAACAGATCCAGTATTTCCTACTGTAGTAGTCCATTAAGTGCTGGTCTTTAAAGTAAATAATGATATAAGTTGCAGCCTAGAGAAACAGTTGTTGTCAAGCTTTCTTGTAATTCTGTGCATTATTGGCTCATTAAGTTCTTCTGTGTAGGTCCTCATACAGCGCTTTAAAGTTTCTGCAGTTTTGTGAAAATATTGATATGGGAGGTGAGCCAGTGAGTGAGCCTTATGTCTGGGTTTTCCAGCCTGTCGAGGTTCTGCAGCCGAGGCCTCTTCCAAGGAGGGTGAGTTGACTTAACCGTGTGGCACATTGTCTCATAGAGAGAGGGGAGCTGTTAGTTTTTGGCCTCGTGTTTCATCTTATAGAGATTGTTTTGCTAGATCGCAGCAAGGAATGCAAGGCTTTTGCAGACTTTCAGATTGATTCCTAATGCAGACTTGAATTTGATCCGTAAGAAGAACGTAGCACAAAGGTGTTGCATATGTTGAAGCGCCCTCGGTTCAGTGTGCATGTTTGTGTGCCCGCAACTGCGTCTGTATACATTCTGATCATTTCCTAACCTTGATAATTTTTGCCTCTTTGTGGATTTTCTTGTCGCATTACTTTATGTCCATTGGAAACCATCCACGTTGGTTAATATTAGAGCATTATCCTTTGTCTATTCAAATGTGTCATATGTAAAATTGTTAATTGTTCGCGACTGCGTGGTTTGATATTACTAAAATTTGGCCATGGTACGTAGAAATTGTGTCTACGCGAACCACGTGGGCACACGAGTCTGTTGTGAAACGCATAGCGCTTCACAAGCAGTTGAACTTACTGGGCAACAGCAGTTCTATAAATGCATTACATCAATGTTTTAAGGAATAAATAATTTTGCCTCCAGTCTTATACAGTGTACCGATGTTACGTCTCCGTTACCTACGCCATTTACCTTGTAGTTTTCCTTATTAGCCCATACATAGCGTTTCCATGCGCACAGGTCCAATAATTAGTGTTCCGTTTTTATTTTAAACAAATGCTTTAGAATAGATCTTGTTTTCAGGATTGTTGCTGCAAGCCGCTCTAATGCAAAGTGTCCACGCAGTCTTTGCTTTATTTTAATATTTGATTCACGTGAACTATGCCTGGATCATATTAATAATTACACCCCATTCTTTATGAATGACTTTATAATGAATGTTCTTTTATGAGTTTCTCTTATGAATAAATTAAGTAATTTTCCGACTCAGGCCAACCTCTTATTTGTCGTGTGGCTAGAGTTGGTGGCGACCCAATCATTTACGTTGACTTCAATGTCAGACAGCATTTTCTTATTCAAAGTGCGCTTCACGCATCTTACACATAGCGATCCTTTACTCACGCTACTTACAACACAACTCACCCAAGGCTTATCAAATTCAGGATGAGTCATAATGGAGCATGGGAGACTGTCACTTTGAAACTGGAAAATATGGAAATCCTGGACAAAGGGTATTAAACATTTATTTCAATTTTGATCCCATAATTTAACCATGAAAACATGGATGGTTAAAGAGTTAATATTTGACTGTAAGTACATGCCTCTCTTGAACAATATCAGGCTTACAATTATGGAACTATTTGAAATTAAAAAAAAAAAACGTAAATCAGTTACAAACTACGCCGTGCACATACTTTATTCAATGTGTAAACGTCACTACAGATGTTCAGATTTAGGTTATGACGTTCGATATGCCTCCCATCATTGGCGCTGATGAGGCGCAGACGCAAAGCGAAATTCTGCATGACCCGCTGAAGTGTCGGAACATCGATAGTGTCACTGACCTCCTGAATGGCTGTTTTCAGTTCGGCAATGGTTTTGGGGTTGTTGCTGTACAGCTTGTCTTTAATATAGTCCCACAAAAAGGAGTCGCATGTGTTCAGATCTGGAGAATATGGCGGCCAATTGAGTCCCCTGCCAGTGGCCTTTGCGTACCGCAGAGCCAGAATGCGGTTCCCAGAGTGCTCCTCCAGGACATCAGACACTCTCCTGCTTCGATGGGATCGAGCTCCGTCTTGTGTGAACCACATTTTGTCGAAGTCGACGTCACTCTGGATAATGGGGCTGAAATCATCTTCCAAAACCTTCACGTACCGTTCGGTAGTCACCGTGCCATCAAGCAATATCGCACCGAGTATTCCGTGACTGGGCATTGCACACTACGCAATCACCCATTGAGGGTGAAGAGACTTCCAGATCGCGAAATGCGGATTCTCAGTCTCAAATACGCCAATTTTGCTTATTGACGAACCCATCCAAATGAAAGTGGGCTTTGTCACTAAACCAAACTATATTCACATCAAAGTTCTGTTCGACAATTCTGTACACAATAGTGTTGGCGAAACACAACCGCTGTTCCATGGCGCTGGGGCTTAATGGCTGATAGGTTTGAATTTTGTATGGGAAGAGATGCAGGTCTTCAACAACAACTTGTTACAGTTTCTCCCGGTTGATTCCCACCTGTTGTGCAGCTCGTCTGATCGATTTCGTGGGGCTGGTTCGAAACACATCGCGTGTCTTCCCAATGTTTTTAGGCGTTTTCATCCTTTTTGGATAACCGACATTGCCAACACTGTGATCACGGACACTACATTTTCTCTCAAACTCGGAAACAAATTATTGATTGTTAGCACAATTGAACTGGCTGTCTTCAGCTTGAACTCAGTCGCAAACTTCCACTGAGCCGCAGCTGGGCTGTTACAGCTCGCATAGCAAGCCTTCACAAGCGCTACACGCTCATGCACGCTGTACCGTGACATTTTCACGTGCAAATGGCCGACAACAACAAGCCGCTTGCGCATGTGCATACTAATTCCCATCATGCCCCGCGGCCAACTGTGCAGTTTGAACGTTCTAACGCAAACCGTTCAGAAGTTATGACGATTTTATTTCATATAGTTCAATAATTGTCATCCTGTTGGTGCTAACAATCAGCTGGACATATCCGGCGTCCGTTTCAACCAAACTGCCTTGTAACTTGTGTAAAACCCGTAAGTGACACTCAAATTAAAATGGAATAGGTTAATCCCCACCGGATAATGAAATACGAATTAGTATTGGTAATTGCCAACAAGCTACTTAACTACACTACTGGCCATTAAAATTGCTACACCAAGAAGAATTGCAGATGATAAACGGGTATTCATTGGACAAATATATTATACTAGAACTGACATGTGATTACATTTTCATGCAATTTGGGTGCACAGATCCTGAGAAATCAGTACCCGGAACTACCTCTGGCCGTAATAACGGCCTTGATGTGCCTGGGCATTGAGTCAAACAGAGCTTGGATAACGTGTACAGGTACAGCTGCCCTTGCAGCTTCAACACGATACCACAGTTCATCAAGAGTAGTGACTGGCATATTGTGAAGAGCCAGTTGCTCAGCCACCATTGACCAGACGTTTTCAGTTGGTGAGGGATCTGGACAATGTGCTGGCCAGGGCAGCAGTCGAACATTTTCTTTATCCAGAAAGGCCCGTACAGGACCTGCAACATGCGGTCGTGCATTATCCTGCTGAAACGTAGGGTTTCGCAGGGATCGAATGAAGGGTAGAGCCACGGGTCGTAACACATCTGAACTGTAACGTCCACTGTTGAAAGCGCCGTCAATGGGAACAAGAGGTGACCGAGACGTGTAACCAAAAGCACCCCATACCACTACGCCGAGTGATACCCCATTATGGCGATGACGAATACACGCTTCCAATGTGCGTTAACCGCGATGTCGCCAAACACGGATGCGACCATCATGATGCTGTAAACAGAACCTGGATTCATCCGAAAAAATGACGTTTTGCGATTCGTGCACCCAGGTTTGTCGTTGAGTACACCATCGCAGGCGCTCCTGCCTGTGATGCAGCGACAAGGGTAACTGCAGCCGTGGTCTCCGAGCTGATAGTCCATGCTGCTGCAAACGTCATCGAACTGTTCCTGCAGTTGGTTGTCGTCTTGCAAACGTCCCCATCTGTTGACTGAGGGATCGAGACGTGGCTGCACGATCCGCTACAGCCATGCGGGTAAGATGCCTGTCATCTCGACTGCTAGTGATACGAGGCCGTTGGGATCCAGCACGGCGTTCCGTATTACCGTCCTGAGCCCACCAATTCAATATTCTGCTAACAGTCATTGGATCTCGACCAACGAGACCAGCAATGTCGCGATACGATAAACCGCAATCGCGATAGGCTACAATCCGACCTTTATCAAAGACGGAAACCTAATGGTACGCAGTTCTCCTCCTTACACGAGGCATCACAACAACGTTTCACCAGGCAACGCCGGTCAACTGCTGTTTGTGTATGAGAAATCAGTTGGAAACTTTCCTCATGTCAGCACGATGTAGGTGTCGCCACCTAAAATTTCGCATCTGTAGCACGTCATCTTCGTGGTGTAGCAATTTTAATGGCCAGTTGTGTACTTAGATTTACTTTCTCTGTGTTAGAGTGCATGGTCAGCTTAATGAGAGGTCGCAGTGAGAGCAAGTTGCAGACCGATGAGGACGAGGGACGTGGTGTAGGCCGTAAAACCCGAGGAAGGCTGCACCTCGCCCCCCCCCCACTCCCCCCTCTCGGTGCTATTCGCAGTATCGTCGCCCGCGTCCCTGCATGAAGAGAAATGCGAAGAAGTGTTCTGTTGAGTGGAAAAAGAAGGAGCTGCACCAAAACAGTTCGCGCAGTGTGCCCGCGATAACACTATGCAGAGTACGTTTGAGGAATGTTCAGGACAACACGGTTTGTTTTTAACCAAGTGTGTCGCTGGGATGCGGCTAGTGGCCAGAGTCCCGGAAGAACTAGAGGAAAGTCCACTGGACCTGACGGGATACCAATTCGATTCTAGACAGAGTACGCGAAAGAACTTGCCCCCCTTCTAACAGCCGTGTACCGCAAGTCTCTAGAGGAACGGAGGGTTCCAAATGATTGGAAAAGAGCACAGATAGTCCCAGTCTTCAAGAAGGGTCGTCGAGCAGATGCGCAAAACTATAGACCTATATCTCTGACGTCGATCTCTTGTAGAATTTTAGAACATGTTTTTTGCTCGAGTATCATGTCATTTCTGGAAACCCAGAATCTACTATGTAGGAATCAACATGGATTCCGGAAACAGCGATCGTGTGAGACCCAACTCGCTTTATTTGTTCATGAGACCCAGAAAATATTAGATACAGGCTCCCAGGTAGATGCTATTTTTCTTGACTTCCGGAAGGCGTTCGATACAGTTCCGCACTGTCGCCTGATAAACAAAGTAAGAGCCTACGGAATATCAGACCAGCTGTGTGGCTGGATTGAAGAGTGTTTAGCAAACAGAACACAACATGTTGTTATCAATGGAGAGACGTCTACAGACGTTAAAGTAACCTCTGGCGTGCCACAGGGGAGTGTTATGGGACCATTGCTTTTCACAATATATATAAATGACCTAGTAGATAGTGTCGGAAGTTCCATGCGGCTTTTCGCGGATGATGCTGTAGTATACAGAGAAGTTGCAGCATTAGAAAATTGTAGCGAAATGCAGGAAGATCTGCAGCGGATAGGCACTTGGTGCAGAGAGTGGCAACTGACCCTTAACATAGACAAATGTAATGTATTGCGAATACATAGAAAGAAGGATCCTTTATTGTATGATTATATGATAGCGGAACAAACACTGGTAGCAGTTACTTCTGTAAAATATCTGGGAGTATGCGTGCGGAACGATTTGAAGTGGAATGATCATATAAAATTAATTGTTGGTAAGGCGGGTACCAGGTGGAGATTCATTGGGAGAGTGCTTAGAAAATGTAGTCCATCAACAAAGGAGGTGGCTTACAAAACACTCGTTCGACCTATACTTGAGTATTGCTCATCAGTGTGGGATCCGTACCAGATCGGTCTTACGGAGGAGATAGAGAAGATCCAAAGAAGAGCGGCGCGTTTCGTCACAGGGTTATTTGGTAACCGTGATAGCGTTACGGAGATGTTTAATAAACTCAAGTGGCAGACTCTGCAAGAGAGGCGCTCTGCATCGCGGTGTAGCTTGCTCGCCAGGTTTCGAGAGGGTGCGTTTTTGGATGAGGTATCGAATATATTGCTTCCCCCTACTTATACCTCCCGAGGAAATCACGAATGTAAAATTAGAGACATTAGAGCGCGCACGGAGGCTTTCAGACAGTCGTTCTTTCCGCGAACCATACGCGACTGGAACAGGAAAGGGAGGTAATGACAGTGGCACGTAAAGTGCCCTCCGCCACACACCGTTGGGTGGCTTGCGGAGTATCAATGTAGATGTAGATGTAGAACTGCTTTTGCGGGAGGAAACAGTCGGAAGTCTAACGTCACTGAAAAACACGGACTGTTAAGCTAACGTCCTAGAGATTGGAACGGGACTTCTTTGTAGTGCGTGACAACACCCAACTGGGCGATGCCAAACTCAATTAGTATTGAAACAAATGTGAAGACAGCTCCTATTGGTTTACATAAATAATTTAGTAGTGGGAGAAGAGCGTCCGATTGTGCCCACAGAAGTCTAACAGTATTGGTCGGCCCACGAAGGAAGGCGCAGAAAGAGAGAGTAACTCATACACATTTTGGAGCCCCAACACTAGTAAGTTTTCTAACGTTAACCACCTCAAATCCAAGTGAGAAAGGGAGGCTAGCGTCTTGTAAGACATCTTGGTGGTCGACACTCACAAGAATCGGTGTTCTACCATTAAACATTCGACTACGCTGGAAGAAATACTCGCAAGAATCGGTATTCCACCATTAAAAATTACGTATAAACACAGAGCTCAAAGTTTACCTTGGTGGAAGCGCTCTGTAGATGCTCGTTGCTCATCCTGACATTTGCTTCCATTATTTTCTCTCGTTTCTGCGTTTCTTCGAAAGTTGCACTTAGACCGTCCCAGAGGCGAGGTGTTGGTACAGAACCAGTGACTGAATTAACAGCCAACACTGCCACCATTTGCAGTTTCTAAGTGTGGTGAGACACAGTCGCAACACCGAAGCCAGCTGTAGGAAAAGCCGAAGTTTACATAATGGTGTTCAGTTACTCAGGTCTTCATTTCGAAGACTTAGATGCAGTCAGAAGTTCAATATGCTTTCAATTCGGGCACTAGATGTACACACATATTCTGCCGCAGTATTCCCGATCTCTATGTACCAAACTAGGGCAATGTCGGTACGATGTCTATATGCGTAAATATTTTCTTCAGATATACGTAAATCTTGAAGTACCATTTCAGATCGTTTATCCAGCTTTCCAAAGCCATTACTTTACTGATTTCAGTTGTACTTCAGTTCGTTTCTTGCGAGATTTGTCAACCTGAAAATAAGTTCAATGAGTTCAAAATATGCTTCAAATGGCTCTAAGCAGTATGGGTCTTAACATCTGAGGTCATCAGTCCCCTAGACGTAGAACTACTAAAACCTAACTAACCTAAGGACATCAAACACATCAATGCCCGAGGCAGGATTCGAAACTGCGACCGTAGCAGCAGCGCTGTTCCGGACTGAAGCGCCTAGAACTGCTCGGCCACAGCAGCTGGC
The DNA here is from genome assembly GCF_023864345.2 of Schistocerca serialis cubense. NCBI lineage: Eukaryota > Metazoa > Arthropoda > Insecta > Orthoptera > Acrididae > Schistocerca > Schistocerca serialis. The sequence continues at coordinate 633,196,751 of NC_064643.1, read as the reverse complement.
ATTGTGATCATTTTTTGATTTAGTAGTCAGATGTATTTCTTAACCATTTATTTGAGAATGATAATTTACTTATTTCAAATATTGCAGAGACAAATTCATTCATTTATTTAAAGTATCCGCTTACAGAACTCCACCCACCCAGTAGGCAAAGAACAACAAACAGTGTGCTCTGACAGACATAAGTATGGAAACGTACAACTGTTTCGTGTACTTATTGAATCACGTTAAGAAGAAGTCAGTAAAATCCCTAGACACAACCCATTTGCTTCTTATATAGCAAATTCCTTGACACACGCATGACAATCGCGAAGCGGCTACTAAAACGAAGAGTTGCTAAACAAAAATTTAGTCTCCAACCAGCAACTCACGAAGTGAATAATCTGCCTTAAGCATACTGCAGAAATGTTAGAGATGACAGCAAGTGCGCAATTTACGATACGTGTTACCTCTTTCCACACATAACGACATCGAAACACAGCATCTCGAAAACAATTCTCCACGCTATGAACAGCGACAGTGCAGTAGAGTGGCTTGCTTGCCCGGAGAGAAGCAAGATGTATCACCAACAAATTAAATTAACTCAGGTTGGAAAGATATTTATTCCACCCACGTGTTCATGCATAGAGTCCCTGTGGTAAAGGTCACAAAAACTGCAGCCACTTTTCATCATCCACACATATAAGTTATCGTAGAACAGGGCATCAATGATCATAAGACTGTCAAAGTATCAGTGATGATGGATGTTGTTAAGAAAGGTAGGAAAATATTTTAGAGAAAGTGGCAGTTGTTGCACCACGGATTCACTTGGTGTAGCGTAAGAATCGCGTTTCCAGCTTAGCACGAGACGTCATAGGAAGGTTGGCGCAAGAAACCTAAGTAACGGGCCCCTTAGGTGTTATTGGGTAAGAAGCTGCATGCAGTTTATGCTGACACCGTTGAAGTTTCCACCTGGGGTACCTGAAAGACGAAACTGCTTCAACCTTACAGCACAGCCAGGCCTCTGAAATCGCTGTCACAGCAGAAGGACTGAGGCAGTGACGTCATGGTTGTCACACCATGAGTCTTGGTTTTGTTGTGACTGAAAGAACAAAGTGCTACTGTTGCAGAAACAATGATGGGCCAAGCTCACGTATACACTACCCATTGTAGATGGGCGGTATCATTCGCTGCCCGCAGCCAGCTCTGACGGACAGACTATGCCAAAAATTGTTAAGAAATGGCTCATCAAGCTGGCGCCAGGTAGATGCTGTCTCAGCCAGCTCTGGATCTGCTTGCTGCGTCTAAATCTGAATGCTGTTGACTTGGTGTCTTCCGGCGGGTGATCCACATGCTGGCTAACTTCAAAAAATGGTTCAAATGGCTCCAAGCACTATGGGACTTAACATCTGAGGTCATCAGTCCCCTAGACTTAGAACTACTTAACCTAACTAATCTAAGGACATCACACACATCCATGCCCGAGGCAGGATTAGAACCTGCGACCGTAGCAGCAGCGCGGTTCCAGACTGAAGCGCCTGGAACCGCTCGGCCACAGCGGCCGGCTGGCTAACTTCCATCCACTGCCGACCGTCTACCTAGAGAGGCACTTAGCAGCCCAGTCACTGCCGTCCGTTTGGACAAACACTGCTGCCGTTCGCCGCCCTGTGTGAGCTAACCTTGCTGCTGCTCGCTGGCCTATGTGGGCACACATCACGGCTGTGAGCCACTGTTGTCCACGCTGGGATTCACAGATTCGCTCTGCTGCATCCTACACTAAGCTGTGTATCACTGCCAGTTGGCATGGATGCCATCTTCGGCCGCCGCACTTGTCACGTGAATGACAGGCCTATACCTTAGTCTGACAAGACGCAGTCTAAGCACTTGTGTACTGATCCCGCTTAATTTCTCTGGCAGATTTCTTGTGTCACCTTTTGTGGAATCGGCAGTTGTGGATCTGAAATTAAAATAAAAAAAAACTTAATTGCCAGCACTTGGTTGGCGAGTGGTGATGAGCACCCAGCCCTGGTCCTCATCGTCTTCTTCTTATTCTTTCTCTTCTTAATCGACCTTCTGGGTGGCTGCTTGGATGGTGCAACTGTGGCGTTGGTCTCTTGATGTTCTTGGTTCACACTGCGAAGAACCTAGGCCGGCTCACACTGCCCTTTCTCGGGCTTTGACCCAGCGCCATGCTGTGAAAGTTAACAATAGTCCGACTATATAAATTGATTGAGAATGTTGGCATAATTTTAGTGTTCTAACAACATTTATTTTTTCTTTAAAACAGACATAAATGTTGCGAAACAAGTTATTGATTGAATACCGCGAACAACTAACAGGTGATTCAAGACTACACTGGACAAGGATCCTGGGTGGCAGAGACAGTATAACTAGTGGAGTGAGTCAAGTACTCTGGCCCTAGAAATGCGGATAACGCAATCTGAATTGATCTGACACTGTGCAGACTTTGACTGATCAAATCTACTGTAGTTTCTCTACATAGGTGCAGCTGAGAGCAAGTGGCGATTGAGATCTGTACGCCCTGACAATGCCAGAGCGGCAGTACGTTACACTGTTTGCTTAGTGCGGTGATGTAACTTGCAGCTGGCGAGATGTGTGCAGCGGAGGTGAGACGTGGTGATGGCACCTGTGAACTGCTCCGAAGGAAATGCAAAAATCTCACCGTCTAGCGATCAGGCAGACGGGTTTCAATGTATGACACACCCATTCGTCGGTCGTACCAAGGACCAATTAGACTCACTTATACGACAGAGCGCACAAGGATAGCAAACATCAAGACTGGTAAACCAAATTTGAATAAGTGTGCCCTCGGCATACGAGTAGTCTGAGACGTTTGAAGTCACACTCTCGGTGCAGTCTAAACTACTCGCAAGTGAAGTCAATCTCAGGACAGGTCCCAAGTACCAACCACACATGCCAGAGCTTCGACCAGATGTACTTGCCAGACCAAAGTTCAGCACCCGAGTGCTTACCACCTCTCAAGGAAAAAAAAAAAAAAATCTGTTACCCTGCCTTGAGCCAATCACAGGGCTCTAGAGGCGCTAAATCTCCCCTCCCACATGACAGCACAAACTCATGTCAAAACAGGGCAAGAGTTAAGAAACCTGCGTCTCTGGAAAAAGAAAAGGGAACCGCCAATTACTGACTTTAAGTTTTCGCAGAGGGGGAAGAGATGATTTCTTCAAAGTCATTTCGCTTCCCATGGCAACAAGCAAACAGATACAATCTTAAAGATTTTTATCTAATCCGCCTGTGCCTTGGAGCTTGTTAGTTCTAGCTATGAGGTGTAATAAAGATTCTATCTCTAAACGTTTCTCAGACGCCGGATTTTTCTTATACAACTGAGGCGGCCGAGGGGAGTGGTTCACTGGCCTATTTGCGCTTTTGGTGAACACAAAAACTTGTGAATTTTTTTATTATGTGTGGCTCTGCACACAATGCTCTGTTTACGACTCGACTGTATAGACACGTTCCTTCAGACCATCGCCTGCAGCCCAGGCTTCAGCAGGCACTGTGGCAGGTATCGTGACATTGTTTTGCTGGAGACCTGTCTCCACTAGGGGCTGCCCTGTCTGCCCTGTACTGCTGTGGGCCTATCTGGCAAGATTTACTACAGGATGGGCTCACCGCCAGTTGCTTTCAACTCCCGTTTCTGTGAGCTAAGGAATCATAAAAATACCTCATGCTTTGGCGCCCTACCAGGCTCCATCAATGTCTGCTCAGGCCATTAACTTTCTACAGTCTTGATCAAGGTGCGTCAGGTTGTAATAAAATATTTAATAATTATCTGTATGTGAAAAATAGGTGAGAGAGTAACTTGTCCTCCCTCAACTGCCTGAAGGTGGCTGACCACATAGCCTCAACTCAGCTGCTACTTGGGAAGGGGGGAATGGTGCATGCTGCTCATGACAGAGGGCTACTTCCTGATCTCATCTCTTCACTGACCGAGTACCTCCTCGCTCAATTATTGTGGGATGAAAAAAGATGAATGAAAATAATGAACCCTGAAGGAATTTCTGAATGGGACGGACATTGGTGGATGTGATTTACATGTACAGACAGACAAATGATTACGATTTCGGAAAATGTGGGTGATTTATTCAAGAGAAGGACCTACACAATCTGAGCAAGTCAATAACGCACTAATTCACCTCTGGCCCTTATGCATTCAGTTATTTGATTTGGATGTCCTCCTGAGAGCTATCGTGCCAAATAATATTCAGTCGGTGCGTTACATCGTCAAAATCTCGGACTGGTTACAGGGCCTTGCTCTTAACACTCCACATGTTCTCAGTTTGGGAGAGGTGCGAAGATCTTGCTGGCGAAGGTAGGGTTTGAAAATCATGAAGAAAGCAGTAGAACCAGTCACCGTGTGGGGGTGGGCATCATCTTGTTGACAACTAAGCCCAGGATGGGCTGCCATGAAGGGCAACAATGTGGGGCGGAGAATGTCGTCGGCGAACAGTTGTGCTTGAAGTGTGCCGCAGATGACAACCAAAGGGGTCCTGCTATGAGCAGAAATGGCACTCCAGACCACCATTCCGGATTGTTGGTCCATGTGGTGACCGACTGTCAGGTTGGTAACACACCCAGTCTGGGACTTTCCCAAACACGTTTTCGTTTTTCATCGGGGTTCAGTTATCACTGAAGCCAATTCTAGTCCGGTCAATGAGATTCCGGTCGAAGAGGTGTCTGGAGACGCCCAGACCGTGATGGGACACCAACCTGACTGTCACCCATCACACAGCCAGACAACATGAGGTGATGGTCAGCAGTGCCATTCCACTTCGTAGCAGAACCCCTTTGGTTGTGATCTGCGGCAACGGTACGTCAACGATATTCTGTGCCCCGTTTTGTTGCCCTTCACGGCAATCGATACTGAGGTTACATTTCAGCAAGATAATGCCCTACCGCACACGGCGAGAGTTTCTTCTGCTTATTCTCGTGCTTGTCAAATGCCCTCTTGGCCAGCAACGTCGCCGAAAATCTCTCTAAGAAAGAACGTTTGGAGCCTTATGGCTAGGGCTGTCCAACCATCCCGGGATTTTGACGATTAATGTACCAGTGGGGCAGAATTTGGCGCGATATCACTCAGGAGGAAGTACAACAACCTGTCAACCAATGCCAAGCCGAATAGCTGGTTGCATAAGGCCCAGAGATGGAACAACGCTTTACTGAATTGCTCGATAGGTGAAGGTCATTCTCTTGAATAAATCATCAAATCTCTATGAAGTTGAAATCACTTTCTTATTTTTACATGTACATCACATATACCGATTTTCGTCCCATTCCGTTAATTTCTCCATGGTCAGTCTTCTTTTTTGTCTTAGGGGATATAAAATTGCTCTTTTTGTGACTGGATGCCATACGTCCACTCGGTACCTACCCATCACACTGCTGCAACCACTCCGAGTGTGGAGAGCTGAATGCGTTCCTGAAAATAGCAGCTCAGCTCCTCTTCACACCGTCGAGGTCGTTTAGCCCCAGCCTCTACACAGGATGCAAATTGCTGAATATCTGACTCGTAAAGATAAGATATTCAGTTCTGAAGACAAAGATGTTGGGAACCAATGGATAAATTTCAAAAGTATCGTTCAATATGCCTTAGACAAGTACGTTCGTAGCAAAGTTTTGAGAGATGGGAGGTACTCACTGTGGGTTTAACAGCTGCGTTATAAAGTTGTTACGGAAGCAGAGAGAGCTTCATCACAGTTATTAGCAGAGTCAAAGCCTAACTGACGAGCAAAAGTTGAACGATCGTAAATGAGCGAAAGGAGAGCAAAAACAGTAAAACTAATAAGTGGATCGAAATCATCTATTCTGTTGTTACGTGAGCATATTGGCAATGAAGCAGAAGAAAGCCGAAGAACTGAATTCCTTCTTCCGAAGTTGGTTCACCGCTAAAGGTGGTAATATGGTCCTTATTCCAATCATTCCAAGAATGGCGAAATGGTACATAACGAGATAAGTGATCACGGTACAGAAAAGTTACTAAAATCGCTTTTTAGTGGAAGGCACCTGAATCAGAGGAATCATGATTGGTGCAGGGACTGGCAATGACCAGAAACGTAAATAAATGTAACACACTGTGGATATATAGGGGGAGGAAATCGACTGCTGTGAAATTACACTATTGGTGGCAAATTGCCGGAAGCAGTAACTACCGTAGAATACATAGTAGTGACCATCCAGAGCGAGCTGACGTGGAACGACTACATAAAACAAATAGCAGGAAAACCCGACATAGGAAGAATATTAAGGAAATGTAATTCACCCACAAAAGAACTGGCTTACAGTACAATTGCTCGGCCGATTCTTGAGTACTGTTCATCAGTTGGGAACTGTTATGAGGTTGGATTAATAGAAGAAATAGGCAAGACCCAAAGAAGAGCGGCACCTTTCGTCAGGGGATCGGTTGGCCGGCGAGAGAGCGTCACGGAAATGGTCAACAAACTCCCGTGGCAGACGTTACAAAACTCACTCGATAAAACTTTATTCCTTCAGAGTTCAGATAGCGCTAATTCAGGCACTCATTTTAGGTAGCATATTGTGTTATATTTCTTTTCATTTGCTGAAAGGGTGTTCATTTTCGTTGTGTGGGCGCTCTTCGCATCTTACCGGTAGAAGTAAGAAGAAGTTGTGATTGGAACTACTGGTATCCTGTGCAGTCAGATCGAGCGAGGTGGCGCAGTGGTTAGACACTGGACTCGCTTTCGGGAGGACGACGGTTCAATCCCGCGTCCGGCCATCCTGATTTAGGTTTTCCGTGATTTCCCTAAATCACTCCAGGAAAATGCCGGGATGGTTCCTCTGAAAGGGCACGGCCGACTTCCTTACCCATCCTTCCCTAAACCTATGAGACCGATGACCACGCTGTCTGGTCTCCTTCCCCAGACCAACCAACCAACCAACCTGTGCAGTCTTAACAGTGGGTGGCACTCATCGACAACTACTTCACAACAGCCTTAGTTTCATTAATTTCATAATAACTATTGCAAACGAGAACAACATTTGAGCATGAACTTCTCTACAACCCATTGTCACGAATCTCTGTTGATCGGTACAGCACCAAGAGTGTTGCCGGAGGTGAACGGAGTTATCTCATAAACTTTCCATAGTCACTTGCTAGTGAGTGCACGAATGTTGCTTATTTATGATTTTGTGCGTTGTGAGGTGTAAAGGCATAGTGAGTAGAGTGAAAAAAGACCTTATTTTGTAAGTCTTTAGATCTCATAACCGAATGAAAACCGTAAGTGAAAGTGAGGGAATCGAAAAGTATACCACGTGCATGAACTATCACAAGAAAAGGAGCCGGCCGGGGTGGCCGAGTTGTTCTAGACGCTTCTGTCTGGAACCGCGCAAGCCTCGGGCATGGATGTGTGATGTCCTTAGGTTAGTTAGGTTTAAGTAGTTCTAAGTTCTAGGGGACTGATGACCTCAGAAGTTAAGTCCCTTAGTGCTCAGAGCCATTTGAACCATTTGAACAAGAAAAGGGCGAGTCAAACACAAATATCTCTATTAAAAATCCCAGTAACTGCACTGATGGATAAAATATAGACCTAGCCATTAGCTCTGTTGGGTTCTGCATAAGCTGATTTGAAAATCGATGTTGAAACCCGTGTCAGTGGTTCAGAACAGCAAAATATAGGAAATGTTGTCCATACGAAATTTTTAATGGCAGGAAAACAATTAACTGGGACAGCTTGGCTTACGACGTGTAAGATCCCGCACGTTACTTCCTCGTTATGCTATCCTCACGGTCGTAGTACACGAACACATTTAATTTCGTTAACATATACCAGGCCAGGAAGGAACCTTAGCCGGCCGTCGTGGCCGAGCGCTTCTAGGCGCTTCAGTGTGGAACTGCGCCGCTGCTACAGTCGCAGGTTCGAATCCTGCCTCGTGGATGGATGTGTGTGATGTCCTTAGGTTAGTTAGGTTTAAGTAGTTCTAAGTCCTAGGGGACTGATGACCTCAGATGTTAAGTCCCATAGTGCTCAGAGCAATTTGAACCACTTGAAGGAACCTTGTCGTTAGGTTAGTTAATGAGTACCAGTCACAGACGGTACGGTTATCACTGGGAGCGATCAACGTGTAAAGTCACAAATTTGCTGAGTTATTAACATGTAGCACTCAATAACAGAAATTCAAACAAAATCAATGGCCTCCGCCATTTGATTTTTAACGCAACTGATACACGTAACGACCGTAGAGGTGCGCATACGTCTTAAGCAAAAACGATCTCGGCAGCCACTCATTAGAATGGGGCTTAAACAACACTGCTTGCAGCTACCGCGGTACATATTATTACGTCAAAATATAGCAAACCTTACAGAAGGTACCATCGGGAAACACATAAAATGAGGGAAATCATAAAAGATGGTAATGTAATTATACTGTTAGCTAGTTTACGTCTATAATATTGACTAGGTACTAAAAGGGCGATTTACGTTAGGAAAAAATGAAGAGCAGGTAACAATGCTGTCAAAATTTCTAAATAACGTGTACGGGGAAAAGTGTTTCAGACGTGAGAACCAGCGGGTACGTCTGCGTGTAGAAGATACAGTTGGATTTGTTTTTTAACAACCTGCACTGTGTTTGCTTATCACCGGTGAAGGAAAAGGGCACAATGAAACTCTGTTATCTGTCCTTGAACTTCCGCGTTCTGTTTGCGTGCGTATCTGTAAGATGGCATGGCGGCAGCGGCAGCGGCAGCGGCGAGGGAGAAAAATGAGAGCCTATACACCGTGACACTTTTATTGCGCGCTGATACGTTCGTCACAATATTTACAGCTTGTGCCCGCCGTCTAATGATTTCGGTGCCCGCAGTTCATTAAAGCTCGGCAGTGCTTATGGCGCATTTAAAAAGGGCGGGCCAGATTCATGCGTGTCGCGCTCGAAGAAACACAGTGCCATAACCATAAGGGGCGTTTTACGACGGCGGCCGGAAACCTGCTGCCTGTTAAAGAGTTAATGCGTGCGTACGTGCGTGCGCCTGTCTGCGTCTGTGCGTACGCCAGAGTCACGCCCGGCCGTGAAACTGCTGCCAATTGACCTTGCAGGCGAGTAACTGACGTCACGGGAGAGACAGCTGGTCGCTTGTCAACAGTCAACAGCTCTGCTCTCCCGTTCCCGCGTCTTCGGCGCCTCTTCGCCCCTCTCCGTCTTCCAGCCGTGGGCCCCTACTTGGACTGTCTTTGTCTCAGACCGCTGCCTACCCTCCCGGCTATAAATCGCTGCCGAAATGCGTAAAGCTCCTTCGCTAAGCGTCGCGGTAGTGCCGTGATTAACAAACGAAAACACAATAGGGCGGCAGGACAAAAGAGCACCGCAGGGAGAGGGCGGAAACTAATTAGGAAAAAAAGGGAAAGGGGGGTCTGGGGGGAGTGGGGTGAGGGAGGGGGATAATGAGATACATTCCGCAATAAATCAAAGCGGCTAATTACGAGTTGGGTGTGGCGGAGCGTGAGCTCGAGACGGCAGCTTCGGCGGCTGTGAAAAGCGGGACAGCGCGCCCGGGGATATGAGTTACTCTCGCCGCGTCCTGTCGCGACCCGTTTTTTGTGTGCTGTAGGGTCCTGCCAGGCCTGCAGGAGGCACCACCCTCTGTGGCGGGCGGGACGCAGACTAGGCCAAGAAAGCTGCAGCCGGGAATCTGCAACAAAGAAGCGACAGAAGCGACCGGCAGCGCGCGACGGCTTTAGACGACAAAACACAACTGCAGGTACAGTTACGGAAATGTGCTAGGTGAGCGACGTCCGTGGCGCTGCCTGTCCTCTGCTACAACTGGCGACGTTTGAACTCGAACGTGTTTGAATGTTGTCGCTGCAGCACGTGGCGACACTGAGAGCGACAGCTACCAGTCTTGTCGGCAGAGCGCTCGAACGGGAGGGAGCGCTGGCTGCTATCAAATACTTATCATCCGATTTTAAGAAAAATATTCGGTGAAAAAGTTTGGTTCTTCCGCATCTTACAACTTGATACCTTCGCTCAATGAAGCATTGAATTTATTTTCTTTATTCGTCATAGATCCTGTGCTGCACGAAACTAAGTAGAAATTCTTTCAATCCATATGTGGGATACAGCAAACCAGTGCTTAACAGTATTGGTTAAAAACAGTCTGGGTTGCAATTTTATTTTTTTTTTTATTTTTCAACTATGCGTTTCGCCTTATTTAGGCATCTTCATGTTATCTACATAGAAAACAGAGAACAGATACATCTATTTAAGAATCGCGATCGCGTTGTGCAGACTTGGATAACCTAAAAGCATGTATAAACAGATCAAATACTGAAAGAGCAAATACCTAAATTTGGTATTTCTTCGAAGGATCCTTTACTCAGTGTAGCCAAAGGGCATCGTCGAATATATTAGGCCAACATCGCCTGATTCTGTATTAGCCTTCAGTACTAGCACACGATGCTGTGGTGCATTATACTTACTACCTGAGCCCCCATCTTACTCTGTTACTCACTCTTGTGAACGGGAACGCGTTATGCAGATCTTGGTGTCACTCGCGTCCATCTAGAAAAGGTAAGGCCTTATCATAAGGCTTCGGCAATATAATTGCATTTCTGAGTGTCCGATCACTGGTGAGTTTTTATCTGATTTTACTCTTTTATATATCTAGTTTTTTCTGAGTTTAACGAAGGCAATGTTGGCCTGATATATTCGACGATGCCCTTTGGCTACACTGATTAAAGGATCCTTCTAAGAAATACCAAATTAAGGTATTTGGTCATTCAGTATTTCTTCTGTTTATACATGCTTTTAAGTTATCCAAGTCTGCACAAAAAATGGTTCAAATGGCTCTGAGCACTATGGGACTTAACTTCTCAGGTCATCAGTCCCCTAGAACTTAGAACTACTTAAACCTAACTAACCTAAGGACATCACACACCTCCATGCCCGAGGCAGGATTCGAACCTGCGACCGTAGCGGACGCGCGGTTCCAGACTGTAGCGCCTCATCGGGAATCAAGTGATAGTAAAAAGTCATATTCCCTAACGGTTCGAGATACCGAAACGAGGTTTTTGAGAATAGCAGCACCCAAACAAGGCGAATTTTGTCTTATGACTCACACTCGATATATTTTGGTCAAATGTTTGAGCTGAGCGGAAACAGAACACCATATAAATTGCACAACGAGTATTTGTTGAATTTTCATTGCCAAACAAAGGGTGAGAAATGGGTAAATGGGATATCGAAGTGATCGGCATGGGGTCTAATACTGCAAGGAATTACTTGAAAGTAATCAGGGTAATTACGGAAAACTTAATAACCAGTTTGAGGAAAAACTGAAATATTTCACAAACAACTGCTGCTAGTTATGTAAATGAAGTGTCAAAAAGTATATCTCTTCAAGGGCTAGCTGTATTGCGCATAAAGCGATTCATTGGTGTGCTATTTAACTCGTCAAAAAAGCTTGCTTCGAATTCAGGAAATTCGAGAAGACGCTAGGAAGGCAAATAAAGTGTCAATAAGATCATGGTTTGTGAAAAAACCTTACACAGATTATTAAGATTAATTGAAATGCTTGTCCTTAACTTTGATTGCTGATGAATTATGTTTCCAACAATCAAATATCAGTAATATTTCATGGTTGTTCATTGTGTTTTACTCGGAATGTAATGCGTAGGATGTTCTGGGATAGGTGAGTATACGCTTAAAGATCAAGTACTTTGACGAGACCGTAAAAATATGCTTTGAGATGCAGTGTAACCAGTGTGTACACAGCATTGGTGACAGGATTGTAACCGAGGCAGTTAAAATATCAAGAATGATTCCATCTCCGTCACACCAGCACGTCCCTGCGAAGACTGGCTATCGCCTTCGACATCAGCGGTAAAGAAAATCCCGCATGGTGGCGACAAATCACTAGATCATCGATGCACGTTGTCTCGGAAGTGTGTATGAATAAACGTTGAGTGGATCGAATCTGTAAAATGGAAGCTGGGATGTACGTCAGCTGCTCCTTGCGTGGATGATCTAGCTGTGAGGGGGTTGTGGGAAGTGCTCCGGATAAAGTTCGAGAAGTATTGTTAGTACTTTGGGTTCTTGACAACTGCGGAACGTCGATCGTTCAGGTATTGCCAGAAATCGAGGGCTGATTTGTTACCACCATCAAACAGTTAGTGGACTGCGTGCCCGCTAATCCAAGTCACTGAGAAGGTCTTTTTGCACGCGGATGGTCGACAAATGCTGCCATTAGGTCACGGACGCCTTGTGTGGGGGTCACTCATTCTTGTGTATTTGCCGTGTTAGTCACTCTTCCGCACTTACTGGTTGTTAAAAGTCCTTGGTCGTGCAAGAAACTTTCGTCTTTAAGTTTTTGATGAGACAGTCGAACGTCTCTCTGCTCATCCCGTATGTTCAAAGTATTTGTCTCGTGATTTTCGTAGTTGATCATATAAATTATGAAACTCTCCATGAAGATTCCTCCCTTCGTAAACTGAATTCACGGTGCTCCTTTACGACCTAATTTTCCTAAGTAAAGGTACTTCTGTTGCCCTACTCTCGAATTACAATATTCTACGGTTTAGAGGCGCCCTTTTATAGGAACGGCTGGTCGACTCTTGTAGCCGTCTTGTAGCGGGAGATCGTCGCTCGCGCGCAAGGCTCCAGAACGTATTGCCCGATGGTGCTGCTTCCTGCTGAACTGTCACGTATGCAAACGTCGCTCGCAGTCGGTCGCTTCTGACGCTTACGTAGGACCCGGCCTTAGCTAACTACAGCACAGTGTGAAAGTTATGTGTTTCGATTTGTTCACAAAATCTGACTATGAAGTCTGACAAAAGAAAACTGATAGCTTTGAAAGTAAACTTGGTCCTTGTGAAATTTAATTAAAGGAAGAATCTGTTCTTTACACACTTTGTCTTACACGGATGCAAACTGCTTTCCTAGCTACAGTGCGTCTCGATAACAGAACTACAAAAATCTAACTATAGATATATGCAGAGGTGCAATGCATACTCTAAAAATATTACTACCATTCTTGGATCACAATTTTTTGATAATGGTTTTTAAATAATTTTAAATAATTTTAATTGACTCTTAAAATGTGGACTACGTTCTGGTCTAAATGAATTCAGTTCCAATATATTCTCCTTAGACTTAATAACATTTAATGAAACTTCAAAATCGGTTAAGATTTCTCTGAAATCACGTAACAATAATCCAATAATTACAAAATAACTTACAGAAATTGATCTGCACGTGTATAATCTCTTCTTAAAAAAATTCAAATTCTAGTTCTTAAATCCATTTCTCTTTCAATGATCGATAAATCCTAATAAAAGATTGAACAGCTTAAGTTTTGGTATATACATTGTGGATGAAGAATTGCGACTGTGATTTAAATTGGCAATTTATCTCGTAATAAATATGCTATCAGTCACTTTTTTTAGTTTTTTGATACGATATATTCTAACATAAACATATTTTCGAACCACTGCAGGCTCGTCATCAGATGGAGGTGTTACAAGAACATTATACTGCGGACGAAGTGTAGCTAGACTCTGTGCTGATGCTCCTGGCGAAAATGATGGCAATTTAGTAATCGGTGACGAAACGTTTATGAACCGAAAATCTGTTATGTTTTAGGTACTTACAGCGCATTGCCTGGTGCTGTCCGTATCAAATCTATTCCTGTAATGTACATTATCAAGCTATGTGCACAGATACACAGTTTCTAGCTACACTTGGTTTTATACTGATTCGCAGAAAGTAAAAAATTGATGTTTTTACAAAGGATGTGAATATGATGGATATTATACTTAACTACAGCATGGCCTTTGGCATCAGATACGTTGTATTACAGCGTAATCATTACTATTACAGGTATTGTATTTAAGTAGATTTTGCTAGCAGCTGGATTCCTGATCTGGATGTCTGACGAACCAAGAATGCTGCATTATCTAACCGCTGCCGCAAATAAAACAAATTTAATCGTTACCTGTTATCAGTTCTTCACAAACATTATCGTACCATTGTGAAAATCAATTATTTTTCTCTTCGGAAGAAGTCTTGTACTGATTCGTAATATACTTCCAAAGATCTCCATAGTTTGTCCCTCTGGTGCTTCTAAACCAAAACTCGACAGTTCACATCCAACACCAAAGTTCAACAGACAGTCCACTCTTCTGCGATCAACAGATGCATCCGGTGTTCACTTCCGGAGAGCAAAGATCACCTCTAACTCATCTCTGTGCGGCGCAGCGTCTCTGTCGAGGCTAGTTACCACATCTTCCTAGCCAGCAGGAGACCTGGGTTCGAATTCCGGCCTTGGTACCAATTTTCATTTGTTGCTTCAGTCTGCAAGTATACATCGTAGACGTCTGAGATTCGAAAAGGCCTCTAGAATTATACAGTTTCATTCCACCCTTCTTTTTATAAATAGTTATCTGCAAAGCTCAAAAACCAAACACCACACTACACAAACATTACACAAATTAAAATCTTGAAAGGAAGTAAAAGGTTTAACTAGAAAAAGTCATGTTGAGGAGGAGGAAATATAGAGGAGAACGAAAGAACACAACAGACCGCACTATCTAGTTGCAGACAAACGTTAAACAATGAAAAGAGACTACTAGCAATAGTGGTAAAAAAAAGTAAAGAAGTTAGTAAGATATTGCTGGCACTGATGTACGCCAGGCTGTCTGAGAACGTGGCCCCCTTCACTGCGGCAATGTTCACGCTGGTTATCATGTTCCTGGTGCGTAGGCTGTCATCTACCGTATGTGACTTATATTCTCTCCTTTATGCACCAATGCAGACCGTGCTGCCGGCCGCTGTGGCAATGCGGTTCAAGGAGCTTCAGTGTGGATCCGCGCGACCGCTACGGTGGCAGGTTCGAATCCTGCCTCGGGCATAGATGTGTGTGATGTCCTTAGGGTGTTAGGTTTAAGTAGTTCTAAGTTCTAGGGGACTGATGACCTCAGATGTTAAGTCCCATAGTGCTCAGAGCCATTTGAACCATTTGAGACCGTGCTGGCGTGACATACGGTCTTCTACTCCTCTACTGGGTTTGGCACTTGACTGTAGCCGCTGCTAATCATCAGGAACTCTTTGAGTCGGGACTCCTGGAACACCCTATGAATACTATGTGAACCGAGCCAAGTGCTGACGTCAGTCATCGACACTTTGGGCTGTCTCCACTGATGCTGCGTCTGCAGCGAGTTGATGCTTGTAGGCGTCACCGAGATTCATGTTCTCTTCCTTTTTGAAGATTATAATACTTATGTAGCAAAAAAAAAAAAAAAAAAAAAAAGCATGACGATGGAATTATCCGAAAGAAACAGAAGTCTGTAGGTGCAATGTACTTGTATATATAGAGAAATGATTGCGATTTCAGAAAAAAATTGGACGATTTATTCAAGAGAGCAAGCTTCACAAAATGAGCTTGTCAATAACGTCTTGGCCCACCTCTGATCCTTATGCAAGCAGGTATTCAGCTTGCGACTGATTGACAGAATTTTTTGATGTCCTCGCGAAGGACATCGTGCCAAATTCTGTCCAATTAGAGAATTACATCGTCAAAATCCCGAGACGGTTGGAGGGTCCTGCCCATAACGCTCCAAACGTTCTACATTGCGGAGGTGTCCAGCGACCTTGATGGCCAAGGTAGGGTTTGGCAAGCACGAAGAAAAGCAGCAGAAACCCGCGCAATGTGAGGGCGGACAATATCTTGCTGAAATTTAAAATGAGGATGGCTTGCCATGAAGGGCAACAAAACGGGGCGTAGAATATCGTCGACGTGCTGCTGTGTTGTAATCTTGTCACGAAAGATCAAAGGGATCCTGCCGTGAAATGAAACGCCGCCCCCCCCCCCCCCCCCTCGACCATCAGTCCTACTTGTTGGGCCGTATCTATCAGGGCGTCTGCAGAAACGTCTTCATCCTGGAATCTTACCGAATGGACTAGAATTGCCTTCAGAGGTGTGTCTCAATGATCAGGGAAGACGTGTCTGGAGACGCCCCTGACAGCAGTGGGATACCAACGTGATTGTCGCTCACCATACGACCTGACAACCAGGAGTAATTGTCTAGTATTCCGTTTCATTTCATAGGAGGACCACTTTGGTCTGCGGCACTCTTACAGCGCAGCGGTACATTGACGATATTCTACGCACCGTTTTGTTGATCTCCATGGCAAGCCATCCTCTGCTTACATTTCAGCAAGATAATGCCCGTCCACACAGGGCGATAATGTCTACTGCTTGCCTTCGTCCTTGCCAAACCCTACGTTGGCCAGCAAGGTCGCCGGTTGTCTCCCCAATGTAGAACTTTTGGAGCGATGTGGCTAGGGCCCTGCAACCATCTCGGGATTTTGACTGTGTAATGCGCCAGTTGGACAGAATTTGGCAGGATAGCCTTCACGAGGACATCGAACAACTCTGTTAATCAGTGCTGAGCCGAATAACTGTTTGCATGAAGGCCAGAAGTGGACGTTATTGGCTTGCTCAGTTTGTGAAGCTTTTTCTCTTGAATGAATCATCCACTTCTATCTTTTATTGCGATAAGTTGCCTGTCTGTATATGTACATCACATCTACCTGTTTCCTTCCCATTTGGATAATTCTTTCTTGGCGCGTCGCTTTTTTTTTTTGTCTTAGAATGTATGTGGCGACCGGACTGTCCAGAACGCCACATGCATCTCTGTCACCTACATCGTTATAACAGACTACAACAACCTCTTAAACTATGTCTCTGCATCAATGAGACCCTTTCATCACTACATGTTAAGGTGTTCCCGTTTTTTCACAGTCGTATCTCTCGTTTCTTGTTGTGCTGCATCTACATAAATAGTTTGAAAAAGGTCCGTCAACTCATTTATCAACCTTTCCGAGGAAATTAAGTGATTATTTTTGCACGTTCCATAATTTTTGCACGTTCCATAACGTCTGGTAGAAAAGTGTATTCCCTTCTTCCTGTACTGGTAGTGCCCCAGATTCTTTGTCATTCATCAGAGATCCATCTTTTTAGCTTTTTCTTGTCACTTATTAGATTTTCAGTAATTGTCCTTTTTCGAAATTGCCTTTCTGGGCCAATATTCGACAACAGCTCTCGTGACCTGTAGGTCGATCGGATACATTCCAAGTGACTTTAAAAGTCTTTCTGCCGACGTTGTCTTCTAGGCACCAGACATTTGTATAAAAATATTGCACTACAACCTTCAGAGGATTTGAACCGGTCTCATTTCCAGTAGTTTCAACGTGAACAGCTGCAATAAAACTGTCTGACCAGGCAAATATTTAGTTATGATAAAGCTGAGCTCTCTGATATTTAATGAACTCTGACAGATGGTCCACATGGTTGAAATGGCTCTGAGCACTATCGGACTTAACATCTGAGGTCATCAGTCCCCTAGACTTAGAACTACTTAAACCTAACTAACCTAAGGACATCACAGACATCCATGCCCGAGCCAGGATTCGAGCCTGCGATCGTAACGGTCGCGTGGTTCCGGACTGAAGCGCCTAGAACCGCTCTACCACAGCGGCCGGCGAACTCTGACAGAGTTGAAGTAGCTTACAATGAGGTGCCCTTATCTGTTACCCAACATCAGTTCGACCCGATGTTCAAACCGTTTAGAAACGTTGTGAGTGCTGGAGTATTCCACCAAACCATCCAGAAATTTAATCAGATATTCTTTCCGGTGTACTGTTTGCCCGCATGACGTAAAATTTCGTTGTTGACTATCCTTCCTGATGTTACATCTACGTCAATTCGCCCCCCTCTGCGGTTTGCAAGATAATGTAAGTTGTGTTTCACACGATTTCTTTTTACTGGATCCGTACTGATTCTTTACGAACAGCTTGATTTCTTATAGGAATGTCATGACGTTCGAACCCAAAATACAGTGTAGGGAACAGCGACAGACATATGTTAGCGATACTGTCTTCTCATACTGTGCATCGTTTTCTTGCCCTTTCCGGTAAATCCCCAGTGTTGCGCTTTTTGCCAGTCATGCTAGTCAGTTGACTGCGCAAATGACTATCGATAAATACCAGTTAGGAAAGGGGCTAATTCCGTACGATAATCAGTGTAAGTCACGACAGGAACTCCGTCAGTGCCTGGGGCCTTGTTCACGCTGAGTAGTCTTAGTTGTTTTTCAGCGCTTGAGTTGCTTATTTCATTTTCCAGTTTCTGCGGTTCATAATCAGTGCATGGACTAACCTGAAACGTCAATACACTGCTAAACGTGGAACTGTATTTCACTTTTATGTCTGCCGTCTGCAGCTTTGACATCAGGATATGGCAAAAACTTACTAGGATTTTCCGATACCTTTATGGGCGGGGTCTCACTGTAGTTTGTTAGCTTCTTAGATTAGGAGGTAAGCGCCTGTTCGTTAAAGGCATACGTCCCAGTTCGACTCCCTGTGAGGTTCACAGTTTTCGTCTATAAATACGTTTCTTCGCTGCTGAAAGAAGCTTCTTGAAGGTCATTCGGTGTCAGCTCAGAGCTCAAAAACAGTAAGCTTGTAATCTGTTTGTAGGAAATCTCGAGCGGACATGTAGAATCGGTAGCTTCCGACCACTCCCCAGACATGTGCAGGATCATTCGTGTAAGACATCTGCAAACACAGTCCGTACTACTCTGCACTGCTGTAGATGACAAAACCAAAAACAGGTCTGGTAGATGTGTTATCTCGGCCGTTGGCTTCTGGAAACGATTTCCCGTCGTGTGACTTGTTTATCATTTCGGCTTGACACAGTACTTACATTAACTTTGGTCAACCCACGATAAGATCTTAAGTATGCCGCAGCGATCTCTTGTTTATTTATCCGCTGCGTTTGCATGGGTATCACAGCACTTTTCACTTAGACTATGTTTACAGACGGATGCCCTCGTTCGCGGTCATCGGTCGCCGCTGTCATATGCGAGCCGTCTGTAGTCTCTTTCACTACACATCGGCGCCCATATCTTCGTGAAGAGTTGTGTAAGAAACAGTATGGTCGCTTATCGGGGTACGTTATCTGAAAAAGAAGCTAGAGAGATGTGATGTGACTTGTTAGAAAAGGGGCGGGGGGGGGGGGGGGGGGAAGGGGAGAGAGGAGGATGGGCAGAAAAGGGTTCATTCCGAGACAAAAACCGCAGGCTTATGTTTACCAGTGGTTACTAGATATTTCCCTTAGACAGAGAAAAAGATAGGAGAAGAGGTGAACAGCAGAGGAATAGCTGACTTCGACTATTTATTTGCATATTCTTACACTACTGCAGCTTATTGTTTCGGTAACTAAGATGAGCTATTAAAGTCAGAGGCATCGTGTCAGTTTATTTGTGGCTGATGGTAATTGCTGCTTCCTACATTGTGATTTTACGAACAACCACTTTTCAGTTTATAATAACGCTTCAGTTATCATCTTATGTCTGTAGAAAGTTGCTAGTACTTCTTTCATTACTGCTGCTATTACTGCTGCTGCTACCTGTGTGAGCATAATTACTATTCACAATAGTTCAGTCATTATGACCAAAATTTGCAGGTGGAGCTAACACATTCAAACTCGTTCAGGTGTGTATGTGAGCTCTGGCTTCTTCGGAGGTTGTCGGTTAGAATATTAGAACGAGACGATGTGATCACATACACAGAAGAAAAGGTATTGGTTGGTTGGTTGGTTGGTTGGTTTGGGGAAGGAGACCAGACAGCGTGGTCATCGGTCTCATCGGATTAGGGAAGGATTGGGAAGGAAGTCGGCCGTGCCCTTTCAGAGGAACCATCCCGGCATTTGCCTGGAGTGATTTAGGGAAATCACGGAAAACCTAAATCAGGATGGCCGGACGCGGGATTGAACCGTCGTCCTCCCGAATGCGAGTCCAGTGTCTAACCACTGCGCCACCCCGCTCGGTAAAAGGTATTGAATCATTTAGAGTTATAAAGTTATTTTCTCAGTAAATGTCAGTTTGAGGGTTCTACAGTTGACAGAGAAACGGGCCTACTTTTTCTAACAGCTTCCAACCAGTAAACTGAAACATTTTTGAATCATTTTAACACTTCTTGTCAATAACGGTTTCGAACATTTTTCCCATCATCTGTGTTGCAATGCAGTCCATGATCCGAAGAGTCCACCTGCGTGTAGAAACAAATGGAGAAACTTTTGGACATTCGTTACAAGGCTCTGACTTGAGCAATTTTGCAGAATAGCTTGTCATAAATGCCTCAAATACGAATGATTTTCACACATTTTTCTCTTTTGGGCGTTGAGGAATCTACATTCATATTTTGCAAAGCATTGTTAGTAACCATGTACTGATTATTACCGTAATAATTGAAACACCTAAAGAACGAGGTAAATACGGCTGTGTTAAGGGGATACGGAATCGGATTTTGGGTTAAAAAATCGAATTTTTTTTTATTGGCGTATTATATTCTGCCATGTTTCCTCTTTAAAATGACGTATCATACATAGCTCTACTACAATTATAACTATTTTATTTTTATATATTTGTGAGATCGGGTATTGCGCTTTAGTTATACACGTCTCTCGTGGCTGACCATGAACTTTTTGGCAGTACCTTGAAAGTGACATGAATTCAAATATCCCGGTTTCCAGCGACTATTTATACACTAGTTGCCCGAAAATGTTTCTCTCTGGTTTCCTCAAGTTACTCTTTGACTTTGTGGCGGGACTGTTTTGTAAACAGTGTGATATAAGAAAGTAGTTGTTGTTGAGTTATTTCGTATTTAGTGCTTCATTTTTCGCATTGAAAATGCCTAGAGCTAAAGCAAAAGTATTTAAAAAGCGTGTGAACTGGCAAAAGAAAAGAAATAATGATTCATTAGCAAAGCAAAGCAGTTCATCATCATCACTGTTGGAAAATGTGAATCCACTTATTACTGATTTGCCGAACGAACTTACACCAAATGAAAACAGTGCTTCTCATAAAAAACTAAGAGATTTGGAAGAGAAATATAATTTACTTGATAGAGGGAATGAAGTTTTTGAACTCATTGATACGAATATATTGTGTGAAGCTCTTGAAAACAGTTTGTGCTGCAAAAAATGTCATGGAAACGTTTCTCTGAAAGTAGAATCCCATGTTGGCCTGGCTGCCCAGTTTAATTTAATATGCAGTGTTTGTAAATACAGCTGTAAGTTTCCAAGTTCGGTTTCAGTAACTGTAAATAATGGATACAAGAAAACTGAACTTTATAGTGTAAATATTAGGTTAGTTTATGGATTGCGAGCAATTGGTAAGGGCAAAGCAGCTGGTGATATGCTATGTGGTGTTCTAAATCTTCCAAGTTCCCCATTCAAAATTTGAAGCTTACAATTATGTACTAGGATCTGCAGTTGAAGATGTAGCACAGAAGTCAATGCAGGTTGCTGTGGAAGAAGCAGTGGAAGAAAATGACGGCAGTCGTGACCTCACAGTGGCGTTTGATGGCACGTGGCAGAAAAGGGGCCACACCTCCAACAATGGTGTTGTAACAGCAACTAGTGTTGATACTGGCAAGGTTATTGATGTTGCAATAATGTCTAAATACTGTAGGTGCACAGGCAGGCTGAAAAATGAACACAGTGATGACTGTATTGCTAATTATTATGGTAGTAGTGGTGGCATGGAGGTTGCTGGGGTGAAGAAAATTTTTCATCGCTCTTCACAGTGGTATAATGTTCGCTATGTCAAATATCTGGGAGATGGTGACTCTAAAGCATTCAAAGAAGTTTTGGAAAGCAAACCATATGGGAACAGTGTAAATATAAGCAAACTTGAATGTATAGGACATGTGCAGAAGAGAATGGGTGCCAGGCTGAGAAGGTTAAAATCAGTTATGAAAGGGAAAAAACTAGATGATGGGAAAACCTTGGATGGCAGAGGAAGATTGACTGATTCCATAATAGACCACATTCAGAACTGCTATGGCCTTGCAATCAGGCAAAATACAGGCAATCTTGAAGAAATGAGGAGAGCTATATGGGCTTTATATTTCCACACCGCATCCACGGATGAGCATCCACAACATGGTTTGTGCCCCAAAGGTGAAAACAGCTGGTGTAAATACAATAGGGGACTAACAACAGGAGAGAAATACATTCACCACCACAGTCTACCATCAGCCATCATGGCAGAAATAAAGCCCATTTTCAGAGATCTGGCTGACAGAAGTCTTCTGATGAAATGTCTTCACGGAAAAACGCAGAACCCCAACGAGTGCTTGAATAGTGTGATATGGCATCGTCTCCCAAAAACAGTGTTTGTCGGAATTAATACACTACATTTTGGTGTGTATGATGCTGTGCCAACCTTCAATCTTGGAAATATAACTAAATGCCAGGTCCTTCAAAAGTTGGGTATGTGTGTTGGTTCCCGTACGGTACGTGCTATGTTCTTTTTAGATCAGCACAGACTAAGGCATGCTGATAATATAATCAAGACATTAGTGAAAAAAGCAAGACAGGTGCAGAGGGGTGCCAAAAGAAGACTTGAAGATGATTATGAAGACTGTGAAGGGGGTATTAGCTACGGATCAGGAATGTTTTAATCTTCTTTCTCCGTTTCCCGTAAGTTTACTTTTTACTTCATCTAGGAACATTATCTCAGGTACTGGTCAACCTAGAAGTCTGAAATTTTTATGACGTAGTGACATAGGTCCCTATTACATACTGAAACAACGATTTTTTAATTACTTGATTTACAAAAGACTTAGGGGTGATAGTCTAGTAAAAAGCGATGGAAAAAATTTACTTAAAAATAAATGTACAATATCTCTGTAAGAAAATACTTTGACAATAAACTGTTGTTTCAGTATTGTTGTAACATATGAATGCACATACAGTAAAATTTTTACCTCTCTGTCTCCAGTAGTTTGTGAGAAAATGTTCCCTATAGTAGGCATATATTAACATTGCGGGGATATGTGATTCCGTATCCCCTTAAGCTACAACCTTTAGCTGGCTTCTGTTGCTCCCTGAAGACATGGGTCGGTTTCTGATCGCTTAATTAATCAAAAGTAATATCTCAGTTGACTGATCGGAAGGCTAACTGAAGTGCGTGAAGTCTTAAGCTGTAATTTGACAAGTGCAATTCTCAATAATTTTTTTGAACCTCTTTAACTTTCATCAATTAAAAGTACTAGTAATTTCAGCAAAGATAGCTTGTTAATCACATTTTTCAAACCATAACAATAAAACAAAACTTATCGCAAATATTAAGAAAAGTGACGTAAACGTAGTTATTCCTCTGAAATGGAAAGATACATTTTTTATTTCAATACCACCACAGTCACGACACAGTCTTACTAGCAGAACAATATTCGGTGACGATGTTACAGTTTTTCAGGGATGATGGATAAGTAGAATACGTGAACCAGTACAACTGTTGCTAAGATTTTAGGGTAGGTAACTTTCACACATGGTAGTATGGAACAAAATGATAAAAAAAATCTAGAAAATACGGGCTCTGAAATGCATACATTAAGAGCTATGAGCACTTTTTTACCAGATATTTTTTTCTTATTTTGGTCCATACTACCACCGCTGAAAGGCGTCTACCCTACAATCTTAGCTACAACAGTACCGGTACACGTATTTCACTGTCAGAAGTTATCAAAACGATCTCTACTTATAACTTTCGACTCGATTGTTTCCGGACCGGGGTCCCTTACCTCAAATTAGCACATTTACCCTTTCCATCATCCCTGGAATTTGGAACCCACCTTGTATTTTAGTATTGTGATAATTGCAATGTTAATTTTGTGCATGATTAATGAAATGTTCATATGATTGCTGTCTTATTGTTTGTATAAACATTAGCACATAAATGCAGTGCTTTAGAATACTAGACCATTGATCAACCTACGTCAACGTTCGAGTTATCGTATGAATATTATCTTCTGAGTTTGATTTCAAAATTGTACTCACGAAAGTGGAGTACTCCTACCTTATGTGCTTACAAAATTTTCGTTGCGTCAAGGCGGTGGGTGAGTAATTGATTGTCTGTAATCAGAAACGGTATTTAAGTAGTAAATCCCGACAGATGCGTTACGAGCTGGATTGCACCTCGAAGGACCGCTGAATCACCCGATTTTAATTCCATAGAAAATGTCTGGGACTATTTGAAATAGCAGGTGAAACGTTGGAATCAACAACCCTGTAATACAGTAGCTCTACGGCGTCTACTCATCAGTTATTAGTTTGAACTGGGTGTGATATACCTGAAGTAGGTTGTGGACATTCTGCCTCGGCAAACTGAGGCAATTATCAAAACTGAAGGCGTGTGGGGCTGAGTATTTTTTATTCAGCATACTTGGACGGATGTGAAAGATAATGCTGTGTAGCTTAGACACAGTGTAACAAACCCACAATGGAAATAAACACAAGTAAAGGAGGAACAGGCTGCTATGACTTCAATAGAAGACTGTACATGAAACTAAATCGTTACTGACAAAGGAACATGGTTGTTACCCCATAATTAAATGGGATCACTTTTACATTTACTCTCTGCAGTATCTAGGTTGTCGCGTCGTAAGGATTCAAGTTTCTCTGGTGTCGATAGTGGGTTGTCTCGAGATGTTGATGGAATTTGTTGACCCACTGGCGAATAATCGGTGTACTGAGGGGACGGATACGAGCCTGCTGTCTGGTGGCTAGGCCGAGGAAGGACAGGAGCAGGAGCTGCCTGCAGTCTTATTCTCCTCAAGACGTCGAGCACTTCGCTGCGGAACTCCAGCATTTGTTCGATCGTCAGAGTCTTTACTATCGGTATGTCGGAATCAAAGAACGCCTTGCTATCGCCCGTCTCGGCCACGGCGCTGGAAACTGGACCGTGTAGGTGTTGGGGAGCAGTGGTTGGCTGGCTGGCTCTGAGCACTATGGGACTGAACATCTGAGGTCATCAGTTCCCTAGAACTTAGAACTACTAAAACCTAACTAACCTAAGGACACCACACACATCCATGCCCGAGGCAGGATTCGAACCTGCGACCGTAGCAATCGCGGGGTTCCAAACTGAAGCGCCTAGAACCGCTCGGCCACACCGTCCGGCGGAGCAGTGGTGCTTGGTCCTCCTGGAGTTTCCACAGTCGGCGACAGCAGACTCTGCAGTCCCTTCGCTGCTGTACCGTGAGAGTCCGTCTCGCTCGGCCTGGACAATCACCTCTCTCAACAGTCGTTAGAAATGTGAGGTGCCTAGCGTATATGCAGTTCTTTCTCGACAGACCGTCTCTGCGACGTCCGTCTTTCCTTCGCATGGCTTTCGTGTACTGCTTCTTCCACTTGGCTGCGTTCATGGCACCTGCGAAAAGAAGGTGTTCACGTCGAGTGAGGTACCGCTCTGATTAGACACTGTATTTATATTTGGGATGAAAAAATTGAGCCGGCCGGAGTGGCCGAGCGGTTCTAGGCGCTTCAGTCTGGAACGGCGCGACCGCTGCGGTCGCAGGTTCGAATCCTGCCTCGGGCATGGATGTGTGTGATGTCCTTAGGTTAGTTAGGTTTAAGTAGTTCTAAGTTTTAGGGGACTGATGACCTCAGATGTTAAGTCTCATAGTGCTCAGAGCCATTTGAACCATTTTTTGAAAAAATGGAGAAAACAGGGTTGTTTATTTGAAGTGTGGTCGGTGACGAGGTGGTCAGAGTAGAAGCACAAGCTCGGGTTCTGGAAGAAATTGGTCGTGTCCTTGTCGAAGGAAACATCCCGATATTCGCATCGAGGCTTTAGGGAAACGCAGGAAACGTAAATCTGGCTAGCTGGACGGGTACTTGAACCGTTATCCTCCTGAATGCGAATCCATTGCCTTGCCAGTGCGCCGTCTTGGTTGGTACAGTTGGGAGAGTTGGCTTGAAGTCCTCACGTGATCATCCAGTTTTAGGTCTTCCGTAGTTTCCTTACAACGCTTAGTGAATAGTGATATGCTTCCTTTGGAAAGAACACGACCGATTTGGTACACCGTCCAGTGCGAGGTAGCGGTCAATCTCGAATGACTTCGTCTGGTGGGGAGATGTTAAGTCCTAATCTTCCTTCTTTTACTGATGTACGGATAGAGTGTATATCCGAAATGATTTGAAAAATATCAGTTATCGAAGGAACACTGCTGCTGATGTTCGTAAAGGGTTCTCATATTGTGTTACGTAGAAGTAAAAAAATACTAGGACTATCGGAAAGTAATGTCGTGTCTACGCATGTCTATATTCGCTCCCTGTGTACTTCAAAGCCATGCCAAAGATGTTTTAAGCCTAGAATGATTTATTTACTCTTAAATAATGAAATCTTATTCTTTTCTGCAATATATGGTGAAACGACCAGCCAAAAACCAGAAGAGGTACATATCCAACATCGTACGCTTTTTGAGTTCACAACGGTAGTAACGCAACAGTTGCTACCAACAACATTTCTGTTGTTTGTCCAAGTGTATCAGACGCCGTACATGCCAGCAATGAACCATTAAGGGCGGAAGTGGAAGCAAATCCGTGTCAGACAAGCGATAACACTCTTAACCACCCTTGCTCGACCACCTAAGAACATTTGCAGCGACTTGGTGAAGACAAACAGAAAATCTGATCCACCATATCCATCTTATTTCTTCAGCGGCGCAATACAGCGTTTTTTGTCGCTTGATCACTAGATATGACAAATAGGTCCTCTACGATAATCCAAAACGCAAAAGGCGGTAGCTGTCTTCGAACGAATAGTCACGAAGTACAGTTAAGCCAAATTTACACCACAATCAGGCGCTTTTCTGTGGTTAGGAAGTATTCACGGGATCGTTAATTTCGAAGTGCTGAAACCTGGACAAATTGTGAATGCAGACCTTTACTGTGGAAAACTGGGTCGAATAAATCAATCTTTAATTGGAAAGTGACCAGCGACTGTCAATAGAAAAGGTGTCATTCTGCAACATGATAATGCAAGACTGCACGGGTGATGGCGAATCCTGGAAAGAATTAGTTTACTGGGGTTTACTGGGTACTGCCGCACTCACCATACTCGACGGATACTGAGCCATCGGATTTCCATTTATTTCGATCGCTACAACATTTTCTACGAGGCATAAAATTTGAAAATGGGGATGATGTCTGAAATGTCATCTCCAGATCTTTTGCCCAAAAACCGATTGATATTTAGTTCCACAATTGAAAATTTGGACACCAGATGGCAGCAGATTGTTGATAACGAGGATGATTACATAACTGATTAAAAATAAGAACTCGATAACAATTTATCTGTTTGAATTAAAAGTGAAAAAACGGCAGTACTTTCCGGGTCTCCTAACAAAATGGTTAACAGCTACTCTCTGACATCTGGGAAATCGAAGTGAATTTTATTAGTCTTGCAGAACTGGACTCATGAAATCAAGCTGAGTAGACAGGAATAGTGAACATAATTTTCTGGGATGTCTTACATGAAATTTTCCCAACATTGACAAGTGGAAAGTGCGGTAAAATTTGTGCTTCTGCCGAAGAAACGAATAAATTTTAAGAACTGCGTTGGCACTGTAGAAGATACCTATTAGCCCTCTAAAATGTCATATCAACTAAAAGGTCTTGTCAACTTTATTTGAAGAAGTTTCTGATGTAGTACAGTCGTAGGATACAAACGAATACAGAAGAGTAACAGAAAACTGTCAGGAAAATCTACAAACACCAGAGAAGCAACTGTGAGATTACGTGAAAAGTAGAAAGAAAAAGTTAAAAAAAAGGAAAAGAACATTAACAACTGCGATTCCATGGATAAATATGAAATTATTCTACCAATCTGTGGCGGAAGAAGCCCTTCACAAAACCAAAAAAGTCTTCGTATCAATTACGGATTAAAAAAGCAAACTATAAAGGGTGGGAGGTGCTTGAGTAGTAGCAAGAGACATGAAATGTAAATCCATTGATGTAGAAATCAAATCTCCAAGCGACATGATTTTGGCAAGATTAAGGTGGGACAAAAGTTGTAGTTGCACCTTTCTAACAGTTACCAGACTAGCCTGTATAATTAGCTCTGTAACCTGAAGCACAAATGTCGAGATTAATTTTCATTTTGCAGGCCATATGAGGTACCGAGATTGACCAAACATTGAGAAATATCAAAATCAAGAAGCACCGAAACTTGACAGAAGATAAAACTAATTTCTCATTAATACCACCCCCATATGTCTCGCTGATTTCTCAGCACAAGCCCCATTCTTAAAAAATTTAAAAAGAATAGGCCAAACTACTGTTAAGTCACGAAAACCAAGCGACAGAGGAGAAAGCGTTGAATGTGGATCCAGAGTAATTTCTTGGAAACGGGAATTCTCGAAAGAATAAATGGCAAGATCAGTGAACACACTCCACCATATCAAGCATCTTTTGGTACGAGACACGGCTTTACCATTTTAATACAGGTGGGTGTTCAATTAACCTCAAAAGGTCAATAATGGTCATGCACCTGACGGTAACACTACGCGGTTTGGAATTTTTATGCCGACGTGGACGCACCGTTGAGGGGAGCTTCACTAACAGTCATGGACAACATTACAACTAGTAGTCTTCGTACTCCGGGAACATATTACCGATAATGTAGACCAGCATCCAGTCCAACTTTCTTCTTAATAACAACAGTTGAAGGAGTACTTGAATGAGGTCTTGCTTAAGAATAAACCTGCGAGTTTCTTCTCGATAGGACTTCGAACTTAAAGAAAGATTTTGTCAGCACCTCACTTTAAGTTACGCAAAGGGAACAACATCTCGCGTACGTTGTGTGGTATTACAGAGCAGCAGCAGTAAAGATCCTGATGTGCTCAGGTTAACCGGGCACGTATAAAGATTGGGGTGAGTCGTCATTACTTGCATTCATTGCCCCCCTATACCTTGGCAAACTGTGGCGGCAAAATTATGTTGCTTGCAACTAAAATTTGGAAGTATGTCAGGGTCGCCGCAAATAATTATCACAGAGGGGCATCTGTCACGTGATTAGGGCGTTATACTGGTATTCGAGCGAAGTGGCATTCGAAAGCAAAGATCAAGCATTCAGTTTAACACTTTCTGTAGCTATCTTAAATCACTTGGAGTGAACGCTGATATGGTACGTTAAATAAAGCATCGGCCTGTTCCTTCCCCCGTCCTTTTCCAGGTCAGCTTATACTCTGTCTGATCAAAAGTACCCGGACACCTACTAGTGGACGTTAATAGGGGAAGTGTCCATCCTTCGCCTTTATGATGACGTGGGCTCTGCTAGGGGCATTTTCAAGACGGCGTCTGAAAGCTTGAAGAGAAATGACAGTGCATTCTTCCTCAAGATCCGAAGCCAGAGTAGACAGCAATATTGGACGCTAAAGGCTGGAGCCAAGTGGACCTTCTGAGTCGTCGCAGATGTGTTCCATTGGGTTCACGTTGTTACTCCGGGTAGGGCAGTCCATTTTAGCGAAATATCTGACAACAAACCGTTCCTCACAGATTCTGGTTTATGATAGGGTGCATTGTCATATTGATACAACCAACGCCTCCGAACTGTTCCTCTTCTCTACGCAGTGCACGGTGCTCTAGTATGTGTTAATATCCTTCCGCACTTAGTGTTCTCGTAAGGGGAGTTAGAATGGAACAAATTTTTTTTTTCACATTTTCGGATTTTTCTCTCATTACAAAATTTGCAATTTTCAGAATAAAATGTTACAATTTTTACATGTATTACTTCAAGATCTAATAATATCGGTACTTTGTTACATAGAAGGCTGTGGATTGCTGTGTTATAAAGGTCTTGTACGGAAGAGAATGAGCACCAGGTTAAGGAAGTTAAAAAAAAGTCTGAGAGACAAGAAACCTTATGATGGTAAGACGATAAGAGGCAGGCTGACAGACAAAATGATTGATGAACTATACCAGTATTATGGGATGGCCAATAGAAATAATACGGAGGATTTGTTGAAAATGAAGCAGGCAGTATAGGCTACCTTCTTCCACAGACTTCCAACTGATGAAAAACCAGTACACCACCTTTGCCCTCCTAGACCTGAGTCATGGTGCAATTGACGCAATGCCCAGTACTCAAATATGTCATACAGCCATAAACATTCCATCCCAGCAGCAGTCATGGATATCATAAAACCTATTTACAGAGACGTGGCAAATCCTGAATTACTGAAGAAGTGTCTGCATGGTCAGACTCAAAATCCCAGTGCGTCGTTAAATAATATTATACGAACTCACTTACCAAAAAATGTTTTTGTTGGAATGAAGACGCTAAAGTGGGGGGTCTGTGATGCTCTTATTGCTTTTAATGATGGCAACATTGGTAGGGTGAAAGTGATACAGCATATGGGAACTAATACTGGAGCAAACTGCACCAGAGCACTTGAACAGATGTACAAGGTTCGCATTGATAAAGCAGAGTTTGCAGCACAGTTGGCCACTAAGGAGTCCAGAACGAAGAAAAGTAGAAAAAACTTGGAAAAAGATCAAGAGGATGATATACATTATGTGCAGGGTGCTTCTGAGCGATTAAAAATAAAACATTAAGCATATATTAAATGAGTTACAGTCTTTTGAAACTTTAGAAGCCGTTCCTGAATTTTACATTTTCTTTTGCAGTTTTCCGTAAATCTCCGAAACCACTTCGAGTAGAGTATTCAAAATTTCAGGTAGTAATAATATGCATATCCTGAGTCTACTGAACTAAAAGAAGAACATAGTGTTATATAAAACTAGAATTATTTACGATAAAGTACAAAAAAATACAGAAAATTTAAACTGTATAATTAAAAAATTGTATTTCCGAAATCAATGGCTGAAATGCAATTATTGTAGTTCAGTAGACGCAGAACATACAGTTTAATGTCCTGTAAAAGTTTCATGTCAATGGCTAGAGTGGTTCCTGAATACAGGGAAAGCAAGTCACTAAATTTAACATTGTCGGGGTTGGGCGTTCCAACTCCCCTTAAGCGCCATAAGGTGGCCACACCATAGCCACGAAAAACACCCCACTATGGCAACAACATCTCCCCTGTACTTCACTATTGGCACCACACATGATGACATGACGGCAGGTAACGTTCTCCAGGCATTTGCCAAACCCAAACCCTCCCATCGGACTGCCACAGACTGATGCATCATTCCAAATCACGTGTTTCCAGTTGCCCGCTGTCTACTGACGCTGCTCTTTATACCACCTCAAGCGTCCCGTGGTACTGATTACAGAAGTGTGTAGCTCATGAGGAGCTGCTGTGCGGTTCTACTCCAGAGTATTTAACCCCCTACGCACGGTCATTGTGCTAACTGGACTTTTGGCGGCACGTTGGAACTCAGGAATGACACTTCCCTCTGATTTCATGCGTGTTTTTACAATCACACTCAGTAGTGATCGACGATCCCTGTCGTTAGTACATGAAGTCGGCCTGGTCTTAGTTTAGTTGTGCTTATTCCTTCGCGTTTCCCCTGTACAGTCACATCACCAACAGCCGCCTTTGGCAGCTTTGGTTGAGACGTCCCTGACGGATTTGGTACTCAGGTGGCAACCAATGACTAATCCACGTTCGAAGTCCCTGAGCCCTCCTGGTCGACCCACTCTGGTGTCACTGCCTCTCTACTGACAACACTGTATGCCTCAAATGGCTCTGAGCACTACGGGACTTAACATCTGAGGTCATCAGTCCCCTAGAACGTAGAACCACTTAAACCTAACTAACCTAAGGACATCACACACATCCATGCCCGAGGCAGGATTCGAACCTGCGACTGTAGCGGTCGCGCGCTTCCAGACTGAAGCGCCTAGAACCGCTCGGCCACGCCGCCCGGCGACAACACTGTACTCTCCGCCTCATTTTGTAGTGGGGGGTTCGCCTCTCGTGACATCTAGTGGTTTATATTTTTATTTACTGGATCGGCATTTACAAGGCGAAATATGAAACTGGGACATTACAGCATTAAAGTGAGACATTCAGCATTACTTAATTACATCATACAAAATACAAAATTTTATACACTATGACTTTTTTTTTAGCCATTTAATGGCGTCGTCCGTGAGGTTATGTATATCCTCCAGTTCACCATTAAAAACATGCTCAGTACACTCGATCAAGTGGGCCATTGAATAATTGAGTCCACATTCCCACTGAGGGTCGTTCGCGAGGCCCCATGTTGTCATTATCTCCCTACAACCTCCGACACCCATCCTCGCACGGTTCAGCGTAGTCCATACTCTTCTGGAAAGCTTAAGGACCTCTATTGGTATGCTTGGGTCAGTAACCAGTTTTCTGTTCTTTACTGTGGCTCTACTCTATAAACTTTTCCAGTCATCTTCTGGGTCGAAGGGAAACACCTCTTCACCTGTTTGCCATAGAGGTGGCCTTGATCTCAGGTGGTTTTTTGGTGTCAGGTCCTGGTATATGGGAAGGCTTGAGTTTGCCAATATTTTGCTATATTCT
The DNA here is from genome assembly GCF_023864345.2 of Schistocerca serialis cubense. Lineage (NCBI taxonomy): Eukaryota > Metazoa > Arthropoda > Insecta > Orthoptera > Acrididae > Schistocerca > Schistocerca serialis. The sequence goes on along the minus strand of NC_064643.1, from coordinate 633,164,426 downwards.
CTTGATAGTAGCTGATTTTTTTCTGATTTCAGATGGTGCTATGTTAGACAGTATGGGTAGCCAATCTACAGGTGTAGATTTAAGTGCTCCCGATATTATTCTCATTGTTTCTGTTAGCCGGATATCGATTATTGATATATGCACACTTCTGGCCTATATAGGTGCGCAATACTCGGCCATTCTGTATACCAGTGCCAAGGCAGAAGTTCTCAAGGTATTTGCATCGCATCCCCAGGTAGTTCCGGTGGGTTTGGCTAGAATGGCATTTCTAGTTTTCCTCCTCTAATTGGGTTCTGTACGTTAGGAACTGGTCTAGCTTCACTCCAAGGTACCGAGGATTCTTTGTTATTGAGATGCATTTTACACTTACTGTCTTGTTTGGATTCGGTTGCTGATGCCATTTGGTGCAGAATAGGTGCGACAGGTTTAGGTCTTCGTTCATTTCCGTACTATTTTCTCAAAATATTTGCTTTGACAAGCTATTGCCATATCGTCCGCGTATACAAACTTACGGGACGTTGTTTCTGGGATATCCGCAGTGTACAAGTTAAACAATAAGGGGGCCAGATCGAGCCCTGTGGGAGTATGTTGTTGAGTGCTATGCATCTGTTGGTTTTGCCATTAAGAGTTACTATAATTTTTCTTCCAGTTAAAATGTTCTTCATAAGTCTATAGGTCTGGCTGCTCTGAGTTTTTCTATCACTTTATAAAGTAGGCCATCCTTCCACATTGTATCATATCCTGAAGTTATATCCAACTGGACAACGGCAGTTTTCTTCTTATCCTGATAGCCCTTTTCGCTAAAGGTTGTGAGGGCAAGGACTTCATCACAACAGTTTCTTTTACGCCTAAAACCTGCTTGCTCCATTGGTAGGGATGGTTCCATATATGCGGTGAGTCTGGTCATCAGAATTCTCTCAAATAATTTATACACAGTGCATAAAAGAGAAATTGGTCTAAAATGTTTGGGGTTTTCCCCAGGCTTCCCTGGTTTCAGGACAGCGACTACCTTCGCTTCTTTCCATATAGTACTCAGAGAAGAGTTTTGCTAGCCAGTTTCTTCCTGCTGGTCCCAGATTTTTAAGGAATTCCTGTAGGATTCCCTGTACTCCTGCTGCTTTGCCGGCCTTCACTCCCATCAGTGCGTTACTGATGTCTTGAAACTTTACATCTTTTATGAGACCTGTGTTCCCCTGTTTGTTCATCATTACCTCTTTTATCATATGATCGAAGTCTTTCTTTTCAGATGTTCTTAGATGGATTTTCGAGGTTTGTTTTATGTGCAACGCTATCTGGGTGGGTATCATTCTCGTCTGTGATCTGTGTAGGGTTGTAGCTCCTCCTAATCCTCTAGCAGACTCCAGCTCTGGCGACTAGAATGGAGGAAACCCATGCTCTCCATCGTTTCCATCCATCTACACCTGCATTCTTCGTAGATTGCTTGAACCAGTCGTTCCGCAACCTCATAGTTTTCCGTCTTCGGCATTCTTCCAATAATGATTCACACTCTCTCGTCCAGTGCGGCATATATTCTTTCCTCGCACCGCGTGGAATACTTTTCAGTGCAGATTTATATATCAGATTAGTGAACCGCTCATAGTTCTCTGGTAGTGGAGGAATACGTTTCACTGTTCGCTCTGTGAAAGTCCGAAATATCTCCCAGTCAACCTATTTTAGATTCCATCGTGGGATTGGTATGACAGAAATTGACAGTCCCACTTCGACGAGCAAAAAAAAAAAAAAAAAAAAAAAAAAAAAATGGCTCTGAGCACTATGGGACTTAACTTCTGAGGTCATCAGCCCCCTAGAACTTAGAACTACTTAAACCTAACTAACCTAAGGACATCCACACATCCATGCCCGAGTCAGGATTCGAACCTGCGACCGTAGCGGTCATGCGGTTCCAGACTGTAGCACCTAGAACCGCTCGGCCACTCCAGCCGGTACGACGATCACAGGTCGGTGTTGGCTTCTAGGGAACTTCGGTAATAACCTTCTTCCCGCTTTTAGCACGTCTCCTGTTGCTCCCCTTGTAACGAAGGTCAGATCAGGTGTTGTGATCCCCATGCTGCTGATGAAAAGGTCGCTCGGTCTTTTGGATCGTACAGGAGGTGGAGATGCCTCCATCCGGCCAGTTATTCAGTCTTTAACCTTCTGTATTGCATTCTGTATAACCCTATTAGTGTGATGCGAATTGAAATCGCCAGCGTACACGGATAGGTATTCGGCTTTGGGCAGTATCTCCAGTGGCCAAAGTTCAGATGGAGGTTTGTACATGTTGAGGAGCGTTAGTTTTTTCACTTTGATTCCTATGGCATGTTCCGTGTGTTCTAGATCTGTATTCGCATTTCCTGTAAGACTTTGTTGGACCAGGTTTGCTAGGCCATATTTGTCATGTCCCTTCTATTCATCCAAAGTAAAACCAGGGATTATAAGTGTCGAAATCGTTTCTTTCATCAGATGGGTTTCTTGTGAAAACACTGCATTTACTCCTTCCCTTCCTATGATTTTTTTCCAGGCTTTCTCCTTTCGTCTGCGTATATCCTTCTATATTGACATGGCATACACATAATCTCTTGATGTACCGCTTGATCCGGCCGGGGAGGGCTCTTCTACTTCTCGTTCGCCTTTGCCTGGACTGGGAGGCACTCGTGCGTTCGGTCACCGTTTTTGTGTGGATTCTTTTCCGCTGAGTCATGACGCAGCGTTGCCGAGGGTGCACCATCGGGCAGGTGATCTACACTTCTAGTGGTTAATTCCGCATTTTGGAGTGGTATCCGAATTCTTTTCAGAAGATTGCGCATACCAAATTTAAGTATGCCCATCCTTCCGATCGGAGGTTTGAGGAGCTTCGGGTGTTCAGTTATGTAATAAAATGGAACACCTACAGCCATTCTTTCGACGTTATTTAGCGTTATTTAGTATACGGCTACCAGTTTCGGTGTTACAGTACACCATCTTCAGGCCCTAACTGACATTGAGGGGTTAACTCCAGTCGTATACACTGTTCATCAGTGGCCAACATCTGTGAACTGGTTTTCGCAAACTTGTGTTTACAACTATCAACTACCAACTCAACAGGTACAGGTATAGGTTACATTTAGTCTGCGAAAATCGGTTCATAGATGTTCGCCAGTGATGAACCGTGTATACGATTTGAGTTAACCCGCCCACGCCAGTTAAGGCCCGAAAATGGTGGACTGAAGCACTGAAACGGTAGCGATATAATAAATAAAATCGAAAAGACGGCTGTAGATGTTCAATTTTATTACGATAGTGTATACCGTCATTAACGAGTTCAGTGTCGACGAGCTGTAAAACTACAATCTTCCTCCATGTACTGCGATTGGTGCAGGACAAATTATAGCCTTATCTTCTTCTCTCTTTGACGTTAAGCCTACAGTTGCAAGGAGGTCACCACAACCTATGAATGGTAGAGGGTGTCAGAGGACAATGGTCAATAGTGTCCCAGAAATAATTTAAAACTAGTTCCCACCTTCCGGTACTGTTCAAGATTTTCATGATTTATTTCTTGGTTGTAATGCATCTGTCGCCACTGGTAATCCCATCTCATCTGTGCTCACTACCAGCCTGCTGGGAATTTCGGCTGCTCAGAGCCACGACTCTATCAAGGCTGGATAGAGTGCATCAACAAAGTAAGTAGCTTACAAACCGCCTGTTCCCCCAATACCTGAATACTGTACGTGTTTCTGGTATCTGTACCAGATAGGATTGATAAAGGAAATAGAGAATATTTGGTTGGTGGGTTTGGGGTGTAAGGCGACCAAACTACAGTGTCATCGATTCCTTTTTCCTCCTGCAAACAAGTTTCAAGTTAAAGCAATTTCCAAAAGTAGTCAGGAAAAGTAAAAGGGCGTAAAAATAACGGGAAACCACACAGGAAGAGAAAACGAAACCAGCTAACCAAAAGGGGAAAACGCACACTAAAAAGAAAAGTAGCGGAAGGTATTAAAAGAATATAGCAGATGGCCTGGGCTAGCTGATCACAAGAATAAAAAAGGATGAGCCAGCCTCTCTGCAACACACTAAAATCTCTAGCCTAAAAGGCAAGGCGAGATGAACACACATAGGGAAAAGACGAACACGAAGGCAAACAAACAACAAAGAAAGAGTGGGGAAGATTTAAAAAGGAAGGAGGTTGTAGGCCTGGGAGAGAAGGCCACACGTCCACCCTTAGATTGTGTGATAAAAAAAACCACACGAATAAAACGTAAAACTAAATCAGCCGTTGAGGCATTGTAGCCATACATCCGAGGCAGGGCCCTGGGAAGGTTAAATGTCCGCCACAGAGCGCCTAAAATTGGACAGTCCAACAAGATGTTGACCACAGTCAAAGGGGAACCACAGCAACACACAGGCGGGACAGTTGGCAAGGGCACTGAGAAATTCTCATTCACTGAAGGGAGCATTATATGGCTGAGAGTGGTGTGGAGCAAAAGAAAGGTGTTGCCATGCAACGCACTGTTTTAGGACACTAGAGGAGAGGTGGTAATTCACAGTTGTCGAGGTGTGAGCATAACGTGTGGCAAGACACTTTGCGATTACGTCTGGATTGGAGGATACAGCTCTATGCGCGGAAGTTCCAGGTATGCCTGCAGGGATCTGATGTTCGTAGAAGCGACTGAGTCTGGTCCAAACCTGGGGAGAAGGAGAGTTCGTGATCCGATGGTGCAGACTTATCGTTCCCAGCACTCCGGATTGCATTGTTTGATGAGCTGACAGATCTGGGTGTGGAGCCGTTTAGGGGCAGTGAGGTGTTCCATGGGCGTATAGCGCTTATGACGTTGAATGGGCGCCTACAGTCCCTAATGGCTGCAGCCATTTTCGACGACCACCAAGCACCGACTTCCGCCAATGGCAGCCCAAGAAAGAAAGGATTGAAGATTCAGCTCTGTAACAATGGTAGTAGTGATGGTCTGGATCACCTCATCAATGTTGCCATGCAACGGAGATTCAACAGTGGTAACGGTGATAACGGAGGTCAAAGCATCCCCGTCAGCCTTCGAAAGAGCCCATCTGGGCAAGCGACACATGAATGACGCTGGGGTAGGGATAGGAAGAGTGGAAGGTGGTAACTACCACGCAAGTCGTCGTGATCTCTCCAGTGAATAGACGAGAGAAGGCCAGGAGTGCAAACTGAGAGATTAATAGCCAAATATATGCCATGTGCCACACTGAAATGGGTGAGGTTACCTGTAGTTAGAAGGCAAAGGTCGAGTTGAGTTAGTAGATGGCTCTAAGCAGTATGGGACTTAACATCTGAGGTCATCAGTCCCCTAGACTTAGAACTACTTACACCTAACTGACCTAAGGACATCACACACAGCCATGCCCGAGGCAAGATTCGAACCTGCGACCGTAGCAGCAGCGCGGTTCCGGACTGAAGCGCCTAGAACCGCTTGACCACAGCGGCCAGCCTGAGTTAGCAGAGCCTCAATGTTTTTTCCATGATCAGTAATCATGGTTCCACCCCACAAAGGGTTATGTGCATTAAAATTGCCTAGAAATAGGAAAGCTGAGCGGAGTTGGGAAATTTGTGCAGCCAATGCATGGTATGGCACGCCATCATCTGGAGGAAGATAGATGTTACAGATGGTAATTTCCTGCTTTGTCCTCATCCTGACACTCACAGCTTCTAAAGGTGTTTGAAGGGGCACAGTTTCGCTACAGACAAAAGTAAGGACATAGATGCAAACTCCACCTGACAGTCTGTCACAGTCAGGGCAGTTTTTGTACTATCTCCAATAGCCATGAAGGGCGCGGGTCTGCATTACAAGTTTCCTGAAGGGGAACGCAAAAAGCAGGTGTAAGACTTAAAAGTTGTTGTAACTCAGACTGATGGGAGAAAAAACCGCCGCAATTACACTGGAGGATGAGGCTTTCTGTTTTCTGGGAAGGCATTAAGGCACCAAGGAGGAAGATTACACCTCAGGCTCACCTGCCATCAACTGTGGAGTATTTATATTCATTTCCATTGCGGCTGAGGGATCAGCAAGAACCAGGACCTTGGGGAACGCTAAAATCTCCACCTCGTCCTCAGACGCAGAACTGGTAGGGAGTGGTGGTGTTGCGGTCACCGGAATTGCATGTTGCTTAGCAGACTTCTTCTTTGTCTGCTTGCTCTCTTGCTTCTGTTTAGGCGCTTGCTGGGAGTACTTCTCTGAAGTAGCTTCAGGTACAGAGGAAGACTGTGAACTCCTTTGTCCAGCAACCTGTGGCTCCTTCAGCCACTGGCGAGTGTCTACTTTTGAATCGGTGGTGACCTTGGAAGGGAGAGTCCCAAGGGACCCCTTTCATGTGAGATGAGCTGGAGGAAGCTGTTGCTTCTCCAGCTGTTGTGAGGGGACGAATGTCCCCTGCTCTGGGGAGAGGGATTGCTCCTGAAGTAGGTGCTTTGGGCGTAATGGAAGAAGAGGGGCCCCCAACCACCAAGGTGGCAGATGTATTTAGGCGGCCCTGAGTGCCCGTTGTACGAGGTATGGATGTGGGAACTACTATCACAAGTGAGGGTGACATCGATGTAGCTGTAGCATATGAAAATGTCAAGCGAATGGGGTGCAGCTGTTCATACTTTCGTTTAGCCTCTTGGTAAGTCAGCTGGTCCAGGATCTCATACCCCATAATTTTCCTCTCCTTTTGGAGTACTGTGCAGTCCAGCGAGCAGGGGGAGTGGTGCTTGCCACAGATGACACAGGCAGGAGGAAGTGCACACGGAGAACTCGGATGCAGTGGGCGTCCGCAGTCTCTACATGTGGCACTGGAATTTCATTGGGATGACATGTGTCCGAATTTTCAGTACTAAAAGCACCGCATAGGACGTATGGTTTTATGTCACCAGTATACCATCATCTTGACTTGACTTTTTCAGTTAAAGATCACCCTCAAAGGCCAAGAAGGCACTGGGTAAAATCTTATTACCTTGCCGTCCCTGACAGACATGCTGGACGAAGTGAACATACTGTCATTCTAAATTGGCGCATAGCTCGGCGTCGAACTGCAAGAGAAGGTTACAATGGAAAATAATTCCCTAGACCATGGTGAGGATCCTATGTGGGGTGCCGAAAAAGGGGATATCACCCAGCTTGTCATAAGCGAGCAACGCCCAGGACTGGAATGGGGATACTGTCTGAATGAAGACTGACCCATTTTTCATTTTGGGCAGCGCTGTCACTTCCCCGAACTTATCCTCCAAATGTTCAACAAAAAAATGGAAGCATCGTAGCTAGAAAGGAGTCCCCATCTGTTCTGCTGCAGACTAAATACCTTGGTGAATAAGGCTCTTTCTTTGCTGTAGTCCTACTTTCCTCCAACGGCGTAACTAGGGAAGGGAGCGATTTAGGGTCGTACCTGTCAGTATTTTAGTCTACTTTGCCCTTCTTAGAGACCCGTGGCGCCATTCAATCACCAGCAAGAGATGACATACTCTGCTTCATTGTGGGTCATCTGCCCTGATGCCACCTGCTCCGATCAGGGCCTCTCGCCATGGGCGCCACCCAGCCGCAGCAAAGGCCACCTAGCATGTTGGTCATCGCTGGGAGTCCTGATGCCCCAAGAAGACGGGCATCTATTCCTTGGCACATGTGCAGAGTTTGCAGCTCAGGCATCAGCAGTACGATCCCTGTGTTGTCAGAGGGCTACCACCAAATGGGTATATGGTGGGCCCAACACAAACTTGCTGGATATTGGGTGAAGAGAAATCCAATATTGTCATGGAGGTGAAAGAGTACAGTGGACAACACGAGAAGATGATGTGCCCCAGAAGGTGTCGTCACCCAAATAGCTGAATTTCGAGTGGAGTTACAGAGCCATGACAATAAGAGGTGCAGAATATCTAATCTAACCACACTATGAATATCTGGCGCACCAAGTAAGGCGTCTTTCCGCAAATGGCACCGACTTCTATAGAATTTGTAAAGAGGGAGGTCTAACCGTAAAAGGGGACCAGAACTTATTGGCCCGAAGAATGGAACATTCCTCGGGCCTTCTCTAACCTCCAGATCCGCAGGGTGATAGAGAATGTTCTAAGAAGCTCAGCATGTTCTGTTGCAGGTTCATTTACTAAGCGCAAAAGCGTCACAGAGATGTTCGACAATTAGAGTGGCAGACACCGCAAGTCAGGTTTTCAGCATTATGGTATGGCCTACTGTTTAAGTTCCGAGAGCGTACATTCCTAAAAGAGTCAACCAATATACTGATAACAACTCTGCGTTTTCGGCAACATACAACCAGAATAAAATATATAAACTGGAATACGGGGACCCTGGAGAGCAGACCGTAGCAAAGAAATGTTTGAATGCTCTCAGATTATCCAGCTCATCATAATGGCAGCGCCCATACATCGCGCACCTCCGACGCATATGTCACGAAAAGACCATAAAGATAAAATCTGAGTAATTCGACTCCGTTCTTCCCGTTAACCATACGCAGCTGGAACAGGAAAATGAGGAAGTGACACTTGTACAGAAAGTACCCTCCGCCAAACACCGTAAGGTGTCTTGCGGACTGTAGATGTCGATCGCAAACGGACTGTTCTACTTTTTAGAATAAAGAAAAAAAAATATATTTAAGTCATGAGCACCATCAATCTACGACTCCGTGAAATCTGATTCGAATGTTTCATGTACGTAATTTTGCCATTGTGTGCCTGAGGAGTAAATCAAGAACTCGTCCGAAGTTTGCCTACATTGGTTTAGAGTACCGCATAGAAAGAGCAACCATGTTGTTCACTGACGACAACAAATCTGGCGTGTGGCTTCAATCGAATTAATAAAACAGCAAAAAACCGCCTTGTACACTGTCTAGTCATATTAATGTGTCCACCCGTCAGAGGCCTGAATAACCATCTTTTGCAGCTTAAACTGCTGCGAGACGTGCAGAAAGATTGTCAGTGAGGTTCTGGAAGGTATGGACAGGGATCAGGGGTGTGGAGCCAGCCGACGATTTCAGTGCCGTTGGCGACCAGTGGCGCGGACAGCTTTATCGAGGAGCTCCCACAGATTACAGGGGAGGGGGGGGGGGAGGTTGGTGGCCAGGGGAGTACGGTAAAATCGTCCTGGTGCTCTTCGAACCACGCATGTACACTGAGAGCTATGACATGTCGCATTGTCCTGCTGGTAGAAGCCCTCGTGCCGAGGTAAAACAATGTAGGGGCGTACATGGTCTCCAGTGATAGATGCATACTTGTGTTGATCCACTGTGCCTTCCAGAATGACGAGATCAACCAAGGAATGCCACGTAAACATTCTCCAGACCGAAACGCTCCCTCCTCTGTCGTGAACCTTTCCGATTGTTGAGGGGTGTTTGATTTCAGACGTTTCACGTCATACACGCCAACGGCCATCTGTCCGATGTATCATAAAACGTGATTCATCTGACACATCTACCTCTAGTCACTCATTGGACGTCCAATTGAGGGATTGGTGTGCAAAATTTTTATACAACATAGTTGTGTGGAGATAACAGCGATTAATTTACTTATAATCAATTATTCAAAATGACAGTCACAATCACATTATTTATTTTGCCGGCAACCGATTTCAACCCACGATGGGGTCATCTTCAGGGAAATTTACACTGTAAAGTTATAATATTAGTAAGTAATCATGTACGTCATCTACAAGCAATTAGTTACATAAATAAACGGGTTTTTATACCCATTTGGTCGCTCGCTGGAGTAGTCACACTGCCTGTGCACGGTTGGTAACTATGCATGTTTCGGGGTGGCATTATGTGGGGTTGACGTACATCGCTGGTGGGTTCGGAAGGTGCCGTAACGGCTGTACGATACGTGATTGCCATCCTCCGACAGATAGTGCAACCATATCGGCAGCATATTGGCGAGGCATTCGTCTTCATAGACGACAATTCCCCCCCACCCAAACCCTCCCACCGTGCACATCTTGTGAATGACTTCCTCCTTCAGGATAACGACATCGCTCGGCTAGAACGACCAGCATGTTCTCCAGACATGAATTCCTATCGAACATGCCTGGGATGGATTGAAAAGAGCTGTTTGTGGACACGTGACCAATCAGCCAGTCTGAGGAATATACGCCGAATTGCCGTTGAGGAGTGGGACAATTTGGACCTTGATGAACCTGTGGATAATATGCCATGACGAATACAGGCACGCATCAGTGCAAGAGGACGTGCTACTGGGTATTAGAGATACGGGTGTGCACAGAAATCTGGACCACCACGTCTGAAGGTCTCGCTGTGTGATGCGACAACATGCAATGTGTGGTTTTCATGAGAAATAAAAAGGGCGGAAATGATGTTTGTGTTGATCTCTATTCCAATTTTCTATACGGGTTTCGGAACTCTCGGAACCGAGGTGATGCAAATCTTTTTTTTGATGTGTGTATGTTTTACTATGGCTCGAGGATCTTCTGGATTTAGAGACTTCAGTCTATAAATTGGAAGATGCAGGAGTGCCAACACGTTGCAACTAAGGGAGCACACTGCTCTGGGGAGGTATTCTTAACTCATTAAAAACACTAATATTTCAAGATGTTTCGATTTAAATATCTATGAAGCTGCCAGGTAAGCCAAAAACCTATTTCACTTCTCTTATATTCCTAATTGTGCCCAGGATATATTCGTCTTTTTTGTGCTATGATACGAGCATTTTTCAGTCTGGTTCCCAACTTTTACTGTACCATAATTTTGACTTTGGCCCGAAATAGCTTTGCAACCGATGTAGATTTCTGTTGACTCCGGCGACGACTGATCCGGTATAGATCTCGTTTTTATTGTCTTTCGAACCATGTTGCTTATATCGTGGATACGAACACAGAATTTACAAAACAAGAGGACGGCCATTAACTACACGTTTTGTCTAGCTCCTTACAAAATCTGAACCGATAGCACAAGTTCGAAATATATAAGTTCGTGCGTAAAAAGCCTCACAAAAACGTGTTTTTCGCACGTAAAATCCGAAGGAAGATAGATTTTTGAAAGCAAGTTATCAATTTTATCGCACAAGTGCTTCACACCGATCAGAAATTTTGTCTAAGTCATTTTGTACGCTACTACAGTCGTTCACCAATAACATATTCCCGTACACCACAGCATCACCAGCAAACAGTGTACATTGTTCCTGCCTCTGTCCGTTAGGTCATTTATGAACATGGAGAATAATGGCGATCCTATCACACTTCTCTGTGGTACTCCTGACGACACAATTGCCTTTGCTCAACACACTCCGTCGAGAGCAACTTACTGGGTTTTGTAACTTAAGAAGTTTTTGAGCCACTCACATATATGGGAACCTATTCCATGTGCTCGTACTTTCGTTAACAGTCTACAGTTGGACACGGTGTCAGACGGTTTTCGGAAATCTAGGAAATAGAATCTGTCTGCTGCCCTTCATCCATGACTCGCGGGATATTATGTGAGAAAAGGGCAAATTGAATTTCGTACGAGCGATGCTTTCTAAATCCGCGATGATCTGTGGTTAGAAGCTCTTCTTCATGGAAACGTTCGAACTGAGAATGTGTTCAAGAATTCTACAGCAAAGCGATGTTAACGATATTTGTCTGTAATTTTGCTTGTCCGTTATTTTACCCTTCTTGTACGCTTAGGTTCGAGATTAGCGATAAATGAAAGATAAGGGGCCAATGCCGAAGAGTACTCCCTGTAAAACAGAACTGGGATACCATCCGGACTTGGCGACTTACTTGGTTTTAACTCTTCCTTTTGCTTCTGTACATCAGAGGTGCCCATTATTACGCTTTCCATACGGAAGTCCGTGCGAAGGTCAAACGACGGCATGTTTGTACGATGCTCCTGCGAGAACGATTTCTCAAACGCGAAATTAAGAACGTCAGATTTCCTTTGCTATCTTCTATTGTCACATCAGACCGGCGAACGATTGACTACATCGAAGCCTTTGACCAGCTCAGCGATTTCACTTAGGACCAGAATTTTCTGTGTTTCTTCGTAAGATCTTTTGCTAAGATATGGCGGTGCTAGTTGTATGTTTCTCGCACCTATTTATTTACAAATGTACTAATTTCTGCTAGCTTTTGTCTGTCGTCATATCGCGTTATTTTCTGAAAGGAGAGTGCAACAATCTCTGCTTTGCCAGGAATTTCCTAATTTGGTATTAAACCGCGGTGGGCCTTTTTCGTCCTTAATCCACTTACTAGGCACATGACTCTCCAGATCAGATTTACAATTTGTTTAAACTTTGCCCATAATTCCTCAACTTGCATCATACTAGAACTAAATGAAGTTCACTTATTTTGTAAGTTGCATGCTAACAACTGATTATCTGCCCTTTCTAGAAAAATTGTCTCCTTGTCTTGTGGGTCGATTTATTAACCATAATCACTGTGATGACTTCAAGATCACTAACACCTGTGTCTATACTGACACCTTCGACAAAGCCAGGCCTGTTTGTAGCTACAAGTTCTAAAATATTTCCATTGCGTGTGGACTGTTTAACTAGCTGCTCAATACAGTTTTCGGAAGACGTGTGCAGAACTACTTCGGAAGACTGTCTGTTGGCACCACCTGTAATGAATCTGTAGTCGTCCCAGTCTACACTCGGTAGGTGAAAGCCGCCTCCATCTAATATCCGGGTATTTCCGCTCTCCTCAGCGCAGATTTTCTTTGCGTGATTCTACAGCTGTAGCGGCAGAATCTGGTGGCCGATAAAAGCATCCCATAATTAACTTTAGTTCACTTAGACGTGTTGCAAGCCACCAGGTAACTTCACTGTCACACTGAAGTTTCGATCTCGACATGCGAAATATTTTTGTCGACTGCAATGAATACTGCCCCTGCTATGGCGTGTAATCCTCCCTTTCGGTGCACATTCAATGAATCGCTGTGAATTTCAGAGTTTTCTACTTCAGGTTTCAGCCATCTCCCGGTCCCGAGAATAATTTGAGTCCGAAAAATTTCCTGGAGCGCAGTAAATTCGGGAACTTTGTTACGAATACTTCGACAATACACAGATAAAATTTTGAGAGTCGAAGTGTCTTCACTCTGGACGCGGTCTAATTCGCTGTCTGCTTATCATCTAGCGAGTGTTGATCACAGTACCACAAACTACTGCCTAGCATAAAAAATACCCATTTTCACTACACAGGTACTCTGGTAATATTCACTATACAGGTACTCTGGTGCCCGAGCAGCTGCTTCCTTTGTGTAGTGCACCCCTGATCTATCAAGGAGGGTCGTTCACCTCTCCACTCTATAATTCAGGTCCTGAAATCTGCAGTAAGATCACCACAGAATCGACGGAGACTTTGGTTGAGACCCTACACTCGGCTCCAAACCAAAGGACCTCGATTACTCCTGGGAATGAGTTCTGGGAATGATGCTGCAAATTGTGAGCTCTGCTTGCACACCGACGTGAGGACAGCAGTGTTCACTACTTCCAGTGCCCGCCCGTATGAACTGAGGATGGCCTCAGAATCCAAGCAGCAGACGTCGTTCGTGCCGATGTGAGCCACACCATGCCGGCAGGGCCTCATCCAGGCCACTCGTAAGTATACCGAGGGCACATTGGATTTAATCTACGTTTTCATCTGCATGACTACTCTGCAATCATTCCTAAGTGCCTGGCAGAGGGTTCATCGAACTATTTTCACTGTATTTCTGTACTGTGGCACTCTCGAACACCGTACAGGAAAAATTTCTTTCCGGCCCTGGAAGTATTTCCCTAAGAGCCTCATATCGCGCCTAACACTTGAATTCCTGACAACTAGCAGATTCCTTCCCCTGCCGGATGAACTACATTCTTCTCTCTGCAACACTGCGCTTCGATAGAATCTGTCTTTCTGAATTTTCTAATCATTTTGTCCAAGTCCTTAGTAGACATCGGACCAATGCCTTTTTCTGTACCCTTGAGTGTCCGGAATTTCTGCAGGTTGTAACCTCCCAGCAAAAATTTAAAAGATATTATTTTAAATGCTAATGCACATTGAGCTAAGTGTAAGCTTCCCAGAGAAATTTTGAAACACAATAGTTGAATGTTAACAAGAATACAACCTAACGTAAGCTCCCAGCAAATAAATTTAATGACAATAAAAATGAGGATCGCAATCTGACTCGAAGTGTAAGCTGTCACGAAAATAATAAAAAAACAATTCAATGCTAATGAGACTTCAGTGACAATGTAAACTCAATTAAACCAAAATATCTGTCTTTGGCCCTGTGCAAGAAAAATCATAATTAATTTCTTACCTCATTGAAACTGCATGTCAAATTTCTGCTCTCATTGTTGGCCACAGCTTGGAGGAAATGCATTGCAAGTATTATTTTTTTCCCTATTTTTTTCTTTGAAATTTAATTGAAACTTTTCTTTAAAGGGAATGGAAGGAAATCGTTCGTTCAATTAAATAGTTCTTTTGTTAAAAATATTGCTTTGAAAACCAAAATTATTATTGGGGCGATTGTTGCACAAATTAGTTACAGTTAATTTACATTATTAGCTGAGCGCATTTAAAAATAATATACCTCATCCTGAATCTTGACCAGAGTGCCATGTCGACGCCCGCCGACTCCTCACACACAAATGCACTGGGCTGCTACTACCGACGTACTGCTCTGCCCTACTGCTACTGACAGACTGCCCACTGACTACTGCTCGCAACTGTACTGCACGACGACTACAGACAGAGTACCGCACTCGACTCTCGCGCGGTCAAGCGCAGACTAGCCACGATAAATGGCTCTCTGGTCAGAGACTCTGCAATGCCTCGCCATCGCCGCCACACAACATAGTGTTTCAAGGTCAAAAGCGTTTTCAGCTGTCGAGGAACTGCGGCCACCTCCTCCTGCGCCTGTACACGTCCTATCCATCTTAGTAGTACTAAGTTAAGAATTACTACAAAAGCATTCACGGAAAGCTAAATGTGTAATTTGCTACCTTCCTGACGCGTCACCAATGGAGGATAAAGGTTACTGTGCTGTGTAGGTGGCCGTTCAAAGAAACAACTGTGCTACAGACTACTCGAATCCACACTTTACAGTTACTAAAATGCGGGATTACACCTCTTAAATACAAAAAAATGAAGGAAATTCGGAATTAAACTACGAGAAGACACAGAAGAAGCTAAATATGTGAGTTGGTGCTCTGCTACTCCGTCAAGGCGGCAGCTGCAAACTGCTGGATGTTCATCCAATCTTTGAGAATGAGAGCACTTTGTGACTTGCAAAGACCTTGACACATAATTTAAAACCTTTGTGAAAGTCTCGCTGACACCCGGCACAAAACCACGAAAGAAGAAGATAAGAAGCAGAGATAGAGAGACACTCTTGTTTCTGATGTTGAAATGCACAGACTGAAAAGTGACTTCTCTGGCTGATGCGCGTGCGCCATTTTGTGTCCAGAAAGATAACACATGTGATAGAAAAGGTACAACTAAATGATTTCAAACAAATGACTTCTTTAAACACCAGAGGAATTGACTTCATTATGTGAAGTATTTTAAATAGTTTCCGTCAGAACTACACGATGAGACCATCCGACGGAACTAGTGTCCCTCTCTGTATGAAGGAGTATATGTTAAGTTGGCAATGGGCCAGTTGTGATACTGAAGACTGCTGTAGCCAGAAATGAACCCCATTACTTTTAGATTAGTAAGATTAACGTGGAAGTAGAAGTATTAACGTTACACATTGAGGTCAACACAATTGATAGCGTTGGAAACATCGATGATATCGTAATGTAAGATCATTAGGTGTAAGTGTGCGGGGTCACAGACTATAGCCATTTCCGTTGAAAAGGTAAAATGTTTCCTTCAGGAAAAAATGAAAATGAAAAAGCGGTGTTCGTGATAGCTGATGCGACTGGTTGACTGTAGATCAATGATGCACCTGTGAGAATGTTCCAGTGCAGTGTCTAATCACACGTGCAGCACCTATTGATTCGATTCATGGCTGCAGTCAAATCTGGCTCCATCATTACACATCAGAGTTGAGGCAGCAGGCAAGATATTGGAGAAGGCCAATGGGAAGGAAGGAAACAAGGGCGGTAGATTAGGCTTTAACGTCTAGTCGACATCGAGGTCATTAGATACGCCCATAAACTCAGATTCCTTAAAAGATGGGGAAGAAGAACGGCCTTGCCCTTTCGAAGGAGTCACCCCAGAATTTGCCTGGAGTGATTTAGGGAAATCAAGGAATGCCAACATCAGTGTGGCCAGATACAGGTTTGAACAATTCTTTTTCCAAATGTGAGTCCTGTCTCCTAACCACTGTGCCACTTTACTCCATGGCCAGTGAGGGCGTATTGAAGCAGGCGATGACAGTTTTGTCAGCAGGTTTACTGGCGTGCAGTCAACACTTGCAGTCAACACTTGCAAAAGCGCTTTACCAGCAGCTTGCGATCCCTCGCGGAGACAGTCACATTGGGTTTCTTGAACACAAACCGAGCGACAGCCGTGTGCCGTGCGTCTATGCCTTGGCTAGCATCCACATTGAATACTGTGGCCGGTAGATGCACAGATGCTAGGGCTGAATGGGGAGAGCGGTAGTGGTGGGGACTGCGGGCAGGCGCTGTAGGGCAAATGTCGAGCGCTGGAGGAGAAGTGCCATTCTAAACGGAAGCCTACATTCACAGTTACTCTAAATATTAAGTGAGGCCCATCCACAGATCTGCTACCTCTGCTGTCATTAGTATCTGAAAAGAATTCTGCCGAAAACGCAGCGAATTATTTTCGCCTAGCTTGTTAACCATTTGTAACTGTCAGAGAGGAGTCACGAGTGGCGAATTATCAGTAAAACCTACACATTTATCTTGTTACCATATTAAAATTTGCTTCTTTCTCCACAACATAGCGGAGTTTATTGTGCAGACGCAATTGCGAGAGAATTCCGAAACAGTGGTTTATTAAGTTTATTAAGTGAAGAACTGAGGAAAAGTAAGGTCAATATCCTATCAAAAAGCACATCCTCAGTACAAAATAAACGAGTAAGTCCTCACTTACGTTGTTTCAAAACGCACAGCATTTCTCGTCTCACCAGCTATCGATAGCCCTTAAAAATTACATTCTTTCATCGAAAAAGTTTGTAGTTAGTGGAATAACACGGTAAATAATGAAGTTTTGAGTAATAACCGTATGGCAAAACGCTCTCCTCTTTGTGTGCTATCATTTGCCGAAATCTCATTTCGGTATCTCAAATCGTTTATGAAATATGAGGAATGTTGTGAATATGTCACTCTGTCTCTATCATTGATGTGACGCGATCGTAAATGAGTGTGCTATGTCAGATCAAATTTTTCGAAATTGGTGACAGGATACAGATCTCCACCCAAGTCTGAAGAAAATTTCAATATGTTAGCAAAACTTCATGTGCAGCTACATATTATGTAATATGCCCAGACGCAATATCATAGCGGCCCCTACTTTTCATTGCAAACTTCTTCTAATTTCGCTCAGTGTCTTACTTCTACATAAATCTCATAGTAACTACGAACATTAACGGAATGACGTGGAGATGAGAATGGACCTGACATATAAAGCTACAAGTATAGCAAAAATCAATTTTTTTTTGCTGAATAGTTTCTGTAAAATCGTTTGGAAACACTGCAAGGCGTGCGCCCCTATTCTGTTATCGCCAACGGCCGAAAGGTGGCACACAGTGTTGGCCTCCCCTTTCGAACAAACGAATGAATTCGGCCGGCGCTTTCGACGAAAACTGGTCACTGCACGTCATCCACCTTATCCTGCACGTATATATCAGCTAGCGCTAGGAAAATAGTCGTGCGTCAGTCGCAGAAAAACCAGCTCGCTTGCAGTGTAGCTAACGGCTGAAATCAGACGGGTGACAGAAACATTCTACTCACTTCTCTCGTTTGAAGAATACGGAAGCAGCCTTTCTCAAGTTATCAACACCTGACACCTCTGCCACCACCATCATATCATCATCACTGTAATTGAGAATTCTACGCTCCAGCTGTCGAAAATGAGCATCTTATGTACCACACCATGTTACGGGATTACAGGGTGTTCATAATTAAAGTTCTAGATTCAAAACGCTGTTGAAAGAGAACTACTGCTCAGAGTACGTCAAGTTTCAACATCGTATTATTGACGTCAGGGGAAACGCCATGGAACAAAACTAAATCTAACGAAAATTTGACCAATAGTTGCGTTGTAAGCGTTAGAACATGCACACCAACAGATGAGCGGCACATGATTGTTGCTCAGTTTGAGTTGGAGAAGCCCAATGTGATTGTCTGAGTAAAGGGTTACGCACAACACGTGAAGCACTTTTACGATTGGTGACTACGCCAGGAGCCCTGGAGAAATTCCGGACACTCAAGGGTATGGAAGAAGGTAGCGGTCCGATGTCTACTAAGGATCTGGATCAAATGATTACAAGTGAAATGTTGCAGAGGGAGGGAACTAGTTGATCTGACCTCTGTTGAAGGCGTGACCACAGCATTGCAGGAGAGGTCTTGTAGTGGTGTACAAACAAGCAGTACACGGGGAATTGCCCGAACGTTGGACGTGCATGCCAGCACGGTCACAAAATCCTACGAAACTTGTTGCGTTGCTATTCGTACAAAGTCAACCATGTTCACGAGTTGCTTCTCGATGATCTGCCAGCAAGACAAACGTTCACTCTCCAATACATTGCTCGCATGGAAGTGGACAATGAATGGCCATGGGACTTCCTGTGAGCAGACGTAGCCCGTTTCCATCTTCAAGGACATGGTAACAAGCAGAAATGCAGAATATAGGCTACGGAAAATGTACACATACTTCAACCGGTACCATTTCGTTATGAAAGGATGACTGTGTGCTGTGGGTTAATGTCATCGTTTATCGTAGGGTCGTTATTTCTCGATGGGATGAGTCCTCAGGGTTCTGTTACCTTTACCGTCTCTGGTAAACGTTATGAGAGTCTTTTGTGCCTAACATCATTCCAACCCTTCAACAGCGTGGCTGTGTGGGCTGGATCATTTTTATGCAAGACAGCGCTCTTCCGCACATTTCACAGCCAGTGAATCGGCTGCTGCAGAGGCATTTCGGAAATGCTAGGGTCTTCGGCCCTTATTTCCATACAGCTTGGCCGTCCAGATCATTTGAAGTTTTTGCTCATGACTTCTGGTTGTGGGGTTATCTGAAAGACGCTGTGTTCAAGCGATCCAATTACGAATGTAGCTGAACTGAAGGCACATACTGAAAGTGACCCCCCACCCCACACCAAATGGACTCTGATCTCTTGTGTAACATACTATTACTCGATTTCAGCTTGTAGCAGAAAACAGTGGACAACATAGTGAACATGTATTATGCCACTCTCACAACAATTAGAAACCGATGATATTTTACTTTTTATGCGGTTTTCGGCCACAGGTCAGTTAAAAACCGATGATATTTTGCTTTTTATGTTGATCCTGGCCTCAGGAGCTTGACCTGGTGGATGGGCTACCTAACTAACAGTGCCACAACTGTTGATGCCGAACTTGTGCGATCATGCACATTGAATACTACGGAAGGTATAATGTGCAGCTCAAACCATAGCCGCCATACCGCGATTAACCTGCCACTTGTAGCCGACCACACTTACGTTAACACACTTGCAGCACCATCTAGTGGTAACATTTTCGTTAAATTTTCTTTTGTTTCATGGTGTTTTCACCTGCGCCAATAACACGCTGTCCAATTTTGACGCCGTTACGAGCAATTGTTCCCTTTCTACAGCATTTCGAAGCTGCAACTTCAGTTATGGGGATGATGTGCATTATCTCATTATTAGAGCTGTAAAACAAGGAAACGCAAATGAACAATCGCAATTCTACACATCCTGATAATCATGTAAATCCACACATATCGTCCTGTGGTAAAACACACATTCAAGTTACTATCACATTAGGCATCGTCGAAAGTAAATAACCTGCACCAAATATTCTTTGTCGAACACATAAAACACTGCTTTGAGCATCTCATTTTGACGCATAGGCCTCTCACAAAGCTTAGTTACAAACTGAAGCCCACTGCCTTCAACTACCAAAGACAATATTATCGTGTAACGTAAACATCCCAGCTGCTTTCTACAGTCAAAAATTCTTTGAACGTTTATGTGTCAAGTCCGAGGAAATCCTAAAAACGACTAACGTGCCATGTGGCAGTGTTAGCATCCAGTGGCTGCTTCTCAACGACGACATCGCTGAAGTTGGCCCAAGAATGTGCCCTGAAGACTTCTTTCTGTTAATTAACCCTTGCACTAGTAAGGGGCAGGCAGGGGTGGAGTACTTTGTGCCCATCATTTGAAAACACTGTAATGTACTATTTATGTTTTCAAATTTTGAAAAAAATATTTGTTGACTTTAATGAATTCTTTTACCATATTCCATAAATATTTTAAATTTTTCAAAAATTAACCCAAAAATTTAAGTCTTAGAAGGATACTGAAATCCCTGATCACAGTATGGGGTAGGACAAGGAAAGACTGGAAGGGAGAAACCAGAATAGCAGCGTCATCTGTCGTTTCAATGGTTACATTTATTTAACAGCACATAATAGCATGAATAAATAAATACAATAATCGCAGTAATTATGAGCGACAGGGTGAGGCTAAATAGTCGCTTACAGCAATAACAGGCTTTAACAAATGACTTTACCTCAACAAGCCACAAAACACAGTGCTAAAGTAAATGTAAAACAACGAAATTTTTTTAATCAAGCTATCCCTTAACACGCAAGGGGGCAAACACACTGCTAAAATCAGAATAAAACCTTCTGAAAATTTTATCACGTACCGGAACAGCAAAATAGATTAACGTAGTCCACATGAGAGGTAAATATAATCCTATGTTTAAACCAGTAATTACGCCGGCCGCTGTGGCCGAGCAGTTGTAGGCCCTTCAGTACGGAACCATGCGGAATCTACGGTCGCAGGTTTGAGTCCTGCCTCGGGCATGGATGTGTGTGAGGTCCTTAGGTTAGTTATGTTTACATAGTTCTAAGTCAAGGGGTGTGATGACCTCAGATGTTAAGTCCCATAGTGCTTAGAGCCATTTGAACCATTTATTTGAACCATTAATTACGGTTAAATGATTTGAAAATATTCATGTATCATAATAATCAAGACAGTACCCATAACTACCCGAAATTCATAGCATGGGCAATGCACGCATATTTCAAAGAAGTTGTACAGCTTTAAGTAAAACTTTAAATAAGTTCCATACATCAGAAGATTGAGTAATGTAGCCACTACTTAACATAAAATTTATTAGCAGGCAGCACAAACCAGTGTGCTAAAGCAGTTGCGGATGCGCCTCACGGAATACCAAAGCTTAACAAATCAGCGGGGACGAACAGAGGGACACCATTCTCGGCGGTGTCGTAACTCCGACTTGGCCAGTTACACCAAACAGAGCTGACGGCCGACTGAGCCGCAGTGTCCGGCAGTCGGCCCGTGACGCCCACCAGCCCGCTGTCGCTCGCTGCCTGGCTCTTGCTGCCCCACCTGTGCTGCTCAGGGCCTACTTTAGGACTCGCTCTGCCAGGGATAATCAGCGACAAGCTACAATCCATTCGCGCCGCCAATAGTAACGCCAGTGAAGAATGCACGAAATCATGGCACACGAAATCGATAGGTGGCCCCCCACGGCTCATATATGTCACTTTCGCAATGAATCAATGTTTTCAGGTTTAAGTTGTTACATACACACAAATATCTCTATAACAAGTATTTAATGAGTAAAAGTCAGCAACGATTAACGAAATTTGCATTTTTTTAAAGAGTGGGTATAGCGCAATCCCCCTTAACAATACACGTTATTGTTGATTGCATTGTGCGCTGATATTGCATAAAGGATGCTAAAAGATACTATCATGTTCAGGACACTTGAAATACATCTATACATCTTCAAAATGTGTGTTGTTAGTGTAAGTCAACGACAGTTGACGAATTTTGTAGTTTCTTCAGCTTTTTACGGTGGGCATGAAGTACACCCCCCAACCCCCCCACCCCACCCTGTTACGGAACATTCGATGGTATTGCTAGATTTAAATGTCGACAGTGTTCGGATTGGTAAATCCATACCAGCCGCGCAAAACGGCCGGGAAGAGCATATCAGAGCAATACCGATTTGTAACGTCTTTCGAAAACCCGGGTGCTTCCAAGAACCCTGAAGCTGCAAGAACCCCAAGAAGTATCGACAACCGACACACACGGACCGATACTTGCACAAGCTGTCAAATCACCACCCGAGCGAGAAAAGATGCACAGGTAATACGCTAGTAACGCGAGCAATACGAGTATGTGAGCCGCAGCACCTCAGACGCAAAATGCAACACCTGGAAAGTATTCTGAGGTGCAATGGACTCTCCATCAGTTATATTGGAAGTATCACAGAGTCAAAAAATCGGCGAAGTGACACATCGGAAAAAGAATGTCAGGTACGGCCTAACATTCCCAGAATGACGGACAGAATCGGCCGAGTATTGCGCAAACACGGCATAAAAATTATTTACAAACCGACAAAGAAGATCAAAGAGTGTCTCAGATCAAAAATGGTTCAAATGGCTCTAAGCACTATGGGACTTAACATCTGCGGTCATCAGTCCCCTAGACTTAGAACTACTTAAACCTAACCAACCTAAGGACATCACATACATCCATGCCCGAGGCAGGATTCGAACCTGCGACCGTAGCAGCAGCGCGGTTCCGGACTGAAGCGCCTAGAACCGCTCGCCCATGTCTCTTATCAGTAAAGGAGAAAAGGGTCCAACTTGCAATGTCGGGAATATACCGCACGCCATGCACATGCGGAAAAGTTTATGTTGGAATGACTGGACGAACAATCAACACAAGGAACACAGAACACAAGCCACATTGCAGGTTGGGGCGGCTGAAGTCGGCCGCGGCAGAGCACGCGCTATATGATACCATCTAGTAAAATCCGCCGACACAGAAGCTCTGGCTGTAGAGGAGAGCTTCACACTCGCTTGTTCAGGGAAGCTATAGAGATACACAAACACGAGAACAGCTCAAATAAGAAAGAAGAAAGCCTCAAGGTGAACGGATCCTGGATTCCCGTGCTGCAGCGAAGAAGAAAGCCTCAAGGTGAACGGATCCTGGATTCCCGTGCTGCAGCGAACGACTATTGCAGGTAGCTAGAGCGGAACCGCACCGGAAGTGAATGCGGAAAAGCCCTCGGACGTTGGCGCGGTAGGTGCATACAGCCTGCGGCCGCGAGCTCGTCTCCAGTCCACCACCGGCAAGGAGGGTGAAGCTTTGACGATGCCTTCCACTCGTGCTGACGAAACGTCAGAAGAATCATCAGGCAAACGACGCCCGAAGAGCCCGAGACAGAAGCCAACAGGCAGTTTGTCTACAACTGGCTTCAAAAGCCTTAACAATTTTGCATGACACTCATTGTTTAAAGACTTACTCTTTAAATGCGGTCTATCAAAAAGTTTCTCGGTGCCTTTCAGAATGAACTTCAATTAGTGAGTTACAACAGCAACTAGTGACTTTTAGAATATCATTGAAATTAGCCCCTTTATCGGTACATAATTCCGGTGGTAGTTTTTGCTATAATGGTGATTACATCAGTGTAATTGTACATGATCTTCACACATTTGCTAATAATTTCTGAAGGCACAGCAATTCTGATTGTCATGTATTTTAAAATATTTCGTAGACTTTACAGACTTCACGAGCTAGTCCTAAAATATTCACATATATAGGAGTCAACAATACACCTACTCACAGGCTACTGGCCATTAAAATTGCTACACCAAGAAGAAATGCAGATGATACACGGGTATTCATTGTACAAATATATTATACTAGAACTGACATGTGATTACATTTTCACGCAATTTGGGTGCATGGATCCTGACAAATCAATACCCAGAACAACCACCTCTGGCCGTAATAACGACCTTGATACGCCTGAGCATTGAGTCAAACAGAGCTTGGGTGGCGTGTACAGGTACAGCTGCCCATGCAGCTTCAACACGATACCACAGTTCATCAAGAGTAGTGACTGGCGTATTGTGACGAGCCAGTTGCTCGGCAACCATTTACCAGACGTTTTCAATTGGTGAGAGATCTGGAGAATGTGCTGGCCAGGGCAGCAGTCGAACGTTTTCTGTATCCAGAAAGGCCCGTAAGGACCTGCAACACGCGGTCGTGCATTATCCTGCTGAAATGTAGGGTTTCGCAGGGATCGAATGAAGGGTAGAGCCACGGGTCGTAACACATCTGAAATTTAACGTCCACTGTTCAAAGAGCCGTCAATGCGAACAAGTTGGTGACCGAGACGTGTAACCAATGGCACCCCATACCATCGCGCCGGGTGATATCCCAGTATGGCTATGACGAATAGACGCTTCCAATGTCCGTTCACCGCGATGTCGCCAAGCACGGATGCAACCATCATGATGCTGTAAACAGAACCTTGATTCATCCGAAAAAAATACGTTCTGCCATTCGTGCACCCAGGTTCGTCGTTGAGTACACCATCGCAGGCGTTCCTGTATGTGATGCAGCGTCAAGGGTAACCGCAGCCATGGTCTCCGAGCTGATAGTCCATGCTGCTGCAAACGTCGTCGAACTGTTCGTGCAGATGGTTGTTGTCTCGCAAACGTCCCCATCTGTTGAATCAGGAATCGAGACGTGGCTGCACGATCCGTTACAGCCATGCGGATAAGATGCCTGTCATCTCGACTGTTAGTGATACGAGGCGGTTGGGATTCAGCACGGCGTTCCGTGTTACCTTCCTGAACCAACCGATTCCATAATCTGCTAACGTCATTGGATCTTGACCAACGCGAGCAGCAATGTCGTGATACGATAAACCGCAATCGCGATAGGCTACAATCCGACCTTTATCAAAGTCGGAAACGTGATGGTAAGCATTTCTCCTCCTTATACGAGGCATCACAACAACGTTCCACCAGGTAACGCCGGTCAACTGTTGTTTGTGTATGAGAAATCGTTTGGTAACGTTCCTCATGTCAGCACGTTGTAGGTGTCGCCAGGGGCGCCAACCTTGTGTGAATGCTCTGAAAAGCTAATCTTTTGCATACCACAGCATCTTCTTACAGTCGGTTAAATTTCGCTTTTGTAGCACGTCATCTTCGTGGTGTAGCAATTTTACTGGCCAGTAGTGTATCATTATAGGTGTTATGAAAATTCGGCTATTTTGGGAGTGTCATTCGGTTTTTTTAAACATTTTCATTGTAAGTTTGTTGTTATCTTTGAAAGAAAATTATTTGCGCACCGTTTCCACTGCGTCACATGCTGGCAGTCAGGCAACATTTTAGTTATTAGAAATTATGGTTCCAAGTTCACTTCCGTGTCCGGCGTAGTATTTTAATTTCTTTTTTTATTTTGAGCAAATGACGTTTCTTTTTCTGACTTCGTGGTAGAGAGCGTATATCACTATCAGTAGCTGCAACATCCAATAAACTGACTGATAGCTTGGGGATCGTGCATTTTGTTACAGATAATTCATTGTATCTAAAGTCAATAATGACACTTTTGAGTGGCTAACTCTGTCCTTCCTATTTTTAATCCCGACTTGAAATTTTTTCTCACCTCCTCTTGCAGTATATACCGACTGGTTGGTAGGATAAATGAACTGCGTCTTTATACAATTTTTTATGCGTGCATAAAGGAAGATGGAATGGGCTTTAACTTTCCATCGACAACGATGTACTATGGATGGGGTGCACCATCCAGATTTGGAAGAGAACGGCGGGTGTCCTTTCTTAGGTAACTTTCCCTAAAGTCGAAGTTAGTGTTTTAGGAACACCACAGAAAAAACGGAGCTGGATAGCAGGAAGGGGGATGTGAATCCTAGTTCAGTGCCTCAACCAATGCCATCGATTTCAGTGTGTACTTGTTTTAATGGATTTTCTTCGTATTATCCCACGCCAAAGTGTGAGAACATTTTCAAAATGTTTGCGAATCGTCGAACTGAGGCGGGACGTGGGTAACAGCCCGGTATTCACCCAGTCGACTTGGGAAACGGCCTTAACCCACATTCAGGCTAGCCGGCACATCGGTCCTCGTCGTTAATCCGACGCACAGTGGAACGATTCGCTTCAAAACCTAGACATAATACAAAATGGATGTAAAATCCTACAAAAATGTGTTATTTTTAGATTCTTTGGGTCGCTGATTAGGAATTACAAAATTCAATATGGCGCATCAAAAATTATAAATTTTGCGGATTATAGTAAAGCTACGGGTGTAATGTGTTGTGAGGTCGCTGATAACGAATCGGAAGTCGAAATAACCGTACTGAAATGTTTTATTCGATATTTTTCATTTTTTAATCTAAATCATAGTCAAACCCACGATGGAATGTAACAATATTACGTCACATTTGTTGCTTGTGTCTTTACTGCTTTCAGAAGGGTAGCTTTTGGGTTGTCCTCTAGGAGATAGAAAGGCAAATCGTTTACCTCAGCTAACATCTGTTTATTTTCTTAAATTGTCATTTTCTGGACTCACGAGATTAATGGGTCCAAAGATGTCGGAAGCCGATAGAATATGACATGCATCGTTTTCTCAAGGGATTATTTGAATGTAAAATTTTCTCGGTAACACGGTATTCTCATTCCGAGCTTCCTGCGCATCGTCAGATAGCAGACCAATCGACAACGGAACAGCCTCGAGTATGGCACATCCGCGCATCAAAACTGTATGGACTGATGCCATTTATTGCAGAATATTTTGAGTCCGGAGAAGTTGCCAACTGACTTTCGAGAAATGTACGTTTTTGCAGTGTTCTCGATAGATATGGTTTAGTTCTAGAGTACTCTGTACAAAATTTGAATAGTTCCGCAGCGTTTAGAGACATCTTGAAAAATCTTATCTGCCAAATTGCGAAAAAAATATTAGGATCACAATTCCAAACAACTCTCCAAGAATTATACAGATAGCCCTAATAATATTTTTTTGTGCGGAGAATGGTTTATGAGAATTGTGATAACGAGGGACCCATTTCTACGGTGTGACGCTGCAACAAGGCAGAAAAATGACCGTCCACTAAAAACGTGCAGACATGTGCCAGCAAACACATTTTAATTTTAACTATACTATTAGCGTAGCAGGATGGCCATTTACGAATATGGAGCCACGGAGAAGAAATTTTGTAGCCCACGATATTGGATAATACCGGCAGTGGTTCCGTTTAGATCGATATACATCACTTCAGCCGTTAAAAATGTCATAAATATACCTTCTGGAGTATTACCCATCTTATTTTGTCGTGACTATTAGGCAGCATCGCTGTCATACACTGAAGCGCCAAAGAAACTGGTACAGGCATTTGTATCGAAATCCAGAGATATATAAACAGGCAGAATACGGCGCTGCTGTTGGTAACGCCTATATCAGACAACAAGTGTCTGGTTCAGTTGTTAGATGGGTAAAATGGCAGGTTATCAAGATTTTAAAAAATGGTCCAAATGGCTCTGAGAACTATGGGACTCAACATCTGAGGTCATCAATCCCCTAGAACTGAGAACTATTTAAACCTAACTAACCTAGGGACATCACACACATCCATGCCCGAGGCAGGATTCGAACCTGCGACCGGCGCGGTGGGGCGGTTCCAGACTGAAGCGCCTAGAACCGCTCGGCCACACCGGCCGACCTATCAAGATTTAAGTGAGATTGAACGTGGTGCTACAATCAGCCCACGAGCGATAGGATACAGAATCTCCGAGGTAGCGATGAAGTGGGGACTTTCCAGTAGGATCATTTCACGAGTATACCGTGAATACCAGGTATCCGGTAAAACATCAGATCTCCGACATCGCGGCCGAAAAAGATCCTGCAAGAACGAGGCCAATGACGACTGAAGCTAATCGTTCAACTTGATAGAAGTGCAACCGTTTCGCAAATTGCTGCGGATTTCAATGCTGGGCCATCAACAAGTGTTGTTGTCCGTACACTGGTTACCGTCATTTGTCATGCTACGTAACAAATCCACTTGAGACTGGAATGACACCGCAACACTGGTCAAGTATGCACCAATGCAATCTAGACAAGATTTCGCGGAGCTAAAGTCGGAATGGGCACCTTTCTCCCTGCTCTGTCCAGGTTTTCAAGCGAGTTGGCCCACTGCGAGTGCTGATAATTTTCACATACTCTACTAACCATTCAAAAAAGTGTCTCCGTAGCCTAGAGATACATGCTCATGTTCAGAATTATTTTTTATGTGATTTATTTGAGATTCTGCTCACTGGAGAGCTCGGTTCTTTTCACTCAGATCCCAGCTACAAGGACAGAGGAGTTGGGGGTTTGGTGGGGGGGGAGGGGGGAGGGAGGCACAGGGTTTCACAACCGGAAATGTTTTGGACGGATTTTCAGTTCTGGCTTTTGCTTTACCTCCAAGCAAAACCTCCAGTAAGTCTTAGTGGATACATAAGTATTTGAACTACTGTTAATTTGTCTCTGGAAGAAACTGTCCCATAGAAAAATATGAAGGCTTATTGTGTGTTTGTATGTCTGTTCGTGTATGCAACAGGGTAAGGTAGATGCCTTGCTCACTGTGCACAACGTTGATTCCAGGACGGACAGACTACAACGTTTTATCAGTCGGTTCAAATGGCTGTGAGTAATATGCGACTTAACTTCTGAGGTCATCAGTCGCCTAGAACTTAGAACTAATTAAACCTATGTCCGCAGGACATGACACACATCCATGCCCGAGGCAGGATTCGAACCTGCGACCGTAGCGGTCGCTCGGCTCCAGACTGTAGCGCCTAGAACCGCACGGCCACTCCGGCCGGCCTTTATCAGTCGAATGAGGGTGATACTACTGCAGTCATTCCGAAGCCCGAAAGATGTTTTATTTTACTGGTGACAGTCGAACGAACTGACTAAACAGTGAGTGGGCGGACAGCTTAATGACGTACTTAGCTAAATGACGGTAATCGTATTGCCAGCGAATTAAAACACTTGGAGCATTTAACGGGGAAGCCAGTCGATGTGTGAGTAAATCGATTTCGAACCTCGTTATTCGCTCCGTTGGCGACAGTTTTAAACGGATCAGACAACACGGGAGACGCACCAAAACTCATCAAATACGATAACTGCAGAAATTCAGTTTCCCGCCGATAGGACCAATTTAGTCGGCGCCTACGCTAACGCCATCACGGGCTAATGAGTCTGCAGACACTTTGCCCGCCCCGCCTCGTCTGCTGCTGCAGATGTTGCCGACACGTGCGTCCGCGCGTATCCCGCAGTTTACCTCTTATCAGCAGCTTCTCCGTGACAGAGACTGTTAGCGTGGCAGTGTTAACAGCGTACAACCACCGACAAAAAAGCTGACTTGCAGGAAGCCGAACTCAGGATAAAATGCAACTTCCTGTGTCACACCTCAAATCAGTCAATGCTTTCTTAAAAATGGATGTAATGACGAACAAGTTGGGATGTACCGTCGCAGCTTGTGATAAAATTGTGAAACTCATTACCTGGGAAAGCGCACTGTAGATCTGACCAGGTGGCAGCACCATCGTGTTTATACCTGAAATACAAGGAGACGAACTTGTAACAGCGTACAGTGCTTTTTTTTTTTTTTTTTTTTTTTTTTTTTTTGCACAGGTGTGACAACATCGCGAAATCGTCACTATTGTCACGAATTATAACTATAAGACTGGAAAAAAGGGAATGAAACTCGACGTGTCAGTCAATCTGCGGGGCAGCAGAGAGTCCGAAC
Source organism: Schistocerca serialis cubense (assembly GCF_023864345.2). Classification (NCBI taxonomy): domain Eukaryota; kingdom Metazoa; phylum Arthropoda; class Insecta; order Orthoptera; family Acrididae; genus Schistocerca; species Schistocerca serialis. The sequence goes on along the minus strand of NC_064643.1, from coordinate 633,134,743 downwards.
GGCGTAGTGACAAGCACAGAGCAATATGCAAGACCAGCACGAGCGACTGAATAAACTAAGCACACGGAAAACGGAGCACAACCTAAGGTGAAGGCAAGGTCTAAAGAGGCTGATGTCCATACAAGAATTGCAGACCAGGTCTCTTGCCGCCAGCAAGTAGATACCTGGGTCAGTAGCTCTGCATGTACCAAGCTACAATCAATCCATCCGTGACATCGTTCTGCAGTATTCCACAACGACAAATATATCAGCTCGTCTACATCCATCTCGAAGTCCACTGACGGGGATATTAAATCCCTACCTCTAAAAGGGTCACGTAGCGCTCAAAGTAGCCTGGCTTTTGCCTCCACTTTCATTGTAAAAGCGGAGAGATTATAAGATTCCCAGGCAGTGGATCGACCACCAAGGGAGACAACGTCGAAGCTGTTGGCACTGCTGGAGAGGTGGAAGATTCCGGGAATTGGGGAAGTGATCCCCCTTCGGCATTAGTGGGGCGAGTACCCATCCACTGGCGTGTTGTGGACGAAGGGTGCTAGATCAGATTCCCTGGACTCTGCATCGGTTGTTGCGGGAGCTATCGTCACCAGTGACATACATCACGGTCGAAGGGTTGGGTTGTTTGGGGGGAAGAGACCAAACAGCGAGATCATCGGTCTCATCGGATTAGGGAGTCGGCCGTGCCCTTTCAAAGGAACCATCCCGGCATTTCCCTGAAGCTATTTAGGGAAATCACGGAAAACCTAAATCAGGATGGCCGGACGCGGGATTGAACCGTCGTCCTCCCGAATGCGACGGTCGAAGGTGGGATGTTGGAGTGCATGGTGGCGGCAGCGGTGGGTGAGCACACTGCTGCAGTTGGTAGTCTTCCTCCAGAACACCACCAAGACCAACCCCTTCGCCTGGCTGGCGTTGTGATGGCAGTGTTTAGGGCCTGATAGGCCAAGAATCCAATTGATTGGAATGACGAGTTAGCTGCTCCTTAGCGACATCCACCACAAACAAGGGCTGATCTTGTGGCCCACCAGTACACCTTGTAGCCACCCCTACTACCAGCTGAAAGACTGGGTCCAAATGGCAGCACTGTGAAGAAAATATGGTGAACTATGATGGTGTTGCGTCTTCTACTCAGGGTACAACGAGTGAAAACCACCTCACAGCTGTCACCGATGCAAACATTCTGCTGCACTGCACCCACTGACCAGCATCACATGGAAAATTGGACCAAGGTACTGCTGCTGGGCAGGGCAGACAATGTATTCTTCAGCTGAGTTTTGAACGTTTGCACAAACTGCCCCATCTCCAAGTTAGAAGCCAGTTGAAATGGGATGGTAGTCAGATGCTGGATACAATCACAGATGCAAAAATCTGTCAACTTCAACACAAGCTGCCACTGTTCTAAGAGATGAAGGTCAAGGGTGCCCTCCATAGTAAAAATGACTGAAAACGAGGGAACAGGTCCTGTCGAAGTCATAGAAGGCAGTTTGACAACACAAAAGAAATTGGACACAATGTACCCGCTACCAACAACAACATGTTTCCCAAAAACTGTTCACAAAGTCGAAGTGCGCCCTGTCCAAGGCTGCTCCAGAATTGGACAAGGCCCATGAAGGCCTGCTCAATATGTATAATTTTGCAATGGATTACCAGCCAGTAGTTACGAAGAAGCACCAAAGCCTTCATTCAAGACATACCCCAGGGTGACACATGCTGCAAGTGGAGTAATCAAGGATGCAGTGCCAGAGGGAAGACCACTCTAACATGCATGAGGACCCCATGGAGCGAATCCAACAGCAGAAAAATGTACAGCACACCAAATCTGTTCTTGCAAGTGGGAGTTCAGGCCCTCCCACCTCGGCCACTGAAACGATTTTCCTGAAAGCCAGATCAGCAGCTGTGGTCATCGCATCCTCCTGCACACACAGAAGGAAAATTCAGCAATGTCTGCTGAAAACCATCGTCCATTTCGGAAACAAGAGTCTCCTGTTGGTCGAACTTATTAATGGGTCCTGCCTGCTATGGCGATAGCACGTCTACAGTACATTAGCAATGGTGCATTGTGGATGGATAACGAATTTCATAGCAATAATTATTGAGAATGAGGGCACTTGTTTGCAATCAATGGTCAGTCTGATGCTTTAGCTTAGAGTGAGGGCTGAATAAGGAAATCAGGAGCTTGTGCTCAGTGATGAGTAGGAAGTTTGCTCCATGCGTAAAAGTATGAAACTTTTTAATGCTGAAAATGATAGCCAGGCCTATTTAGTAGTAGTTACATTACTCTACAGATAGCATCTTCGAAGGGTAGGTGATGGGCTTCTAGTGCCATCTGGTTTCCAATGTAACAGAACTACACCAGTGCCGTGCTGGGATATACTGGTGGCCAGGTTTAACTTTTCATCCAGTGTAAAGCTAATAGGGAGTAGAGCACAAACACTATTTGAGGGACTGTAAATTCCATTGACAGTCCACAGACCACACGAATTTCAAAAATGGTTCATATGGCTCTGAGCGCTATGGGACTTAAAGTCTGAGGTCATCAGTCCCCTAGAACGTAGAACTACTTAAACCTAACTAACCTAAGGACACACACACATCCATGCCCGAGGCAGGATTCGAACTAGCGACCATAGCGGTCGCGCGGTTCCTGACTGTAGCGCGTAGAACCGCTCGGCCACCCCGACCGGCTCACACGAATTTGATACCATTTTGGCGAAACCAGTTAAGAGCATGGCAAATGAATGCGACCTGGGGAATGAACTTAGCATAATGAGAAATCTTACCCAAAAAGAACTGGAGTTCCTGCAGGGTCTTGGGCACTGGCAGGTGACAATGGCTTTGACATGCTAGTTCGTAGGGATAATGTTCTACCAACACTGTAACTTAGTCTTGATCTTCTCTTGCAAGGGGAAGGGAACACGGTGGAGTTGACAAAATTTAGGTATTGGTGACAGCTTAAGGCAGACATGTGCCTTGAATTTTCTGCTTGACCCTAAGTATTCTCAAACAGCTGATCGTATGGACGCAAAAGATTTCAAATCTTGAATGGGAACCGATTCAGACAATAAGTGTACATTTTCAACTATCTGAAAGCGAAAAACAAAAGAGACGTCTGACCTAAAAATATTTTGCGCCAACGTCAAATTAACCAGACACAATTTAAGTTGCCGTTCCACATTATTATAATGTGCAGAGATGGAGAACTGCTCCCTCAAAGGAGTACACCTTTTATAATAAGACACGTATCTAACTTAACTAGGCTGACTGTCGCTCCATGTCTGCCTGAAACCAGATCAGTCGCCCATCCACGTCCAACTTTAGCAGGATACGCTCTGGTAATGCTTGTGGGGCTCTGGAGACAGCCTCTTAGTCCAGGGAAAACACTGGGGCTTCCGACGACCGTCCTGTGATTTGTGACTGACACGCACTTCCCAAAAGGCGTACTTTGCGGCATACGCTAGACAAGGTGTCTATTTTTGGGCAATTCCGGCGAACATGTAACAAATGACGGTCGGGGCACGACCATCGATTAGCTAACTGACAGGGAAGAAGTTGAGAAGCTGGGTGACGCCGATTACCCTAAAAGCGACCCGAGGAAGGAGTACGTCACTGCAACTGACTTGGGCCCCCCGCACCCGATGAGAGTAAAGGCAGGCAGCACTGTTACGTCACTACATACGAAAGGTAATCGATATCAACATACAGTGGCTCAGAGGAAGGTGGGGCCTTCTGGTTCACTCCACAGGGCACCAGGAGCTGGTTACCACGCACATCTGACTTCACCATCAGCCAGTTGTCGGACAATGAGTCCTCTGCTGTTGCTGTAAGTTCACGTGATTCCGCCAGCTTAGCAACATCGGCTAAAGGGGGCCTCGAAGTTGCGTGTTAGCCAGATGATCATGTCCCTTATTAGGAGTCAGCATATGAGGTAGCACATTGTGGACACTGAAACTGATAGATAGGCGAAAGGCAATGCAGGTCATCGATCCCGCTGCATACGACTGTCTGGGGTGCTTGTCATGCTGGTTAAACTAACCATGTCAGCACTACATAGGTAGAAAGGCAACTGCGTGGGCAGTGGGCAGAGTTTTACAGAGTTATCTCGACGAAACACGGCGTCACACGCTACCAGATGTCTTCAGTTGAATTGCTGAGTAATATATACGAGTAAATCCCCGTTTATGTGAAGATGGAACACCTATGTGTAAAACAGTTTCAAAGGTCTGATTACCTTACAAATGAGTTAATGTGTTAAATATTTGGTTTTCAGCAGGTAAGCGAGAAAATGTTTGCGAAAGTTTTGAAATTATTGTGTTGAAAGTCGCTAAGTGCTCTCATTATTATACAGTAATTGAATATAGTCTGCGTAATATCCACTCCGTAATATGCATCTCACTCTTTATGGCGTCATATCTCCTTAACTACCATCACGCGGTTATATAATGATGCAGGCTCATTCAGTGATATATGTGAATACTGTCTGCATATTGTGTAGATATTAAAAAAGTAATAAATTGAAACATGATACCTGCAGGTTAACTGAATAAAGAGTAACAATAATTTTATGTACCATTGTTGGAGAACAGCGATCTTTATTGTCATAAAATTATTTAAAAACAGTTTTGATCGCAGCCGATGTTAACTTCTGACCGGTTGCAGCCTTTTAATTATCGACCAAAGTTTGCACCAACTGGTTGACGCCATCGTCGTTATCCGGATGACGCAAACTCTGATGATGGCCCGCAATTAAAAGGTCGAAACCAGTCAGAAGCTAGTATCGGCTGCGATCAAGACTGTTTTTAAATAATTTTATGACAGCGAAAATATCGTAACGGCTAACCATTTTTCCTTTCGTCATTTTGTGGGAGTGTCAACGAAAAAAAATTTTTCATGAAGATTTGAAATTGTGTATGAAGTTCGTTGGAAGTCGCTAAGTGCTGTCATTCTCAAATACAAGATCAATAATGTCCGGCTTTTGTAGTGGGACGCGAAATTGAAGCGTCACCCATCCACTAGTGTCAGCCCAGTTTGCAGGTGAATATAAGTTTAATTTAGTGTTTTGTTTATGTATTTTTGTAATTTTTGTGAATTATCTAAAGTTTTGTATTTATTTTTTATGTTTCATGTACGGAGAGGGCGGCGCAACGAACGGAGACAGCATCTTCACTGCCGGGGCCAGAGAGAAAATTGCTGGCCACTATACGTCGCGGGTCGACAACCAAAGAGCAACAGAAGATCCTGAAACCGAGTTGTTGCGTCGTGCTTCTAAAAACTGAAAAAATAAGAATTTGTAATGTTTGTACAACAATGACGTCATAGAAAGCTTAATCATGTTGTAAATGTTCAGTCCTATCCTGTCAAGGCTCAGGTTCACGTCTATATGTAGTATATAGGAAGATAATAAAGCAGTGTATACTACAAAAGTTTAAATACGTGTTCCGAGAATTTATTTATGAAGAATTATATTAAGGAAGAAGCATTACTGATTTATTTGACAAGATTATTAATTTTTGACAACGATCATCGCGAGTTTGAATCTTAAAAGTTTATTCCATGTGGCTTTAATATTTATTAAAGCAGATAACTTGCATTAATATAATTTCTGAGAAGAAACAAACGACATCTAAATTGAAAAAAAAAATTTGACGCAAACCAATTGGACTGAGTGACGTAATTCTGCGCATACGACTCAAATGATGATGTTTTAATTACAGTTTCGTTCAAGAACCATTAAGAGACAATTAAAAAAGAATTTAAATAATTCTGAAGTGTGTTGTAACTGACGTTGGTGACGAAGTCTGCATATGGTCATATGTCAAAAGAAAATCATTTATACAAAACTTACGTCGTCACACTACACCGTGGCGACCTGAAAAACAGGACTTGTGTGCAACTAAGACACACAGGTACGAAACAAAACATCAAGAGTCCTTCGGAAGTCAACGCGAGTTTTCGTGGAGCCTTCACCAGCCAGCGGCGACTTGGCGGGTGTGGGCATCTGACGGAGCGCAGCCAAGCAGTACGGTCACGCAGTTATTCTGCGAGAAGGCGCATCTGTTGGGCAGCAGCTGAACGCTGCAAACCCCGACAACCTTTTTCTCCCTAAACTAACAGGCCCAGTACGTCAGCTGGGGCGCGTTCCTCCGGGTGGTATTAGAGGTGTTGCTGAGGGCTTCGCCTGTCTACGGTGGGGCCGGGCGTGGTTGCAGCCAGTGGCGTCTCCGGTGTTCGACTCAGCGTCCTGCCGGTTGCGGAAGCGGGGTCGCAGCATCTCAACGGCTGCATCGACGGCTGTTACTTCTGCAGCCCATAGCAGCACACTGATCACCGAGAACTACAAACTATTAGTGTCCGGTGAGTCTGTTTTAAGTTGGAAGTGGAGTGTTGTACATAGTGAGTGTGCTTTTAATAGGATTGTTGATTACAAGTCTGCGTGTGTAACTAGTTAATATCTTACAATAATGTCGGGAAGTGAAATGCCAGACGAAGAGCAATCTGTGTCCGATAGGAGCATGAGATCTCTTTTTAGGGCGATCGCTAAATTAAAACAATCTAACGAAGAATCTACTGCTAGATTAAAAGAGGAATTAAAACAGTCTAACGAAGAATCTACTGCTAGATTAAAACAGGGGTTAAAACAGTCTAACGAAGAATCTACTGCTAGATTAAAAGAGGAACTAAAACAGGAATTAAAACAGTCTACCGAAGAATCTATTGCTAGATTAAAAGAGGAATTAAAACAGTCTGCCGGCCGAAGTAGCCGTGCGGTTAAAGGCGCTGCAGTCTGGAACCGCAAGACCGCTACGATCGCAGGTTCGAATCCTGCCTCGGGCATGGATGTTTGTGATGTCCTTAGGTTAGTTAGGTTTAACTAGTTCTAAGTTCTAGGGGACTAATGACCTCAGCAGTTGAGTCCCATAGTACTCAGAGCCATTTTTTTAAAACAGTCTAACGAGGAATCTACTGCTAGATTAAAAGAGGAGCTAACAAAATCTACAGACAGGTTACAGGAACATCTTAATGAAACCAGTCGAGAATTAAGTGATAAAATAGAGGCTTCTAAAGTTGAAATGCAGGAAAAACTAGTAGGACTTAGTAATAAGATTGCTGATAATTGTAAAAGGTTAGAAGAACATATCCAGGAATCGCGTGAGGAAAAAGCTCGCATGCGAAATGATATTACTGACTTAACCAAGAGACTAGATAATGTCAATGTCTTAGTTGTAAATGAAATAGAGAAAAATAACGATAAATTAAGAGATGAATTTTCTATGCAAACAGTAGCTGTTCATAGAGAATTATTAGAATCTATTAAGGAGGTTTCTACCAAACCTGTAGAGATTTCTTCAATAGATAATGTAGAATTAGAGACATTAACTCATCGAGTAGAAAAAGATCACACTGAAATAGAAAACATAAAATTTTTGATTACCGAAATTTGCAGTAACCTTGAGACTTCCAAAGATAATAACATTGACGAAGGTACAGAGCGTTCACATCGCGAACACAGCGAAGAATCGATATTAGCTAACCGCGTGTCCAATACAGAAATGCGATTACAGGAAATTACTACACGGTTATCGGAATTAGATAATAATGAAAACATTTCAAGTAGTAGAAGTAATAACGTAATCAGAGACAACAGTCGCATCGTGTTTGCTAGCTCGGACCACAACAACACAAATAAAGAAATCACGGCAAGCAAATCCGACGCAACTCCGTCTCTGCAATCTAAACAAAATCCAACTATGTCCCTCGCAGAGTGTTGGAATGATATAACGACAAATTCAAATGTAGCAAGTCGATTTCCTGTATTCAAACCAGGGGGCGAACTTCACCCTATAATCTTTACAAAAGCTTTTGAAACTTCATTATCTCCTAAATGGAGTAATGAAAAACGGATTCAGTTTGTAATAGGACATTTAGAAGCAGAAGCTGCGGAATGGGCAGTACTGCATAGAACTGAATTTAGGGACTGGGATGATTTTGTTAAGCAGTTTAAACAAAATTACTGGTCAAGAGGAAAACAACAACACTTAACTTTAGAGTTGTTAGACCCTTCTCCATATTCTAAACGGTGGGGAGGTTATAGGAATTATTTCGAGTGGCATTTAAACTGTGCTAAATTAATTGAAGATCCAATTATTGAAAGTCATCTAATACGAGTCCTAATTAGTTGGTTACCGTATTACGTAAAGGAAACAATGATAGAAAGGGATATTTAGAACAGTTAGATATACTTAATAGAGAACGGGAAGACGAGAAATTTAGGTTTGGTGGAAATGACAATCCTCGAAATAATAATAATTCAGAACCACGAAAATTTAACAACAACAATCATAGCCGGTTTTGTTATATAAAAGTCAATCTAAAGATAAAGAGAGCCAACAAAATCGTGGTAATAACTCTAAAATGCGGAAATTACACAATAACGATAATGAGATAAATCATCCTCAAGTAATTAATGAAGGTCAAGTTGTAGGTGACGTTATCATAGAAAGTTCAGAAAACTAGTAAAGTCCTTTAGTACGGGTCAACTAAAGGAAACTGTTAGTCAAAATTATACAAGACCCAATTGCAATTTATCATTAAGCTGCCAAAAGGAAGGTGATTGGCAACAAGATTTACTTCAGGAAGACAATCAGATAAGGGAGAATATAACTTATAAACCCGTTATTAAAGGTTATATTAAAGATACCGAAGTAAATATTATAATCGATTCGGGTAGCGAAGTAAGTATTTTATCTAAAGAATTATTTCAACTTAAAAGAAAATATTGGAATTTCCCAACCTTACCTGTAACTGGGGTAAAAATTATAGGAGTTACTGGTAAAAGAGTCAAAATATTACTGAGGAAGTTTATTTAACTTTTGAAATTTCTAAACAATTAATTGCTCACTCTGTACTTGTCGTAGCCAACTTAAATGTGGCCATAATTTTAGGTATAGATTGGCTGTGTAAATATAAAGCTATATTAGATTTTAAAGACTCTTCCTTAACCATTCATAAGGAGGCATGTGCTTTTAAAGTGAGGTTTTCTAATAATCAAGTACCGGAAAATTGCTACGAATCCTTACAGATTAAGTACACACAGACCATGAACCTATTAATAGATCCTAGTGATCTTGAATATGAAGTATACCAATGTGAGGCTAGTAATAGTATCGAAACCGAAGTGAAAGAAAAATGTTATTCTACAGATTGCCTATCCGAACAAGAAAAGGAAGAGTTAGAATCTTTATTGTTAGAATTTAGAGCTGTCTTCTCAGATGAACCGGGGAGAATCAAAGATTACGTTTGTAAACTTAAGATTAAAGATCAAAAACCATTCTTTAAGAAACCTTATCCTATTCCAGTACAATTCAAAGAACCGGCTAGTAGAGAAATAAGTAAGATGCTAGAACAAAATATTATCGAACGATCATGTAATGCTTTTAACAGTCCGTTGTGGGTAGTTAAGAAAGCTACTGGTGGGGTACGACTGGTTCTGGATGCTCGTGAATTAAACAAAATTATAGAGATGGAAAGAGACAGACCTATTCCTATGGAGGACGTACTTCTTAAGATTGCTGGTTCTCGTTATATGAGTGCAATGGATTTAACTGCTGGCTACCATCTAGTAATATTACACCCGGATTCACAGCAATATACGGCTTTTCTTTTGGAAGGCAGATCATATCAGTTCCAAGTTTTACCTTTTGGACTTAATATATCAGTGTCAACTTTCATTAGGGCATTAGATTCTGCTTTGGGTCAGCAATTATTACAAAACATTATTTTATATGTAGATGATATTTTGGTAGCTACTAAAACGTGGGAAGAACACGTAACGATATTATGGGAATTGTTTGACCGTTTAATTGACAGAGGAATTACTTTAAAATTATCTAAGTCTTACTTCGGAATGGAGGAAGTGAGATTTTTGGGGCATATAGTGGACAGTAAAGGTATTAGGCCAGACCCAGCATGTATTGAAGCTATTGCTCGATGCCCGAGTCCTAGAAATCGGAAACAACTGAAATCATTCTTAGGAATAGTAGGAGTTCTGAGAAGATTTCTTCCAGGGCAGGATATTGTTAATCCTAAATTACTGGATTTATTAAAAGAGAAATCAGTATGGCTCTGGGGAAAAGAGGAAGAGGAAGTTTTTAATAAGATAAAAGGAGCGTTAACAGAAGCCAAAATGTTATACCATCCAGATTTCAATCAAGACTTTTGTATGTGTACGGATGCCTCTGATTATGGTGTGTCTTGCGTAATATTCCAAGGTGATCTGACCAATGAAAAGGGATATTACGACAGTAGGGATATTACGACAGTATTTAAAAGTTTTTACTTCTGTCAGTAATTACGCGCAGTATTGAAAATTACATTTTATTTACTCCTGGAAGCCGTTAGATAGTAGCTACAACTCTTACTGGGTTCTGTGATAGCTGTTTAGTAACACAGGGTGGTCAGAAACGTGTGAAAAGCTTGTAAGAGTGTTGACTGGGAGGTTCTGCTGATGTCATAAGCGCGTGACTGCGTGTGAGATCGCTCTCTAAGTTTTCATCTATTTTTAGGTTTCAGATATATATTTTAACTGTTTTTGTTATAATATTTACTATATAAGTGACTTATTAGTGGTTTCTTCATTCACCTCTGCATTTCTTGTGTTGTGGCCTGATATTTGTGAGTGTTTCGTATCGAGCAACTTAACCTCTTACCCGTGTATACATTCCGCGCTGACCAGTTGCAGCTGTAGCGGCCCATCGAAAGCTAAGTACTAATTAATTGTTTGTGTATAGTAGTTTATTTAGGAACTTTAGTAGTCTTCAACCGGTGTTCTTGGTGTTTTCCGGTGAAATAACTTCAGAAGAAATTTTTGCGAACTGCTTTCAGTTTCGTTACTGTCATTAGACGTTTGCTTTTCTTTCTGTGTTAGTATTTTGTTATATTCTCATTTGTTGTTGATTAACACTGTCAATAATAGTAGTTCACTTCCCTTGTAGAGCAAGTTTGTGATAATTGTAGTCAGTTTTTAACATCTTCTTATTGTAGTAGCGGAACTTAGATAAAGTTGTCTTCTTGTTTCAATAATTGTAAAATTTTACCATGAGTGAGAAGTGTGGGCTTTGCCGTAGGTTCGTGAGTAGTGGATTGCGGTGTGAGGCTTGTTCGAAGTATTTTCACTGGGGGGAATGCAGTGGGGAAGCCAGTGGGCATTCTGGTGAGATCCTCTCCTGGAACTGCAGGTTATGTAGCAAGACTAAGTTGATAGAGGAGCAGGAGCGTAAGATCTGTGCCCTTCAGGTGCAGTTGAAAAACGCACAGGAGGAGCTAGATAGGATGAGCAGGGAGAAGGGGGTTGGGGAATGGGAGCTGGCTGTTGGCAAGAGATCTGCTAGGAGAAGGAGATTTTCAGATAGTTTTACTATTGGTGTTTGTAATAGATATGACCAACTGTCAGAGTCTAGTGGAGAGGAATCTCTAGTAGCTGTAGATGTAGGAAGTATGCAGCAGACCTCAGCAGTTACGGTGGCTAGGACAGTTGCAAAGTCTAAGAGAAAGAAGAAGGTTCTGCTGTTAGGTAGTTCTCATGGTAGAGGTGTAGGCCAGCAGTTGCAGGAAGTTTTGGGGAGTGAGTACCAGGTCACCAGCATTGTGAAGCCTAATGCAGGATTGGCTCAGGTGACTTCTAACATAGGGGGGTTATGTAGGGATTTTACTAAAGAGGATCAGGTAGTGATTGTGGGTGGGGCTGGGAATAGTATTGATAGGGATGGGGAGTATGACATAGATGGTGATCTGGAAAAGATAGCCACTCAGACTGGCAACACGAATGTGCATTTCGTGGAACTGTTTCAGCGTCTCGATCGGCCTCATCTTAATACAGCCGTCAGGCGTAATAACATGAGACTTGGGGGTGCGCTGATGACAGAAGGCATGAGTCACATTTCAGTGGTGTCGGTGGAGTCTATCAGTAGGACGGGTTTCACTAGACATGGCCTGCACCTCAACAGGTATGAGAAGGGGAGGTTGGCAAAACTTATAGGTGACAGCATAGGTGAGGGTGGTGGGACCACTCATGGGAAAATTCCGGTAGTTGTGGGTGTTAGAGCTGTACCTTTTTTAGATTGAAGTCAGCTGATAGGTATTCCTGCTTAAGGGAAGTCTCTCTAACAAAGAAACCACTTTCTACAAAGCTTGGGTATCCAATTAATGAGGGAATTAGTATATTTCATCAAAATATACAAGGTATTAGAGATAAAGTTAGTGAACTGCTTATAGATGTTGACACTGAAATTATTGGTATATCTGAACACTTCTTAAATAAGGAGATAATTCAGAGGCTTCCTTTACCAGGATAAAGGTTGGCTGGCAGCTTTTCTAGGAGCTCTTTGCGGTGTGGGGGAGTAGCCATGTATGTGAAAAACGGTATCCCATTTGAGTCAATTGATGTTTCAAAGTACTGCACTGAAAAGGTGTTTGAATGTTGTGCAGGTGTGGTTAAATTTAGTGGAACTAAACTTCTTACTGTTGTTATTTATAGATCCCCAGACTCCGATTTCACAACATTTTTGCTAAAGCTAGAGGAGGTTCTTGGTTCACTTTATAGGAAATACAAAAAGTTAGTTATATGTGGTGACTTCAATATTAATTGTATAAGTGATTGTGCAAGGAAAAGGATGCTGGTAGACCTCCTTAATTCATATAATCTTATGCAAACCGTATTCTTTCCAACGAGAGTGCAAGGGAACAGTAGAACAACCATAGACAATATTTTTGTTCATTCGTCATTATTAGAAGGGCATTCTGTTAGCAAAAAGGTGAATGGCCTTTCAGATCATGATGCACAAATTTTAAGTCTAAAAGATTTTTGTGCTGCAACACATGTTAAATATAGTTACCAACTTTTTAGGAAAGCTGATCCAGTTACTGTACAGACTTTTGTAAACCTTATCAAGGAACAAGAGTGGCAAGATGTTTATAGTGCTGATACAGTAGACGGTAAATATAATGCTTTCCTCAAGACTTTTCTCGTGCTCTTTGAAAGTTGCTTTCCGTTAGAACGTTCAAAACGGGGTACTAGCACAAACAGGCAGCCTGGGTGGCTGACTAAAGGGATAATATCTTGTAGAACAAAGTGGCAATTATATCAAAACGTTAGAAACAGTCAAAATCTAAAAGCAGCAGCCCATTACAAACAGTACTGTAAGGTGCTTAAAAAGTTATTAGGAAGGCAAAAAGTATGTGGTATGCAGATAGAATAGCTAAGTCTCAGGATAAAATTAAAACCATATGGTCAGTCGTAAAGGAAGTGGCTGGTCTGCAGAGACAGGTCGAGAATATAGAATCAGTGCGTAGTGGGGATGTCCGTGTTACTGATAAGTTGCATATATGTACAGTACTTAATAATCACTTTCTGAATATAGCAGGTGAACTAAATAGAAACCTAGTCCCAAAAGGGAATCATATAGCGCTCTTAGAAAAAAGTGTTCCGAGACTGCTACCTGAAATGCTCCTCCGTGATACTGACAAGAGGGAGATTGAGTTAATAATTAAATCTCTAAAGACCAAGAACTCTCATGGATATGACGGGGTATCTAGCAGAATACTGTGTGTTAGCTCAGTACTTAGCCATACCTGTAACTTTTCCTTTAGGAGTGGTCGGTTTCCTGACCGATTAAAGTACTCGGTAGTGAAGCCACTTTATAAAAAGGGAGACAGGGATAATGTTGACAATTATAGACCTATTTCTATGCCATCGGTGTTTGCTAAAGTTATCGAGAGGGTTGTATATACAAGGTTACTGCAGCATATAAATTCACATAATTTGCTGTCAAATGTACAGTTTGGTTTTAGAAATGGCTTAACAACTGAAAATGCTATAGTCTCTTTTCTCTGTGAGGTTTTGGACGGATTAAATAAAAGGTTGCGAACGTTAGGTGTTTTCTTTGATTTAACGAAGGCTTTTGACTGTGTTGACCACAAAATATTACTGCAGAAGTTGGAACATTATGGAGTAAGGGGAGTAGCTTACAATTGGTTCGCCTCCTACCTTAAGAACAGAAAGCAGAAGGTAATCCTCCGCAATATTGAGAGTGGTAATGATTTTCAGTCCCAATGGGGCACTGTTAAATGGGGCGTTCCCCAAGGGTCGGTGCTGGGGCCACTGCTGTTTCTTATTTATGTAAATGATATGCCTTCTAGTATTACAGGTGATTCAAAAATATTTCTGTTTGCTGATGAAACCACCTTGGTAGTGAAGGATCATGTGTGTAATATTGAAACATTATCAAATAATGTAGTTCATGATGTAAGTTCGTGGCTTGTGGAAAATAATTTGATGCTAAATCACAGTAAGACTCAGTTTTTACAGTTTCTAACCCACAATTCAACAAGAACTGACATTTTAATCAGACAGAATGGGCATGTTATAAGCGAGACGGAACAGTTCAAGTTCCTAGACGTATGGATAGATAGTAAGCTGTTGTGGAAAGCCCATGTTCAGGATCTTGTTCAGAAACTAAATGCCGCTTTATTTACCATTAGAACAGTATCTGAAATAAGTGACATTTCAACACGAAAAGTAGTATACTTCACATATTTTCATACGCTTATGTCATATGGTATTATTTTTTGGGGTAATTCTTCTGATTCAAAAAGGGTATTTTTGGCTCAAAAACGGGCTGTTCGAGCTATGTATGGTGTAACTTCGAAAACCTCTTGTCGACCCCTATTCAATAGTCTGGGAATTTTGACATTGCCCTCACAGTATGTATTTTCTTTAATGTCGTTTGTTGTTAGCAATATTAGCTTATTCCCAAGAGTTAGCAGCTTTCACTCAGTTAATACTAGGCAGAAATCAAATCTGCATGTGGAATGCACTTCCTTGACTCTTGTGCAGAAAGGAGTGCAGTATTCTGCTGCATCCATTTTCAATAAGCTACCACAAAAACTCAAAAATCTTACCAGTAGCCCAAACACTTTTAAGTCTAAACTGAAGAATTTCCTCATGGCTCACTCCTTCTATTCTGTCGAGGAGCTCCTGGAAGAGCTAAAAAATTAAGCAAATTCCAGTGTTACATTCTTGATTTTCTTTATTTAAACTAACGACTTGTCGCCTGAATATGTTTCTTATATTTCATTTTATCTGTTTCTACAATTGTGTTATAATTTCATGTATTGACTCGTTCCATGACCATGGAGACTTCTCCTAAATGTGGTCCCACGGAACAATAAATAAATAAATAAATAAATAAAAAATAAATAAAAAAAATTTCAAAATGTTGCTCCGTTTCCTAATTAATCAGCGTTGAAGTTGGCCAGTCAGGTCGTTGCCCATGCGCAACTTTCGCAGGTGGTAGAACGGACCGAAACAAGAAAAAACGTTTAGTACACATGGGCTCTAAAATGCTTATGTAAACGGCTATGAGCACTTGTTCATCTTCACTATTGTGAAATACATCTCTTCTAGTGAACAAGTGCCGGTAGTTCTTAAGCTGCGCATTTTACAGCCCATGTCTACCTGAGACTATTTGGTCCAGATTGCCACCTCTGAAAATTGCCTGCCCAACAATCCTAGCAACAACAGTACTTACATGTACTCCACTATCAGAGGTATCAGAACGATTTTCACTTACAACTTTCGACTCAGTCATTCCCGGGCCAGCGCTCGTTGCCTCGAACTGATACATTAACCCTTCTGGGTCACCCCAGAAAGTCTGTAACAACATCACAGAATCACGCTGTGCGGTGGTTTGCTGACGATTAGTGCAGATTAGTGTTTCAGCTGAATTGCACTCAGATGCCATCGTTGAAATTCCATTAGCAGTATGAGCTTTAATCATTGTTGCCTTCAGTTGTTGTGTACAATATTTATCAGCCAAGCACGATCGAGACAACAAACAGCGCACTAAGCAAGTCGACAATTATTGCGCTCTGCGTTTTCACCTGCAGCATGCGGCTCCAACTGCAACAATAGTATAGCGTTTTGAATCTTTTCCTATACTGACATCTATTCAGCGCGTGATGCTTGTATGAAATTTCTACATTATGCTTCTACATCTACATCTACATCTACATTTATACTCCGCAAGCCACCCAACGGTGTGTGGCGGAGGGCACTTTACGTGCCACTGTCATTACCTCCCTTTCCTGTTCCAGTCGCGTATGGTTCGCGGGAAGAACGACTGTCTGAAAGCCTCCGTGCGCGCTCTAATCTCTATAATTTTACATTCGTGATCTCCTCGGGAGGTATAAGTATTGGGAAGCAATATATTCGATACCTCATCCAGAAACGCACCCTCTCGAAACCTGGCGAGCAAGCTACACCGCGATGCAGAGCGCCTCTCTTGCAGAGTCTGCCACTTGAGTTTATTAAACATCTCCGTAACGCTATCACGGTTACCAAATGGCTCAAATGGCTCTGAGCACTATGGGACTTAACAGCTATGGTCATCAGTCCCCTAGAACTTAGAACTACTTAAACCTAACTAACCTAAGGACATCACACACATCCATGCCCGAGGCAGGATTCGAACCTGCGACCGTAGCAGTCGCGCGGTTCCGGACTGCGCGCCTAGACGGTTACCAAATAACCCTGTGACGAAATAACCCTGTGACGAAACGCGCCGCTTTTCTTTGGATCTTCTTTATCTCCTCCGTCAAACCGATCTGGTACGGATCCCACTGTGTGTGTCTGTGTGTGTGTGTGTGTGTGTGTGTGTGTGTATGTGTGTGTGAGTGCATGTGTCTCGATGGCTACCTATGTGGGAGATTAGGAATCCACAAGCCCATGGTTGAGTCTCCCGTCAATCACCAATCCGATAACGGTTAGTTATTATGAAATATGCCGACTTATACCGTGGTTCGCAGTGCCCCCGTATGTCTTGGTTAAGTCTGCTCAGAGATTAGAAAGCAAGGACATACTACACCCAATAGGACCACTCCTAATAAAGCACGGCAGTGTTCAAGTCAATTTTTGTGTTGAAGACACATGCTTACAGGTGTTTGCTTTTCATTTTACAGATAAGAGTAACAATGGTAGTCTAACGTAGATACTTAGGCTGCCAAGGGCGCCCATACCATAGTTAAAAGTGGTGGTGCTGGAGAGGGGGTGAGGTGGAACCTGGGGTTACTGAGTTGTTGTTGTTGTGGTCTTCAGGCCGAGGACTGGTTTGATGCATCTCTCTCTGCTACTCTACGTTGCGCAAGCCTCTTCATTTCCGAATAACTACTGCAACCTACATCCTTCTGAATCCGCTGCTGTGTTCACCTATTGGTCTCCCTCTACGATTTCGAACCCCCTTATATCTCTCCAGTAATAAACTGGTGATCCGTTGGAGTCTCAGAATGTGTCGTATCAACCGATTCCTCCTTCTAGTCAGACTGTGCCACAGATTTCTTTTCACCCCAACTCTATGCAGTGCCTCTTCATTAGTTAAGTGATCTGTCTCTTTACCTAACCTCAGCATTCTCATGTAGCACCACATTTCAAAAGCTTCTATTCTCGTCTTGTCTTGTCTTCACTTCCATAGATGGCTATACTCCATACAAATACTTCCAGAAAAAACTTCCTGACAAATATGTATTCGAAGTTAAGACATTTCTTTTTTTCAGAAACGCTTTTCTTGCCATTGCCAGTCAACATTTTATATCTTCTCTACTTCGGCCATCATCAGTTATTTTGCTACACAAATAACAAAGCTCATTTACCAATTAAAGTATCTCGTTTCCTTATCTAATCCCCTGAGAATCGCCTGATTTAATTCGACTACATTCCATTATCCTTAATTTGCTTTTGTTGATGTTCATCTTAAATCCTCCTTTCAAGACTCTATCAATTACGTTCAACTATTCTTCCAAGCCCTTTGCTGCCTCTAACGTAACTACAATGTTATCGGCAAACCTCAGAGTTTTTACTTCTTCTCCCTTGGCTTTAATCATCATCATCATTTATGACTGATTATGCCTTTCAGCGTTCAGTCTGGAGCATAGTCCCCCTTATAAAATTCCTCCATGATCCTCTATTCAGTGCTAACATTGATGCCTCTTCTGAAGTTAGGCCTATTACTTCAAAATTATTCTTAAGTGAATCCAGGTACCTTCTCCTTGGTCTACCCCGACTCCTCCTACCCTCTACTGCTGAACCCGTGAGTCTCTTGGGTAACCTTGCTTCTCCCATGCGTGTAACATGACCCCACCATCTAAGCCTGTTCGCCCTGACTGCTACATCTACAGAGTTCATTCCCAGTTTTTCTTTGATTTCCTCATTGTGGATACCCTCCTGCCATTGTTCCCATCCATTAGTAACTGCAATCATCCTAGCTACTTTCATACCCGTAACCTCAACCTTATTGATAAGGTAACCTGAATCCACCCAACTCTCGCTCCCATACAACAAAGTTGGTCGAAAGGTTGAACGGTGCACAGATAACTTAGTCTTGGTACTGACTTCCTTCTTGCAGAAGAGAGTAGATCTTAGCTGAGCGCTCACTGCATTAGCTTTGCTACACCTCGCTTCCAGTTCTTTCACTATGTTGCCATCCTGTGAGAATATGCATCCTAAATACTTGAAACCGTCCACCTGTTCTAACTTTGTTCCGCCTATTTGGCACTCAATCCGTTTATATCTCTTTCCCACTGACATTACATTCGTTTTGGAGATGCTAATCTTCATACCATAGTCCTTACATTTCTGATCTAGCTCTGAAATATTATTTTGCAAACTTTCAATCGATTCTGCCATCACAACTAAGTCATCCACATATGCGAGACTGCTTATTTTGTGTTAACATATCTTAATCTCACCCAGCCAGCCTATTGTTTTCAACATATGATCCATAAATAACATGAACAACAGTGGAGACAGGTTGCAGCCTTGTCTTACCCCTGAAACTATTCTGAACCATGAACTCAATTTACCGTCAACTCTAACTGCTGCCTGACTATCTATGTAAAGAGCTTTAATTGCTTGCAAAAGTTTGCCTCCTATTCCATAATCTCGTAGAACAGACAATAACTTCCTTCTAGGAACCCGGTCATACGCCTTTTCTAGATCTATAAAGCATAGATACAATTTCCTGTTCCACTCGTAACACTTCTCCATTATTTGCCGTAAGCTAAAGATCTGGTCCTGACAACCTCTAAGAGGCCTAAACCCACACTGATTTTCATCCAATTTGTCCTCAACTAATACTCGCACTTTCCTTTCAACAATACCTGAGAAGATTTTACCCACAGCGCTGATTAAAGAGATACCTTTGTAGTTGTTACAATCTTTTCTGTTTCCATGTTTAAAGATTGGTATGATTACTGATTTCGTCCAGTCTGATGGAACCTGTCCCGACTCCCACGCCATTTCAGTTATCCTGTGTAGCCATTTAAGACCTGACATTCCACTGTATTTGATGAGTTCCGACTTAATTTCATCCACCCCAGCCGCTTTATTGCACTGCAATCTATCGACCATTTTCTCCACTTCCTCAAATGTGATCCTATTTCCATCATCATTTTTATCCCATTTTACATCAAAATCTGAAACATTACTGACCGTATTTTCACCTACATTGAGCAACTCTTCAAAATATTCCCTCCACCTGCCCAAGGCATCAAAAGGATTCACCAGCAGTTTTCCTGACCTGTCCAAAATACTTCTCATTTCCTTCTTACCTCCCTTTCGAAGACTGCTAATTACACTCCAGAATGGTTTTCCAGCAGCTTGACCCAAAGTCTCCAACCTGTTTCCACAGTCTTCCCAAGATTTCTTTTTGGATGCTGCAATTATCTGTTTGGCTTTGTTTCTTTCTTCAACATAACTTTCTCTGTCTACCTGAGTTCTCGTATGTAGCCATTTTTGATACGCCTTCTTTTTCCTTTTACAGGCTGCCTTGACTGTGTCATTCCACCAAGCTGTTTGCTTCATCCTACCTTTACACACTACTGTTCAAAGACATTCTTTAGCCACTTCTAGTACTGCGTCCCTGTACCTTGTCCATTCCTTTTCCAATGACTGTAATTGACTACATACCACTAACTGGTACCTTTCTGAGATCACTGTTATGTACTTGTGCCTGATTTCCTTATCCTGAAGTTTCTCCACTCGTATCCTCCTACATATGGTCCTGACCTGCTGCACTTTCGGCCTCACAATACCAATTTCACTGCAGATTAAATAGTGATCAGTGTCACCAAAGAATCCCCTGAATACACGTGTATCCCTCACAGCCTTCCTGAATTCCTGATCTGTTATTATATAGTCAATGACAGATCTGGTTCCCCTGCTTTCCCAAGTATACCGGTGAATGTTCTTATGTTTAAAAAAGGAGTTTGTGATTACTAAGCCTATACTGGTGCAGAAATCCAAGCGTTGTTTCCCGTTCCTGTTGGCCTCGATATCCTCTCCAAATTTACCCATCAACGTTTCATACCCTTCTGTTCGATTTCCAATCCTGGCATTAAAATCACCCATGAGCAGAACACTGTACTTGTCCTTTACTCTAACAACTATATCACTGAGTGCGTCATAAAAACTATCCATCTTATCTTGATCTCTCCTTGCACAATGCGAATATACTGACACAATCCTAATTTTCTTGCTAAACACTGTCAAATCTATCCACATCAGTCGTTCGTTTACATACTTTATGGCAACTACGCTTTATTTCCTACGGTTTAATTCCTACTCCAAATTTTTCTTTGGCTTCCTTTACTGCTTTCTGAATGTACGGACTGAATAACACCGAGGATAGGTTACAATCCTGTATCACTCGCTTCTCAACTACTGCTTCCCTTTTATGCCCTTCGACTCTTATTACTGCCGTCTGGTTTCTGTGCAAGTTGTAAATAGCCTTTAGCTCCCTGTATTTTACCGCTGTTACTTTCAGAATTTCAGAGAGAGTATTCCAGCCAGCATTGTCAAAAGCTTTCTGCAAGTCTGCAAATGCCGTAAATGTAGGTTTGCCTTTCCTTAACCTAACTTCTAAGAGAAGTCGTAATATCAGTATTGTCTCGCGCGTTCGTACATTTCTTCAGAATCCAAACTGATTTTCCCTGAAGTGGGCTCCTACCAGTTTCTCCATTCTTCTGTGCAGAATTCGTGTTAGTATTTTGCAACCATGACTTATTGAATTGTTAGCTCTAAATTTTCGCACCTCTCAGCACCTCCTTCCTTTGCAATTGGAATTATTATATTCTTCTTGAAGTCTGACGGTATTTCTCTGTCCACCCATCTTGCACACCACGTGGAAGACTTTTGTCATGACTGTTTCTCCCAAGACTATCAGTAGTTTTGACGGAATTCCGTCTACAAAAAAAAAAAGTTCAAATGTGTGTGAAATCTTATGGGACTTAACTGCTAAGGTCATCAGTCCCTAAGCTTACACACCATTTAACCTAAATTATCCTAAGGACAAACACACACACCCATGCCTGAGGGAGGACTCGAACCTCCGCCAGGATCAGCCGCACAGTCCATGACTGCAGCGCCTTACACCGATAGACTAATCCCGCGCGGCTTTCGTCTACACCCGGGACCATTTTCGACTTAGCCTTTCAATGCTCTGTCAAATTCTTCACGCAGTATCATATCTCCTATCTCATCTTCATCTATGTCCTCTCCCATTCTACAACATTGCCCTCAAGGACATCTCCCTTGTACAGACCCTCTATATACTGCTTCCACCATTGAGCTTTCCCTTCTTTGTTTAAGACTGGTTTACCACCTAAGCTCTTGATACTCGTGCAGCTTCTTCTCTATTCTCTAGTTTTTCTGTACGCGGTTTCTGTCCTTCCCTAGTGATACATACTTCTAAAGCTTTACATTTGTACTCTAGCCATTCCTGCTTAGCCTTGTTGCACTTCGTATCAATTTAATTTTTTAGACGTTTGTATTCCTTTTCGCCTGCTTCATATACTGCATTTTTTAATTTTCGCCTTTCGTCAATTAAATTCAGTTTTCCAGTATTATTTAAGGATTTCCGCTAGGCCTTGTCTTTTTACCTATTTTATTCTGCTGCCTTCACTGTTTCATCTCTGAAAGGTACTCATTCGTCTTCTACTACATTCTTTTCCCCTGTTTTATTTATTTATTTATTTATGCATTTATTTTACCTGGCAAGATTAGGGCCTTCAGGCCCTCTCTTACACCTAACCAGGCATACTCAGATTCAACAAATTTCCGTTTCTACAGAACATTAAGGACATATACATGTTATACAGCATTAATGTTAAAGAAAAAAAATAGAGATTATAAAGGTAGTACAATGATAATTATAACAATCAAAAAATAATTATAACAATCAATAATAATAACAATAATAGTAATGACTATGTATATGAAAGTAAACAAATTTTTCTTTTATGAATGTCAGCCCTATTGCTAGTTGGGAATTTACTCGTTATATTCTTGCAGCTTGTGAGTTATTCTCATCAAGCAGAGACTTAAGACGATAGAATGGGGTGAAAGAGATATAGAAGAGGTAGATAGGTTAGAGGAAGAGAAATAGAATGGTAAAACTCGAAGCTATGATGGAGAGGAGAAAGAAAAAGATGAGAGGGGCACAACAATGGTGGCTATACCGTCCCTAATATGTAAGTCTTGAGTTCCCTCTTGAATGTTGAGTGGTTCTGGATAAGACGCAGATCACAGGGAGCGCGTTCCATAGTCGTATGGCTGAGATGGAGAATAACACGGAGAAAGATTTCGTGTTATGTAAAGGTACAGCCAAGATGCTAGACGTATCCGATCTGGTATTGCGGTTGTGGAATGATGATAGGTGTTTAATGTGAGAAGATAAGTATTGGGGGCACCAGTGGCTAAGAAATCGATGAAGTAAGCACATCGTGTGGAGATCACGTGCCTTATGTGGGCGTATCCAACCTAGCTGGGAGTATGAAGGACTGATATGATCATACAACCGTATATTGCATATGTATCTAACGCAAGCATTCATCACTAGCTCGAGGCATCTCGAATTTTCACTATTTGTGCCGTGTTGAACTACATCACAGTAGTAAAGATTGGGCAAGACTAGTGTTTGGACTAATTTTTGTTTAACATGGGTTGGAAATATTTTTCTACATTTTTGAATTGCATATAGGGAGGAGAGCGATTTCCGGCAAGCTGTGACTGTTTGTTCTTCCCAGTTTAGGTGTTCATCCAAGATTATTCCAAGGTCTTTTACTGTTTTTTGGTATGTTAGTTGGGTACCATTGAGGGGTATTTGAGGGACTGTTTCGCGAAAGTACCGACTGATTAACTTTGGATGAGATATAAGTATGACCTGGGATTTCTTGGGGTTTAGTTTCAGACCTAGGTTCTGTGCCCATCGAGAAACAGAGCAAAGATCTGCGTTCATACTCGCTACTGCGTCAGCAATGTTCTTGGGGCTTGCACTTATGTACAGTTGGATGTCGTCGGCATATAGATGGTAGTTGCAGGAGTGAATCACTGAAGAAATATCATTAATGTACAGTGAGAAGAGTAATGGACCAAGGACGGAGCCTTGGGGAACTCCAGAGCGCACGTTTTTCCATGATGACTTTTCCGACCCAAAAATGACTTGTTGACTTCTGTTGTTGAGGTAGCTGTCGAACCAGTGTATTGCGCTGTTTGAGAAATTCAGTTGCTTCATTTTAATTAGTAATATATCAAAGTCAACTGTATCAAAAGCCTTGCTAAAGTCAAGCAGTGTTAGGATGGTAGCTTCACGTCTGTCCATAGCATGTTTAATGTCATCAGTTACTTTGACTAATACAGTTGCTGTACTATGGTGCTTTCGAAAGCCTGACTGATATTTGTCGTGGATGTTATGAGTTTTGAGGTAATCCGTCAGCTGTTCATGGACGATGTGTTCTAGGGCTTTAGATATTTCAGGTAGTATGCTGATCGGCCTGTAGTCACCTGGCGACTTAGGGTTGTCAGTCTTGGGTATAGGTTGAATTAAACTTTGCTTCCACTCAGTAGGATATGTACTACTGACAAGAGACAGGTTGAAGATGTCTGTGATAACTGGAGTAATAGTGTCTACGACGTTCTTAATCATGCCAATGCTCACTCCATCATTTCCTACTGCCTCGGAAGAGATTCTCATAATTGCCTTGTGTACTGTGCCGGTAGTGACATGTTTTAGGAAAAACTTGTCTCTCGAGAGATTGATATCTTGGGGCTGGTAATTTGTCGCTGCGTGGCAGTTTACAGCTGTTGAGAAGAAATCGTTTAATTCTTCTGCAGACCCTTGATAAACAGCGTCAGATCTTCGCTTCCCTATACCGAAACTGCACAGCTTTTTCCACAGTGCAGCAGATTTTGATATGCCGCATACAACAGAGCGGGCATGTCTGATTTTGGCATTCCTCACGCTTTGCTTGGTTCTATTTCGGAGTTTCCTATAAGCTTCGTACGCCTCGGGAGTTGGGTTACCCTTGAAGGCCCTATGTGCAGCATCACGTTTATTCATTAACTGGCGTAATGCAGTGGTGAGCCACGGAGCGGGAGCTCTCTTTACCTTGACAGTGCGTTGAGGAGCATGTTTATCATACAGTGCAATAATTTTGCGACATAATTCCCGAATTTTTCCGTCTAAAGTCGGTTCATCGGTTATATCATGCCAAGGGATGTCTGAGCAATCCTTTTGAAGATCGTCATGGTTAACATTTTTTAGGTTTCTGTAAGTTACCAGGTGAGATTTTTCTTTGGTAGTATGCACTGAGTAATTTAAGAATATCACGTCATGAGCAGAGAGTCGTGGAGCGGATGTCTGATTGGCGCGAATTATTTTATCTCTTCGCTTTGTTGCTATTATATCTATGAGTGTATGGCTGTATAGCGTGTGATGAGTTGGGTCCAGCGGTGTTAAACTCATATCATTGGAGTGGAACAGTCTCCTTAGTTTTTCTGCAGAGGGAGATTTTAACTGCAAGTCGATGTTTGTGTCGCCCATAATGATTATGTGTTCATACAGTGTCACGAGCGAGGACAGGGCAGACTGAAAGGAGGACATAGCACCGACGTTTGGAGGTTTATAGATTACTCCAATTAGCAGTTTCTGATTTGATGTATTTATTTCGAAAAACAAGAACTCTGTTTCTCCTTCGCCCTTTGCATCCGATGTGCATAGTATAGTAGGTCTCAGATCAGAGCGAACATAGGCACCCACACCACCCCCGCGTCGTGTTTCACGATCTGCCCTTAGGAGAGAGTAACCAGTGATTCGGACAGCGTCGGAAGAAATGTTTGGTTTCAACCAAGTTTCAGAGACGAGGATAATATGGAACAGCGATTGGCAGAACAGGTCACAGAACTCGTCGAAGTGAGCCGTAGTTCTAGTCAGTCGTTCCCTAATGTTCCCTCTGAAACTCTCAACATCATCTGGTTCTCTTAATTTATCCAGGTCCCATCTCTTTAATCTCCTATCCGTTTGCAATTTCACTGATTATCTTTAATAATTTGGAAGACGAATGGCGACTTGCAAGTAGCCATTAAAAAGATCCAGTTCCGACCCTGTTACATACGTGCGTATTACCGACTTTTCAGTCGTTTTTTTGAAAGAAAAACACGTGACTGCACTATATTTTCTCCTTTTCCAGAGAGCTAGGGGGAGAGGGGTGGGGCAGCGACCCCTGTTCCGTTGCCACCGGTTACGGGCGCCATAGTACGCTGCTGATCACGCATCGGACTGCACGGTGCAGTTTCGGATACGTGCTGTGCGGCTGGAAGCTACCGGCCGATACGTGCGTGCAGTGTGAGCAGGTGGTTCGTTGGCCACGCGGCCGCATAAAGCACGCTCCCCGTCGATTCTCCGCGCGGTGTGCCTCGTTTCGATATTAAAACAAAATTAGCGCCGCCCGCGGAACAAAAAGCTGAAAGCGCTGCGGAGGGTGGGTTAATCAGGGCGCGCCCGGGGCAAGGAGGCCCGCCGCCGGCCCAAATGTTTTTAATTGCGGTGTCGCTGCGCGCCGCCTAATTGCTAATAAAAAATAATTCCGGACTCGTTCGGATCGGTTTTAATTCACCGCGTCTCGAAATAAAAGATAGTAGCGGAGCTGCAAATTTGTTAAATATGTGTGGTCCGAGCAGAACATTAATTGAGTGAGATCTTAATAAGCTGAAGATTAGAGAATGCATTAAAACAAAATGGATCTCTCTTCCTTCTCCAGAAAGCTGCACAACGGAGCTGATGACGTATACCCTTTGAATGAGATGTTGGTGGTATGGGGAAATTTGTGGGTTTGTTTTGCTTTCCATTTATGTCATGTTGTGCTGATACGGCATCTCTCCATTCTCAGGTGTTCGGTTCTAGTCCACGTGTGGCAAGATTGGAGATGGTGGCTTGTGTTTTGTCATCACGAGAACGCGAGACAGTGATCTGGATTAAAATCAATATTACCAAAACAATAAAGCCATTCTACAACGTTACTCTTACCTGTTAACATCAACATGTTATGAACAACTTTCCGTCTCCTCAGAGGACATTATTAAATTTTAGGTTTTTCAGCACAGCTCTCAGATAAACAACACTATGCTATTCTGTCCAAAAATGGCATAATGAAACCTTGTCTATGAAAAAATACAGATGGCATCGAATAGAAAGTAAAACCACGAGCCAGCTACTGTAATTAATCTACTTATGAACATACAGGCCAACGGCCTTCCTGTAGTGGTAACACCGGTTCCCGTCAGATCACCAAAGTTAAGCGCTGTCGGGCTGGGCGAGTACTTGGATGGGTGACCATCCGGTCTACCGAGCGCTGTTGGCAAGCCCTTGTGAGGCCAACTGAGGAGCTACTTGATTGAGAAGTAGCGGCTCGGGTCTCGGAAACTGACATACGGCCGGGAGAGTGGTGTGCTGACCACATTCCCCTCCATATCCGCATCTAGTGACGCCTATGGGCTGAGGATGACACGGTGACCGGACGGTACCGTTGGGCCTTCATGGCCTGCTCGAGAGCAGTTTAGTTTATGAACATACAGGGTGTGACAAAAATGTACAGCGCAAATTGCAGGATACATTCCTCACACATTGACAGGACAGATTCCTTACACGTAGACGAATAAATTGTCTTATATGGATATGGGTCTGGAAACGCTTTGTTTCCATTTTACATTTCATTTTCTCTAACTCATTGATCATGGGAAACACACACTGACGGAACGCACCAGCATACCACATGCGACTCTTTCTCACAGGAGATTTTCATTATCCTCTTGTAACCTCCCCCTCACTTATCGACCTTAATGACTGTGAAAAATTAAACCGCGTGTACCTAATGGAAACTTGGGAAAAGCAATCGTCACCGAAGTTAATCTGTCGGTAAAGAGGGAGGAAAGGGTTACATCTAAATGAAAGGAAAAATGCAAATGAAACTGGTGGAAATTAATTTTGAAAAGGGGTAAAGTTAATGAAGAAAGTAAATGTGCGGCCGTTACGTTAACAATTAACTACCGGTAATTAGATATTTGAGATTTGGGGGAAATTACGGTCGCCAGTCCTAAGGACAATTACTATAGTAACTGAAAAAGAAAGGTAATTACACATATAATTAGCACTAGAAGCGTGGCAACTGAAGGTTGACACGTGTAGTGTGAAAACTGAAAGTTTGTCAAAAGTAATAACTTTCGCTGCACTCTGACTTAATTTAGCAAAAGAATTAATAAAACCGGAAAACTGAAAGTTAATTTAGTGACTGAAATTAATAAGAAACTTTCTTTCTTAAGCACATCGAAATTCAGTAAAATAAGGTTAGTCTTGGACTACCTCAACAATCATTTCAAAAGCTACTTGAATCTACGCAATTTAGAAATAAGAGATTTAGCTTTGAACTTGAATTAAATGATTCTGAACAATTAACAATAGTAAGATTTAGTACGTACCAAGCTGAGCTGCAGTCACAGGTAAGCTAAAATACGGTAACAAAACTCGCACTCTTAATTTGTGCTTGCGTAATCTAAATATTGTAGCCAGCTATGAATACTTAAACTGAACTTTGAGATTAAAGCAGTGAAATTGAATTATATTATTTTAATGCTGGCGTTTGAATTTCAACGACACTCGGGTTCATTTCGGAAAAGGAAGGGACCCTGCTTGGTAATGCACTTGGGACAATGAGCAACAAAGGTTCATGCTAAGTAGCTGTAATTTTGTGATGCAACAATTTTAAAAGTTTGAAAAGCTGAGGTCTGCCATACAGTTCTAAAACTTTACGTGCTTCCAGTCTTCCTTGTTGGTTGATTGAAGGTTTGAAGCCGTCGATCGAGGATGTGGCGACAGTCACTCATTGTCGGCCGTCGCTGTTGCAGAAGCTGGATGTTGGCGCGCCTTCTTCTCGACACGGTCACCAGACGAAACGGGCTCTTGATGTGCGCCAGCTAATGCTTCCCGTCTGCGACACCATGTCAGAAACTATCATCGCAAGTCGAGCGCAATTACATGCTGCCAAACCCCGAAAGCGCGGCAACTCGCGGGAGCTACACACAACACACCTGCTCCACTCGCTACTCCAGCCAGACTCCCTCATGCTCTGCCCGCGCTCCACGCGGCAGAGTTAACACTACCAAATATCCTACACACTTTGATTCTTCACACGACCTATCGATGTAATCGTTCGATAGCAGTTTTCCCTAGGCACGACCCAGCGTAAAAATACAAATAATCTTTACACAACAAACCAATTATACATCGACATAAATGCATAAATATATATATACAAATAGTAAAACAATTACAATATGTAAAGACACAGAAATATCATATATTCAGGTAGCAAAAATAAGGAAAACAAATTATAGTACAATAGATGGAAATACGAAGATATGCATTTCCGGCGTTACGCTCTGCATGGACATTGATACATGCATCAAACCGCCATCGTATTGAATGTCGGATGCGCTGATGTATCGCTGGAGTGCTACAAATGGGTTCGCAGTCTTTCATACTATGCGCACGGAGATTCTGAACATCTTGTACTGGGGTTCCATACACAAGAACTTCCAAATGCCCTCACAAATTGAAGTCCAGTGGGTTTAGGTCTGGAGAGCGTGGCAGCCAGTGGTTAACAGATTCGGTGACGGATTAGGTAGAGATGGACCAAGTACATAACCTGGCAAGTTGTTGAAGCTGCTTAACTGCCCCTCTCCCTTCGCGGTCATCAAGCATCAGTTCGTCGCCTCGTGCGCCTGCGACCACTCCACAATGTGCGGAGCATCGTCAATCTCGTCAACCCATGCCGGAGAAAACACTGCCTGAACAGGTTCCATGTCTTCGATCTCCGTTGGCACCAAAACAGCAGCCTTGTCGTTATGCCGACCGTATTTAAGTCTTCCAGACTGGCATCACATTTTTGCGATGGTGGAGGCACCGATATCTGGTGTTACGATGTTGTGTGTTCCTTGGCCTCATTCGGCTGCGAAGATGTAGAGGCATCGTCCGGGTGTTCAGGCATATCGTCATCAGGGCACGGGGAAACTTCGCCTGCAAACGTCATGCGGCGCCGTTTCTTGCGCTTTTTTAGCAACTGTCCCTCCATGTCAGAGGACGGGAAGGCGTCGCGCTTGTCCAGCAAAAACGCATTTTTCGTAACGATAAGGGAATCGAACCCCGTTGCAGTACCTGTCGTGTGATCGCCCAAAGACAATGATAATGCTGCAGAAGCTACCGAACGAGGTACGTCGCTCGTCGACGCCACCCCTTCCTCCGAGTTATGCTGGGTAAGCCCATCCCGATTCACTAACTTGTCCACGTCCCGCCTACCTTCAGGCGGTACAGAGAGGGTTGTCGCATACATAACCGGTGGCACGGTCATCGTCGGTGGCGGTGCCAGCCGGCCAGTCGGCAAATGCGTAATCAGTCGCTGCATACAGTTCGCCCGGAGGTGACCATCTTTTACTCATCCAGAACGGGTCAAGGGCAGAGTACCCAATGGTACTTCGGTCTTGACATCAACAGTGATCTGATGTGCCCATCGTTCTGCCCTGTGCCCATTCACTGTTCCGTATGGCCGGAAGGCATTGTTTTATTAGGAACAAGGGACCGATGACCTCGTAGTTTGCTCCCTTCTCCCGCCTTAAACCAACTAACCGGAAGGCCGCTACGACGTCATCGGGCGGAAGCTGAAAAGGCAGCTCGAACATCCGCATGGTTCGGATCTCCAGACTCACATGTTCCACCGTGACCACGCTGATGTTCCCAGAGGCTGGCATTGGTCGTCTGCAGAATCCTCTCACACGCAGCGTCCTTAATCATGTTAACGTGTGCAGTGGAACTTTGCAGAGGAAGCGCTCCACGTCCAAAGCCTTCGGTCTTGAGTATTCTTTACAGAAGCCAATCGTACTGTAGACTTACTATTTTTTTCTACACTCCTGGAAATTGAAATAAGAACACCGTGAATTCATTGTCCCAGGAAGGGGAAACTTTATTGACACATTCCTGGGGTCAGATACATCACATGATCACACTGACAGAACCACAGGCACATAGACACAGGCAACAGAGCATGCACAATGTCGGCACTAGTACAGTGTATATCCACCTTTCGCAGCAATGCAGGCTGCTATTCTCCCATGGAGACGATCATAGAGATGCTGGATGTAGTCCTGTGGAACGGCTTGCCACGCCATTTCCACCTGGCGCCTCAGATGGACCAGCGTTCGTGCTGGACGTGCAGACCGCGTGAGACGACGCTTCATCCAGTCCCAAACATGCTCAATGGGGGACAGATCCGGAGATCTTGCTGGCCAGGGTAGTTGACTTACACCTTCTAGAGCACGTTGGGTGGCACAGGATACATGCGGACGTGCATTGTCCTGTTGGAACAGCAAGTTCCCCTGCCGGTCTAGGAATGGTAGAACGATGGGTTCTATGACGGTTTGGATGTACCGTGCACTATTCAGTGTTCCCTCGACGATCACCAGTGGTGTACGGCCAGTGTAGGAGATCGCTCCCCACACCATGATGCCGGGTGTTGGCCCTGTGTGCCTCGGTCGTATGCAGTCCTGATTGTGGCGCTCACCTGCACGGCGCCAAACACGCATACGACCATCATTGGCACCAAGGCAGAAGCGACTCTCATCGCTGAAGACGACACGTCTCCATTCGTCCCTCCATTCATGCCTGTCGCGACACCACTGGAGGCGGGCTGCACGATGTTGGGGCGTGAGCGGAAGACGGCCTAACGGTGTGCGGGACCGTAGCCCAGCTTCATGGAGACGGTTGCGAATGGTCGTCGCCGATACCCCAGGAGCAACAGTGTCCATAATTTGCTGGGAAGTGGCGGTGCGGTCCCCTACGGCACTGCGTAGGATCCTACGGTCTTGGCGTGCATCCGTGCGTCGCTGCGGTCCGGTCCCAGGTCGACGGGCACGTGCACCTTCCGCCGACCACTGGCGACAACATCGATGTACTGTGGAGACCTCACGCCCCACGTGTTGAGCAATTCGGCGGTACGTCCACCCGGCCTCCCGCATGCCCACTATACGTCCTCGCTCAAAGTCCGTCAACTGCACATACGGTTCACGTCCACGCTGTCGCGGCATGCTACCAGTGTTAAAGACTGCGATGGAGCTCCGTATGCCACGGCAAACTGGCTGACACTGACAGCGGCGGTGCACAAATGCTGCGCAGCTAGCGCCATTCGACGGCCAACACCGCGGTTCCTGGTGTGTCCGCTGTGCCGTGCTTGTACAGCCCTCTCGCAGTGTCTGGAGCAAGTATGGTGGGTCTGACACACCGGTGTCAATGTGTTCTTTTTTCCATTTCCAGGAGTGTATGATCGACGTAAACGTGACGTGCGCAGACTAAGACCGCAAGGTAAACAAAACTCACACCTACGCCTCACGAGCGGAAACACCACCGGTCCACTTCGCGTTGCGGATAATGCT
Organism: Schistocerca serialis cubense; assembly: GCF_023864345.2. Taxonomy (NCBI): domain Eukaryota; kingdom Metazoa; phylum Arthropoda; class Insecta; order Orthoptera; family Acrididae; genus Schistocerca; species Schistocerca serialis. The sequence continues at coordinate 633,102,891 of NC_064643.1, read as the reverse complement.
GAACTACTACTAGAACATTAGTTGCGGACATTGACCATGATAATTCGTTCATTATGCCTTTCGCAATAGGATAATTGCATTAATATTCAATATTAGGCCTACTACTGCCTCATCACTACTTCATTTTCTGTTGATAACCCCGTACTGCCCTGACCAGGGGTCCTGTTTTTCTCACTTCACTAATTCCCGGTACATCTAACTTCAACCTATCCATCTTCTTTTTTTTGATTCTCTAACTTATCTACTCCTATAACACTAACAATCTAATTGCATTCAGCATGATTCAAACACCCGATGAGTGGTATGGAAACTGCACTTTGCTAACGGTCACTACACCACCTGTAACGGGTTTCTGAGAACTCCTGCCAGCAACCTACACAAAAACAAAACGGGAATATAATTCAAAGTCCAATGGTGAAAACAATATACCAACAGCACCTTCAAATTTCAACAGGAACAAATGGAATTAATTTGCTTCAGTTGCACGTTCTATGGACATGAACTCCAGCTAGCTATTGACTGTGCAATTTATTAAAGTGCATCTATTCTCAGAGAACTTGCACGTTCCTTAAAGTGCGCCACTCATGCATAAAATCGAAAATGTTTCAGTCAGAATTCTGCATCCTCACATGCTGTCACATTTAACGAATTTTGCGGTCTTTCTGTATTGGTAGATACCTTGATTGACCACTAAGGTCCACTGACTACCGATTACACTATTGCAAAACGCCACCTGTAGCTTAAAGAGAGCACGACTTCCCTCTTGGGCCCACTTCATATAGAAATGGAATGGTGTGGACGACAGAAGTAATATCCGGCGTTCCCCAAGGAAGTGTTATAGGCCCTCTATTGTTGCTGAGCTATATTAACGACATAGGAGACGATCTGAGTAGCTGCCTTAGATTGTTTGTAGATGATGCTGTCATTTACTGTCTTGTAAAGTCATCAGATGATCAAAACGACTCGCAAAATGATTTAGATAAAATATCTGTATGGGGCGAAAAGTGGCAATTGACCCTCAAGAAGGAAAAGTGTGAAGTTATTCATATGAGTACTAAAAGAAATCAGCTAAATTTCGATTACGCGATAATTCACACAAATGTGAAGGCAGTAAATTCAACTAAATACTTAGGGATTACAATTACAAATAACCTAAATTGGAACGATCACATAGATGATATTGTGGCTAGAGCAAACCAAAGACTGCGATTCATTGGCAGAACACTTAGAAGGTGCAACAGGTCTACTAAAGAGACTGCTTACACCACGCTTGTCCGCCCTATTCTGGAGTATTGTTATGCGGTGTAGGATCCGCATCAGGTGGGACTGACGGATGACATCGAAAAGATATAAAGAAGGGCAGGTCGTTTTGTATTATCGCGAAATAGGGGAGATAGTGTCACAGACATGATACGTGAATTGGGGTGGCAATCATTAAAACAAAGGCGTATTCGTTGCGACGGGATCTTCTCATGAAATTTCAATCACCAGTTTTCTCCTCCCATTGCATAAACATTCTATTGGTACACACCTACATAGGGAGAAATGATCATCTCGATAAAATAAGAGAAATGCGGGCTCGCACAGAAAAATTTAAGTGCTCGTTTTTCCCGCGTGCCGTTCGAGAGTGGAACGGTAGAGAGACAGCTTGAAGGTGGTTCATTGAACCCTCTGCCAGGCACTGAATTGTCAATAGTAGACTTATCACGTAGATGCAGATGTAGATGTATATGTGGCGGCGAGTCAGGGACGTGACGCGGACGGAACGTGAGGAATTCACACTGAGTGGCGCTGTCAGAGATAGATGGATGGTCGTGCTACGAATGGGTTAAAATGCGCCCACTTCATCAGATGAAGATATTGATGCACTGTATGTTTTATAAGTCGTAAATTCTGAGCAACAAAGAGGATATTGGGTATATTGCGTGTCTCCGTTGTGGTTGAAATATGGTAATAAATGTCACATTCGACATAATGAAAGAATGCAACATGTATCCTAAACGTTCCCAGCATTTTTACAAACCTGTCAAAAGTGTTTCTATATTGCATTAGACAAAGTAAAGGACAACAATAAGAGAAAAGAAATATGATTTTCATTTCAGTGTAAGACTAGGCATTGCAGATTTTGTGAGAGATGTTCAAAATATTAAGACACTTTTCCAAAAACTGATCATCTGTGAATCTTTTAGAGCTGTTAACCAGAAATTACTTGTTACAGAGGATGATTTCCTGCCGTGTGATAGAGATTTTGCGCTTACGGAGGGGAACAAAATACCCTTTCACCCAAAAAGGTGGGTTCCAGTGATTGCCAACGCCAAGGACATGCGCGAATCCGAAAACAGTCGTTTCAAATTTTTTACGTGAAAAGTAAAAGTTTTACTGCAGAGGTGGATACAGCTTTTCATGATTTGCATAAAACAATTTTTTTAGGCACGTCGGATGACTTCAGTTTAATGGAAACAGCAGCGAACCACTTGGACGTGTCCGCGACGCGTCCCTTCGGTGCGCCACTCGTGGCGACGAACGGACGTGGTGAGGACCTCGAAGCGACGCGTCTGCTCCGCGCCAACTCTGTATGGAATTCTTCATTTCTTACGACAGAGGTGATGCGAAACAGCGTCACGTCACCGCCAGACGTCCGCGCCACGCCATTTCTGTCTGAATTGGGCCTCACACGCTAGAGGGCCGTCACCGACTTCCTTTCGCGAACTCCAAATCACTCCACTAAATAGTTGCTGCATAAGTGCCTCTACAACTTAAGAAGCTGAATGCAGGCGTTTCATTGGTCATCTCCTGCTGTAGCTAACAACACTGCTCTGCAAGCTGCTGTTCCCTGCTGTGGTTTCCAGCACTTCCCTTCTAGCAGATGGTGAAGGCACCTGCCATCGTGGGAAACTTTCTAACCATGCTCGCCTAGTAGGCCAGACCATTTAGAGGTATTACAGAAACGCCGACTCGTCATTGCCAGCCTGGCAAAAGCTCCCGTCCCTCGGATACCGGGAACTGGCTTCGGTGTTCAGAGCATCCGAGCACGCGTGCAGGAAATGGTCTGTTACAACCTCACTGTGATTCACAACATGTACAGAGTGGGCGAGAAGTCGTTCCCTAGTTTTCAGTGTCCATAAATTTTTATTAACGAATATCTGAACACGGAACAAGCTGTAGCCGGCTCTCAGGACCATGAGAAAATGTGTACTACACTACAATTCCACTTAGGCTCCTATGTTATCGACCAAACGTCGTAAAAGTATGGGAATGTCATCAAATGATTTCTGCAGGAAAGTCAGAGGTACATTTCCGAGGAGAGCTGTGATCCTCTTTTCTAATTTGCCCACAATGCTTGCATTTCTTCTGTACACTTTTTCTTTGCTCAATCCCACGAGAAGTACAAGTGATGAGGTCATGACTTCTCGCCGTCCGAGCCAACATCCTGAAGAATGTTCCTGGAGGCAGCCATGAAGCATGTAGGCAAAATGGTGGTGCTCGTTCTTGCCTAGAAAGGATATCCGCAATTTTGTCCCATTGTGATATCAGTGGCCACGCATATTCATTCCGCATGTAGCGACACTGCGCATTTCATGGTGTCTCCCAATATGAATGGACCAATTAGACAATCTGTGGTCATACAGCACGAAACTGTCAATTTTGATCGACTTTGTGATTTTTCAGTTGCATTCCTGCACTTGTTTTCGCCCAGTAATGGAGATTGGGTCGATTGACGAATCCCCCGTCGTGAAACGCAGCCTCATCGCCCCAAATAATGTTCTTGAACAAATCCGTCCAATCGTTACGCCATGACAGAATGATTTTCCCATATTCCATTCTACTGTCACAATACACTGAAGTGACTTAAGTCATGGGATACATTCCTAATATCGTGTCGGATCTCCTTTTGTACCTCGTAGTGCAGCAACTGGACGTGGCCTGGACTCAGCTAGTCGCTGGACGCCCTTGCAGAAATATTGAGCCCTCTACTTCTATAGTCGTCCGTAATTGCGAAACCGTTGCTGGTGCAGAATTTTGTGCATGAACCGACCTTCCGATTATGGTTCAAATGGCTCTGAGCACTTTGGGACTCAACTTCTGAGGTCATTAGTCCCCTAGAACTTAGAACTAGTTAAACCTAACTAACCTAAGGACATCACACACATCCATGCCCGAGGCATGATTCAAACCTGCGACCGTAGCGGTCTCGCGGTTCCAGACTGCAGCGCCTAGAACCGCACGGCCACTGCGGCCGGCCTTTCCGATTATGTCCCATAAATGTTCGATGGGATTCATGTCGAGCGATTTGGGTGGCCAAACTATTCGCTCGAACTGTCCAAAATGATCTTCAAACCAGTCGTGAACAATTACGGCCAGGTGGCTTGGCGCATTGTAAATTTGGAAATTTGTGATAAGGACTAAGAAACCAAACTGCTGAGGTCATCGGTCACCAATGAAACTAACTTATGCTAAGGGCAACACACACACCCATGCCGAGAGAGGACTCGAACCTCTGACGGGGGGAGCCGCACGAACCGTGACAAGGCCCTTCAGGGCGCACGGCTACCCTGCGCTGCTGGCGCATTGTCTTCCATCAAAATTGCATCGTTGTTTGGGTACGTGAAGTCCATGTATGGCTGCAAAAGTTCTTCAGCTAGCCGAACACCCAGAAGATCCAGTCCATTCCATGTAAACACAGCCCACACTATTATGGATACACTACCAGCTTGGAGACTACTTTGTTGACAACTTGGGTCCATGGCTTCTTGGGATCTGCACCAGTCTTGAAACCTACTATCAGCTCTTACCAATGAAATCGGGACTCTCTGACCAGCCCACGGTTTACCAATCGTGTAGGGTCCAACCGATATGGTCACGAGCCTAGGAGAGGCGCTGCAAGCGATGTCGTGCTGTTAGTAAAGGCACTCGTGTCGGCCGTCTGCTTCCATACCCCATTAACGCCAGATTTCGTCACACTGTCATAACGGATACGTTCTCCTACGTCCCACATTGATTTCTGTGCTTATTTTACGCGATGCTCTCGTCTCTTAGCACTGATAACTCTACGCGAAAGGCGCTGCTCTCGGTGAAGGCAGTCGGCCACTGTGGCGGCAGTCGACCGCATTGTTGTCCTTGGTAACAGGTAATGCCTGAGATTACGTATTCTTGGTACACTCTTGTTATTGTGGATCTAACGATTTTCGAAATGGAATGTCCCATGCTCTTGTCTCTTAGCACTGATAACTCTACGCGAAAGGCGCTGCTCTCGGTTATTAAGTGAAGGCAGTCGGCCACTGTGGCGGCAGTCGACCGCATTGTTGTCCTTGGTAACAGGTAATGCCTGAGATTACGTATTCTTGGTACACTCTTGTTATTTTGGATCTAACGATTTTAGAAATGGAATGTCCCATGCTCTCGTCTCTTAGCACTGATAACTCTACGCGAAAGGCGCTGCTCTCGGTTATTAAGTGAAGGCAGTCGGCCACTGTGGCGGCAGTCGACCGCATTGTTGTCCTTGGTAACAGGTAATGCCTGAGATTACGTATTCTTGGTACACTCTTGTTATTGTGGATCCAACGATTTTCGAAATGGAATGTCCCATGCTCTCGTCTCTTAGCACTGATAACTCTACGCGAAAGGCGCTGCTCTCGGTTATTAAGTGAAGGCAGTCGGCCACTGTGGCGGCAGTCGACCGCATTGTTGTCCTTGGTAACAGGTAATGCCTGAGATTACGTATTCTTGGTACACTCTTGTTATTGTGGATCTAACGATTTTCGAAATGGAATGTCCCATGTCTCTAGCTCCACAATCATTACGCGTTCAAATTCTATTAATTTCCGTCGTGCGTCCATAATCACTTCGGAAACCTTTCCACGTGATTCACCTGAGTACAAATGACAGCTTCGCAAACGCACTGTCCTTTTGTACCTTGCGTACGCGGTACTACCACCATCCGTATATGTGCATATCGCTAGCCCATGACTATGTTGTTTTCTATGAGTGATTGTATAACAATTCATTTTGGCAGGAATACAAGGAATGGTGGTAAACCACCCAGAGATAGTAGAGATAAGAATATCATGAATTTAATATCAGTTTTTATGTTTCTGGCTGAATAACTCTGTCACGTCAGTGTACTCTGACGATAACTCTGGAACGTAATGAGGTTTCCACGGTTTGCAGATCGGCTCCTCATCTAAGTCAACACGCAGCGTGTGGCTGCTGATTACACTCTCACGAGCTGCCGGGCGTGTTGATTTACCAGGACTGCACGTGAAGATGAACCTCACTGCCGCTACCTTTTCTGGAGATCGCATCACCTAAGGTCGTCCTCCTCGTGTTGTATCCATAACTGACCCAGTTGTTATTAGCTTGGTGTGACAATTTCTAATGGTTTTAGCATCAAGTGTAGCACGAGGGCCATGAACACACGGCCACCGTCGCTGAATAAGGGCTACAGATCACCACACGTCAAACAGGGGAGCGATCTGCGTGCGCTCTTGTTATGTCTACTTTTTCTGCCATCTCGCCGTTCATAATAAGAAGACGGTCGAGATATTAGGAATAGCGGTTATCTCTTAAACAACCGGTTTTCGATTATTTCGGATTTTTTTCCCACGCCAGTTGAACCTGACTGTTACGACCGCTGAAAATAACTTGTCTCTGAAACAACCGATTTTGGTTTTTTATTGCTATTATTCCCTGTAATAAACGTAGAAACCGAACATACATTGAAAAATTTCGACTTTCTCATTTTCAGAACACATTGAATTAAAATATTGAATTAAATAGGCGGATAGAAGAAAACTTAATCCGTCCACTGTCTGCCGTTTTGCTCTGAAAGTGGTAAATCACTGAATACTACAAAAATTCACCAGTATTCTCTCATTGATTCCAATTTTTTGAAACTCTGCTCAAAAATCATGTTCTAATCGGGAATCGTACCACTGTTTGAGCATTACGAACATCCAATATTAAAGGCTGAAAACTTAGGTTGAAGAATTCTGTCTTTCGTGTTAATATGTCTGTTTTCAAGGGCTACAAGCCGACAACGTCGTTTACGTAGACACAGTCAGCAAATCAGCTACTTCCTCTTTTTATTGTATGCTGTCAATGATCTATTGTTTACTTTTTAATTTATTACTCTTACCATAATTTCCTTCCTCTTTTATTATTTCATAGAAACGGCAGACAAATCTTTAATCTTTTAAAGTAAATAAATAAATTTCATTACTACATCACATCGTAAATATATTTCCAGTTTAGCGTTGGCGCCATTACGTACACGCGTACCTTAAGCCACGATACACGGCAACAGAGACATTATTGTCTGAGCAATGGTGTACCAATTCTTGTACCATGTGTTTGTTGCTCGTTTCTGACGGTGTAGTTATTAAAATAGTACTGATCACTTTTCCCATTTCCTATAGCAATGAAATACTTCAAACCATTGCAAATTTTACGAATAAAATTACTGCTTCCTTTTTTTTTTTTTTTTTTTTTTTTAAAAAAAAATACTCCTTTCTTTTAAAAGGGATTATTTGAAAAAGAAAAATTTTAACACTACTGCTTTGGTTACTTGATATTTCGGTTTTTTTCTCGGTTATTAGTAATACATAAAAAACATAACGTAACCGAGATCACACAAATATAGAGAAAACCTGTCATTCAGAACTAAAATAACGGTATCGTTTCTGTCTGGTCGATTTTTCCCATCCCTAAAAGGTATTCTCAGGGACCCTATAATAAAACACAACAACGTTCATTGATATATACGACGGTGGTTTGAAACGTTATCGGAATCACCACGAGAGGTCAGCGCTAGGCCAACGTGATATTCATTGGACTGTTGTCTTTAAACACGTGCCACGTCAGTGTTCTTGTAAGAGAGCTGTGGCGGTGACGTGGGTCCGTTTTGTTCCCGCGTAGTGATTTGCGACGACAAAAAAAAAAAAAAAAAAAAAAGTGATTCGAGCAGTGATTAAGTACTCCGCAAAGAAAGGTATGAAAGCAAAGAACATTCATGCCTATTTCCAAAATACACTGGGGAATTCTGCTCCTCCATTTTCAACTGTTGCCAAGGGGACAAATGAATTTAAATTTGTTCGGGATAGCTTAGATTATGATCCGCGTAGTGGTCGGCCAGATGTGTCACTACTCCAGAAATCATTGCAAAAAATTCAAATGGCTCTAAGCACTATGGGACTTAACATCTGAGGTCATCAGTCCCCTAGACTTAGAACTACTTAAACCTAATTAATCTAAGGACATCACACACATCCATGCCCGAGGCAGGACTCGAACCTGCGACCGTAGCAGCAGCGTGGTTCCAGACTGAAGCGCCTAAAGCCGCTCGACCACAGCAGCCGGCAGAAATCATTGCAAAAGTGCACAGAATGGTTATGGAGGATCGCCGATTGAAAGTGCGTGAAATTGCTCACGCTTGGCAGATATCATCTGAAAGGATGGATCACATTTTAACTGAAGAATTGAAAATAAAAAAATTATCTGCAAGATGAGTGCCGCGACTCTTGACGCTTGCCCGCACACGTGTGCCGTCGCCATGGCAAATTTACACGAATTAAGGTAAGGTATGAATTGTTGCCTCACCCACCTTATTGACCTGATATGGCTCCGTCAGACATCCATCTCTTCCGAAAACTGCAAATTTTTCTCGGTGGACGAAGATTCACTCCAAATGAAGAACTGATAGCCGGAGTTAACAACTATTTCGCAGGCCTGGAGGAAACTCATTTCATTTTCGAGATGGGATCATGGCACTGGAACATCGTTGGTCCAAGTACATTAATCTACAAGGAGACTACATTGAAAAATAAAAAAAAGTTTCAGTGATGTAGGTATTTTCTTTCTATTCTATTCCGAGAACTTTTCAAACAACCGTCGTACCAACAGTCAAAACTTACAGACATTTAAAACTAGGGAGCGACTTCCAACCAGTAGATGTAGATTTAACCGTTCTGTTACCCAGTTAAGTAGACACGCTTGACAAGTGACATGCCTTCTGCATGCCTTTTGTGGCCTGTCCGCTCTCATTTTTGCCATCTTTATCATCATTTTTATTATGTCTTCATAGGAGAAGGACGTATAACTTTGTTCTGGGTAATGCAATGAATACTGAGAACTCTGATCATCGTTGCTGTGAGACTTTCTATTTTTCCTTTTGGTACTGTTAGCTTTCATTTGGGTAGTCTACGGCAGAGCCAAGATACCTGTGGGGGCCGATGAATCTAGAGCCGGACTGATTCTTTGGTGACCTTCTGCGAATTCTTTAGAGTTCGCGGACAATAGCGGCTGGCCTGTCCCTCTGCGCTTGCGACCTAAGTTGCATTCCGGCCTATTGTACACTCTGTGAAGCGCCTAGGAGGGGGGGGGGGGGGGGGGGAAGACGACGGCCCGGCGTCGGTGTACGCGCCTAACTTGGCTAGGGCCACCAGTGAGTAATGCATTTCGATCTTCCCAGAAGCTAATGCTAGACGACCCGCAGGGGATAATTCCACTAATCTGGCGAGGGACATATACCCTACCAGTGGCCTCTTGTCCCGCCAGTCCGCACCTCGTGGTCGTGCGGCAGCGTTCTCGCTTCCACGCCCGGGTTCCCGGGTTCGATTCCCGGCGGGGTCAGGGATTTTCTCTGCCTCGTGATGACTGGGTGTTGTGTGATGTCCTTAGGTTAGTTAGGTTTAAGTAGTTCTAAGTTCTAGGGGATAGTCTGCCGCCGGCAGTGCTGCGAGGCGGTCACGCGCCAGAGCGCTGAGGGCGAGGCGCGCACGGTGTGTTTGTGTTTACTGCGGCCGCTGTAAGTGCCGTTTTCCCTTCTAGACCACCATGGTGCACAACTATCGGAAGAAGACATTACGTTTCAACTTTTGTTCCGACTTCGCCCGACCCAAGGCCCTGGAGGTAGAACGATTTATAAGCGATGAAGTTAAAATATCACCAACGGATCTAATTGGTATCCACCTGTTCATAATTAGCAGTACCGTCTACGTCAAACTGATCAAAGATGCGGCGTGCGACAAGGTGCTTCAAGAGGTAAAACGTGGACTGCGCTTCTGTCATTCCGACGGCAACGTCGGACCCGTTACCGTCGATCACGCAGGTCTCGGCACACGGACGATAAGGATCTTCGAACTGCCGTTCGAACTACCTGCAGACGTCGTCCTCGAGGCGCTCCGTCCCTATGGCAACGTTCTGGAACATGTTGCCCAACGATGGGTACAATTTCAAACCAATCCCGTTTTAAACGGTGTTAGACAGGTCCGCATCGAGTTGCAGAAACACGTGCCTTCCTATCTACGTATCGGAGGCTGCCGTGCCATTATAATGTACGACGGCCAACCTCGGACCTGTTCCGGTTGCGGGAAAGAAGGTCACCTACGGTCTGAATGCATTCAACGACGTGTCGCGCAGCTCCCGTTGTCGGAAGCGTCCGTCACACCCACGATGACCGCCCTACCGGTCACTTACGCAGCAGCTCTCGCCACGTCTACAGTTTCGTCCAATCCGTCGCCTGGTCCTTCCGATCGGCACGTCCCACCATCCCAGTCACCTATGGACGGTGCGGACGTCCCACCTGACAACCTTGCCGCCGAACAGGCACCCGCACCGGACGCCGAGGAGAACAGTACTTCTTTACAACACCTGTTTGACAATTTCATTGTACCCACCGACGCCTTCGAACCAGGTCGACGCTCCTCGTTGCCGTCGTCCGACACTGAGGAACACGTGCGCAAACAACGCTCGCCACGTAGGCGCAAACGCCGTCGCCGTTCACCCACGGGCTCTCAAAGCGTCGCCACCCGCGACGACGAAGACGACACCCAACCAGCCGACATTTTCACGCAGAGATCGGCGGACAACTTTCACGATGAACAAGACGTTTCGCAGGACGGGACCACCATGGAGGTCGCCACGCACAATGTAACGATCGGTGTGCAGGTTGAGACGCCTGTCTCCCCGCCGATAACTCCAGATCTCTCTCACCACGACGCAATTCCCATGGACATTGGACAGACACACGGCACAGGAGCATGGGCCGACGACGTTGAGGAAGATACGCCTCCTCCTCCGGATGAATTGCCTCCGCCGGACAAGGCTGCCTGTTAACATCAAAAGCGATGCACTGCAGCTGATGGGACGGGACTTCCTGTCGGTGCCCTCTTCATACTTCCCTTGGTGATGGTAGATGCGCGTCCACCACCACTGAAACAAACGTACCGGTTCGCCACAGTGAATATCAACATGATCGGCACTGCAACCAAGCTGCAACTCCTATGTGACATGCTTCGGGCCTCTGACGTCGACGTCGCCCTTCTTCAGGAACTACGCGTTGCCACACTACCACCAGTCTACGCCTACGACTCATACACGTCCACATGTGATCAATCAGGGCGTGGAGTGGCTTTCTACATACGCGAAGGAATCCCACTCAAGGACACGACAATCCTTCCCTGTGGAAGGGGCATGGCTGTTACCATCTTCGACACGCGCGTCATCAATATCTACACTCCGTCTGGCTCCACGAACCGTCGGCAGCGGTCCACTTTCTTCGGACATGACGTGGCGCCCCTGTTTTCTGGACGCTATGATCGCCTTATCATGGGAGGCGACTTCAACTGCGTCCTCCATCCGCAGGACCAAATGCCTGGTTATCCGCCATGCCCGGCGCTGCTCACCTTAATCGAAAATTTTCATCTAGTGGACGTTTGGGAGAAAATTCATGGCAATACCCCCGGTTTTACCCATTATACAGCACATTCTGCGAGCAGACTGGACCGGTTTTATGTCTCTGCCCACCTTGGCAATGAAGTCGCTCAAGCTGAACGATGGCCCCTTGCATTTTCGGACCACTGCGCCGTCATTTGCTCCCTGGCTCTGCCACCTCAGTCAGTGTGCCGCAGCAGAGGTTACTGGAAGCTTAATACCTCCCTCCTTAATGATCCACACTGCCGGCAATGTACTGCCACTACATGGGCGTCTTGCTAAAGACGCCTCCCGCAGTTCACATCCACGTTCCATTGGTGGCTCAAATGTGCCAGACCTGCGATCAGAAAGGTCTTCATGCAACGTGGCAAGGAAGCAGCAGCATGGCATCGAGACACCACAAATTTTCACTACGTGAGCTCGATACGCTCCCTCCATCACCTGACACCCATAGGGAACGACAGCCTACTAAAGCTCGTCTCCTCTCTCTCCAACGTGCACAGTCGTGCACGGTGTTGTGGTGCGTTCCCGACGACAAGACCTCATCCACGACGAAACCCCATCCACAATCCATGCCGCGTCCGATCATAGTCGTCGACGTCGACTTTTCGTCCCCAACATCCCGACCTCCGATTATGTTCACCACACAACACAGGCGGCAGTGGTGTCTGCCTTTGCTGAACATTATCGCCAATTTTATGATGATGAACCAATGTCAACGCCAATTCCTGATGATCTCTGTCCTTCCCCTGATCGGACCCTCACCGTAGCGGAGTCAACGTCCATGATGTCTGCAATCACCGCAGAAGAGGTGGTAAATGCGATCAACAAAGGGGTCAAGAACAAATCACCAGGACCATATAGTCTCCCAGTGGAGTTTTACCGGGCGTTCACCACGTTAATGCTTCCTCGCTGGACGGAAATGATTCAGGAACTCTTTACTCCGTCCTTCCCAATTCCACCTGAATTCGTCACTGGCATTCTTATACCTGTGCCTAAGCCGAAGGGAGGGTCTCGTGTTTCTGCATATCGCCCCCTTACACTGCTGAATGCAGACTATAAAATGTATGAAAGCCTCTTAGCAGCGCGTATACGCACCGTCTTACCTACGGTCCTTTCACCGGAGCAGACTGCACGTGGTTGTGGGGCCACCTTACAAACAGCCCTAGGAGAATGCCGTGACCCCATCGCACTGGCGTCGGTTTGTCGCCTTCGTGCAGCACTGGTATCCGTCGATTTCACGAGTGCCTTTGATCGCGTTCGACACCCGTTCCTCCTCATGGTGGCGACACGTATGAGGTTCCCATTACTTTTTGTCGATGCCATTCGCCGGTTACTACTTCCCGCGGTCTCGATGGTACAAGTCAATGGGAGGCTTGTAGGACCGATTCCTATACGCCGCTCTGTGCGTCAAGGATGCCCTATGTCTACTTTACTATGCGCCATTGCACTTGAACCCCTCATCACTTGTCTTACCTCTAGACTCCACTTTGCGTGACTACACCTTTCACTGCAGGGCTTATGCGGACGACCTCCTCTTTCTCACCTGCTCCTCCACGGAACTCAATGACGCCATTCAATGGATCCACCAGTATGGACGTCTTTCTGGTAGCATTCTTAATTCCCGTAAATCGACTATGATGCACATTGGGCGCGACCTCCCGGCTATGTTGCCGACCCCACTCCCAGTCAGTACCACCCTTCGTTACTTGGGTATCGAATTTACGAGCTCCACACACCGCACAGTGGCCCTGGCTTACCGGCGGCTTTTGCAGTCGATTCGGCACCATGTCCGCGGTCAAGTGCACCGTAACTTAAACCACCTCCAACGTGTGTCCTATGTCAACATGTATGTCGCCCCTAAACTGGTACACGTCGCCCAGATCCTCCCAATACCGTTACTCCTCGGCCGCAGCATCCAATCAGCCTTTGGGTATTTCGTGTCAGCAGGGGCACTTTTCAAAGTCCGCTACAACACTCTAACACTGCCTCCTGCAAAAGGTGGCCTCGGACTCGTCAACGTGCTCGCACGATCTTCTGCACTCTCTGTTGCGGCACTGGCAAGGGCCGGTCCCGTCCTTAACACACAGTCTCTTAGATATCCTCCGACCAGCTTCTCATTATTGTACCACGTCACCAATTGTTTCATAGAACTCAGCTACGTTCGGGCCGATCTACCAGTCACCCGTCCTCCCTGTACTCAAGATTGTTATCGTTTGTTTGTGCTGTCCAACCCTTGCGACCCCGTGGTGCTACAGCATCCTCACATTAACTGGCGAACGGTTTGGGGGTGTGTGCATGCACCCTTTTTACCGTCGTCTGTGTCTGCACTCTGGTACGTTTCAGTCTATGGAAAATTCCCGACTAATAGTCGACTTTATCGCATAGGACTGGCCACCTCCCCACTCTGCCCTGACTGTCAGCTCGAAGACACCGACGAGCACCGTCTTACGTGCCACCTAAAACGAAACGTATGGCTCCTCATCCAACGAATCGTAGGCTTTTACCTCCGTGCCCCGCCAACGACGGTAACCCCGGATTTCCCGTTGTTGCCCCAGACATTTCACTACCCTCTTGCTAAGCACCATACCCTAATCTGGTTTCGAGGACAGGCTTTAGAATACCTCTTTCAGAGTGGTCCGCATACAGTCCTTGACTTCTGGTACAAAGTTGTGACCGCGCATAGCGCCCTCACCCGAAACCCATCTTACCGACAAACTTTTGCAGCGTCTTCCTTGACCCCCCTCAAAGTTGGGGTGTGCCATGCCCACCTGTCACATGATGCAACACCCTTATCCACGTTCTCATGCATCGACCAAAAAAACAAATAAAAAAAAGGAAGAAGACAGAATATGTTATATTTTGTTGTATTTAATGTTTTTTGATAATTTTTTGTTTAACTAAGTCATTTGTATATGTTTAAATGATACCTTGAAGAAGTCTTGCATAGTGAATATATATGTACTTTTAGTTTGTTCAATAAAGATTATTAAAAAAAAAAGGGACTGATGACCTCCGATGTTAAGTCCCATAGTGCTCAGAGCCATTTGAACCATTTTTTTGAATCTTGTCCCGCCAATTTCAGGTCGAGGCTCTCTGACTTCACAGAGCGTCATCGTGAGTAGCCAGATCAGTTTCCTTCACCTATGCTGCTGCGGGAAAATTGACCCGCCCGCCGCTACACACGTAAGAAGAAAAGTTCATTGAACTGGTTGTCAGTTTCAGTAACCAATTAACAGCTGCCATTTCCAAATAAATTGCAGTAAGCTTAAGACGGGTATCCAATAATAACTGGTTTTAACAGCAACTGCGGAAGATGGCGCTTCAAATGGTTCTGAGCACTACGGGCCTCAACTGCTGTGGTCATCAGTCCCCTAGAACTTAGAACTACTTAAACCTAACTAACCTAAGGACATCACACACACCCATGCCCGAGGCAGGATTCGGACTGGAGCGCCTAGAACCGCACGGCCACCGCGGCCGGCTGATGGTGGTTCAAACAAACGCATATTAGAAGAGTTGGCAACGCAGATCTTAGCGAGTGCACCACCTGTTTGCTGTTTGCCGACTTCGTACTGGTGAAGACGTTTGTGGTGAAGTATTTTGGCTGCTCCGGACTTTGTAAAAGCTTTTACACTGTAGCCCTCAGCAGCACGTGTTCTTGTTATCACCAATACCACCCAAATTTTCTATCTTTTCTAATTAGACTTCTTATTATCGATTGTCATACTAGTCAGTGCGTAGCATTTAATATGCAGACTCAAGGTGTTGATCAGACCACTCTTCTCATTGTTTGAGAGTAGAAGCCCCGTCAAGTACTCGACCAACTTCTTGTTCAGTATTTCAGTCGTTGTGCCCCTACTATGAGGATTTATTATAATGTGAAGTCCTTAGCTCAAGAGATCATTTTGTTCAAATGGTTCAAATGGCTCTGAGCACTATGCGACTTAACTTCTGAGGTCATCAGTCGCCTAGAACTTAGAACTAATTAAACCTAACTAACCTAAGGACATCACACACATCCATGCCCGAGGCAGGATTCCAACCTGCGACCGTAGCGGTCGCTCGGCTCCAGACTGTAGCGCCTAGAACCGCATGGCCACTGCGGCCGGCGATCATTTTGTTATAGTTAAAACGTTTGTCAGTTTCAGTAATCAGTTGACAGCAGCCGTTTCCTTCCATATTGGTTAATGTCTACTAAGGAAACTAAGTACTTCATAACTTAATTAAATTATCGCGTGTGCGCAGTTCTTTATAACTTTTATTTACAGGGTCTCTTCACTAATTGTTTCCGCGCGTATTTATCACTGAGCTAATCATCGTGATAGTTAGAAAGGGAGGTGGAACTTAGTGCATGATCAAGCCACATGCACATTCCAGGATGAAACTTTCACTCTGCAGCGGAGTGTGCGATGATATGAAACTTCCTGGCAGATTAAAACTGTGTGCTGGGCTGAGTCTCGAACTCGTGACGTTTGCCTTTCGCGGGCAAGTGCTCTACCAACTGAGCTACGCAAGCACGACTCACTCCCCGTCCTCACAGCTTTAATTGCACCAGTACCTCGACTCCTACCTTCCAAACTTCGCAGAAGCACTCCTGCATACCTTGCAGGACTAGCACTCCTGGAAGAAAGGATATTGCAGAGTGCTAGTTCTGTAAGGTATGCATGAGAGCTTTTGCGAAGTTTGGAAGGTAGGAGACGAGGTACTGGCGGAATTAAAGCTGTGAGGACGGGGCGTGAGTCGTGCTTGGGTAGCTCAATTGGTAGAGCACTTGACCGCGAATGGGAAAGGTCCCGAGTTCGAGTCTCGGCCCGGCACACAGTTTTAATCTGCCAGGAAGTTTCACATGCAGATTCTTTACAATTACAGTGTCCACAAAACACAGCTTAACACTGGCTCCTCTCACGCTGCCAGCTTCTGATTGCGTTAAAATTTTGTCCACCAGTGTAAATGCAGAGACTCCCGAGCTGTGCTGCCCACGGCGACTGGGAGACGCGTCGGCAGACGGACGGGCAGGCAGCGCGTCGCGTACCACGCCGCAGGCCCCGCCCCCGCGGCAGGCGGCGCCACCCCCGCTGTGACGCCGGCAGATAGGCTATCGCCGTGGACGCTGGCCCGTTTCCGGCGGCGCCCGCCGCCACACGCAGCCGCGGCGCTCGGCTCACGCAGACAAGCAGCGCGCACGCACGTCCGGCGCGCGGAGTCAGCTGTCGGCTGACGTCACCCGGCCGCACGCAGGTGCAGGCCGTGATGTGTTGCTTCCGGCAAGCACTTTTTCCGCCGCCAGACAAGACGGACAGCCCCCGGAAGACGACTCGCGCGCTCTCTACCATACGGCGAGTTTAATCTTGCTTAAGCTGGGCCACCACAAGCTGCGCTATTACCATACGCGTGAAAGTACAGGATCCTGCTGAGTGTACCTACCACGTAGGGAACTAAGTAAATCTGGAATGAGTTGAAGCAGCGCAGACTGAACTTTTCTCATCCTTTTTCGGGTATAAGATGAACATCAACAAAAGCAAAACGAGGATAATGGAATGCAGTCGAATTAAGTCGGGTGATGCTGAGGGAATTACATTAGGTAATGAAACACTTAAAATAGTACATGAGTTTTGCTTTTTGGGGAGCAAAATAACTGACGATGGTCGAAGTAGAGGGGATATAAAATGTAGACTGACAACGGCAAGGAAAGCGTTTCTGAAGAAGAGAAATTTGTTAACATCGAGTATAGATTTAAGTGTCAGGAAGTCGTTCCTGAAAGTATTTGTATGGAGTGTAACCATGTATGGAAGTGAAACATGCACGATAAATAGTTTAGACAAGAAGAGAATAGAAGCTTTCGAAATGTGGTGCGATAGAAGAATGCTGAAGATTAGATGGGTAAATGACATAAGTAATGAGGAAGTATTGAATAGAAGTGGGGACAAGAGAAATTTGTGGCACAACTTGACTAGAAGAGGGGATCGGTAGGTAGTACATGTTCTGAGGCATCAGGGATCACAAATTTAGTATTGGAGGGCAGCGTGGAGGGTAAAAAACCGTAGAGGGAGACCAGGAAATGAATACACTAAGCAGATACAGAAGGATGTACGTTGCAGTAGGTATTTGGAGATGAAGAAGCTTGCACAGGATAGAGTAGCATGGAGAGCTGCATCAAACCAGTCTCTGGACTCAGGACCACAACAACAACAACATCTTTTTTTCTCTGGATCTGCCTATGCCGTTGTTTTCCTGCGTTCCTGCGATAAAAATTTCATGGAGGAGGAAGAAAAAGGAATTGCATCTCATGGTGGTACATCTAGTATGCCTATTATGCCGGTTAGTTCCAGCCATGGCAGACGTGTAGCACTTGCTGTCATAGATACCCTCTAAAACAAAACAAAAACATCGCACCACGAAGGAATTATCCAGATGAAACGAAAATCGACAGGTGAGATGTACATGTACAGACAAACAAAGATTAGAATTCCAGAAAAACTGGGTAAATTATTCAAGAGAAAGAGTTTCGCAAACTGAGCAAGTCGATAACACGTTGGTCCACCTCTGGCCCTTATGCACGCAGTTACTCAGGTTGGAATCGATTGACAGA
Source organism: Schistocerca serialis cubense (assembly GCF_023864345.2). Taxonomy (NCBI): domain Eukaryota; kingdom Metazoa; phylum Arthropoda; class Insecta; order Orthoptera; family Acrididae; genus Schistocerca; species Schistocerca serialis. The sequence goes on along the minus strand of NC_064643.1, from coordinate 633,084,590 downwards.
GTTGCTGGACGTCCTCTTGTAGGATATCGAGCCAAATTCTGTCAAACTGGGGCGTTAGATCGTCAAAATCTCGAACCGGTTCGAGAGCCGTCCCCATAATGCTTAAAACGTTCTCTATTAGGGAGGGATCCTTCAAAATAGCTGGCCAATTCCGGGTTTGGTAACCACGAAGACAAGCAGTAGAAACTCTCACCGTCCCGAGCGGGCGTCATCTTACCGAAATGTAAACTCAGGATGGAGGCCACGAAGGTCAATAAAACCAAGTTTAGGATATCGTCGACATACCGCTGTGCTGTAAGGGTGCAGGAGGTGATAACGTGGTCCTGCTACGAGACGAAATGGCACCCCGGAACATCACTCTTGGTTCTCGGTGCGTATGGCGGGCTACAGTGACTTGGTATCCCACGGCTATCTGGGGCGTCTTCAGAAACTTCCTCGCTTGTCACTGTGTCTCAGTTCTAAGCGGCACTCATCACTGAAGGCAGTTTTCTCCAGCCAATGAGACACGACGTGGGAGACGTGTCTGGAGCTGCCCAGGGCAGTGATGTGATATCAGCCTGACTGCCGCCCACCATACGGTCCGACAACCAGGAGTGATGGTCTGGGGTGCCATTTCGTTTCATATGAACACCCCTTTGGTTATCATCCCTGTTCTGGCATAAAGTCAAGCGCCGGCACGGCAGTCGGGAATGTTACAGCAGAGAAGGCTGCGAGGAAGACGTCAACCAATAGCACGCTGACCGACCCCTCTCTAGGACGACAACGTGGTAGCAGCGGCCCCTAGGCACAGAGAATATAAGCGCCGCTCCCGACTGGTCGCGGCCCAATTCTGAGAAACGTCAAGACTTGCGACCTGGATAGAAGCATCCATTGTATTACTTCACTTTTATTGAAATCGTTATACTGAAGGACACTGATTATATTGCATGTCGCTCTTTCCTTACGACACGTCTATGTACGAGTATTTCTCATAGTTAAGTACTGTCATTGATTCATTTCGGAATAAAACTCTATATTCGATTTGCTTGCGATCCGAGAAGCAGGTTACCTAGGCACCCCATATTTGGCGAGTAGGCAGGATACAACACTCCCTGGCACCCCTTACAGCACAGCTGTCCGTCGACTATATTCTGCGCCCTGTCTTGTTGCCCTTCATGGCAAGTCATCCTGGGCTCACATTTCAGCAAGATAATGCCCACCTGCACACGGCGAAACTTTTTAATGCCTGTCTTCATGCGTTCCAAAACCTACCTTAGCCAGAAATTCCGCCGGATCTCTCCCCAGTTGAGAACGTTTGGAGCAATATGACCCTCCAATCGGGTTCAAATTTTGACGTTTTAACGCGCCATTTGGACAGAAATTGGCACTACATCCTTCAGGAAGACATTCAGGAACTCTGTCAATCAGTGCTAAACTGAGCAACTGGTTGCATTAGGGCCAGAGGTGTACCAAAGCGTTAGTGAATTGCTAAGTTTTCAAGCTCGAATAAACTGTTCAGCGTTTTTCTGAATTTGTAGTCATTTGTCTGTACGTGCATATCATATCTACTGTTTTCCATGCCATTCGGATAATTCATCGTGGTGAGACATTTTTTTGTGGTGGAGCTTATGTGAGACACGACAAATGACCTCAGACATCAATATCAAGAAATATTCGCTCCGCTTTCTGGCCTGAAGGGCCAATCGCGACCGACCGACCTCCGTGTCATCCTCTGCCACAGGCGTTATACGGGTGCGGTATGGACGAACATGGGGTCAGCACACCATGCTCCCGGCCAATGTTGGCTGTCTTGACGTTGGAGCAGCTACTCCTCTCTCAAGTAGTTCCTCAGCCGGCATCAAGGGGCTGAGTGCACCCATTCCAGTCCTTCCACCGGGGGAAAATCCCTGGCAGTACCAGAAATAGAACGTGGCTCCTCTGCATAGTAGCCAGAGCTGCGGTCAGACTTCAAGAAGGATGTAAAAATTCCATTTCAAAACAATGCAGGTGCAGACACGTGTGAATAATGCAGGGTCGCCAGTTTAACACATTATGGATGCAGTATACTGACACAAATTATTTACAGAAGAATGGAGACCTAGTAGACACCAACTTCAGGGAAGATCAGTTCGCTTTCTGAAGAAATTCGGGAACACAAGAGGCAATAACAACCTTAAGACTTATATTAGAAGAAAGATTACAGAAAGGCAAACCCGAGTTTATAGCGTTTGTGAGCTTAGAGAAAGGTTTTGACAATGTTAACTGGAATACAGTCTTTGAAGTTATGAAGATAGTAAGGACAAAACAAACATGTGGTAACACAAACACGTCGTTCCTAAAGAGGGGCAGCAGCCTTTTCAGTAGTTCTAGGGGCAGCAGTCTGGATGATTGACTGATATGACCTTCTAACATCAGCCAAAACGGCCTTGCTGTGCTGGTCCTGCGAACGGCTGAAAGCAAGGGGAAACCACAGCCGTGATTTTTCCTGAGAAGACGCAAGTCTACTGTGTAGTTAAATGATGATGGCGTGCTTTTGGGTTAAAAATATGAGGTAAAATAGACCCCAATTCGAATCTCCGGGCGGGGTGTACTCAGGAACATGTCGTCATCAGGAGAAACAAAACTGGCGTTCTACGGATCAGATAGCGGATTGTTAGATTCCTTAATTGGACAGATAGGTTAGAAAATTTAAAAAGGAAGATGGATAGGTTGAAGTTAGATATAGCGAGAATGACTGAAGTTCACTGTCAGGAAGAACAGGACTTCTGGCCAGGTGAACACAGGGCTATAAATATAAATTCATACAGGTTTACTGCAGGAGTGGGTTACATACTGAAGTAGGAAACATGAATGCCGGTAACCTAATATGAACAGTTTAGTCAGCGCATTATTGTTGCCAAGATGACACGAAGCCTACATCCACCACCGCAGTATAAGTTAATATGAGAACTAGCTCTACAGATGATGATGAGATCGAAGAAATATATGATGAGATAAAAGAAATTCTTCAGATAGTTACGGGAGACAAAAATTTAATAGTCTTGGGGGAGTGGAATTAGATAGGAGGAAAAGGAAGAGAAGGAAAAATAGTAGGTAAATATGGACTGGGGGTAAGGAAAGAAAGATGAAGCTCCTTGGTAGAATTTTGCACAGAACATACTTTAATCATCGCTAACACTTGGTTTTAGAATCATAAAAGAAAGTAGTATACATGGAAGGGACCTGGAGACACCGGAAGGTTTCATATTGGTTATATAATGATCAAACAGAGATTGAGGAACCAGATTTTAAATTGTAATACATTTGCAGGGGCAGGTGTGAACTCTCACCACAATTTGTTGGCTATGAACTGTAGATTAGAATTGAAAAAATTGGAGAAACGTAGAATATTAAGGGGATTGGACCTAGATAAGTTGAAAGAACCAGAGGTTGTTGAGAGCTTCAGAGGGAGCATTATTCAACGGTTGACTAGAACAGGGGAAAGGAATACTGTAGCAGACGAATGGGTAGCTTTAAGAGATGAAATAATGAAGGCTACAGAAGATCAAATAAGTAAAAAGACAAGGCTTAGTAGAAATCCTTGGATAACACAAGAGATATTGAATTTAATTGAGGAATGGAAAATTATTTAAAATATAGCAAATGAAGCTGGCGAAATCGAATACAAACGTTTAATAAATGAGACTGACACGAAGTGCAAAATCGCTAAGCAGAATTGGCTGGAGGACAAATGCAAGGGTTTAGAAGCATATTTCACTGGGGGAAAGATAGATATCGCCTACGGGCAAACTAAAGAGGTCTTTGGGGCAAAGAGGAGCAGCTATATGAATACTGTATGGTACTGTAAGAAGAATTCGACAAAGCTCTGAAGGATATAAGTCGAAATAAGGCCCCGGGAGTAGACGATATTCTGTCAGAACTACTGATAGCCTTGGGAGAGCCAGTAATGACAAAATTATTCTATCTGGTGCACAAGATGTATGAGACAACTGAAACACCCTCAGAATTGCAGAAGAATTTAGTAATTCCAGTTCCAAAGAAAGCAGTTGCTGACAGGTATGAAAATTACCGAACAATGAGTTTAATAAGTCATGGTTGCAAACTAACACAAATTCCTTGCAGAAGAATGTAAAAACTGGTAGAAGCAGATATCTGGAAAGATCAGTTTGGATCAGAAGAAATGTAGGAATATGCGAGGCAATACTGAGCCTACGACTTATCGTAGAAGATACACTAAGGAAATGGGAACCTACATGTATAGCATTTGTGGACTTAGAGAAAGCTTTTGACAGTGTGGACAGGAATGTTCTCTTTGAAGTCTGAAGGTAGCAGGAGTAAAATACTGAGAGCGAAACGCTATTTACAACTTGCACAGAAACCAGATGGCAGTTATAAGACTTGAAGAACATGGAAGGGAAGCAAAAAGAGATTGAGAAGGGGTTACAGCGCATGCCCAGTGCAATTCGACTTGTACGTTGAGCAAGCATTAAAGGAAACCAAGGGGCAATCTGGAAGTTGAATTAAAGTTCTGGGAGAAGAAATAAAAGACTTTGAGGTTTCCTGACGACATTGTGGCTCTGTCAGAGACGGCGAAAGATTTCGATGAGCAATTGATCCGAACGATAGAGCCTTGGAACGATGGACGTCAACAAAAGTAAAACAAAGCTAATGGGACGTGGTCGATAAGATTAGGCGAAGCTTTGGGAATTAGATTGGGAAATGAGACACAAGAAGTAGCAGATCACTTTTTCTATTTGGGCAGCAAAATCAATGATGATAGTCGCAGTAGAGCGGACTTAAAATTGGCTGCAGTAAGAAAACATTTCTGAAGAAACGAATTTGTTAACATTTAATACAAATTTATCCGTAAGCGTTAAGGAATCTAGTCCACCTTTTCAGCTGAGTAGTCAGCGTAGATGGCTGCTATACTGTGGACCCTGCTTTGATTCCTGGATTTTTCCTTGGTGGGAGGACCGGTAGGGGGTGCACTCAACCTCGTGATCACAACTGAGGAGCAGCTTGACTGAATAGTAGAGGACCACGGTCTGGAAAGTCTGCAAAACGAACGAGATAGCAGTCTGCTGAGCACATTTATTTGCTTATTTACACGTCTAGTTCAGTAAGACCAAATTGAGGAGCACATCTCCAAGGTCATGGAATATGTCAGTATATGAAATTGCTACATAAAAGTAATAACGGATAAAATAAAATGTTTATGAACCCAAAAAAGTCAATCCATAAGTTTAAGTAAACGCAATCAACAATATAACATAAGAATCAGCTTAATTTTTCAAGGAACTCCTCAACAGAATAGAAGGCGTGACCCATGAGGAAACTCTTGAGTTTAGATTTGAAAGCGCGTGGATTACTGTCTAGATTTTTGAATTCTTGTGGTACATTACTGAAAATGGAAGTAGCAGTATACTGCACACGTTTCTGCACGAGAGTGAAGGAAGTGCGATCCAAAAGCAGATTGGATTTCTGCCGAGCACCAACTGATTGAAGGCTGCTAATTCTTGGGAATAAACTGACATTGTTAACTAGAAACTACAGTAAAGAATATACATATTGAGAGGTCAACGTCAAAATACCCAGATTAATGAACAGGGATCGACAAGAGGTTCGCGATTTACGCCACTTATTGTTAGAACTGCCCATTTTCTGAGCCAAAAATATCCTTTTAGAATGGGAAGAGTTACCGCAAAATGTAGTACCATACAACATAAGCGAATGAAAATAAGCAAAGCAGACTAATTTTCATGTCGGGCAGTCACATACTTCAGGTACTGTTGGAATAGTAAAAATGGCAGCATTAAGTCTTTGAACAAGATACTGAACGTGGGCTTTCCACGACAGTTTACTATCTATATGAACACCTAGAAATCTGAATTGTTCAGATTCACCAATCAGTGCCCATTCCGTCGAAATTAAAACGTCGGGTTTTGTTGAAATGTGTGTTGGAAACTGTAAAAACTAAGTGTTACTGTGATTTAGCTTTAGTTTATTTCCTACAAGCTGTGCACTTATGTCCTGAACTGCACTATTTGAAACAGAGCCATTGTTGCACACAACATCCTTTACTACCAAGCTAGTGTCAACAGCAAACAGAAATATTTTAGAATTGCCTGTAATACTAGAGGGCATATCATTTATATAAATAAGGAACAGGAGTGGCCCCAACACTGATCCCTGAGGCATACCCCAATTTGGCTGTACCCCACTCAGGCCCCACATCACAGCCATTCGCAACACTGTGAATAATGACCTTTTACTGTCTATTGTTAAAGTAAGAGGTGAACCAGTTGTGAACTACTCCCCAAATTGCAATTGTCCGGAGCAATATTTTGTGATCAACACAACCAAACGCCTTAGTTAAATGTAAAAATACGCCTAGCGTTCGAAACCTTTTGTTTAATCCATCCAGTACCTTGCAGAGAAAAGAGAACATAGCATTTTTAGTTGTTAAACGACTTCTAAAGCCGAACTGTACATTTGATAGCAAATTATGTGATATAAAATAATCAATTATCCTTACGTACTTAGCCTTTTCAGTAGCTTTAGCCAACACTGATGGCATAGAAATAGGTCTAAAATTGATTACATTATCCCTTTCTCCCTTTTATAAAGCAGATTTACTACTGAGTATTTAAATCGTTCAGGAAACTGACCATTCCTAAAGGAAAAATTACAAATATGGTAACTAGAGAGTAACACGTGCAGCACAGTACTTTAATATTCTGCTGGGCACCCCGTCATATCCATGAGAGTCCTTAGTCTTCAGTGATTTAATTATTGACTCAATCTCCCCCTTGTCTGTATCACAGGGGAGTACTTCAGACATCAATCTCGGAAATGCATTTTCCAAGATAGTTATATGATTCTCTGTAGAAACTAAGTTGGAGAAACTTTACTACATATTTTGTAATTATATGTGACATTTGTTTGAATACAAAAGCCTTTACTGTTAAATTTTGTTCATCATGGTCTGAAAGGCAATGCTTAGAAGGTGATTGTTAAATAGTGTACATATATCTGACTTACTGGTAACAGAAATATTTTTACTAAGAACTGACTTTATATTGTCAGCCTTGTGCTGCTCACCTAACACTTCCCTCACAACTGACCATATGGTTTTAATTATATCCTGTGAATTAGCTATTCTATTTCCGCACTACATACTCTTTGCCTTCTTAATAACGTTTTAAGCGCCTTACAATACTGTCTGTAATGGGCTACTGTAGCTTGATTGTGACTACTTCTAACATTCTGACACAGTTCCCACTTTGTTTTACATTATATTCTTATCCGACTAGTCAGCCACCCAGGCTGCCCTTTACTGCCAGTACCCCGTTTAGAACGTTCTAATGGAAAGCAACTCTCAAAGACATGAGAAATGTGTTAAGGAAAGCATTATATTTGTCATCTATATTATCGGCACTATAAACATCATGCCACTCTTGTTCCTTAATGACGTTTAAAAAACTCTTTACTGCCATTGGATTAACTTTCCTACATATTTTGTTATTATATGTGACATTTGCTTGAGTACAAAAGCTTTTAGTGTTAAAAGTTGTGCCTCATAGTCTCAAAGGCCATTAACCCTTTACTAACAGAATGCCCTTCTAGTAATGAAGAATGAATAAACATATTATCTATGGCTATGCTACTGTTTCCTTGCACCCTAGCTGGGAAAAACACAGTCTGCATCAGATCATATGAGTTTAGGAGATCTACCAACATCCTTTTTCTTACACAGTCGTGTACAAAATTAATACTGAAGTCACCACATACAACAATTCTTTACTACTTCCTATAAAGTTAACCAAGAACCCCCTATAGCTTGAGCAGAAGTGCTTTGAAGTCAGAGTTAGGGTATAAAGTGAACCAAGAGCCCCCTCTAGCTTGAGCAGAAGTGCTTTGAAGTCAGAGTTAGGGGATCTATAAAGAACAACAATTAGAAGTTAAGTTTCACTAAATTCAACTGCCCCTGCACAACATTCAAATATCTGTTCCGTGGAGTGCCGTGATACGTCTATGGACTCAAACGGAATACTGATTTTTACGGACATGGCCACTCCCCCGCTCCGCAAGGAACTCCTTGGAATTCACAGCCAACTAATCTGTATCCTGGTAAAGGAAGCCTCTGAATTGTCAAATTATTTGGGTGGTGATCCGACAGACCAGTAATGTCAGAATCAACATCTATAAGCAGTTCACTAACTTTATCTCTAATACCTCTTTTATTTTGACGAAATACACTAATTTCTTCACCACTTGGATACCCGACCTCCTCTGAAGGTGATTCTTCAGTTACAGGGACTTCCTTTAAGCAGGTGTACCTAACAGCTGATTTCAATCTAACAATAATTGCTGCAATCTAACAATAATTACTGCAGAAATTTTTCCGTGAGCGATACCGCATTAGTGCCACCAGTTTGATTAGCTATCTTTCCCAGGTCACCATCTACATCACATTCCCAGTCTCTATCAAGACAATTCCCTTGCTTCACCCACAATCGTCACCTGATCCTCTTTCGTAAAATTCCTACGTAAATCCCCTAAGCTGTTAGTTACCTGAGCCAACCCTGCACTAGGCTTCACAATGCTGGTGATCTGGTACTCACTCCCCAACACTTTCTGCAACTGGTGGCCCACATTTCTACCATACATACTGCCTAGCAACAGACCCTCTTTTCTGTTAAACTTTGCAACTGATCTAGGCCTTCTAACTGCTGAGGAGTGCTGCATGTTCCCTACATGTACAGCTACAAGAGGGTCCTCTCCACTCAACTCTGACAATTGGGTCAAGTCTATTGCATATACGCAAAGTATAACTGTCTGAATACCTCCTCCTCCTAGCTGCCTTCTGCCAACTGCCAGTTCCCATTCCCCACCACCCTTCACCCTCCTCACCCTATCTAATTCCTCCTTTGTGCGTTGTAACTGCACCTGAAGGGCACCGGTCTTACGCTCCTGCTCCTCTATCAACTTATTTCTAGGCGCTACAGTCTGGAGCCGAGCGACCGCTACGGTGGCAGGTTTGAATCCTGTATCGGGCATGGATGTGTGTGATGTCATTAGGTTAGTTAGGTTTAATTAGTTCTAAGTTCTAGGCGACTGATGACCTCAGAAGTCAAGTCGCATAGTGCTCAGAGCTATTTGAACAATTTTTGAACTTATTTCAACTACAGATTCTGCATTTCCAGGAGAGGACCTCGCTAAAATTCCCGTTGGCTTGCCCGTTGCATTCCCCCCAATGAGAAAAGTTTGAACAAATCCCACACCGCAACCCACTGCTCACAAACCTACGACAAAGCCCACACTTCACTCATGGTAAAATTTGACAGTTACTAAAAAAAAAACTAAACGTCTACGTTACTTAAGGTCAGTTACAGCAGTAGAACTACTTATAGAAATAACGATAGTGGTCTCGAAATTCTCTCTCTACTAAGAAAGGAACAACTTTTATTAATATTATTAAACTACAACTAATACCAACACCAACAAAACTTCACACAATTTATTAGCTAAAATAAAAAATTCAAGCGGCCACTGGAACACTCAAGGAAGTTAAGAAAAGTGAATGAGAATTTTACTGAAACATTTCACTAGAAGCAATAAGAAACGTCACCTGAAAACTGCCGCACGAAATTTACTAAACGACTTGAACGCGCAGAGAACTCTAGAAAACACAGTGAGCGAACGTTTCCAAGAGTTCATTAAACCGTTATTTCGCCACAAACAACACGAGATACCGTTGAAAACTACTAAGTTGAATAACTGTATTACAGTGTATAAACAACTTTGTCAGAACTTAAGAACCGCTACAGCTGCAACGGCAAGCCGCGAGTGCCCCTCCGTACCGCTTCCGCATGACGCCGCCGGAAGGCAGAGGATGACAAAGCGTCCGGTGGACATTTCTTGCGCCTTCACGGCCCGGCGAGGAGTTCGTTAAGAAATCTTTGCTGAAACTATATGTCTGGAGTGGAGCCTTATGCGAAAGAAACCGTGGGAGTTAAGCAGTTCATACAAGAACTGAACAGAAGCTTTTGAAATATGGTGCTATATACGAATGCTGAAGATGGCTAGGGCGCGTAACTAGTGAAGAGGTATTAAATCGAATTAGGGAAAAAATAATTTTACGGTTCAGCTTGACTGCAAGAAGGAACTGGTTGGTAGGACACATTCTGAGGCATGAAGGAATCATCAACTTGATAGGAGAGGGAAATGTGGAGGAGAAGACGGACCACGAAGGAATTATGCAATTGGAATGGAAATCGGTATGTGTGATAGACACATAGAGACAAACAAATGAAGAAAAAATGCACCATTTATTCAAGAGGAAGAATTTAAGAAATTGCGCAAGTCAATAACGCATTGGTGCACCTACAGCCTTTATACAAGCAGTTATTCGGCTTGGCTTTGATCGATAGGGTTCTTCGGTGTGTTCCTAAGAGACAACGTGCCAAATTCTGACCAGTTGGCGAGTCAGATTGTCAAAATCCGACAGCATTGGGATATTAAAAATATGGCTCTGAGCACTATGGGACTTAACTTCTGAGGTCATCAGTCCCCTAGAACTTAGAACTACTTAAACCTACCTAACCTAAGGACATCACACACATCCATGCCCGAGGCAGAATTCGAACCTGCGACCGTAGCGGTCGCGCGGTTCCCGACTGTAGCGCCTAGAACCGCTCGACCGCTCCGGCCGGCCGCTGGGATATCAACCTAACTGTTCTCCACGATGAGGCCCGACAACCAGGAGTGATGGTTTGGGGTGCCATTTCGTTTTATAGCAGGACCCTTTTGGTAGTCATCCGCGGCACATTTACAACACAGCGGTACGTCGACGGTATTCTACGGCCCGTTTTGTTGCCCTTCATGACAAGCCATCCTCAGTTTACATTTTAGCAAGATAATGGCCGCCCGTACATGGCGAGAGTTTCTACTGCTTGTCCCTGTGCTTGCCAAACCCTAGCCTGGCCAGCAATGTACATGGCGAGAGTTTCTACTGCTTGTCTCCGTGCTTGCCAAACCCTAGCCTGGCCAGCAATGTACATGGCGAGAGTTTCTACTGCTTGTCTCCGTGCTTGCCAAACCCTAGCCTGGCCAGCAATGTACATGGCGAGAGTTTCTACTGCTTGTCCTCGTGCTTGCCAAACCCTAGCCTGGCCAGCAATGTACATGGCGAGAGTTTCTACTGCTTGTCCCCGTGCTTGCCAAACCCTAGCCTGGCCAGCAATGTACATGGCGAGAGTTTCTACTGCTTGTCTCCGTGCTTGCCAAACCCTAGCCTGGCCAGCAATGTACATGGCGAGAGTTTCTACTGCTTGTCGCCGTGCTTTCCAAACCCTAGCCTGGCCAGCAACGTACATGGCGAGAGTTTCTACTGTTTGTCTCCGTGCTTGCCAAACCCTAGCCTGGCCAGCAATGTACATGGCGAGAGTTTCTACGGCTTGTCCCCGTGCTTGCCAAACCCTAGCCTGGCCAGCAATGTACATGGCGAGAGTTTCTACTGCTTGTCCCCGTGCTTGCCAAACCCTAGCCTGGCCAGCAATGTACATGGCGAGAGTTTCTACTGCTTGTCCCCGTGCTTGCCAAACCCTAGCCTGGCCAGCAATGTACATGGCGAGAGTTTCTACTGCTTGTCTCCGTGCTTGCCAAACCCTAGCCTGGCCAGCAATGTACGTGGCGAGAGTTTCTACTGCTTGTCTCCGTGCTTGCCAAACCCTAGCCTGGCCAGCAATGTACATGGCGAGAGTTTCTACTGCTTGTCTCCGTGCTTGCCAAACCCTAGCCTGGCCAGCAATGTACATGGCGAGAGTTTCTACTGCTTGTCCTCGTGCTTGCCAAACCCTAGCCTGGTCAGCAATGTACATGGCGAGAGTTTCTACTGCTTGTCCCCGTGCTTGCCAAACCCTAGCCTGGCCAGCAATGTACATGGCGAGAGTTTCTACTGCTTGTCTCCGTGCTTGCCAAACCCTAGCCTGGCCAGCAATGTACATGGCGAGAGTTTCTACTGCTTGTCCTCGTGCTTGCCAAACCCTAGCCTGGCCAGCAATGTACATGGCGAGAGTTTCTACTGCTTGTCCCCGTGCTTGCCAAACCCTAGCCTGGCCAGCAATGTACATGGCGAGAGTTTCTACTGCTTGTCTCTGTGCTTGCCAAACCCTAGCCTGGCCAGCAATGTACATGGCGAGAGTTTCTGCTGCTTGTCTCCGTGCTTGCCAAACCCTAGCCTGGCCAGCAATGTACATGGCGAGAGTTTCTACTGCTTGTCCTCGTGCTTGCCAAACCCTAGCCTGGTCAGCAATGTACATGGCGAGAGTTTCTACTGCTTGTCCCCGTGCTTGCCAAACCCTAGCCTGGCCAGCAATGTACATGGCGAGAGTTTCTACTGCTTGTCTCCGTGCTTGCCAAACCCTAGCCTGGCCAGCAATGTACATGGCGAGAGTTTCTACTGCTTGTCCCCGTGCTTGCCAAACCCTAGCCTGGCCAGCAATGTACATGGCGAGAGTTTCTACTGCTTGTCTCCGTGCTTGCCAAACCCTAGCCTGGCCAGCAATGTACATGGCGAGAGTTTCTACTGCTTGTCCTCGTGCTTGCCAAACCCTAGCCTGGTCAGCAATGTACATGGCGAGAGTTTCTACTGCTTGTCCCCGTGCTTGCCAAACCCTAGCCTGGCCAGCAATGTACATGGCGAGAGTTTCTACTGCTTGTCTCCGTGCTTGCCAAACCCTAGCCTGGCCAGCAATGTACATGGCGAGAGTTTCTACTGCTTGTCTCCGTGCTTGCCAAACCCTAGCCTGGCCAGCAATGTACATGGCGAGAGTTTCTACTGCTTGTCTCCGTGCTTGCCAAACCCTAGCCTGGCCAGCAATGTACATGGCGAGAGTTTCTACTGCTTGTCCCTGTGCTTGCCAAACCCTAGCCTGGCGAGCAATGTACATGGCGAGAGTTTCTACTGCTTGTCTCCGTGCTTGCCAAACCCTAGCCTGGCCAGCAATGTACATGGCGAGAGTTTCTACTGCTTGTCCTCGTGCTTGCCAAACCCTAGCCTGGCCAGCAATGTACATGGCGAGAGTTTCTACTGCTTGTCCCCGTGCTTGCCAAACCCTAGCCTGGCCAGCAATGTACATGGCGAGAGTTTCTACTGCTTGTCTCTGTGCTTGCCAAACCCTAGCCTGGCCAGCAATGTACATGGCGAGAGTTTCTACTGCTTGTCTCCGTGCTTGCCAAACCCTAGCCTGGCCAGCAATGTACATGGCGAGAGTTTCTACTGCTTGTCCTCGTGCTTGCCAAACCCTAGCCTGGTCAGCAATGTACATGGCGAGAGTTTCTACTGCTTGTCTCCGTGCTTGCCAAACCCTAGCCTGGCCAGCAATGTACATGGCGAGAGTTTCTACTGCTTGTCTCCGTGCTTGCCAAACCCTAGCCTGGCCAGCAATGTACATGGCGAGAGTTTCTACTGCTTGTCCCCGTGCTTGCCAAACCCTAGCCTGGCCAGCAATGTACATGGCGAGAGTTTCTACTGCTTGTCTCCGTGCTTGCCAAACCCTAGCCTGGCCAGCAATGTACATGGCGAGAGTTTCTACTGCTTGTCCTCGTGCTTGCCAAACCCTAGCCTGGTCAGCAATGTACATGGCGAGAGTTTCTACTGCTTGTCCCCGTGCTTGCCAAACCCTAGCCTGGCCAGCAATGTACATGGCGAGAGTTTCTACTGCTTGTCCCCGTGCTTGCCAAACCCTAGCCTGGCCAGCAATGTACATGGCGAGAGTTTCTACTGCTTGTCCCTGTGCTTGCCAAACCCTAGCCTGGCGAGCAATGTACATGGCGAGAGTTTCTACTGCTTGTCTCCGTGCTTGCCAAACCCTAGCCTGGCCAGCAATGTACATGGCGAGAGTTTCCACTGCTTGTCCTCGTGCTTGCCAAACCCTAGCCTGGCCAGCAATGTACATGGCGAGAGTTTCTACTGCTTGTCCCCGTGCTTGCCAAACCCTAGCCTGGCCAGCAATGTACATGGCGAGAGTTTCTACTGCTTGTCTCCGTGCTTGCCAAACCCTAGCCTGGCCAGCAATGTACATGGCGAGAGTTTCTACTGCTTGTCTCCGTGCTTGCCAAACCCTAGCCTGGCCAGCAATGTACATGGCGAGAGTTTCTACTGCTTGTCTCCGTGCTTGCCAAACCCTAGCCTGGCCAGCAATGTACATGGCGAGAGTTTCTACTGCTTGTCTCCGTGCTTGCCAAACCCTAGCCTGGCCAGCAATGTACATGGCGAGAGTTTCTACTGCTTGTCCTCGTGCTTGCCAAACCCTAGCCTGGCCAGCAATGTACATGGCGAGAGTTTCTACTGCTTGTCCCCGTGCTTGCCAAACCCTAGCCTGGCCAGCAATGTACATGGCGAGAGTTTCTACTGCTTGTCTCCGTGCTTGCCAAACCCTAGCCTGGCCAGCAATGTACATGGCGAGAGTTTCTACTGCTTGTCTCCGTGCTTGCCAAACCCTAGCCTGGCCAGCAATGTACATGGCGAGAGTTTCTACTGCTTGTCTTCGTGCTTGCCAAACCCTAGCCTGGCCAGCAATGTCGTCGGATCTCTCCCCAGTGGAGAACGTCTGGAGCAATATTGGCAGGGCGCTCCAACCATCTCGGTATTTTGACGACCTGATGCACCAGTTGTTTAGAATGTGGCACGATAACCATCAGAAGGACATCCAACAACTCTATCAATCAATGCCAAGCCGAATAACTTATTCCATAAAGGCTATAGGTGGACCAACGGGTTACTGACTTGCTCAATTTTTTAAGCTCTTTCTCTTCAATAAATTATCCAACGTTTCTGCAATTGTAATCATTTGTCTGTCTATACATGTACATCACACCTACCGATTTCAGTCTCATTCCTTCGTGGTACGTCGCTTTTTATGCCTTAGAGAGAAGTTTGAGACTCTGGCTGTAATTGCAGCTTACTTCTGTGACGTTAACGTCACATCTAGATAAGTGGTATTGGTTCGTTTTTCTGCCACTATCTTGTTATTATGTTATTGAGGGTACTGGTCATGTGACCACGGGAGGAACGCTTTGCGTTTTTCTCATTTGGAAGGTGCGCTCCCAGTGTGACCTCAGGTGCATATTTGTCAGCAGAGGGCAGCCAGTAAGATGAAATGAAATGTCGTGTGGCTAGTGTCTCCCGTCGGGTAGACCGTTCGCCTGGTGCAGGTCTTTCGATTTGACGCCACTTCGGCGACCTGCTCGTCGATGGGAATGAAATGATGCTGATTAGGACAACACAACACCCAGTCCCTGAGCAGAGAAAATCTCCGACCCAGCCGGGAATCGAACCCGGGCCCTTAGGATTGACAGTCTGTCACGCTGACCACTTTTTTTTTGTTTGTTTTTTTTTTCAAAAGAAAACATAGACTCCAATTCTACTGGTTTCTCCGTCCAGTAAACAAAAATGAGTCTCCTTCGTCTTGTTGGCGAAGAAGCAATCTTTTGGAACAAAAAAAAGTTTCTCAAAGCCAAATCAAATTTCTTTTTCCTTTAAGAACAAATTATGAGGAATAAATAAGGAAAAGCTTTTTAAATCGTCGTGCGACTTGTAGTTAAAGTCCAGTTCTTACAGGAGCTCCTGAAGTGTATCCGCCTACAGCATGCCAGTTCGTCCAAACGTGTCTTCTCATGGCGTAAGCGTGGGTTCTGGGTAGCAGATCTATTCAGTTCGGTTCGGTTTATACAGTTTTCAGCTTCTCAGGGCTTGGACGTTCCAGCTACTAGGTGGGTCATCGAAAGTGCTCCGTAAGAAATTGGAAAAATATTGTTTGTAGCGTGGGTTGCGTATCAGGACGCAGTGTCGTTCGTTGAGATAAGTCCAATATCCTAGCGTAGACTTGTCGCCAGAAGTAAAAAGATAGCGGATCGTGTGGCCACAGATCCAATTCACAGAGTTAGTTTTGGCGGAGGGGTAGAAAGTCTTATCGGGGTACAAAAGCATGTGGACGTCGATCTGAGCCGGTGTCTGGCGAGTAAGAAACGCCAAAATTCGCCGCGCAAGTGTCCAGACGTCGAGCGCTGTGCCACAGTGGAACCGGTGGACATCCGTGTCATCCACTCCACAGTAGGTGCAGAGGGATGAATCGGCGAGATGGATGCGGTGCAGACGATCTCGGTTAACTTGTTTGCCATTCACGGTGATGTACCACGCTGATTGAACGTCTGATTCGAGAAAACGCGCATGGATCGCCTTCCATATGTGTCGCCACACGTACTGTGGATACTTACGTTCGATGGGGTTGGACGGGCGGCACTGTTGTAACAATTCGGAGACTGTTTTCGTGAGGTACAAACGTGTAAGTGATAAGGACCGGTAGATATAACTGAACTCCAGGAAAAATCGTGGGATATAATAAAAGGGGGTTGGAATGGTCGATACCAGTGCTGGGGCGGACAAGGAGGCCGGTGCAAAGTTGTGAAGCAGGAGGCTAGTAAGGCTCTGCGGGCAACGATGCCAAAGTTTTAGTTGGGAGCTGACGTATAGTGCCTTGACACGAGTCGGCACGTGGATGAGTCCCACCCTGCCACGATCTCGTGGCAGTGCAAGGGATTCATACTGCACCTTGAATAGCATCCCCGAGCTGACGAAGGAGCCGAAAGCCATCAACAGTCGTCGCGCCAGGAGATTTGGGACTGGTAGTACTTGAGCCACGTGTGGTATACGGGAAGCATGATACATGTTCACGTATTGCGCGCGTTGGATAACGTCGAGAGCTCGTAGCCGGTGATCTGCGAGATTTGCTCTGATTGTCTGTAGCAAGCGTCTACCATTGAGAGTCGCTGAGCGGCGCAGGTCTGCTGTGAAATCAGGTCCAAGACACCGTATGGTGGCGGCGACACTAAGGGGGGCAGCGCATCTCTCCGGCAAGCCCTCACCAATGAGCAGGACCTTGGATTTTGACACGTTGAGGCAGCTTCCCGACGCTTCTCCGTAAGTCGCCACCCATGTCAGTGCTGCTCGTACTTCATCTTCACTGCGCAGATATAGTACTATGTCGTCTGCGTAGGCCGTACAACAAAAACGGTGGCCGTGCACAGCCATGCCTTCCAAACGTTGGCGCATGCCCTGGAGCAGGGGTTCCAAGGCGAAAGCATACAAAATCGTGGAAAGAGGGCATCCTTGTCGTACAGATCGTGCGATGACCAGGGACGGTGTAAGACGACCATTGTACATGATTTTAGAGGTTGCATTACTCAACAGGCGCATAACCACTGTGACAATACCGCCAGGAAAACCCATATGCTGAAGAACTGTCCGTAAATAGAAGTGGTCAACACGGTCGAAAGCCTCGCTAAAGTCCAGTGAAGCCAAGGCGCCAGGGAGACGCTGATGATGCGCTAATGCTATCATGTCTCTGTAACGGCAAAGGGCCGTACGGATGTTGTTGTCGCCTCCTAGGGAAGTCTGGTCGCAGGATGTGACGTAATGTGCGACCTTCTTGAGTCGCGATGCCAGTAGCCGTGTGAATATTTTCATGTCGCTGTTGAGCAAAGTAATTTGTCGATAGTCCTGGACCCTCGATAACCCGCGCGGTTTATGTACGGGGATAATAATTCCTTCTAGAATGGCGCTCGGGACCACTGTCATCGGTGACATCAGCTCTTGTGCGATTGCCGTCCACGTGGAAGCCAACAAATAGTGAAAACTTTTGTAAAATTCGATGGGTATATCGTCAGGTCCAGGAGATCTGTTATCGGAACCCGCCTTGATAGCGTCTACCACTTCATCTGTGGTTACGTCGTCTTGGAGGTCATGCACTGCATCCTCCGGAAGAGTGTTCGTAGTAAGCTGAGCGACTTCTGTGACCAGTGCTGCAGAATGCGGTACGGCTGTGTAGAGCCCGGCAAAATGAGCATGGAGAGCACGACCGATGCTTTGTTGGATGCCGGCGCCCTTCCACATCAGTGAGGGCTTGGATCAGAGCTCGTCGTCGTCGTTGTCTTTCCTGAAGGAGGTGGTACATCGACGGACGTTCTTGAGGGATTCGATTAGAAGCTCGAGAACGGACTACAGTGCCTTCCAAGTTACGCCGCATGATCAAGGAAATCTGCGCCTTCGTGCGATGGACCATCGACTGCCGGGCTGGCGAGATAGGCATCGTCGTACAGTCACGTAGAATGGTGTAGTAGAAGTGCAGGGTATTAGTTTGCCACGCCTTTAATTCCTTCCCATAACTCATCAGAGTCTTCCTGAGGGTCGGCTTTGCACAGGAGAGCCACCATGATAAGGTGGAGTTATAGGCTTCTCGACGATGGTGGCAGCGTGCCCACGCTTCTTCGACCATACGGCGACAGTCCGAGGAGGTCAGGTGAGCGACATTGAGTTTCCACAGACCACGACTATGCCACACTTGCTGTCGGGCGAGAGTGACGTCACAGATGTACGCATCATGGTCTGAAAAGGCCAAGGGCCAGACTTCCGCATGACGTGTGCCATCAGCAATGGAGCGGGTAACGTAGATGCGATCTATGCGGCTTGACGAGTGAGAGGTGTAGAATGTATAGCCCGGTTGAATTCCGTGGAGCTTCTTCCATGTGTCAACAAGTCGGAGACGGTCGACGACCACTGAGAGAGATGCACAAGGTGAATGTCGCGGGAGATGGTCCGCGGGCTCTTGTGTCGAGTTAAAATCCCCACCGAGTACCATATCGTCCTGCGGACCGGTGAAGAGGGGTGTGACGCTTTCGGCAAAAAAAGTTTGTCGGTCATGACGGCGGCCAGTGCCGGACGGAGCGTAGATATTAATAATACGCACGCCGAACAGTGTGAGGGCCATACCTCGCGCAGTGGGGAGGTAGATGACGTCCTCTGCAGGGAGTCCGTCGCGTAGCAGGATGGCGACGCCGCTACCGGTATCGGATGCGGGGGAAACATGGGCGTTGTATCCGGTGGGAACTAGGAAGTCAGCCACAAACACCTCTTGTAAGAGTGCTATATCCACATCCGCAGAGTAAATAGTGTCTCTGAACATGGCCAGTTTATGGGGGGCACGAATGGTGGCAAGATTCATCGTGGCGATACGATATTGCTGTGTACGGCCACCCTCAGTATTTGCAGAACGTGCGTTAGATGTAGCCGGCAGGTGGAGACCCGCCGGTGGTCCCGCAGTGGTGATTATTACTGGCGGGGCGCCAGCCCCAGTGTCGCCGAGGTGGACTCCTGTGCAGACACGCTGGCAGTCTGTTCCACTTCTTCTTCAACGTCATCGGCCCAGGAAGCTGACGACGTGGACATGTGACGGTCACGTACTTCCGGAACGGGTGTTGTGGATTCCGCAACATGAGTGGCAGGGGGACCGCCTTCATCATTCGTTGACAACGGCGAGGACACGTCCCTGGCTGGGGGAGTGGGCGTCACAGGAGGGGCGCCTGTTGCTGCCACATCGCGTGACTGGACGCAATGTGGGATTTCACCGTCAGACATCAGGTCGACATCTCGTGGGGCCGTCTGAGAAAGGGCGTCATCGGAAGGCGTTCGTCGTCGTTTCCTGTGTTTGCGAGGCGACCGCTGTTTTCTGATGTGGCCTTCTGAATCAGAATGTGGTCGCCCGTCGTCTGACGCCGAACCCGTCTGGACAAAGGCAGACGTCAGCACGACACCGAGGTCGACGTCCATGGTTCCAACAGGAACATCGGTTTCGGTCTGCAAACCGGACGGTCCTGAAGCGAGCACTGGAGGCGACGCCGTGCTTGTGTCCTCGGCGCGTTGTGCTGCGGCGGGTGGCGTTGACGATGCTGCTGGCGCAATCGAGATTGGTACGACGGGGTCCTGTGCAACCTTGGCGTAGGTGATGGGTAAGGACGTGACCGTCGAAGCCTGGGTCTCTTCACGTAACTGTGTCTGTATTAAACGGCGGTGTAAGCATTCGGAACGTACATGTCCCTCCTGGCCACATCCTGCGCACGTTCGTGGCTGTCCATCATACATGACGATGGCCCTCACACTGCCAATCAGCAGGTACGATGGGACATGTTTCGTCAGCTCAATTTTTATTTGCCGGACGCCATTTAATACGAGGTAGGTCGTAAATGTTTGCCACTTCTCCGCGACGTGACCCAAGTCGGTGCCATATGGTTAGAAAGCGGCAATGACCACATCCTGAGGCACCTCGAACGGGAGCTCAAACACCCACAATGTCCGGAGACCGAATCCAGCATGGGCGACCGTCACAGCACCCATATGTCCATCAGAGTGTTTAAATTTCAGTCCGGTGGCATGACGGTGAATTATGTCATTGCAAATTTCCTCCGTCGACATCTTGATGTAGACAACACTTCCAGTGATGGAAAAATGTATGCCGATTACGTCCTGGGGGTTCAAACGTAGATCCGCACGTAGGAACTGTTCGACTTCGAAAGCTCTGGGTCGCGGATGTTCGGCCATGGTGTACGTTAGTACTGGACTCGATAGACACAAACACCGCGACGCGGAAGTAAACACCGCCGAGAGCGGAGCGTCACACGGCGCGCGGAGCAGCTCCGCACGCTAGCACGGCTGAGAGCCGACTGACTGTTAAAATTGTTCAAATGGCTCTGAGCACTGTGGGGCTTAACATCTATGGTCATCAGTCCCCTAGAACTTAGAACTACTTAAACCTAACTAACCTAAGGACATCACACAACACCCAGCCATCACGAGGCAGAGAAAATCCCTGACCCCGCCGGGAATCGAACCCGGGAACCCGGGCGTGGGAAGCGAGAATGCTACCGCACGACCACGAGATGCGGGGTTCCACTCAGCTACCGAGGGCGGACAAGGAGAGCTCAGCTTCCACCGGGAGACGTGCAGTTGTTGGAGGAGTGGGGCTGTGGGCAGAGCCGGCACCCGTTCCCGCTGAGCACAGGGGGCGACGTACCGCCACTGCCAGTTCCAGCACGATATCTCTGGCTATGCTGCATGAACATCAATGGACGAGAAGTTGCAGCAGTGCCCAGATAACGTAAGAAATTTGGTCGCGTTCGCTCGAAAAATTTTGGTGTATCCAATGGAATGTGTCATCTCTGGCACCGCACTTGTCACGGAGATGCTGACGAATCGAACGGGCACTGCTCGAGGCTGGTGACAACTGCATATTTTTTAATTAGTCTATGCCCACCATAATTGACTTGCGGTTGTTTCCTGATTATGCTGTGGTGTACGGGAAGGTGTCGTCGTTGAGTGACTGTAGCAGGGTACAAGATGACTTGGATAGGATTTGTGATTGGTGTAAAGAATGGGAGCTAACTCTAAATATACATAAATGTAAATTAATGCAGATGAGTAGCAAAAAGAATCCCGTAATGTTTGAATACTCCATTAGTAGTGTAGCAGTTGACACAGTCAAGTCGATTAAATATTTGAGTGTAACATTGCAGAGCGACATGAAGTGGGACAAGCATGTAATGGCAGTTGTGTGGAAGGCTGATAGTCGTCTTCGGTTCATTGGTAGAATTTTGGGAAGATGTGGTTCATCTGAAAAGGAGACCGCTTATAAAACACAAATACGACCTGTTCTTGAGTACTGCTCGAGCGTTTGGGATCCCTATCAGGTCGGATTGAGGGAGGACATAGAAGCAATTCAGAGGCGGGCTGCTAGATTTGTTACTGGTAGGTTTGATCATCACGCGAGTGTTACGGAATGCTTCAAGAACTCGGGTGGGAGTGTCTGGAGGTAAGGAGGCGTTCTTTTCGTGAATCGCTACTGACGAAATGCATTTGAGGCTGACTGCAGTACTATTTTACTGCCGCCAACTTATATTTCGCGGAAAGACCACAAAGATAAGATAAGAGAGACTAGGGCTCATACAGAGTCATATAGGCAGTCATTTTTCCCTCGTTCTGTTTGGGAGTGGAACAGGGAGAGAAGATGCTAGTTGTGGTACAAGGTATCCTCCGCCACGCACCGTATGGTGGATTGCGGAGTACGTATGTAGATGTAGGTGTAGACTTCATTTTCAAGATTCTTTAATTGCTCTATAACTTCCCCACTGTTAAGCACCCACTAATAATAAAATAACCCGTTGTTCGTCTAAGTTTGTTGTTCTCACTGTGGTGGTATCATTCTGCACAGTAGCCAAGTGGACAAACTGAGCGAGTAATTATTAATTATTCAGTGAAGGTAACGTACATTGTACTCACTTGTCTTGTATGATTATAGATTTCTTCACTGACTAGGCAAGTTCTGCCGAATACCCCTTGGAGATAATTTGTCTAATGATCTCACATTATTCAGACGTAATATGTAATTACTATTTGTAGCAATGTCAGAACCCAGCGCAGGTCAAGGGCAAAATGCCATCTCGATCAGAGATGAGAAATACACAAATTACTCTCCATTATAAAGTGTCTGTTCCCGAGTTATAAAAGTCATTCAAAAACAGCAAGCAATACATATTTTTTACTTACTTTTTGGATTGTTGCTCTCAACAAACGTAGACTGTAGTCATACCATTAAGCGGCCGGTTTCTTTCTCTTTGTATCAACATGTGGAACTGGTGATTTTGTGAACTAATTTTAAAACAAAGAAAACAGACAAACCACATCCTTGGAGTTTTCCTCACACTGGCTCAAACTTAAACCACCTTGCCATGGTTCAGCTCCCACCAAACACGCTCGACAGAATCATTTCAGAGAGATAGCTAACACATAAAGACAGTAAAATAATAAGCTTTTCACTAATCGACATAAAATAATATTTTCCATTTCTGTCTTTGTTACAATAATCTGAAATTCTAAAAATTAATATCATAAAATGAAATAATTATTTCAAGCACTTCAATTTTCTATTGTGTTTGGAAAAAAAATACTTTAAAAATTATTAACGAGTGGTTTTGGACGCGACGGAATTAAACGCAACATCGTCATTTACACAAATTTAACCTGGAAAGTAAATATATAATGATTTGTCACAATTTTTCGTACTACAAATACAAACTGATCTTATTGAGCCGGCCGCTGTGGCCGAGCGGTTCTAGGCGCTTCAGTCCGGAACCGCGCTGCTGCTACGGTCGCAGGTTCGAATCCTGCCTCGGGCATGGATGTGTGTGCTGTCTTCAGGTTAGTTAGGTTTAAGTAGTTCTAGGGCACTGATGGCCTCAGATATTAAGTCCCATAGTGCTCAGAGCCATTTGAACCATTTTTGATCTTATTGATACCAAGCTATAACATAAACTTAAGATACCGATACTCGACGAAACGAACTCCCACACCTTAAACAATATTACAACGCTATTTGTATTTGGAAGGAGCGGGTACATCTTCCAGTCCGACGGACCTAACGTAAGAATTACTGTGCTTTGCTTGCAGTCGATTCCTTTTCGTATCCTCGTTTCAGCCGTACAAGGCCTCACTCTTTAACGACAACGGCGAGGGTAAGGTGTTAAAACACAGCAGAAAAGGGAAAAAAAGGCGCCGTGTATCGTTAGGTGCGGTGCTTTACCGCCGTGTAGCGGCCTGATGTGGCGTCCTACAAGCGTTATCTGAGATTCCCGCCACGCCGTCCAGCGTCGCTGCCGCGTCATTAATCTTGCCTTGTAAACACAACGCCATTCCCGCTGTCTCCTCGTTCACTGTCACCATCCATGGCGACGTACGCACACACACGCCAAAGAGATCATGCCCCGAAGTTTACGTAAACGTTCTGAAACTTCCTCGTCGATGAGACGGCGACAAGACTCTCTTAACCTTTTCCTTAAAGGGTCATTTACCAATTGTTACTAGATGACTTTTGAGAGAGAAAAAAATCTGTTTCACTTTAAGTGGAAAATGGAGCTTGAATGAGCACTGTTATTTCGGTCGCAGATCCTGTGACGAGTGGAAGGTGGGAATGCAAACGTACTCTACTGTTGGTTTTGTGCCCACTATGTTTATCGTAACAGATTACCCGCTCTCCTACGTTCTGATTCATTATTAGCCCTACTCTTGCAGTGCCACTATTTGATTTTTAATTTACAGTCATGTCGTTGATTGACTGATTTTGGGGAGGGACCGAACAGCGATATCATCGGCCCCATCGGATTAGGGAAGGATGGGGAAGGAAGTCGGCCGTGCCCTTTCAAAGGAACCATCCATGCATTTGCCTTAAGCGATTTAGGGAAATCACGAAAAACCTAAATCAGTATGGCCGGATGCGGGTTTGAACCGCCGTCTTCCTTAATGCAAGTCCAGAGTGCTAATCACTGCACCATAGTCATGTTCTTCCTGCTACCACACATCACTAATTCTCCCTATATATAACTTCAACCTACTTATTTAATTTTTGATTCGCTAATCTCTCTACCCGTTTAAAGAATCTTACATTCTGCGCTCCAACCTATGGAAATTAGGGTTGTTTTTCTTGAGGACAGCATCCTTCTTGATAATCCGCCCCTAGAGATCCGAATGGGGGACTATTCTGTCTCCGAAATATTTTACCCAAAAGGATCAACATTTAGCTATAAGGTAAAGTGGAATGACCTCAGGATAAATAACAGCTCTGGCTTGTTCTCGCTTTCAGCTGTTAGCAGTATCGTTGTAGCAAGGCCATGTTGGCTCGTGTTACGAAGTAAGACCAGTGAACCAGCCACAATGTTGCCCGTGCAACTACTGAAAGGGCAGCTGCACCTCTTGTAAGTCTACTTTCTGTTGGGTTCTCTACAGGCAGTCCTCAGTAGTAGCTGTCTCTATGGTACTACCGTCTTTATCGCTAAGGCACACATGTCATTCCACCTCGTCAATGCCATGGTTCTTGCGAGAGGGAGGGGGGGGGGGGGGGGTAGGAGAGGAGCAACATTTTCCCTTTATTGATGCATAATACCACATTCAGTGCAATGCTTCTAATGCTTGTCAATGCAGTGAGGTTTTGTATGCTTCCAATCATTGGAAATCAGTGTCAGATTCGGTTACTTGGGATGGCTTTTATTCCACGCGGTCTGTGAATTTTCGATTCCCAGTGAATATTCTCTAATGTAAAGTTGAAATACACTGCTCAAGTAGGCGAACATTATAAAAATTTAGAATATACGGAATACATACTGCAATTTTTTTTAAAAAAAAAACTTGTAACGTAGCTGGTGGCATTGAAGTTGCATTACAGTAAATTTATTAACGACTTATACTTCACTGCGAAAGTGTATCTTTTCTGTTTCTCTTTCGCATTCGTTGTGTTGCTCATGTGAGGTGAGGGACGGGGAAGAGGGGAGGTGGAGGGGGGAGGAGCTCCTGAGGTGGCCGTCTTGTACAAGAGCCTTTCTCTGAGGTTTAATGTGACCCATGTATTCTGTCTGTGCAACGAGACGTCTCGAATGCGTTAGGCACTGCGTGCCTCTTGGGCTCAAACAAGGGAACACTGGCGAAACTGTATTAACGCGAGGAGAAGCGAGCAACTGAGAGCTTTTGTGTCTGCATTTAGCGCAACGTGCAAAGATTACACGGAACATAGTAAGGCATTACAAAATACTGACGGAGTTAATTCTCTTTCCAAGACTTACCAAAGATTCCTGAAAGAAAACGTGACTGTCACTCCAGCTTTAGAAATTTTTCCTCATTCAAGTCCGGTGTCGCCCAGCAGAACACCGTGACGCATCTATTAGAGTAGCGCCTCGTAAGATAAACAGTTCTACGCAAAGAAGATGACTGTATTTTTTCCGTCCGTGTTCATGTGAGGCCAAAGTTCGTGGCGTGCGATTTCATTAACAGTATTCCTAGAGATGTAGATGGAGTAAAATAGGCCTGCCTGTGAATACTGTCCTGCCTGAAGAGAATTTACATTCGGAAGTTTAGCGGAAGAGATCACACACTTCTGGCGCTCATAACGACTCACGCGATGCAGCACAAGATCGTGTCAATAGTCAAAGTGGTAACTCCTACTTATCATAAGTTGTCGACTCGAAGGCATCAGAAGCTTAGGCTGGAAACTCTTGTTAGCTTAACTGAGTGAATATATGACAATACATAAAACTTTTGTATTGCCAATATACAGTATATACAAGGGCTGGAACTTAAATAGTCCGCAGCTCGCGGTCGTGCGGTAGCGTTCTCGCTTCCCGCGCCCTGGTTCCCGGATTCGATTCCCGGCGGGGTCAGGATTTTCTCTGCCTCGTGATGACTGGGTGTTGTGTGCTGTCGTTACGTTAGTTAGGTTTAAGTAGTTCTAAGTTCTAGGGGACTGATGACCATAGATGTTAAGTCCCATAGTGCTCAGAGCCATTTGAACTTAAATAGTGGCAACTAATTATTCACAACCGATACAAAAGAGTTACATGTTTGCACCTCTAACTGTTCTTCAAAGTAGTCACCAGCGTTGTGTAGAACCCGTTGCCAGCGATGTGGAAGGTATAGTATACCGTTAGCAGAGCCGTTTCTGTTGATGGTGCGAATGGAGCGGTCTACTGCCTGTCGAATCTCTTGAATAGTTCTGAAGCGAATGCCACGAAGTGGTTCCTTCATCTTCGGAATCAAATCAAAGTCACAAGGACTTAAGTCCGGGGAGTATGGTGGATGGTACAGTACTTCCCAGTCCCATCGACCGAACAGAGCAGCCACAGCTTGCGCTGCATGCGCCCGCGCATTGTCGTGCAAAATGATGGGTGGGTTGCGCAGAACGTGTCGCCGCTTCTTTCGGAAAGATGGTCGCAGGTGATGCTCCAAAAACGAAGAGTAATACTGTGCATTGACGGTCTGCCGTGGAGGAACGTAATGCGTTAGGATAACACCATCAAGGTCGTATATAGAGAATCACCGTAACTTTCACCATATCAGGGCTCTGACGCACTTCCGACTTTCGCGGCGACCCATAATGACGCCATTCGTTGCATTGGCGTTTCCGTTTTGGCTCGTACGATGTGGCCCATGTCTCATCCAGTGTTACGATACAGCGTAAGAAAGCCTCTCCTTCGCGCTCATAACGCTCCAAGTGCCTCTGAGCGGCGTCGTAATACATCCACTTCTGCATTTCCGTCAGGCCATGCGGAACCCATCGTGATGCATTTTTTCGCATGCCCGGGTGTTCCTTCAGGTGGCGAAGCATAGTCGTATGCACTAATCCGGTTTCGTGGGCGAACTCACGAATCACGTGCCGTCGATCACTCTCCACTAACGCGGCAACCTCACTTCTTCAGAGACACTAGGACGATCTGCCCGATGCACGTATGTTTGCCGACCTTCGTTGAAGGCTTTTACCCAACGTGCCACTGTTCTGTACGGCAATGCCGATTCCCCGCACGCCTCTTGAAGGTCTTTTTGACACTGCCGTGCTGTACGACCTCTGGCATACTCAATTTTGATACAACTCCATTGTTCCTGTTTCGGAAACATGGTGACACAGATACGTTAGACCGCTCACTCATAAGTGACTGTGTTTCCCTCGATTGTGCGCTCGCCAGTGACGTGGAAGGGCGAGTCCATTTGCTCAGAGGTAAGGTAGATATGTCAACGTGTGCTATCAGCGACAATAGTAGATTCCATTGCATAGTGTCTCCAAAGCAGTGTTGCCACTATTTAAGTTCCAACCTAAGTATGTTATACTGGAAGTCGGGGATTCAGGGAAAGTATTCCATCACTGGTGATAGTGGACCTTCACTGTCCCATTTTGTGAAAGTGGATTACTGATTCCAGTTGTGTCGAACAATACACATTGACTAGGGATAGTGCACTATCACTAGTGAATGTATACCTTGAAACACGTATGTATTCAGTAGCAACGATGGCGAGGCATGACAGAATCTCTGACCAGAGAGTTATTTATCGTTGCTAGTCTGCGCTTGACCGCGCGTGAGTGCAGTAGTTGTACGTAGCGAGTCGCGAGAGCATGTAGTTCAGTTGCGAGTTGTACTCAGTCGGAAGTAGTGTGTGAGGTGTCGGCGGGCGTCGACATGGGTCTCTGGTCACGGTTCGGGACGAGGTATATTGTTAAATAAGGTAATGAAGCAGCATTGCGCTCAGCCAATAACATTTGTTAATTGTAATTAATTTGTTCAAGAATTGCCCCAATAATAATTTTGTTTTCAAACCAATCGTTTTTAAGAAAAGAATCGTTAATTGTAATTAATTTGTTCAAGAAATGCCCCAATAATAATTTTGTTTTCAAAGAATCGTTTTTGAGAAAAGAATCATTGCAATTGAAACAATATTTCCTGTGCTTTTCCTCCCAGAATCAAATTATCAGATTAATTATTGCACAGGGCCTAAGGTCAGCGATGCTGCCCTTCAATTTATCAGATTAATTATTGCATAGGGCCTAAGGTCAGCGGTGCTGCCCTATTATTGTGGGTTTAATGATTAAATTTCATTTCTCAATTATTGTCTCGAGTTTACATTGGGCGATTATTTTTCAATATTTTTGTAGCGAAGTTACAGTCACTTTTATTTCAATTTAACGATGTTTTGTGGGACCTCAACAACATTTGCCTCTATTCCGATTAACATACAAATATAGTCATTTAAATTGTTTGCCAGGAAAATATTGTCATTTCAAATATTTGTGGGGAGACTACACTTGGTTCTATTCAATTCTTTCCATTTTCATATTTTTACGGGGAGGTTACACTTAGCACGATGTCCAAGTCTCATTTAAATATATATTCTTTTATTTTTGTGGGAAGGTTACAACCTTCACAGCCAAGAAGTAAGGAATGTGAAGCCGGCCTTTGTGGTCGAGCGGTTCTAGGCGCTCCAGTCTGGAACCGCGCGACCGCTACGGTCACAGGTTCGAATCCTGCCTCGGGCATGGATGTTGTAGTGGGACGAAATTAAGCGTCACCCATCCACCAAAGTCAGCCCAGTTTGCAGGTGACTATAAGTTTAATTTAGTTTTGTTTATGTGTTTTCTTATTATTTGTAATAGATGTGAATTATCTAAAAGTTTTGTATTTTTTTTATGTGTTTCATGTACGGAGAGGTCGGCGCAACGAACGGGGACAGCATCTTCGTTGCCGCGACCAGAGAGGAAATTGCTGGCCGCTATACGTCGCGGGTCGACAGCCAAGGAGCAACAGAAGATCCTGGAACCGAGTTGTTGCGTCGTGTTTCTAAAAATTAAAAATGAAGTTTTATACTCTTTTTGTACAACAATGACGTCATATAGAGCTTAATCTTATTGAAATGTCAGTCACTAACTCTCAACGCTCAAGTTCACATCTGTATGTGTAGGAAGCTAATAAAATAGTGTATGCTACTAAAGTTGAAACACGTGTCTTGAAGATTTATTTATGAAGAATTATGTCAACGGATTAATAATATATTTGACAAGATTCGTGATTCTTACGGCGTTCGCCGAAACTTTGAATCTAAAAAGTTTATTTAATGTGTGATTCTGATATCGATTAGATCAAGATAACGTGTGTCAATATAATTTCTGAGGAGAAACAAACGAAATTTAAATTCGAAAAAGTTACAAAAACCAATTGGCCCAAGTGATGTAAATCTTTGCACACGACTCAACTGATGTTTTACAGTTTCGTTCAAGAACCATTCTATGACAATTTAAAAGAATATGAATCATTTTTGAAGTGGGTTGTAACTGACGTAGGTGACGAAGTCTGCACATGGTCATACATATATCAAACGAAAACTAATACGTCGTTACACTACACCGTGGCGACCTTAGAAACAGGACCGGTGTGCAACTAAGGCACACAGGTACGAAACAAAGCATCCAGAGTCCTTCGGAAGTCAACGCGAGTTTTCGTGGAGCCTTCACCAGCCAGCGGCGACTTCGCGGGTGTGGGCATCTGACGGAGCGCAGCCAAGCAGTACGGTCACGCAGTTGTTCCACGAGAAGGCGCGTCTGTTGGGCAGCAGCTGAACGCTGCAAAACCCGACAACCTTTTTTCTCACTAAACTAATAGGCCCAGTACGTCAGCTGCGGGGTGTTCCTCCGGCTGGTATTAGAGGTGTTGCTGAGGGCTTCGCCTGTCTACGGCGGTGCCGGGCGTGGTGGCAGCCGGTGACGTTCCGGTGTTCGACTCAGCGTCCTGGCCGGTTGCGGAAGCGGGGTCGCAGCATCTCAGCGGCTGCATCGACAGCTGTTTCTTCTGCAGCCCCATAGCAGCACACAGATCATCGAGAACTACAAATTACAATATTAGTGTCCGGTGAGTTTGTTTCAAATTGGAAGTGGAGTGTTGTACATAGGGAGTGTGCTTTTACAGGATTGTTGATTACAAGTCTGCGTGTGTAAATAGTTAATTTCATACAATAATGTCGGGAAGTGAAATGTCAGACGAAGAGCAATCTATGTCCGATAGGAGCATGAGATCCCTTTTTAGGGCGATCGCTAAATTAAAACAATCTAACGGGGATTTCCTAGCTGAATTAAAACAGTCTAACGAGGAATCTACTGCTAGATTAAAAGAGGAACTAAAACAGGAATTAAAACAGTCTAACGAGGAATCTACTGCTAGATTGAAAGAGGAACTAAAACAGGAGTTAAAACAGTCTAACGAGGAATCTACTGCTAGACTTAAAGGGGAGCTTGTAACCTCCCCCCTCACTTATCGACCTTAATGACAGTGAAAAATTAAACCGCGTGTACCTAATGGAAATTTGGGAAAAGCAATCGTCACCGAAGTTAATCTATCGGTAAAGAGGGAGGAAAGGGTTACATCTAAATGAAAGGAAAAATGCAAATGAAACTGGTGGAAATTAATTTTGAAAAGGGGTAAAGTTAATAAAGAAAGTAAATGTGCGGCCGTTACGTTAACAATTAACTAGCGGTAATTAGATATTTGAGATTTGGGAGAAATCACGGTCGCCAGTCCTAAGGACAATTACTATAGTAACTGAAAAAGAAAGGTTATTACACATATAATTAACACTAGAAGCGTGGCAACTGAAGGTTGACACGTGTAGTGTGAAAACTGAAAGTTTGTCAGAAGTAATAAATTTCGCTACACTCTGACTTAATTTAGCAAAAGAATTAATAAAACCGGAAAATCGAAAGTTAATTTAGTGACTTAAGTTAATAGTGAGCTTTCTTTCTGAAGCACATCGAAATTCAGTAAAATACAGTTAGTCTTGGACTACCTCAACAATCGTTTCAAAAGCTACTTGAATCTACGCAATTTAGAAATAAGAGATTTAACTTTGATCTTGAATTAAATGATTCTGAACAATTAACAATAGTAAAATGTAGTACGTACCAAGCTGAGCTGCAGTCACAGGTAAGCTAAAATACGGTAACAAAGCTCGCACTCTTAATTCGTGCTTGTGTAATCTGAATATTGTAGCCAGCTCTGAGACTTTAACTGAACTTTGAAATTAAAGCAGTGAAATGGAATTATGCTGGCGTTTGAATTTCAACGACACTCGGGTTCATTTCGGAAAAGGAAGGGACCCTGCTTGGCAATGCAATTGGGACAATGAGCAACAAAGGTTCATGCTAAGTTGCTGTAATTTTGCGAGGCAAATGGAACAATTTGAAAAGGTGGGGTCTGCCATACAGTTCTGAAACTTTACGTGCTTTTAGTCTTCCTTGTTGGTTGATTGAAGGTTTGAAGCCGTCGATCGAGGAGGTGGCGACAGTCACTCATTGTCGGCCGTCGCTGTTGCAGAAGCTGGATGTTGGCGCGCCTTCTTCTCGACACGGTCACCAGGCGAAACGGGCTCTTGATGTGCGCCAGCTAATGCTTCCCGTCCGCGACACCATGTCAGAAACTATCATCGCGAGTCGAGCGCAATTACATGCTGCCAAACCCCGAAAGCGCGGCAACTCGCGGGAGCGTCACACAACACACCTGCTCCACTCGCTACTCCAGCCAGACCCCGACTGTTCTTTTGCTAAATTAAGTCAGGGTGTAGCGAAATTTATTGCTTCTCACAAACTTTCAGTTTTCACACTACACGTGTCAACCTTCAGTTGCCACGCTTCTAGTGCTAATTATATGTGTAATAACCTTTCTTTTTCAGTTACTATAGTAAAGGGACTCTGCGAGTCGAACTTTATCAAAAAGTGAGCGAAACTACACGATTTCTGAGAAAGAGTGTCTCGCTATCGTGTGGGGATTCAAGAAGTTCAAGGGTTACCTATGGGACCGTAAGGTGATTATTCATACGGACCATAAGGCGCTCACTTATCTGAAGGATTGTAAACTACTTCACGAAAGACTGACTAGGTGGTCGCTGTATTTACAGCAATTTAACTATGACATCTGTTAAGTAAAAGGGACCGACAATTGCGTAGCGGATGCGCTGTCGCGGTTGCCCGAGTCTAATCAAGGTCTATTGAAAGATGAGGCAGATGGAGTGGTCAAATTGTACTATTTTAAAGAAGTTGAGGGACGTAAATTAATAATGAACATTTGTAAGAATCTACGTCGTCATCAGAACGAGGATGGTTGTTTAAATATGGTGAAAACCCGATATGATGAAAAGAGTCCAGAAGGAGAGAAATTAAGGAAGTATTACAAGATATACGATCATATCTTGTACATACGTAAGGGTGAAGATAGTAATATTTGGCGGGTATGCTGGCCCAGCAAATACGTCACGGAAATAATAGACTACTACCATT
Source organism: Schistocerca serialis cubense (assembly GCF_023864345.2). NCBI lineage: Eukaryota > Metazoa > Arthropoda > Insecta > Orthoptera > Acrididae > Schistocerca > Schistocerca serialis. Next base: position 633,052,092 of record NC_064643.1, on the reverse strand, counting down.
TGGCGTATGGTCACTGTGGACCAAAGAAATGTACGGAAAAGCTGAGTGAAGTAGTGCATTTCAACAACATGTTAAAACGAGTTACTGACAGAGTGAAAACTTGCGATTTATGTCAGAAGGTGAAGGTTACCAACTGTACGAGTCGTGGTCCTATGCAAAGTATAAGGCCTAACGACACCTTTGAGTTACTGTGCGTGGACTTGTACGGACCTTTGCCCAAGTCATCAGGAAACTTTGCCTACATTTTAGTAGTGCTAGAAGCTTTTTCCAAGTTCATCAAACTATACCCGATTAGGAAAGCTACAGCCAAAGCGGTCTATAGCAAGCTGGTGAACGATTATTTTGTTCATATTGGTAAGCCCAAGGCGATTCTATCAGACAATGGGGCACAATTTACTTCTAAGTTGTGGAATGAAGGCATGGAAAGTAATGGGGTCGATGTGATCCATATTTCAGCTTATTGTCCGGCTGGGAATCCCGCTGAGAGGTATATGCGCGAGCTAGGCCGACTGTGTCGTACCTATTGCCATCACAACCATAGGGCATGGGGCAAATATGTAGCAGTATTTGAGAGAATTATGAACACCTTGAGACATGAATCGACGGGATTTTCTCCAGAGGAAATCCTGCTGGATGACAGAAGTAAAAGTTTAGTGGAAGAGATAATCAAATTCCCTCCACGGATTGACATTAGTATTGGTGTGAAAAAAGATCGTTTGCGAGAAGTAATGAAGCTAAAAGCCGATGCTCGCATACGTCGTCATGACGCTAAAGCGCGTTTTGCTAAGTTTGCGATCGGAGACTTAGTACTTGTAAAAGCTCATGAGAAATCGAGCGAGATAGACAATGAAATCTCTAAATTTAAGTTTGTTTATAATGGACCATATAAAGTAATTGGTATACCTCACACAAATGCTTATTGCTTAGAGTATCCAAGCTCTGGAAAGCTATTAGGTATTCGAAATATAGTAGATTTGAAATTGTACCAACCTAGGATCGATTAATACCACACAATGGGTAATTTGTACAATATGTAAATATAGAGTGTAAGATTTAAGGTTTGCTAGATTGCCATGCTTTTGACTGACCAAGGTCATTAAAGAAGTTGTAATTAATAAGTAATTAATTTTGATTAATCAATTTAATTTTAATCAATTTAATCATGATCTAATCAACTGAAAAATCCAAGCTGCTAGTTTAAGTTTTCAGCTGAGTCACAGTAGATTAAGCAATGTAAATATGATTTTGTAACTAGCTGTAAGATTTCATGAATATGTGTTTTACTAGTCATTGCCGATGTACTTAGACGCTGTTTTAAGTTTCAGGCTTGTACATGTGTGATGATGGACAGTGTTGAGTTATCCACTGTGATAGTGTTTATGGACTCCTTGAGATTACTCGGGAGTGAGTTTTTCCGAAAGAATTCAGTGGAACGGACGTTCTGGAAACGCCGTCACAAGGGCGAGTGAGATCAAGCGTGCCGCACACGCGGGCGCAACAATACTGGCGAGGCGAGCCGCTGTCGGCTCTTGTGCCGCTGTTGGCTCTTGGGCCGCTGTCGGCATTCTTTGTACTTGCGAGTACGGAAGGCGGAATTGTTTTTCTTCCTGGACAGCTGAAAGAATTCTACTGTCAATATTTATGTTTTTTTCGATCTGATGTATATTATTTTCTTGTTTAGCGTTAATTGGACATGACGAGAAAATTAATTATGAAAAGGTTACATAAAAATGTGTATTCTATGTAATTAATTATTAGTTTGCGTATTTTGATATACCTGTTTTTTATGACCATGCACTCTGATCAATTTTGCAAATAGTATTCCATTTCTTATAGTGTTACGAATTTTAATGATTTTAGAATAGCTAAACCATTTTCTATGTTTTCTATGAATTTTAATATGTTGTCAACCTGTTTTATTTTGTGCAAGATGACAGAGTGGAATAAGATTAGGAGTGTCTCCACTCAATTATTATGGTCTAAAAAAAAAAAAATTATTTATGCTTAATCAGACGAATGCTAAATTTTGTTGATGTTTTGAGCATATGCATTTCCGCTGTTTCTTTTTTGGGACATTTTTTGAGTCTGTTTACGTTACACGAACATCCTCAGACAATGTGGGGCACGTGTAACGCCGGAAATGCATATCCTCCTATTTCCATCTATTGTACTATAATTTGTTTTCCTTATTTTTGTTACCTGAATATATGACATTTCTGTGTCTTTACATATTGTAATTGTTTTACTATTTGTATATATATACACTCCTGGAAATGGAAAAAAGAACACATTGACACCGGTGTGTCAGACCCACCATACTTGCTCCGGACACTGCGAGAGGGCTGTACAAGCAATGATCACACGCACGGCACAGCGGACACACCAGGAACCGCGGTGTTGGCCGTCGAATGGCGCTAGCTGCGCAGCATTTGTGCACCGCCGCCGTCAGTGTCAGCCAGTTTGCCGTGGCATACGGAGCTCCATCGCAGTCTTTAACACTGGTAGCATGCCGCGACAGTGTGGACGTGAACCGTATGTGCAGTTGACGGACTTTGAGGGAGGGCGTACATTGGGCATGCGGGAGGCCGGGTGGACGTACCGCCGAATTGCTCAACACGTGGGGCGTGAGGTCTCCACAGTACATCGATGTTGTCGCCAGTGGTCGGCGGAAGGTGCACGTGCCCGTCGACCTGGGACCGGACCGCAGCGACGCACGGATGCACGCCAAGATCGTAGGATCCTACGCAGTGCCGTAGGGGACCGCACCGCCACTTCCCAGCAAATTAGGGACACTGTTGCTCCTGGGGTATCGGCGAGGACCATTCGCAACCGTCTCCATGAAGCTGGGCTACGGTCCCGCACACCGTTAGGCCGTCTTCCGCTCACGCCCCAACATCGTGCACCCCGCCTCCAGTGGTGTCGCGACAGGCGTGAATGGAGGGACGAATGGAGACGTGTCGTCTTCAGCGATGAGAGTCGCTTCTGCCTTGGTGCCAATGATGGTTGTATGCGTGTTTGGCGCCTTGCAGGTGAGCGCCACAATCAGGACTGCATACGACCGAGGCACACAGGGCCAACACCCGGCATCATGGTGTGGGGAGCGATCTCCTACACTGGCCGTACACCACTGGTGATCGTCGAGGGGACACTGAATAGTGCACGGTACATCCAAACCGTCATCAAACCCATCGTTCTACCGTTCCTAGACCGGCAAGGGAACTTGCTGTTCCAACAGGACAATGCACGTCCGCATGTATCCCGTGCCACCCAACGTGCTCTAGAAGGTGTAAGTCAACTACCCTGGCCAGCAAGATCTCCGGATCTGTCCCCCATTGAGCATGTTTGGGACTGGATGAAGCGTCGTCTCACGCGGTCTGCACGTCCAGTACGAACGCTGGTCCAACTGAGGCGCCAGGTGGAAATGGCATGGCAAGCCGTTCCACAGGACTACATCCAGCATCTCTACGATCGTCTCCATGGGAGAATAGCAGCCTGCATTGCTGCGAAAGGTGGATATACACTGTACTAGTGCCGACATTGTGCATGCTCTGTTGCCTGTGTCTATGTGCCTGTGGTTCTGTCAGTGTGATCATGTGATGTATCTGACCCCAGGAATGTGTCAATAAAGTTTCCCGTTCCTGGGACAATGAATTCACGGTGTTCTTATTTCAATTTCCAGGAGTGTATTTATGCATTTATGTCGATGTATAATTGGTTTGTTTCGTAAATATTATTTGTATTTTTACGCTGGGTCTTGCCTAGGGAAAACTGCTATCGAACGATTACATCGATGGGTCGTGTGAAGAATCAAAGTGTGTAGGATCTTTGGTAGTGTTAACTCTGCCGCGTGAAGCGCGGGCGGAGCAGTGAGAGTCTGGCGGGAGTAGCGAGTGGAGCAGGTGTTGTGTGACGCTCCCGCGAGTTGCCGCGCTTTCGGGGTTTGGCAGCATGTAATTGCGCTCGACTCGCGATGATAGTTTCTGACATGGTGTCGCGGACGGGAAGCATTAGCTGGCGCACTTCAAGAGCCCGTTTCGCCTGGTGACCGTGTCGAGAAGAAGGCGCGCCAACATCCAGCTTCTGCAACAGCGACGGCCGACTATGAGTGACTGTCGCCACCTCCTCGATCGACGGCTTCAAACCTTGTTGCTTGGTAATGCAATTGGGACAATGAGCAACAAACGTTCATGCTAAGTTGCTGTAATTATAGTTACGAAAATGGAACAAGATTAAAAGCTGAGGTCTGCCATACAGCTCTAAAACTTTACGTGCGTCCAATCTTCCTTGTTGGTTGATTGAAGGTTCGAAGCCGTCGATCGAGGAGGTGGCGACAGTCACTCATTGTCGGCCGTCGCTGTTGCAGAAGCTGGATGTTGGCGCGCCTTCTTCTCGACACGGTCATCAGGCGAAACGGGCTCTTGATGTGCGCCAGCTAATGCTTCCCGTCCGCGAAACCATGTCAGAAACTATCATCGCGAGTCGAGCGCAATTACATGCTGCCAAACCCCGAAAGCGCGGCAACTCGCGGGAGCGTCACACAACACCTGCTCCACTCGCTACTCCCGCCAGACTCCCACTGTTCTGCCCGCGCTTCACGCGGCAGAGTTAACACTACCAAAGATCCTACACACTTTGAGTCTTCACACGACCTATCGATGTAATCGTTCGATAGCAGTTTTCCCTAGGCAAGACCCAGCGTAAAAATACAAATAATATTTACGAAACAAACCAATTATACATCGACATAAATGCATAAATATATATACAAACAGTAAAGCAATTACAATATATAAAGAGACAGAAATGTCATATCTTGAGGTAACAAAACAAGGAAAAAAATAATAGTACACTAGATGGAAATAGGAGGATATGCATTTCCGGCGTTACACGTGCCCCACATTGTCTGAGGATGTTCGTGTAACGTAAACAGACTCAGAAAATGTCCCAAAAAAGAAACAGCGGAAATGCATTTGCTCAAAACATCAACAAAATTTAGCATTCGTCTAATTAACCATAAATCAATTTTTAGACCATAATAATTGAGTGGAGACACTCCTAATCTTATTCCACTCTGTCATCTTGCACAAAATAAAACAGGTTGACAACATATTAAAATTCATTGAAAACATAGAAAATGGTTTAGCTATTCTAAAATTGTCAAAATTCCCAACAGTATCAAGAAATGGAATACTATTTACAAAATTAATTAGAGTACATGGTCATAAAAACAGGTAGATCAAAATACGCAAATTAATAATTAATTACATAGAATACACATTTTTACATAACCCTTTCATAATTAATATTCTCGTCATGGGAGTCCATTAAACGCTAAACAAGAAAATACCACACATCAGATCGAAAAAAACATAAATATTGACAGTAGAATTCTTTCAGCTGTCCAGGAAGAAAAACAATTCCGCCTTCCGTACTCGCAAGTACAAAGAATGCCGACAGCGGCCCAAGAGCCAACAGCGGCACAAGAGCCGACAGCGGCTCGCCTCGCCAGTATTGTTGCGCCCGCGTGTGCGGCACGCTTGATCTCACTCGCCCTTGTGACGGCGTTTCCAGAACGTCCGTTCCACTGAATTCTTTCGGAAAAACTCACTCCCGAGTAATCTCAAGGAGTCCATAAACACTATCACAGTGGATAACTCAACACTGTCCATCATCACACATGTACAAGCCTGAAACTTAAAACAGCGTCTAAGTACATCGGCAATGACTAGTAAAACACATATTCATGAAATCTTACAGCTAGTTACAAAATCATATTTACATTGCTTAATCTACTGTGACTCAGCTGAAAACTTAAACTAGCAGCTTGGATTTTTCAGTTGATTAGATCATGATTAAATTGATTAAAATTAAATTGATTAATCAAAATTAATTACTTATTAATTACAACTTCTTTAATGACCTTGGTCAGTCAAAAGCATGGCAATCTAGCAAACCTTAAATCTTACACTCTATATTTACATATTGTACAAATTACCCATTGTGTGGTATTAATCGATCCTAGGTTGGTACAATTTCAAATCTACAATATTCCGTAAGCATTTGTGTGAGGTATACCAATGACTTTATATGGTCCATTATAAACAAACTTAAATTTAGAGATTTCATGGTCTATCTCGCTCGATTTCTCATGAGCTTTTACAAGTACTAAGTCTCCGATTGCAAACTTAGCAAAACGCGCTTTAGCGTCATGACGACGTATGCGAGCATCGGCTTTTAGCTTCATTACTTCTCGCAAACGATCTTTTTTCACACCAATACTAATGTTAATCCGTGGAGGGAATTTGATTATCTCTTCCAATTCACTTTCTACACTTTTGTCAATGCCGAAATTCCTCATGTTATGGCAGTTCAAACTCATTCCTACGTCAATGTCATCCGGCCAGTTAACAATGTGTATAGGCTGGTATTGCCTATGCACACCGTCTCCTGCCTCGTCAAAACCAACTACCATTGTTTTATCTAGTGACATACATGTCAAAGTTTTGCTTTCGCAGTTAATCACTGCACGGTACTTTAATAGCCAATCTAACCCGATAATTACTTCCGTAGTTAAGTCTGGCACGACGACAAACTCTTGTTCAAATCGTGCCCCACATATCTCGAAGTTGACAAAAATCTGTTTAGTGACCGGTTTACTGGCCTTCCCAGTAGCACCGATAATTTTCACTCCTGTTACTGGCATAACTACGATGCCAGGTCTGTCTTTCAGTAACTCAAATATTTTCCCAGATACAGCACTCAATTCTGCCCCGGTGTCAATCAACACGTTTAGTTGTAGGTCGTGCATATTAACGGACACTACTATCTGTCTACACTTGTCCTCGACTGTTTCTTTATTTTCCCACAGTAAATCCTCGTCTATATCCAGGTCATTCCAGAAAAAACCATCCGGCTTTGATCCTAAATCCGATTTATCTGGCGGCTTTTTCAGCCTCTGTTTACATACAGTTTTAATTTCAACACGTTTGTCCTGAGGCTTAGTCTGTAGCTTCACCTCCAATACCGAAACCTTTTCCTGTAACTCGTCAAATAGTGAGTGTTGCTTTGCTATCGATTCACTAATTGTCACCTTCGTTGATTCCTCTTTGATCAGATTGATCTCATCTGCCAATCTACCTGGAGGAATGTGCCCAGTAGCATCTGAAATTACTTCCTCTGGATCTGCGCAACCCACACTGCTATCGTCTGACTGTATAATGTCAGCTCTAACCTCATACACGCTGTAATCTATGTGCTTTTCTACCAATCGTGTCCGGCTATCACTAAAATTTTCGTAATCTTTCTCCTTAATACTCTCGCAATGTTTAAACTGGAGGTTTGCGTCGGATGGGTCGGCTACTTCTACCACTATAACTTTCGGTAAAGTCTGCCGGTTAGGGCCAGAACCTTCCGTTACTACTTCAACATCTAACTCCTGCGGGACGAAACACGACGAATCTTGCTCGTGCTCCCCATTAACATCAACTATTTCTGGTAAAGTCTGCCGGTTAGGGCCAGAACTTTCAATCACTTCACAAATACTATCTTCCTGTGGGACGAGACGCGGCAAATACTGCACGCGCTCCCCATAAACACTTCTCCCATACAGACCCCTATAATCTCTTAGTTCGTCGTATAAGCGACCGAACTGCCTTAACCAGACCTCATCCCTCTCTGCATCCCCTCGCTCGATGACGGACGTTTTATCCGTCATCTGATCTTCTCTCAACAATTGCGAATCATTCTTAAACTCAATCTCCAGTTCCGCTGTGGGTATTACAGCTGCCACTTTATAATCGATTTCCGGAACACTACTTAAATTGTTCTCACTGACAGTGAATGTACTTCCTACTGCCGTGTCTACAGCTGATCTACTACTTGTGGGCGCACTCCTTTCTCCTAACACTGGCACACTCTCCCGCCGTTGATTATTCCATACGGAATTTTCATAACGACGACACCTGGGTTTTCTCCTGTTATTGGGCCGCCAAAATTTCTCCACGCCCGGTCGGCCCCTCACCGGCGCGGCTAATGGTTTCCCTGTCTCGTCCCAGCAGATACGCTCCCCGGATGCTGCTGAGGCGGCTGATCACACCCTCTGGCGTTATTACTATTCTGTGAAGCCCGTATCACGTTAGTGTGATACTGGTTTCCGTCATTCCTGTTATTATTTGCATTGTACCGATTGTTATTACGGTCCGAACCATTTTTGTTATTGCTGCCAAGATTGCGGTATGCATTATTCCCATAGTTATCGTTGTTGTGATTCCTGTTGTTGTTACCACGGCCTCCACCACTGTCGCGATTATTGCGCCAATTGTCCTCGTCCTCAACTCTTTCCAGGAAATCATTGATTGTCCTGTAATTGCTTCCTACATAGCGTTTTGTATCATCTGGAAGCTTTTTGTAGAGTTCCCAGACTATTTCGGATTCCGTGCGGCGATCACGCAAATATTCCAACTTGCGGATCCAGCCCTCACAAAACTCCTTCATCGAGCCACGCGAATTCGCATCGAAAGGCCTCGATACAACAAATTCGCGCCAGACACTTTGCTGTTTTTGCTCTGACCAGTATTCAGCCAGAAACAAATTTTTAAACTCGTCAAAAGTCAGGTTCGTAATGTTGAGGTTTAAGCCCCAACGCTTGGCATCACCAGCCAACACATCAATAACCGCATTAATTTTTCTCTCATTAGTCCATGATCTGGGTAAAACTCTTTCACAATTTTTAATGAAATCCGTCGGGTGTATACCGCCTTTTTTCAAGGGGTCGAACCGCTCCTCTTTCGTCAACAACTCCGAACTATGTGCACAGATTGGCACATAGCTCTGTTTTTCGTCAAGTTTCCTTTCTAATTCCGACACCCTCGTAATCACTTGGCAAGTGGTTGTCGCAAGCGTTTCCACTTCCCTCTTTTTCTCTTCGCAGATGTTAGCCTGCTTCGTCACTTTGGTATCTACTTCGGATACTAAAGCCTTTAAAGTTTCCACCTTCTGTTGATCCTCTTTTCTCACTATTTGAATTTGTTCCGTCACCTTATTCTCGATGATCGGAGCAACTGCGTCTCCTACACTTTTCTCGATTCTGCTAATTTCGGAATCAAAACGAGTATTTATGCTCGCAATTTCCGCCTGAACGCCTATCATTTCCTGTTTAAGGTTACCGATTTCGGTATTAATCACGACAATATCGTCTTTGATTTTATCAACTTTTATGTTAACAACTTCAACATTGTTGTTAACAACATTAATAGCTTTGTTCTGATTGTCTAGCATTCGTTCAATTTTTTCAGCCTGAGCTTCTTGCTTGGCAGCCTGATCTTTAATTTCTGCCGATTGACTCTTGATTTCGTTAATCAAAACATTCAATAAATCAGTTAAATTCCCGGAAACCACCGGTTTTACTTCCGTAGCGGCTTCCTCTTTCATTGTCCCCCCGTATTCGTCATCAAGGGATTCAGATTTGATTTTCACTTCCGATTCCGAAACATTTTCTAAAGTCTGGAATTCCATTTCTGCTCTTTGTTGCGTTTCGGCGGTCGCATCTTTCATGCTAGCCGCCTGCCCCGGAACAATGGGTACCGCTGTGCGCGTTTCCCACTGTTCGACCGATTGTTCCGTATCTATGTCTACCAAATTTTGGTAACTGTTGCCTTCACTCATTTTAATAATTTTCAATATAAATGCAAAATCTCAACTCTAATTAGGATTCCTCACACGAATATTCTCGCTGACGTATCGACCATTTCGTAACCAGTACTTTGTTACGAGATTTGCACAATGCAATATTCGTGTCCAGAACAACCTCAAATTTGAAGATTGTCCTGTCACCAGGTCGCCACGTGTAACCTCCCCCTCACTTACCGACCTTAATGACAGTGAAAAATGAAACCGCGTGTACCTAATGGGAGTTTTGGAAAAGCAATCGTCACCGAAGTTAACCTGTCGGTAAAGAGGGAGGAAAGGGTTACATCTAAATGAAAGGAAATGTGCTAATGAAACTGGTGGAAATTAATTTTGAAAAGGGGTAAAGTTAATAAGGAAAGTAAATGTGCAGCCGTTACGTTAACAATTAACTATCGGTAATTATGTATTTGAGATTTGGGGGAAATTACGGTCGCCAGTCCTAAGGACAATTACTATAGTAACTGAAAAAGAAAGGTTATTACACATATAATTAGCACTAGAAGCGTGGCAACTGAAGGTTGACACGTGTAGTGTGAAAACTGAAAGTTTGTCAGAAGCAATAAATTTCGCTACACCCTGACTTAATTTAGCAAAAGAATTAAATAAAACCGGAAAATCGAAAGTTAATTTAGTGACTGAAGTTAATAGTGAGCTTTCTTTCTGAAGCACATCGAAATTCAGTAACATACAGTTAGTCTTGGACTACCTCAACAATCATTTCAAAAGCTACTTGAATCTACGCAATTTAGAAATAAGAGATTTAACTTTGATCTTGAATTAAATGATTCTGAACAATTAACAATAGTGAAATTTAGTACGTACCAAGCTGCGCTGCAGTCACAGGTAAGCTAAAATACGGTAACAAAGCTCGCACTCTTAATTCGTGCTTGTGTAATCTGAATATTGTAGCCAGCTCTGAGACTTTGACTGAACTTTGAAATTAAAGCAGCGAAATAGAATATTACTTTAATGCTGGCGTTTGAATTTCAATGACACTCGGGTTCATTTCGGAAAAGGAAGGGACTCTGCTTGGTAATGCAATTGGGACAATGAGCAACAAACGTTCATGCTAAGTTGCTGTAATTATAGTTACGAAAATGGAACAAGATTAAAAGCTGAGGTCTGCCATACAGCTCTAAAACTTTACGTGCGTCCAGTCTTCCTTGTTGGTTGATTGAAGGTTCGAAGCCGTCGATCGAGGAGGTGGCGACAGTCACTCATTGTCGGCCGTCGCTGTTGCAGAAGCTGGATGTTGGCGCGCCTTCTTCTCGACACGGTCACCAGGCGAAACGGGCTCTTGATGTGCGCCAGCTAATGCTTCCCGTCCGCGACACCATGTCAGAAACTATCATCGCGAGTCGAGCGCAATTACATGCTGCCAAACCCCGAAAGCGCGGCAACTCGCGGGAGCGTCACACAACACCTGCTCCACTCGCTACTCCCGCCAGACTCCCACTGTTCTGCCCGTGCTTCACGCGGCAGAGTTAACACTACCAAAGATCCTACACACTTTGAGTCTTCACACGACCTATCGATGTAATCGTTCGATAGCAGTTTTCCCTAGGCAAGACCCAGCGTAAAAATACAAATAATATTTACGAAACAAACCAATTATACATCGACATAAATGCATAAATATATATACAAACAGTAAAGCAATTAAAATATATAAAGAGACAGAAATGTCATATCTTGAGGTAACAAAACAAGGAAAAAAATAATAGTACAATAGATGGAAATAGGAGGATATGCATTTCCGGCGTTACAAGCTAACAAAATCTACAGACAGGTTACAGGAATATCTTAATGAAACCAGTCGAGAATTAAGTGATAAAATAGAGTCTTCTAAAGTTGAAATGCAGGAAAAATTAGTAGGACTTAGTAATAAGTTTGCTGATAATTGTAAAAGGTTAGAAGAACATATCCAGGAATCGCGCGAGGAAAAAGCTCGCATGCGAAACGATATCACTGACTTAACCGAGAGACTAGATAGTGTCAATATCTTAGTTATAAATGAAATACAGAAAAATAACGATATGTTACGAGATGAATTTTCTATGCAAACAGAAACTGTTCGCAGAGAATTATTGAAATCTATTAAAGAGGTCTCTACCAAACCTGTAGAGATTTCTTCAATAGATAATGTAGAATTAGAGACATTAACTCATCAAGTAGAAAAGGACCATACCGAAATCGAAAACATGAAATTTTTAATTACTGAAATATGCAGTAACCTTGAGACTGCCAAAGATAATAACATTGATGAAGGTACAGAGCGTTCACATCGTGAGCACAGTGAAGAATCGATATTAGCTAATCGCGTATCCAATACAGAAATGCGGATACAGGAAATTACTAAACGGTTATCGGAATTAGATAATAACGAGAACATTTCAGGTAGCAGAGGTAATAACATAATCAGAGACAACAGTCGCATCGAATTTGCTAGCTCGGACGACAACAATATGAATAAAGCAATCACGGCAAGCCAATCCGATGCAACTCCGTCTCTGCAATCTAAACAAAATCCGACTATTTCTCTCGCAGAATGTCTGGATGACATAACGACCAATTCAAATGTAGCAAGTCGATTTCCTGTATTCAAACCAGGAGGCGAACTTCACCCTATAATCTTTATAAAAGCTTTTGAAACATCATTATCTCCTAAATGGAGTAATGAAAAACGCATTCAATTTGTAATAGGACATTTAGAAGCAGAAGCTGCGGAATGGGCAGTACTGCATAGAACTGAATTCAGGGATTGGGATGATTTTGTTAAGCAGTTTAAACAAAATTATTGGTCAAGAGGAAAACAACAACACTTAACTTTAGAGTTGTTAGACCCTCCTCCATATTCTAAACGGTGGGGAGGTTATAGGAATTATTTTGAATGGCATTTAAACCGTGCTAAATTAATTGAAGAACCAATTATTGAAAGTCATTTAATACGAGTCCTAATTAGTAGGTTACCGTATTACGTAAAGGAAAGAATGATAGAAAGAGAATGGTCACAGCCGTGCGAATTGTTAGGATATTTAGAGCAGTTAGATATACTTAATAGAGAAAGGGAAGACGAGAAGTTTAGATTTGGTAGAAATGACAATCCTCGAAATAATAATAATAATTCAGAACCACGAAAAGCTAATAACAACAATCATAGCCGATTCTGTTATATAAAACGTCAATCTAAAGATAAAGAGAGCCAACAAAATCGTGGTAATAACTCTAAAGTGCGGAAATTACACAATAACGATCATGAGATAAATCATCCTCAAGTAATTAATGAAGGTCAAGTGGTAGGTGACGTCATCATAGAACGTTCGGAAAACTAGTAAAGTCCTTTAGTACGGGTCAACTAAAGGGAACTATTGGTCAAGATTATACAAGACCCAATTGCAATTTATCATTAAGCTGCCAAAAGGACGGTGACTGGCAACAAGATTTACTTCAGGAAGACAATCAGATAAGGGAGAATGTAACTTATAAACCCGTTATTAAAGGTTATATTAAAGATACCGAAGTAAATATTATAATTGATTCGGGTAGCGAAGTAAGTATTTTATCTAAAGAATTGTTTCAGCTTAAAAGAAAATATTGGAATTTCCCAACTTTACCTGTAACTGGGGTGAAAATTATAGGAGTTACTGGTAAAAGAAGTCAAAATATTACTGAGGAAGTTTATTTAACTTTTGAAATTGCTAAACAATTAATTGCTCACTCTGTACTCGTCGTAGCTAACTTAAATGTGGCCATAATTTTAGGTATAGATTGGCTGTGTAAATATAAAGCTATATTAGATTTTAAAGACTCTTCCTTAACCATCCATAAGGAGGCATGTACTTTTAAAGTGAGGTTCTCTAATAGTCAAGTACCTGAAAATTGCTATGAATCCTTACAGATTAAGTACGCACCGACCATGAATCTATTAACAGATTTTAGTGATCTTGAGTATGCAGTATACCAATGTCAGGCTAGTAATAGTATCGAAACCGAAGTGAAAGAAAAATGTTATTCTACGAATTGTCTATCCGAACAAGAAAAGGAAGAGTTGGAATCTTTGATGTTAGAATTTAGAGCCGTCTTCTCAGATGAACCGGGGAGAATTAAAGATTACGTTTGTAAACTTAAGATTAAAGATAAAAAACCATTCTTTAAGAAACCTTATCCCATTCCAGTACAATTCAAAGAACCGGCTAGTAGAGAAGTAAGTAAGATGCTAGAACAAAACATTATCGAACGATCATGTAGCGCTTTTAACAGTCCGTTGTGGGTAGTTAAGAAAGCCACTGGTGGGGTACGACTAGTTCTGGATGCCCGGGAATTAAATAAAATTATAGAGATGGAAAGAGACAGACCTATTCCTATGGAGGACGTACTTCTTAAGATTGCTGGTTCTCGTTATATGAGTACAGTGGATTTAACCGCCGGCTACCATCAAGTAACATTACACCCGGATTCACGGCAATATACGGCTTTTCTTTTTGAAGGCAGATCATATCAGTTCCAAGTTTTACCTTTTGGACTTAATATATCAGTGTCAACTTTCATTAGGGCATTAGATTCTGCTTTGGGTCAGCAATTGTTACAAAAGATTATTTTATATGTAGATGATATTTTGGTAGCTACTAAAACGTGGGAAGAACACGTAACGATATTACGGGAATTGTTTAACCGTTTAATTGACAGAGGAGTTACTTTAAAATTATCTAAGTCTTACTTCGGAAAGGAGGAAGTGAGATTTTTGGGGCATATAGTGGACCGTAAAGGTATTAGGCCAGACCCAGCACGTATTGAAGCTATTGCTCGATGCCCGAGTCCTAGAAATCGGAAACAATTGAAATCATTCTTAGGAATGGTAGGATTCCTGAGAAGATTTCTTCCAGGGCAGGATATTGTTAATCCTAAATTACTAGATTTATTGAAAGAGAAGTCAGTATGGCTCTGGGGACAAGAGGAAGAGGAAGTTTTTAATAAGATAAAAGGAGCGTTAACCAAAGCCAAAATGTTATACTACCCAGATTTCAATCAGGACTTTTGTATGTGTACGGATGCCTCTGATTATGGTGTGTCTTGTGTAAAATTCCAAGGTGATCTGACCAATGAAGAGGGATTATATCGGCCTATTGGATTCGCTAGTCGAACTTTAAATAAACATGAAAGAAATTATTTTGTATCCGAGAAGGAAGCTCTCGCAGTGGTATGGGGTTTTCAACGATTTAGAGGATTATTAATGGGAAGAAAAACAATTGTATATACTGATCATCAGGCTTTAATCTTTTTGAACAATTGCCGGTTACTTCACCGTAGGCTATTACGTTGGGTATTATGCTTACAAGAATTTCAGTACGAAATTAGGTGTATAAAAGGATCTCAGAATGTAGTTTCAGATGCTTTGTCGAGGCTTCCCGTAGAAATGGAGAATATTAATATTGCAGAAGAACCAGGAACAAATTACCATGTTTATTTCCTTTTAACTAAGGAGAACGAACGTAAGGTTAAACGGATAGTAACTGCTGTTAGATGCAATCAAAGAAATGACGATCAATATAGGGACCTTATACAAAACCTTAATAATGGGGACGAAACAGTTAACACTCGGGGTGTGTGGTTATATTTTAACGACTTGTTGTATTGGAAAGCACAGAGGGAACACCAGAGATGGAAAATCTGCATTCCGAAAACTGTTGTGGACGAGTTAATTACTTATATTCATGAAGGTTACGGGCATTTTGGAATTCATAAATGTATTAAACATCTAATGAAGTATTATTATTTCAAAAATATGTCCCGTATTGTGAGAAGTATTATTAGGGCTTGTGAAACCTGTCAAAAGGTTAAAGTTAATAACAAATCTAAGCGTTATAAATTATATGCTGTAATTCCTCGAGGTTTGTGGGATCTACTGTCATTAGATTTTTTCGGCCCTCTGCCTCGTAGTTCAGGAGGATTAACTTATGTGTTTGTTGTAATGGAATGTTGGTCCAAACATGTGAAGCTATATACTTTGAAACGAGCGAATACAGCAAGCGTTATACGCTGCCTCACCCGAAATTACTTTGTTAACTGGGGCATTCCTAAACGACTTATGTCTGATAACGGTAGTGCCTTTATTAGTCAAAGATTTCAAGATATGATAAAACAATATGGAATCAAACATATCTTAATTTCGAAATATCACCCTCAGAGTAATTTAGTAGAAAGAGTCATGAGAGAATTAGGACGATTATGTAGAACTTATTGTGCACATAAACATACTCGGTGGGCCAAACTAATGCCTGAATTCGAAAAGATATTAAATGAATTGCCTCACCTAACGACGGGATTATCACCTATAGAAATTTTAGGCAAACTAATTATAGGTGAGCCTTTACTAGCTGCTCTACCTTGGCCACCGGTAAATGAGATCCAACAATGCATTCCAGACGAAAAAGTTTGCGAACAGATTGTAAAAAATGCCGAACGGAGAATTAAAAGTTATAATCAACAGGCTATAGAACCCTCATTTCAGGTAGGAGATCTTGTGTTAGTACAATCTCATCCTAAAAGTTCTAAGATCGGTAAGGAATGTAGAAAATTCTTCTTTATCTTTGAAGATCCATATGTTGTACATAAGATTGTACATCCCAAAGCATTACTTCTTCTGGAACCTTCATCAGGTGTAATTAAAGGATTATATAGTGTTGATCAGATGAAACCCTTCATTCCTAAATAAGTTAATATTTAGTAGATGTTACACACGGAAGAGCGTTCATAGTTTATTCATGTGAAGTTTTTCGTGATAGTTACGTATTATTTTAAAGAATGGAACAGAAAGCTTAAACAAGTGTTCTACAATAATCTACTGGTACTTCAAAAAGAGAAAGATAACCAAAAGGGGGATTTATATGGAAGAAATTTTGCTCTTAGGTCAAAAGGAACTTTGCATATTTTAAATTTACTCGGATAGTAGGAACCAAAGGGGATGGTTAATAGTTTAGGGACCATGGGCGTCCAGAGCTATATGGCTCACGAGAACATAGCAGAGTGCCTTTAATAGAGGTTTTAATAGTGTTAATATAGAACACGCCAAACGGGGCACTCCCCCTTGTTTCTCCTAAATAAATTGCCATTACCCAACAAGGTGTCCGAAGGCAAAGAAAGCCGTGCCGAGATTCTAAAGAAAGTTTTGCTTGATTTCTTCTTGACCTCAGGTATAAATAAGGCATTAGGGAAAAGAATGACGTAAAGTAAATAGTACTATTAGTTATTGTGAGAAACTTAGTAGTAATATACATTTTTGGAAAGAATAACTCTAGTAAATAAATGAAACTGAAACTAATCTATCACAATTTGAACGCTCTGTACTAATGTAACAACGTTAAAGAACGTACTAAATTAGTATTTATTAGCAACTATTAACTGAAGAGGAGCAATCTCCCTATATTCGGTTACGAATTACCATAATAGCACAATTAAGAGTAAATGACAAATAGTCACAACAATATCGTATTAAAGGGATTAAATCTATCTAAGAGCAAGGACTCTAGGTTACGTAAAATGTGAGGACAATGTATTAACAGTTAAATATTGTATATTGAAAAGTTTTAATTTCGGTTAAAACCTGACAAACTGAGCTTGTGGGTGGGGTATGTAGTGGGACGAAATTAAGCGTCACCCATCCACCAAAGTCAGCCCAGTTTGCAGGTGACTATAAGTTTAATTTAGTTTTGTTTATGTGTTTTCTTATTATTTGTAATAGATGTGAATTATCTAAAAGTTTTGTATTTTTTTTATGTGTTTCATGTACGGAGAGGTCGGCGCAACGAACGGGGACAGCATCTTCGTTGCCGCGACCAGAGAGGAAATTGCTGGCCGCTATACGTCGCGGGTCGACAGCCAAGGAGCAACAGAAGATCCTGGAACCGAGTTGTTGCGTCGTGTTTCTAAAAATTAAAAATGAAGTTTTATACTCTTTTTGTACAACAATGACGTCATATAGAGCTTAATCTTATTGAAATGTCAGTCACTGTCTCTCAACGCTCAAGTTCACATCTGTATGCGTAGGAAGCTAATAAAATAGTGTATGCTACTAAAGTTGAAACACGTGTCTTGAAGATTTATTTATGAAGAATTATGTCAACGGATTAATAATATATTTGACAAGATTCGTGATTCTTACGGCGTTCGCCGAAACTTTGAATCTAAAAAGTTTATTTAATGTGTGATTCTGATATCGATTAGATCAAGATAACGTGTGTCAATATAATTTCTGAGGAGAAACAAACGAAATTTAAATTCGAAAAAGTTACAAAAACCAATTGGCCCAAGTGATGTAAATCTTTGCACACGACTCAACTGATGTTTTACAGTTTCGTTCAAGAACCATTCTATGACAATTTAAAAGAATATGAATCATTTTTGAAGTGGGTTGTAACTGACGTAGGTGACGAAGTCTGCACATGGTCATACATATATCAAACGAAAACTAATACGTCGTTACACTACAATGTGTGTGATGTCCTTAGGTTATTTAGGTTTAAGTAGTTCTGCGTTCTAGGGGCCTGATGATCGCAGATGTTAAGTCCTATAGTGGTCAGACCCAAGGAATGTGAACCATGGCTGTAATAAAAAAAAAGGTCGTACTTCGAAAGTTGCATTTATCACCTGTAGTTTGTTGTAGTTGTAGCCGCAGTGGCATATCGTATCGTCCCTTCCATAACTATTTAAAAACAATTTATAGTTGGCCTAGCTCACCATCTCTCGTCCCAATTCGGCAGAAGCCATCGGCTGTTGTCTCGAAGACGACACCCAAGATCGACCTAGCATCTCCTCTTCCTCTGGAACTGGAACTCTCGCAGTACAGCCCTCTTCCACAGTTGGAAAGCAGTGATCTGAACACTGCCGCATTCTTTGCGCTTATTCTTCTAAGCACTTGTACGCTTCAGTTCTGTGTTTTTTAATAGCACGTGTTGACTCGTCTAATCAGTCAGGCAGTAGTCATTATTGTCAGGAATATATTCTTTCTCTCTGTTCTCAACCTCTGTTCCTGTTGGTATGTTATCCTCTTGGAGATTTACTGTGATCATTATCCTGCAACGTTTCAGTTCCTGTCTCACTGCTAACACTCACTTAATCAATTATATTTTCACGGTCATCCTCAGAGTGAACGTTCATCAATGCTTCAGGAGGTAAACTTGTTGATGAAGACAAACCATGTGTAGGAGGGCAGCCAAACATCGCTTCGTACAGAGATCTTTTAATTCCCAAATGTACAGCGCTATTCTTAATTAGCTGCACAAATCTTAATGCAGGCTCCACTCGGCATTGTTGTGCTCCTGCATCCATGTAGTTAGCAATTTTCTATGTCTAGATTTGCTCCCTCTACGCTCGCTTGCCTCTGACTGTGTGTAAGTTTACCGTGGACGATCTTAAAATTGGGCCATAGTTCAGTTAAGCTGCTCATTATTTTGCTAACGAACTCTCTACCATTGTCAGACTGCAATAACAAGGGAGTGACAAACAACGTAAAAATGTCAATAATGATATCGCATACCTCTTCAGCTGTTTAGGACTTCAGTGACCTGAGAACAACGACTTTAGTGAGGTGGTCCTGGTAAACAATTACGAATTGGTAATCTCCATCTGGTTGCGATTGGAAGTCGATGAGATCAACTTGACATCTGGAATTTAGCTCCTTGAAAAGCGTTGGCTTTCCTACTATTCCTTTTTTCCAACCTTCTTTCTTTTGTAAACAAGGCTCACACAAACTAAGATAAATTTGAACATCTCTGTATGTTATATTACAGAACTTTGACTTCAAGCATTTCAGCATTCGGTGGCGTCCATTGTGGCCAGTCATTACATGAGCATCATGCAGAATATCACATAGTTCTTCATCATAAGCATAGAATTTAATCTTACCTTCTTCAGTTACAGGTTGTATTTGGTTACTCCATTCACTTGCAGCAGTTTATATCCCTTCAAAACCTTGTAGCCGTTGCTGTCCCTCTTTCGTCCAGATTTTAGTGACTTAGCCTTACTGATAAGTGACTCGCACTTTTCTCTGTCCATGAAGACAGAATTGTAACTGAGATTTCCCCGTTGCACTCTAAGATGTTCATAAAACTTCACTGATTCAACCGTAGGTGCACTGATGTGAATCGTAACCGCACTACTGTCAACTACAGCTGCACTACTGTGTACTGTAACTGCACTACTATCAACCATAACTGCACTGCTGTTGTATAACACAACAATAACGACCTGACGACAATTACATTCATGCTGATGCGTGGTAGCATTGTTGGACGCACAGTTAATAACCCGGGAGCAGCGATGGTACATCTTCACTAGTTGGATAATAGGCTACTGCACACTTTTCCTAACCGAGTACAGTGATGGATGTGTTTTTTTTTTTCAGTTGATTGTGAGCATTCGCCGGCCGCGGTGGTCTGGCGGTTCAGGCGCTCAGTCCGGAACCGCGCGACTGCTACGGTCGCAGGTTCGAATCCTGCCTCGGGCATGGATGTGTGTGATGTCCTTAGGTTAGTTAGGTTTAAGTAGTTCTAAGTTCTAGGGGACTGATGACCAGAGATGTTAAGTCCCATAGTGCTCAGAGCCATTTGAACCATTTTTTTGTGAGCATTCACTGGGCATTTTAGTGATGGTGTACATCCACTAGGGAAGGCTTACTTTCCCTAATTTTCCACTTCCACTGTAACACATATAGGTACAATCGACATTTTCCCGTACATAATAGGACTCGACACGGAGGCTTGTAAACAAACTTTCTCCTAGTGTTGTCCATTCGCAACTGGGAATGAAAGGGGCACTGGTGCACAAAGTACCCTATGCCTCATACCATAAAGTGGCTTACGGAGTATAGATGTGTTTACAGATAGGGGAATTGTGGTGACGAATACGCCAGCCACACTACATTAATGGATTGCTGTGCAAAGGTGCAGACAGGAGGGCGCGTGTGTTGTTTCCATGAATGTACTGCGTCTCGCAGCTGTGGAGCATCGTTTATTGTGTGTCCACTACCAAGAAAACTTCCGCAAGTGGCTTGCAGAGGCTATCTCTCCATGAGCCTTGAGGTGAAAAAATAAACACAAACAGTCTCGACCGCAAAAAATGGCAAATGGTTCAAATGGCTCTGAGCACTATGGGACTCAACTGCTGAGGTCATTAGTCCCCTAGAACTTAGAACTAGTTAAACCTAACTAACCTAAGGACATCACAAACATCCATGCCCGAGGCAGGATTCGTACCTGCGACCGTAGCGGTCTTGCGGTTCCAGACTGCAGCGCCTTTAACCGCACGGCCACTTCGGCAGGCGACCGCAAAAAAACGTGTATTTTATGGTAACCGGTTTCGGTCAGTTTTTGACCATCTTCAGACCTTATACCATTATGGCAGGTCGCGGTGCATGGAGCGGTTGTTATTAATTCCACGAACGTCAACTGCAGGTACAGTGAATGTAATAATGTTTTAAGAATGCATTGTAATTGTAGTTCAGCGATCAGTGGTTTATATTACATTGTGAACTGATATGAAAGTTTTGTCATTTTATTCTCTGTAATTTCATGCAAATGCATATTTTCTTTAATCAATGCGTGAAACGTAGATATACATTTACTCTTTGAGTTAACATCTTACCTTGTGTTCAATCGTTTTATGAGAGGCGCTAATATTTTTCACTGTTTTTTTTCCAAAGATAAATCACCAAACACTCGTATGTTTTCAGGAGTTGTTATTTTATGTGTAAAGTGGATATAACTTCGCACCTTACAAGCACTCATCTGAGTAAAACTTCCCGGCAGATTAAAACTGTGTGCCCTACCAAGACTCGAAATCGGGACCTTTGCCTTTCGCGGGCAAGTGCTCTACCATCTTTTTTTTTTCGCGGGAAAGTGCTCTACCAACCTTTTTTAATTTTTTTATCTTTCCACTTTGTTTTGCTTTTTCTTTTTTTGCTTTTTTTGTTTTGCTGTTTTTTATAAGTGCTCTACCAATTTTTTTTAAGAAAACAAAAAAAACCTCTTGGGTATGAAAATAAAAGACGACGTTCTTCATAAAATAACACAATATCCTTTGAAAACGTAAAACATAAAAGGTAGCTATATTTCTGCAACGGCCTTCTTTTGTATTTTTATGATTTTTGTTAACATAAATGAGCATACAGTCTCACCATCAGCAGCATTTTTTTTTTTTTTTTGGAGCACAAGAGAAAGAAAACAAATAGGCAGCAGATAGAGAGCTATATGTGAAAAGGATAAACATGTGTAAGGAGAAAAAAACTTAGAAGAGGAGGAGAAAAGAGAAGTGAAATAAAATAGGAATACTTTCCGCGCCATGCTCCACTTTGGCGCGCCAGCAGAACAAAATGTATTCTATCATTGACCATTGAAGGGGAACGTGGGATCGTCCAGTCTTGGCTGGCACGGTTCGTTGAGATTCCAGCTTTGAGGCGGGTTGGTGAAAATGCTCTGTAAATAGTTCGCGAAAGTGGCCCGATAGTGTCGATGCCGGCGAAGGGTGTGGTGATGTACTTGGAGGCGTGTCCAAAAGTCCGCCGGATCGACGATGTCGTCCCGGAAGAGGTAGTTGACAGCCATGCCACTGATCCATGTGATGGCGTGCCACTTAGCCGATGGAAAGTAGGTCGTGTCGGGATATATCATCATAGTGGGAGAAACGTGATGTGGTGGTACTCGGAGGTAGAAAGCCACAATCTTCTGTACGAGGGTCCAGACAGCTGCTGCTGGCCCGCACTCAAGACGATGTAAATCTGTATCTTCGACATTGCACTTGAGGCACAGGGGTGAGTCCACCAGTGCGATGCGATGCAGTTTCTGTCTTGTAGTATACTTGCCGTTGACGAGAAGGTACCACGTAGAGGTGGTGTCAGTGGTGTGATATGGTTCGTGGATCGTTTTCCAAACTGTAGGCCTTCATGACTCGAGGGAGACGTGTTTCGACGGGGTTGCGGGGCGGAGATTTTCGGAGAAGGCGGTAGATGTCGCGGGTGGTTGTCTTCCTGGTCCTGGGGAGCTCGGTGCATATGTAGCTGTACTCCAAAAAGAAACGGCCGATATGTGACATCGGAGGTGGGATGTGTGCCAAAGACGTCGGTGGGCGTCTCGAAACAGGTGCGAGCTCGGTGGTCAACATTCCAGTAAAACTAGCATTTTGGCTTTTCCATAACCGGAGCGTAGTATTGGTGTAAAGTGCCGTAGTCCTGGCTCTCACATTAACCAGATCGAGGCCACCATCCCGCTTCGGTAAGGTGAGAGCTTCACCATCTGAGCTACCGAAGCACGAATCACGCCCGGTCCTCACAGCTTTACTTCTGCCAGTATCTCGTCTCCTACCTTCCAAACTTTACAGAAGCTCTCCTGCGAACCTTGCAGAACTAGCACTCCTGAAAGAAAGAATACTGCGGAGACATGGCTTAGCCACAGCCTGGGGGAGGTTCCAGAATGAGATTTTCACTCTGCAGCGGAGTGTGCGCTGATATGAAACTTCCTGGCAGATTAAAACTGTGTGCCCGACCGAGACTCTATGCTCTACCATTGTGTGAGTACAGGTATTTCCTCTTAAAATTTCCGCGCTGGACGACAAAATGCTAAAATATAGTTGGTCAGCGTTCGGAAGAATATGTAGTGAGGGAGAATATCCGTGGTTTCGAGAATGTGATTCGCCTTCTGAGTTATGAGGGAGGGGAGCCGAGTTTTGCTGGGAAGCCAGCGGTGTAGAGAAGACGTCTTCCGTTTTGAGCGCCCAGTTTTGATAGTCGCTCAGTATCAGCTTTGTTGCTACAGACGGACTTGCTGTCTTTGTGCTCAGGAGATTTTATAGTTAGAGCGGTTAGGCACTGTACTGTTGCGAACTTATACGATTCTGGACTTCGCCTCCGGTAGGGAGTCGTCGTTGAGTATGCAGCGTTCAGTGATTGAGAACACTTCTTCTGCCTATACTAACGTAGAGGCGTTATCTGAATTCCGTCCTTGTTGCTGGGAGTTCACGTTTCTTGTCTGTAGAACACAGAGAGGAGAAGACAGTATTAGATTATACTAGTCAGAGGACCGCCTTCTGACGTTCTAGTGTTTGAGGTTTATATATATATATATATATATTGTGGCTGGAGTTCTTCTATCGTCGCAGACGTGTACGAGAACCATCACTCCGACGCACCGAACGCAGTACATACGGTTATATTGCTAATTGCTTCGGCTTATTAGGCCTGTAAAGCTAAACAGCTGTGATCACGTAAGTTTTATTTCCACTGAGGTTGCACACCACTGTAGATCATCTTTGAAAGTAGTGTCATCTAGTGTTTGCTACGTAGGTGATGTCAGTCGTCTCGCGTTATTTATATGAGATCGCGTGGCCATAAATGGGGCAGATTTGGGCAATTGATCAGTCTTATTAGTTAGGAAATTCATTTGTATCCCTTTAAGTCCATTGGAAATTGATATATAAACATTTGTAATATAAAGGGGTTTTAATTCACAATAAATGTATAAGCGGAAACAGCATTTATCATTTGGTAGTTACTAGTTCTCTTAATCATTCATTTATGTTTACGTTGTAATTTATGCGTTAAAGTGCAAGAAGGAGGGGATAATCACCATTAAGAGATCCTAAGATCTGCTTCAGGGGGTAATCAAACAGGGCCAAATCTCCATTTTCGCGTTCAGTATTTCCGTTGCGCACATTCATTTTACACCCGTCTGGAATAGCATCTCGGATATTTACACCACCTGTTTCGGCATCTCATTAATGCCATCTTATGGCCCCTAAGCATTACATGTGTACAGAAATAGATACATCGACGCAAGCAGAACCAGAGCCACCAATACCTGTATTCCGTGAACTTTTTTTGGCGTGTGTATTCTGAAGACTTGGTAGGTGCATGGAGGCCATAAGATGGCATTGACGAGATGCCGAAACAGGTCATGTAAATAAAATAACAGCTTCTAAAACATGGAATTGTTTGGTGACTTTTCTTTGGCCAATATCTGACCGGCCGCTGTCCCGTATCCACCATCGATCAACAGAAATTTTTCATCGGAGACAGATGTTAAATCTGCTGCCCCAATTATGATTTTATACTGGTAATTTGAATTTTTTGATGGATTTTTGTTTTAGGCCCCTTATTGTGGCGGTTCACCTGAGCAAATTTATAAAACCAACATACACTTCGGCAGAACAGTAGCACTCGGTGTTGAATAGCATTTAATTAAAATCAGACATCATTTTTTAAGAAATGGAGTCGTCACCTCGGCAGGTCGCGAGCGTTGCCAAAATGTGGAACTACAATCTTTTTATTAAATGCGCGCACGCGCCCATGTGTATATGTGTATACGTGCTTGTGTGTGTGTGTGTGTCCGTGTGTGTGTGTGTGTGTGTGTGTATGTGTGTGTGTAAACTGCCTTGTGTGTTTGGCAGAGATGTTAGAGGAGATGGGGAGCGCGAGTGCGAGTTGTGGTTCGCGTCTTTTTTCTTTTTTTTTTGTGGAATTTGTGGGGGAAACTTGGATAGTGATTATAGGACATAACCTGTGAGGCAATGGTAACGGTAAATGGAAGTGTTGTACTCGTATGCGTATTTTAATGTTATATTACGTGAGCAATCAGTTTAAAGAGCGTGTGGTTTTCCAGGTCGGTCTGATCATTTATGAGTTGCTCCTTTTTTCTTGTAAGGTGAGGAGGAGTTGTTTGTGTTGCTTACCCCTGCGATTTCCATGTTTGCGTCCCTGATGGTAATTTTATGTTAGTGTTGGTGTAACTGTTCTGCAAAAATTGAATGATTTGTCTGTACTTCCATGCTCTTACGTGATACTTGTATCTGGTGTCAAGTGTCCTCTTGGTCTGACCTATGTATACTACTTCATCAAAAGTATCTGGACACCTGGCTGAATGAAAATGACTTACAAATTTGTGAAGCCCTCCATCGGTAATGCTGGAATTCAGTATGGTATTGGCTCACTCTTAGCCTTGATGACAGCTTCTACTCTCGCAGGCATACATTCAGTCAGGTGATGGAAGGTTTCCTTGGGAATGGCAGCCCATTCTTCACTGAGTGCTCTACTAACAAGGGAACCTCCCCATCGCACCCACCTCAGATTTAGTTATAAGTTGGCACAATGCGTAGGCCTTGAAAAACTGAATACAGATCAATCGAGAAAACAGGAAGAAGTTGTGTGGAACTATGAAAAAAATAAGCAAACTATACAAACTGAGTAGTCCATGCGGAAGATAGGTAACATTAAGGATAATGTCAGGCGAGGATCACCGTGGTCCCGTGGTTAGCGTGAGCAGCTACGGAACGAGAGGTCCTTGGTTGAAGTATTCCCTCAAGTGAAAAGTTTAATTTTATATTTGGCCCCGTGGTTAGCGTGAGCAGCTGCGGAACGAGAGGTCCTTGGTTCAAGTCTTCCCTCGAGTGGAAAGTTTAATTTTTTTATTTTCAGACAATTATCAAAGTTCAGGCACTCACATATAATCAACTTCGCTCTCCAAATTTCCAAGACATGTTCAGATTTGCTTGGACACATGCAGGATTTGACGGTCTACACACGGTAAAATTTGAAAACGTTAAAAACATGTTTTGACAGACCACAGGGAAAACTATGCGACTGTGTTGCATTCATTTGTTGCAGTTTATGTGACAAACTCTTATGTTTTCATCACTTTTTTGGGAGTGATTATCACATCCACAAGAAAACCTAAATCGGGCAAGGTAGAAGAATCTTTTTACCCATTCGCCAAGTGTACAAGTTAGGTGGGTCGACAACATATTCCTGTCATGTGACGCACACGCCGTCACCAGTGTCGTATAGAATATATCAGACGTGTTTTCCTGTGGAGGAATCGGTTGACCTTATTTGCAAACAAATGTTTTCGGTTCCCATTGGAGAGGCACGTCCTTTCGTCTACTACTCGCACGGGTTTGCGGTGCGGTCGCAAAACACAGACATTAAACTTCTTACAGTCAACAGAGACGTCAATGAACGAACGGACAAATCTTATTTTTGCGAAAATAAAGAAAGTAAATGTTTCACTCGAGGGAAGATTGGAACCAAGGACCTCCCGCTCCGCAGCTCCTCACGCTAACCACGGGACCACGGCGCTTCTTAGCTGATGTTCACCTTAATGTTACTTATCTTGCACATGGACTACTCAGTTTGTATATTTTGCTTATTTTTTTCATAGTTCCACACAACTTCTTCCTGTTTTCTCGATTGATCTGTGTTCAGTTTTTCAAGACCTATCAATTGTGCCAACTTATAACAAAATCTGAGGGGGGGTGCGATGGAGAGGTTCCCTTGTAAGGAGAGAAGTATCGATGTCGGTCGGTGAGGCCTGGCACGAAATCGCCATTCCAAAACATCGCAAACGTGTTTTATAGGATTCAGGTCAGGACTCTGTGCAGGCCAGTCCTTTATAGGGATATTATTGTCGTGTAACCACTCCGCCACAGGTTGTGCATTATGAACAGATGCTCGATCGTGTTGAAAGATGCAGTCGCCTTCCCCGAATTGCTCTTCAACAGCGGGAAACAAGAAAGTGCTTAAAACATCAATGTAGGCCTGTGCTGTGATAGTGCCACGTAAAACAACAAGGGGTGCAAGCCCCCTCCACGAAAAACACGACCACACCATAACACCACCACCGACTCCGAGTTTTACTGTTGGCAGTACACATGGTGACAGATGACGTTCACCAGGCATTTGCCATACCCACACCCTGCCATTGGATCGCCACATTGTGTACCGTGATTCGAGACGCCACACAAAGTTTTTCCACTGTTCAATAGTCCAATGTTTACGCTCGTTATACCAAGGGAGGCGTCGTTTGGCTTTTACTGGCGTGATGTGTGGCTTACGAGCAGCCGCTCGACCATGAAATCCAAGGTTTCTGACCTCCCGCCTAACTGTCATAATTCTTCCAGTGGATCCTGATGCAGTTTGGAATTCCTGTGTGATGGTCTTGATAGATGTCTGCCTAATACACATTACGGCCCTCTTCAACTGTCGGCGGTCTCTGTCAGTCAACAGACGGGGGCGGCCTGTACGCTTTTGTGCTGTACGTGTCCCTTCACGTTTCCACTTCACTAACACATCGGAAACTGGAGACCTAACGATGTTTAGGAGTGTGGAAATCTCGCGCACAGACGTATGACACAAGTGACATGACACCCAACCACCTGACCACATTCGAGGTCCGTGAGTTCCGCGTAGCGCCCCATTCTGCTCTCTCACGATGTCTGATGACTATTGATTTGGCTGATATGGAGTACCTGCCAGTAGGTGGCAGCGCAATGCACTTAATATGAAAAACGTATGTATTGATCATATAGTGTATGTTTTGTCACATGTATTGCATTTCAATTGGTATATTCCTGATTTCTGATGTGATCAGTTCTTGTTGTTGTAATTGGCAAATATTTTTTAACTGAGTTGTTGGTTTGGTGGGCTATTTGTATGCCTTGTTTTTTTTTTTTTTTTTTTTTTCGAAATATTGGATATTCTCTGTGTGTATTTGTGGCTGTATGTCATTGTGAACTATCATTTGTTTTCTGTTTCTTTCTCACTCTGTGTTATTCCTGGTCTCATATTTTCTGTGTTTGTTTGTGTGGGATTATGTCCTTGTGTTGGTGACAGCTGGGTGTTTGTTCTTTCGTGTTTCTTGATTTTATTGTTCCGCTTTGTTACTAATTTTTCTTTGTATCGTTTTTTGCGGCTATTTGGATTATGAAATTCTCTTTTTAGTAAGTGTCTGTATCGAAACTGTGCTTAGAATGTGGAGCACGTATGTAAGTGCTTCCTGTATTAGAGAACTGGTGGTGCTGTGATGTTTCATGTATAATTGTGTCCGTTGTTGTCAGTTTTCGGTATATTGCAAACTTGTGTTGGTTGTTTTGAATGTTTATGGTGATGTACCAGAAAATTAACTGCCTGTCTTGCTCTTTCTCTATTCTAAAATGTATCTTATCATGAACAGAATTCATGTCTGTGCGTAACTGGCCATTTTTATATTGCTTGGTTCATCTATCGGGCACAAGACGTCATCCACATATCTAATCCAGTGTAGGAAGTTGTACCCATCTGGCACTATTTTGTTAAATATAATTTGTTCTGTATGGTTGATAAATATATTTGCTATGGATCCAGACAGTGAGGATCCCATTGGTGATCCTTTACTTTGTAAACAGAATTCATTATTGGACTGGAAACAGTTCTGTTGTGTTATTGCCGGCCGGGGTGGCCGAGCGGTTCTAGGCGCTACAGTCTGGAACCGCGCGACCGCTACGGTCGCAGGTTCGAATCCTGCCTCGGGCATGGATGTGTGTGATGTCCTTAGGTTCGTTAGGTTTAAGTAGTTCTAAGTTCTAGGGGACTGATGACCTCAGAAGTGAAGTCCCATAGTGCTCAGAGCCATTTGAACCATTTTGTTGTGTTATTATCTCTATCACGTGTGCTGACTGCCACTGAGATACCCCACACTCAGTACGGTGGTGCCATTTTTGTGAGGCGCGGTCCAGCAGTGGTCTCAGTTTGTAACATAGGAGAACGATATTGAAATCTTAACAACTGAGGTGAGCAGTCGTACATTAACATCCGCCTGCTTACTTTCCAGTGAGATGGCCGCTGTGTCAGTAGTGCGTTAAGGTCTTCTCCGGTCTTATCGCGTATTTATGGTGGAAAACGCAAGCCAATACTTGCGCGCTCGTTTGGCGGGCGCATGTAGAGCCACTGATGCCGCTGTGTGTGAGTGCAGTCCGTGCGGTTGATATTGTAATGTCAAAAGACTCCTCGTGATTTCTTCTTTGTTTAACAGTTGTTACTCTGCGGCCCGGGTCGTGGAGCGCCGCGTCCGATAGCGCTTCGGTTTGCGAAACTTCAGAGCGGCCTACATCAGCAGCAGCAGCAGCGGCGGCATCGGTACGGGCCGACACGCCACCGGCCACTGGGGACATCGGCTTCAGCAGCGGAGGCGGCGTGTGACGTCGGCGACTGCAGCAGCAACGAGAAAAGTGGCAACGGGGCCGCGAAACGTCAAACTTCACCTTGTGAAGAACTTGTGACGCGCGCTTTGTACCTCTGACTGCGCTGTCTCTACATCCGTATGAAAGCATGGGTACTGGAGAAAACTACTTGGTCTCTGCTGGCGGCAGCCGCCGCTAGTCCTTATAGTGACTGCGGACCACCAAAAATAGTAATCTCGGTTACTTCCGAAGGAAGACAGAGTAACAGGACACCGAGAGGCAGAAAAACAGGTTGCATAAAACGAAGTACCGCTGCTGAAATGGCGCTGCTGAAATGGTAACACCTTCAGATGCGTCGACTGCGTAAATGATCGCCATAGTTGACGATATTCTTACGGAGATTCAAAACCAACTGAGGCATGACATAACCTTACCAGTTATACCAGCAACAGTTAATAACAAAATCTGGGCACCCGTCATCACTCAAGCAATGTTAGAAGGGCAGAGTGAGGAGTTAAGTAAAGAAAATGAGCGTTCACGTGTAGAATCAGCTAACGCTAACACACTATAAGCGCTGGAACGAATTCACAGTCTGGAATCAGAAATAACCGATATCAAATCAGAAAATAAAAGCTTAAGAACCGAAAGTAAGTCAACTTCACTTTCCTTTGCAGCAGTTGCGGCCACTGGCTTATCTTCAAAACCGAAGAGGAAAGCAGAAGAACGTATACAAGATAAATCAAAACAGTCGAGTGTTCTCTTCTTCAAATCGTAAAACAATCAAGACGACAAGACCATACGTCAAACAATCACGAAAACAATCAATCCCGAACAAGAGAAAGTAAAAATAAAAGCCATCAGATCCAGAGCAGACACAGATGTCTTATAAAAGGAAACACAAGTAGATAAAAGGAAAATCATAGAAAAGACAGTCCGGCTAAAGGATATTAGATGTGAAGAGCCGAGGAAATTCCGACCTCTCCTTCCAGTCTATCAGGTCGCAACTACTCTAACTGATAAGGACTCGCTGGAATAACTACACGAGATTAACTAGAGCGAACAAGTCTCTAAGGATGAGCTCTACAAGGAAGTCAAAATAAAGTTCAAAACAGTCCCAAAAGGCAAACGAACATTAATAACGTCCTGGAAGTCACATCAAGGGTTCGTTTTTGCTACTGCAAAGGAGATGAGTCTATATTCCTTATACATCAAAAATTTTGAGGCTGTCCAAAAATGCTTCAACTGTTAGGGCCTAGGTCACTCGCCAAAACGTTGCGATAAAGGTCCAATCTGTGGAAAATGTGCGAAGCCAGGCCACAAGAAGTCAGAATTCCGAGATGAAACGACAGCTGGATGTAGACCACGCAGATATAGAAACAGGACATGTGATAAGTCAGGGGGACCTGACTGCCCTACCTACAAGCAGATGTACGAGAGGCAAATAGAGCGCGCCGAAAATAACACTACCGAGAATGTCCACTTACACGGAGTACAACTACAACGGTCAGACGCTAAAGCCCTCCTTAAATATAGGTATAGATATGCAAGGGAACAAAACATGTGTCTCCATCAGCTAAAACTAGAGACTGGTAACGTGCGGTCGCCTGGCGACAACTTGAGGGTATAGCACAAATAACAGATCTAGAAACGAACAACCGTACATCGCTGCAAACGCGTGACGTAATACAGCAAAGATATTTTTACATCACTATGTGTGCTGGGAGCCATTGGCTACTACGTATGTTGGCAGCTATAACACAAAGTGTTCGAGTGGGCAGTCTACCAAACCGGACTTCTGCTACGGGTGGAAGAGCTGGAAGAGGACGTTTTCTACCCAAACAATAAAAAAAAAAAAAACACAAAAGGATGCCCTAGGGCACCTCAGTGATACCAACACATTTACATCTCACAACACCGAAAAACAAGCAACAA
This sequence comes from Schistocerca serialis cubense, assembly GCF_023864345.2. Classification (NCBI taxonomy): domain Eukaryota; kingdom Metazoa; phylum Arthropoda; class Insecta; order Orthoptera; family Acrididae; genus Schistocerca; species Schistocerca serialis. The sequence continues at coordinate 633,020,499 of NC_064643.1, read as the reverse complement.
AAATGGTTCAAATGGCTCTGAGCACTATGCGACTTAACTTCTGAGGTCATCAGTCGCCTAGAACTTAGAACTAATTAAACCTAACTAACCTAAGGACATCACACACATCCATGCCCGAGGCAGGATTCGAACCTGCGACCGTAGCGGGCGCCCGGTTCCAGACTGTAGCGCCTAGAACCGCACGGCCACTCCGGCCGGCATCAAACAACTGATAGACATATTGATACATCAGTATAAGAAACTCAAGGTGATACAACACATGTTAACAGTTCACTACATCAAAACACATACTTATACTTACATTTAGAATATGACTCTTGCAAATGCAGCTCGTACATAAGGCTCGTACATTTTACATATGGTGCCAGCATAGACAAACAGGGAAATGGCCGCAAAGAAAACGCTCAGTTGCCAAATAACCTCGAGATAGGCAAACAATATTCCAAAAACAGATTTACTGGAAATCCAAAGTTAAATAGAAACAATCTGCCTAATAAAACAGTTAAAAATACATCATCCACATACAGTTCCCAGTGTACACAAATAACAGAGGAAGACAAATGACAGGACGTTTCACAGGACACACACACAAACGCCAAATAACACAGTAATAACGTAAATGATTATGATAATCTTCAGAGTAACTTAAGCTAAGTAGGTTAAGAAATGCTGAAAATTTTCCAGAGTACACTGCATTTGATAATATGCCTCGGTCACCCGGAAGGGGAAAAAATATGTTTCCCTACAACAGAGTAGACCGACAGATACTTAGGAGAGAGAACCTGTCAACAGAACGTCGTGTGCTCTGCAGACTATAAGAACAAGCATGCACCTGAAGACGTGAAGGTATGAACATGGATAAAGTTTGTAAGGACTTCGTCAGGGCGGATGGGCGTGTGTAGTACGGCCCTAAAGAGACAACACCTAAGTGTTATGCCTTTACTAGATACACTCTCTGCTGTGAAGATCTTACAACTAAACTGCAATAAGAGCACTCTGATTGCAGTGAAACTGAGTAAACTTCTGAGATTCAAAGAGCCATATATGCGTGGCGGGAGACTTCCAGGTCTTCCCAAAAGTCTCATAACAATTATCGGGACCCAGAAAGGCAAGCGGCAATTGTAATAGCGAACATAAATTACACAGTCACAAAAATAACTCAACTCTGTTGTAAGACATCATGGTCTGCTGACCTTCATTGCTTACATATTCCGCCCTCACAATCATATTCGGCACATCAAGACGCTTCATTCGAACCCAAACTCGACAAGATAAAGTCAATGTTGTATGAATTCATGTAAACGATATGCAATTAACAAGTAAGCGCATCGTGGTTGACATACTCAAGCCTGGCGTACACACATACATTCCAGACATGACGGTCACAGAACCTTTTAGTTTAGGAGAGAAACTGCACAACAGGAGGCCGGTCCCTTCAGAGGACAACCCAGCCTATGTCGGCCATGTAGCAGACAGCGTGGGCCCAAGAGAAAGGGGGGAACTACCCCGTGTTCGGCTTAAAAGCACATTCCGCTACATTGTGTGGGAGCGCCCAGCCTACGCATTCTTTACACATACCACGCAGTTTCAGAGATTTTCACAGGGAGACAGCAAACGCCAAACGCCAATGCTACAGGTTTTCGGATTGGTCGCCTTAAACGAAACGTAATTCTTCCGTTTTAGAAGAGCAATGCTGATTGGCAGACGATATTTCTGACGCCTTGAACTGAAGAAATAATGGAAGAGATATACCCCTTCACGTCGGGCGTGAAGAGGGGCCGTTCTGTTGTTGCTCTTGCAGCGAGGAACAAGTCTCTCCTCAGTACTTCACTGGGAGTGCACCTCTGTCGAGAGCGAATCGAAGTGCTACCCTATACTGAGTCCTTGCGTTTAAGTGTTGTTCACTGTGTTGACCGACACACTTATTGTGCGGTGTGAACGGACAGAGTTATAGTTAAACGCCTGTGAGCGAATTTTGAGTGGCATCGAGATGGACTGGTTATCTGACGGTGTACCACGCCAATAGTTAGACTAGGGTCGAATAGGAATCCTTGACTTCATCAACGCATAGGGAGAGTTTGATTGGCGAAGGTCAATCCAGATAGAACGAGAGTTATCTTATTTGTCAGCAGCGAGCGGCGCAGACAGCAGTCATCGCAGCTTACTATATTGTGCGCTATATCTCTTGCGAGCCCCATATTTCCTCCACAACAGTACACTTCACTGCATTTCACATGCGACAGCCTCGACCGTACCTAGCAACATTCTAAAGGATAATTACTGAAGTTGAGTAGGCGTGCCTCTCAGCCATTCTGCCAAGTCAACAACCATCTTAAACTTTGTATAGAAATTTCATTAGCGAATCCTATCCTTGAGAGGTAACTTCACATTCCGAAAAGAACCAGGATATAACTTTTTCAATTCATAACTAAAAGTTCCACTGTGATTTCTCAGAATTTTTGCAAAATAAATAATAACTTTCGTTAGTTTCATATTTTTCTTACACTAACTAGCACTACTCCAGTACCCAAGTATCCCACTAGTTACGTAAGAAATTTTGTGAATTTTTGTGTCATTTCCTTACAACGGACGACTCCAGAAGATATTTATTGCTGAAAGTTTTTTAGGCATTTCTCTTTAAAATTTTAGGAGCGTCTGTCCGACATCTGTAGTAGTGTGGGGGTGGAAATTGCATCTTGCATCTTGCAGGAGTCACAGGGTAAATGGTACATATCAGATTAATCCATTGCGCAGAATAACAGAATAACAGATCAACCCCACACCTCAGACTATTTACAACATGTAGCTGAAATTACGCATGGACGAGAATCTTAGATTATCACTGCCATGTACACACAGTTTTCATATGACAGAGAGCCTTTTGCTGATATAATAAGAGATTAGCAAAATTTTCTAGAGACAAAAGATTACTCATACTTAGAGACATCAGTCTCCCCCATCAACCGTGGATCTTGCCGTTGGTGGGGAGGCTTACGTGCCTCAGCGATACGGATAGGCGTACCATAGGTGCACTCACAACAGAGGGGTATCTGTTGAGAGGCCAGACAAACGTGTGATTCCTGAAGAGGGGCAGCAGCTTTTTCAGTAGTTGCAGGGGCAATAGTCTGGATGATTGACTGATCGGGCCTTGCAACACTAAGCAAAACGGCTTTGCTGTGCTGGTACTGCGAACGGCTGAAAGCAAGGAGAAACTACAGCCGTAATTTTTCACGAGGACATGCAGCTTTACTGTACGGTTAAATGATGATGGCTAAAATATGCTGGAGGTAAAATACACTACTGCCCAATAAAATTGCTACACCACGAAGATGACATGCTACAGACGCGAAATTTAACCGACAGGAAGAAGATGCTGTGATATGCAAATGATTAGCTTTTCAGAGCATTCACACAAGGTTGGCGCCGGTGGCGACACCTAAAACATGCTGCTATGAGGAAAGTTTCCAACCGATTTCTGATACACAAACACCAGTTGACCGGCCTTGCCTGGTGAAACGTTATTGTGATGCCTTGTGTAAGGAGGAGAAATGCGTACCATCACGTTTCCGACTTTGATAAAGGTCGGATTGTAGCCTATCGCGATTACGGTTTATCGTATCGCGACATTGCTGCTCGCCTTGGTCAAGATCCAATGACTGTTAGCAGAACATGGATTCGGTGGGTTCAGGAGGGTAATACGGAACGCCATGCTGGATCCCAACGGCCTCGTATCACTAGCAGTCGAGATGACAGGCATCTTATCCGGATGGCTGTAACGGATCGTGCAGCCACGTCTCGATCCCTGAGTCAACAGATGGGGACATTTGCAAGACAACAACCATCTGCACGAACAGTTCGACGACGTTTGCAACAGCATGGACTATCAGCTCGGAGACCATGGCTGCGGTTACCCTTGACGATGCATCACAGACAGGAGCGCCTGCGATGGTGTACTCAACGACGAACCTGGATGCACGAACGGCAAAACGTCTTTTTTTCGGACGAATCCAGGTTCTGTTTACAGCATCATGATAGTCACATCCGTGTTTGGCGACATCGCGGGTAACGCACACTGGAAGCGTGTATTCGTCATCGCCATACTGGCGTATCAGCCGGCGTGATGGTATGAGGTGCCATTGGTTACGCGTCTCGGTCATTTATTGTTCGCATTGACGGCACTTTGAACAGTGGACGTTAAATTTCAGATGTCTTACTACCTATGGCTCTACCCTTCATTCGATCCCTGCGAAACCCTATATTTCAGCAGGATAATGCATGACCGCATGTTGCAGATCCTGTACGAGCCTTTCTGGATACAGAAAATGTTCGACTGCTGGCCTTGCTAGCACATTCTCCAGATCTCTCACCAATTGAAAACGTCTGGGCAATGGTGACCGAGCAACTGGCTCGTCACAATACGCCAGTCACTACTCTTGATGAACTGTGATATGGTGTTGAAGCTGTATGGGCAGCTGTACCTGTACACGCCATCCAAGCTCTGTTTGACTCAATGCCCAGGCGTATCAAGGCCGTTATTACGACCAGAGGTGGTTGTTCTTCTGGGTGCAGATTTCTCAGGATCTATGCACCCAAATTGCGTGAAAATGTAATCACATGTCAGTTATAGTATATTTGTCCATTGAATACCCGTTTATCATCTGCATTTCTTTTTGGTGTAGCAATTTTAATGGCCAGTAGTGTAGTCCCCCAGTCGGATCTCCGGGTGGGGACTACTCAGGTCGAAGTCATTATCAGGAGAAACGAAACTGGCGTTCTACGGATCGGAGCATGGAATGTCAGATCCCTTAATCGGGCAGGTGGGTTAGAAAAATTAAAAAGGGAATTGGATAGGTTAAAGTTAGATATAGTTGGAATTAGTGAAGTTCGGTGGCAAAAGGAACAAGACTTCTGGTCAGGTGAATACGGGGTTATAAATACAAAATCAAATCGGGTTAATGCAGTAGTAGGTTTTTAGAATAAAAAAGTAGGAGCGTGGGTAAGTTGCTTCGAACAGCATAGTCAACGCATTATTGTAGCCAAGATAGACACGAAGCCCAGACCTACCACAGTAGTACAAGTTTATATGCCAACGAGCTCCGCAGACGACGAAGAGATTGTAGAAATGTATGATGAGATAAAAGAAATTATTCAGATAGTTAAGAGAGACGAAAATTTAATAGTCATTGGGGAATGGATTTCGATAGAAGAAGGAAGAGAAAGAAAACTAGTAGGTTAATATGGAATGAGGGTAAGGAATGAAAGACGAACCCGTTAGAATATTGCACAGAGCAAACTTAAACGAAGCTAACACTTAGTTTATTAATAATGAAAGAAGGTTGTACACGTAGAAGACGCCTGGAGACACTGGAAGTTTTCGGATAGGTCATATAATGGTCAGACAGAGATTGAGGATCCATGTTTTAAATTTTAAGACATTTCCAGGGGCAGATGTGGACTTTGATCACAATTTATAAGTTATTAACTGTAGATTAAAACTGAAGAAACTGCGAAAAGGTGGGAATTTAAGGAGATGGGGCCTGGATAAACTAAAAGAACCAGACGTTGTAGAGAGTTTCAGAGAGAGAATTAGGGAACTATTGACAAGAACAGGGGAAAGAATTACAATGGAAGAAGAATGGGCAACTCTGAGAGATGAAATAGTGAAGGCAGCTGAGGATCAAGTAGATAAAAAGACGAGGGCTAATGGGAATCCTTGTGTAACAGAAGAGATATTGAATTTTGATGAAAGGAGAAAATACCAAAACGCAGTAAATGAAGGTGGCAAAAAGGAATACAAATGTCTCAAAGATGAGATCGACAGGAAGTCCAAAATGGATTAGCAGGGCTGACTACAGGACAAATGTAAGGATGTAGAGGCACATATCACTAGGGGTAAGATACTGCCTACAGCAAAATTAAACAGATCCTTGGAGAAAAGAGAACCACTTGCATGAATATCAAGAGCTCAGATGGAAAACTAGTCCTAAGCAAAGAAGGGAAAGCAGAGAGGTGGAAAGAATATATAGAGGGTGATGTACTTGAAAGCAATATTATGGAAATGTAAGAGGAAGTAGATGAAGATGGAATAGGAGATATGATACTGCGTGAAGAATTTGACAGAACACTGAAATACCTAAGTCAAAACAAGGGCCCGGGAGGAGACAACATTCCATTAGAACTACTGATAGCCTTGGGGGACCCAGCCCTGATAAAACTCTACCATCTGGTGAGCAAGATGTATGAGACAGGCGATATACTCTCAGGCTTCAAAAAGAATATAATAATTCCAAACCCAAAAAAAAAACAGGTGTTGACAGGTGTGAAAATTACCGAACTATCAGTTTAATAAGTCATGGCTGTAAAATATTAACACGGATTCTTTACAGACGAATGGGAAAAATGGCAGAAGCCGACCTCGGGGAAGATCAGTATGAATTCCTTAGAAGTGTTGGAACACGCGTGGCATACTGACCCTACGACATATCTTAGAAGACAGATTAGGGAAAGGCAAACCTACGTCTCTAGCATTTGTAGACACAGAGAAAGCTTTTGACAATGTTGACTGGAAAACTGTCTTGAAATTCTGAAGGTAACAGGGGTCCAATACAGGGAGCGAAAGGCTAATTACAGTTTGTACAGAAACCAGTTGGCAGTTACAAGAGTCAAGGAGCATGAACGGTTATTCAATCTGTAATTGAGCAATTAGTAATGGAGACAAAAGAAAAATTTGGAGAATTAATTAAAATACATGGAGAAGAAATGAAAGCCTTGGGGTTTGCCGATGACATTGTAATTCTGTAAGAGACAGCAACGGACATGGACAGTGTCTTGAAAGGAGGATGCAAGATGAACATCAACAAAAGCAAAACAAGGATAATGGAATGTAGTCTAATTAAGTCGGGTGATGCTGAGGGAATTAGATTAGGAAATGAGACACTTAAAGTAGTAAAGGAGTTTTGCTATTTGGGGAGCAAAATAACTGATGATGGTCGAAGTAGAGAGGATATAAAATGTAGACTGGCAATGGCAAGAAAAGAGTTTCTGAAGAAGAGAAATTTGTTAACATCGAGTACAGATTTAAGAGTCAGGAAGCCGTTTCTGATTGTATTTGTATGGAGTGTAGCCATGTATGGAAGTGAAACATGGGCGATAAATTGTTTAGACGAGAAGAGAATAGAAGTGTTCCAAATGTGGTGCTACAGAAGAATGCTGAAGGTAAGATGGGTAGATCACGTAACAAATAAGGACTTACTGAACAGAATTGGGGAAAAGAGGAATTTCAAAAATTCAAATGGTTCCCAATACTATGGAACTTAACATCTGAGGTCAGCAGTCCCCTAACTAACCTAAGGACATCACACAGATCCATGCCCGAGGCAGGATTCGAATCCGACCGCAGGAGCAGCGTGGTTCCGGACCGAAGTGCCTAGAACCGCTCGGCCACAGAAGCCGGCAAGAGGAATTTGTGGCACATCTTGACTAGAAGAAGGGATCGGTTGGTTGGACATACTCAGAGGCATCAAGGGATCAGCAATGCAGTATTGGAGGGCAGAGTGAAGCGTAAAAATTGTGCAGGGAGACCAAGAGATGAATACACTAAACAGATTCAGATGGATGTAGGATGAAGTAGGCACTTGGAGATGAAGAAGCTTGAACAGGATAGAGTAGCATGGAGAGCTGCATCAAACCAGTCTCTGGACTGAAGACAACAACAACAACAACAACAACAACAACAACATAAGACCAAATTGCAAAACGTGTGAACTTCATAAAACTATCCGTACACGTACATTTGCTGTATAATAACACGTAAATACACAAACACAATTGCACAACAAAGATAAGAAGGGCCCTTCGGTGGAGGAGGCTCGAGGTCACCTCCCGAGGCTCCTCTCCTGCTTACATCGCGGTAAAGTGAAGGAAATTATAGTAATAACAAATAGGACTGTCATACCTCACATACAAAGCACGTAGAGTTAATATCACAACATACAGGGTGTTACAAAAAGGTACGGCCAAACTTTCAGGAAACATACCTCACGCACAAATAAAGAAAATATGTTATGTGGACATGTGTCCGGAAACGCTTAATTTCCATGTTAGAGCTCATTTTAGTTTCGTCAGTATGTACTGTACTTCCTAGATTCGCCACCAGTTGGTCAAATTGAAGGAAGGTAATGTTGACTTCGGTGCTTGTGTTGACATGCGACTCATTGCTCTACAGTACTAGCATCAAGCACATCAGTACGTAGCATCAACAGGTTAGTGTTCATCACGAACGTGGTTTTGCAGTCAGTGCAATGTTTACAAATGCGGAGTTCGCAGATGCCCAATTGATGTATGGATTAGCACGGGGCAATAGCAGTGGCGCGGTACGTTTGTATCGTGACAGATTCCCAGAACGAAGGTGTCCCGACAGGAAGACGTTCGAAGCAATTGATCGGCGTCTTAGGGAGCACGCAACATTCCAGCCTATGACTCGCGACTGGGGAGGACCTAGAACGACGAGGACACCTGCAATGGACGAGGCAATTCTTCGTGCAGTTGACGATAACCCTAATGTCAGCGTCAGAGAAGTTGCTGCTGTACAAGGTATCGTTGACCACGTCACTGTATGGAGAGTGCTACGGGAGAACCAGTTGTTTCCGTACCATGTACAGCGTGTGCAGGCAGCTGATTGGCCTCCACGGGTACACTTCTGCGAATGGTTCATCCAACAATGTGTCAATCCTCATTTCAGTGCAAATGTTCTCTTTACGAATGAGGCTTCATTCCAACGTGATCAAATTGTAAATTTTCACAATCAACATGTGTGGGCTGACGAAAATCCGCACGCAATTGTGCAATCACGTCATCAACACAGATTTTCTGTGAACGTTTGGGCAGGCAGTGTTGGTGATGTCTTGATTGGGCCCCATGTTCTTCCACCTAGGCTCAATGGAGCACGTTATCATGATTTCATACGGGATACTCTACCTGTGCTGCTAGAACATGTGCCTTTACAGGTAAGACACAACACGTGGTTCATGCACGATGAAGCTCCTGCACATTTAGGTCGAAGTGTTCGTACGCTTCTCAACAGATTCGGTGACCGATGGATTGGTAGAGGGGGACCAATTCCATGGCCTCCACGCTCTCCTGACCTCAACCCTCTTGTCTTTCATTTATGCGGGCATTTGAAAGCTCTTGTCTACGCAACCCCGGTACCAAATGTAGAGACTCTTCGTGCTCGTATTGTGGACGGCTGTGATACAATACGCCATTCTCCAGGGCTGCATCAGCGCATCAGGGATTCCATGCGACGGAGGGTGGATGCACGTATCCTCGCTAACGGAGGACATTTTGAACATTTCCTGGAACAAAGTGTTTGAAGTCACGCCGGTACGTTCTGTTGCTGTGTGTTTCCATTCCATGATTAATGTGCTTTGAAGAGAAGTAATAAAATGAGCTCTAACATGGAAAGTAAGCGTTTCCGGACACATGTCCACATAACATATTTCCTTTCTTTGTGTGTGAGGAATGTTTCCTGAAAGTTTGGCCGTACCTTTTTGTAACACCCTGTATATGCATACAATATTAGCTATAGTAGAACAGAAATACGACAGACTGAAGTATTTACCGAAGCCCACCCACTTGAAACAGCTAGGTAAACGAAACTCTTCTGCTATCTAAATCTTTCCTTTCGTATATTTATTTTCTTCTTAATATTATAGTAAAATTTGTTTTCTTTTTTGTCCTTTCTTTCCCAAATCGTACGTAATGTATTTTGTCTGTTTTCTTTTTTCTTAATAATTTAATTGTATATAAAAGAAGAAAAGTACTAAAATTCTAAAAATTTTCGTGTTTGGAGTAGTAAAAGGCCCAATATAGTTACCAAAGTGCTGGGTCACTATGTAATGTTAATAAACAAAGTAAAAATCAATCCGTCTCCAAGCCTACTGGTGAAAAATTTAACTTCCGTACCCTAGTGAATTTTCAAAATCAGGACACTCATTTCGTCATGGGCGACTTCAACAGCCACAGTCACGGTTGGGGTTACGAGATTTGATGATGTAAAAGGTGGAGAGGTACTGAAGATTGTGGAAGATTAACTCTCTTACAGACTGGACAGTGGCCGCTGGAAAAGTGGGTATGTCCCGACCTTCTTTTCTTCAGCGACACCGTTACTCACAACTGTATGGAACCTGTATCGTCACCTTCACCTGTTACCCAACGTAGGTCAATCTGCTGTCAAATGTTTGCAGTCGTCAAGCCACAGGTGATCCCGTTCCGTAGGCAGTTCAGCTTCAAGAATGCCAGTTGTAGGCGTTTTGCCGAAACTCTGGATGAGGTAGTACCAGGCACTGAACCCGTGCCAGACTCCTATAATCCTACTTTAGAGACATTAAACATAGGCCATTCTCTAAAGTACGATATATATTTTTGGTATAAGTGGCACTATTACCTGTCCTTCCTCATGATGGTTTCTCGGTGTTTGATGTATACTACCTGTTCGCACCTTATATTTTCAAATTTATTTCAAATACACAATTAGAATTATAGGTACTTCTTAAGTCTGCTTGTATTTCATATGGGTCCCACTACTACTATAAGTTATGTAAAATCAAATTAGTTTATTAATATTCAAAACCGGTTGCTTGGCAACTTCGTTACTGTTTTATCAACCTGTGAATGTACATATGGGTTCTGACCCAGTGCTTATGCGGAAGCGTACAACCAGTGATGGGACGAATGATATGTACATTATCACGCCGTTAAATATGATAACAAAATTGTTTATCCACACCTACAAACATTTTTGTAATGAACATTGTGTTTCACGGCATTTTAATTATTAAGTAATGGCAGTTTCGTACTGTTATTATTTTTTATATATTTGACTCCTTAGTCTTAACGTAACATTTTACGCAAATCACGAACGTTGTACTTCTAACTTCCCACGCCAGATGGTGGGTATTATGTTTCTTAAAAACCAGTGTTACACCTCATTTCATGTTATTCATTTATTATTCTTTTTCATTATCTTTTGCTCTTTTATATGTCCTGCACTCTGACAACATATCATTGATCTGTTTTATGTTTTATAAGTTTGTAAAAAACAATACGCCAATGTATTTTAGATATTTCCTTCCCCCTTCGTCTGCTATGTGCTGTACGTACATTTTAAATTTGAATTACTGCACGATTCACAAATGCACAAGAATTATTTAGTGTTAATATCTCGCATAACCAGTAATACTATGTCTTCACGTGACACATGTCACATAGAGGGCATGTCAAGCCCCGTCACACCGAGGTCTGCTGAACAAGTGCATGTAAACAGCGACCTCAGTCTATGTGATCGCCGTAAGCTTATTGACACCAGTGCTTACTAATTTAAGTTATATATTACAGGTATGTTCCTAACAAGTGTTATGTTCATATGCAGATGTCATTGTGATTTTCTGTTTTATACTCTCTGATCGTAATGTGAAAAAAATTTTAACTTCTAGCACTGAAGATGGTCACTAAGTGACCGAAAATCGATTTTGCGATAATAAACAAAAATATACGACCAATGCTGTCTCTCCTTTCAAGTATACCCATTATCTGGTCGTAGTGCACAGGACACTATGGAGTCGCCAATCAATAAAATATCTTGTGGCACAAGCAATATCAACTAACAAGAATTTATGACTTTACCAGCGTCATAGGCAGTCTCCTTCAGCACCGTAGATTCTATGTCGAACTTTACAGTAGAATACAAAAAACGCAGTTTCTCCCAAAAGAGAGCTAACCTATTTAAGGTCTATACCAACGGTCAGCCACATTGTCTTAACACAAAAAGCTTCATTCATGCTGACGATCTGGCGCTAATATCTCAAGCCAAAGATTTCGAAACAGACTTCACACTCTCGCAGCATACAATCAAAATAACTAGCTGAAACCGAATCCGTCTAAAACTCAAGTATGCGCTTTTCATCAACGAAAAAAAGGCGCCAACAAAAAATTACAAGTCGTATGGAACGGAATGGAGCTGGAGCACTCTCTTAATTTAGAATATCTAGGATCACGCTGGACCGTGCGCTGATACTTACTAAGCACTGCCTAAACACAAAACAAAAGGTATCGGCCCGCAGTAACATCATCAGAAGCCGGCCGCGGTGCCCGAGCGGCTCTAGGCGCTTCAATCTGGTACCGCGCTCCTGCTACCGTTTTAGGTTCAAATCCTGCCGCGGGCATGGATGTGTGTGATGTCCTTAGGTTAGTTAGGTTTAAGTAGTTCAAAGTTCTAGGGCACTGATGACCTCGGACGTTAAGTCCCATAGTGCTGAGAGCCATTTGAACCATTTTTTTTTTTTTTTTAGAACACGTGAAGTACCGCAACAGACTAAGAAGGGAGGTGCGTAGAACAAAGGAAAACATGGCCAAATGTAAGGGACCCACCAACTTTGTGCGAACGGGGAGCCCACCAAGCCACCAAGCACCTGTTCAATTGCCCTCAGTGACCAGCTTCCCGCAAGCTGGAGGACTACAGCGGGTCAGGGAGAATGCCGTCTAGGTTGCTAATTTCTGATCTGATTATATGTAGTGTTTGTAAACTGTAACTGTTATATTCGTCTCTAATGCCTCACATTGTATCTATATTTTCTTTGTATGTATTAATTTTACATATTCAGTCTGCTTTTTTCTTTTTTTGCCTATTTTGTATGCAAAGCTTTTGACACGAATAAATAAGCGGTTCGAATGATGCCTTTGTTTCGGCCCATTTTTCATGACGCCATTTCCTTGAGGATGTAGTCCTGACGGGCAGCTGACCCAGGCGACGCATATAGGAATTGCTACACTCCTGTATAAGTAAAAAGTTGTGGAAATTTCAAATCGCCTTGTCAGTTTTCCTTGCTGTTTCTGGATTTAGAAAAACTTGAGTACGTGATACTCGACAACGTGTGAGTATATGTCCAAAATGTTTTCTTGCTCTAGAGAGCCTATATCTAACATCCAATTTTTACAGTGGTTGACTTCTAAAAGGGTAGCCCCTTTGAAAATATTTTTTATAGCAAATGCATTATCCAGAATACTGACGTATGGTATCTGAACTAATATACTCGATAAAAGTCGAGAGACTGGTAAATTCGAAATATTACGTACAAGACACTCTGGCTGTTTATGGTTAGTGAAAGATTCACCATCAGAAATTTAGTTATTAGGACCTACGTGGAAGTATACAACTCGATACTCGGGCCTAATGAGTGTTAATAGCACAATACTACGGCTATCTTAAAATAAAATACACGCCACCTTATTTCTCGGGAGCCCGTTTGACTACATGTTTTCCAACACACTTTGGAAAGTCCCATCTATTATCAAAACCACTAGCGATTTCTTACAATCCTTCTCATGTTGAAGGCCCCTAAAATTACAGAAAACCAGCGGCCCGTCTCGGCTTCGCGCTGGTTGCACTAGGTATCTACGGCAGGACTACTTGTCTGGCGTTGCCGTAATAAATTACATACAGAAACCTTCCCCGTGATTCAATCTGTCTATCAGTGAAAGCTGTATGAAATTCACTACAGGAGGTCCGCAGATTATCCTTCACATACCGACAGAAAAACGCGACCGGGCACTTCAATTTATATTATGTAGTGATTTGACAAATATTGTGTCTGAAATTTATATCTTTGAAGATGCCTAATACATTATGATATTTATTTCAGTTATCAGAAAATGTAACGAAGGAAAATGAGTGTGAGATAACTTCACTTTTGAATAACACACTCACTGAAACGGGAAGATACAAGAACTCCTGTCAAACGAATGAAAACTAGTTAGACAAATACCGAACCTATTTTTAGAGTGCAACTGAAAGTATCCAGAAGTCTGTTAATGAGTACTTGGCGTCCGCAGATTGTGTGGTGTCTGAGCTAAGTGTATTGTCGCAAGCATCAAGAAAAATTGACTGAAAAGGAGAGTGCTGCAATAAATTCTTCAAATTATTGCAGAAGATGTAAATATAATTCTTTGCAACAATACTTGGTGAGCGTCAGATTATACAAATTATTACATTTCAACGTTGTACACTCCGACTGTTGAAGTTATTAAATAGGGGCTTTAGGAAGTAAGTTATACGTGTTGTTCCACGCTAAGGCAACTGCGCATTAAGAGTGTCCCGGGTTTCTGCAAACAGTTCTGCTGCGACATAAATAACAGGGGCATCGCAGTTTGCGGCAACTGGAAACGTACTTCACAGATGAAGTACGATTATTGTGGGCAAAAGACTAAATTGCGTACAAATTCACCATGACATTCGGGTGATATATAGATCAAATGAAATATCGTATTCAGTCACTGTAAAATGGCACCAAAAATCTGACCAAGGGCACACAGGCGTAGGTGATGCTGATCCAGAAGGTAGACCATCAACATCGACCGGATCTTTCACCATCAGATTTCCATTTCTAAATTTCCAAATTTTCAGCAAGCTGAAAAAACATGTAGGACGGGGAAGTAACATGTCGAGGCACTGGACGGTTGGCAGATAGGAAACTCCGGCCGTTGTTTGCAGATACGTGATGACTATGTGGAAAAATGGTGCAATGTATTTGTGTCACTTTGAAATGTAGTGCAGTATTCGGCATTCATGCGGCCTGCCGTAAGAATCTATAACTTGCTCCCTTCGTATATTTTCTGATAGCAGTGAAGTGCATCACCTGCAACGTAACTGTTTTGTAAATTTTCTGCTTACAGGAATTGTTTGAGTGAATTTAAGAAATACCAAAATACTAATCTCCAAATATTCTCTTTTCAGATATTCAAATACAACCTCCCCGCAATCCAGAATGGTGCGAGATATCTCGCACAACGGGTCTAGGAAGCGAGTGGAAACACTCACCTAAAAAGAATCCAATAAAATAGTTGCAAATGCGGATACTGACATTAAATATAACTTATGTTTGATATTTAACTATTTTATTCTCTTAGCTGTAGCTAAAAATCGAAAAGTAACTAAAAGGCAGTCTCTTGGTGATATAGCGTGACGTATTTTTGTATCCTGTTTTCAAGTACTTCATTCTACAGTGGACAATAGATTCAAAACTTGCATACACATTCTCAGAATGTTTTTAATCTGAGCGAGGTACCCTTATTGAAATTTATTCAATAGCGTCTCTTGAAAACTTATATACATGCGTCTCTGCATCACCCACCCATCTCTTTCTTTCTTAAGTTTTTGTTCTTCATCACGATTTTCCTTTAATAACAATGACAATTATAATAATAATAACTGGCTTTTTAAGACGATGTTGTAAGCTTCCTCTTGCCTATCTCACGAAGCGATTCTAATGGAAACACTTCTGCAAGTTGTGTTTTTTTTCCACACGTATTTATATTTTGATCAAATTATTATTCTCTTATGAAGATTCAGAAATCTGTTGTGAGTTTTGCACCACTTCTTGGCGGGAAGAGCAAAGACTTTTCAAAAAACTTAATTACTGTATGTGATAGTTTATATTTCATCTGAAATCGTTTGCAGCAGGCGTAGCGTCCTCAAGATCAAGAACAGAGTTCGCATTGCCACTTAATTTATTTGTGTCGTGATCATGTTCGATCACGACCGGATATGAGACATAGCAACTACGAACAGAGAAACCTAAGGGACCAGACAGAGCTGGAAATTTTCTTTGCTATACTACACCACACATTAAAAGAAGTTGGATTTAAATCACAAACAAGGTAAATAGCAATGCGCCTTCTGCCTTAACTACGACGTTTGCCGACATGCAGTCGGTCCCTCGTAACTGTATGAAAACTATAAAAACTCCGTTATTTCTGTTGCTATTAATAAGAGATGGATAGCATTGAAATACTTTAAGTAATAAGCAGGCAGTACTGCATTTGAGAGCACAATAACTTATTTAATTACCTTAGTCAATATTGCTAACAATAGGCTCCGTACAATTTCAATTTTGTATCTTTCTGGCTGTTTCCTTAAATAAAGTCCTTTAACATCTTCGATATTTCATCTTAGATGCACACATAAATTCTTACATAGCATTGAACAGTGGTAATATTTTATAATAACTAATCAGTGATTGCGGACCACGCCATATACGCGTCCGCCGTCTTTAAAAAATATCACGACTGTGTTAACAGAAGAGGATTACAATTCTTCAGCTGTCAAAAAATAAATAAATAAATAAATAAAAGAAACACAGAATATCTGTATCGATACATTTTATGAACAATTCGTATTCCGCGCCGTGGCGCGTAAGGTATTCTTTGAAATATCAGGTGGTCGCTGCTCAGCGACGATCTAATAAATTTTTACACAGATTGTATGGCTTTTATGAGCCTGCATGGTTAGCTTATCGAATGTAAGTTTATTTAAGCTATCGTAATATTACAAAGCACGTGGAGCAAGTAGCTAACATTGCCCATGCGACTCTCAGAAGCAAAACTGCCGAAGTTTTTGTTGTAATGCAAACACATCAGTGAGTACTTGCGAGAGTTTCCTTCTAGCGGATTCACGCCTTTTGTAGAGAGGAGCTGCTAGCAAGAACCAAAAGTGTGTTGCCTTCTGAGACCTGCACGAGGTGCTGACAACGGGGCGTAAAGTCCGGATCGGGTCTTTCCTGGAAGTGTCAACAGCCGAGCCTTTGTCCGCAGGCCGGACGCCCAGCAGAAGCTTGCAGCTCGTGTTCGCCTTTGTCGCCCCCCTGGAGTATGCTTCACCTCTCACAGTCTGAATGTGCTGTGTAAGACTAGGCCTGCGAGCAATGTGGGTCCGACATTTTCGACAGACCACAACACCACGTGTCGGGAGATAAGATCGGTCGACAGCTTTATTATATATGTCTTTCGGCCTTTGTCAGAAATGGACGGGAAGGATGCCTCTTGTGCTGAGAGACACATACTGCCCTGAAAATTTCATTTTAAAGAGATGAACCTCTGCAACGTTGTTACAGAGGGTCTGAATGCCCTCATTTGATAATCTTATCGCATTAAATGTTGTTCCGGAATTCTTTCCGAATACTCGTTTGATGCACTTCCTCGCAGTAATCTATCCCGTGCAAAGCCTTTTAATGTCTCCATAACTATTGCAACAAGAGTAGGGACTTCAGAACGCATGTTACACATGTCGTCCAATGCTGAGACAGTTGGCACATTGTCAGAAAAGATTACTCGTTCCGGTTTTTCTGCACTCAGTTCTACCGCGGCACGGATAACAGTGAGCGATTGAAATGGCGCGGCAACTGCAAGCATACATCACAGTTGAAGTTCGTGGGACAGTACGAATCTTGTGGGAAAATCGACTAAACTCCACACAGATTCACCGTGACATTCTGTTAGTACATGGGCCAAAAGGCATGTCGCGTTCAGCTGTAGTGAAATGAGGCCAACAATTTGACCAGGGCCGTACAGATGTGGTTGATGCTAATCAGGAAGTCCAGATCTTGCACGCGGAATTTCCACCTTATTGGCGAACTAAAAGAACATCTGGGGAAAGAGATTTTCCAACGATGAGGACGTACACGCACCAGTTCTTGAATTGCTGCGTGACAAAGGAATGGATGTCTACAGCCGAAGCGTTGAGCGATTGTTCGGAAGTTCCGACCGTTGTTTGCGAAGACTTGATGACTATGTTGAAAAACAGTGTTATGTATTAGTGTCACTTTGACGTACAGTGCAGCATTCAATAAAAATTACTTGATCGGCCATGATAACGTGTAACTCATTTTCCGAAGTGCTCTTGTACGTCCATTTGTTTACTGTAATCAATCCCTCTGCAATTTTCACCGCCAGACACTTCCCACCATTAGCAAACTGACGATACCTTGGTGCCTCAGGATGTTTTCTATCGACTGGTCTTCTATTTTAATCAAATTGTGCCGTAAACTTTGTTTCTCTATGAACTACCACTTCATTAGTTATATGAGGCACCTATCTAATCTTCGTATTCTTATGCAGCATCACATTTCAAAAGCTTTTATTCGCTTCTGGTCTTTACTTCCACGTAAAGCTACACACCAGACAAGTACTTTCACAAAAGACTTCGAAACTATTAAATTTAATTACATGTTAACAAACAAACTTCTCTTTTTCAGAAAGGCTTTTCATGATATTGTCAGTCTGCATTTTGTATCCTCTTCCTTTCCGCCATCGCCAGTTATCTTCTCCCCATAGCAAAACTTGTTTACAACTTTCAGTGTCTCATTTCCTAATAAATTCCCCAATATCGCCTGATCTAATTTTGCTGCACTTCATTACCCTTGTTTTACATTTGTTGATGTCCAGTTCACAACCTTCTTCCAAGAAACAAAATGATCCCTTCAACTGCTCTTGCAAATAATTTGTCGCCTCTGAAAGGATTACAGTGTCTTTGGCAACCTGAAAAATCACATTTCTTCTTCATAAACTGCAATGTCCTTTCCAGACTTCTTGCCTTTCATTAATAAGTGCTCAGTGTATACGTTGAATAATATTGGGGATAGGCAATAAAACCCGTCTCATTTGGTTCTCAGCAACTACCTGCATTTCATGCAAACTGATGGCCTTTCGCTCTTTGTATTTCATCCCCGCTACCTTCGTAATTTCAAAGAATGTATTCCAGTCAACATTGTGAAAACCTTTCTCTAAATCAAAATATTCTGAGAATATAGGTGCTCCAGTCCTTAGTCTATTTTCTAAGATAAGTTGTAGGGTCTATATGGCCTTAGGTTTTCCAGTCTTCATATAGAGGGTGTAACGGATATAAGTGCCAATATTTCTGTTGGTGATTGGGGCCAGTGTACTGAACAACATTGCATCAGTATTTGCATCATTTTAGACTAATAATTGTAGCTATTACAAATCTTATGTTTTTAGGTTGGGTAGTACCTCCATTTATGCATGGCACAATCAACCATTAATGTCTGTTTTCCCCTGGGCAGTGGGTCAAGTTTAAAATGAGGAGGCATTGATGCTAAATTGTTAGTCTATACTGCAAGGAGTCGTTCACTTCATAGTCAAGGTACGGCTATGCAGAAAATAGCATATCGTAAAATTTGTAACATGTTTGTGGGAAGACTGTTTGACACACACGAAAAAGAACCAAGTCACTGATGTGTGTACATATTAAGCCACGGCATATAAAAATATCTGCACTTGTACCCATTACCCTGCATAAATATATGATTTGTGAGGCTTTTGACACAGGCCAATCGAATAACAAACACTCTGTCCTCAATTACTTGAACTACATGAGAAATTTTGTGAATAGAGAAGAAAGAAGAAATAATTGTTCTAAGCTTCTCAAAAACGTTTTGCACCCCGCTCGCGACTTTTGTAGCAAGCTTTTTTGGTTAAAAAACTCTTTCTCAAATTGAAAACTTAAATACACTGCATTTACTGTTTTGTGAACTAGCTTTCAGGTTTCTAGGCCATCTTCAGGTAGCCTAAATTAATCATCATTTGGTTTTGCAGACAAAAATACTGGATAGAAGGTTCACCTGTCATGCAAACAACTGTTTTTTCATTTAAACAAAAAAGTGCTTCAGCACCACTGTGTCATCGTCAGTGGATATTCTTTATGCGTTTCTATAAAATGTAATAGCTATTCTATTGAAAGTTAATCCTGAAAATTATTTGTGTCTGTTGTTAATTTTCATGTATTATTGGGTCATGTAGGACCCTCTCTACATGTTCGGATGTTGGTAGCCTATCACCAGCTGTTAAAGGATGTTACTCTGAATTTGGGTGGCGAGTTAGCAAATCACTTTATCTCCAAATTTTTTTGTGCGATGATATTTTGTGACTATAATTGTGATCACTTATAGTTAGCTTCCAGAAATCCTTTTTTTTTATCCGCTTTCTCACCAGTCTCATCATATTGATGACATAGTAAGCCTGATTGACGACCACAAATACACACATAAAACAGCTGCACAATGAGATAAACTATTTACACACAAAAATACACTTCACATTAGAAACACAAACGGACAACACATTAAATATTCTCGATCTCACCGTACAAAGAGTAAACGCCGCATATGATTTCGCTATTTATAGGAAACTGACAACCGTGAGCACCATCATTCACAATCAGTCAAACCACTCATTAACATACGCACGAACGAGTTTCAGATCTGTGCTGCTCAGGTTTAATAGAACATTTCTAAACAGACAGAACTACACACAAGAACTAAATGCAATAAAACTAATTGCATTGGAAAGTGGTTATGAAACCAATGTGATAGAGAAACTGACCCAAAATATATTTAAATACGCAAGAGATGAATAGGCCACATGGACACAAGACCCTGCATAACATCTCATCAATAACCATGAATACAAGACACAACAGAACAAAAACCCACACATAAAACAAAATGTCAGATATCCACCTATAATAATAAAATATTTCACAGAGTAGGCAACTTTTTAAACAAACAGAGACTTCAAGTAGGATATAGAAACAGACAATACAACCGGAAAAGATTCGAAACACAGAAAGCATCAACAGGTAAATTCAACAGATCAGGTATATATGAAATTACAGTTGAGGAAGGAATCAATGGGATGCGGGTGGAGAACAATTATACTTGTACAGCGGGTATATTATCTTCATCGTCATCATCATCATCATCATTATCATCAGCTAATTCGATCACTTGATGATGCAACCTCTTTGAGTCGGTGTGCAACGTAGGATCCCTGCAGATTCTTTTATTTCTGCCGCTCTTGAGCTGCCCATTGCTATTTCAGTTCAATCCAAGTTACATTATGGTGGGGAAATAGTAACTGGCTGCTGCTGCTTCAGTATAATTGAATAATGGAACTGTATTTTATCATTCAGGATTAAGTCAGGATTCTTTGTTTGGTGTTTGTTGATAGAATTTCATGTAATTTTGGTTTTATGTTTCTAGTTCCTCTATGAAGAACATCACATTTCTCTTTTGACTGTAGGTGTTCATTACGCACAGCTACCTGTGTACTGAAGATAAATGGAAACCTCTATACTCAATGTAGTTCAGAGGAGTGCACTGTGCCTGCAGTCGTGGATGAAAAACTGCGGCCTGTATACTCTGTTCCGTCTATCAACACACCACGGAGAGTCATTTTAAACTCAGACACTGACTGAACTGATCGTTTGCGGAAATAATGGTTGTCAGTACGGACATCTGTCCGTCGATTTGGCTTACACCAGGGGCGCCCGAGATTTTGACTCCTCGCGTGCCATGCCTGGGAGCGAGTGCCAAACTGCTGAGCCTCACTTCAGATTTTCCCGCACCACCGCGCCACGGGGCGTGAGTGCGGGGAGGCTGGAGAGGGGAGAACTGCGAATGTGCCACATTTAAATGGCAGTACATGCTACGTAGTTTTATACTTCACTTTTCTCAACAACACAGGTCATAAACAAAACAAATTTTCAGTATTATTTCATTATTTTAAGCGCGCTGAAGACATAATATAATTTTTATATGGTACAAACTGTCAGCAAACGGACACAAGCAGACAATTTCACACAGTTCTACACTCGAGTTACCACGTAGTCGTGACTCATTCAGTTTTATAACTGAAGAAAGATCTTTCACATAAATATGTCGATCGAAATATTAGGACACTTTTGCAACCCCATTACGGAGACTTCGAAACTCTACCTGGCCGGCCGGAGCGGCCTAGCGGTTCTAGGCGCTACAGTCTGGAACCGCGTGACCGCTACGGTCGCAGGTTCGAATCCTACCTCGGGCATGGATGTGTGTTATGTCCTTAGTTTAGTTAGGTTTACGTGGTTCTAAGTTCTAAGGGACTGATGGCCTTAGAAGTTAAGTCCCATAGTGCTCAGAGCCATTTGAATCATTTTTGAAAACTCTACCTGATGAAAGAAATGTAGCTACCCTGGACATTTTTATCGTGAAAGAGATTTGTCATTAAATCTGGAATTACTTTGCCTGTCAAACAGTTAACATCTGCACAAGCGCAGCGGCATTTTTCAACTGAAACCGTTAACTGTCTCGAAAACAGCTCTAAAACGGGTGTAAGATTGACAGTGTCCTCAAAATTTTTATAAAACTATACTTGCAATTCTTTCAAGGCCACAATGAATTCTTCAAACCTCACTTTTTTTTAATGCCAGTAAGCTTAGAAACCTGAGCTGTCATCGTCCAGAATGTGTCCCTTCTAAAACGCGATTTTCTTTTTGAATGCATCCCCATGAAGCCAGAAAGAAGTTATCTCGAAATGTCTTGATGTCGGCAGTGAGCAGTGAAGTCCACTTAAAATGCGATGTCTACAATCCATTTCAGATGTTCTAATTTTCGTTCCTGCGCTCTTTTTTCCTTCATAAATTCAATAATAGTGAGTTTAAAATTGATTAATCTTTCCAGGCATATCCATTGACTTAGCTAACCTAGTTACAGCAATATATGAAGTCCTCACACTCTTCGTTGACTTCCACGGAAAACTGTTGCAGCTGACTGCGGGATAATGCGTGGGACTTCAGAAATTTCACTGTTCGCGCCGCCAATTTCTTCACGTGCTCCAGGGCTGCAAGTTTACCACCAAGTGCTTTTTGATGTACTGAACAATGAATCCCGTGTGTCGAGTGATGTAATTTTTTGCTCTTTCATTCTCAACTGTATCATTAAATTCTTTCTGTGTGGTATTGTAATGTCGTTACACAGAAAATACGCAGTAACTGTCGCTTATGCGAATTGAGAGTTCTCATCTCTTTCTTCCGTCATTCCCATTCATTTTAAAGGATTGCGACGATACATCGTTAGGCTGCATCTTTCTCTGCGGAGCCACTGGATCTGTGAACGTCCTTCATACCACGAACAAATAGCGAAGGGTAAACAGCGCTGACAGCTGCGGAACTCAGAGAGTCGTGCCGGCCGAAAAATGCGGCATCGCAACGATAAATGAAATATCGCGCTGTCCCCGGTACTTCCGACTAGGACCGAGCAAATCCGAATGACTGGCCGGGCCTTGGTCCTCATGCGGCCCGCACGTGCTCCACACGTGAAGTCTGGCACGCCGTGGTCGGCTCTGCCTTACACCATAGTGAAGACGCTGGAACATGCGACCTCTGCCATGAGACACAAAATATTGAATACCTGCGAGGCTGCAGTCGCCTGTGGCTAACAATTCCAGCAGATTGTCGTTACCTACAGGTCATGGCCCATAGTGACCCCAGGGAGAATTCAGCAGAAATGCAGGTTGTGTTTTTCGAGGCGAGCAAGAGGCCTGGGTTTAGCCAGGAACATGACTATCTCCACACAATCAGTTAGCTCTCTAGGGTTGAATTATAGACAACGGCATTAAACCCTCACCACCATGGTGTGCGACGGAGGCGAGCAAGCGAACTTCAGGAATGAAACTTACATAAACGGTCTCAGGCTCTCTTTTCTCACAAGTGCCAAATTTGTCCAATGCCTGAGGATTCTCACAGCAAAGCACTGAGACAGCCACCTACCAGTGTCCTTCTCAGGCATCCAATCTACTTGGGTTCAACTGGTTCAAATGGCTCTGAGCACTATGGGACTCAACTGCTGAGGTCATTAGTCCCCTAGAACTTAGAACTAGGTAAACCTAACTAACCTAAGGACATCACAAACATCCATGCCCTAGGCAGGATTCGAACCTGCGACCGTAGCGGTCTTGCGGTTCCAGACTGCAGCGCCTTTAACCGCACGGCGGTTCAACTGGGAGGTGTGTCAATCACGTTTTGGGTTCGTACTATGTTTGCGTGTAAGACAACTCTCATCGCTATAAAAATAGTTTCATGAGGATGATTCGAGGGATGTACAGTATGGAGACTGGATTCTCGAACCTCTTTTCCAGCCCTATAGTAAAAACGTCAACGGTAGATTCGTTTTTTAGGGAGATGATTCACGAGCACACTGCACCCACGTTGTGAACATCTTTTTAGAATCGTCTGAATCGAATGACCAGAAGTACCTGCTGTCATTAAATGTGTTGAGGATGCTTCAGATCAGCTGAAACTTACAGACCGTTGTCATAGGAACCCTCATCACACACTGGATGATCTCAAAAGGGCCGCCGTCGAAGACTTGGGTCACGTTTCAGCAGTAACATCTGTATCAACTTGTGGGTAATGTACTAAGAAGTATCGAAGAATGTTGGCTAGCACAGGGCGGAGCAAAATGAAACTGAATGTTATGCATAAGGAGAAATTCATTTCACTGACATGTACTTTCGAACAGACAGCCGTTTTTTACTTCATTGTTTCGTCTTTATTTGGCAGTGGACACCCTCTCTCTCTCATATGAGGGGACACATTATCATGGCAGGGCAATAAATAACTTTTATTGAATGCTCCACACTAAACCTCGGAGTGATATACATCACACTATTTATTAACATATTCCTCAAGTCTCTGTAAACAACAGTTGGAACGTTCTACCGATTTTTCAGTTTCTGGAAGACGTAAATCTCCTCCTTGGTCATAGTGCACTCGAGAACGGCTTCTGTGAACATCTCATCGATGGAAAATCTCTTTTTCGTCCCAGATGTCTTTTCAGCTTGCCGAAAAGAATGGAAAACTTATGGTGCAAGATCTGGGCTGTGTAAGAGATTAGCATCACCTACGTCAATGCCACCTTTGTCAGATTGTTGGCATGATTTGATTGTAGTTAGAAGCGACAAGTAGGAGATCAGAGGGGATTCTGGCTGAAAAAACAAACTTACCACATCCAGTGTCAGGTTACACATCTGGTGTCAGGTTACCCACTTGGGCAACTTATAGACCCTCCCACCAGGGAAACACTGGGAATTGACCAAGCCACCCAGTGTAATTCCCCCCACATCTTAGGCAATTGTACTAGTTATATTCAAGCTTACGACATAATTCGATAGCGGTCATATGACATAAAACTGGCGGAAAACCCTTCCCTCCCCCTCTAAACCAATAGAAGCACAATAAAATTGTGGGAGCCCCAATGTGCCAACATAATTCTAGCTCCCTTCCTCAACTCCATCTTTTATCACTGGAACACCTGAGTGGGTTTGAATCACTCTGGACCTGGAGAGTATAGGCAAAAATTGTAGGCGGTGTCAATTCGTTAATAACAAATTATGTTATGTCACATAACTTTAGTTTCATTTGTTAATACTAGTTTAACACACTATGACATTATACACAGTAGTAGTGCAGTGGTCAATAACAATGATAAATAAATTGTGACCCTGCTACATTCTGATTGGATGAGACAACCTGATATTGACATGACGTTAGGAACAATGGGGTTGACTTTGTGTAACCGCATAAAATACAAGAAAAGTGGAATAACACTAAAACAGACGGAAAATACTTAAAATTGGGGTGAATGAGACTATTTACATATATGACTGGGTGTGGTCCCTGCAGGTACCTCGAATGACATAACATTAAACTGTTATCAACAAAGCTGGCCAGAGTGGCCGAGCGGTTCTAGGCGCTACAGTCTGGAACCGAAAGACCGCTACGGTGGCAGGTTCGACTCCTGCCTCGGGCATGGATGTGTGTTATGTCCTTGGGTTAGTTAGGTTTAAGTAGTTCTAAGTTCTAGGGGACTGATGACCTCAGAAGTTAAGTCCCATAGTCCTCAGAGCAATTTTTGTGACAAGACCGTTATCTCAGCCAGAATGCCCATTAACAAACTACTGCAACATTACGTTTGGTCCATACATCGCCAGAATGTCACACTGAGTCTGTGTGCAGTTATACTATCTGCCACAACAATCGTGTTGTCCCGAGTATGTTTCCACTTGCCGTGCTGTTTCTCTCGACACTACGAAGCACCTGTTATCCGTAGCATAGCAGAGCAGTATCTGCAGGACACCTGTAACACGTACCCTCTTCCCACAATCCACTGCTCTGTGCAATCCTCTTAGTGTGGGGCGACATCTGTCACTTACTTCCTGTAAGCCCCTACTAAGTTTCATCAGGCTTACTCTTTCTTTCCCTGGTGTCGTTGAATATGTATGCACGAACTTTCGTAGCTGTTTAGGTGGTGGAAAACATTTTTGAACAGTTTATTGGTGACCTGAGTCCGGGCGGGGTAATACGTTTAGATTACATTAATTTCTCACGCAGAAAGTTTCACTTAGTTTCAGCAAAGTATTACACGGTCTAAAATGGACCGAACACAAGTAGCACATGATGACGATTCCCAATATATTAGTGAGTCCAATAGGCGCGATTCACTTAATTGTTACTTTTAGCAGTGATAGTAATAAATTATAAAAAGTTAAACTGTTCTTTACGAAGCTAGGAACTTACCTGGTCACGTGTTAAATAATGTGTTTTTCTAGACGCATACTTTTCTTCCTTTTTACATCGATTGAGAAATAAAGTAGAAGTTTCCATTTGTCATATGAAAAGCAAATAATTTATCAAAGAACTGACTCCAGGAGGCAATGAATACATACATAAAAATGCTCTTCCGACAACAAGTTTTTTATCCATCCGCTGCCGCAAGGGAACGTTGCAGCCTAGGACGAAGAATTCTGCTAATCTCCACCCGGAGCCTGTTATGTTAATCAGTGGAGTTTCCTGGATTTACGGCTTAGTGGTACTGTAGCACAGGTTAGCCAACGTCATTCGCCTTTGAGAAATCTCAGATATTCGTCGAATCGCCCAATGCCGGAGTCATTGTGAACATAGCCTAATGTTATTGGAAACTTGATACTAAGGAGTACAGCGTGCTGCAACAGTGTGTTAAGAACAATGAGGATCAACACCTGGAAACCAAGTCGTCGAAATACACTCCTGGAAATTGAAATAAGAACACCATGAATTCATTGTCCCAGGAAGGGGAAACTTTATTGACACATTCCTGGTGTCAGATACATCACATGATCACACTGACAGAACCACAGGCACATAGACACAGGCAACAGAGCATGCACAATGTCGGCACTAGTACAGTGTATATCCACCTTTCGCAGCAATGCAGGCTGCTATTCTCCCATGGAGACGATCGTAGAGATGCTGGATGTAGTCCTGTGGAACGGCTTGCCATGCCATTTCCACCTGGCGCCTCAGTTGGACCAGCGTTCGTGCTGGACATGCAGACCGCGTGAGACGACGCTTCATCCAGTCCCAAACATGCTCAATGGGGACAGATCCGGAGATCTTGCTGGCAAGGGTAGTTGACTTACACCTTCTAGAGCACGTTGGGTGGCACGGGATACATGCGGACGTGCATTGTCCTGTTGGAACAGCAAGTTCCCTTGCCGGTCTAGGAATGGTAGAACGATGGGTTCGATGACGGTTTGGATGTACCGTGCACTATTCAGTGTCCCCTCGACGATCACCAGTGGTGTACGGCCAGTGTAGGAGATCGCTCCCCACACCATGATGCCAGGTGTTGGCCCTGTGTGCCTCGGTCGTATGCAGTCCTGATTGTGGCGCTCACCTGCAGGGCGCCAAACACGCATACGACCATCATTGGCACCAAGGCAGAAGCGACTCTCATCGCTGAAGACGACACGTCTCCATTCGTCCCTCCATTCACGCCTGTCGCGACACCACTGGAGGCGGGCTGCACGATGTTGGGGCGTGAGCGGAAGACGGCCTAACGGTGTGCGGGACCGTAGCCCAGCTTCATGGAGACGGTTGCGAATGGTCCTCGCCGATACCCCAGGAGCAACAGTGTCCCTAATTTGCTGGGAAGTGGCGGTGCGGTCCCCTACGGCACTGCGTAGGATCCTACGGTCTTGGCGTGCATCCGTGCGTCGCTGCGGTCCGGTCCCAGGTCGACGGGCACGTGCACCTTCCGCCGACCACTGGCGACAACATCGATGTAATGTGGAAACCTCACGCCCCACGTGTTGAGCAATTCGGCGGTACGTCCACCCGGCCTCCCGCATGCCCACTATACGCCCTCGCTCAAAGTCCGTCAACTGCACATACGGTTCACGTCCACGCTGTCGCGGCATGCTACCAGTGTTAAAGACTGCGATGGAGCTCCGTATGCCACGGCAAACTGGCTGACACTGACGGCGGCGGTGAACAAATGCTGCGCAGCTAGCGCCATTCGACGGCCAACACCGCGGTTCCTGGTGTGTCCGCTGTGCCGTGCGTGTGATCATTGCTTGTACAGCCCTCTCGCAATGTCCGGAGCAAGTATGGTGGGTCTGACACACCGGTGTCAATGTGTTCTTTTTTCCATTTCCAGGAGTGTATTAATAAAGGGTGTGGTCGTTCGTATCTCATAACGATATTTACGAAGATCTTTGGCAGTTTAGCGTCGAGGTGACACTGATGTACGTCTGTCAGTTGTAGTAAAAAGGCGATCTGATGTCTATTACACATTATACTTGAGAGAAAAGAACAAAAGATTATTGCAAGAATGAAGGTAAGGGGTAATGCTCCGTCGACCTTTACGATGTTAGGGACGCAGCATATGATACATCCACAGTTTAAAAAAATAAAAACTGGCAATAAACTGACCTTCATGCTCCACAGTTTTTATCACGCTCTGCTCTCTGTTGCAAAGCCTCCTCTACCTACTCAGGACGTTCTCGCTCGCAAAAACGCAACACTCGCCGAGAAAACCGGACGATATACCGAATTCCGTACCCCCTCACGGTAAACGCAATGTCGAACTCCTTTAAAGCTTTCCATACTGACCGAAACAACTTTATATGCCACTGAGATCTCTTATTCAGGCCATTGTGGCAGTCTTTTCACCTGATGCAAGTTGTGCTGTTACTTGTGTTCTCGCTGCTTGGAATTCAACCACTAGCAACTCGAAACAGACGCATGCTGATATTCTTTTTCAAAACTGAATCGATCGATGCCAATCTCTTTGTTTATGAACCGGCCGATACAGTTTTTGGTCTTATTTGTGCGGTACGTGATATTTGAAGGAGAGCACGGTTTTTTAATTGCATTTCTCCATTATTTCTATTTCTTTATCGTATTTGATATTTATAAGAATGTTCGGTATGCTTTTTATGCAAAATTATGTGCTCTCAAGAAGGCTGGTTATCTTGTTATTTATTTCGATCAATTTAAATAAAAATGAATAAAGTATGTATCTTGCAAAGTGAAAAATAAGTAAAGAAACAAGTTAATGTAACACATTATTGTTCGATTACAAATTTTGCTGTTAACGTAATAAAATCACAGAGAACAGATTGTTTCCCTTTGAACAGTGAAAATATACCGTAAACTTCAGAGTAAGATTGTCTCTGGAGGTTGCTGGCACGGTGTGAGACGAGTAGTCGTGCTTATGAGTCATGGCGTATGTACAGTGTTTATTGTGACTGTTAAAAGCATTAAAGATCAAAGTCAATGAAATTATATCATTCGATTCCAAAGTCTGTCACGATAATGCTTGCATTACATAAAAGGTCATAATAAACATACAACAGCGAGTAACAAGTTTTCATTCATTTCAAGAAGTAATTCCGCACTTCTTTATTGGACTGTTATGAACAAATCAGTATGGAAAGGTAACTAGATACTGACTTTTTGTACAACTGACACCCAGTGTAGTAGTTTGATACTGCGAGACAGCGAAGATTCGCTGGTGTTATACATCACAGTTATTGTCAATTATTGTCATTAACACCATTGTCGTGCGATTTTTGACGTTCATTGTCATTAGTACAATAGTAGTCGACTAGTTATAACCTGACGAAGACGACTGGATCGGTCGTCGAAATATTGCAGATAAAATGGAAACGACGACTAACCTGAAACCCGGAAACACATCTACATTTATACTCCGCAAGCCACCCAATGGTGTGTGGGGGAGGGCACTTTACATGCCACTATCATTACCTCCCATTTCTGTTCCAGTGGTTCGCGGGAAGAACGACTGCCGAAAAGCCTCCGTGCGCGCTCGAATCTCTCTAATTTTACATTCGTGATCTCCTCGGGAGGTATAAGTAGGGGGAAGCAATACATTCGCTACCTCATCCAGAAACGCACTCTCTCGAAACCCGGACAGCAAGCTACACCGCGATGCAGAGCGCCTCTCTTGCAGAGTCTGCTACTTGAGTTTGCTAAACATCTCCGTAACGCTATCACGCTTACCAAATAACCCTGTGACGAAACGCGCCGCTCTTCTTTGGATCTTCTCTATCTCCTCTGTCAACCCGACCTGGTACGGATCCCACACTGATGAGCAATACTCAAGTATAGGTCGAACGAGTGTTTTGTAAGCCACCTCCTTTGTTGATGGGCTACATTTTCTAATGACTCTCCCAATGAATCTCAACCTGGCACCTGCCTTACCAACAACTAATTTTATATGATCATTCCACTTCAAATCGTTCCGTAGGCATATTCCCAGATATTTTACAGAAGTAACTGCTACCAGTGTTTGTTCCGCTATCATATAATCATACAATAAAGGATCCTTCTTTCTATGTATTCGCAATACATTACATTTGTCTATGTTACGGGTCAGTAGCCACTCCCTGCACCAAGTGCCTATCCGCTGCAGATCTTCCTGAATTTCGCAGCAATTTTCTAATGCTGCAACTTCT
Source organism: Schistocerca serialis cubense (assembly GCF_023864345.2). Lineage (NCBI taxonomy): Eukaryota > Metazoa > Arthropoda > Insecta > Orthoptera > Acrididae > Schistocerca > Schistocerca serialis. Next base: position 632,990,034 of record NC_064643.1, on the reverse strand, counting down.
CTGTATACTACAGCATCATCCGCGAAAAGCCGCATGGAACTTCCGACACTATCTACTAGGTCATTTATATATATTGTGAAGAGCAATGGTTCCATAACACTCCGCTGTGGCACGCCAGAGGTTACTTTAACGTCTGTAGACGTCTCTCCATTGAGAACAACATACTGTGTTTTGTTCTGAAACACACCTTTAGCCTAATCAGTCAGGCCGAGGAAACCTTAAAGATCGCTTTGCAAAAGCTTTCTCTGAATCTACAGATGCAGTAAACATAAATTTGTCTTTTTTCACCAGTCTTCTGGGAATCGTCACAGGGTCAGTATTGCGTCGCTATTCCTAGAATTCTCTCCCCGGACGGCCTCTACCAATCGCTACAGTCTTCCGTGATTACTTCGTAGTAGTATTTCGCAACGATGACCAGTTAAAGTGATGATTTGCTAATTTTCACACCTGTAGTCGCCTGCCTTCTTTCGAACTGGGATATACATCTCGTTGAAACCTGAGGGCGATTCGACTATCTTCTGTCTCCAGCGTATCAAGTGGGACAGGTTTGTCACGTTCGGTTTACTTTGCTAAAAATCTACATCTATATCTACATACATACTCCGCAATCCACCATCCAGTGCGTGGTGGAGGGTACCTCGTACCACACCTAGTATCTTCTCTCCCTGTTCCACTCCCAAGCAGAACGAGGGAAAAATGACTGCCTATATGACTCTGTACGAGCCCTAATCTCTCTTATCTTATCTTTGTGGTCTTTCCGCGAAATGTAAGTTGGCGGCAGTAAAATTGTACTGCAGTCAGCCTCAAATGCTTGTTCTCTAAATTTCCTCAGTAGCGATTCACGAAAAGAACGCCTCCTTTCCTCTAGAGATTCCCACCCGAGTTCCTGAAGCATTTCCGTAACACTCGCGTGATGATCGAACCTACCAGTAACAAATGTAGCTGCCCGCCTCTGAATTGCTTCTATGTCCTCCCTCAATCCGACCTGATAGGGATTCCAAACGCTCGAAGAGAGCTCAAGAATAGGTCGTACTAGTGTTTTATAAGCGGTCTCCTTTACAGATGAACCACATCTTCCCAAAATTCTACCAATGAAGCGAAGACGACTATCCGCCTTCCCCACAACTGCCATAACATGCTTGTCCCATTTCATATCGCTCTGCAATGTTACACCCAAATATTTAATCGACGTGACTGTGTCATGCGCTACACTACTAATGGAGTATTCAAACATTACAAGATTCTTCTTCCTACTCATCTACATTAATTTACATTTATCTATATTTCGAGTTAGCTGCCATTCTTTACACCAATCACAAATCCTGTCCAAGTCATCTTGTATCCTCCTACAGTCACTCAACGACGACACTTTCCCGTACACCACAGCATCATCTGCAAACAGCCGCACATTAGACTTGGCCACTTTTTCTATGTTTCGATACAGTGTATCGATACGTGGAACTGTTTCAGTGTTTCGGAACGGCTGTGGTTCACTGTTTCGAAACAGTGGTGGTTTCGAAACAGTGGTGGTTCCGCCCCTGTCCCGGATAACCCGACCAGATTCGATCTCGAGCCAGACACAGAAACTGTATCGTTGTTTCAAAATAAGGCTGATTCAGTCCACCTGTGGTTAGAACGAACTAATTGTATCGAAACAGTGATGTTTCATTTCGCTCTGTGTCGGACGAGATTCGGGCTCGGCACAGATACTGAAACACAACATACCACTTCATGAAACACTTTCAAGAGTGTCGAAGTCTTTTTGACAAGCAATAGCATGAAGCTTAAGATATCCGAAAATAAAGCTTCGTTTCTAGCTGACTGTCCTATTCCGAAATGGCATAACGTCTGCTTTATAAACACTAACCAAACAATAAAACAACGCATACTATTCACATTCAAAATAATAAATATGTGAAAATCACTCAGTTAAATTACACTTTTTTTATAACATACGCTTCTCTGTTCATGTAGAGTAATCATATTAAGAAACGCAAGTAAGCCTACAACATTTTCAACAAAAAAAGGCGTAGAGTGACAGTTATTAGACATATACATAAATTTGATGTAGGTGTAATTGCAAGCAATCTGTTTGACATATCACTGATAGTGTAATGGTGTACAGGAAGGGCTGGGAAGCATGGTGAATTTATAGTCACGGTTCGAAACACCTTGAAAGACAAAATTTTTTTCTGTTATATTTTGTTATTTATTCTAATTATTTGGCGTTATTTGTGAGTCTATAGTCACGGTGCCTATTATCCACAATGATTCCATTTGTGTGCATGGAAATTAGCAGGATGGGTATATTACCCATACTAGCGGAATGTGGGAATCCCAGTAGCATATCCGTTGTTTCTGCAGTTTGCTCCCACCTCCAGTTCCGTTCGTGGTGGTTCTTCTGTCTTCAGCTATGGCTGTGCACAGCCAATTGAAAAGTATGAAAGTCACACGAAACGAAAGCAGCGCATTTGCTGCAGGAAATACGAAACTGCCAAGACGCCTAAGTGATAGTTTCATACTTTCTGCGACATGATTAGCGCTCTCGCCCTCATTTGTGTTTATATGGACATACTTATACAGTAGACATTCAAGATGATAAGATGTGTAGTTTGATTATATTACAAAACACAAACTGTTTCACTGTTTCGAAACAGCGTATCGAAACATTACATTGTACTGTTTCATTTGTTTCGAAACAGTTACGTGTTTCAGTTTGCCCATGTCTACCGCACATTGTAATCCACCCTATCCAAAAGATCATTTATGTAGATAGAAGACAACAGCGAACCTACCACACTTCCCTGGGGCACTCCAGATGATACCCTCACCTCCGATGAACACTCACCATCGAGGCCAACGTACTGGGGTTCTATTACTTACGAAGTCTTTCAGCCACTCACATACTTGGGAACCAATCCCATATGCTCGTACCTTAGGAGTCTGCAGTGGGGCACCGAGTCAAACGCTTTCCGGAAGTCAGGGAATATGGCATCGGTCTGATACCCTTCATCCACGGTTCGCAAGATATCGTGTGAAAAAAGGGCGAGTTGCCCTGTGGCCGTGACGTACGACTGTTTCTTCCGTTGCTTGCATATCCAGTGGAACAGTTCTGATACGGTCGGTTTACTCGTACTTTGCTAAAAGTGCTGCCATAGCTGCTTTGGCCATGACGTCTGACAGTTTCAGGCCGTGTTGCTAGTAAGGAAGAGTGACGCAGTCCCGTATGCTGCGATGCTTAAGTCACGACCCGCCGGCAGGTGACGCCGCGCGCCGCGTAATGAGCGCGGACACAGCCACTGCTGCCCGTGGGCGGCGCACAGCAGCGTGGACTGCTGTGACGCCGTCAACGGGTCACCTGATTTGCGACGCGCAGGAATTTAATTCTGGCGCCGAACACGCTTCGTCCATTCGCCCAGTCACGGAAAAACAGTAATTTATGCAGGAGCTCCGCTCACAGGCGTGTCGGAGAGCACTTCCACGAATGCCCGGCGAGCGACGTTCTTATTACGCTCTCACGGGCCGACAGGATGGCACGCTTGGCCCGACGCGTGTCTTCCTTCTCCCGGCATTAAATACCTGCCATCCACTCGAATTAACAAACTCTGTTCTCGCCGCGACTAATGTGAAGGAGAAATGAAGTATTCGCTCATCGCATTTCCACGTGATTCCACAACCCTTCCAGCTCTGGCCACGTTGAAGGGACTTTCGTAGCCAGTAGCTCAACATGCGCGGAAAGTAAGCGCAATTATCGTGCAATGTGAGATTTACTGTAACTGTGTGAGTAGGTTGTTTTGGTTTTTAAGTTGGTAACGCCACGTAGCGCTCTGTATGAACATCACTGACTCTGCTGTGTGCAATCTGTGGCTGGTTGTTCCATTGTGTCTAACTTTTGAAGCTTTTGTCCCATTTGTTGCATTAATTGTAATAACACTGCACTGGTGTCTGAAACATGTTCCCCAGTGCTATTCGGCAGCGCATTTGCACCGGCAACATTCACATTTTGACAAGCAGAAAATGTGCTTTGACTTATTTGAGAAAACAGTGAGGAACCAAAACATGAATCTACAGTATTTCCAAGATTGTGTCCTGTCATTTCGGATTCCTGAGGCGAGCTGTTGCCAACCGATCGATCGATAATGCTTCCCTGTTCACTATTTGTTTCACTGTCTACGCCATTATTTGCCGCCCGCTCCATTTCCCTACGCACAATTACCAAATTACTACTTTGAATGTCTGTTAATTCGTTACACGGTGGTGCTGATAAGCTATAATCGTCGTCACTATCATTTCTCAATTTACTTCGGAGCCTGGTGTAATTTTTTTCACACGCCATAATTATCACGTATTTCACACGATAACAAGAAAAGCACAATTTGAAGAGCAAAAACAAGAAAACGCATTAGCATAGCACTGAAAATAATATCTCGTTAATTGCAAGCGGAGCTGCGAAATACAGGTACTTGGTGCAAATCTACATGCATGCCACAACTGTTTTACTGTACAACAATGTAAAACTATAACTACAAAGGAAATTCTCTCTATAATTACGCGCTAGCAATAAAGAATAGCTACACTAATTACACAAACTACAAGAAAAAAACCAGAATATTCCAGTGAGGTATCCTCGGCTAAGGGTCGACATATGAAACATCTCCTATGAAAAATCAGTGAATTACAGTGCTTGTAAACCCCTTACGTTATTTGATTTTCAAACAGCTGAGCAAAACTGAACGTACTCAGACATTTCTCTCTTTACTTATTCTGATCATCACTAAACTGACACACAATATTTTTAGCGCAACGCAATCTGACTTTCAGAAATCCCTACAAAAGAATGGCCCTGACTAACAATAACCTATACCTTTCATGAATCACTTACCTCACAAAAATCTTCGTTACTCGAACTACTGCAATACAGGGAGCGCCAATACTGCCAGCTAAATAAAAGATTCTAACTACTGAAGGCACTAACTACTGATAGGCGTAGTAGGCAAATGAAAGATTTTGATAGAGAACAAACAATGCATTTATCTTAATAGTGTTCAAAAGTTATTATATATATATATCAGTTCATGATATCCAGTATTACAAATTTAGTCTTTCTGGCGGACATACGTCCAGATCATCCGCTCTCAAAACTCCGCCATCTCTCTCGCCACATCCACCACTGCTGGCGGCTCACCTCCAACTGCACAACACTATGTGCTGTTCACATCCAACTGCCCACCCCTACAATAGAGAATATTTCAACAATGCCACCCAGCCACAGACCGCTCACAGCACAGCCAGTGATTTTCATACAGAGCGCTACGTGGCGTTACCAACATAGAAATCTAAAAAGCCTACTTAAAACTGTGACGTTATTCTTGAACCTTATCGTACGTAACGGGTCAGTACGGAACACGTCGTGCTAGAAGGAAACCTGAAAGCTGCGCCACTTCTAAATTACCTATAACAGTCGTTAGGAATGAGAGCTGCATTTACAAATATGGACAGGTAGTAAATGACGACAGCTGTATGATTTTTAATAAAATAAAACTTCTAAACATTGTGAAAGTTAGCAGAAACTTACATTTTACAACGGTTCTAAACTGCGTCCCTGCGTCTTATTTTATTACGTCCAATTACGATTTAAAAAATTTTGTTTACTATGCAAACTTGACAATCATCTGCTGTGATTCTGTTTGCAGTACATTTTCTCATACCCTGAGATCAAATAAGAGCAAAAGTTAAATTATCCATGTACTGAAACCGACGCTGTAATAAACGAACAGTGGTTTCACATATCTCGTGTTCATTGCACATCAATAATCATTCTCATCTTGGGCATGCTTCTCTGGGTGAGTTCTGCTTGCAATAAGTATTTCAGAGTACTGATTAACTTCATGGATATTAGTAAATGAAATTCCACAAGCTGTTGCTTTAACCGAAATTTTTAATCAGTACTTTCACGTTAATAGAATATTTCACGAAATACATCTAACGACGTGACGTTCAAGTTACAACTACTGTTTCCACCAACACTTTACACCAAAGGCCTCACATTATATATTTCAGCAATCTCACCTTTAACATTTATACAGAAGCAATCGAAATCTACTTAAGTTATATATTTTTCTGCAATTTTACAGAAGTCTTAATAATTAAAAGTAATAATTACGAACGTATATTAATGAAGAAACTTCACAAAGGAACGAAATATATAAATAAATAGCTAAGTCTGCACGATAACCCAGAATATTTAACATTTGAGTACAGGTGCAATTTACAAACGCATTCCATACAATTACACGCATGTACCTAATGCAAATGCTTTTAAAACAATAAGTAAGAAAATGCAAATCCAATAACTAGCATTAAGATATCTTTAGTTTACTAAAGTGGTGTCCATGTCGTTTACAGAAAAGTGGGACTGAGTCACCAGTTTTGTTACATACTAGAAATATTATTAAGGACAAATAATTAGCTTTCAACTAAGAGGTTGTCGTTGTTGTCGTCTTCAGTCCTGAGATTGGTTTGACGCAGCTCTCCATGCTACTCTATCCTGTGCAAGCTTCTTCATCTCCCAGTACCTACTGCAGCCTGCATCCTTCTGAATCTGCTTAGTGTATTCATCTCTTGGTCTCCCTCTACGATTTTTACCCTCCACGCTGCCCTCCAATACTACACTGGTGATCCCTTGATGCCTCAGAACATATCCTAGCAAGCGATCCCTTCTTCTAGTCAAGTTGTGCCACAAATTTCCCTTCTACCCAATTCTATTCAATAGCTCCTCATCTAATCTTCAGCATTCTTCTGTAGCACCACATTTCGAAAGCCTGTATTCTCTTCTTCTCTTCTCCTCCTGTTCTTCGTATATAAAGAGAATGGCTTATCTGTTGTTACAATACAAGTACCACAACTCTTATTAGTATGGAGTATGGAGTGTAGCCATGTATGGAATTGAAACATGGACGATAAATAGTTTGGACAAAAAGAGAATAGAAGCTTTCGAAATGTGGTGCTACAGAAGAATGCTGAAGATTAGATCGGTAGATCACATAACTAACGAGAAAGTATTGAATAGGATTGGGGAGAAGAGAAGTTTGTGGCACAACTTGACCAGAAGAAGGGATCGGTTGGTAGGACATGTTCTGAGGCGTCAAGGGATCACCAATTTAGTATTGGAGGGCAGCGTGGAGGATAAAAATCGTAGAGGGAGACCAAGAGATGAATACACTAAGCTGATTCAGAAGGATGTAGGTTGCAGTAGGTACTGGGAGATGAAAAAGCTTGCACAGGATAGAGTAGCATGGAGAGCTGCATCAAACCAGTCTCAGGACTCAAGACCACAACAACAACAACAACTCTTATTAGGAAGTACACCAATTGAAAATGTACGAAAAGCTATAATATCTCTCTCATTATAGCTCTCCAATCCTCTTAATGGTGTCTCACCTCCTCGTAGTATGGTAATTGTCAACCAAGAATTACCACTCACGACCTCTGTAGTTGTGCAAGAAAAGTTAATCTTACAACCTACAAAAGTAATAGGTCCTCCCAGTAGTTGCTGTTGTCCTGTAGGCTTTGGTGTAATATCAAATGTGTCTACATTCTTATAAACTGGTAGCCTCATCTTCCTTGAATATCTTCTGCGACGGTAAGGCATGGCTGTGTGTCTAGTGCGGGTGCCTAGAGTCGAATGAACATGCTGTTGCCTCACGAGCGAGACTGGGCCCCCAGCTATTTATCGTCCATGTTTCACTTCCATACGTGGCTACACTCCATACAAATACTTTCAGAAACGACTTCCTGACACTTAAATCTATACTCGATGTTAACAAATTTCTCTTCTTCAGAAACGCTTTCCTTGCCATTGCCAGTCTACATTTTATATCCTCTCTACTTCGACCATCATTAGTTGTTTTGCTCCCCAAACAGCAAAACTCCTTTACTACTTTAAGTGTCACATTTCCCAATGTAATTCCCTCAGCATCACCTGATTTAATTACACTACATACCATTATCCTAGTTTTGCTTTTGCTGATGTTCGAGAGATTAATGCTAGGTGACTCCATTGCGTTTGACAGGGTACACCCTTTTGCCAGGGAATGAAGCAGTCGGGGGAAAATGTTCTGCTTTGCAATGCTTTTCACACATTGACCTGTAATAAAAGTTTAATATATTATCTTACTCCATTTTCAAATGATATCATTCATTTTAGATGTACTGCAGTCTTTTTCCGAAATTGCAAAACTACTGCAGAAAAGCAGGGTTTTTCCAAATCTGAAAAACTGTTCCAAGATGTAATATAGTCATGTGCCTAGGGTCAAAAAGTCTGTTCATATTTAAAAGTGTTGCAACCGGGAAAATCTTGTCAATACTGTATTTAATAATCTACGTGTTACATCGTTACTGTATTACCGATCAATAATGATCAGTCAGTGAAACCAGATTAAGCGGGTAGTCCTCTTTGAACGCATGGAAAATACATCTACATCTACATCAACATCTACATACACAGAGCATAAGCCACCGTATGGCGCGTGGCAGAGGGTAGCCTTTACCAATACTAGCTATTTCCTTTCCGGTTCCACTCGCAGAATAAGGGAAAAACGACTGTCTGCATGCCCCTCTACGAGCCCTAATGTCTCTAATCTCGTCTTCATCAAACAGGCGATTTAGTGATTTTTTCAAGTAAAATAAGAAGGAATGCTAAACCCAATGTACAGTTTTATTCCTTGCTCATCTCTATTTAAGAAACCATTTTTGTGTCCACATCGGACTGTCCTGTAACCGCTGCATCAGATGGAAGGACCCCTTGCAGCCAGAACATTGGTCATCGACTGGAATTCCGCAAGGTTTCCTATTGGACCTGTAACAATGTAAGGTGCCAGGACATGGGCACTTACACGTTAGCTTACCAACATTAGTATTAATAAAAAAGGGACTGGAAAGGGCATCAGATCATGACTCTACTGAATTATGATAAATATGAGGCACTCTCGAGCAGTTCTCCCTGTATGTCTGCAGGACTGAACCACTAACTTAAAGCGTTGGTGAAAAGTGACGGAAGTTGAGGATTGTGGAATGTAAAGTCTACAGATGGCCGTAGCTCGCCGGGCCGCCGTGCTGTGCAACACGTGGCGAAGACGGGAATTTCGTTTGCCTAGGGGCGTTATGACCTACTCGATCATTGGGTAGATCTCAGTGGAGGGATTTCGGCAATGATTGAGCGTTCGACATTGGCCGAAACTGAGTATTCTTCCGCGGCGTTTTTTTACGCGTGGGAGACGAGAGAATTGTGGAAGGACTTCGCCTTCAGCCATAGAGCGGTACGGACTTGGAGACGGCGTCTTGGCCATCGTCTTCGAAGGGAGATATACGGTCTGTATCGCAGCATTGCACCAACGGGTGTTCCGTGCAGAGTTTTGCGGTTAGAGCTCTTTGTGTGCTCAGATGCGAGATTTTCATCAACGCGTAACCACTTCCAACAACTTACCTAATATTCTCGATCTAGAAGTTATCCTTGCGAGGTGCCGAGTATTTATCAACGCAGCTGCCGGTAATAGGGGCGCGTAATTGGAAATTGTTAATGTGCCATTCTCAGGAATGTGTGGGTGGACAAAGAGATTCACATTTTTTTTTGTAAATTTTGTCAGTTGTGGGGAATATCGAATTAAACTGCCAATATTACGAACGAATTATCGACTTCATTGTAGCTAGCATTTACCCTATCCCAGTAAGCCTTACATGTACTCTAGTCACTGCACAGCTTGCCCAGACTGGAAGGAAAGTAGTGTGCAGTCTTCTATGTCAGCGACGGATTGATAAGCTTACAACAACATAATTTTGTGTAAGTCATTTTCAATATATTTTTTGTACATAGGATAAATAGTGAGGCGTTGAAATAAATGTCATATTCTTCGCCCATAAGATCGAGACAAAAAGCATGCACCGAAAATAGACTTTTGAAGATATGGCAAAACAGCTCCGGACGTTGATAGAAAATTCAGATTACGATCATAATCCTATGTACCGTTCTCAAGCAATGTTTCCCGCCAACCTAAGAAACACGGTTTCGAGAAAAAAAAGAGTCCAATATTTTGGGTTACATTTTTTGTAGTTAAGTTAAACATACTTCTAGTCAGTGGTCCCTGGACAATACAGCAATCCTTCCAGATCCAAAAGGACATCCTCGTCCATCTTCTTCGTGGCCATGGTGATTCTGCGGTCCTCTTTGGCAGCTTCTGTCATCCCATAATTCCCACAATGCCTGTTAGGCAGTCGTTGAAATTATATGCTGCCCCATTGGGCGCGAAGTCTATTTTTCTCGCTGTGAATGGGTTTCGGAACATTTTTCCACAAATCGCCTTGTAACTCGATAACGAAGATTGTGGCGAACTTAGTATAACCATTGCAATAAATCAGATATCCTTCAAAACATTTCAGACAAAACATTTATTTATTGAAATTTTCAAAAAGGACAACCCCCTTAAGATGTATTAAGAAGTATTATCAAAAAACAGTTGCAACTTAAAAACGCTGTCCAACAGAACATATTGGCGACTGTCACAAATTCCGATTTTCAGGACAGGGAAAACCATTAAGACATTAAAGAAATTATCTCATTTGCAAATATAAAGTGTTCCACGGTAAGTGACCTCCTTCGGCTTCAGAGTACAAGACGGTGCACCCACGATGAACTGTGGTTTACAGTTCACACTCCCTGTAACTGGTTTTTAAAATATACAGAATTATACTTACAATAAATCTCTGTAACTGAAGAATTAACAACAGCCTCGAAATAGCTAAAATATGTTATACAGCCCATAAATATGTATAACCCGTAGTATTTACAAATGGTGCATAAAATACAACCTCACGATTCACAACAACAAAAACAGTGGAAAATGCCTCAAACTCCTTATGGCCGTTTCTAGTGCGCATACCTTCATGTGAATCTAAAACAGTCTGTAGATTGAAATACTGACCAGAAAACCTCATGTGGGCTTAAGTGTACTAACAACACTCTCGCCGGTTCACGTGACAAGGGATTCCATATTGGGACCAAGTCTATTCTCGGTGAACTAAATATCAATAACTTCCTGTCTTACAGTCATAAGAGCTCGTGGTCTGCTGCTTGAATTACTTAAAGCGGGGGTCACCAAACTACGCCCGCAACGTCATTTCATGCGACTCCCTAAAACGTATGGAATACAAGAGTTACTTGGCCTACTACTGGTGTTACTAGGACTAAATGCATCAGTTGAATCTGGCTTTGGAGTGTGTTGAAAAGCCCTTACAAAAATTAATACATGGTGGGATTACTTGTAACCGGGAGTATAAGAATTCTTCAGAAAATTGGCACTCCTTATTGCCTATTAGGTTATAACTTTCTCTTTTGTGCGACATAAAACTAAATATCCCCCCATGAACCATGGACCTTGCCGTTGGTGGGGAGGCTTGCGTGCCTCAACGATACAGATAGCCGTACCGTAGGTGCACCCACAACAGAGGGGTATCTGTTGAGAGGCCAGACAAACGTGTGGTTCCTGAAGATTGTTTCAGTAGTTGCAGGGGCAACAGTCTGGATGATTGACTGATCTGGCCTTGTAACATTAACCAAAACGGCCTTGCTGTGCTGGTACTGCGAACGGCTGAAAGCAAGGGGGAACTACAGCCGTAATTTTTCGCGAGGGCATGCAGCTTTATTGTATGATTAAATGATGACGGCGTCCTCTTGGGTAAAATATTCCGGAGGTAAAATCGTCCCCCATTCGGATCTCCGGGCGGGGACTACTCATGAGGACGTCGTTATCAGGAGAAAGAAAACTGGCGTTCTTATGATCGGAGCGTGGAATGTCAGATCGCTTAATCAGGCAGGTAGATTAGAAAATTTACAAAGGGAAATGGATAGGTTAAAGTTAGATATAGTGGGAATTAGTGAAGTTCGGTGGCAAGAGGAACAAGACTTTTGGTCAGGTGAATAGAGGGCTATAAATACAAAATCAAATAGGGGTAATGCAGGAGTAGGTTTAATAATGAATAAAAAAGTAGGAGTGCGGGTAAGCTACTACAAACAGCATAGTGAACGCATTATTGTGGCCAAGATAGACACAAAGCCCACGCCCACTACAGTAGCACAAGTTTATATGCCAACTAGCTTTGCAGATGATGAAGAAATTGATGAAATGTATGATGAGATGAAAGGAAATTATTCAGGTAGTGAAGGGAGACGAAAATTTAATACTCATGGGTGACTGGAATTCGTCAGCAGGAAAAGGGAGAGAAGGTAACATAGTAGGTGAATATGGATTGGGGGGGAAGAAATGTAAGAGGAAGCCGTCTGGTAGAATTTTGCACAGAGCATAACTTAATCATAGCTAACACTTGGTTCAAGAATCATAAAAGAAGGTTGTATACATGGAAGAATCCTGGAGCTACTAAAAGGTATCAAATAGATTATATAATGGCAAGACAGAGATTTAGGAACCAGGTTTTAAATTGTAAGACATTTCCAGGGGCAGATGTGGACTCTGACCACAATCTATTGGTTATGAACTCTAGATTAAAACTGAAGAAATTACAAAATGGTGCTAATTTAAGGAGATGGGACCTGGATAAACTGACTAAACCAGAGGTGGTACAGAGTTTCAGTGAGGGCATAAGGGAACAATTGACAGGAATGGGGGAAAGAAATACAGTAGAAGAAGAATGGGTAGCTCTGAGAGATGAAGTAGTGAAGGCAGCAGAGGATCAAGTAGGTAAAAAGACGAGGGCTAATAGAAATCCTTGGGTAACAGAAGAAATACTGAATTTAATTGATGACAGGAGAAAATGTAAAAATACAGCAAATGAAGCAGGCAAAAAGGAATACAAACGTCTCAAAAATGAGATCGACAGGAAGTGCAAAATGGCTAAGCAGGGAGGCTAGAGGACAAATGTAAGGATGCAGAGGCTTATCTCACTAGGGGTAAGATAGATACTGCCTACAGGAAAATTAAACAGATCCTTGGAGAAAAGAGAACCACTTGTATGAATATCAAGAGCTCAGATGGAAAACTAGTCCTAAGCAAAGAAGGGAATGCGGAAAGGTGTAAGGAGTATATAGAGGGTTTATACCAGGGCGATGTACTTGAGGACAATATTATGGAAATGGAAGTGGATGTAGATGAAGACGAAATGGGAGATAAGATACTGCGTGAAGACTTCGACAGAGCACTGAAAGACCTGAGTCGAAACAAGACCCCGGGAGTAGACAGCATTCCATTAGAACTACTGACAGCCTTGGGAGAGCCAGTCATGACAAAACTCTACCATCTGGTGAGCAAGATGTATGAGACAGGCGAAATACCCTCAGACTTCAAGAAGAATGTAATAATTCCAATCCCAAAGAAAGCAGGTGTTGACAGATGTGAAAATTACCGAATTATCAGTGTAATACGTCACAGCTGCAAAATACTAACGCGAATCCTTTACAGACGAATGGAAAAACTGGTACAAGCGGACCTCGGGGAATATCAGTTTGGATTCCATAGAAATGTTGGAATACGTGAGGCAATACTAACCTTACGACTTATCTTAGAGGAAAGATTAAGAAAAGGCAAATCTACGTTTCTAGCATTTGTAGACTTAGAGAAAGCTTTTGACAATGTTAACTGGAATACTCTCTTTCAAATTCTTAAGGTGGCAGGGGTAAAATACAGAGAGCGTAAGGCTATTTATAATTTGTAGAGAAACCAGATGGCAGTTATAAGAGTCGAGGGGCATGGAAGGGAAGCAGTGGTTGGGAAGGGAGTGAGACAGGGTTGTAGCCTCTCCCCGATGTTATTCAATCTGTATATTGAGCAAGCAGTAAAGGAAACAAACGAAAAAATCGGAATAGGTATTAAAATTCATGGAGAAGAAATAAAAACTTTGAGGTTCGCCGATGACATTGTAATTCTGTCAGAGACATCGAGGGACTTGGAAGAACAGTTGAACGGAATGGACAGTTTCTTGAAAGGAGGATATAAGATGAACATCAACAAAAGCAAAATGAGGATAATGGAATGTAGTCAAATTAAATCGGGTTATGCTAAGGGAATTAGATTAGGAAATGAGACACAGTAGTAAAGGAGTTTTGCTATTTACGGAGTATAATAAGTGATGATGGTTGAAGTAGAGAGGATATAAAATGTAGACTGGCAATGGCAAGGAAATCGTTTCTGAAGAAGAGAGATTTGTTAACATCGAGTATAGATTTAAGTGTCAGTAAGTCGTTTCTGAAAGTATTTGTATGGAGTGTAGCCATGTATGAAAGTGAAACATGGACGATAAATAGTTTGGACAAGAAGAGAATAGAAGCTTTCGAAATGTGGTGCTACAGAAGAATGCTGAAGACTGGATGGGTAGATCACATAACTAATGAGGAGGTATTGAGTAGAATTGGGGAGAAGAGGAGTTTGTGGCACAACTAGACAAAAAGAAGGGACCGGTTGGTAGGACATGTTTTGAGGCATCAAGGGATCACAAATTTAGCATTGGAGGGCAGCGTGGAGGGTAAAAATCGTAGAGGGAGACCAAGAGATGAATACACTGAGCAGATTCAGAAGGATGTAGGTTGCAGTAAGTACTGGGAGATGAAGAAGCTTGCACAGGATAGAGTAGCATGGAAAGCTGCATCAAACCAGTCTCAGGATTGAAGACCACAACAACAACAAAACTAAATATATGAAACATAAAACCAGTAAAGACAACAGACAACAATGGGCAGTACACATTTCTTCAATCCTTAGGTCCAAGCATCTTCTTCTTTCTACTCTTGTTAAAGCTTTACACGGAGTACCTTCTTTTCTGCGAGAGAATCTTTACCTCATCAAAGTTCGTCAAACGTTTTGTTACATGAAAAATCACAACGTCGTTGTGCAATACCGAAAAATCTGTTAATACCAATAATACCCAAGGCTGGTGCGGTTTCTGATTTGATTACGTCAATTTGGCACTCTCTGCTAGACAAAACGAAATATGCCTCTCTAGTATTGCAGGAATTGTAATACACGCCAAGTAAGCGAGAATGTTTTGGCACAAAGTGTCATCGTCATTAACCCCGTGTACATAAATAACGTGACAGAATATAAAAAATCAAATGTGTGTGAAACCTTATGGGACTTAACTGCTAAGGTCATCAGTCCGTAAGCTTACACACTACTTAACCTAAATTATCCTAAGGACAAACACGCACACCCATGCCTGAGGGAGGACTCGGAACTTCCGCTGGGAGCAGCCGCACAGCCCATGACTACAGCGCCTTGGACCGCTCGGCTAATCCCGCACGGCGCGACATAATATAATTTACGAAGTACTGATATCAAATGCGAAATAGTTTCACATTTCGTTCACAAGCTGCAGCTTCTCAAGCATGAGATCGAAAAGTAGTAGCAATACGAAATTTTTATAAAAATTTGGCATCCACTCATTCTTGAATTAATTTGTGTGATGTCCTCGTTTCTTCTCTTTTCTCGTTCTAACAATCAAACTTGTCATCACTAATTCTGTAAGTGTTCCTGCCATTGTCAAAACTTATTTCTCCAATTAACTTCACAAACCTTGCGACAATCACCGGTTCAGTCATCCTGCATTCATTCTCCGGTTAGGCGTTATTACGTGTTTGTACAACGCGTTTTCGTTGCTATTACGAGAGCAGAACTTAAGGTGGCTGCTATCCGGGGACTGCACAACTGGCCCTTAGTAGGGTAGTGATCTGGCAAAAATATGGTGTCAAAATTTCATTTTCTTGGATACAACGAAAACATAATGTGTAATTTTTCCTACGTTGTTAATGTTGCTTGTTTATTTCCACTCTGGTATTCTGAATCTGTAGATTTCGCTAATAATTGTAATAAAGCTTATCATTTGCACATCCAATCAACCACACAAACAAATAGCGATTGGCGTTCGACCCGTCCAAATTAATCGGCTCGGCTCGTATTGCCCCGTCCCGTTTTGTCTGCGGGAGAGGTTTTTATTTCTAGATGTGAAGGGGGACATATGACGTACACTACGCACGCATTAAAAAATCAGTTTATGATTCGTTCATAAATGAACTTAGAATGTGTTCAAAAATGCTCAGAAACCAGCGAGTATGCGTTTTAAAATCATATGATTTACCAAAGTGCCCTGGATGCTAGGTACTTTGTGAAACATTTGTTTGTTTTGTTCTTTTTTCCCCCAGTAATATGAATTGACACCCCATGAAATCGCAGCCCGGGTTAGATACCTCGGGTTGTCCCCCCCCCCCTTCCCCATAGATCCTGTGCTGCAGGAGGCACAAACCTTTTTTGAGTACCGCGACAGGTGGACGAGTGCGTCAGGGCTACCAACACAGCCGTCCATTTGAGCAGCGAGGCGTCTGACGGCGATCTTTCTGTCACCTCAACTGAGAGTGTCCTCACGTTCCAACATCGCAGGAGCCACAGCTGTGTGCGGCCGGCCTGCATGCTGTAGATGGGGGAGGTTTGCGCATCCTTGTTGAGACGATGGCGGACGCCTCGCCCAACGGCCCACCGTGCATTTGTTCACTGCCAGGTCTCCGTAGACATTTTGCAAGCACCTATGAAAATGTGCGATGCTTGGGTTTTCCGCCCAAAGAAACTTAGTGACAGCTCTCTGTTTTAGAACGCACCTCCGTTAGTCAAGGCATTTTGAAGGCTACGTATAGCGTCGCCATCTATGGGAACTTCACGAAAGTACAAAGGCTGAAGTGGAAATATTCCACGATGTTCCACAAAACAAATTTTGCGTTTTTAAAAACCTAAAGTGGCCGAGAAAAAAAGTGTTTTGAATAATTTACCGAACGCCCATCGTATCTGTATGTTGTTTGGAGATATGCTGGGTGCTTAGCACCATTCCCCCTTTCAATTATCGAACAAACGAAAGGATGGCTGAAATAGTGTTTAGTGTATCTGGGATTGCAAAACAGTTAATATCCTTAGACGCCAGGGAAGCATCTGGTCCAGACGGTATCCCCGTAAGATTTTATGCTGACTATGCTACAAATATAGCACCATTCTTATCCAGTATCTATTAGAGATCATTGGAACAGCGGACAGTTCCACGGGACTGGAAGAAGGCCCAGGTCATAGCAATCTATAAAAAGGGTAGAAAATCGGATGCACACAATTACCGGCCAATTTCAATGACATCGATTTGTTGTAGAATCATGGAACATATTTTGTGTTCAGACATAATGACCTTTTTAGACTCTGAGAAGTTCATCTGCAGAAACCAGCACGGTTTTAGGAAACAGCGGTCATGCGAGACACAGCTGGCCCTCTTTGTGCATGATATACGACAGGCTCTAAATACCGGCTCCCAGGTTGATACCATATTTCTGGACTTTCGAAAGGCGTTCGAATCAGTTCCGCACTGACGCTTGCTACAAAAAGTGCACGCTTACGGTCTATCCTATGACATATGCGGTTGGATAGAAAGTTTTCTAACAGACAGGGAGCAGTATGTCGCCCTGAACGGGGTGACTTCAACAGAAACAAGCCTAACTTCAGGTGTGCCCCAGGGCAGCGTAATAGGTCCTCTGCTTTTTACGATTTACATATAACGATCTGGTTGATGGTATGACAGCGGCCTTAGACTCTTTGCCGGTGATGCTGTAGTCTACAAGAAAATAGTATCACACGAAAGTTGGGAAACAAATCTTTGAGGATTTCAAGAAAATAAATGCGTGGTGTAATGACTGGCAGTTATCTCTCAATTTTGGTAAGTGTAACCTACTGCGTATAACAAGGCGAAAATCCGCATTGATGTACGAGTACAAAATAAATGCCCAGTCTTTGTAAGCGGCAACGTCCGTCAAGTATCTGGGTGTGGCTATTCGAAATGATCTCAAATGCAATGATCGGATTACACAAGTAACGGGTAAGGCGAACTCTAGATTGCGGTTTATTGGTAGAATTCTGAAGCGATGCAGTCCCTCAACAAAGGAAATAGCTTACAATACGTTAGTTCGTCCAGTCTTGGAGTATTGTTCGTCTGTATGGGACCCTTACCAGTTGGGTCTCATTCAAGAGATTGAGAGGGTCCAAAGAAGAGCGGCAAGATTCATGACTGGTACATTTAGCCATCGTGAGAACGTTACAGATCTCATAGAAAGTTTCAAGTGGGACACACTTGCAGATAGACGACGCGCTAAACGGAAGGCGCTGCTCACTAAACTCCGAAATCCGATCTTCACCGGGGATGTACAGCATATATTATTACCACTAACTTTCAAATCGCGCGATGATCACCATTCAAAGATAAGGGAAATAAGAGCTCGTACTGAGGCGTTCAGACAGTGGTTTTTCCTTCAAGCAGTCCGTGAGTGGAACAGAAGGAGGGAAATATGACTTTGACGCGAATTGTGCCCTCCACCACACGCCGCTTGGTGCCTAGCGGAGTATATATGTAGATATCGATGTAGAAGCTCAGAACCCAGCGACGCCACCTCTGGGGGCAACGGCAGCTCTGTCACGGAGGGTTACCGACTGCAACTGTACGTCAGATACGGGCACGTCATTCCATGTTGCTTCAGCTCTGTACCAGTGTTCAGTTGTACTGGCTGGAGGGGTGTTGATACGTCAGTGTGTTAGCAACCAAATGAGCAGACGATTTCAGTGAGTGTGAGCTCTGGACAGCTTGCTCGCCAGGGCTACCCATGTGTCCAGTGTTGTCGTTGGACCCTCAACCGCTTGCGCCCATGTCCCTGCAGCAACGCCTAGAGAAGCAGCAACAATGGTCACCGTGCCGGCAGTCCGTGGGGCTCCACACGTCGTCACAGTGTTTGTGTGGGTACTTGTACAGCTGCAAACACCCACATTTTCCGACCCAATGTGCAGGACATGGCTGTAACAACCTGCACGACCCAACAACAACACGTCTCTCCTCTCGGCTCTAGGAGCACGAGACCGTTGAGGTCCTGCATGGCGTTGAGTGTGGCTCTCGTAAGCACATCGGTATCATATTTGTGTGATATCGGTGGCCGGAAAATCGTACTCTCGCAAGGCGATAATCCTGCCGCTGCCGAATTTCAACACTTGCTATTAGGCTTGTCTCCTTACACAACTCATCATACCATCATTTCACTAGCAAACAACATTCAAATAATAATAATGAGCGTATGGCTTTTTTTTGTAACGTAATAAACTTTTATTTACAAATTAACAAATACATTCCTTGATTAAAAGTACGTTTAGGTTTTACACATACAATAATCGTTCTTTTCTTTTCCTATAGTCTTTCTTGTATTTTCTTTATGATTTCTTTCTTTCTGTTAAGCAAATGTTGTTTCTAATTATGTGCTTTTTTATATTTGTCTGTTTTCTAGTCTTTTTTTTTAGTTCCAGTTCTACGTGCACTTATTAGTGCTGTACTTTTTTTATGAATATGTAATGACATTTGATGGGATTAATTTGATTGGTGCCAAATGATGGCGTCCTTTAAATTTGGTTTGAACCTATTAACTATGACATATTTCTATGGGTACACTCAACAAACAATGTATATACATATATATGGATAGTGAATTTAGGGAGGGGTATTATAGATTGTGGTTGGGGGAGGGAGGGAGGGAGGGGGAGAGAGAGAGAGAGAGAGAGAGAGAGAGAAAGTGAGAGGAAATCATTTGATATATGATAATAAATCATTGCAAATCGTCATTTTGCATTGACTCACAACACGATTATTAAAATGAATGTTAGTTGTTATAGGGAGAAATTATCTTCACGATAAAATAAGAGAAATCAGGGCTCGCACAGAAAAATTTAAGTGCTCGTTTTTCCCACGTGCCGTTCGAGATTGGAACGGTAGAGAGACAGCTTGAAGGTGGTTCATTGAACCCTCTCCCAGGCACTTTATTGTGAATAGCACACGCCACCACGGCGACTTGCGAGTGAATGAGGATGAAATGATGATAAAAGGCACACAACACCCAGTCATCTCGAGGCAGAGAAAATCCCTGACCCCGCGGGGAATCGAACCCGGGATCCCGTGCACTGGAAGCGAGAAGGCTACCGCATGACCGCGAGCCGCGGACAGCATTCATATGCGATTTCTGAGAAGGAAAGCTGCTGCGTAGCCCCTCTTCAATCACAGAATGTTGATGGCGTTACTCCGAAGCACTTTGTGTGGTTTCTCTGAAATGCTAAAAAGTTGCAATTCCAAGCGTGTACCACACTTTATGTCGGTCGACGTTTGCTCCACGCCGCCTTCACTGTGCTGAAGTTTTGTTGGCCTCCAGTGTGTGTGTCGCCGTCTGGCAGTGTGAGGCCGGACAGGGTGGCTGTTTTGCAGCGCGGCGGAAGCGGCTGCAGCTGTGAGGTGCTGGTGCGGCAGGGTCTTCCTGTTTCCGCGGTCTTCGGCTTTCAGGTTGGACGGGACCACCTGCTGTGGTCACTCCAGCACGCGACGCGAATCCTTTGTGTCTCCGCCACCGCGGTTGCCGTTCCTCTCCAGCAAAATGGACGAGCTAGACCAGGCGTCTCCAAACTTTTTAGTCCGCAGGCCACATTGACTCCTCCACGAAGTCATAAGGGCCAAGATCTACCTAGTGGGATTAAATCACCCTAGAACTCCATGGTCACCGTAATGTAAGGCTAAAGGAAAGATGAAATCGCAAAAATCTAAGGTTGCGGGAATAGCTAACACTGAAACAAACTACTATTTTTATTTAATTACATAATTTTGATTGGTGGACGTACCTGACCGAAATTCTGGCGTATTTTATTCTGGCGAATTTCACCGACAAAAAAGGTATGTCACTGCACATTCTTCACGAAAGCGTCTTGCAAAGTTAAACGAAATCTCAAAATCATTGTTACAAACACTATTACTGCAAGACGTAGAGGTAGAGAATGTCAACGCATTGTTGGTTTCAAGCGGCGCAACAATAAGTTTAGTTATGTAGTCTTGTAGCGAGTAGCAGAGCCAGAGCATATATTTGATAGTTCTGTTGTGTGATTGTGTCCGACAATGTCGCGGTGTATTGGTCGCGATAGGCTTCGAAACTCAATTGTTGGCAGTATAGGTACCACCTCAAATATTTGGCGGACCGGATACCGGGGAGGTCCGGCCAGGTAACGCGAGCCGGTTTGCCCGCCCTCGCGGGCCGGTTTCGGCCCGCGGGCCGTAGTTTGGAGACCCCTGAGCTAGACTCGCGACATCGTGCATATTTCAGAAATTGTTGAAGCCAGGAGTGGACTAAACTGTGACGTTCCGATGTCAGTCGTTTCGGCAAATGCTACTCTTCGGCAACTGTGATTTGTCACATTTTAAAATCATAATTTACGAATTCACAACTTGAGTCCCTCCACACTCTGCCGACGTCAAAATGCAACTTCTGTGATTTATTACAGTAGTCGTTACCCTATAATTAGTCGCAAGTAGCAGCTAAAAGGCACTGACAAGTATGTCTCCTGACTTGCCTGGTATTTCTGGCTGGGTGAACTCCGTCACTGGAACGGAAGTGATGCGCTATCGCCCGTAACGTGTACAAACTATTTCAGTGGCGTGTCATGGAACTCGTTATGTGATTTGCAATTGCCGGTAAACAGATGTGACGTAGATGGAAGTGAAAAATGAGAAATCCTATTGTTCTCTTGTTAAATCCGTCCAGTAACGCTAAATTACAGGCCAAGTCGTTATTGATGAAGAATTGGTTATGTACACTACGTGACCAGAAGTATCCGGACACCCCCGAAAACATGTTGTTGTTGTGGTCTTCAGTCCTGAGACTGGTTTGATGCAGCTCTCCGTGCTACTCTATCCTGTGCAAGCTTCTTCATCTCCCAGTACGTACTGCAACCTACATCCTTCTGAATCTACTTAGTGTATTCATCTCTTGGTTTCCCTCTACGATTTTTACCCTCCACTCTGCCCTCCAATACTAAATTGGTGATCCCTTGATGCCTCAGAACATGTCCTACCAACCGATCCCTTCTTCTCTCCAATTCTATTCAATACCTCCTCATTAGTTATGTGATCTACCCATCTAATATTTAGCATTCTTCTGTTTTTCATATTAGGTGCATTGCGCTGCCAGGTTCTCCGTATCAGCGACCTCAGTAGTCATCTGACATCGTGAGAGAGCAGAATGCCGCGCTCCACGGAACTGACGGACTTCTAAAGTGGTCAGGTGACTAGGTTTCACTTGTGTCATACGTCTGTACGCGAGATTTCCAGACTCCTAAACATTCCTTGGTCCACTGTTTCCGATGTGATAGTGAAGTGCAAACGGGGAGGACACGTACAGCACAAAAGCGTACAGGCCGACCTCGTCTGTTGACTGACAGAGACCGCCGACAGTTGAAGAGGGTCGTAATGTGTAATAGGCAGACATCTATCCAGACCATCACACAGGAATTCCAAACTGCATCAGGATCCACTGCAAGGACTATGACAGTTAGGCGGGAGGTGAGAAACCTTGGATTTCATGGTGGAGCGGCTGCTTGTAAGCCACACATCACGCCACTAAAAGCCAAACGAAGCCTCGCTTGGTATAACGAGCGTAAACATTGGACGATTGAACAGTGGAAAAACGTTGTGTGGCGTGACGAATTACGGTACACAATGTGGCGATCCAATGGCATGGTGTGGGTATGGCAAATGCCTGGTGAACGTCATCCGCCAACATGTGTACTGCCAACAGTAAAACTCGGAGTCGGTGGTGTTATGTTGTGGTCGTGTTTTTCATGGAGGGGGCATGCACCACTTGTTGTTTTGCGTGGCACTATCACAGCAAAGGCCTACATTTATGTGTTAAGGACCTTCTTGCTTCCCACTGTTGAAGAGCAATTCGCGGAAGGCGATTGCATCTTTCAACACGATCGAGCACCTGTTCATACTGCACGGCCTGTGTCGGACTGGTTACACGACAATAACATCCCTGTAATCGACTGGCCTACACAGAATCCCGACCTGAATCCTACAGAACACCTTTGGAATGTTTTGGAATGCCGACTTCGTGCTATGACTGACTGACCGACATCGATACCTCTCTGCAATGCAGCACTCCGTGAAGAGTGGGCTGCCATTCTCCAAGAAACTTTCCAGAACCTGACTGAAAGTATTCCTGCGACACTCGAAGCTGTCATCACGGCTAAGGGTGGGCCAGCACCATACTGAATTCCAGCATTACCAAGGGAGGACGCCACGAACTTGTAAGTCATTTTCAGCCAGGTGTTCTGATGTCTTTGATCACATAGTGTATTTTAAGGATGATGATGTGCAAGTGAAAAGAGTGGGAAGTGCGGGTCTCCCAGATAAAAGATGACATCGAGAATAGTTTAAGTGCAGTACTTGAAGATACACACAAAAGTTTACTTGTGTATAGCAGCGCTGAAAAAAAAAAATCTGTAAATCACGTAGTGGCGCCCCCTTCTATTTTTCGTAGTTTATGTGCGATATTTTGTGTATAATACACATCAAAATGCTCGTCGGACCATTGTCCGTTACCTAACACACATTTTCTGAATATACCGTGCAGCTTTTATGTGGAAAGTACATTGTGTGTCTGTGTGTGTAAATATGACGAGAATGTAAAAATTAAGTTACACTATAGGTCAATCTATTACCACAACCTCTATTTGACATTCACTAGTTCTCAACCAAATTATGACCTTTCTATATTTACATCAATCGCAAGCCATCCGACGAAGTTTGGCAGAGGGTATTTTGGTACAACTAAGTGATCCCCACTACCCTGTTCCACTCGTCAATGGCGCGTGGGAAGAACGATTGTCGGTGAGACTCTGTGTTACCTCTAATTTCTCGGATTTTTTCATCGTGATCACTTCACGAGATGTATGACGGAGGAAGTAATATGTTGTCCTACTCTTCCCGAGAAGTACTGTCTAGAAATGTCAATAATAGGGCTCTCCGTGATGTACAATGCCCCTCTTGTAGCGTCTACCAACGAAGTTTGTTGAGCGTCTCTGTAACCCTGTCACACTGTCTGAACCAGTGGTCGTCACACTTATCTCCTCAAGAACCAGTGCTGACCCTGTCGGCCGGCATCTCGGGCAGCAAATGTATGTACAGATGTTGTGAGGGGCGATCAAGAAGTTTCCCTTTGAAGGCGTTGTTGCAGCTATATGTGACGTTGTGCGTCTCCGATACGGGTATGCAGGTTGTTCAGAAACTGTGTGAAAAGATTTTAAGGATGTTGCAGTATAGGTTGTGCTGGGAAATAATTTTCGAGGAACAAAATTCGATACGTTGCCCCGTTTCCGAGTTAATTGGCATCGAAGTCTGCCAGAGAGGCAGTTGCACACGCAGATTCCAGCGACACGCCAAATACAGTTAGTGTCAGTTGTTCTCATAGCATAGATGATAGCACACGAGACTGCTCAGCCTTTGGCTCGGGTTCAATCCTTACTACCGTCCCATGTCCATTTTTTTTTTTTTTTAGTCGCTCTCTTGTGCGGTTTTAGACGGACTCCTTGACGCAGCAGGACACGATGTTTCATCAAACGGGTATCATGTTGGGGTGACTGCATCAATGATTATGGCAATTTTGGCTGATTGGCATACAGATTCTGTTCCGTACTGCATTTGAACAGGAAACTTTTGATTGTCCCTTATATTAATTGTAACTTGCATGAATGATAATGTCATTTCACCCAATACGCCATTATAATTTATAAAATTTGTACTTATATTTAAATGCAATATCGAATTACTACATAAACTGTTTCCAGCAATTTTTCATAAATAGCGTAGTTGGGCTGTAGTGGAATTCTTTTCCTATGTACGCACAATATGTAACATTTTTCGTAGCCTCGACCTCAGGTTATGTTACTTGTCAGTTTGTCACCACAACCAAGATTTTTTCAGGTGTGAGGAGGGGAGGAGGAGCGAGTCCAACACCGGACTCTTACCAAACATCAGTGCTGCTGCCAGGTAAAACACCAACTTAAAAATTTCTCTAGAGCTAATTAGCTCCTTGGGTCATTTCTTCGACCATAGCTATGTTACACATCCATAGCGTGAGACACGGGGTTCTTAGAACGAAGTAGCTAAGTCAGTCTACAGATGTCACACGGCCTTGAATGTTAAATGTTAGTTTTATTTGCTACTTGCGACTTCTATTTACGGTTCATATCGCAGCCAGATACTGAAAAGATGTTACTGCGAAAACTGCAACTTGTTAGTCATTGCGGTTTGCAACAGACAGATGATTTCTTGCCCACTCCCACTGGAGAGGAGCGAGTGGCGAGTTGAAGCTCTCAGAACCCGTAAGACTGCCTCCTGCGTGTTATTCGGGGCCTTACACACGATCTATGAGATACATAATAATGAAGGCAGCATATTTTCGTACAGGTAGAAAGACGAGGCCGAACAGAAATCCTTGGATAACAGAGGAGATACTGACTGTAATTAACGAGAGGAAAAAATATAAAAATTAAGCTTGTGAGGCAGCCAAATGGGAGCACAGACTTCTAAAAAATTAGGTTAACAGAGTTAACAGAAACTGCAAAATGCAAAGCGAGCATGGCTCGAGGATAAATGCAAGGCAGCAGAAGCCTGCATGACTACGGAAGAGATCGATGCCGCCTATTCGAAAATCAAAGAGACCTTTGGAGGTACGAGAAATACACGCGTGAATGTTAAAAGCTAAAATGGCAACCCATTGTTAGAGAAAGAAGGTCAAGTCGAAAAGTGGAAAGAATATACTGAAGGGCTGTGTAAGGGAAACGAAGTTGAAGACAATTTTACAAACAGGGAAGAGGAAGTAGATGTAGATGAAAGAGAAGTGGCGATACTGCGACATGAATTTTACAGGGCAGTCAAAGGGCTAATTCAGTAGGAGATCACTGGTGTGGACGTCGCTCCTTCCAAATTATTCAGATCTATTAAAGCGCTACTCATGTTAAAGCTATTCGTCCTAGTATGGAAGATATTTAAACCGGTGAAATACGATAGGCCCCTAAGTTTTCCAGAAGAACTTAATAATACCAATTCTTAAAGTAGGCAGTAGGAGTGGTGTGAATATTGCCGAACCGCCAGATAAATAAATAGTAGTTGCAAAGTATTGGCTCACAAAAGAGTGGAAAAATCACTAGATGCCAACATGGGAAAACATCAGTCACCGTTCCGAAGAATTTTAGCAACGCATAATCATCATCTTGAACAGTTTCCAGCGCCCGGTTGGGTCTGTTTGGAACATAAATCTCGCCACCTAGTCCTGTTTGCACTATCTTTCTGTGTTCGCTCTCATCCAGTTCTCGCCTCTTTTTTCAATACATTCATCCACACCATTCAGTCATGTATCCCATGACCGTTTCCTTGGCATCTCCATTCCAAGTATCTTTTGCGAATCCTCTTGTTTTCCATTCCCTCTAAGTGCCTTTTTAATAGACCACTGGACGCAAAAGAAAAATGTTGACTTGTAAGACTCCTTGCGTCCCAGCATACCCTTTTCAGGGAGATTCATCTCAGAATGTAGACCACACAAGTCAAGATGTTTGATTAAGGAACCTCCAGTGTATTAATGTGTCGTATTCGCAAAGTCCTCTTCCAAGAACAACAGGACAGGAACTTAAAGGAAAGTGCTTCTGTTGACTTTGACATTTCTGGGGCGTTGCAGTAGTGCACTGAAACTTTTCTAGTTCTGGGGTAGTCGTTCATTTAGTGAGATCTGTGTACTGCAGGACAGAAGTTTTCCATCAAGTCATGAGATCTGTCTGGACAGTTGAACTGCCATTTAGTTTATGGATCTTGTATGTTACATACCGTGTTGTATCTTTGAAGCAATGATTGTTAAAGCATTACAGAAAATTTCCCTGATGAAAATGCCCTGTTTTAATCATGAATATGAACCCATAAAAATAATATTATGACGCAATCTGACTACCATTTAGGAATAACTCAACTCAGGTGCACCATATTAAGCGAAACTATACAATCAGGCCAAATAATTGTTTATTGTTCTATTGTAACTGCGACCGGGACGGTCGCGGGGTGGAAAAGACGGAAAGCGCGGGGGGACCCGCGAAGCTGCCTGCGAACAACGACACAACGGGAGAGGACGGACACGACCACGAAGGACAGAACGAACAACAACAAGATCGAACAACGGAGTCTCAAGGAAACCTAACAAAACACATCCACTCGTACACAGAACAAGTAAGTAAGCGGTCTAACGAGATGCGATGAGTCAACAGACGCACGCGAGATTAGCCTGGCTGGCTGAGCTTTTTTTTCCTTTATTGAGTTTCTGTTCCCCCTGAAGAGGGCGGGCTGGCAGCAGCTTATTACGCTGTTCTTCAGCCTACAGAATTTGTTTTAAAAAGATGAAGATAATAAATAATAAAAGTTGGCGATAAAATCGATGACTTAAAGGTAAAATGGCGGAAAATTGTGGAACTTAAAACATAAAACAAAGGGTTGATGGTGCTTATAAAATACACAGGAAGCAAAAAAATAATAGACAGACAATTAAAAAAACACGGCGACAGTCTGATTTCTGTTCACAAGAGATATAAAATTCACACCCAGCAACAGCATGATTTCTGTTCGCAACACTTTGGAAAGACGCACAACACTAAACACTCACTTAAACACTGCACTAAAAAGTTGGCACAAATATGACATACCACAGCCGAGAGCAGGTGGGGGGAAACTGGACATGATGGGAAAATAAAAAAGGGGGGAAGGAGGGGAAAAGCAAAGGGGGGAGGGGGGAAAGGAGCCAGTGGAGGATGAGGACCCATAAGAGGGGTGGGGGGTGCTGAGCAGACGCGACAGGTAGTAGGGAAGGCAGAGGAGGGGAATACAAAAGGACTTGGGGGGGGGGGAGGTTAGACGGGGAGAAAACACAGGATGGAAGGGGGGAAGAGGGAGCCCAGGGAAAGGACAGAGGAAAGGAGGGGGGGTGAGGATCAGAGCTGACAGGAGGGATAAATGGAGGGAGAGAGGGCATCATCTGGGAGGGGTAGTTGATGGAAGCCACCTTGGGAAAGGAGATGAAGGGTGTAGAGGTGGAGGGTAGGGGGGTCACAACAGTGAAGACGTGGCAGGGGACAGAGATGGGAGAGGAGAGGAGCAACCAGGGGGTGAGGGGGATCAAGGCGGCGGGAGGTGTAGAGTATGCGGATATGTTCGAGGAATAGGAGTAGATGGGGGAAAGGAATGATGTCATAGAGGATCTGCGTGGTGAACGGGAGGCGTATATGGAAGGCGAGGCAGAGTGCATGATGCTCAAGGATCTGGAGGGACTTATAGAATTTGGGGAGGGGGGGGGGGAGGGGGCAGATATGCCGGTGGAACTGGCATAACAGAGGATGGGACGGATTAAGGATTTGTAGGTGTGGAGGATGGTAGAGGGGTGCAACCCCCATGTCCGACCAGCGAGGAGTTTGAGAAGTCGGAGGCGGTTGTGGGCTTTGGATTGGATGGAGTAGAGATGAGGGCTCCAGGTGAGGTGACGGTCAATGGTGAGGCCAAGGTGAGTGAGGGTGGGGGTGAGGCGGACAGGACGGGCAGAGACAGTAAGGGAGAAATCCAGGAGGCAGAAGAAACGAGTGGTACGACCTACAATGATTGCCTTGGTCTTGGAAGGATTGAGTTTCAGGAGCCACTGGTTACACCATGCGGCAAAAAGGTCAAGGTGATTCTGGAGAAGGCGTTGGGACTGTTGGAGGGTAGGAGCGAGGGCAAGGAATGCAGTGTCATCGGCATATAGCAAGAGGTGTACTGGAGGGGGGGTTAGGGCATATCTGCCGTGTACAGGAAGTAGAGGAGAGGGGAGGGGACAGAGCCCTGTGGCACACCTGCAGAGGGGTAGAAGGTGTGGGAATTGTCATTATGGATGGTAACATAGGAGGGGCGGTGGGAGAGGAAGGATGCCATCATACGGATGTAGCTGACAGGAAGAGCGTAGGTTTGGAGTTTAAACAGGAGACCGGGATGCCAGACACGGTCGTAGGCCTTTTCGAGGTCGAGGGAGACAAAAATGGCGAAGCGACGGGAGTTTGGCTGGAGGGAGAGGAGATGAGTGAAGCGGAGGAGTTGGTCATTGGCAGAGAAGGAAGGTCGAAAGCCACATTGGGTGTCAGGGTGGAGGTGGTGTTGGTGGAGGTGGTGATGGATGCGGTGGATAAGGATGGATTCCAAGAGCTTGCTGAACACCGATGAGGACAGATAGGACGATAGGAAGAGGCATCAGATGGAGGCTTGTTGGGTTTGGAGAACATCAGGATATGGGAGGTTTTCCACAGGTCAGGGTAGAATCCAGTGGCAAAGATGACATTGTATAGGGTGGCAAGGACTGAAAGGAAGGAGGGAGGGCAGTGTTTGAGGTGGCGGTAGCTGGCTGAGTGAGAGGCAGACGCTTAAGTACGCTATCGGGGGCGCCGCTATTGGCCGCTGGAACCACGTGTTCCCCTGTGGCACCCTCACACTAAAAGCGGGCCGGGAGGCTCGATGGTGGAGAGACCTCTAGAGGTCTTCGACGTCCATGACGTCTGACGCGGATTCAAATTCCGCGGCGCGCGGTACCTGATCTATAATTGGTAATGTCCCTGTAACATAACTAATGAGGAGGTATTGAATAGAATTAGGGAGAAGAGAAATTTGTGGCACAGCTTGACTAGAAGAAAGGATCGGTTGGTAGGACAGGTTCTGAGGCATTAAGGGATCACCAATTTAGCAGTGGAGGGATGCGTGGAGGGTAAAAATCGTAGAGGGAGACCAAGAGATGAATTCACTAAGCAGGTTCAGAAGGATGTAGGTTGCAGTAGGTACTGGGAGATGAAGAAGCTTGCACAGGATAGAGTAGCATGGAGAGCTGCATCAAACCAGTCTCTGGACAGAAGACCACAACAACAACAACATGTTCCTATCACTGAAACAAACGAGAGATGCTGCAAACATTTCCTGAGTTACACCTTACAGGCAAAGTGAATGCAAAGAACACGCTTTCAAAAATGGCTCTGAGCACTATGGGGCTTAAAATCTGAGGTCATCAGTTCCCTAGACTTAGAACTACTTAAACCTGACTAACCTAAATACATCATACACATCCATGCCCGAGGCAGAATTCGAACCTGCGACCGCAGTAGCAGCGCGGCTCCGGACTGAAGCGCCTAGAGCCGCTCGGCCACAGGCGGCCGGCGAGCACGCTTATCTCATTCTTATAATCTAGAATACTTTTCTGTAGACACGCTGAGAACATAAGATTTTTGAAAACATTGCATGTTACATGGTACCACTAAGCTGATCCGAATTTCTCGACGTGTACTTACTTTCTGCAACCAGAAACAAATCTGTCACAATATTGCAAGGAATTCCCTCGTTTTTGAAAAACTTATCTGTAGCGAAAACAATCCTTATGGAAATAACCATCAAGCTGATGTCACAAGATCATAAGTAATTAGCTTTTCTCCATGGTATAAATTCACCTAGCCTTATGTATTTCAAAAACAAACTTTATAAAATATTTACTTCTATACTTCACATGACACAAGAAGAAAGTATAATTAAATTCACGAGCTTTCGTAATATTTGATGATTATTTAAACTCACAAAATACAAGTAGTCTTAAAAGCATCATTAGAGTTAATCACACAAATGCCACGTGGTACCCACAACCATGATAATACAAAGACTTCACCTTCAGAGTACTCATGAGCCTAACAAAAAGCAAGAAACCTTTAGTGGATCAACTACACCGCATAAAGAGAACGGAAACTGCCCAACATTACTTGTAACGGCTATTCCAAACGGGGAAATATTGTATACAATTCTCACCATAGCTTCACTTATACAAAGCCAAGGCTTCCTTCATCCATCACACTCGTTCCTCCTCAGTATAATTCCGAACAGCCTCCCGATTACTACTTCGTAACAAACGCAAGCCATTGTTCAGCACCAGAGCCGGAAGATAATAAACTAGAACTAGAGTCTAGCATACGAGTAACGAAACACCCAGAGATTTTCTGCATCTTCGCTACTTGCAGCGCTGCCTGACGTGTGTAAACATAACTTACTGCGAAACGATTGAGTATATCTGTACGGATGGGAGAAGCACATTAAAATGTAGTCGTATTTCGGCGCTTATTGTGGCGCTATAAATTGTAGCACCAATCAAGATTATAATCCAGAAATATCTCTTTTTCGATTTCCAAAGGATGCTGAGAGGTACGGCAAAAATGTTACGAAATACAAATGGTACACTACTGGCCATCAAAATTGCTACACCACGAAGATGACATGCTACAGACGCGAAATTTAACCGACAGGAAGAAGATGTTGTGAGATGCAAATGATTAGCTTTTCAGAGCATTCACACAAGGTTGGCGCCGGTGGCGATACCTACAACGTGCTGACATTAGGAAAGTTTCCAAGCAATTTTCCATACACAAACAGCAGTTGACCGGCGTTGCCTGGTGAAACGTTGTTGTGATGCCTCGTGTAGGGGGGAGAAATGCCTACCATCACGTTTCCGAATTTGATAAAGGTCGGATTGTAGCCTATCGCGATTGCGGTTTATCGTATCGCGACATTGCTGCTTGCGTTGGTCGAGATCCAATGACTGTTAGCAGAATATGGAATCGGTGGCTTCAGGAGGGTAATACGGAACGCCGTGCTGGATCCCAACGTCCTCGTATCACTAGCCGTCGAGATGACAGGCATGTTATCCGCATGGCTGTAACGGATCGCGCAGCCACGTCTCGATCCCTGAGTGAACAGATGGGGACGTTTGCAAGACAACAACCATCTGCACGAACAGTTCGACGACGTTTGCAGCAGCATGGACTATCAGCTCGGAGACCATGGCTGCGGTTACCCTTGACGCTGCATCACAGACAGGAGCGCCTGCGATGGTGTACTCAACAACGAACCTGGGTGCACGAATGGCAAAACGTCATTTTCTCGGATGAATCCAGGTTCTGTTTACAGCATCATGATGGTCACACCCGTGTTTGGCGACATTGCAGCGAACGCACATTGGAATCGTGCATTCGTCTTCGCCATTCTGGCGTATCACCCGGCGTGATGGTATAGTGTGCCATTGGTTACACGTCTCGGTCACCTCTTGTCCGCATTGACGGTACTTTGAACAGTGGACGTTACATTTCAGATGTGTTACGACCCGTGGCTCTACCCTTCATTCGATCCCTGCGAAACCCTACATTTCAGCAGGATAATGCACGACCACATGTTGCAGGTCCTGTACGGGCCTTTCTGGATACAGAAAATGTTCGACTGCTGCCCTGGCCAGCACATTCTCTAGATCTCTCACCAATTGAAAACGTCTGGTCAATGGTGGCAGAGCAACTGGTTTGTCACAATACGCCAGTCACTACTCTTGATGAACTGTGGTATCGTGTTGAAGCTGCATGGGCAGCTGTACCTGTATACACCATCCAAGCTTTGTTTGACTCAATGCCCAGGCGTATCAATGCCGTTATTACTGCCACAGGTGGTTGTTCTGGGTACTGATTTCTCAGGATCTATGCACCCAAATTGCGTGAAAATGTAATCGCATGTCAGTTCTAGTATAATATATTTGTCCAATGAATACCCGTTTATCATCTGCATTTCTTCTTGGTGTAGCAATTTTAATGGCCAGTAGTGTAAAATCGTCGGCTAGTTGTACTATAGGGCACGCGTGAAATTGTTTAATATTTCCATTGGTTCGTCATGTCTTCAGAACTTCGTCTCTTAATGAGAATCGCAAAATTTTAACCACCGTTTCATGATGTTACTATTGTATAAAAATGCCTGGACGTTTCCCGGTTGCAGGTAAGCAATTGACATGTTTTTTCAATCGGGCCCACTTAGTTTCTTACTTCAGTTACATAAAAATATACACACCTATAAAGTTTTGCGGTTGCCTACTGGACTGCGTAAAGAAATATGTAGTTGCAATTAATTAGCATGGTTGTTTATAAACAGCCAGAAAGTGTTAAATTTGGCATGTCGTAAGAAGTTCATGAAAATAAGTAAACGTTCTGGACTGCATTAGGCTACATTATGTGGGTATAAACGAAGAGATAATTATAATATTTTGTGGACAGTGTAAAATGTTTTGTAGTCCAAAATGCATGCGTTGCGGTTTTTTTTTCATGGAGTAATTTTTCGTTTCCACTCCCCAGGAACAAGAAGTGGCTTGTAAGTATGAGAAGAGCCGACCTTATGAAGAAGGATACGCAGTATCTGCACAAGAATGTTACCATTTGTGCTCTCCATTTTGAGGCATGCCAACTCATGTATGCAGACAAGAAAAAAGTAGTGTGGAATGTAGTGCCAACATTTTTCGATATTCCAAACCAGCTCCCAGTTATTTCACTCGGACGTAAATTGCCGAATGATGCACTGTGCCAGTACTGAAAAAGCAAAAAGCATCGTGCTCTGTGGATGCGACTGACGAAGGTAAATTGAGTGCATCGGTGATTGCCCTGAATACAGACCCCATACAAAGGCTGTACTAGTTTATTCAGGTGTGCCACTCGGTTCATGCGAGGGATCACCTGAAGAAGCAACGGAAATATAAATCTGCCGAAATTGTTCGTTTGCGTCAAAGGTAGAAAGAGTTTAAAAGGTACACATATAACAAGGAAGTTCTAGAACAAAGATGAATGCAGAAAATGACAGGGAGATATTCTGACTATTAGGTGTTGGCATTTTACAAAGAGATCTTTAAATCTTGTTGAAGGGGAAACGTGGACTTCGATGTGGTGATAAAATAAAGGTGTTTGCTGTGTATATGTTATGTTCTAGTACACTTGCATATAATAATTTATCAGAATACTTTCATCTTACATCAGTTAGAACTTGACAGAAGTATTCGAAAGATATAAAACTGAAATATAGCATTATTGACAAAAAATTTCCTTTCATGAAAAACAAGGTGTAACACCTTGGTCGTACTTCGGCGCTTTAACCTCAAAGTTAAACACTTGCAAATCTGTGTATGAACGAAATAACTCTAATTGAAAATTCATCATATGATGTTCTGTCAGATGTTGTCACTAAGTCTGAAGATTCTGGTGACACATGAACCACAAAAATTGCCAACACTGTTCTAGTAACAATGATAAATGGTTCGTTTTCAAAATTTAGGCAGCCATTATCATATTCTAGTAATGAATGTGTGCCTGCTGATGTACTGAGTAAAATTTTTTTCAATAGTTCATAAGTTAAGAGAGGTTGGTATTACAGTTAAAAGCTATGGGACTGATCAAGGGTCAGATTTTTTCAGTGGAAGATATGTTTGGGAGTGTATGGAGAGAGACCTTTTATGACTTATGAAAAAGAAAAGATTTGTTTCTTTTATGACACTTCCTGTCTCTTGCGGAGTGGCAAATAATACGTTCAAGTGCAATATTTTGCTTTAAATGGAAAGTGGCGGCATTGGCACACCTTCCTGGAAAGACAGTGTCTCTCCATGAGAGTGATAGTAAACGCAGTTCCGGAGTAGCACCTGAGTTGACTAAGAAAGTTATTGACTTGCCAAAATTCTCAAAAATGAAAGTTAGCACTGCTGAAAGTGCGGTCAGTCACTAAGCAGCAGCTGCTATTGGGGCGATTGTATCTAGCAGTCTTATGCCTCCAACTAGCTATGGCACTGCAGATTTTTGCAAATAAATGAACTCTTTATTTGACATTTTTTACTGTTGTAACTTCAGGTGAGTTGTAACTGTTAAAAATGAATTCACAAGTACTTCTGAACATCTGACACTTTTATTGAGGATGAAACCTTGGACTGAATAGAGGAAATTTATTGACAGCAGTGGCAAATATTTTACTGGGCGAATCAACTGCAAGAAAGGATTGCAAATGGATGTTTCTTCATTGCAATTGATGGTAAGTTAGCTCCTATTAGAATCTGAGAAATATCTGTTAATGGGGAAAGTAAATCAAGACGGCTTGGATAATTTTTTTTGCCGCTGTTAGACAGAAACGAGGACTTCGTAGCAATCGGTTTATGTTTGCAGTAATCCTTGAATTTATAATTCCTATAGGGTGTCACTTTACACTTTTTGTAATCTACATTTGGTGCACATATTTCTTACAACATTTATTCATCTGTTGCGCGTCTAATTTCTATAGGTAAATGCCTAGACAATTTGAAGGACAAAATGATGATCAGGTTTTATTTGAGATCATAGTGATTTCTCCAAAAGCGTTGCCTCTCTCAGTGAGAGCTCTTAATGGATTCTCAGTTAGGACGGTGACAATAATATTGCAGAATATGTAACAAATTTCAGTTGTAGTAGTGAGAATTGAAGGAGGATATTCCTGAAACAGTTTTGCCACAGTGTCAGGCTTCATAGGAAAAGCAAGGAAATGTATATTATTTTTGTAAGTATAGAAACGGTGTTTAAAATGTAGGATGAAATAAAATGTTTTTCCGTTTTTGGGCAGTATGGTATCTACAACAGACAGAGATGGATAAGCAACTCATTGCCTTTCTTCAAAGAGATTTTTGATAGCATGTAATCACAGATGAAGCCAAAACCAATGTACGAAAGGTGTTACAGAAAAATATATTTATTGTCACTACATTTTTCAAAAGGGAATGAGGGAAGGCAACTACTGTTATTATCAACGACACAAAGTTCGCATATTGCAATTAACAGACGTTGCAGCTATGGTAGTTGTAAGTGAACAGGAATTGGGTTTTGTGCTAAATGTAATGGAACGTGTTCTAGCTGTTGCTTAAGATATGCACATAAATAAGAAAAACGCCTCACATGTGGACTACACGTTACATCTGGAAAGAGAGTCGCAGAGAGATAGGTTCATTTTGACACCTGGGGAGCAGGAAAAGTAAACGTAATAGGTACACGCAAGGCGAGAAGGACGTTTATAAGGAACATAGCACTTAATCCCCAAGAATGTAAAAATCGTTTATAGTTTTGAAAGTATTAGAATGAGACCGAAATCCGCAACAAAAACTCATAAAATGAACTACAGTCGGGGAAAGTTATTGGAAAGTATGTGCGAAGTACGTGATTATAATCACAATCAGTTATTTTTTAACTTGAACACATCCTGTACAATTCGTGTCTCATCTTAAACTGTTTTCGACTATACGGTTACGACTCTGCTACTGTGAATCGTACTTATTACACTGCACTGATATTTTATTATTGTAGATTGAAATTAACAGGCCATGGGATATTACTTTCATTACATTTTCCTATTCGTATTGGAAAACTGAGCACTACGTTTAGTGACTAGGAAATATGGAAGTGGATGAGCGAGTCAGCTCTGACAGAAGAGAATGGAGCATTAAAGCAGCGATAAAGAGCCACTAATCCATATTTTCTTAGCTGTAACAGATTACCAAAAGTGGCCTGTGCCAGTTAGCACACCGTTACCACAACGAATTAGCGGCCACGTGCCGGAGGATAATGGTCAGTAAGCTTCAGAGGCGCTGATCAGTCGTACTCGTGAGTCGAAAGCCATGAGAATACTAATTTATCTGTTTCAAAAATGGCTCTGAGCACTACGGGACTTAACAAGTATGGTCATCAGTCCCTTAGAACTTAGAACTACTTAAACCTAACTAACCTAAGGACATCACACAACACCCAGCCATCACGAGGCAGAGAAAATCCCTGACCCCGCCGGGAATCGAACCCGGGAACCCGGGCGTGGGAAGCGAGAACACTACCGCACTTCCACGAGATGCGGGCTTATCTGTTTCACTGGTTGTTGATCTTCGTGGGTGTGGATTATGTTACTTTAAGGCAGAGAGTGACCAGCCATTTTTTATATATTTCTTTATTGACACCTATAAGCGTTTTGGGTTTTCAGGCATCTTCAATGACGTAATACACATTTGTATATTCAGTTAGGATATGGTTCAAAATATCTACAATTCCTGCGCTGCGGCTGCCCTATACAAAATAACAATTTTTTTGATCTACTGCCTCTATGATAACAATATAAGAGTAACAACAAGCGGAATAGAAAGTACGTCCATCTAACGAGTAACATATTGCAGGCATGCACTCACGAATTGTAGTAGGTAAACAAAATCGTTATTTTGCTCAGGGCAATTTCAGCATCCAAACTGCATTTGATATTTTTAACGATATGCTAACAGAAGATTTAAATAAGCTGTACATCAACTGAGGATGGGCGAAAGTCCGAAACATACATTAGTATGAATAAAAATACATAAAAGTGACTCAGATTTCTGAAAGTAATTCTCGAGACGATAGGATGCCACGATATGCAAGTTCCTAAATTACTGTTCCTCTCTAAAATTGAGTGTGCGCTGTTTTTAAACTTACTGACAGATTGAAACTACGTGCCAGACAAAGAGACGAACCCCGCACCTTCCGTGACCGATGCTTCTGCTGTGATAGCACGACTGTCCGACCCGCTCGCAGAAGTTTAGTTCCACTAGTACCTTCCTCCCCAATTCGAGTCCTCCAAATTTTCATGCTTACCTAGGAGGTATTTTCTGCGGTATACTTTCCTGCAAGAGTGCTAGTCCCACAAGGCACACAGTGGATGTTGAGTCCAGTTCTGAAGACGGGAGAGAAGTACCGGTGGCGGTGAAGCTGTAGGGAGGTGTCATGAGTCATGTCCTGGATAACTCACTCGGTAAAAGCGTTGCCAACGAAAGGCAAAAGTTCCCGTTCAAGTCTCTGCCCGGCACAAAGTTTTAATCCGCCTGCAAGTTTCAAAACTCTGCGTAATATTTACTGGCGTGGATCATCAAAAGTTTATCTGACAGACATAATTTGTAACGACTCGTACACAGACAATATTTTGTAGGTCACTGATCCTGCAAGCACATACACTGGTTCTGACAGATAGCACTAGTAAACTAGACTTAACGTATTTACTCGCACATCATTAGAATACTACTCTGTACTCAGTCGATCATAGGATTTCATCTCCGACTTATTGCTTCCTTCAGCTCCGGTAATGATTTTTTACTGTGATAAGTGACACGTTCACATGAAATTGTAGGCTCCGATATAATTACCTTGTTATGTCCGTTGAAAATTCGGTGGAAGACCAGAACATACCATTTCCAATAGGAACATGTGTAGCAAAGCACTGTACTGTTGACATTTTTACGTAGTTCTGTTTACACTGTAACTAACCTGTTATTACGTTATTATTGGGAACGGAAATACTTATTAATTGTGAAATTAACGTGATAAGATTAGGGTCGCCACCAACTCTAACCACACAACTAATCAAAGGTTTGGCCGTGTCGGAAAATAAATTAATTTGATCATAGACCAAAAACTCACAAAATTGCATACGTTGTGATGTCGCTCGTAGGAGATGCGATGTAATTAATAGTACTGCCCATGCACTCTTCACGAGAATCAAACATTTAAAATAAAATAGAAAATCCTGTGCATAAGATCAGCTCCCGGCAACACACCTGAAAATAAGACTTAATCTAAAGCATTTGTTTTAAAATAAAAGGGGGAACTAATCACTGGACCTGTGCGTGAGGAAACGCGTTGGATGTGCTAACGGGAAAGCTATGAGGTGAGTGGCTTAGGTACAAAAACGTAACCTCGGAACACAAGAGAAAATTGTGGATAAAATCATTTATTCCTAAGATATGGATGTGAGGCAGGTACACAATTCCTGATAATATTAATTCCTAAAACATTGAAGAAAAGCATCGATACACTCAACGTTATAATCTACATCTAAAATCATTGGTGTGAATCATTCATACAACTGCTGTTGCCTGATAACTGATCGCAATAACTCGTAAAGCGGTACACGTTTCGCAGTACACCCGCGTGCTCACGTCGTTTGTGGAGACGCAGTTTCTAGGTATCGTGGCCAAGTTGCAATAATATCACATCACACAATTATGAACAGTTAACATTCTTTAAAACAAACATGAGATCGGACAGTTAGTGATGACAGTAGCCCAACAGACTCTAATGTTCAACCACGTGGTTGGTTCCCCACGGACGAAAGATACACAAAGCAAGGAAAATTTACGAGAAGGCAAAGCTATTAATAGTTAGAAAAATGAAAGCTTATACAGGTACAGCTGAAGGCAAACAGACATTCATACAGAAGCGAGTGCTCACTTCTTATCGACACACTGGTGTGGCGCTCTTCCGGCGGATCCAAGTCTGCTACAGAAATTTACTAAAAGAAAAATCTGCCAAAGTTTTGCATTCCTTGCTGCGACAAGGCAAAGCAATTTTTCAGAGTTGAAAAGCGAGGCCAAAAGCTAACAGCTCTCCTCTCGCCAAGTAACAAGGCGCCACGCGGTCAGTCTAACTCACCCTTCTTCGACTGGAGCACAGCTGTGGACGCTTCCCGTACCGGCGGCAGACTGCCCCCTTTTTCTTCTCCAGCCTCTTCCACGCACCTCGTGGCCCGGAAAACCCGAAGATGCCATTTCCGCCACCAACCTAACGCAGGTGGATTTCTCACAAGTAGCGCAAACCTCTTTGCCCACTTGCCCACTACGAGAGTTGGCTATTCTGTACAACTGCTGCTGAATCTGTATGACTATCGCAGACTTTCTGCAGCAGACTACGCCACCGTCTAACAACGTGACAGACAACCACATTCATTCAATCACACCACTATGAGAGTCGTGAGAAGAGATAAACAAGGAAAAGAAAGAGAAATGCTAGTGAAAATGGGCTACCGGGCGAATGAAAGGTGGCTACAGGACCCTTTTTAACACCACTGACCGATAACTTTCAATGTAGTGATTCTTCAACTACAAATAATAGTACTGTTACCACCGGTACTGGACAGTGTCAGAACCGCAGAGGTCTGAGAATCAATCCCAGTCGTTTAAGCTGTCATGAAGATTCAGGCCATTTAGATTTTGTAGATTGCGTCAGACTTTATTTCTATGTTCGGAAGCGCCCACCTAGGTCCGGTATGTGGCCCGGACAGGGAATGAATATCGCCAGCTGAGAAGAGGCAGCCGCTCGGTAGCCGCTGGCGACCCCTGACCTCGTCGCGGCGGGCGTCTGCTTCTCATTAGCAGACAATGGGAGCCGTGACGAAACACCGGTCCCAGCGCCGCCTGGGAAGAGCCGGCGGGCGCCGTATCTGTCCGTCGTTACGGTAGCGACCGGCGAAGGTCGCGTCGGCTACCTCAGCTCAGCTGCCGCCGTTGGGAAACGGGCCGGCGCTTGTTTGTGTTCGCTGGCTGGCGCCACGAGGCACACAAGGTCAGGGGGCTGTGGGACAGTTCACAGGACTTGCGCAAGCCGCTCTGAACACGTGCTGACCAGCGGAATCCTGATCAGTATGAGGGTGCGTTCCGTAGCTTGATACGTCCCCTGGATAAAGTATCAATCCCCTCCTAAAAGAGCACACTTCTCGCTTGGAGAAGTGGTGTAGAAGTGGAACCAGGTGGTCAGTGATCCTCCACCGCCGACGGTGTCATCTGTGCGACAAAATGGTAGATATCGAAATAGATGACAGAGGGATAGAAAAACAATTAAGATCGCTTAAAAAAGACCGCTGGACCCGATGGGATACCAGTTCGATTTTACACAGAGTAAGCGAAGGAACTTGCTCCCCTTCTTGCAGCGGTGTACCATAGGTCTCTAGAAGAGCGAAACGTTCCAAAAGATTGGAAAAGGGGACAGGTCATCCATGTTTTCAGGAAGGGACGTCGAACAGATGTGCAGAACTATAGACCTTTATCTCTAACGTCGATCAGTTGTAGAATTTTGGAACACGTATTATGTTCGAGTATAATGACTTTTCTGGAGACTAGAAATCTACTCTGCAGGAATCAGCATGGGTTTCGAAAAAGACAATCGTGTGAAACCCAGCTCGCGCTATTCGTCCACGAGACTCAGAGGGCCTCCCAGGTAGATGCCGTGTTTCTTGACTTCCGCAAGGCGTTCGATACAGATCCCCACAGTCGGTTAATGAACAAAGTAAGAGCATATGGACTATCAGACCAATTGTGTGATTGGATTGAAGAGTTCGTAGATAACAGAATGCAGCATGTCATTCTCAATGGAGAGAAGTCTTCCGAAGTAAGAGTGATTTCAGGTGTGCCGCAGGGGAGTGTCGTAGGACCGTTGCTATTCACAATATACATAAATGACCTTGTGGATGACATCGGAAGTTCACTGAGGCTTTTTGCGGATGATGCTGTGGTATATCGAGAGATTGTAACAATGGAAAATTGTACTGAAATGCAGGAGGATCTGCAATGAATTGACGCATGGTGCAGGGAATGGAAATTGAATCTCAATGTAGACAAGTGTAATGTGCTGCGAATACATAGAAATAAATATCCTTTTATCATTTAGCTACAATATAGCAGGTCAGCAACTCGAAGCATTTAACTCCATAAATTATCTGGGAGTAGGCATTAGGAGTGATTTGAAATGGAATGACCATATAAAATTATCGTAGGTAAAGCAGATGCCAGACTGAGATTCATTGGAAACATCCTAAGGAAATGCAGTCCGAAAACAAAGGAAGTAGGTTACAGTACACTTGTTCGCCCACTGCTTGAATACTGCTCACCGGTGTGGGATCCGTACCAGATAGGATTGATAGAAGAGATAGAGAAGATCCAACGGAGAGCACCGCGCTTCGTTACAGGATCATTTAGTAATCGCGAAAGCGTTACGGATATGATAGATAAACTCAGTAGCTCGGTACGGG
This sequence comes from Schistocerca serialis cubense, assembly GCF_023864345.2. NCBI lineage: Eukaryota > Metazoa > Arthropoda > Insecta > Orthoptera > Acrididae > Schistocerca > Schistocerca serialis. The sequence continues at coordinate 632,948,406 of NC_064643.1, read as the reverse complement.
TTTTTGTTGAAGTTTCGAGAACATACCTTCACCGAGGAGTCAAGCAGTATATCGCTCCCTTCTACGTATATCTCGCGAAGAGACCATGAGGATAAAATCAGAGAGATTAGAGCCCACACAGAGGCATACCGACAATCTTTCTTTCCACATGCAATAAGCGCTAACAACTATTTACAAGGTGTACGTGACAATTCAGTCTTCTTTAAATATTCATATATACGCTCTACAAACTATCGAAAGATACCTAATTCTGGTTGTAAATCTCGGCTAAGTATGTAGATGAGTGCTTGTAAGGTGCGAAATTGTAGCCACCTTACACAAGTTTGTAAGTGAAGAATCTGCACATTTATTCTGAAAATAAATTTGCTCATAACTATTGCTATGTCCCGCTCTCAGTCGCTAGTTTAATAATACGTTGTTTTAGGATTCTGTCACAATTTAAACAACATTAGAATGTTAGTGAGAAAGATACCTGTAAACTCTGCTGTGTTTAGGCAAAAGAAGCGATGTTAACGCAGCAACAAGAGATGTAACGTATTCTCACGCGACACAGTCCCTTATGAATCTATGTCTCCTCAACTACATTCGTGGTATGGCTGACAACTTGAGACCAGTCCTGTGATATAACATTTGCAATGACTTTTTTGTAAGGGGACAGAACAGCATGTGAAAACTATAGAGGTGTAACACTCCAAAGTACAGCTTATAAGAAATTCACAAGTATATTAAACGAAAGGATACGGAAGTGTGCAGAAGGCGTACTAGGGGAATATCAGTGTGGCTTTCGACCGGGCAGAGGAACAACTGATCAAATATTTGTGATAAGGCAAATGATGGAAAAGTTCTATGAATATGATATAGATCTGCATTTCTTATTCATCGATTTCAAACAAGCCTTTGACAGCATAAATCGGCAAGAACTATACAGAGTACTGAAAGAAGTTGGTATATGTGCTAAATTAATAAGACTAATCAGAATGAAAATGACAAGAGACAAGAGCAAAAGTAAAGGTCCTTAGCAGAACAAGTGAAAGCTTTGACTTTAATAAAGGTGTGAAGCAAGGGGATAGTCTCTCCACTGTCCTATTCAACATTGCCCTGCATAGTGCAGTAAATAAAATCAACAAAAGAGGCACCATATTTATGAAAACTAGCCAGATATGTGCATACGCTGATGACATTGCTATAGTTGGAAGAAATACCAATACACTCCTAGAAACATACCGGGCAATGGAAACAGAAGCCTTAAAAATTTGCCTCATAGTAAATGTAAACAAAACAAAATATATGGTAATGTCACAATCTGAGGCCAGAAGAACCCCTAAAAACCTAAACATCAATGGGAAATGCTTCAATGGAGTGTCCTCTTTTAACTACTTGGGAGCACTAATAACAAATGATAACAGTATTGGAAAGGCTATAAGGGAAAGAATACAAGCAGGAAACAGAGCTTACTTTGCAAATATGCAGCTTTTCAAAAGTAGCCTTGTTACAAGAAAAACTAAATTGCTAATATATAATTCCCTAGTCCGCCCAGTTATCACATACCGCTCAGAGGTATGGAAGTTGACAGAACACGATAAAAATGCTCTAAGAAGCATTGAGCGGAAAATACTACACAAAATTTATGGGCCAATAAGGGAGGAAGAAGGCTGGAGAATACGTTACAATGCCGAATTACAAGAGTTAATACAAGGCAGGGACATAGTAAAATTTGTTAAATCACAGCGAATACGATGGCTAGGACAGTTGGAGAGAATGGCAGAGGATAGAATTCCAAAGAAAACGATGAAAGGTATGATCCATTCAGTTAGGCGAAAAGGGAGACCTAGAAGAAGATGGATGGACGAGGTAATAATGGATATCAGCAACATGGGAGTCCGGGGGTGGAAAAGAGCAGCAAATAACCGAGAAGTGTGGAGGAAGATTGTTGAAGAAGCCAAGGCTCACCAAAGGCTGTAGAGCTACTGAAGAAGAAGAAGAATGACTTTTTTGTCACCATTTCAAACTTAGTGAGTGTAAATTTCTTGTTATTTTTTGTCACATTACTTTCCTCCTAAGCCCATATATTCTCATTCGGATTAAAAGAGCATGATACGGAGGAAGCCTGATTAAACTATGCTCTTTACCGTTAGCCATTTCGGTGACCTGGTAGCGTGGAGTTTCTAGCTTGTACAGTACTACAAGTTCCATTAACTTCGCCTTACACAAGCTAGATTCAACTTTATCCAGTCGAACATATTTTTGTACCCACAGAGAAATAGCCATATTCCTCCGCTGCATCGTTGGAGCTTTATCCATCACAACTGAGTAGTATTTCGCGTTGTCCACTACTATTGTTGAATATTTTGCAACAGAACATTATAATTACAACGGGTGTACGTGTTCTTGGACGACCCCTTTAATTGCGAATGTCGCGTTCATACGTCCTATACTGTTATTAATGCAAAGCAAACACGAAAAACTCGTTCACAATACCTGACGACTGTAAAACAGTTCAGCGCCAGAAAACATCACTTTACAGCGAGAGCTGATGAACGTAAGTGCCTATAATGGACGACACCGCGTGATACTATTTATCCACGCCGTGGAAATAGGGCCGCTTAACCAACCGAACTGCTGCCCGCGTGGTAGGGAAGGCCGGCTCGCCATTGGTGTTACCTGGGCAAAGGCGTAATCTCCTCTCCGGTGAGCTAAGCGTCAAAAGTCGCAACTAATTTTAAACGCACAGTAGTTAGTCAAGCACTGTCTCTCGCAGCTGCTGTCGCTTCCCAAATGCGACTGTTGTCGGTGATTGAGCGACAGTGGCTCTCTAGGAGTGAATTAGCCGGTTGGCCTGTATGAGAGGGAGCCATGACTTAGCTATTCCTCCTTACAAAATATGATAAGGACTTGTAGGTAACTTGAAATGATCTCAACAAGAAGTGCATAACAATTCCTAGTTTATTTCCTAAAAGGCTTCTCTTTTGCTACGCTTACTATTTGGGCTTTGCATCTACGAAGAAACCAAATCCTTATACGGAGACTGTGATTTGACGGCAACGCTCTGTGTATACCGAATATCACTGTTACTGTACCCAATCTGCAACAAAAGGAGTTCCTCAGTACTAGACTCTTTTAGAGCTTCCAGCAGCTCTACCTCTAATTTTCTATTTCTCTCAGACTCTCGCCAAAAGCGCCGTACTCCCTGGTTTTGTTCAGCCTTTCTCCTTCATCTCCGTCTGTCTCTGACATGAAGGTGGGTTTTCTTCTCATTGACTCTAATCTGCACTCGTCCTTAGTAAATTAGGCTGGGTGGAAGGGGAGAGGAGTCTATCGATATATTGCCTTTCTAGCCTGTTATTGGCTTTGTATGACGTATAGGCTCCCCTTCCAGAACACCTCTTCTAGCCCCGTGTTCGTATTTACTTCAGAAAACTTTCCGTTCCCTTGTTTTGATTCTGATGTGTACCGGGTATACTTCGCGAGAATACAATGTAATGCTGCTGTGTTCTCATCCCATACGGTGGTCGCCGCCACCCTTACACCGGCTGTCCACCCCCCCCCCCCCCCCTCCCAGCGAGTGTGGCACCCTGCCAATTCCCACTGCTGCACTGAATCTGACTTTTCTCTGTACAAGACCGGGTCCTTTTTCTCTGTGGATACGATGTTCTGTATGCTTACCTTTCATAACAAATATGACGTCTGTGCGAATACGGTTTTTTGGAGGTTTCCTTCGGTTATCAGGCTGCTTGAACTAGAAGATCCATCTCAAATATTTCCAATTGAGATCCTCTGTCCCCTAATGGCACCATGCTATAGTTGGAGTCAGGAATGATGACGGTCGAACTCATGCTCATTCTTCGCACTTATGTCACGCATTTGCCAACAACCAATAAGCGTTCAGTAGCATTCTGAGGGCTCTGCTGTGACAGTCGGAGCCAGTACGAGCTTTAAAATGTGATCGTAGCGAGTTATCTATTGAATTTTGCATGCCATTTGTTGCTAGTTGCCATCCCTGATGTAAGTGGTAAGTGATAAATTCTACGTAATCAAGCGAGAGACATAATCCGTTCTCAATTCTCGTAAATTATACAATTTATGTATTTAACGCATGGTGCTGTACACACGGTTTACAATGGTTGTATGATCATTGACAAAATACACTATAAAGAAATTACTACGTTCACATCGCCATTCTTTTTGTAGGTTTCAAAACGTTCTTCACAGTCTTTGTTCTATCCCGGAATGTTTTCTTTGTAGTATCCGCGTGGTATATACACTCTAAAGATACACAGAAAAAGCGATACATCACGAAGGAATTATCCGAATGGGACGGAAATCGGTACATGTGATGTACATGTATAAACAAGTGATTAAAGTTTCAGAAAAATTGGATGATTTATTCAAGAGAAAGGGCTTCACAAATTGAACAAGTCAGTAAAGCGTTGGTCAACTTCTGGCCCTCGTGCAAGCAGTTACTCGGCTTGAAATTGTTTGACAGAGTGATAAACTGCCAAATTCTGTCCAATTATCGTGTTGGATCGTCAAAATCCCGAGCTGGTTGGAGGTTCGAAGCGTTCTCAATTGGGGAGAGACCAGATGACCTCGCCGGCCAAGATAGGGTTTGGCAAGCACGAAGACAAGCAGCGGAAACTCTCGTCATGTGCGGGCGCGTACTATCTTGCTGAAATGCAACCCAAGGATGGCTTGCCGCGAGGGCAGCAAAATGGGGCGCAGAAAATCGTCGACGTACCGATACGCTTAAGGGCGTCGCAGATGACAACCAAAGGGGTTCTGCTACAAAAAGAAATGGCATCCCAGACCATCAGTCCTGGATGTTGCGTGGCCAAGCTGGTACCGGTATTCCAACGCTTTTTCTTTCTTAGCAGATTCACTTTTTTTCGAAGAACGCTGAAATGTAACACGGCATGTTTTATGAGCAACGTTGTTGAAACGTGTGACAGCACAGTTATTCCTGCTTTCATTCGTTCCGCCGGCATTTCAGTATTCACTACAAAAGTAGCAATCGCATCCTAAACGACAGCACCCCTTAAATTGTAAATTAGTATCATCTATTAGGGACACAGGCAAAGGCCTTGCCGCAGTGGATACGCCGGCTCCCGTCAGATTACCGAAGTTAAGCGCTGTCGGTCGTGGCCGGCACTTGGATGGGTGACCATCCGGGCCGCCATGAGCTGTTGCCCTTTTACGGGGTGCGCTCAGCCTAGTGATGCCAACTGAGGAGCTACTCGACCGAATAGTAGCGGCTCCGGTCAAAGAAAATCATCGTAACGACCGGGAGAGCGGTGTGCTGACCACACGCCCCTCCTATCCGCATCCTCATATGAGGATGACGCGGCGGTCGGATGGTCCCCATGGGCCACTTGTGGCCTGTCGACGGAGTGTTAGTGTATTAGGGACACAGATGAATTTCTTGTGTTTGGAAACAGTTCTTTTTAACTTTTTTAGTCGACCACTCTTACAATGTTGTCAGAATCAGGGGCTATTAAGACTGCGACGTATTTGGCCGGAAATAATTTCTAAGGAAACTGATGACTGGTTAACGCAGCCACATATCCTCATTCACAAAAGGATACCCCGATGTGGCCGTTTGTGGATGTGGGGGTGGTTTATTTTTTTGTATTTAGACATCTGATCTGAAATTCCTCAATTAGTCGTTTTAATTATTGCTGGATGCCAAACTAGTATAGATAGACGAAAAGTGATTTAATTTTTTTCTGTTGAGATGTCATCACATGAAGGAAAAGTTTCTAAAAGGTAACCACGTAAGTTAAAACAAAGAAATGCATTATTTATTAAGGGTGAGAGATTCATTGTAGATTATTATCCTACTTAACCAACTGTATCCACGTTATGCGTATGAGTGAGACGCACTAGTTATTGCACGAAATGCGTCGTACGTAACTTGTAGTTCGTTGTTATTCTCGTTTTCAGCGTTCAGTGCGCTTTACCACATGTTGTTGGTTACATACGAGGTTTTATGATCCATCATGGATTTTGAATTGTTTGAACTTATTGACTTAAATGTGTGTTATGGTGAGGCGGAGGACAATTGAAGGGAAATTGTACGTGTGTGCGAGCCTCGGTTTGCCAACAGGAGACAACCACAATCTAGTACCTTTCCTGCCGCCTGCCAGAGGCAACATGTCAGCTGCGTGAGGCATGATGAGAGAGCACCGTGCTCTGTGTAGGGCAGTAAATGTGCTGTAGCGCGTGCTGCTGTCTCAGCTCACGCAAACATTTCGAGGATACTGCAGGAGCACAGCCTGTATTCGTACAGACTTCATAAGATGCGGACACAAGGACCACCCGATTTCATAACCCGTATGAAATTTGTGTGGTGGCATCAGAATACCAATGCTGCATTCCAACATCACGCTTTATTCTACTTGATGTATAGCCATTACTTTAACTGTAAAGAAAACTCTGTTTCTTATTGCCGTGATCATGTGTGTGTACACAAGATTACTAGTTTCGACAGGGCTGAGCTGCCATCTTCAGATCTGCGGCTTAGTCCTGTCGATACTGGTAATCCAGTATATATACACGTACAAGGCAATAAAAACCTCCAAAAGAGAGGACGACGGTTCAATCCCGTCTCCAGCCATCCTGATTTAGGTTTTCCGTGATTTCCCTAAATCGCTTCAGGCAAATGCCGGGATGGTTCCTTTGAAAGGGCACGGCCGATTTCCTTCCCCATCCTTCCCTCACCCGAGCTTGCGCTCCGTCTCTAATGACCTCGTTGTCGACGGGACGTTAAACAATAATCTCCTCCTCCTCCTCCTCCAAAAGAGAAGCTTTCTTTACAGTGACTTAAGTCATCGCTCTGAAGCCGACAATGCCAGGTATTTATATTACTTTAACTGTTGGAACAGTGATTTCTGGAACAGTGAGAAACCATAAGACGTTTCTAATAGACGTCACAAAATAAGATTTTCTGTGAATGTTTGGGTTGGAATGGTTAATATGAATATCTTATAGGATCTGGACCGCTGCCAGACGTCTGCACCACATATCACACTTAGTGGGTTCAAATGGTTCTGAGCACTATTGGACTTAACATCTGAGGTCATCAGTCCCCTAGAACTTAGAACTACTCAAACCTAATTAATCTAATGACATCACACACACTCATTCCCGAGGCAGGATTCGAACCTGCGACCGTAGTGGTCGCGCGGATCCAGACTGAAGCGCCTAGAACAGCTCGGCCGCACGGGCCGGCCTCACATTTAGTGAACAGCCAGACGTAGTATCTCTAAATGAGCGCAGCAGCCTATGATTCCCGCACAATGGAACCCCAACATGATTCCATGCTGTGCGCCAAAACTGTTGACTGCTGACTTTCGGTAACGTTGGACAGGAAGAAGTGCACCTACAGCGTGATCAGCACATTCGCCGCTGCGCGGGGCAGCCGCGCAGTCTCAGTCGCCTTCCTACGGTTCGCGCTGCTTCCCCCCCCCCCCCCCCCCCCCTCCCCCCCTCGGAGGTTCGAGTCCTTCATCGGTCATGGGTGTGTGTGTTGTCCTTGGTGTAAGTTGGCTTGCTATGAGCACTATGGGACTTAACTTCTAAGGTCATCAGTCCCCTAGAACTTAGAACTACTTAAACCTAACTAACCTAAGGAGATCACACACATCCATGCCCGAGGCAGGATTCGAACCTGAGGCCGTGGCGGTCGCGCGGTTCCGGAATGTAGCGCCTAGAACCGCTCGGCCACAGCGGGCGGCTAGTGTAAGTTGTCAAGCGCAACTAGCTCTTTATACTCATGAAGTAATAAGTGTTATCGACAGCGGATGTCAAATTGATTCCATATTTTTAGATTTCCAGAAGGCTTTCGACACCGTTCTTCACAAGCATCTTCTAACCAAACTGCGTGTTTACGGTGTATCGCCTCAGTTGTCCGACTAGATCCTTGATTTTCTGTCAGAAAGGTCACAGTTGGTAGTAATAGACGGAAAGTCATCGAGTAAAACAGAAATAATATCCGGCGTTCCCCAAGGAAGTGTTACAGGCCGTCTATTGTTCCTGATCTATATTAACGACGTAGGAGACAATCTGAGTAGCCGTCTTAGATTGTTTGCAGATGATGCTGTTATTTACCGTCTTTTAGAGTCATCAGATGACGAAAACGAATTGCAAAATGATTTAGATAAGATATCTGTATGGTGCGAAAAGTGACAATGGACCCTGAATAAAGAAAAAAGTGTGAAGTTATTCACTTGAGTACTTAAAGAAATCAGCTAAATTTCGATTACGCGATAAGTCACACAAAACTGTAGGCTGTAAATTCAACTAAATACTCAGGAATTACAATTACAAATAACCTAAATTGGAACGATCACATACATGATATTGTGGGTGGAGCAAACTAAAGACTGCGATTCATTGGCAGAACACTTAGAAGGTGTAACAGGTCTACTAAAGAGACTGCTTACATCACGCTTGTCCGCCCTATTCTGGAGTATTGCTGTGCGGTGTAGGATCCGCATCAGGTGGGACTGACGGATGACATCGAAAAAGTGCAAAGAAGGGCAGCTCGTTTTGTATTATCGCGAAATAGGGGAGATAGTGTCACAGACATGATACGTGAATCGGAGTGGCAATCATTAAAACAAAGGCGTTTTTCGTTGCGACGGGATCTTCTCATGAAATTTCAATCACCAGTTTTCTCCTCCGATTGCGAAAACATTCTGTCGGCGCCCACCTAGATAGGGAGAAATGATCATCACGATAAAATAAGAGCAATCAGGGCTCGCATAAAAATTTAAGTGCTCGTTTTTCCCGCGTGCCGTTAAAGAGTGGGATGGTAGAGAGACAGCTTGAAGGTGGTTCATTGAACCCTCTGCCAGGCACTTTATTGTGAATAGCAGAGTAATCACGTAGATGTAGAAGTTAGTTTAAGTAGTATGTAAGCCTAGGGACCGATGACGTCAGTAGTATGGTCCCATAGGAACTTCCCACCGCAAAAGCACATTCGCCGATTTGACGCCACTCGTCTTTTATTTCTTCGTGGTGTGACAGTTCTGGCTCTGGGAGCGGCAATATTCAACCCCTAGGTTCATTTCATAGTTTGGGTTAGATTGCATTAGTTAATGTGAGACGTAAGAAGTGGAATAAGGTACAGGCAAGAGATGACACAGTGGGTGACAAACTGCGCCAATTTTGTCGTCGACACTTCCACTGTAGGAGATTTAGGGGCTACCCCTGAGCCAACGTGCCAAATCTTTAATTTTCATTTGCTAATATTTCATAATGGATTTGTAAGATTTAATTGATAATCGTTATAGCTGTCTTGTCAGAAGTAAGATATCATCTATTCACTTTAGTTCTCATTTTAATAACGACTGTTAGCAATATTAGACGAACGATAAGCACACGACGCACTGCCCCGAGCGGAGTGATTCGTGTTGGCCAGTTTATTCGGTAGGGATGGCCATGCAGTACAGTTCAGTATAGGGGCCGCACAGTTAGTATCTAGGTAGCGTGCTGTGTATGATGACTTTAAGGCATCGCGACTCTGCGACCAGCGCAGAGGAGAACAGCGTATAGAATGTGTAAACTTAACTGTAAGTGCATTAATACATCATGAGAATAAATATTACATACGTGAACTGGGTTACATGTGATTTTGTATTCGTTTGTTTGTGAAATATCTCGTTAGCAACTTCCTGGCAGATTAAAACTGTGTGCCAGACCGAGTCTGGAACTCGGGACCTTGGCCTTTCGCGGGCAAGTGCTCTACCAATTTTTTTTTATTTTTAATCTCATTTTGTCCTATATTATTCGTTGACTTTGTTAGTGGCGGGCGTCCGATGACACTCGTTCAGGTTGTTCGTTGATCCTCTCAGTCAGTTTTTTATTACAGAGGGTAGCTAAACCCTCTGACCGAACACGCTGAGCTACCGTGCCGGCGTTGAGCTACCCAAGCACGACGCACGGCGGCTCGTCCTCGCAGTTAGGAGACGAGGCACTGGCAGAAGTACAGCTGTGAGGACGGGTCGTGAGTCGTGCTTGGGTAGCTCAGTTAGTAGAGGACTTGATCGCGAAAGGCAAAGGCCCCGAGTTCGAGTCTCGTTCCAGCACAAAGTTTTAGTCTGCCAGGAAGTATCATATCAGCGCACACTCCGCTGCAGAGTAAAAATCTCAATCTCGTTAGCAGTTTACGGTTTTAGCCACTCCGTGTGTTATAAAAAAAAAAAAAAATGAAAATCCACTGGCATCCCAGTTAACTTCGGATACTCATTTAGCAACATAGTGCGCCGTAGCGAGGTTACTAGTAAATTTCTGAGCTTCACGTCAAGTACAACTGATTCGCGACCTGAGTCCTTCTTCTGTACAGGGACAAGGACATCCTTAGAAGACATCAACTGAATGGACAGTGATCTGATATGATGTGGCAGAGTACGAATAGACCGCTCACACGTCCGGCATTCCCAGTACAAATGGTAAAACGCGAACAGTTAATGCTATGTGCGGTAACACAGAGGAGGGAATGAATACTCACAAGGGAAGGCCGGCAATTGTGAAATTCAGATTCGATTCATACTGCGCATAATAAAAGCTCATGGCCAGAGGTGTAATGTGGCAAAGCACCAAGATGCACTTCTCAGCCGTTGTCGAGAAAATCGACAGTTAAAAGAAACCGTTACGGTGACATACTCTCTACGATTAACAATTATCTACAGCGTCGTGGCGCAGCGGTAAGCGCTCGGGTTTGTAATCCGCAGGTCGCCGGATCGAATCTCGCGCCATGCAACCTTTTTTTTTAATATTTGTTTTTTGTAACTCAAATGTATACAGGGTGTAACAAAAAGGTACGGCCAAACTTTCAGGAAACATTCCTCACACACAAAGAAAGAAAATATGTTATGTGGACATGTGTCCGGAAACGCTTACTTTCCATGTTAGAGCTCATTTTATTACTTCTCTTCAAATCACATTAATTATGGAATGGAAACACACAGCAACAGAACGTACCAGCGTGACTTCAAACACTTTGTTACAAGAAATGTTCTAAATTTCCTCCGTTAGCGAGGATACATGCATCCACCCTCCGTCGCATGGAATCCCTGACGCGCTGATGCAGCCCTGGAGAATGGCGTATTGTATCACAGCCGTCCACAATACGAGCACGAAGAGTCTCTACATTTGGTACCGGGGTTGCGTAGACAAGAGCTTTCAAATGCCCCCATAAATGGAAGTCAAGAGGGTTGAGGTCAGGAGAGCGTGGAGGCCATGGAATTGGTCCGCCTCTACCAATCCATCGGTCACCGAATCTGTTGTTGAGAAGCGTACCAACACATCGACTGAAATGTGCAGGAGCTCCATCGTGCATGAACCACATGTTGTGTCGCACTTGTAAAGGCACATGTTCTAGCAGCACAGGTTGAGTATCCCATATGAAATCATGATAACGTGCTCCATTGAGCGTAGGTGGAAGAACATGAGGCCCAATGCAGACATCACCAGCAATGCCGGCCAAACGTTCACAGAAAATCTGTGTTGATGACGTGATTGCACAATTGCGTGCGGATTCTCGTCAGCCCACACATGTTGATTGTGAAAATTTACAATGTGATCACGTTGGAATGAAGCCTCATCCGTAAAGAGAACATTTGCACTGAAATGAGGATTGACACATTGTTGGATGAACCATTCGCAGAAGTGTACCCGTGGAGGCCAATCAGTTGCTGATAGTGCCTGCGCACGCTGAACATGGTACGGAAACAACTGGTTCTCCCGTAGCACTCTCCATACAGTGACGTGGTCAACGTTACCTTGTACAGCAGCAACTTCTCTGACGCTGACATTAGGGTTATCGTCAGCTGCACGAAGAATTGCCTCGTCCATTGCAGGTGTCCTCGTCGTTCTAGGTCTTCCCCAGTCGCGAGTCATAGGCTGGAATGTTCCGTGCTCCCTAAGACGCCGATCAATTGCTTCGAACGTCTTCCTGTCGGGACACCTTCGTTCTGGAAATCTGTCTCGATACAAACGTACCGCGCCACGTCTATTTCCTCGTGCTAATCCATACATCAATTGGGCATCTGCCAACTCCGCATTTGTAAACATTGCACTGACTGCAAAACCACGTTCGTGGTGAACACTAACCTGTTGATGCTACGTACTGATGTGCTTGATGCTAGTACTGTAGAGCAATGAGTCGCATGTCAACACAAGCACCGAAGTCAATATTACCTTCCTTCAATTGGGCCAACTGGCGGTGAATCGAGGAAGTACAGTACATACTGACGAAACTAAAATGAGCTCCAACATGGAAATCAAGCGTTTCCGGACACATGTCCACATAACATCTTTTCTTTGTTTGTGTGTGAGAAATGTTTCCTGAAAGTTTGGCCGTACCTTTTTGTAACACCCTGTATACACACACACACACACACACACACACACACACACACACCCATATACAGGGTGTTTCAAAAATAACCGGTATATTTGAAACGGCAATAAAAACTAAACGAGCAGCGATAGAAATACACCGTTTGTTGCAATATGCTTGGGACAACAGTACATTTTCAGGCAGACAAACTTTCGAAATTACAGTAGTTACAATTTTCAACAACAGATGGCGCTGCGTCTGGGAAACTCTATAGTACGATATTTTCCACATATCCACCATGCGTAGCAATAATATGGCGTAGTCTCTGAATGAAATTACCCGAAACCTTTGACAACGTGTCTGGCGGAATGGCTTCACATGCAGATGAGATGTACTGCTTCAGCTGTTCAATTGTTTCTGGATTCTGGCGGTACATCTGGTCTTTCAAGTGTCCCCACAGAAAGAAGTCACAGGGGTTCATGTCTGGCGAATAGGGAGGCCAATCCACGCCGCCTCCTGTATGTTTCGGATAGCCCAAAGCAATCACACGATTATCGAAATATTCATTCAGGAAATTAAAGACGTCGGCCTTGCGATGTGGCCGGGCACCATCTTGCATAAACCACGAGGTGTTCGCAGTGTCGTCTAAGGCAGTTTGTACCGCCACAAATTCACGAAGAATGTCCAGATAGCGTGATGCAGTAATCGTTTCGGATCTGAAAAATGGGCCAATGATTCCTTTGGAAGAAATGGCGGCCCAGACCAGTACTTTTTGAGGATGCAGGGACGATGGGACTGCAACATTGGGCTTTTCGGTTCCCCATATGCGCCAATTCTGTTTATTGACGAAGCCGTCCAGGTAAAAATAAGCTTCGTCAGTAAACCAAATGCTGCCCACATGCATATCGCCGTCATCAATCCTGTGCACTATATCGTTAGCGAATGTCTCTCGTGCAGCAATGGTAGCGGCGCTGAGGGGTTGCCGCGTTTGAATTTTGTATGGATAGAGGTGTAAACTCTGGCGCATGAGACGATACGTGGACGTTGGCGTCATTTGGACCGCAGCTGCAACACGGCGAACGGAAACCCGAGGCCGCTGTTGGATCACCTGCTGCACTAGCTGCGCGTTGCCCTCTGTGGTTGCCGTACGCGGTCGCCCTACCTTTCCAGCACGTTCATCCGTCACGTTCCCAGTCCGTTGAAATTTTTCAAACAGATCCTTTATTGTATCGCTTTTCGGTCCTTTGGTTACATTAAACCTCCGTTGAAAACTTCGTCTTGTTGCAACAACACTGTGTTCTAGGCGGTGGAATTCCAACACCAGAGAAATCCTCTGTTCTAAGGAATAAACCATGTTGTCTACAGCACACTTGCACGTTGTGAACAGCACACGCTTACAGCAGAAAGACGACGTACAGAATGGCGCACCCACAGACTGCGTTGTCTTCTATATCTTTCACATCACTTGCAGCGCCATCTGTTGTTGAAAATTGTAACTACTGTAATTTCGAAAGTTTGTCTGCCTGAAAATGTACTGTTGTCCCAAGCATATTGCAACAAAAGGTGTATTTCTATCGCTGCTCGTTTAGTTGTTATTGCCGTTTCAAATATACCGGTCATTTTTGAAACACCCTGTATATATATATATATATATATATATATATATATATATATATATGTGTGTGTGTGTGTGTGTGTGTGTGTGTGTGTGTGTGTATTCCCGGCAATCAGTTGCAACAATTATGCATATAATAAGTTTTTGAAAGTCGTTTGTCGTGGAAAAATAGTACTTGAAATAAAACACAATATCACAAATAATATTCAAGTGGATACAATTTATTGAAAAGTTTGGTATACACTCGCACGTAATTAACAATTAGTGACCAGAAGTAGCTGGAGTATCGCACGAACCAGAGTGGTAGTTATCACAGAAACATGGAAAGCAGAAAACAGCACGACGTCGAGCACATCTGATAAACGGTGCGTTTTTACAAGAACAATTGTTTTTTTAAATTATCTGTTGGGAAACACAGCTGATTGACATTCTGAAAAATTGTTCTATCGATCGTCAGGTTTGATGCATACCACGCGTATCTTATCATATCGGCAAAAATCGGAGAAGACAATTGGTGGTGGACGACGGATTGGATTTTTATACAATCGTCTCTGGAGTTGATGTCACGGTTTCGCTCCATTAAAAAAGCACAATTTTGAAGGCGCTTGGTCAAATTTTTTACCTGGCGGTAAAAATACACATCACACGATTGGACGAGAGGAGTGCACTTTGGAGGAATGACTTTTATAGTGCACGTTGGTAACTTCTTATCGTCCTGGAACATCTCATCGTATAACGCCGGGTTCGTTTGCCCACCCCAAGAGTCGATCAGAAGGAGAAATTCTTTCTTTTGTTCGTATGGTTGCAAAGCATTACGCAAGAAGTCCATGAACAAACCCATTGTTAGTTTACCGGATTTGGAGGATGTAATAACAACGTTGGTATACTTCTTGGCGTACTCGTAGACTATCTTCTGTACTCTGGGTCCAAACGTACCTGTGGACTCTTGGAAGCATACGAAAACAAGAGGCAAGACTCGTCCAGACATCGTTATTGAATATTGTGCCGTATACGAATGCGTCACCTTGTTCATGTCGTGTCGGGTTACCGGGACAGCCTTTGACCCTTTTTCGGCGAGAGTCTGTTGAACGTGGACTGGTACTGGCACCCTGACAAACAAAATATAAAAATATCGTTTATATAAGAAATATACGAAATATGTGTTATCTATCATATATCAGATTATCATATTCTATCATCATGTCATATGACATTTGTGAACAGCTCTTTACGTACCTGTTTGATCAGTATTAATTATGAAATCTTTGTCGAAGTTAGTTATCAACGTTCGCGTCTGGATCCGAAATGTGTCCGCTGCGGCCAAAATTTCGTCTTGAGTAGCCGTCTCTTTTTGGGAAACAAATTTCGTGATTTTCCGTTGCCGAATCCCACGCTTCTTTTTAAATTCGGTGACCCATGTTTTTGAAGCTTTGAAGTTGAAATCTAGGAAATGACTTGCAGCACCCACGGCCCACTGCTGCAGGTTTCTGGTAGTAACTTGCTGGAAGTTTTGTCGAGCTTCTACGAAGCGATCATGCACCCATGAATCGATGGTACAATATTTATCAAATTTGCTACCGCCATGCTTGATTTGCTCTTCCCACCTGGATAAATAGCCCATATTTCTCAAACGAGAGCACCCCTTTTTTTGCAGAGTTTTGAGACTCCAGCCTGGATGTTCTTTGGCCAGATCGACAGCTCTAATTTTGTAATCCAGAGAAATATAGTCATATCCCTTTTTTTCCTTCTCGTCCGGCTCGTATTCGTCTGATGATTCGTTGGCAGTGGGACTCGTTTCACCGTCTTCGTAGGCATTATTATCGTCGATTTCATTAATGTCTATCAGTTCCTCATCATGAACGAGGGTTTTATGAGGCGAGAATTTGCAGCGTATTCTGGAACATTTCTACCCCAATTACCATGGCTTCTTCGTTGGTTGATGATGACGGTTCTGCTGCGATGCGATTACTGTTACGAAGGAGGCTTTCAAAATACACCAACGCATCTTTCAATTGTTGTTTCGCCACTTCACTGTGTATAGAATCTTCTTCGATCACATCACTTTGATGCGAAGGGCCCGGATCGCTCTCCAATTGTACCGCCTCCATTTTTCCGTTTGTTTAACAGGGTGTACCAAAGCTCTCACGTACGCTCTGATTTTCGATGATGTTATAAGTTGCGCTAGGGACCGGATCTACCTTCTTTCAAAGTTAGCAGGCAACTACGCTCTTATGCGGCGGCTCGTTTCGGCCCATTCAACATCTGTCCTTCAAGTGTAACGAGCGAGTATATTTCATACCTGCCACAGCAAATTTGTGTTCGTGGGGTCTCTATTCTAATTCGAACGTTTGACTTACACTATACGTATTCGTTTCGGAATATCGTTTCTACGTCTTCCGTTAACTATACGCGGTAAACATTATGAAGACAATTAATAACATTTGTGAAATACAACTTTGTTTGCGGAAAACATAATGATGTTCGAAGTCGCCGGTTTTTCCACGACAAACGACTTTCAACAACTTATTATATGCATAATTGTTCCAAATGATTGCCGGAAATTATATATATATATATATATATATATATATATATATATATATATTATATTTGAATTACAAAAAACAAATACTAAAAAAAAGGTTGCATGACGCGAGATTCGATCCGGCGACCTGCTGATTACGAACCCGAGCGCTTACCGCTGCGCCACGACGCTGTAGATAATTGTTAATCGTAGAGAGTATGTCACCGTAACGGTTTCTTTTAACTGTCGCTTTTCTCGACAACGGCTGAGAAGTGCATCTTGGTGCTTTGCCACATTACACCTCTGGCCATGAGCTTTTATTATGCGCAGTATGAATCGAACCTGAATTTAACAATTGGCGGCCTCCCCTTGTCAGAGCGGATGTTGCGCTGGACCCCCTCTGCCGCAGTACTCAGCGCGCGAGTGTTTTGTCGTTTTTATCGCCACAGTATTCATACCACAAGTGTGTTCCGTATTACATGTGTTGAACCGTTGGAAATAAGCTTAAACAACGTGATTATACCTTTGCAGTTTGTACCCCACTAGGAGAAAATACACATTTATCGCTAGAACAGGTACCGAAATTGTTCCAGAACTTTTTGCCGGGATCACTAGAGGCACATGTCACATGAGATCATATGTTATTGCCTACAGCGGAACAAGGCTCGTGTAAAGGAGAGGGTTTCCGCCCTCCAGGAGCCACGCCAGCGTGACCAAGAGTTGCACACGTAGACATGACTGTCAACACTACCACTGGGCCATCTTCACCCCCTCGAGGCTCAAACATAATACATCTCTATGGCCAAATGTTCTTCTCCAAGGCTCTCACTGAACAGGACTGTGCCACAAAGCTTCCTTCTATCCCTACCATCTTCATTCCATGGTGGACTCCTATTGGTCTCTCCATGTTGCGTCCTCCAGCCATTGAGTAATGGAATCACACACTCGCGGATTGCACCAGGTCGTGCTGATGACACTCTGTTTATCAGACAGACGAGTTACCCCGGAAAAAAACGTTGCATTCGTACTATGTTTGGTTGCCAAGTGCTTATGACTATAGTTCTGTCTAATATGGCCAGGTTTCTAGTGGCGTATTTGTTCCGTTCTCCCTGAGTTGTTCTCTAGAGACTGAAATTTTCTGTTTCCAAGCGAATGGTCTAAGAAAGCGGTACTCAAAATGTGCTCTGCTGAGTTCTGACGCTCCTTAAGGCCTCTGCGAGGGGTTCGCCAAAATAATGTCAATCTAAAGAATAAAGCACATCATGTGTTGTTAGATACTGAGGAAAAGAACTCTTATAAACATCATGTCAATGTTGGTTATGTAAAAGTTATTTTTTTCAGGGTGTAACAGCCGAAATTACGACCAAAGCTGCAGGGAACAGAATTTAGCTTGTAAGATCAGATATGTGGCGACTCGTTACTCGTCACTACACAGGGGCGAGGCGGCCGTGCTGACGCTCTCTCTCTGTCTGTCTGTCTCTCTCTCTCTCTAACACACACACACACACACACACACACACGCACACACACACACACACTGAACGCTGTCCTTCATCATCTCCACACATTGCGAACATTCCACTACAGTCTCTCCATTTCTCTCTCATCCACAAACACCTCAAGAGCCCTCGAAGGATTTCGTCGCTTCCCTGTCTACGCTTCACTGCCTGGCGCTGAGTAAACACGGGCCTAGCAGCACAGGGCACAGCTCCGGCTCCAGTTTGCGATTGAAACGTGCAGTCCAATTCGACAAGGTCAATCCACGCACTGCAATCGCACCGCGGTATATTTGATTCGTGGTTGTTGTTTACTGTACTTATAAAATAAAATATACTGTGAGGACGTTATTCCGTGTTTTTCATTTTATAAAAGAAAACTGTTGGTTTTAAAAGATAGAATTGTGTGCAGGCTTAAAGGTGTTCCGACGAAAGTTCATAGGTGGTTCGCGGGAAGGTGCGGCATCAGCGTCAAAGATTGCAGATCAAGGCTGTGAGAATCAGATGGTTCAAATGGCTCTGAGCACTATGGGACTTAACATCTGTGGTCATCAGTCCCCTAGAACTTAGAACTACTTAAACCTACCTAACCTAAGGACATCACACACATCCATGCCCGAGGCAGGATTCGAACCTGCGACCGTAGCAGTCGCGCTGTTCCGGACTGCGCGCCTAGAACCGCTAGACCACCGCGGCCGGCTGTGAGAATCAAGAAGATGATTTAACGCCTTCAAGCGACATGGTTTCAAGCAGTAAGATGTCTAATGACTCACGAAACGTGAAAAAAAGAATGGCAAAGCTTACATCAATCTCGTATTTGTTGATTCTAACGACTCATCTCTCTGCATGTCATGTAACAAGGTACTCCCAAATAGCTCCACGGAACCTGGTAAGATATGCTGGCTTTTAGAAACTATACAACCCGAACAGCAGGGAAAGAGTGAAGAATTCTTTGTACGTAAGAAAGAACAGATATTAAGAAGTCAAAAAGCTACGCAGCATATGACCCAAACAGTGAATGAAAAAGCCATAGAGGCTACGTGTTTGGTCAGCTTTAGCATTACACAAGCAGGTGAACCCCGTACTATCGCTGAGCATTCAATAAAACCATGTGTGACAAAAATACCACAAAGTACCGCGATGAATGATCTGCAAAGCATTTTTCTGCAGTGCCCTCATCAAATGACAATGCTTAGCGTCGAAGTAACGGTCTCGCAGGCTACGTCAAACGAGGGCTAGTTGCAACTTCCCGGAAGATTAGAACTGCGTGTCGATCCGAGACTCGAACTCGATATCTCCATTTTTTACGGGCAAGTGCTCTACCGACTGTGCTACTCAATCACGACACGCGACCCACCCCACAGCCTTTCTTCCGACGGTGCCAAATCTCCTACCTTCCAAACTTCACAGAAGTTCTCGAGCGCAACTTTCAGGACCAATACTCCTGGGAGAAAGGATATTTCACTCTTATGGATTAGCCACAGCCTGGGGGATGTTTCCTCAATGACTTTTTCATTCTTTGGCGGAGAACTGTTAAGTTTAGAAGGCAGGAGATGAGCTACTAGCGCAGTTTAAACTATGAGGACGGATCATGAGTCGTGCTTGGACAAGTCAGTCGGTAGAACACTTGCCTGTGAAAGGCAAAGGTCCCGACTTCGACTCTCGCTGCGGCACACTGCTCATCTCTGCCAGCAAGTTTCATATCAGCGCACACTCCCCTGCAGAGTGAAAAATTCATTCTGACAACTCGTTGGTCACTTTCATCAGAGCAAATTCTCCTTGCAAATTAATGAATCGACTGATGTTGCTGGACTGGTCACCTTGCTAATAGTTGCACGATATCCATATAAACATTCATTCGAAGAAGACTTGCCTATTTTCGTATCGATGCCAACTAACACTACCAGGAAAGAAACTTTTAACACTATGAACAATTTTTTGAAATAAACCGTCTCGATTGGAAAGATTTTATCGAGTTTTGTACAGATGGGGCTGAGGCAGTAACTAATTAAACAGCTGAAGAGGTATCACAAGTAAGAAATAAAAAGCCAAACCGAAATTCCAGCCATTGTAATTAGTATAGACAAGCACATGCGCTAGAGAGGATGCCGCTAAATCTAAAATTGGTTCTTGATGAAACAGTAAAAACAATCAATTACATTAAATTACACTCTCATCTATAGTGATTGTTTGCAATATTGTGCAAAGTTTATGGGAACAGATATAAAACACTACTGCTCGACATCGAATGTAGGTGGTTATCTCCAGGCAAGACCTCAACAAGATTATACGAACTAATAGCTGAATTACACTACTGGCCATTAAAATTGCTACACCAAGAAGAAATGCAGATGATATACAGGTATTCATTGGACAAATATATTATACTAGAACTAACATGTGATTACATTTTCACGCAATTTGGGTGCATAGATCCTGAGAAATCAGTACCCAGAACAACCACCTCTGGCCGTAATAACGGCCTTGATACGCCTGGGCATTGAGTCAAACAGAGCTTGGATGGCGTGTACGGGTACAGCTGCCCGAGTAGCTTCAACACGATATCATACTTCATCAAGAGTAGTGACTGGCGTATTGTGAAGAGCCAGTTGCTCGGCCACCATTAACCAGACGTTTTCAATTGGTGAGAGATCTGGAGAATGTGCTGGCCAGGGCAGCAGTCGAACATTTTCTGTGTCCAGGAAGGCCCGTACAGAATCTGCAACATGCGGTCGTACACTATCCTGCTGAAATGTAGGGTTCGCAGGGATCGAAAGAAGGGTAGAGCCACGGGTCGTAACACATATGAAATGTAACGTCCACTGTTCAAAGTACCGTCAATGCGAACAAGAGGTGACCGAGACGTGTAACCAATGGCACACTATACCATCACGCCGGGTTACACGCCAGTATGGCGATGACTAATACATGCTTCCAATGTGCGTTCACCGCGATGTCGCCAAACACGGATGCGACCATCATGATGCTGTAAACAGAACCTGGATTCATCCGAAAAAATCACGTTTTGCCATTCGTGCACCCAGGTTCGTCGTTGAGTACCCCTTCGCAGGCACTCCTGTCTGTGATGCAGGATCAAGGGTAACCGCACCATGGTCTCCGAGCTGATAGTCCCTGCTGCTGCAAACGTCGTTGAACTGTTCGTGCAGATGGTTGTTGTCTTGCAAACATCCCCATCTGTTGACTGAGGGATCGAGACGTGGCTGCACGATCCGTTACAGCTATGCGGATAAGATGCCTGTCATCTCGACTGCTAGTGATACGAGGCCGTTGGGATCCAGCACAGCGTTCCGTATTACCCTCCGGAACCCACCGATTCCATTTTCTGCAAACAGTCATTGGATCTCGAGCAACGCGAGCAGCAATGTCGCGTTACGATAAACCGCAATCGCGATAGGCTACAATCCGACCTTTGTCAAAGTCGGAAACGTGATGGTAGACATTTCTCCTCCTTACACGAGGCATCAGAACAACGTTTCACCAGGCAACGCCGGTCAACTGCTGTTTTGCGTATGAGAAATAGGTTGGAAACTTTCCTCATGTCAGCACGTTGTAGGTGTCGCCACCGGCACCAACCTTGTGTGAATGCTCTGAAATGCTAATCATTTGCATATCACAGCATCTTCATCCTGTCGGTTAAATTTCGCGTCATCTTCGTGGTGTAGCAATTTTAATAGCCAGTAGTGTACAAACTTTTATGACTGATATTTCTTTTAAGTTAAAAGTTCGTTGGGGCGATATATCTAGGTTGTTTAGACTAGCTTTTTTGGCTGATATATTTGGAAAAACTAATGAATTGTATCTATATTTGCAAGGAAAACAGACTACAGCTTCAAATACTAATGAAAAAATAACTACCTGAAAAACAGGTTTTTGGATTTTTTGTGTTGGCAACAAAACATGAGAGAATTTTTGACACAGAATGTGTTGCTTTGTGAGACAGCAGTATTACCAAACGTAATATTTGAAGCACTGGTCAGTTTCTTCATGATATGAGCGTATCTTTTGAGACATATTTTCCAAGAGTAGAAAACAAAAACAAAAATGAATTCATGAGTTCAGAATCGTTTTGCACCAAATTTGCAGGTACCAGAAAATATGTCAAACGAAATCTATGCATCCTTGTCAGAAATGACATGAAATTAAAGAATGGAACCATTGTTCAAAATAATGTCACTTGATGATTTTTGGTGCAGGGATGGTGATGAATATCCACAATATGCCACATAGGCTCTGACTGTTCTTCTCCAGTTCCCAACAACGTACTTGTGTGAAACTGAATTCTCAGAATATGCAGATACAAAGACAAAATACCGCAATAGACTGGAATATGAATCTGACATGCGTCTTCAACTTTCATGTATCGAGCCTGGACTGAAACAGTTAGTCAAAAATAAAAAAAAAAAACATCATCATACCTTCCATTAAATGGGAACAATTTTATCAGTTTACTCTGGAATCAGTACTATGTTATTTTGTGTATTGTTTTATTGTGTGTTATTTCATATATTGTAAAATTGCGTAGTGTATAATGTATTTATGTTTCTTTGGTTTCCATTAACTGATTATAAATAAAGAATAAACATAAGAACATTTTGCTTATTTTAGGGTTCTGTCACCAAAAAAGGTGAGGAACCGCTGATCTGAACCAAGGTTTGGAGAATTATGCCAAAGAATGCGCTGACAAACAACTACCTGAACGTTTTCAGGAACTTCATGCGGTCGCTTGCCTTACTCTCTCACTAACGGCCGTTGTCAGCTGAATCGTACACAGTGCCAACATCATCATATGGAAACCAAGAAAGGCAAATACGATCACCCACTTATGACATTACTTCACTCCTACATTTCTGTCGCGGGAGCACTGAATTGTTGCGGCATTTACTTGGTATCCCCAGGGACTTGCAATTATCGCGCAAGGAACCTTAAGAATTGTGGACTACTCCGGTCGTTTCTGTTGCTGCCAGGCGAAACTACTTTCGTCCTGCTACAACTCTTGAGTTTTTAGATTCCTCTGTGAGGAGGCTCATCAAACTAGAACACATGAAATATAAGTTCGCTTTATTTCATAAGCGAATAATGGACTTACTTAACTTTGACACACTTCTTTGCCACCTGGGCACTGGATAGTTTACAACTGTCATGGACTAGTTAAACATCACCTGCTGCACTAATTAACAAACTGTTACACACTTCTTTGCCACAGGAGTACTGAATAATTTACAATTGTCAAGGACTAGTAAAACATCACCTAATGCACTAATTAACTAACTGTTCTATTGATGTAGAAAATGCAACATTTACGAAGTGCATTTAATCAAGAACTTTAATGGTCACTGTCCTACTCGATGGTGCTGACTGCTGTTGCTGAGGTCTTGTACTAGGCTGAGTTCTCGCATCCTCAACACCTATATTGACCTCAGCGTGAGGGCGCTGCTGTTGCTGAGAGAGACGCGTGGTCTTCTGGAGCGGCTCCCACGTGTCGTCGCGGGTGGCAGTTAGCCCTGGCTAATGTCTGTGGTATAGATTCGCGTTTCCGACTTCGCTGTGGCACCGCAATCTCCATACAATACCACAGATTCGAGGGCTATGGCTACCCTCCTAAATGCAGAAATAAGCTGCGGGAGAATTGTCTGAATCGTGATGTGATGCTTTTTTAAGTATGATGCCGTAGGCACTAAATTCCATGCATCATCTGCGCTACTTCTGCCCAAGTGATGTGGAATGAATTAGCTTAAATGCTATGTAGACCCTTTTCGTTTGTGTGTACGGTTACGCACTGGTCAGTTACAGGTTAATAAACAGCACAATGGCTAAAATTTATTAAGAATGAAAATATTGGCCTCTATCATTACTCATGTAACAAGAGAAACAGAAATTTAACAATATAGTAAATACGTTTGCCTATTAAATATGCTGCCAGTGTTCAAGTAAATATTCGTATATAGAAAAGAAAGAATTTTGGAGAAGATATTAGTTAAGATTAGGTTTAAAGTTTGCTTTGCTAACTGCTAAATTTTTTGTACTTTTGGGCAAATGGTCAATGATGTCGAGGGATGTCATATCGAACATATATCATGATTTGAGAGATTACAGTCCACCTTTGTGAAATCTTCAGGAACTGTAAGTCTTCTGCATTAACATGGGGTGGAATTTACGTTCGAGCACCTGTACGGTGCTTCGTGCTTCTCCAACTGCCTCTGACTAGCGTACCAGGCACGAAACATAACATTATGATGATGAAGCAAATCTTCGGATTGGCTGATAGAAATAAACCATCACTAATGTGTCTGGTTACAGTCTTTTCGCGAAATAGTTTTTGCGTAAGATGAATACGCTGGAATCCGAAATGTGAATAACAAAAAACATTCAGCCAATTAGCAAGTCTTGAGTACACATAACTGGAAAACGTAATTTACTCGTGCGAGTCTCACTGACGGGACTACTTTCAATCTTAGATCCATTACGGGTCTTCAATGGCTGTGAAACCTGTTTTAATTGGTGCGCCTCAGAACGCACGAGTGTAATCACCCATATGGGCTTAACTGGCTCTTAAGTACCAATGTAGCGCGCAGCTGTGATAAACTCGCGTTCGGGACTTGAGCGGCTCATAAAGCGATGACATAACATTGCCCCTTGTCTTCATATTGTTTCTTCTTTTTACCACGCCATGCTAATATCTTAATATTTAGGTGCCAGAATAATTCAGTTAAGTTATTATCTGTAGATTAAAAGTCGTGGGTTCTTGGGTGTCGTTATGAAGGAACTAGTTAACAGATCATGGATAATATTATTAACAGGACACGAATGTAATGAATTTCAACAGTTGAGATAAGCAGACGGGGTACCGCATTCGTCGGAATGATTATTTTGTGGGTATATAAAGGCAGTGAGTCTAGAAGTCAAAAACCCACCAGTCCGAATTGTGGTCCCAACACCAAGCTGCTTAGTAATATTATAGTAAAAAAAAATCACGGTACGTTTACATTCTCCAAATAAACTATTTTTCCGGACCCGGAAGCTACTACGTTGTTACTCAGTAAGATCTCAGTTGGCGGTCGACCTACGAACTTTAGCGATACCAGTCTGATTTACAACTATCTGAGCCACGAAACCCTATCATGAAGGAGGAACAAGGTAAAATACGAGATACATTAAATTGCAGAGGAGTTCGTCCGATGTCTAATACGTAAACTGGTATAATAGAATGGCATGCCTAAATGCAAAGGTAGTATATATCCCTCTCTCGAAGGAGGAAATGAAGACCCTTCTCCCAGTAGACGATTGTGGTGAAAATATAAAACGGTGCCCATGACGCCATCTCCCAGCAGGCCCTCTGTTTCGTAGGATATCTTCTGTCTGCTCGGTGACACAGGTGTTGTCGAATCGTGCAAATAAATGCGATTAGCACTTAGAAAACGCAGCACCACGTCTTAGATACTATGGACGGACAGGAAGTGAGTAGAACGATGATGGAATCTGTTGTGGTTGGCAGGAGAGCCAACACCGTGTTAATAGAGGAAGCCGAAAGGCACGCGTTTTAGCTCACGCAGGCTGGCGTGAGGTCTGGAACAGGACAAGGAAATTAGAATTTAGAAAAAACGGGCGTAGCTGGTGGAATACTTAACTTTAATCCATTAATGGTGAACGTCGCTCTTGACGGTACATGATTCACAGTATCAATAGTAACTGGTAATGGCGCCTTGCTGGGTCGTAGCAAATGACGTAGCTGAAGGCTATGCTAACTATCGTCTCGGCAAATGAGGCAAATGAGAGCGTATTTTCTCAGTGAACCATCGCTAGCAAAGTCGGTTGTACAACTGGGGCGAGTGCTAGGAAGTCTCTCTAGACCTGCCGTGTGGCGGGGCTCGGTCTGCAATCACTGACAGTGGCGACACGCGGGTCCGACGTATACTAACGGACCGCGGCCGATTTAAAGGCTACCACCTAGCAAGTGTGGTGTCTGGCGGTGACACCACATTCCTCCCCTGCAAATAGGCGTACGGTTGTGGCATAAGGCTTCCGCCCGCCGTAGGGAGGGCACCATGTTGACGTATGCGACGAGGTGGGGAGCCTAACAACAGGCGACACGGTGCCACCCGCACCCTGACATTCGGACCGCGGGGAGCTAGGAAACGCCTGAAAACCTGCACCAGGGTGCACGCCAACATGCGGTGTATGCGGCCGCAGAGAGACAGGAGGGTCGACCTCCATCGGGCCGAGGCACCCGACTGGCGAAGACGACATGTGGTCCGGAGCGGGCAAGAGTTCCATGTAGGAGGACAACTGGTCAAGGGAAGCGATCGGCAGCGCGTGACCCAGGGATATGCCCGGCGGTTGCAGCGACGCGTCCACTGCGGGAGTCGCTGGCGGGAGAACAGGCGGCGGCGACGGCGGCGGCGGTGGCGCGTCGCCATGGGGCAAAATAGAAGGCAGCGTCGGTAACACCTGGGGCCGAGGCGAGCCAGTAGATGGGTCCCCAGGGCGCTGACCGGACGGCACCGTCGCTGAAAGCAGACGGGGAGCGGCAGATCCCGCGCGACGACAGAGGCGCAGCTGATTGAGATGCCGACGCACCTCACCAGAGGCCCCCAAAACCAGATACATAGCGCGGCCGAGGCAGCGAAGAATGCGCTCTTCGAGCCAACGCCGTGAACCTCGATATTGGCGGTAGTAGACAACGTCGCCTGGGACAAGAGCAGGTGTCTGCCGCTGCACAGGGACCTGATGCGGCGGATGTAGCAAAGACATCAAGGTTCGATGAGGGCGACCGTGGAGCAACTCAGCCGGCGAGCGACCATCTCGGGGCTGAGAGCGATACGAGGACAAAAAGAGACTTAATGCGTCATCCCGAGAATGCGATTCTTTCAACTTCATCATCTGTGACTTGAAAGTCCTGACCAATCATTCAGCGGCACCGTTTGACTGTGGCGAAAACGGCGCGGACGTCAGATATTGAATACCATTGGCCTTGCAGAATCACTGAAATTCTGCGGACATAAATTGTGGGCCATTGTCGGAAACAATAGTCTGTGGAAGACCTTCGATGCAAAAGATAGCAGATAACGCTCGGATGGTGGCAGATGACATCGTGGAAGACATCCGGACAACAAAAGGAAAATTACTGAATGAATCTATCGCAACCAACCATCGAGCATTCCAGAATGGACCAGCAAAATCGATGTGGAAGCGTTGCCAAGGGGAAGTGGTTTTTGGCCATGCAAAGAATTTCCACGGTGGTGCTGATTGTTGTTCGGTACACACCATGCAAGAAGAGCACATATTCGTAATCGCAGCATCGATTGTGAACCAAGTACAGTGCTGACGAGCAACTTGTTTCGTTCTCACTATACCCCAATGTCCTTGGTGGAGAAGCTGTAAGACAGAGGACTGTAACGAACGTAGGACCACGACCCTGGACTGATCATTATCAGAACGCCAAAACACCACATCGTGCAAAAAGTCTCTCCTGGTGAGCAAAAAATCGGCGAACCAACAGATCCCCGAACCGTGACTTTGACAAGGGCCATTGCGTAGCAACAAAACGCAGAACGCTAGCAAGGACAGGGTCGGCAGCTGTGGCTGTAGCTACACGACGAAAATCAATCGGAAACGATTCGACCACGTCATCGGTTTCCGAATCAATGCACATGCAAGCAAGTCCGGAGGAATCGAATGCTCTATCCTCAGCAACAAGAAAACGGGGCAACGCATCGGCGTTTCCGTGCTTAGCAGTGGACCGATACAAGATATCGTAGCGGTACTGCGAGAGGGAAATAGACCAACGAATGAATTTCTGCGCTGTACGTGGAGGCACTTCCCCCCCCCCAAAAAAAAAGGTTCAAATGGCTCTGAGCACTATGGGACTCAACATCTTAGGTCATAAGTCCCCTACAACTTAGAACTACTTAAACCTAACTAACCTAAGGACAGCACACACACCCATGCCCGAGGCAGGATCCGAACCTGCGACCGTAGCAGTCCCGCGGTTCCGGACTGCAGTGCCAGAACTGCTAGACCACCGCGGACGGCCGAGGTACTTCCCCCATGAACCATGGACCTTGCCGTTGGTTGGGAGGCTTGCGTGCCTCAGCGATACAGATGGCCGCCCGTAGGTGCAACCACAACGGAGGGGTATCTGTTGAGAGGCCAGACAAACATGTGGTTCCTGAAGACGGGCAGCAGCCTTTTCAGTAGTTGCAGGGGCAACAGTCTGGATGATTGACTGATCTGGCCTTGTAACATTAACCAAAACGGCCTTGCTGTGCTGGTACTGCGAACGGCTAAAAGCAAGGGGAAACTACAGCCGTAATTTTTCCCGAGGACATGCAGCTTTACTGTATGATTAAATGATGATGGCGTCCTCTTGGGTAAAATATTCCGGAGGTAAAATAGTCCCCCATTCGGATCTCCGGGCGGGGACTAATCAGGAGGATGTCGTTATCAGGACAAAGAAAACTGGCGATCTACGGATCGGAGCGTGGAATGTCAGATCCCTTAATCGGGCAGGTAGGTTAGAAAACTTAAAAAGGGAAATGGATAGGTTAAAGTTAGATATAGTGGGAATTAGTGAAGTTCGGTGGCAGGAGAAACAACACCTTTGGTCAGGTGAATACAGGGTTATAAATACAAAATCAAAAAGGGGTAATGCAGGAGTAGGTTTAATAATGAATAAAAAAAATGGGAGTGCGGGTAAGCTACTACAAACAGCATAGTGAAAGCATTATTGTGGCCAAGATAGACACAAAGCCCATGCCTACTAGAGTAGTACAAGTTTATATGCCAACTAGCTCTGCAGATGATGAAGAAATTGATGAAATGTATGACGAGATAAAAGAAATTATTCAGGTAGTGAAGGGAGACGAAAATTTAATAGTCATGGGTCACTGGAATTCGTCATTAGGAAAAGGGAGAGAAGGTAACATAGTAGGTGAATATGGATTGGGGGGAAGAAATGAAAGAGGAAGCTGCCTTGTAGAATTTTGCACAGAGCATGACTTAATCATAGCTAACACTTGGTTCAAGAATCATAAAAGAAGGTTGTATACCTGGAAGAATCCTGGAGATACTAAAAGGGATCAGATAGATTATATAATGGTGAGACAGTGATTTAGGAACCAGGTTTTAAATTGTAAGACATTTCCACAGGCAGATGTGGATTCTGACCACAATCTATTGGTTATGAACTGCAGATTGAAACTGAAGAAACTGCAAAAAGGTGGGAATTTAAGGAGATGGGACCTGGATAAACTGAAAGAACCAGAGGTTGTAGAGAGTTTCAGGGAGGGCATAAGGGAACAATTGACAGGAATGGGGGAAAGAAATACAGTAGAAGAAGAATGGGTAGCTCTGAGGGATGAAGTAGTGAAGGCAGCAGACGATCAAGTAGGTAAAAAGACGAGGGCTATTAGAAATACTTGGGTAACAGAAGAAATATTGAATTTAATTGATGAAAGGAGAAAATATAAAAATGCAGTAAATGAAGCAGGCAAAAAGGAATACAAACGTCTCAAAAATGAGATCTACAGGAAGTGCAAAATGGCTAAGCAGGGATGGCTAGAGGACAAATGTAAGGATGTAGAGGCTTGTCTCACTAGTGGTAAGATAGATACTGCCTACAGGAAAATTAAAGAGACCTTTGGAGAGAAGAGAACCATTTGTATGAATATCAAGAGCTCAGATGGAAACCCAGTTCTAAGCAAAGAAGGGAAGGCAGAAAGGTGGAAGGAGTATATAGAGGGTTTATGCAAGGGCGATGTACTTGAGGACAATATTATGGAAATGGAAGAGGATGTAGATGAAGACGAAATGGGAGATAAGATACTGCGTGAAGAGTTTGACAGAGCACTGAAAGACCTTAGTCGAAACAAGGCTCCAGGAGTAGACAACATTCCATTAGAACTACTGAGAGCCTTGGGAGAGCCAGTCCTGACAAAACTCTACCATCCGGTGAGCACAATGTATGAGACAGGCGAAATACCCACAGACATCAAGAAGAATATAGTAATTCCAATTCCAAAGAAAGCAGGTGTTGACAGATGTGAAAATTACCGAACTATCAGTTTAATAAGTCACAGCTGCAAAATACTAACGCGAATTCTTTACAGACGAATGGAAAAACTGGTAGAAGCGGACCTCGGGGAAGATCAGTTTGGATTCCGTAGAAATGGTGGAACACGTGAGGCAATACTAACCTTACGACTTATCTTAGAAGAAAGATTAAGAAAAGGCAAACCTACGTTTCTAGCATTTGTAGACTTAGAGAAAGCTTTTGACAACGTTAACTGGAATACTCTCTTTCAAATTCTGAAGGTGGCAGGGGTAAAATACAGGGAGCGAAAGGCTATTTACAATTTGTACAGAAACCAGATGGTAAGAGTCGACGGACATGAAAGGGAAGCAGTGGTCGGGAAGGGAGTGAGACAGGGTTGTAACCTCTCCCCGATGTTATTCCATCTGTATATTGAGCAAGCAGTAAAGGAAACAAAACAAAAATTCGGAGTAGGTATTAAAATTCATGGAGAAGAAGTAAAAACTTTGGTGTTCGCCGATGACATTGTAATTCTGTCATAGACAGCAAAGGACTTGGAAGAGCAGTTGAACGGAATGGACAGTGTCTTGAAAGGAGGATATAAGAAGAACATCAACAAAAGCAAAACAAAGATAATGGAATGTAGTCAAATTAAATCGGGTGATGCTGAGGGTATTAGATTAGGAAATAAGACACTTAAAGTAGTAAAGGAGTTTTGCTATTTATGGAGTAAAATAACTGATGATGGTCGAAGTAGAGAGGATATAAAATGTAGACTGCCAATGGCAAGGAAATCGTTTCTGAAGAAGAGAAATTTGTTAACATCGAGTATAGATTTAAGTGTCAGGAAGTCGTTTCTGAAAGTATTTGTATGGAGTGTAGCCATGTACGGAAGTGAAACATGGACGATAACCAGTTTGGACAAGAAGAGAATAGAAGCTTTCGAAATGTGGTGTTACAGAAGAATGCTGAAGATAAGGTGGGTAGATCACGTAACTAATGAGGATGTATTGAATATGATTGGGGAGAAGAGAAGTTTGTGGCACAACTTGACTAGAAGAAGGGATCGGTTGGTAGGACATGTTTTGAGGCATCAAGGGATTACAAATTTAGCATTGGAGGGCAGCGTGGAGGGTAAAAATCGTAGAGGGAGACCAAGAGATGAATACACTAAGCACATTCAGAAGGATGTAGGTTGCAGTAGGTACTGGGAGATGAAGAAGCTTGCACAGGATAGAGTAGCATGGAGAGCTGCATCAAACCAGTCTCAGGACTGAAGACCACAACAACAACACGTTGAGGTACAGGCTTGGTCGGATGAAAAAGATATGTCAAAGGTTTGTTATCTGTGTTGATTGTAAAGTGACGACCGTACAAGAAATCATGAAACTTTGCACCACCAAATACGAGAGCTAATGCTTCTTTCTCGATCAGTGAATAATTTCGTTGCGCAGACGCGAGCAATTTGGACGCAAAGGCAATAGGACGATAGTGCGAACCATCTTTGTGCACAAGCACAGCACCGATCCCGAAATCTGATGCATCCACCATCAACAAAAGGGGCTTCTGTGGATAGAATGGCGTAAGGCAAATATTGGAAAGCAACGCCGATTTCAACTGGCGAAAGGCGCATTCGCATTCCGTCGTCCAGACGAACGGAGCACCTTACGGCGTAAGCGATGAAGCGGAGCTGAAATGGAAGAGGCATATGGAACATACCTGTGATAATAGTTAATTTTTCCCAGCACACTCTGTAGCTGCTTCAAATTCTGCGGCGAAGGCAAGTCTTGTATGGCATGGAGGTGTTCGGGACTGGGATGTATGCCTTGGGCATTGAGTACATGTCCCAGGTAGGGTAAGTCACGAGCAAAAAACACACATTTGTCCTTCCGCAAGCGAAGACCATTTTGTCGCAAGACCTGATCTAATGTTCTGAGATTGGCTAAATGTTCTTCTTCCGTCATTCGGGAGATCACAATATCGTCCAGATAGTTTGCTGCAGTAGGGACCGATGCACAAACAGTTTGTAGATATTGCTGAAACAATGCAGGGGCGGATGCACACCCAAATGGCAGTCGTTTGAATCG
The DNA here is from genome assembly GCF_023864345.2 of Schistocerca serialis cubense. Lineage (NCBI taxonomy): Eukaryota > Metazoa > Arthropoda > Insecta > Orthoptera > Acrididae > Schistocerca > Schistocerca serialis. The sequence goes on along the minus strand of NC_064643.1, from coordinate 632,916,295 downwards.
ATTAAAACCAAGATGCATCTTAACCACCAAACCGCGCTGGGATTCTTCGACCACCGGTATTTGCAAGTACGCATCTGCTAGGTCCAACTTCGAAAAATATTTACCCGGGCACAGTTTGTCAAAAAGATCTTCTGGGCGGGATAAAGGAAAAGTTGCAGTCACTAGTTGTAGATTCAGTGCTGCCCTGAAGTCCACACAAAGTCTCAATTTTCCGGAAGGTTTTGGCAAAATTACTAAGGGTGATGCCCAGAGAGAAGCCTGCACACGTTCAATTACACCTTGTGATTCCAAATCGTGTAATGTTTTTGCGACCTCATCACGCAATGCATGGGGAACATTGCGCGCTCTGAAAAATTTCGGTTTCACGTTTACTTTCGGTTCCAAATGTGCTTTATAGTTCTTAGCGTAACCGAGGCCCGGTACAAAAATGTCTGCTCGTTCTTCACATAGACGAGAAACACTGTCGGAAGGCACACTCTGGTTCACTGATAGGACCTGATTTACTATAGACAAGTTAATCAACTGAAATAAATCGAAACCAAACAAGTTCACTGCAGAAGAAGAACGAAGGACGCAAAATGAGACAAGTTTTGTTTGTCCCTTGTATGTTGCAAGAAGGCTGCACTGTCCTAACACAGGGATCTCTTGACCTGAATAACTAGTTAACTTAACAGTTGCGGCATGCAACGGAGGTGTGCCCAGCAGTTTGTAAGTGTCTTGATTGCAGCCCCGGTATCGAGCTGGAACGGTATCACTTTGCTGTTAATGTCCAAGTCCACAGAATGTTTATTGCCCTGCTGACGACAAGAGCGACTGTCTTGTGCAACGTGAACTGACACTGGTACAAAATCACTTGCGACTCGACGGGGGTTTCGGCGATGTCGATGCACACTATTTGTGGGATGAACACAGTCACAGTTAGAGAGAGTGGCACTGGGCGGAGTGGAATGAACTATATGAAATTCCATGGGCGAAGCTTCATGAGCATGAGTATCCTTGGTTCGATTCCGATTCTGGGGCGAAGCAAAGGGCCTGGAATGATTTTGAGTTTCCGATCTGAGCTTTTTCTGGCAAACACTTTAAACATGTCCTTTTTTATTACAGTAAAAGCAAATAGCTTGGCGTGGCGGGCAATTCTCATGCGAATGTCTAGTAGCACACCGCGGGCACCATTTTAGCACTGCATTTGCTTGCCGGCGTGGTACACGTGGCTGAGAGCCTGGCGGCAGCAGCGCTGCCTGGGGCGAGGGCTGTTTACTGTTCCATGCAGCTCGCCCGGCTGGCCGGTTAACCTGACACACGGGTGGCGAAGTTGAAAATGATTCCTGAGCAAAGTCAAGTATGTCCTGCCGATTCAATATGTCCATCACTTCTTGAAGGGAGGGATTGACTAGTTTCAAAATCTGTTCCCTTATACGAACATCAGAAACGTTCTGTGCAATTGCATCACGTACCATAGTATCTGAATAAGGGAGTCCACATTGACACTCAAAAGCACAATCCCTAGTAAGGCCTTGCAAGGTTGCAACCCACTCCCTATTAGTCTGACCTGCCGTACGTTTTGTACGAAAGACGTTATACCGTTTGGCAACTACATTGACTGAGTCTTTGAAATATGCATCTAATGCAGACAAAATTTCGTCGTAGGACAGAGTTACTACGTTGCGTCGGGGAAATAATTTGACTATCACTCGGTACGTTTGTACGCTGACCGAAGACAACAAAAATGGCTGCCGCTCGTTACCTTGAATTCTGTAGGCGGCGAGATGGAATCCAAATTGGCGTGACCACTTGGTCCAGCTTTCCAGTGCAGCATCAAAAGGACGAAAAGTTGGTGCAACTGCGTGTTGTGGTTGCGGTAGCGGTGGAGCGGCGGCTGCCGCGTCGTTTTGCATTGCACGTTGACCCTGGACGAGCTGTCCAAGGGCATCCAGTAATGCCTGCGTCTGCTGATTCTGTAAGCGATAAAATTGGGACAGTACATCTGGAGATTGTGGCGAAGCCATTACACAAGACAGTCAGGGCAGTATAGTTAAGAACGCGGTTTTGCCTCGTCGCCAATGTTGTGGTTGGCAGGAGAGCCAACACCGTGTTACTAGAGGAAGCCGAAAGGCACGCGTTTTAGCTCACGCAGGCTGGCGTGAGGTCTGGAACAGGACAAGGAAATTAGAATTTATAAAAAACGGACGTAGCTGGTGGAATACTTAACTTTAATCCATTAATGGTGAACGTCGCTCTTGACGGTACATGATCCACAGTATCAATAGTAACTGGTAATGGCGCCTTGCTAGGTCGTAGCAAATGACGTAGCTGAAGGCTATGCTAACTATCGTCTCGGCAAATGAGAGCGTATTTTGTCAGTGAACCATCGCTAGCAAAGTCGGTTGTACAACTGGGGCGAGTGCTAGGAAGTCTCTCTAGACCTGCCGTGTGGCGGCGCTCGGTCTGCAATCACTGATAGTGGCGACACGCGGGTGCGACGTGTACTAACGGACCGCGGCCGTTTTAAGGGCTACCACCTAGCAAGTGTGGTGTCTGGCGGTGACACCACAGAATCTGGTGGTAGTACACCATGTGATTAACTGGATTAGAGCCATCTGCCTACTAGCGCGTGGCGTGGTATGGACTCCACTGGACACCCTAAGGATAAGAAGCCAACTCTGTCCAACACCGCTCAACAGAACTTGATAGGGATTGGTTGGAGTTGTGTCGAAGATGCGTACATCATATTCTCTGGTGCTCCAAATGTGCGTGCTCAATAAAGCTGAGGTCACTACCATTCAAAATTTTTTCGTTGTGCAGCTACGATGAACTAGGTCTGCACAATGAAGAGGAGCTGGGTTCCTACGCAAGCGAATTTCTACCTATTCCACAGAATTAGTAACAGCAATCTATACATTTATATCAAAAGTGGACTGTGGCATTTCAAGTATCCAAGATACCGCAAAATTCCCAATTTCTTCGCTCTCGGCGGCTAAGAAATCGGCTTTTGTTATTTGAAGATCCAATTTTTTTTCTGTAATCGGAAATAATGAAATACCGCTGAACATTAATTCTCAACTCAATTAGCACAAACAGGCAGGTTTCCAAAATTTCGAGGCCACGACTTCTCCATATAAGATTATTTCAGTTTATAATATTTGACATTTTATTGATAACTATGACAGCGCTCTACATTTCTACGAGAAACCTGTCACCTGTTTGCATATCACAGATAACTCAAAGGAGAAATTGAATTACGTTTCAAATGTATTTAGCCCTTCTTCGAGGAACCTATTCATGTTACGCGGGATTTCTCTGTACCTCCTTCTGAATACAGTGGGCTCCAACAATACTGGAAGTCATCCCGTTACAGAGCAGCATAATCATGTGGCATAAACAATGTGGGGGCCACGCATGTGGAGAAGGACAAATTACGAGACATCCAAATGTTCAAAAATGTGTGCGAAATCTTATGGGACTTAACTGCTAAGGTCATCAGTCCCTAAGCTTACACACTACTTAACCTAAATTATCCTAAGGACAAACACAAGCACCCATGCCCGAGGGAGGACTCGAACCTCCACCGGGACCAGCAGCACAGTCCATGAGTGCAGCCCCTGAGACCACTCGGCTAATCCCGCGCACGAGCCATCCTGCGGAAATGTTAGATCAACGGTGACGTGAAGGTGGTGAAAGAATTCTTATAACTTTACATACTGTTTCAAAAGTATCAGTAAATCAGCGATGGTATTTTGGATAAATCACCTGCATACAGGTTTATTTCTCCATTGGTTTGAAAATTTGTTTTATTTTCTTCTTTAATACTCTTTATTAATTCATTTGAGCCTGTTTAACACTCTCCAGTGTTTCTAATAAACATATAAGCACTAATGTCCAGCTGATGACGTAGGTATGTCTCGCCTACATGTTTATGTTTGTTCGACTATAGTTGTTCGGTATCCCAAAAAGAGCACAAACCTCCGGCGAGGAAGAAGGATTGTCGGGGCTAAACGTCCACTGTCGATGTGATTAGAGACGAAACCCAAGCTGGAATTTGACGAAAACGGAAGAGGAGTGGATATGTGCGTTGTTACTGAGTATTTTTGGCGCTGTGATTAAGGTGTAAGGTGGCAGAATAAATGATCAGAATCGCACCTTACATGAGACATTTGTACATCGCAGTGAGAAGGTGAAGGTACCTAAAGTAATTCGGCGGTTATGAGAATATTTGCCTATCAGTATGGAATACAAAAAGGGATGACAGCCAATCGACGGTAATTAATACACTGTTCCTATATAATGCATGTCTTTGAGCAGAAGGTGGAACAGGCAATGCGAATCGCTTTTAGTTTTGAAAAGCCAGCCTACAACGGCGTAGCGAACGCGTGCTGCAGGGGTTATGACGAAAACCACTTAAAGGGGTGGCAGGAGGAAGGTCAGTGACCCCGTGCCAGGTGATTCGGGCCGGAGGACTGTGTGTAGCGGCACATCTGCACAAGGGACAGAGAAAAAGCTTTAGAAAGCTGTATTTCGGAATTCCAACAGGATACGGACAAGAGTCAGTGAAACATTTCGTCTAGCGAGTGCGACACACGGAAAAGTCAATGTACTTCAGGCGTCTAGAAATGGCACGAAACGTCCAATTGGCGGAAACGCACTAGGAAGGAGAAAAATACTGAAGTTTCGACGCAGTTTGATAGAAGGGACATTGCGATTGATAGAGAGAGTTTTTACAAAATAAGAGAAATGCGCCTATTGGTCGAAAAGGGCCGTGACGTGAAAAACGAATGAACCAAAGTGGGGGGAGGCAGTTCTGCCATGAGTAAGACAAGAGAGAAATTTTCGGGGGACTCTTCTCTGACCTGGCGTCAAGTGCAGAATGGAGTGCTTAACGCACCGTACGACGCAGAGAAGAAATTTTTGTGGACACTGCATTCACAGTGGCTGCACTCCAGCTAGAAATTGGCTGTAGCAACGTTTAGCTCCAACTGTGGAGAAACGAAACAGCCAAATTAGTTAATTGTTCTTGCGAGAACTGAGAGGGCACTGTAATATGCACGGTGCTCCAACCATGCTCTTGTATATCGTCACCTACAAAGATTAGGGATGATTATGTGTTTTCTCGCATAAAGAGAAACATAGGGAAAGTTTCTGCTGGAAAGTTCAGAAAAGGCCAAATTAGTTTTATAGGAATTTCAAGGGGAGGGACCGGCCTTGCAGACAGCAGCACATCGCAGCTTAAGGTAAATAACGCGTGCAGAGGCGTAAACTTTGTTGTTTCACCAGCTTCGAGCGGCCTTGGGTGATCCTGCGCTGAAATTTGTCACGTAACTAACCATCCACCGTAGAGTTGATTGTCATCTTAGATAGTACAGAACTTTGAACCGGAATCGGACGATTTTCGCAGTACTGACCAACATCATATCATATGAATATGGGCAATTTTGTAAAGAAACTTTCAATTAAACTTTCATAATATTGTGCTTAGGATTAATGTTCTTTCAGAGAGTTAATATTTAAGATTGTTGTGTATAAGATTATTCCAATTTTTTGATGTTGGCGAGATGCGTTATCCATTGCACAGTTTTATGTTGTTGAGTTGAAAACTGTGTAAAAGCGTCTATTTTTGGGATAAAAATTGCGACATTAAACTTGTAATTTCGCCTTACACAGTGGTTTTCAATTGTAGAATAAGCAAACCACAACTTGCAAAGGTACTGGTCCATCATTCGTATAAACCAGCCACCCAGCGTCTCTAAATAAATAACATCTAATAGTTTACTAATCAAATGGTTCAAATGGCTCTGAGCACTATGGGACTTAACATCTGTGGTCCCCTAGAACTTAGAACTACTTAAACCTAACTAACCTAAGGACATCACACACATCCATGCCCGAGGCAGGATTCGAACCTGCGACCGTAGCAGTCGCGCGGTTTCGGACTGAGCTCTTAACCGCAAGACCACCGCGGCCGGCGTTTACTAATCGCCATAGAATTTGTCTTATACTCTGATCTGTCCTATTTTGCATCCCATTTATAAATTTAGCGTATACTGTTTATTTATGAAAGTAATACATAAACGAATTAGCCTACAGCAGTTTTGTATCCTGGTTGGTACTTTTTTTTTTTCTTTTTTTTTTTTGTTAACGATCAGGATATAAAGGAGATTTACCACTGTAGTACTACATTTGCAAATGGGATGCAAGAGAAGGCCAGATCAGATTATGAGAAATTTTCTGATTTTTATTGCAATATTTATTACCATTAGATAATGTACATTATGCGCCTGGAAGTCAATGGGAGACGTTGAGGTTAATAGGAGCTACGCAGCTGAGATTTCCCTGGACACAGGTATCAGACGCGAGTGTTATGCTGCAGTTTACGTAACAGCATACACTGTGCGCTTTCTTTCTCTAGTAGTTACTACGATTCGTCATAGCCACTAGTCGACCTTACGCGTCTTGGGAACTAAAAATAAACAAAAAGCCGCTAAACAGCTTAAGATGAGAGCGAGGGGCGTTCTTTTAAAAACGTCAGAACTGACCTCGTACCTTATTGTTGTTCATTCCGTGCTTGTGCTTCGATTTCATTGAGCTGTTTGCCGATAGCGCGTTACACTCTAATTTTCCGTTATTATTTTTAGCCTGCTATTCTCTTGAAGGGTTGTAAGGAAACGGTGGTAGGCCTCGCAGGAATTTGATTTCCGTTCCCAGTGGTTGCGAGTCGAGAGCGTCCACCACTGCACCATCTCGTTCCGTTGTTTTATGGCTATGTGTTTCGTGACGTTGTCTTCTCAGTGGAATGCTCCGAAGCTTCATTTCAGATTTACGATGGCAATCCATCAGTGATGCGCCACATACTCCTCCCACCCACTGTGGTTAAAAAAAAGTCTGCCTCTCAAGTAGCGTTCATTCAACGCCGACACTTGTCCGTACTCAGGGCATTCGCACGAGAGGGCAGCCAGAGCGCCACAGCTGTAGGAGTTTCTACGCAGAACGTGTCACAAGTATGAGCTAAAACTGGCACTGATGGAAGTGTTGAGTCACACTAACTCGGCGTCTTGTCATCCGATACTGTGCAGCTAAGTAGAGTGTCCGACACGCGATGCAAAGGTGCCTTTACATGATATTCTCATGTGTGCTGCACTAGTTAAAGGCGTCTGCTAACACAAGCGTGTGTGTTAAAGCGGGCTGAACACATGTACACGTCGCGTAAGAGCTGTACCGTCTGAAGGTTGCCACAGAGTCCTTGCAGTTATATGCCACTGTTAGCTCATGCTCGGAAAACGGGTGATGCGTACCTTAGGGCAAGGCAACCTCATCTTGTGATCCATTTTCCACAAAGATTGGCGCCAAAAAAAAAGTTTCATTGCCTGGAGGCCGATTATACCTAAATCATATCTGAAAATAAAATGTCTCCCATTGTTCCTGAAATTGGAAAACACCTGAGGAAGTTACAGTATAGTTTAGAAGCATTTTGTAACATTTCTCATGTAACAAAATTATTTTAAGACGGTTTTTAAACATACAGAAACAACAGAATAAGATCGCTCATTAGCTTTCATGCACAAGGAAACATTTCTGACAGCCCAAAAAATTCTATTTTGTGAATAAAATTGATCCCAGACAAATGAAAAACGGATTTCGTTATCACGATCAAACATTTCCGTGTCACTGATTTCATTTATAAACTCAATAATTTGCACAATCTCCTTCAGTCTATTGCACTTGAAACGTACTGGTTAGTGAGCAAGTCACATTTTTACTAAGATAAACTTTACAGCTGAACTTGCGAAATAATTTGTAGTGTAAGTTCGTAGGCTTCCACGTCCTGTGTTAATGGAAATAAAGTCATTTTCCGTATTAGGTCACGTCATTATGAAATACTAAAGAATGTATTTGCTATAGTGTTCCATAAAGATGCAGCCTGATACCGAAAACGAATTGTAGTACTTTATGATCTTTATCGTGCTTAATAGCGGATGATTTGAGCCGACAGTGCCGTATATCGGTTTATAATATTCTTAAACTTTTTATTATTAGACTAACCATGTGTCAGATGGTGGAAAATTACACGCATTTTATACTGTAGGCCCCATACTACGTGCAGCTGCACGCTAAGAGTGTGATAGTGATGAAAAGAACTCCACTGAGACAGATTTTGCAGAATTACCCACAAAATAAAAGGTCACGTTGTTACGTGGTTAGTTACGTAAGCACTCTTACGAGGTGGGATTAATAGAGGAGGGCGGGAAGATCTGACGAACAAGTGCGCATTTCGTTTGTGGTTCGTTTAATACTTACAAAAAAGTTACGCAGATGCTCATCAAACTGCAGTGGCAGGCGCTACAAGAGAGATGTTGTACATCATGGAGAGGTTTGCTGTTAGTAGGACACACCCGGTCAGTCCAAAACGTTTCGGGTCTGGGTGGATAAAAACTAGAGAAAGAATTGTTCTACATAGTCTCCTCCCCCACTTGAATACAGCGCACATAATGTTCGTACAACTCCGTGAAGCTGCTAGAAAAGACGTTCTTTGGAATGCCGGTGACTCGCACTCACATTGGATTAAATGAACGCTTAATGTGAATTTCTGCACTTTGTCGTTTTGTGGTACGTCCGAATTGGTAACACTAAGTCCCATCACCCAAGATGATTATCTCCAAGAAAGAATTGTCCACATTTTACATTTCAGCCAAGTTGAGACAGGCATCCATGCGTCCTTGACACGTGTTACGAACAAAACAAAGTAACAGTCTGAAAGAAAAGTGTATGATCTCCCTCACTGCTTAAAGAGTTTGTTGAGACATAGAGAGTACCAACGTACATCAGCGGAATAAAGACATCTAGTGCCACAACTGGATGCTAAACGCACAAAAATTGGATTTCTACACGCCGATCATGTTAATGTGTGGTCTATGGTTATATTGAATGAGGGAACAATGCTTTGTATTTTCTCATCACAGATTGCTCATTTATTTCATATTCTGAATTTAATACTCTCGTGACATCCTTGATGCTCCTACACGATAACTTTTGCTCATGGATTTAAGGGTGATGACTATCATCTGAGGCCGTGCGGTTCTAGGCGCTACAGTCTGCAGCCGCGTGACCGCTACGCTCGCAGGTTCGAATCCTGCCTCGGGCATGGATGTGTGTGATGTTCTTAGGTTAGTTAGGCTTAAGTTGTTCTAAGTTCTAGGGGACTGATGACCTCAGATGTTAAGTCCTATAGTGCTGAGAGCCATTTGACTATCATCTGACCATGATTGTAGGGGAGTTCTAAGGAGGTTTAGGAGTAATAAATTTAATCTTCACAACTCGATCTAAATTTCTTGAAATAACTGACAACGAAGATAGAAAGATAAAAAAACTCCATAAAACGAGAGAAAGTGTTTAGAGTGAAAAAGCTTGTGATAAGACTCATTTGTGGTGTAATTTCAGAAATCAATATTACGCTCAGTTGTTGTAAATATGTTTGTTACATTTTTCTGACGTGTTCCACAATTAGAAGTATCCCCTAATTTTTGAGTCTGTGAAATAAAAAACGAATCTAATCTAATCCAAACAAAACAATTTATTTGTTCATCGCAAATAATACACATTTATTCACAACAGAATTAAAAAAATTGTACATGTGTATCACGTGTGTCCTACAACTGCTTATATACAGGTGCGGCAGAACGCTGCAATCTTTTATCTTCTCGCGGCTGGTCCCGGCGGAGGTTCGAGTCCTCCCTCGGGCATGGGTGTGTGTATGTTCGTCCTTAGGATTATTTAGTTTAAGTAGTATGTAAGCTTAGGAATTGATGACCTTAGCAGTTAAGTCTCATAAGATTTCACACACATTTGAACATTTTTTTATCTTCTCGTGCAAATCTGAATTACTCCTTGCAGTTGAAACCAAAAATGATTTCGATCGTAAGCTCTGACTTAGCTGTTTCTTTAAACAGTCCATTTATTGTTCATAAGTACAAAAACCCTTTCGAAGCGTTGCGAAATGTTCTGGGGTTGCGTGAGTCAATTGATAAACAAATAACATAATAAGTGTCTCTATAATTCTCTTTCGCGACTCCTTGTTACTTCAGGACGTTATCCATACCACATCTACTGACCAGTACGTGGTGAACGAGTCCTTTGGTTGCCAGTATAGTACTGACAGAGGAAGAAGTAAACATTTCCCTCTGTCACGATCCCTTTAGACGCGCAGGCTATCTCATTTTTTCTCCACTCTTAGCATTTCCTCGAGCATAATTATCTTATTTCCACAGGAGCATGAACTGAAAAAAGACTATACGTCGACAATATATATATATATATATATATATATATATATATATATATATATATATATATATATATATATATTGTGCTACATAAACGATAGCTGGTAGGCGTGTTTCTACAGTTGAAAGATGATACCCATTGAAATTTCATGTTAGTCTTATAAGTGGAGGTAGTAGTGGGCCTACCACTATTAGGATGCAAATCAGGTTTGCTTTAAATACACGCTGAACGGTTGTGAGCGTTAGTTATCTTTCAGACTGGACATGTTGAGTTGGTGTTAGTAGAGAATGTCTTTAACTCCACAAAGACGTCATTATCGACACCGCATTGAGTTTGAACGAGGTTTTGTAATAGAGCTACGAGATAGTGGATGTTCCTTCTGCGGTACTGCAGAGAGGATTTGCAGGAAAGCCGCCACTGTACGTGACTGCTGGCAGCTTAGGCCGGCCGCGGTGGTCTAGCGGTTCAGGCGCTCAGTCCGGAACCGCGCAACTACTACGGTCGCAGGTTCGAATCCTGCCTCGGGCGTGGATGTGTGTGATGTCCATTGGTTGGTTAGGTTTAAGTAGTTCTAAGTTCTAGGGGACTGATGACCACACATGTTAAGTCCCATAGTGCTCAGAGCCATTTGAACGATTTTTTGAACTGCTGGCAGCGGAGGTCACGAGGGTGTACTATCGTAAGAGGACTAGGCTGTGGACAGGAAAGCAATATTCCGGAGAAGGAAGATCGTAGTATTCGGTGTTTGGCTCTTTCGCACTCTACTGCAACTACAGCAGCAATCTGAGCAGCGGTTGGCACCACCGTGACACAACACACTGTTACAAATTGCTTACTTCAAGTACAGCTCCGAGCCAGACGACCTATAGCGTGCATTCCACTGCCCCCCAGACCACCACCATTTGTTCAGTGATGTCAAGCGAGAGACCATTAGAGGACAGGGTGGATGTCTTTTGTGTTTTCTGATGAAAGCTAGTTCTGCCTCGGTGCCAGTAATGAGCGCTGAGGGCCTGCAACCAACATTCCGCAAGCTAGACACACTGGACCTACTCCTAGAGTTATAGTCTGGGATACGATTTCGTACGACAGCAGGAGCACTCTCATACTTAACCTACACACCCTGACCACGAAATGCCATTCATGAACAGGATTCCAGGGGGTATTTTCCAACAGAACAACGTTCGCCCACCTACCACTGTTGTAACCCAACGTGCTCTACAAAATGTCGACATGTTGCTTTAGCCTGCTCGATGACTAGATCTGTCTCCAATGGAGCACATATGGGAAATCGTCAGGCGACAACTCGAGCGTCATCCGCGAGCATCATTAACCACCACTATACCGACCAACCAAGTGCAATGGGCATGGGCCTACATGTTACCGACATCTGGCACCTAGTCAACACAATGCATCCATATTTGCATGGTTACATTCAACATTCTAGTGGCTACACCGGTTATTAACGTACCAGCATTTCACATTAACAATGGCTGATCTCATGCTTACATTAACCTGATGATCTTGCAATGCTAATCTCTTAAATATGTTACCTACATAGTAACAGGACCCACATTCATGCATATTTGAAATTAGCTGAAAGTAAATTGTTGGTTGAAGTACGGTCCGGTATAGAATTTATGTTTGGTTCTATAGATGGTGTGTTTGATGTACAAAAATGTAAAAGTAGGAAGAATGCATTAATATATATAACAAAAGCAGATGCTGTTCCTATAACGAACTGTAATGAATCGGCCTTTTCCTTTAATGTTCGTATTCGTCGGTGGGCGGAACGTACTGAGTACATTGATTATACCGATCCTTTTCTTGTAAATAATTGGTCACGTGTCCGATTTATTGAAAAGTATTTTGAATCGTTTCAGGCCAAGAAGTGCGTTGCACGTTGTTTAACGGAGTGCCATCTTACGTATAATGGCTGGGCGGGCCGCGTGGTCCGCTGGTATAATGAGGCCTTTCGGTCCAAGGTGGTACGTAAAAAGCAGTTGTATCTTTATGGAGATACAAACATTGGCAAATCCACCCTTATTGAGAAAGTTATTTCCCGGAAACAACATATGTACATTAATTATATTTTATAAGAATCGAGGGGCATGAAAGGGAAGCAGTGGTTGGGAGGGGAGTGAGACAGGGTTGTGGCCTCTCCCCGATATTATTCAACTTGTATATTGAGCAAACAGTAAAGGAAACAAAAGAAAAATTCGGAGTAGGTATTAAAATCTATGGAGAAGAAATGAAAACTTTGAGGTTTGTCGATGACATTGTAATTCTGTCTAAGACAGCAAAGGACTTGGAAGAGCAGTTGAACGGGATGGACAGTGTCTTGAAAGGAGGATATAAGATGAACGTCAACAAAAACAAAACGAGGATAATGGAATGTAGTCAAATTACATCGGGTGATGCTGCCGGAATTATATTAGGAATGAGACACTTACAGTAGTAAATGAGTTTTGCTATTTGGGGGGTAAAATAACTGATGATGGTCGAAGTAGAGAGGACATAAAATGTAGACTGGCAATGGCAAGGAAAGCGTTTCTGAAGAAGAGAAATTTGTTAACATCGAGTATAGATTTAAGTGTCAGGAAGTCGTTTCTGAAAGTATTTGTATGGAGTGTAGCCATGTATGGAAGTGAAACGTGGACGATAAATAGTTTAGACAAGAAAAGAATAGAAGCTTCCGAATTGTGGTGCTACAGAAGAATGCTGAAGATTAGATGGGTAGATCGCATAACTAATGAGGAGGTATTGAATAGGATTGGGGAGAAGAGAAGTTTGTGGCACAACTTGACTAGAAGAAGGGATCGGTTGGTAGGACATGTTCTGAGGCATCAAGGGATTACCAATTTAGTATTGGAGGGCAGCGTGGAGGGTAAAAATCATAGAGGGAGACCAAGAGATGAATACACTAAACAGATTCAGAAGGATGTAGGTTGCAGTAGGTACCGGGAGGTGAAGAAGCATGTACAGGATAGAATACCATGGAGAGCTGTATAAACCAATCTCTGGACTGAAGACCACAACAACAACAATTATATTTTGGTTTTACCATTTCTTTCCATCATTGTACGACAATTTTTCAAGATATGTCGGTTCTTTCCATCATTGTACGACAATTTTTCAAGATATGTCGGTCAGGTAAGTTGAACTAGCGATAGTATACCGCGGAATTAGTATTTACCACACTTATTACTGACGAAATACACGAGGGGAACAGGTGGTCAGTAATGGAGTCGGAAAGAGTAGAAAATATTTCTGTAGTACATCTACATCTACATTTATACTCCGCAAGCCACCCAACGGTGTGTGGCGGAGGGCACTTTACGTGGCACTGTCATTACCTCCTTTTCCTGTTCCAGTCGCGTATGGTTCGCGGGAAGAGCGACTGCCAGAAAGTCTCTGTGCGCGCTCGAATCTCACTAATTTTACATTCGTGATCTACTCGGGAGGTATAAGTAAGGGGAAGCAATATATTCGATACCTCATCCAGAAAAGCACCCTCTTGAAACCTGGACAGCAAGCTACACCGCGATGCAGAGCGCCTCTCTTGCAGAGTCTGCCACTTGAGTTTACTAAACATCTCTGTAACGCTATCACGCTTACCAAATAACCCTGTGACGAAACGCGCCGCTGTCCTTTGGATCTTCTCTATCTCCTCTGTCAAGCCGACCTGGTACGGATCCCACACTGATGAGGAATACTCAAGTATAGGTCGTCCTTTGTTGATGGAGTACATTTTCTAAGGACTCTCCCAATGAATCTCAACGTGGCACCCGCCTTACCAACAATTAATTTTATGTGATCATTCCACTTCAGATCGTTTCGTACGCATATTCCCAGATATTTTACAGAAGTAACTGCTATCAGTGTTTGTTCCGCTATCATATGATCATACAATAAAGGATCCTTCTTTCTATGTATTCGCAATACATTACATTTGTCTATGTTAAGGGTCAGTTGCCACTCCCTGCACCAAGTGCCTATCCGCTGCATATCTTCCTGCGTTTCGCTGCAATTTTATAATGCTACAACTTCTCTGTATACTACAGCATCATACGCGAAAAGCCGCACGGAACTTCCGACACTATCTACTAGGTCATTTATATATATGGTGAAAAGCAATGGTCCCATAACACTCCCCTGTGGCACTCCAGAGGTTACTTCAACGTCTGTAGACGTCTCTCCATTGAGATCCCGGGGAATACGGGTGAGATGGTCATCCTAGTGCCGGTACACAGAGTTTGGAAAGGTGTGTCACGGAGGAACAGTGTGTCCGGACGTCGTGCAGCCAGCGGGCCGGAGCAGCAGAGTACAGACGGCGGCGAGCAGAGGCGAAGACGTGGCAACGTGGGCCGCTGGCGGGATGCCTGCCGTCCCTGAGCGGGCCCGGAGTGGGAGGCGGGGCGGCCACACATGCTGCAGCTCGCAGCAGCACACGCCCAGCAGGGCCGCCTCCGCCACACAACTGGACGGCGGACCGGCTAGTCGGAGATACCGTTACCCGCTACCCACTGCTCCGCTCCACCTTGTTTCACGCTCCGATCACAGAAGTTATATCCCCACCGCATCCGAAAGTCCCTTATCCTCATGTCGTTTGTCAGCATCAGAGAATATTAAAATTTTGGTAACCTGTTTCGTACGCCGGATCTTTTCCGGTAGGCTTACGACTGGACTGAGTTTTCGTCTGTCGAATTCCAGCCTTGTAATTTACATTCCGTAGACTAAAAAAATAGAAGCCAGTTATGGACAGTTTCTAAAATAACATACTATGTCTCAATAAAAGTAGACAGAATGTTAAAAAATATATCGGCTCAACCACTTGTTTATAGTGTAAAACACTTAAGATTGACGCGTTTCGGAAGTCAAGCTTCCATCATCAGAACAATAAAAAGTAAAAGAATCTGTTAAAACTCGCTAAAATGCGAGTGAGCTCACTCGCGTTTCAGTGTCGTGTTTGGCTACGTGGTGTGTGGTATCAACGGAGACGCACGGGCGGTTTACGACGATAGAGGAGAGAATCATGTGGTTAGATGTTGAACACCAAAGGCGATACCATTTTAGAGTTCTTTTATATTTTGACGACTATGTGGAGATGCATCTTGGAAGACACGGCTGCAACAAGAGAACTAGCAACGATGTTTTAATTTCATTATCAATTTTATTGTGCCTGGTGCATGTTCCATTTTAGCGAGTTTTAACAGGTTCTTTTACTTTTTATTTTTCTGACGATGGAAGCTTGACTTCCGAAACGCGTCAATCTTAGTGCTTTACACTATAAAAAAGTGGTTGAGCCAATATATTTTTTAACATTGACATTCACAACCACGTCCTCTCATCCAGTATGGATCAAATCAAAGTAGACAGACATTTTAGAAGAAATGGAGATTTACGTCACGGACGCAAAAAATCGGATAAACTTCTCAGTGAACAAAATGAGTTTGCAACCAATGCACATCTCAATATTTACGGCAATTTGTTTAGGTGAATTAGTTGCTGATTCGTGCATACATGCTCCATCTCATCATGGGCCGCGTTGTAAATGGCGGCCTCACTGTGCTGTCTTCTGTTCCCAACATCTACCCAGCTGACATAGCCGGAAGAAGAGTGCCAGCCAGCTGCCCTGGTCATGCACTCGGTGTCGCCTCTCCTATAAGCCGTCGACACACGGACCGTGTTGTAGAACGTTAACGTTGAGCGTGCCAAGTTCAACGTGCTGCTGAACGCTCAGGAACGATGCGACTTGTGCACACGGTACGTGGGCCCCAACATTGTATACATGATCGCAAAGCGCTCCCGCGGCAGATGAGGAATGTTCATAGTTTGTAAATCACACTGTTTACTCAACGGGTGCTCGTAAAATTCCCACGTTAGCTCTATTAAAACGCACATTT
The DNA here is from genome assembly GCF_023864345.2 of Schistocerca serialis cubense. Taxonomy (NCBI): domain Eukaryota; kingdom Metazoa; phylum Arthropoda; class Insecta; order Orthoptera; family Acrididae; genus Schistocerca; species Schistocerca serialis. Next base: position 632,900,123 of record NC_064643.1, on the reverse strand, counting down.
CCTCCATCGTCCACGAAAAGGAAAGTACCATGTCCAATCAATAAGGACACAGACGTATAAAAGTTCCATTACAAACAGAGCGGTACAAATTTGGAATACTTCTCCGCATAAGATACACATTATTTCATCATTCCCACATTTTAGTAAAACCCCAAGGTCAGCCTTACTTGATCACTGTTCCTACCCAGTAGCAGAATCTTTGCAACATGTGAATTACGAAGCGTAAAAGAAAAAGGAACAAAGCTGTCCTGTAGATTAAGCCAATCGAACAAAGTCACCCCTCAAAAAAAGGTGAATTTATATTTACATAACATCAAATATTATACCATATACTTATATTAAACTAATAATAGAGTATCAGAACCTAATAAAAACGCGAATGTTACGAAAAAAAATTTGGAGGTGTTAAGACGCAAACCACCACCCCCAACAAAAACTCATCATTGTTCTTTTTTTTCGATATGAACGTTGTGTTTGGTCTGGTGGACGTCACAAGAGATCCGTTCAAATTGATCGTTGATGACTTAGTTTTTTTTTATTACAGAAAGCACGCAGCCATCTGACCGAACACGCTGAGCTACGGTGCCGGCATCCTAACAACTGGTTTTCCAGTGATTCTCAATTTGCTGGTGGTCAGAAACTGCATATATACATATAGGCTTCAAATGAATGCCGATATGGCGCCTCACAACTCTGTATTGAAGGGAGACGGCGAGCGTGGGACGTTGTGCCACCTCAATGGTCAACGCTCAGAATATTTGACATGTCAGATATTGCTCTGCACGTTCGGAAAGACTCCCGAACGTGCTATTCCACGCTATGACGTCAGAAACTCGGCACGCTCAACGCTTAACGTTCGGATGCACGGTCCGTGTGCCGACGGCTTAAGACCGGGATTGGATTGGATTGTTTGGGGGAAGAGACCAAACAGCGAGGTCATCGGTCTCATCGGATTAGGGAAGGACGGGGAAGGAAGTCGGCCGTGCCCTTTCAAAGGAACCATCCCGACATTTGCCTGGAGTGATTTAGGGAAATCACAGAAAACCTAAATCAGGATGGCCGGACGCGGGATTGAACCGTCGTCCTCCCGAATGCTTAAGACCGGGGCCCATGTGAAATACGGGCCTCGAAACGATACTGTGACGCCACTTTAATCGGGTTGGGGCCACGAGGTATGCGGGTTCTGCAAAGAACTTGTGACGTCACGCTCGTCGGCTCGTCCGCCACACCTTGCGAATGCTCGGCACCTTGCGGGGCCCACGGGAAATCAATATTTAATCGAAAAGGTAACCACTGTATGTCTTAATACAGTCGTGTACTGTACAGAAATACCACGCATTTGAACGTGCAGTCAAGAATTATCAAACTCGTCTGAAATAAAACTTCCTGGCAAATTAAAACTGTGTGCCGGCCCGAGACTCGAACTCGAGACCTTTACCTTCTGCTGGCAAACGCTCTACCATGTGAGGTACCCGAGCACGACTCAGGCCGCGTCCGAACAGCTTTACTTCCGGCAGTACCTCGTCTCCTACCTTCCAAGCCAGCGCTTGCCCGCGGAAGGCAAAGGTCCCGAGTTCGAGTCTCGGTCCGACACACAGTTTTAATCTGCCAGGAAGTTTCATGTCAGCGCACACTCCGCTGCAGAGTGATAATCTCATTCGTCTGAAATAGTTACCTGCTCCCTGTCGGAAACGGCTGCTGCCACTCGTAAGACGTGCAATGTCACGTATTGTGACGTACGCGCCACAACCTGTCTTTCTAGTGGGCGTAGTCCCAAGCCTAAGTGCAGCCCCGTAAACACCTAGGAGCCTGAAACTCAGCGTCACCGGGCACCGAAATATATACCGTAAGGCTAGTTACTCTCTGTCCCTTTGACTGTGAAGGCCGTATTTTGCTCTGAATAGATTCTACTCTTATAAACACCAGTATTTACTTTCGTGTTTGATGAATAACTCACTGAAGTGGTATTGTAATGATTACCATATTTTATTGTTTTTATGACTGAATGTTGTGTTATAGAGGATGCGCGCATCTAGCGCAAAGAGTAGCGAAGGAGAATTGCACTTGGTTGTATGTTTGTAATTCCCCAATTTCTGATTTTATGTTTAGTTGAGTCACGCGGAGTGGCCGCATGGTTTGAGGCGCCATGTCAGGGATTGCACGGCCCCTCCCACCGGAGGTTTGAGTCCTCCCTCGGGCTTGGGTGTGTGTGTTGTTCTTAGCATAAGCTAGTTTAAGTTAGTTTAAGTAGTGTGTAAGTCCAGAGGCCGATAAACTCAGCAATTTGGTCCCTTAGGAATTCACACACAATTGAACATTGTGTTTAGTTGATAAAGCATGAATACTTTTTGACTAAATGCCGCCCCTTGCTACGAAACATATCCGTGTTAATAACACTTAACTAAGCTCACAAGAATATTTAGTGAAAATAGTTGCACTTGTTTCGGGCATCTTTTCTCTGCTCTATTGTAGCATCTTAAGATGGCCTATAAATGCTGAAATCTGATACGATTGTATCACAAAAAAAGAAATATTACAGTAGAACACTAAAATAAGTCATTCACCCTCTCCCCAAACGGAACGTCGTGTTTTCCTGTGTCACAATACTGGTATTTTCCTTAATGTACAATTTTCTGTCATAGCTGCCGTCGTTGCTGTGGTCTTCAGTCCAGCGACTGGTTTGATGCTGCTCTCCGTGCCACTTTATACAGTGCTAGCTTCTTCACCTCCAGGTAATTACTGTAACCCACATCCTTCTGAGTGTGCTTAGCGTATTCATCTCTTGGTCTCCCTCCACGACTTTTACCCTCCACGCTTCCCTCCAACACTAAATTGGTGATTCCTTGATGCTTCAGAGCGTGTCCTACAAACGGATCCTGTCTTCTAGTCGAGTTGTGCCACAAATTTCTCTTCTCCCCAATTCTGTTAAGTACCTCCTCATTAGTTATTTGATCTACCCATCTAATCTTCAACATTCTTCTGTAGCACCACATTTCGTAAGCTTCTATTCTTTTCTTGTCTACACTATTTCTTGTCCACGTTTCACTTCCATACATGACTACACTCCATACAAATACTTTCAGAAACAACTTCCTGACTCTTAAATCTATACTCGATGTTATCAAATTTTTCTTCTTCAGAAACTCTCTCCTTGCCATTGCCACTCTGCATTTTATATCCTCTCTACTTCGACCATCATCAGTTATTTTACTTCCCAAATAGCAAACCACCTTTACTACTTTAAGTGTCTCATTTCCTAATCTAATTACCAGAGCATCATCCGATGTAATTCGACTACATTCCATTATCCTCGTTTTGCTTTTGTTGATTTTCATCTTACATCCTCCTTTCAAGACACTGTCCATTCCGTTCAACTGCTCTTCCAAGTCCTTTGCTGTCTCTGACAGAATTACAATGTCATAAAGCCTGGCGGAGGTAAAACTCGTCGCAAGTGACAAGTGCGATGTATGTGGCATGACCGACACCCTCGAGCACCGATTCACCTGCGGGAATGCCATCAACATCTGGGAAGCGTGCCAGCAGATGGTGGCCCACATCGACAGAACGGCGCCAGGAAGCATCACAGTAGAAGCAATCACCGCCACAGACTGCAACCCATTTCCACGACCCAAGCGACTGGCGACTGTCTGGATCCTCGCCATGACGGCACACGCCATCGTAGAGCGGAGGCAGACCGACCAGCTGGCCTTCCTGATGGACCTCTTGGAGGAGAACAAGACGGCCCAGCAGCACAGGCGCTACCGAGAAAACTTCTGAAACTTCCTGCAGATTCCACTGCAGACAGCAATCGCCAGAGTCCTCCCCAGCCTGTGACCCTCAGCACCGCCACCAGCCACCTCACCACACTCACCACAAGAATAACGTGTGCAGTGATAGTGAATAAGTGCAACACAAAAGATAAAGTGCTTTCTCCTCTCGCATCAAATAGTGAAGTATAGTAGCATAAAGTGTTTCTTCTTAAATCAGACTAAGAGCAGCCGACCAGTTGCAAAGGATAAAGTAATCTTTACCTAGGTTTCAATAGATATAAATCTATCTTCTTCAGAAGAGGGCAGTATTATAACAACATGAAGTGATATGTCCTTATCGTTTAGGCAAACATCTGCGTAGTTACATTAATTATATAAAATATAGCCCTGAAAACAGGTTAATGTAACTACGCAGATGTTTGCCTAAACGATAAGGACATATCACTTCATGTTGTTATAATACTGTCCTCTTCTGAAGAAGATAGATTTATATCTATTGAAACCTAGGTAAAGATTACTTTATCCTTTGCAACTGGTCGGCTGCTCTTAGTCTGATTGACGTGGAACCGTTGCTGTAGCGCAGCTATGTTTAAAGTAGTTTCTTCTTAGTGAAATCAGTGAAACAAAGTGCTTCTCACCAAAATGTCTGTCATGCTCGCAGCCAAATTAGTGTCTAAAGTATACACAGTAGTACTAACAGTGTTTTTTTCTTCATTATTTGTACTATATTATCTAGGATACAAGCATTACTTAGTGGAAAGTGCGAACTACTTTTTTTTCTTTTTTTGAATGATTTCCTATACTATGTGCCATATAAAATTTATATTGTTTACTCACACTTTCCTCTCTGCTTCTCTTACATGACATAATTTGTCTCTCTTCTTCAATTTATGTATAATCTGTTGTATATGTAAGAAAAGTTTTCTTTCACTTCTGCTCCATCTATCATGCTGATGTTTCCTCATACTGTCCTAGCTAACAGTGCAAACTAGAGGAAGAGATCAAACCAGAATGCACAATGTGCCCGTGGCATCACAAGTGCACGACATACAGAAACATGAACTCAGAATCAATGTGTCGATGCTAATTATAAATTATTATGCCTGTCCTGCAATGTTTTACCCAAAAAAAGACAGTAAATGGCCATGTAAAAGGGTTCAAGGAACAACAATAAGAGAAAAACGAAATAGAAAAGGATACACAAACGAAAACCTATAAAATGACAGTAATATTAACCAACACAAGAATGTAATAGGTTAATAGAATGAAATGTTTTTCTTAAAAAATGTATCGTTGTAAATATATATATAAATAAATAAATTTGGTTCCAAAAAAAAAAAAAAAAAAAAAAATCGAGTCTCGATCCGGCACACAGTTTCAATCTGCCATGAAGTTTCACAGCGCACACTCCGCTGCAGAGTGAAAATCTCATTCTGGATCGCTGATGTCTTTGCACAACTACTGTAATACGTAGGGTTTCATCCGACCACATACGAGAAATGCCATTATTAATAATGCCTTTCCGAGCAAATGAAGCCTCATCTGTAAACATGACAACTATAGGAAAACGAGAGTGGGTCTAAGGTAGTACATACTCAAGATGACGTGGATTGTCGTCTGCTCACACGGCCTGTACTTTCGTAGGACGATAATGGTGCAGCAGCTGCTCACGCAACGCATCCCATACTAAACCACTGTGAATACCGAGCAGAGCAGCAATCTCTCGTGTACTTGTCTCTCGATTGTTCAGTGTAACGGCACTTCTTCCTCAAAGTTAGGTGTACGCACCGTCCGTGGTTTGCTCGCATTAGCCTTGCTTACTATGAGTGTGCTGGTATTTCTGTCGAGCGAGGATTGCAGTAAATGTGCGATTGTGTGGACAACGGCGTGCAGGGAATCGCTCGCGGTACATTCACTGGGGTCTACGACTATCGCCTTCAGTCGTACATGTCTCGCAGTGCTCCCCATGTATAGCGCTCCATGTCGACACTGCAGCCATCATGCAGACACTTGTGCCACCCACTGTTTACTGACTCAGCGTCGAAGAGCATGACAACGTAATAGTATCTAACATTTGGAGTAACAACGTTAGAAACAAAGACTTATCTACTCCATTCGGTATAATCTGCGCATACTCAGTGCTCATGCAACATGGCTTTCCGGCACATGGTTGCTTTACGAAATAGATTTGCTTTTGTCTCCTGTATCACCCTGTTAGTTAGGGCACTGAATTTATGACCACCTTGTGCAAGGAAGGACACGTTAGAAAACTGTTATGAAATACAGGAAGACTTGATGGTTAGCGACTGTCAAAAATTTAGCAGCTGACTATCAACGTAAATACATGGAGTACAGTACCCTTAGAGAAGAGAATATATACAAAGAGTGCGGTTTTCAGACCCTGTAAGTTCGACATAAGGCCAGGTTGTACAGGTTGCATCAGAACTTCTTGCGCGAATACAGTTTATACAACAAGCGTGGTGCTCATCATATCGAACAGTTTTCGTTGCTAAGTAGCAAACATCGATGAAAGCACAGGAGCTAAAAGGTGAGTCTAATAGTTTTCCTTCTAACACGAGAAACGATCGTCTCCATACATGTGTTACTTGTAATACATTTTTTATACTTAGTTCCGTCTACAGCCGCTAAACGTGCGAAACAAGTATTGTTACTACACAGTAGGTGAAAGATCAGAAGTATCTTTCAAAGAATATTTAAGAATCTCTTTACAATTGAGCTAAAAATATCCTTAGCATTCGCTTAAGAACGAAAATAACTTTCGGGTGATTTGTCACTGCCAAGTAACATGGCACGATGAAACTTGGACCACACAGAGAAAGAACTGTTGCGGTATAGTACTGAAGGTAATTGCAAGAGACACGCAATGATAAGAACAAAAATACTTATTTATTCAAAGACAATAATTATAATGAAGTCATCGCGATCTATGAAGGGACATAGTTCTTAATAGTTTACCTGTGATCACCAGAGCCAGTAATGAATGCTCTGCAACTTCCTCCCATGCTGGGCACAAGGTTGGTAAGAATTTCTTGGGGCAGGCGTCCCATTCCTCCACGAGCCAGGTTGACAACTGCCGATGGCTGCTGGCGCATGCGGACATTCTACAATACGGCGCCCCACCGGATCCCAAACGTGCTCGATGGGATTTAAGTCCGGGGAACCAGCGGGCCAACCATTCGCCAAATATCAGCTCGTTCCTAGAGCACCTCTACCTGCGTTGTTCGAAGCGGTCGCGCATTGCCATCCATAAAAATGAAGTTCAGGGCCGAATGCACCCCTGCAAAGACGCGCAGGAGGCAGGATTACAGAGTCACAAAATGGGTGACGGACGAGTGTTCTGTGTTCAAAGATTCAGACGTCAATAAGGCCATGCAACAGTTCGTCTGCCCACACCTTAACATCTGGACAACCAAAAGGGTCATATTCGTCGTTTTTCACACATCTCGCCATATGAGCACATGTCCAGAATCACTACTGATACTGAATCTGCTCTTATCCGAGAAGAACATCCGTCCCATCCCTCGTCGATCCAGTCCCTATGCTCTTGGCACTTTCGCAAACAGTACTGCCAATGTGCTGGTGTCAACGGAACACAACGTACTGGTCGTCGAGCAAAGTAACCACCCCTATGCAGTTGCCTTGCTACTGCGAAGCATGAGATTGCGTGCCTTGCTGTCCGGTTAAAAGTGGTCGCTATTGCACCCACTGTTTGACGTGAGATCTTTCTTGCCCGTTGCACAAAGTTACCATAGTTGAACGTGGTCAATCCCTTCCTCCCCTTCGGGCACCAGTGCCTGTGGTTCGAAAGGCTGCTCATGCACGTAAAACAATGCCGTCATCAATGCCAAAGTCCTGGGCTACACTCGTCACACATCGTCCTTCTTCCAGCTTGTCGATGATTCTTTCCGTGTTAATTCACTGAAAAGTTGTCTACGACCATGTAATGAAAACACCACCACAGCGCACCTTAATGGTTCGCTGATTGGCACACGCACACGCACTGTCTTCTCCCGTTCCGTCAACTGCCTCATTTTGCGGGGCAAATCCCATTTCGTTTGACGCTATAGTTACGATGACCTCACGCCACTTTCTGTGCACGACTGGGACACCTCCGGCAACAGTTTCCGTAGTTTCATAAATTTCCAACCAGTAGTTAATATGTTATGTTACTTTATCTCGTTCTTGATAGTTTTTCACAGCTCTGTACTTTCGTAGGATATCTCAGTCCTTTGGTAGCCTATCTCAAGGCGCTATAGCTAGGATTTTCCATCCATCTACAAATACAGGGTGATTTTCTCCTCCGTGTACAAACTCTAGGTATTGATCGATCAGCGAATACGGAACAAAAAAGGTCCAATGAACTTATATGCGGAAATGCATCGTTTCAATGCTAGAGACTTTGTAACAGAGACTGTGGTCTAATACGCACTGTACCATGCAGACACAGTTACATTATGTGTTGAAAATGGTTTGCATGTGCCTCAACACATATGTGTACGCGCCGTACACTACTGGCCATTAAAATTGCTACACCAAGAAAAAACGCAGATGATAAACGGGTATTCATTGGACGAATATATTATACTAGAACTGATGTCTGACTACATTTTCACGTAGTTTGGGTGCATAGATCCTAAGAAATCAGTATCCAGAACAACCACCTCTGGCCGTAATAACGGCCTTGATACGCCTGGGCATTGAGTCAACCAGAGCTTGGATGGCGTGTACAGGTACAGCTGCCCATGCAGCTTCAACACGATACCACAGTTCATCAAGAGTAGTCACTGGCGTATTGTGACGAGCCAGTTGCTCGGCCACCAGACGTTTTCAATTGGTGAGAAATCTGGAGAATGATCTGGCTAGGGCAGCAGTTGAACATTTTCTGTATCCAGAAAGGCCCGTACAGAACCTGTAACATGCGGTCGTGCATTATCCTGCTGAAATGTAGGGTTTCGCAGGGATCGAATGAAGGGTACAGCCACGGGTCGTCACACATCTGAAATGTAACGTCCACTGTTCAAAGTGCCGTCAATGCGAACAAGAGGTGACCGAGACGTGTAACCAACGATACCCCATACCATCACGCCGGGTGATACGCCAGTATGGCGATGACGAATACACGCATCCAATGTGCGTTCACCGCGATGTCGCCAAACACGGATGTGACCATCATGATGCTGTAAACAGAACCTGGATTCATCCGAAAAAATGACGTTTTGCCATTCGTGCACCCAGGTTCGTCGTTAAGTGCACCATCTCAGGCGCTCCTCTCTGTGATGCAGCGTCAAGGGTAACCGCACCATGGTCTCCGAGCTGTTAGTCCATGCTGCTGCAAACGTAGTCGAACTGTTCGTGCAGATGGTTGTTGTCTTGCAAACGTCCCCATCTGTTGACACAGGGATCGAGACGTGGCTGCACGATCCGTTACAGCCCTGCTGATAAGATTCCTGTGATCTCGACTGCTAGTGATACGAGGCCGTTGGGATCCAGCACGGCGTTCCGTATTCGCCTCCTGAACCCACCGATTCCATATTCTGCTAACAGTCATTGGATCTTGACCCACGCGAGCAGCAATGTCGTGATACGATAAACCGCAATCGCGATAGGCTACAATCCGACCTTTATCAAAGTCGGAGACGTGATGGTACGCATTTTTCCTCCTTACACGAGGCATCACAACAACGTTTCACCATGCAACACCGGTCAACTGCTGTTTGTGTATGAGAAATCGGTTGGAAACTTTCCTCATGTGAGCACGTTGTAGGTGTCGCCACCGGCGCCAACCTTGTGTGAATGCTCAGAAAAGCTAATAATTTGCATATCACAGCATCTTCTTCCTGTCGGTTAAATTTCGCATCTGTAGCAGGTCATCTTCGTGGTGTAGCAATTTTAACGGCCAGTAATTCAGCATGTTCTGCTTCAACCGTCCACATCGGCCAGGCTGCATCCGAACAGTATCAAAGGCAGCATGAATACGCAGGCGCAGTGTCTCCACTTTACTTTTGAGATGGCCCCACAACCAGAAATCGCACGGGCTGAGATCCGATGTACAAGCACGCCATGCAATTGGAAGCCATCTTCCGATCCATCGGCCAGGTGAGACACTATTGGGATGCGTACGGACGTTAACGGCGAAGTGGACTGGAGCACAATCATGTAGCAGCCACATAACCCTTCGAATCATCAGTGCCACTTCTTCCAGGAGGGGAGGCCAAGTCACCAGCAAGAAACGCCGATAGTTTCGACCTGTTAGGCGACGTGGAAGAAAGTCTGGTGCCAAAATATGGTCGCCAATTATCCCGGCCCACAGATTCCGGCTGCTTCGATGCTGATCATTCGCTGTCGCCATACTAGGGGGGGTTCTGCGTACTATCCCACAAGTGACTTATGAAAGTTGAAGATACCACTCTTCGTAAAGGTTGCCTCATCTGAGAATAGGACGGATGACACAAATCCCAGAATCGTGGTTGCCTGGTGAAGAAACCAGTGACAAAACTGCTCCTGTTGTGAAGAATCTGGCGCTAGTAAGTCCTGCACACGCTGTAAGTGATAAGGGTCTGTCAAGGAGAACATTCCACGTGGTCGTCTGACTTAGCCTGTACTGGGGGGCCAACTGCCTGGTACTGACACGGTGGTCACCTTGCACAGTGTTAATCACACTTTCCTCCAAGTCTCGTGTCCGAACATTTCGGGTATGTCTATGATTTCCTGCTTCCTGAAACGACTCTGTCTCAGACAAATGGCGAAACACTTTCACCAACACTGAGTGCTGTGGTTGCTGTCGGCGGGGATGGGTCTCCCGATATAACGTCGCTGCCATTTGCCTTTCCGTAAATAAACACCATGTCGGCAAGCTCTAGATTCGAACACGGATCCATTGCGTACAATGCTGTATCACATTAATTGCATGGTGAGTCAGCAAGAGAAGTGAATCGGATACAGCATTACCAATTACTGTGGCAGGAGAGCGCGCTAGGGCATGACGTATGAAGAACAACACCACCCTCTAGGAAGAAACAATGCGTGTTGTAACTGTGGCTGCATGGTACACCGCGTATCAGATCGGAGTCTCTGAAACGGAGTATGATTGAATAAATGGTCTCAAGCATGTTCATTAGACATCGTTTGTTGCCTATCCTCTCATCGATCAACCCCTAGAGTTTGTACATGGTGGAAAAAGTCACCCAGTATACTCCGCAGACTTCTGGTACTCGACATAACAGAAATTTTTCGTCATATTACCAGCGATTTTCTGTGCTATTCAGTTCGTATGTTAAACAAGAGACAAATAGTTTGTAACGTAGCGAATTATTACGGGATAACATTCATTGCAGTAAGATACGCAGACGTGTAGCCGGTGGCTGAAAGGAAGCTGCAGAATTGTGTCCTAGCGATGACTCATAGCACAGCTGTCGTTTCGAGCCAGCCTGAGAATGGGATACCGTGTCATCTAGTACGAACGTATGTATATTCATACCCCCTACGAATCTAAATAAACTGTAGTCAGTATTATCCAACTGGTTTCAAACTTGGTATACTACTTTTTGTTATTCAGTAGAAGATCTCATCATAATTTCAGCTTTTTATTTGTTATAGTTTCGGAGATTGAAAAAAGTACTTAAAAGTCAAAAACCCGACATTCAGTTTACAAAACTTCGTTAGGAATAATAACAGTTGGTCTTTCGTTGTCATTTGAAATCATTACCAGAATTTTCAGGATAGAAAATAATTTAATGCGATTTTTTCTTTTCAAAAACTTTAAGTACTTTGCATTTCGTAGTACAAAATTCATGAAAAATTAATATTTGGTTACTATGTTGTTGTGTGAATAAATGGGATTGAATGAGAGAGTGTTTGTGAGACATACGTTAAAATTCAATATTGTTTTCTGTAAAACTTGTCGAAATTGGACCGTGGGAAAGATGTATTGTACCCACGTTGCTGATGAAGTATGTTGAGGTGTGCGTGATTTTGTAAAACAGCAGCCGGAGTATCAGTTCTAAGTGTAATCGGTTTCGAAATTAATTTCAACATTATTTTTCATTTCGATCTTTTTTATTAAACAATATATTACCAAACTTCCTGACAGATTAAAACTGTGTGCCGGACCGAGACTCGACCTCGGGAGCTTTGCCCACTAAAGGCTAATCTGCGAGGCAGTTTCATATCACCGCACACTCCGCTGCAGAGTGAAAATCTCATTCTGGAAACATTCCCCAGGCTGTGGCTAAGCCATGTCTCCGCAATATCCTTTCTTTCAGGAGTGCTTGTTCTGCAAGTTTCGCAGGAGAGCTTCTGTAAAGTTTGGAAGGTAGGAGACGAGATACTGGCAGAAGTAAAGCTGTGAGGACCGGCCGTGAGTCGTGCTTCGATAGCTCAGATGGTAGAGCACTTGCCCGCGAAAGGCAAAGATCCCGAGTTCGATTCTCGGTCCGGCACACAGTTTTAATCTGCCAGGAAGTTTCATATCAGCGCACACTCCGCTGCAGAGTGAAAATCTCATTCGTGAATATAATACCATTTGCATTTTGGAATGACGTAAATAACTTACTGAAGAGTGATTGGCTTAGGCAAGTTTTGCCGCGAGAATGATCTAGAAGGATCATTCTGATTGGTCTGGCAGACTGATCAGCCAATCAAAGTAAGAGGTTCCCGCGTACTGGAAGGAGATAGACAGAGAGTGGGGTAGCATCGGAGGAGTCGCTCGCTAGCCGTCGGACGTGAAAGATCATGTTAGATGTCGCGGTTAAAATTATGTGTAAAATGAAGAATTGTTGAGTTCGTTGCATTTAGGACTAGTCGTAAAGCGGGAGATTTCAGTTACGAACAATTTGAGTAAAGTTTGATGTGTTTGAGTCTATTGGTAGAGGAGTTATCAGCGTGTGAGATTTCGGCCTCTATTGAAAACTTCGCGTGGCATATTCCGCATTTCATTATGGAATATTCAGCGAACATTTCTTTTATAAAAGCCCACTGATAATACCGAATGTGAGACTCACTTATAATTGTGGATCAGTGACTGTGAGATCGCGTATTCGATCGGGTCGGACTGATACAGAATCTGTCTGCTTTTGCGTGTGAAAGCTGTAGTTGCCACTGTGAATTATGACTGATAGAGTCGTATATCACTAAATAAGGACTTGGTAGCCATTTCCCTCTGTTTTCTAAGCAATAAACATACTGGTCTTGGAATTTTCGCAAGCTTATTTCAGTCAAAAATACACCATATTACCGCCCAAAATCTTGATAAATATGAACTTGCAGGAACTGTTTTTCATTGCTAGAATTACGCGGTCTCAGCAGGGTAGGTATTAGGTGACATTTTTCTTCAACGCTGCTTTTTCGCTGCCTAAGAAGTACTTACGATTGCAGAGTGAAGGGACGTCGAGCGGAAGTCGTACTAAGGTAGGTGGACATTATAATACGAGCCGTACGAGGGAAGAACCGACCCTGCCCCGCCACAGACTGTCTACATGCCTCCGTATGCTTCCTAATCTCTTACCTTATTCTCATGCACCCCAGGCTTGATATACGTCACTGGCAACAAAATTATCGCACTACCTTCCTCAGATAAACCACCTCTAAATGGAGTTTCGAGAGAACAACGTCGCCTTAACAGCAGAGATTTACTTTTAAGTTCGACGAGCGTCTCTTTTTACACTTACGTGAGCTAAACTGAGCAGTTACGACCATAGCAGCACGTCGCTGAATTCGTTCCACGTCCTTCTGCTTTTATTTCTGCTTCGTTAGGACTTCAAACACTCCAGCAGTACCGTAGAGTCATCGATGCGGTTTCTTTTTGTAAATTCATCATACTTTCTGAAAACCTTCGTACGTTGTCCTGGCTGGTGAATCATCTAAAGATGTCGCAGAATAGCTGTTGTGCCCCAAAGCAATACGATAGGACCGTGGCAGCAAAATACAACAAGATCTCGACAAAACATCAGTCTACTGCAGAAAGTGCTAAATACCTCATACTAGAAATCAAAAATTGTTTACTTCATAAAATGTAAACACGTTGTATCGTTTAGCAACAGAAGAATATTTGGGAGCAACGAAGTGTAGAGGTGTGAACTGGAACGACCTAGCGCAGTTGCTGGTTATGATTCAGTGATAGGACAACGGGAAATTTCAGTTTCTCTGCATACAAGATTGGATACAAAAAACGGAGTAATTCTCAAATGTCTCTCGGGTTTCAGGAGATGACTGCGTGAAAAATCTGCTATGTTAACTAAAACTGATCATTTTATACGTAACTATTTACATTTTACGTAATTAGGGTAAGTCTGAAATTTTAAGATGAAAATCTATAAATTTATTTTTACCAAGTTTTTTCAAAATTGTGTCTCAGCAAATCGGAACAATGTCTTTGACAACAGGCGGCCGTTGTGGTCGAGCGGTTGTAGGCGCTACAGTTTGGAACCGCGCGACCGCTACGGTCGCAGGTTCGAACCCTGCCTCGGGCATGGATGTGTGTGACGTCGTTAGGTTGATTAGGTTCAAGTAGTTATAAGTTCTAGGGAACTGATGACCTCAGATGTTAAGTCCCATAGTGCTCAGAACCATTTCTTTTTGTTAAGTCCCATAGTGCTCAGAGCCATTTGAACCATTTCTTTGATAACAATGTAAATTATTGAAACCTCTTTGCCTCAAATGTAATCGTCGTACTTCATCTGCATTCATCTGGAAGAGTTGAGTAACGGAGTGAAGTGATGATTGTAATGCTATAGAAAGCAGACATGTGTGGTCGGAATTTGTAGCTCAAGGAGCCAACGCATGTTAAACATTGTCAAGCAGATGTTTGAAGACTTTAAAATACAAAGAATTAAAGGTGCACACATTTTATTTCGTTTCGCAGTTAGTGATTCTCTGGGCATTCACAATGTTATAAACAGTTTACTTTCTTCGTACAAGCAAGACCTGTGGCCATAGTCACACTTTGATAAAAAGTCAACGAGAGCAACTTCAACGCAATCACTGAGTAAAACGTTATGTCTTAATGAAGTGACCATGCCCTTGAACCCAATTTTGACCGAAGCGGATGAGTGGGTATTAACTATTCAGCCTGAACTGAATGAAATCTCTATGTCTTTGAACAGTTCCAAAGAAAAAAAGTCAAGCTCTCCTAAATGGCCGTTACCCGCTGGGTGATGGGAAGACGGAAGGCACCCTCTCGATCCTGCTGGCGGAATTCTGAATCTCGGCCGAATCTCAGGGACCCATACCGCAGGACTGGCCGGTGAGACTCAACCCTGGTCGAAACCGCAACACGCTGCGGCAGGGCCCCTGCAACTACCACTTAGCTACGTACGAGGTGCATTCAAGTTCTAAGGCCTCCGATTTTTTTTCTAATTAACTACTCACCCGAAATCGATGAAACTGGCGTTACTTCTCGACGTAATCGCCCTGCAGACGTACACATTTTTCACAACGCTGACGCCATGATTCCATTGCAGCGGCGAAGGCTTCTTTAGGAGTCTGTTTTGACCACTGGAAAATCGCTGAGGCAATAGCAGCACGGCTGGTGAATGTGCGGCCACGGAGAGTGTCTTTCATTGTTGGAAAAAGCCAAAAGTCACTAGGAGCCAGGTCAGGTGAGTAGGGAGCACGAGGAATCACTTCAAAGTTGTTATCACGAAGAAACTGTTGAGTAACGTTAGCTCGAAATGCGGGTGCGTTGTCTTGGTGAAACAGCACACGCACAGCCCTTCCCGGACGTTTTTGTTGCAGTGCAGGAAGGAATTTGTTCTTCAAAACATTTTCGTAGGATGCACCTGTTACCGTAGTGCCCTTTGGAACGCAATGGGTAAGGATTACGCCCTCGCTGTCCCAGAACATGGACACCATCATTTTTTCAGCACTGGTGGTTACCCGAAATATTTTTGGTGCCGGTGAATCTGTGTGTTTCCATTGAGCTGACTGGCGCTTTGTTTCTGGATTGAAAAATGTCATCCACGTCTCATCCATTGTCACAACCGACGAAAAGAAAGTCCCATTCGTGCTGTCGTTGCGCGTCAACATTGCTTGGCAACATGCCACACGGGCAGCCGTGTGGTCATCCGTCAGCATTCGTGGCACCCACCTGGATGACACTTTTCGCATTTTCAGGTCGTCATGCAGGACTGTGTGCACAGAACCCACAGAAATGCCAACTCTGGAGGCGATCTGTTCAACAGCCATTCGGCGATCCCCCAAGACAATTCTCTCCACTTTCTCGATCATGTCGTCAGACCAGCTTGTGCAAGCCCGAGGTTGTTTTGGTTTGTTGTCACACGATGTTCTGCCTTCGTTAAATTGTCGCACCCACGAACGCACTTTCGACACATCCATAACTCCATCACCACATGTCTCCTTCAACTGTCAATGAATTTCAATTGGTTTCACACCACGCAAATTCAGAAAACGAATGATTGCACGCTGTTCAAGTAAGGAAAA
The DNA here is from genome assembly GCF_023864345.2 of Schistocerca serialis cubense. Taxonomy (NCBI): domain Eukaryota; kingdom Metazoa; phylum Arthropoda; class Insecta; order Orthoptera; family Acrididae; genus Schistocerca; species Schistocerca serialis. The sequence goes on along the minus strand of NC_064643.1, from coordinate 632,883,897 downwards.
CGTCGCCATTTTAAGTATTTAAAACAGTTCTTATTCTCGCCGCTGGTGGTAAAATTCTATCTGCCGTAGCGTGCTGCCATCTCTGGGACGTATTGACAATGAACGCGGCCTCATTTTAAAACAATGTGCATGTTTCTATTTCTTTCCAGTCCGGAGAAAAAAAAATGGAGGCCTTAGAACTTGAATGCACCTCGTATCTGGCGCAAAACAACAACAAAACCTGAAATTCCTTCAATACGAACATAAAGGCTTAAAATGCAGCGAACAGATAGATATTATTCAATCTGCCCTGTAAATAGCACGAGTATACCCCTGAAGGGGAACCCAACATCTTAACACTACCATGTGTTTAGGTATCATAGATCTCAAGGGCTTAGTTTTATCAATCAAACAATTTAAGTTGCTGGAGAAGCACAACCACGGCTTTAGCAAGAAAACTCTTGAAACTTAATACAATTCAAAAAAGGCTTAGGGCTGGCCAGCTTCGTAATTACTGTAGAGAAATACAAATAAGTTACTGCCCCACAGGCTAAGCAGTACGCCTACAGAATCACAAAATCAGCTACAGACGCTGCTTGGCCGCACAAGCAAAGGCAAACATCGGACAGGTTTAGCACAGCTGACCCCAGGGGGCTGTTCAGAACCAATCAGGTAAGACAATGCAACCGTACCCAGATCAGTACTTACGATCAGAACCCCCTAATTAATATATCTAATTACTGTAGTGCACCACTTCACTTTCTACACAAGAGAAGCACCCTACTTCACCCAACGTGCTCCGAAATAACAACCACTATAAAAGGCGAGAACAGCACTATAAAAACCTTTAACATCGACTCTACAAAACCAGTACCAATAAGCAACAAGACCACTGATCTCACTGCACTCTTGGGAACATTCTGACCATGTGACAACGTCAATGCCGGCCGAAGTGGCCGAGCGGTTCTAGGCGCTACAGTCTGGAACCGCGTGACCGCTACGGTCGCAGGTTCGAATCCTGCCTCGGGCATGGATGTGTGTGATGTCCTCAGGTTAGTCAGGTTTAATTAGTTCTAAGTTCTAGGGGACTGATGACCTCAGCAGTTAAGTCCCATAGTGTTCAGAGCGATTTGAACCATTTGATACGTCAATGTTCCGCACTCCAAGCTTCAATGGATTGGAAACCACACCAATGCGGCAGCACACCGGTTCACCCCTTTTTGATTAATCGGATAACAACAACAAGACAGAGAAAATCGACGGTCGTTTTCGTCAGTTCACGACGGCAGGTACGCGTTATAGCACACGCTTGCAAATAACGACTTTAACAACCCACGCTGCTGTCGTAGCTAGTCCTTACAGCAACAACGGCAGCACCACGTCCCTTCTTGACGACGGCGTGCTATATTGGGGTTTTCTTCTTACAATTTGAAGTTAACGTTTTCGAGTCGTCTTTGACTGTCTTGCGACAGTTAACCACCTTGTTCGAAACAGTGAAGCTGTATACAGCAGACAGCGACCGACCACTGCATGACCACCAGTCTTGGCTACAGGTTCCACAAGCCCGTATCTTGCCTGTGGCTAGTGCAATAACCAGTAACAGCGAGCAACAACGTTAGGATTCCACATACAACGACGTGCTTACAAGGGAACCTCCCCATCGCACCCCTCTCAGATTTAGTTATAAGTTAGCACAGTGGATAGGCCTTGAAAAACTGAACACAGATCAATCGAGAAAACAGGAAGAAGTTGCGTGGAACTATAAAAAAAGTAATCATACAAACTGAGTAGTCCATGCGGAAGATAGTCAACATCGAGGCTTTTATGAGCCCAAGAGCGACGTGGTCCCGAGGTTAGCGTGAGCACCTGCCGAACGTGAGACCCTCGGTTCAAGTCTTCCCTAGTGTGAAACGTTTATTTTTTTTATTTTCAGACAATTATTATTTGTCCGTCCGTCCGTCCGATGCGAGGTAACTGCGCCGTAGTACGGGGACGTTGTATGAAAACGTTAAAAACATATGTTTTGACAGAGCACAGGGAAAACTATGCGACTGTGAAACTGTTGCATTCATTTTTTGCAGTTTATGTGACAAACTCTTATGTTTTCATCACTTTTTTGGGAGTGATTATCACATTAACAAGAAAACCTAAATCAGGCCAGGTAGAAGAATCTTTTTACCCATTCGCCAACTGTACAAGTTAGGAAGGTCGACAACATATTCCTGTCATGTCACGCACATGCCGTCACCAGTGTCGTATAGAATATATCAGACGTGTTTTCCTGTAGAGGAATCGGTTGACCTATGACCTTGCGATCAAATGTTTTCGGTTCGCATTGGAGAGGCACGTCCTTTCGTCAACTAATCGCACGGTTTTGCGGTGCGGTTGCAAAACACAGACACTAAACTTATTACGGTGGACAGAGAGATCAATGAACGAACGGACAGCTCATAAGTTTTCGAAAATAAAGAAAGTAAAATTGTCACATGAGGGAAGACTTGAACCTACGACCTGTTGTTCCGCAGCTGCTCACGCTAACCACGGGACCACGGCGCTCCTGCGGTTACAGCGTCCTTGATGTTGCTCATCTTGCGCATAGACTACTCAGTTCGTATATTTTGTTTATTTTTTCATAGTTCCACACAACTTCTTCCTGTTTTCTTCATTGATCTGTGTTCAGTTTTTCAAGGCCTATCCACTGTGCTAACTTATAACTAAATCTGAGGGGGATGCGATGGGGAGGTTCCCTTGTTAGTAACACCGTGCTTACCACCAGACTACAACCGAGATTTCGAACCCAGAACCCTCATCGTCGACTCTGCCTCGTTGCCGTAATGTCCCAATCCAACGCTGTGCTCGTAAACAAGGGCAGTCAGGAACTGAGAGCCGACACAGGTGTGTACCACATCTCGCCACCACAACGCCGCATCGCGCGCATGTAGGATGTCAAACATTCAGCCTAATACAAAGGGACTACACAGGATGGAGCATGGCACGAATTCCAAATTGCCTGGGCAGGAGACCGACCGGCACCCCGTTCAATGACTCTTCCTTAAGTATAATGATGAAACTCCATTCAGTGGACGCGTAGTTGTACAGGCGTTATTGAAGTGGTGTGTTACTACACCTATCACTGGATAAAGTATCTCTACAAGTTTTTAACTAACATTACAAGGGATCAATACTGGAAACATTTGGATGTGGTGTGCGTTACAAAACTACTGGCCATTAAAATTGCTACACCACGAAGATGACATGTTGCAGACGCGAAATTTAACCGACAGGAAGAAGATGCTGTGATATGCAAATTATTAGCTTTTCTGAGCACTCACACGAGGCTGGCGCTGGTGGCAACATCTACAACGTGCGGACATGAGGAAAGTTTCCAACCGATTTCTCATACACAAACAGCAGTAGACCGGCGTTGCCTGGTGAAACGTTGTTGTGATGCCTCGTGTAAGGAGGAGAAATGCGTACCATCACGTTTCCGACTTTGATTAAGGTGGGATTGTAGCCTATCGAGATTGCGGTATAACGTATCGCGACATTGCTGCTCGCGTTGGTCAAGATCCAATGACTGTTAGCAGAATATGGAATCGGTGGGTTCAGGAGGGGAATACGGAACGCCGTGCTGGATCCCAACGGCCTCGTGTCACTAGCAGTCGAGATGACAGGCATCTTATCCGCATGGCTGAAACGGATCTTGCAGCCACGTCTCCATCCCTGAGTCAACACATGGGGACGTTTGCAAGACAACAACCATCTGCACGAACAGTTCGAGGACGTTTGCAGCAGCATGGACTATCAGCTCGGAGACCATGGCTACGGTTACCCTTGACGCTGCATCACAGACAGGAGCGCCTGCGATGGTGTACTCAACGACGAACCTGGGTGCACGAATGGCAAAACGTCATTTTTTCGGATGAATCCTGGTTCTGTTTACAGCATCATGATGGTCGCATCCGTGTTTGGCGACATCGCGGTGAACGCACATTGGAAGCATGTATTCGTCATCGCCATACTGGCGTATCACCCGGCGTGATGGTATGGGGTGCCATCGGTTACACGTCTCGGTCACCTCTTGTTCGCATTGACGGAACTTTGAACAGTGGACGTTACACTTCAGATGTGTTACGACCCGTGGCTCTACCCTTCATTCGATCCCTGCGAAACCCTACATTTCAGCTGGATAATGCACCACCGAATGTTGCAGGCTCTGTTCGGACCTTTCTGGATAGAGAAAATGTTAGACTGCTGCCATGGCCAGATCATTCTCCAGATCTCTCACCAATTGAAAACGTCTGGTCAATGGTGGCCGAGGAACTGGCTCGTCACAATACCCCAGCCACTACTCTTGCTGAACTGTGGTATCGTGTTGAAGCTGCATGGGCAGCTGTTCCTGTACACGCTATCCAAGCTCTGTTTGACTCAATCCCCAGGTGTATCAAGGCCTTTATTACGGCCAGAGGTGGTTGCTCTGGGTACTGATTTGTCCGAATCTATGCACCCAAATTGGGTGAAAATGTAATCGCATGTCAGTTCTAGTATAATATGTTTGTCCAATGAATACCCGTTTATCACCTGCATTTCTTCTTGGTGTAGCAATTTTAATGGCCATTAGTATATGTGCGAGCAATTCATGGAAGCCGCAGCTGCTCTGAAGGTAGGCACTGCAACACTAGCTACCTTTGGAAATCTGTTCAGTGGGTTGGCTATCTCCAGGCCCGAAATAATTCGATGCAACACTATAGAGTGGGTGATTTGTCTACGTGGTATTTAGTGCCTGCCCTCTAGCAGGCCGTTCTGCAATTAGGCCATATTACGAGTCGAAAGTTGGAGACATGCCCTATCACTACGCATGATTTCTCTGTATAGGTTGTACACTGAAGCGCCAAAGAAACTGGTATAGGCATGCGTGTTTAGATACAGAGATATGTAAACAGGTAGAATACGGGGCTGCGGTCGGCAACGCCTATATAGGACAACATATGTCTGGCGCAGTTGTTAGATCGGTTACTGCTGCTACAGTGGCAGATTATCAAAATTTAAGTGAGTTTGAACGTGGTGTTACAGTCGGCCCACGAGTGATGGGACACAGCGTCTCCGAGTTAGCGATGAAGTAGGAACGACTTCTTCACGAGTCTACCGTGAATATCAGGAATCCGGTAAAACATCAAGTCTCCGACACCGCTGCGGCCGGAAATAAATCCTGCACGAACAGGGCCAACGACGACAGAAGAGAATCGTTTACCTTGACAGAAGCGCAACCCTTCCGCAAATTGCCGCATATTTCAATGCTGGGCCATCAACAAGTGTCAACCTGCGAACCATTCAACGAAACAGCATAGATATGGGCTTTGGGAGCCGAAGGACCACTCGTGTACCCTTGATGACTGCACAACACAAAAAGCTTTACGCCTCGCCTGGGCCCGTCAACAACGACATTGGACTGTTGCTGACTGGAAACATGTTGCCTCGTCTGACGAGTCTCGTTTCAAATTGTATTGAGCGGGTGGACGTGTGCGGATATCAAGACAACCTCATGAATCCTTAGACACTGCATGCGAGCAGGAGACTGTCCGATCTGGTCGAGGCTGTGCAATGATGTCATGCGTGTGCAATTGGAGTGATGTGAGACCCCTGATAGTCCAGGTACGACTCTGACAGGTGACACGTATGTATGCGTCGTGTCTAATCACCTGCATCCATCCATGTCCATTGTGCATTCTGACGAACTTGGGGAATTCTAGTAGGCCAGTGCGATGACCCACATGTCCAGAATTGCTACAGAGTGGCCCTAGGAACACTCTACCTGAGTTTAAACACTACTGCTGGCTATTAAACTCCCCAGACATGAACGTTATTGAGCATATCTGGGATGCCTTGCAACGTGCTGTTCAGAAGAGATCTGCACTCCCTGGTACTCTTACGGATTTATGGACAGCCCTGCAGGATTCGTGGTGTCAGTTCCCTCCAGCACTACTCCAGATATTAGTCGAATTCATGCCACAACGTGTTGCGGGACTTCTGCGTGCTAGCGGTTACCCTACACGATATTAGGCAGGCGTACAGTTTCTGTGGCTCTGTGTAGTTTTCGCACAGTCGTCTTCTGAAATCGCGGACGTTCTTGAGAATAGCCTTGTACACGAGTGACTCATACCGCTAAATACTGCTCAGATGTGTGGGATCTTGTTTGCTTAGGTCTGTGCGGACAGTAGCTTCAATGACAGTATTTTGCATAGTTTTAATCTGCAAATGGGTGGGATTACAAAGTTTCAGTCATAAGCCGATAAGCTGTAAATGTAACTTCCTTATTTTCTGTTAAAAGCGACAGCGAGGAAGAAAACAAAACAGTGCCTTGCTGTTCAGAATTATAAGGAGAAAGACTATATATGGCAGAAAGAGTTTGTCTGATGGCTTAAATGGCCTGCTATCGTAGTTAAAGCTGAATGGGAGAAAGAAAATGGACGGCGCGTTTTCACAGCATAGCATTTCCTGGCCTGCTATCGTAGTTAAAGCTGAATGCGAGAAAGAAAATGAACGGCGCGTTTTCACAGCATAGAATTTCCTTTCTCGCAATGTTTATTAAACTACTGCGTAAAAACTGAAAGCAAGTTAGTCAAGAAAGTTTCGAGGTTTTACTATTTGTTTCGTGCTACACACGTTTACTCAAGAATGTTTTCATATTTTCCTTTCCAAAATCGCTTCCCCTTTGTGTCGTATATACATGAATACAATACATATTTTAAAAAATATGTGGCATGTAACCGTCCGAACGTTTATTAGAATATAGAATAAAATTTTAATTACATCGGTCAAGAATATTTAGAGACTTTTGGTAACAACGTTAAACTGTGACTTACCTTCAGAAATTAGTATAGGTTTTATAAATACAATCATGTATCATGTGTAGTAAAAGGAAAGTGTAGCCTATGTCCGTCCGAACGTTCGTTAGAGTATCGTGTAAAACGTTGAAGTAATCTGCTCAAGTACTTTTCGAGATTTTTGCTAAAACCGTTTCCTCTTTTGAAGTAAACCAATGAAGAGCGAGATTTTTGTTAACAACTTTAAACTAGAGCTTGTTTGTGTTTAGTAGTACATATTACAACTTAGGTATAATCATTAACTTTTTCTTTGGTTTTAGGGAGATTCTTGGTTAAATGTAATAGATAAGTTACTAATAGCTAGTTTACAGAAAAAAGAAGTCAGAGGAGCGCAGACCGTTGGAACAGTCATCAACCGGCACGTAATACGGCCACGAGCACGTTTGAGGTACCAGAAGAAACGGCAACAAAATCATATGCCTCCTTCATCTTGTATCAAAATAAAATGTGTGCCTTTAGTTAACCAGGTGATGGAACATCAGGAAAGATGGAAAACAAAAACTGTCCGTGTGGATTCCGACGGGCATGACAATTAAAATGGCTCTGAGCGCTATGGGACTTAATTTCTGAGGTCATCAGTCCCCTAGAACTTAGAACTACTTAAACGTAACTAACCTAAGGACGACGCACACATCCACGCCCGAGGCAGGATTCGAACCTGCGACCGTAGCAGTCCCCGGTTCCGGACTGAAGCGCCTAGAACCGCTCGGCCACAACGGCCGGCTTCAGGTAAGTGTGCTACAAAGATGTCCTTGAAAGGCTCACGAAAAGAGTAAATCGAGTGAGGCCGGACACTGTAGACAAGTGGATGCTGTTTCATTAAAACGCCCCACGTGACATGGCCACTTCCAGCACGTAATTCCTGACATCAACAGGCATTCCTGCTCTTCCACGACCCCCCCCCCCCCCCCCCACCCTCCCAAATCACTTGATCTGAGTCCTTGTGACGTTTTTATTCTCCCGAAATTGAAAAATTTAAAAGGAAGTCACTTTCGGACTCTGGAGAACAAAAAAAAATGGTTCAAATGGCTCTGAGCACTATGGGACTTAACATCTATGGTCATCAGTCCCCTAGAACTTATAACTACTTAAACCTAACTAACGTAAGGACAGCACACAACACCCAGCCATCACGAGGCAGAGAAAATCCCTGACCCCGCCGGGAATCGAACCCGGGAACCCGGGCGTGGGAAGCGAGAACGCTACCGCACGACCACGAGATGCGGGCTCTGGAGAACATTCAAAAGAATGTGACCGACTTGTTAACGGCCTTACCGGCTGATGCCTTTTAGCGCTTCTATCAAGACTGGGAACGACTCCACCGGTGTATAGCTACCGAAGTGAGCTACTTGGAAGCTACTTGTTGCGCGCCGCGTCCGTGGTGTTGCAGTCTTAGTAGCCGCCACCACAGCTCTCTGCAGAAGGCCAGCGACGTCGCCACGTGGGCTGCGCTGCCTGCCTGCCGGCGCACAGTGAGCTGCAGGCGAGCTGTCCCCGGGCTCGGAGCGCCCCACTCCGGCGTCTGCAGATCCTGCCAGGCCAGCTGCGGCCTCCAGACCCAGGGCCCCGCGTTCACACCTCGCTGCCGCCGCCGAGGCCACCTCCGGCGCGACCGCTCCACGCTGGCACATCCAGGCCGCGGCAGGAACGGCAAAACTGACCACCTTGCGCAGACCCACAGCGTACACCGCTTTAGTCTATTCTACTCGAAATTTATTTCAGGCTTCTACCATCCCTTGTGATTTTGCTTCGCAGGTAAGTAAATTCCTCTATCACTTCCAACTCCTCTCTTCCAATTCTCATTCTCAGAGGTTCATAAACTAAAGGTTCGCAGAAGAGAAGTTTGGAAGAAGAGGTACTGGCAGAATTGAAGCTGCGAGAATTGGTCGTGAGTGGTGCTTGGGTAGTTCAGTTGGTAGAGCACTTGCCCGCGAAAGGCAAAAGTCCCGAGTTCGAATCTCGGTCCGGCACACAGTTTTAATCTGTCAGGAATTTTCATATCAGAGCTCACTCCGCTGCAGAGTGAAAATCTCATTCTGCATACTGGCATGGTTTGCTGCTGGTATTTCGGATAACCGTAGTTCTTTAATGTGGTGGTTTCACATTGCTTTCCACATCCTATGTCGTTGATCATCAACTGGTTCTTATGCCTTTGGAAATGAGGGATTTTCTCTGCCTCTTGATGACTGGGTGTTGTGTGATGTCCTTAGGTTAGTTAGGTGTAAGTAGTTCTAAGTTCTAGGGGACTGATGACCATAGATGTTAAGTCCCATAGTGCTCAGAGCCATTTGAACCATTTGGAAATGATATTGCTTTTCCAGGGCAAGAGGGTGCCGAGCCCAGCAGATACTGGGGTGATGACTTATCCTGGTCATCCCTCGGTCGTCATGTACCTTAGCCATCACATGAAGTGACGTTGCGCACTCTCTAATGCTTGGAGGTGTAGCTCAGGAGATTCCCTTCATCGGGTCCAGGTCCTTAACGGCATTTCCTAGTACCCTCCAGTACTTTAGAGAGTGGTCACTTATTAGCTGATATTAATTTGGGGCGTCTCCAACCCTCACCTTTGTGAGTGCTTGAACTCTGAAGGGGACACTTTTATCACGTACCTCAATGCCTGTGGAGGAATGACGGCCCAAGAGTCGAAACCAGAGAAGGCAGTCATACCGGACGTTGAGATCTGGAACGAAGTTGACGTCCTAACTCATCCCAAAAGTGTTCCATTTGCTTCAGGTCAAGATTCTCGGCAGGTCAGTCCTTTTCACGAATATTAATGTCCACAAACCATTGGCTCACAGGTGCTGCTTCGTGACAGGGTGCTCTGTCATGGTGATACAGACGATTTTCTCCTTCGAACTATCTAAATTACACAGTGCTGCTAAATGTATTCATACACTTTCGAATTTAGCGCTTTATTAAGTGCATTCAGCGGACCACACCCTGACCACGGAAAACACCACTAAACGTTAGCACCATCTTCTGTGCAGTGGAATGCAGGCACTTCACTGCATACAGGTAATGTTTTCCAGGCATTCGCCACACGCAAACCCTTCCATCGGGTTGCCACAGGTTATATAACTCGTTTTTAGTCATTCACTGTCCAGTGCCATTGTTCTTTACAGTACCTCAAGCGTCGCTTAAGCCGTAGGCACACGGGACAAGTTTGCCTTCGTTGATGTGACGTTGTACGAGTTCTGTGACATCACTTCCTGCTGTTTGGGGCCAACAAGAATTACGGGTTCTACAATGAACTTGTGACATCGCAGTAGTCGGCTTGTCCGCCATATTTCGCGAACGCTCTGCTCCGTGCAGTTCCCACGATAACTCAATATTTAGTTGAAAAGATAGAAAACGTCTTAATTTTCTCGTATACTACTTAGAACTTGCATGCTTTTAAACACGCAGTCAAGAATTATGAAACTCGTCTGAATAGCCACTCGCTCCCAGCCAGAGACGACTTCTGGCACTTTGGGAAGCAGCAAGGCTTCCTACGCCACAACCAGAAAGCTCGAGCCCCACAGAAAGAAAAGACGGCTTATTGTACCCGTCGTGTTCAGTAGAAGCCCATGTTCAGTGGGTTTCATCTTTTACCTTACGCCCCGTGAATATATGTTGTTTGTAAGGACCAGCGCATGGAATGTCTCGGGAACGAATCGTTATTGCCGGCCGCGGTGACCGAGCGGTTCTAGGCGCTTCATTCCGGAACCGCGCGACTGCTAGGGTCGCAAGTTCGAATCCTGCCTCGGACATGCATGCGTGTGATGTCCTTAGGTTAGTTAGGTTTAAGTAGTTCTAAGTTCTATGGGACTGATGACCTCAATGTTAAGTCCCATAGTGCTCAGAGCCATTTTTGAATCGTTATTGGTACGGTTTGTTGTAAGAAAACGACGGGAAACGTCATATTCGTGAGTAAACAATTTTCGTAATTTCTTATTATCGCATTATAGCTTGCGTGTTATCAAAGTAAGCCACTTTAAAGCAACGGCACATTGAAGACTCACGAAAAACGTGTCGTTTTCCTTAGAAGTTGTTATAATTAAATCTAAATTAATAACATTTCCGTGACTGAAGCCTACAGAGGACTATAAAATAGAATTCTAAGGCGCTTATAATTAAGTTACAGCCTAACGTAGTCAGTAAGAGCAAATCATGGTGAAACACAGGGTAGGTTGGCTCTGAGCACTATGGGACTCACAAACTGCTGAGGTCATTAGTCCCCTAGAACTTAGAACTAGTTAAACCTAACTAACCTAAGGACATCACAAACATCCATGCCCGAGGCAGGATTCGAACCTGCGACCGTAGCGGTCTTGCGGTTCCAGACTGCAGCGCCTTTAACCGCACGGCCACTTCGGCCGGCACAGGGTAGGTCAGTGTAGAGTTTTAGTGCTGCCAAATCCAATTTCTTTTCCAGCTTCACGTTTTCCAAAAGATTGTGGGCCTTTCCTGCGAAATTAATACAAATAATTTCTGTAATACTTGATGTTATGTAAACAAAAATGCGTTCTCTGTGGGAATGAGTCTGTTCTTTTTTTTCCTTTATTGTTATTTAAACACCTTTACATAAGATGGACTGGCAGCAGCTTACTACGCTGCTCTTCAGCCACAAGTTTGACAATGAAAATACAAGGAAGACACATAAGATACTGAACAAAGTGGCGGGCAAAAAACAGTAGAGACAGAAACAAATAACACGAAGCCATTCACACTCGACGAAAAACACACTAAAAACTGTTGGCACTGTGCACAAACACTGACGACGTAGACGGTACAGGTGAACGAAGGAGCGTGACGGCGAAGAACACTAAACCACAAGCACGATGGCACACACACGAGAAAATGATACCGATGATCTCTGGCACGCAAATGTCCACTTAACATGTGCGAGTCTGGGGGCCTGCCGAGAGGGGAGGAAGTGGGTGGCGGGATGGGGGGGAGAGGGGAGAACGAAGATGCCAATGGCAGAGGAGATGGTAGGAAGAATGGAGGTATGGGGGTAGGGGAAGCCCAGGAGAGGAGTGGGGAGAAAGGGAGGAGGGAAGGAAGGGGGAGAGAAGGGAGAAAGGGTGCCCATAGGAACAAACACAGGAAGAGGGAGGGAGGATCAAAGTTGGTAGGAGGGTAGATGGAGGGGAGGAGGGCATCATCAGGGAGGGGGAACTGGCGGAAGCCACCTTGGGAGAGGGTATGGAGAGTGGAGAGAGGGAGAGCAGGTGGGATATGGTGAGTTTGTTCGATTCGATGAATTTCTTATAAACTAAGCATGTATCTTTCCTTTTTGTCTTACAACGTTTCACAGACATTGATGTTTTTATTTACGCTTACCACACACAGGACAACATGACTAGCATATCGACAAGGGACGAAAAGTGCGTTTTACTAGAGCTAACAAATGAATTTTACACATGTCCATTTTCGTGAACGATCTTACTGTTTGCGAGCCAAACAACGCCGACAACTGCCGCTGGAGGTCGCTGAGGACGCAAATTCACGTCAACAAGACCGACGGCGCTGTGTCTCGTGACGTTGGATATCCTGTCTGTGTGCACGTCGACCCCGGCTGCCTTGTCTCGTGTGCCAACGGCTTCAGCGTTGACTACGGAAATGTGTGGCTTATGAGCCGCCTCTCGACCATTGTACGCCATACTTTCCAACGCTCTGCGTCCAGTCATTGTGATAGCCGGACTGGTGGTAGGACTTTGGAACTGACGAGTAATTCCTTCCTGCAATTTTTTACAGCCATCCTCCACGGTCCCTATCCGCTTGCACGGTCCTGATTTAGCTGCGGCTGTTCATTCGCGTTTCCACTTTACAATCACATCGTCAACAGTCTTGAGGGTATTTTTGTTCTGTCGTTGCAACTACAAATGGTCTTTTTTTTGGACAACATGGTTGTGGAGATGAAGCAGCGATTAGTATGATTAAGTAATTATTCAAAAACAGTCTTAATCGCATTTATTATTATTATACCGCCAAACGGTTTCAACCCGAAGTAGGGGCCATCTTCTGGGCGTTTACACCATTGGTGTAATTTATTATTATTATACCGCCAAACGGTTTCAACCCGAAGTAGGGGCCATCTTCTGGGCGTTTACACCATCTGCCCTCGCTTTGTGCTTCTCCGCTGCTGAATATGCAGCACCTGTATGGCAGAATTCCAGTCATGCCAAACAGGTAAATATTGCCCTAAATGAAACAGGACGAATTGTAACCGGTTGCTTGAGGGCAACCCCTTTTGACAAAATCTACCACCTCATGGGTGTAGCACCTCCAGACATCCGAAGGAGAACAGCAGCTGAAGTGGAAAGAAGAAGCAGGAGACGGATCAGAGACACCCCCTGTCTCGATGCGAATATCAAACACCAAGACTCTAGTCGAGAAAAAGTTTTCTCCGGACAACGCAACCAAGCCAGACATCACCTGCAGACCATAGGATACAACTATGGCGTAGCTCATCATCAGAGAAATACTGGGACAACCCCAAGGAAGAGCTTGCTACAGGTCATCATCTCCCATACACGACATGGAATGTACTCAATAGACTGAGAACTGGAATATCTCGGTGCAAGGATAACATGAAGAAATGGGGATACATCTGAGGGGGCGAACTATATGGGGGTGGTGAACCCCAAGACCATCAGCACTGACTCAACTGCAGGAAAATGTTGGAACCTGTGTCCATGGACGATCTGATTATCGCCAATGATAAGGCGGTCTGTGCAGCGGAATTCTGGGCAGCACATGGAATATAAGTATGCATATATTCTCTGTAATACTTGTAATATATATATGTATCATATGCTATGTATGATATGCTATTTATGATAAATCATATTTAATATGCTATGTTCTGGACACGTATAAATAAACAAAAGATTCTAACGGATACGCCTCTCCTGGCATCTAGTGGTCACTACTACATTTACGTCTATACTCCGCTAATCGCTGTAGACACTGTGGTACAGGTTATATTTTATTTTCCCACGTGTTAACGATGGCTACTTGTAAGTATTCGTCCAATATGTTATTTAATTTCCATTTATTGTTTTATCTAGCTTGACCACATGAAGCATTCATTACACGGAACCACCAGCTATACATTCTTTACCAAACCATTTTCTTGGCAAGAACCATCGCAAGCTGCAATCAGTTTCAGTTTTTATCATTTTGCAATTAATTTCAACATGGAAATTTTTTTTTGCAGACCACAGCCAGTCTCAAATTTTCGCACGCAGTTTTTGATGTGAATATGTTTCCATGTAGAGATCTCTCACATTAAGGCTACACAGGCATTGCACATTTAACAAAACTACACTTAGATAATGAAGCTGTTTCTTACAGTAAACAGAAAACCAAGAACCGCAGACACTGTCATTAGTAAGTTCACTAAGCACCTCATCTCACATAAACAAGCTGCATTCACAGCTCTGTTCCGCAGAATGCAGAAACTCCGATTTACAAGAACGTCGTACGACAGTTGCATTTTTGTAATTTTTTGTATTTATGATACTTGAGGCTCTGAAGCAAAAACTAGTCTTTCAAAGTAGTTCGATGCGACTACGAAAGATTCTCAACAAATTCGACTTCGAAATTTTCCAATCGTCTTTAATTCAGTAATTCACGGTTGATAGGCCACACGGCTCTGCGATAGAATGCTCGCCTACAACCTGAGAGCCCTTCGTTCGTTTTCCTGCTAGCGCAAATTTAAAAAAATGATGCAAGTTCTATGAGCATTTCCGTGATGCGTAAAATACATAAAGATGAAAAAAATTAATTTGTAATGTTTCTTTTATTCAAACAATCTTTTATAGGAGACGAGAAATTAAGATGTTATATTTTGTGTGCTTTATGTAATTAGAAAAAAGAAGATGCGCAGTTTTCAAAATAAATGACAACTAATATGTGTTAATTAACGTATGTTAGATGATATGTATTAGATCTGAACAGAAAACAAGAAAAAATAGTGACTAAAATCAGCGATTAACATTCTCGATTGCTACCAATTTTGTTTCATCTTTACATATTTTACACTTCATGGAAATCCCCGTAGTATATGCAACACTGTTAAAAAAATGGCATTTTCAGGAGTCAGTCAAATTGCAGGCAGGTATTCCACTACAGAGCCACGTGACATGTTGACAAAATTGGACGTTAATTTCTGAATTAAATACACCTGAGAAATTTCAGAGTCAATTTTCTTGGGAATTTTTGAGAACTGTTTTGGTTGACTGGTAGTTGGGTCCTATATTTTTACTTACCATAAAAATAAAGTATTACAAAAATCCGATTGTTATGCGGTTTCCTCGTTAGAGCTGAAGATTATGAGAAAGACACGAGCACTATCATATCCGTTGCAGATAACAATCGTTATCATTAACACGAAATACATCGCATCTGCCACCATCAATTTGTGGTATAAATTTAAGAACCTGTTCAAGGAACTGGGTATTCTAGCCACTGGTTGTCAATGTGTATATTACATAATGAAATTAGTTGCAAATAACACATCTCTGTTTCCAATCAATAGCTCAACAAATAGTATCAATACTTGGAATAAGAACAATCTACATAAAGACCTAAATCACTCAACTTGGTGCAAAAAGAGGTCTAATATTCAGGAACAAACATTTTCAATAAATTGCCAGCAACCATTGCAACCTTGGTTTCAGATAAAGCACCGTTTAAACAGAGTTTAATGAATATCTTAACAGGGACTGGTACACCATCTTAAGTAAAAATGTCTGTTAGATTTAAGTTTTGACAACACTTGTTCACAAGAGTCGAGATTAGGTATTTTGTGCATGATAAATTTATTAAAAGTGTATAGCCATATTTCATTGTGGCAGATTATTAATACTGTAAATAATAGTTAGTTCCAGTTTCCTGTAATGTCTTCACAAATCTCAACAATGTCCTGACAAATGACCAGGGACGTGATCATTATATTCACACGTTCTATGTTTTTATGTTATACTTTCTGACACTTTCCAGTCCCACGAGAGTTCTCTCATTTTTGGGTCTATGGAACGAAAATTGAATCTAATCTAATCTATACTTAAGAAAAAACTAGTGAAAGGCGTCTCACAACAAGGTTAAAGAAGTAACTGGTCAACGATATCTTACAATCAACTTAGAAACTGGGGAAGGCAGAACTTTATGAAGTGATTAGCAGTAACTGCAACAAATACTACATCGTCCAGACTGGTAGAAATTTGAAACCTGTGTTAAAGAACGTATTTACTGTTTCAAGCTAACAGGGCCGGCCGCGGTGGTCTAGCGGTTCTAGGCGCTCCGTCCGGAACCGCGCGACTGCTACGGTCGCAGGTTCGAATCCTGCCTCGGGCATGGATGTGTGTGATGTCCTTAGGTTAGTTAGGTTTAAGTAGTTCTAAGTTCTAGGGGACTGATGACCAGAGATGTTAAGTCCCATAGTGCTCAGAGCCATTTGAACCATTTGAACCAAGCTAACAGGTCAACTATAACGAAGCACACAAACGAAACTGGACGCAGTGTTGCTGTAGGTAACAGTCTTAAGGTATTACACACTTTTGAGAAGAACTCATTCTAAACAAAATTACGGATTTCAAGAACTTACGTTTGTACACCAGCTGGTTTCTAACTGCACTATAGGTGCGTTGTTGGTCCTGATGCTTACTGCTCCGGCGTTGTATCAGCGAAGGCATGTAATACAGTACGACAGTCCAGGTGTGAAGCTGTGTGACGCTATTGTTCGGAATCAGGTGGATGAGCCTCTTTCTTGGACTACCGGTATCAGAATTGATACTCAGCTGGTTTTTCAAGTTCAATATGAAAGAAGCCGCTTTCATTTATTTCTTCATCTGTAAAACTACTTTCGTCCTTTTTTTAATGTAATAAGTCTGTTATGACTCTGTTTCGGAGCTACGACGTGTTATGCAACTACCAGCTGTGGCTTTTGAACACCGGCATCCACCCTGTGTAATAAGTCTGTTATGACTCTGTTTCGGAGCTACGACGTGTTATGCAACTACCAGCTGTGGCTTTTGAACACCGGCATCCACCCTGTGTCAAGATTATTTTTGGAGCTTTGCAGTAGGTAAGCGAGACAAAACATGAGCATTTAATTTATTTTCTTCAGTCTAGACAAATTGACATGTGAACGAGTTCTGGAGCTTTCCGGAGTTGGCAAGTATCCATTATCTATTCCTGATAGCTCTGTCCTTTTACTTACAGTTATCCAGTCACCGTGACACCTATGTATATGGCCTGGTCAGTGCAATCTTTGCCACTGTATGAAAAGTATTCATCGATCATAATGTTCACGACTATGCGTGTGTTTGTGTTTGAAGATACGTAGTGGTAGAAATCAACTATTCTCTCCTGCTGATTTTGATTCTGTCTTTTTGTCTTCTCTCTCCTTATTCATGTCTTTATTAGCAAGGATATACACTATGTGGTCAAAAATATCCGGATACCTGGCTGAAAATGACTTACGAGTTCGTGGCGCCATCTATCGGTAATGATGGAATTCAATGTGGTGTTGGCCCACACTTAGCCTTGATGACAGCTTCCACTCTCACAGGCATACGTTCAATCAGGTGTTGGAAGGTTTCTTGGGCAATAGCAGCCCATTCTTCACCGAATGCTGCACTGAGGAGAGGTATCGATGTCGGTCGGTGAGGCCTGGCACGAAGTCGGAGTTCCAAAACATCCCAAAGGTGTTCTGTAGGATTCAGGCCAGGACTCTGTGCATGCCAGTCCATTAGAGAGATGTTATTGTCGTGTAACCATTTCGCCACAGGCCGTGCATTATGAACAGATGCTCGATCGTGTTGAAAGATGCAATCGCCGTCCCCGAATTGCTCTTCAACAGTGGCTAGCAAGAAGGTGCTTAAAACATCGATGTAGGCCTGACCTGTGATAGTGCTACGCAAAACAAGGGTGCAAGCCCCCTCCGTGAAAAACACGACCACACCATAACACCACCGCCTCCGAATTTTACTGATGGCACTGAACACGCTGACAGATGACGTGCATCGGGCATTCGCCATACCCACACCCTGCCATCGGATCGCCACATAGTGTAGCGTGATTCGTCACTCCACACAACGTTTTTTCACTGTTCAATCGTCTAATGTTTACCCTCCTTATGGCAAGCGAGGAGTCGTTTTGCATTTACCGGCGTGATGTGTGGCCTATGAGCATTCGCTCGACCAAGAAATCCAAGTTTTCTCACCTCCCGCCTAGCTGTCATAGTACTTGCAGTGGATCCTGATGCAGTTTGGAATTCCTGTGTGATGGTCTGGATAGATGTCTGCCTATTACACATTACGACCCTCTTCAACTGTCGGCGGTCTCTTGTCAGTCAACAGAAGAGGTCGGGCTATATGCTTTTGTGTTGTAAGTGCCCCTTCACGTTTCCACTTCACTCTCAATCGGAAACAGTGGATCTAGGGATGTTTAGGAGTGTGGAAATCTCGCGTACAGACGTATGACACAAGTGACACCCAATCATCCGACCACGTCCGAAGTTCGCGAGTTCCGTGGAGCGCCCCATTCTGCTGTTTTAGGATGTCTAATGACTACTGAGGTCGCTGATGTGGAGTACCTGGCAGTAGGTGGCAACACAGTGTACCTATTATGAGAAACGTATGTTTTCGGGGGTGTCCGGATACTTTTGATCACGTAGTGTAGCTCCCACTTGTGTGTGCAAGATATCTGTTATGTTCGTCACACCTGAACCTTGAATCTTCGTTATCTATGCAACTGTATTATGTAAAAAGTACAGACTGCATGCATTTAATGCAAAATTGTGTCCAAAGTACTTTGATCATTTTTGGTGCCGATTAAGCAGATGTCCAGTGCTAAGCATAGGTTCATCACAGTATTTTAACTGTACAACTAAATCTGTAATTTTTGTTAGCACTTCTGGAAGACTTCCAGCCACCTCCTTTTTTTTCTTTTATTTTTACAAGTTGACTGCAGTTTATGTGTAAATTTGGACATTATCTGTCTCTTTTTGTGTGCACTTGGCTCCATCATGTATTCTGGGCATCAGGAAATTGTACTAAATTATTTGCGTCTTCTGCATTTAAAGTCGCCGTAATCCCATATTCATCTCCTTTTCGTGAGAGACCAGTTTTAGTAAAATGATGCATGTAAAGTTTCATCAAAAAGCAAAGTAGGCGAACTAGTAAACAGCCGACGTGTTTCAAATGTTCTCACAGAGGCCCACAGGATGCACCTAATTGTTCTTAACGGCCTTGTATATGCCAATCTGACTTAGCTGCGGTGTTCACTTATCCTGCACGATACTTGAGGCATCAGAACACTCTTTGAACAAGTCAAACACACTTATTACAAGCCCAGAACTCACATAGTTGCCTATGGATTCCTTATTCAGCCCACAGAACTCCTTTTTAATTCGTTATCTTTCCCTTCATTACCGTCTACGAATATGGTGGTTGTGCGTCATATGTTTACGAGCGGTCTTTTATTACTTTTTTTTAGCGAATTCCAGAAGCGCAGTTTTGAACAGTTGCTTGCAAGAATGATACTCGACTCTGGTGGTAGTTACCTGACACTCTCAGCAGTCGCTCTTTTAGAGTTAAAGCTTGCTTAAAGATGCATCAAGTGTAGCCAGAAATATTGAAGCGCGTTTGACAATAATACCCGTAATTTGAAAATTGCAACCGTGTTATTCTGGTAAGAAATTCGTTTGAACTAATTATACGTGATTTTGTTCAGAAGAATGCTCAATGGCTAACTCTTAATGCAGATCAATTGTTCGGATCGTGATTCTGTATTAGCCCCTACCTTCCGATAAATTTGTATAGGTCCTTTATGAATTTGTGCGGTTTGCGACTGAATGCGGCTCACAAAGGTATTTGTTGATCTTCGAAACACAGCTGTTATTCAGTTCGTTTGAAACCGGCCGCACTGCAGAATGCAATTCAACGAGCTGCTCCATTCAGCAGCTGGCGCCGCCCTGAAAGGGAACCGCGGCGCGACTCGACAGTTAATCGCCTGTGGGTTAGCCGCTCGTGTCCATCGCGTCAATTTGTCCCCTTTTGAAGGTAAACACTGCGCATTCAATCGCGGGGAGCCCACCGATACATTTGCCCCACACCTGTGTTTTAAATCGCCAGAATTCCGCCGCTGATGTAACAACGAGGCCATGTTTACAGACCGCAAAATTTCGCCGAAAGGTAAAGTCTACTGTTGGAAAACAGTATGTGTATATATGGTAAATGTACATGAATACTTTTTAGTCGTTTATTCTTGACTGCGATTATAAAGCGACGTTAATGATCTCTGATGCAGCGTAGCGTGAAAATAGAGATCTTCCTTTGCACCCATAGTTCGTTTCTCGCAATCAGGCAGAGTGCAGTAATTGGTACATCTGCCTCTAATTTAAACTGTAGATGTGGCGATCCTGTTTTTGTCTCGCAGCACATTTACGTAGGAAATAAGACAAGCCCAACTTAACTCTGTTTGCTACTCTGGGTTCTAGGAAACCCGCAACTCCGTCAAAATCCATGCACAGGATTGCCATATATCTCTCTCTTGCTATGCGAAAACTGTATTAGTCCCACAGCAAAATGAGCGGGTCAGTTTTATAGGAAATTTAATGTATTTAACGTTTGTACCGTGATACGTTTTCACTGGTGTCCACAGTTTTCATATTATTCAAGGATAACGCGTTTGAAAGTCGCTTTGTGCATTTTTCTCGAGTAATTCGAAAACTATGGCTTATAGTGAAAACGTATCCTGGTACAAAATTTAACAACATTAAATTTCCTACAGGAAGGTCCTGTTTATTTTTTTCTGCAGGTGTAACAGTTTGCACATAGCGAAGGAGAGAATATGAAAATGTTGCTCATGGTATTACACGGCGTTGCAGGTTGCATCAAAGGCGTAGGTGGGGGCAAGTGAATCCTCTCGTGTGAAGGCTGGCAAGTACGTACTTTCAAAGTGATATTCCATGATGCTGAAAATCAAGGGGAATGATGCTGTGGTTTAACCAGGTGCACAATTCAGTACTAGTTTACATCTAGGTTCTGAAGGCGTAACACACAGCTGGGGGAATGCATGTGTGCTGGATAATTGGCAGTGAGCTATCCTTCGTACCAAAATAATCGGTGCCTTTCACTGTCGAAAGTAAGAAGGACGATTTTAGCAGATACCCCTTCCGAAATGTTAATATAGAGCTGAACGACGAAACTAGCAACACTAGAAATTAATTATGTAGTAGTAGTAGTTATAATAGTAGTAGTAGTAGAAAGACGGTTTGCTTAAAACAGTGCTACCTTATTCGGTTTATCTCTTGTGTACAATATTATTTTACAGATAAGTTATTTAATAATGTAAAAGGTTATTGCCCCAATGCCAAAGGCAGGGCTCGTAACGGTCATGACACGCACCTCACCCGCTCCCAAAAATAACCATTTCACTAAAAGCAGTTATATTTTCCATAGCCTCCATAGCTGCGTGGCCAGAGCAGATGACTGCCATTCGGGAAACCCGGGTTCGATTCCTGGTACTGCCAGGGATTTTTTTCCTTGGTGAGGGGGACTGGTACGGGCTACACTCAGCCTCATGAGGAAAACAGAGGAACTACTCGACCGATTAGTAGCGGTTCCCAGCAACGACCCAGAGGGCTGTGGTGCTGACCACATGCCCCCCCCCCTCCCCCACTGCATCCGATGACGCCACTAGCGGAGGATGACACGGCGGTCAGTGGGTCCGAATGGCCCGTCTACAGTCGTAAAGCGCAGCTTTGTCTTTTACCTTACCATTTAATTATATTTTCCCATGTATGTTTTAAATTAATATGAAAACAGTGTAAAAATTGCAAAGGATCATAGGTACTGTCAGCTACGTTTAATACAGAAGACTTTTTAGTTGCTTGCTTCCGGCCGTTCCTAGATGGATGCGTTTGCAACCTGAGCCCATGGAGAGAACATTCCATCCAGAAAAAAAAGCGCCTGTTCACAAGCTGACTATGACTCCTGTCAACAACGAACCTTTTGCGGTTGGTGGGGAAAGAAATTTGAGTTAAGCAAGACAGAAATGGGAAGACCCTCTACTAGGACATAAGTAATAGAAAGACTGAATTTCCCAAACAGAAGCGGAATCGAATGAATGAAACAGAATTTCCCCCATTTACAAGCTGGCGTAGCTATAGTCTAAAGACCTGTGTTCACAATTGTAGTACTAAGTGTAATACCGATAATGGTGAGTGCACAATTCGATTTTATGTTGTGTAAATTATGACACTGACAAAGTTGTGAGAGTTTGTTGCTATCATAGTTCCTAAATCAATTCGTATCATAGGAACTTCTCAAATTTTCGGGCAAACGCTTTTAAAATAATATATTTCTCTGAATTGCAATTTATTACAAGTTATTAAACAATAATGTAGGCAAACAACGGCTAGTATGGGCCAGTTAAGCCAAAAGTGGTGTAAAACCGTTCCTGTTATTTTGAAATTAGGTACAACTGGATAAAGCCTTATTTGAACATTTGTTTTTGCGTAAATTATGAAAAAAAAAAGATTCAAACCAAATAGACACACTTCAAGAAAAGTTTGTCTAATAAGGAGAGATCCCCAGGGATGGAAAATTGACTTCTGTAGAGTTGTGTTGGTTAAGATCCCAGGTTTCATACCCTGCAGCTTCACATAGTGCTCTAATGCTTTAAAAATAGTAACAGTAATTGGGCTGGCGGTGTGTCGTAACATTCAAGGTGCATCCACCATATGTAGAAGATGATGAGTTCAAATTTTATTTTATGTGCTACAAATTTTTTGAATGTTCATCGAACTGGTTGTGATTGTTATTTTTATTCAGTTAACTGATTTAAATGAAATTTTTGTTTCTAATTCTTATTCATATCTCTTTAATCATCGTATTAATTTTTTGATTTGCTCTCACGTTTTCCTCCCTTGATTCTTCTTTCATTTGGAATTTTGTTCATGTCATTTTAATTATTATTATTTATTTTCTTCGACTCAATTTCTTTCGTTTGATCATCTTAGACTTTTGCCCTTGTAATTATGTTCATCATTTCTGTTCTCTATTTTGTTTGAATTTTGTTTTATTTACAACCACTTCTTTCTTTTAAGTCTTCATTTGTGGTATTTTGTCTGTAGGGTAACTAGAATTTATGTTTTAAATGTTCGTATGACGATCATCATTCAAATAAATGTACATATTGTAACAGAAAAATCAGTTTTGACACCACTGCACAGTCGATATATGTAGGTTGCTTCGTCTTTTGTTTTTAACCAATACACGACCATTTTCAAACCATGAAATATTATGGCAAGCAAAGAAAAACAATTAAATTGGCATGCATATAGATTCCAAACTGAAAAAGAATGAATGGAAGAAAAAATGAGAGCAAATCATAAAGTTTAAATGAGACTTAACTGACGTGACAAAGGACTGAAAACAAATAACATTTAATCCAATTAACTGAACAATAATGACAATCAAAAAATACCATGTAGCTGGCATCAAAAAATCTCCTTGTGAGTCTTACAATTCAAGATGTTAATAAGAGTGTTATGCAGTATTAGCTATTGGATAAAATATCGGTTTTTAAATAAAAATATGTTTTTGTGATTTAAAACTGAATGTAGTCTGTTTAGATACATGAAAAGTACAATGTAATGAAAAAAATTAAGATAAAAACATATAACAGGAACGTAAATTTTACGATGGAAAATAATATTTTGGTTATTTCACACGATGAAAGTTATCTAAACGATACTTGTCTAATAAATGAAAAGCACCAGTTTGTTTTTGTTCTACAACATTGTAGAACAAAAGCAAACTGTCGCTTTTCATTTTTTATAATGTTGTTCTACCAAGAACCGACGGAAGATTCTGTTAATATGATACTTGTCTGATTTTTAGTGTAATACAATGAATCATCAATGTCCGCACATATCAAACTTCATGTGCACAGCCCTCGTATCTTTCGCAATGGATCCAGTTTCCTTAAAAAAATTCCCCGCAAACAATTTTGGATGGAAAAATCTCCACCTGAGGAGTCTTACATGTCTGCTGATCCCCTATATTTATTTTTAACCTCCCTTACAGTGTAGTTCTAGGAACGTTAAAATGCCACTGCTGTCGTTTTGCAATCCAAAACGCGCGAAACCACTTCCGTCACTGTATTCTCAGACCGCTCCCCTTGACCCTCACTCCCAGGTTTCTTCCTGAAACTTGGCATCTTACCCTAAGAACAAAGATTTTCTTCTGTAGCCTATACCACCCGACTTTCGTATGGCTCATACTGCACATTAAAACATGGCACAAATAAAAACCAGCTTGAATGAATGAGATTTTGTTATTATAGTACGATGTACAACACGCTACTCAGTTTTAATATTGGTATGATGATATTACTTCTTACTTTCAACTGTATAAACCGATGCAGACAATTACACCGTTCGCCAACCTCGAAACTTAGAAACTAATAAAATTTTTTGTGATAAAAACTCAACAGCTAAATCACTGAAGTTCTAGGAAATGGAAGAATGGTATCTACACAATGTTCGAAGCACGGATTCTCTGTTTAATGGCAAATCGAAGAAATGCCAAGCGGTCCATACTTCACACAGGCCCGTACTAACCACTGTTTACCTGAGTATATTATTGTTACATTAAAGTATTTTAACATATTGTTATTTTCATTAAAATCGTAGGCAATTGTGGTACATTAAATGTTGGTGTGATAGCAAATTACATCTGTGGGGAACGGGGGGAGGAGGAAATGAGAAACTACTCGTATAACCCCTACCCCAGAACTCTCCACTGGATTCGGACCTGATACAGCCACACCACAGAAATGAAGCGAGCAGCGGACTGGCACTCGCTGGGAACCTCAGTTGTTTTCGAGCAACCAGGAGTCTCCACCATCTGTTTCCAGAATGTGAGTACGTTTTATATTCATTTCATTCTGTAAAGATACGGTTGCCGTGAGAGGTCAAAGCTTGCGGAAGGTAATGGGCTAGTTCGAAGAATATACGATGGAGGGCCCCAAATGTTTGCGAGAAGGAAGAGTGGTAACTGCATATTAGAGAGGCAAGTGGACTTCGACGATTATGGAAAAGAGGTTTGTGCCGCCCTGTATGAGATGGTGATAGGGTTCAGGTCGAAGGGTGAGGGCAGAAGACACCATCG
Source organism: Schistocerca serialis cubense (assembly GCF_023864345.2). NCBI lineage: Eukaryota > Metazoa > Arthropoda > Insecta > Orthoptera > Acrididae > Schistocerca > Schistocerca serialis. The sequence goes on along the minus strand of NC_064643.1, from coordinate 632,858,861 downwards.
CTAAATTTTAATAGTGGAGCAAAACCTAATGCCGTTTCCAACAGGCACTGTCTACTTCGAGATATTATTGAACTGTCCAAAATTGAAATATGCGCAATGACTAAACAGTGATGACCGTTCAGTATCCGAAATCTGTGAATAACTAGCAGTGACTTTAGCATGTAAGCATCGAATGAAGCCACGTATCTGAAGCAGCTGTAGCGACAGCTCAGAATTCTCTCAGAAGCGGGAATGTCTCACATGGAACATAGCAGTTTGGTTGTCTGACCGGTTGACAAATGTTACACTGAACGATGAGTGTTACAGAGAAATAGAAGTAGCTTCGGATGTTCCCCAGCGAAGCCTGATAGTGCCTCTAATACTCTAAATGTTTAATCACAAAGGGCGGCGCTATTCTCAGATTCTTCGCTGATGTTGCTTGTAGGAAAGTTTCGTTGCTGAGTGATCGTATGAAAATGCATAACGCCTTGGTCAGACTTTCCACTTGGTGTAATGTGTGGCAGCCTCTTTAAATTTGAAGAACAGCAAGGCAATGCCCACAACAAAGAGAAACAACCCTACAATATCCGATGTTGATACTGGGGTCGGGTTCGTTGAGAAACAGGAGAAACCACTGAAAATGTACAAAACTCCATGGCCTGGTGGAAGCACTATCAGATTTTTTACAGAATTAGCATCTTTTAACCATAATATATCGTTCTTCTCTCGAACAAAACCTTTGGTTACTAATTATAAGAGAGCACAGGCAACAGAAGAGATTCACAATATCTTCGACATCAGTCAATTGTAAGACCCAAGAACACATTCTGTGCAAAAATATTTACAGATATCTGGAACACTATGATGTTCTCCACGCCAACGAACGTGGATTCCAAAGACATGGGTTATGTGAAACCCTTCTCGCGCTTCCCTAACATCAGATCCAAAAGCTGTGGATCAAGCGGGTAATATCAATAGTAACCTCAGATGTTTAGCAGATCCAAGGTAGTTATGTACAACGAAGCACCGCTTCAGAAAAGCTGCACAAATGTTACCCAAAATCTTTATAAAATTTCAAAGTGGAGCAAATGTTGGTAACTTGGCTTATACGTTGAATACTGTAAATTGTAAGTTCATGAACAGTGGAAAAGTAGTATTTCATGACTATAATGTCAGTTACACACAACTGGTATTTGTCATCTCATACAAATCCCTGCTTATAAGAATTTGTGGGGATAAAAAATGAAATAATCACGTAGGAAAAGCAGGCGGTAGACCTTGGTTTATCGGTAGATACTGGGAAAATGCAACAAATCCTTGTAGGAGATTGCTTACAAAGCTCTGCAACCCATCCTAGGATACTGCTCAAGTGTGTGGCACGCATACCAAATAGAACTAATGGGAGATACTGAAAGTGTACAAAGAAGCGCAGCAGGAATTGTCACAGGTTTGTTTGACCCACAAGAGAGTGTTGCTGGGATGCTAGCAAAACTGACCTGTCAGACGCCAGTAGTATAGCTTTGGGTGTTCCAGGTGCACTCTCTGCACTGTTGGCAGAGTTCCCCCTCCACTCTTCTGTCCTCCTCTTTCAATCTCCCCTCCCACTCCCTTCCCCAGTTCCTCCACATTCCTAACACGTCTCCCCAGGTCCTCCCACCTCTCATCCTCCTCTTCTTCCCCACGACAATGTCACGTGGCGTTGCCAGATTCCAAACTCCATTCCTCTGACTTACACAATTGCACTATGTATGAAATAGTAGGAAACTCAAAAATTGGTGGGAAATTCAAAATAACCCAATTGCCCAAAGTATAAAATGGCAGGAAATTAAAAACAGGTGGAAAATTAAAAAAAATGATGGAAAATTGTAAATCATACGCTACTGTTTGAAAATCCAAGATGTCTGAATGTGGGATACTTGTGCAGTCTGCACAATTGTCAGATTTTCTGAATTTTCCACAAGTGTATGGCTAACTATCTTCGAGCCCAATCTGCATTGTTGTCAGATTTCTCCCCTCTCCCTACGACCTCAGTGATGAGGTCATCTAACATAGCCACACTCTCCCACTCTTCTGACATAGGCCAATTGAACTTCATATAAAATGGCGGAGAATTCAAAAAATAGTAGGAAACTCTAAAAGATCCAAGAAGATGCATTGGCCTATTGGTACGAAATTCAGAAAATTAGAAGTGTCATACCTGTGGGATATGAGTGCAGCCATGTGACGTCAGAATCCAAGATGCCGGCGTGGGAGTACGAGTGCTGTCCTGTGGCACTAGAATCATAGATGACGACGTAGGAATATAAGCACAGCCTCATGACACCAGAACAGAAGATGGTGATCTGTGGTGTACTGTTGTAACCTGTATGGTTGTCAGATTTCTCCATCCCTATGACATCAGAATTCTGGGTGGAGGACCTAGGGATATGGGTAAGGCCTTCATGGTTGCCGGATCACGTGTACTGACTACAGAATCCTATACCCAACTATAAAGTGGCGGGAAATTTAAAAAAAAAAAGAAACGTTGGTTTTCCACACGACTATGACAGTACAGTCTACTTGCCCTAATTTTAAGTACACTTGTGCTGTGCTTAAAGCAATACCACAACTGCTGGGGTAGTATAAAATAGGTACAATTACGTCTTTATTATTTGGACAAATACCACAATTGAGGGAGCACCCTTTCCCCACTGCCCCTGGGTATCGCAGCAGCTTGCTGCTGGCACCACCGGAGCCCCACTTGCCGGAGGGGAACCCCCGCACCACCGGTAGCAGCTGAAGAGAACCACTGGAGAACTCCATGTCACAACTGCCGATTTACTAGCCTAACACGAAGTGCAGAATAGTGATTCCGATTTCCAATACTAGTGTGTTGTTTCTGATTGTACTACAGCCACAGTGCGCGTGATCTGAGTTAAAATGGTGAAGAACTTTGAAAGTACAAGCACCACACATATATTTAACCCATATTGAGAAATGATGGGAATTCAAAATAGTCGATAGCCCACACAGGCTCCTAGGTCAACAATTGTGCACTGGCACACAAACTGACGCAGAAGGTAAGCATTGGCTCAGAAGTAAAAAAAAAAAAAAAAAGTTTATCCTAAAATTCACCACGAAAAATTAACGTGTGGCAGGTATTAAAACAGTAGCAACCGGCCTTGTTCGTAGCATCTACATCTACATCTACATGATTACTCTGCAATTCACATTTAAGTGCTTGGCAGAGGGTTCATCGAACCACTATCGTACTATCTCCCTACCATTCCACTCCCGAACAGCGCGTGGGTAAAACGAATACCTAAACCTTTCTGTTCGAGCTCTGATTTCTCTTATTTTATTTTGATGATCATTCCTACCTATGTAGGTTGGGCTCAACAAAATATTTTCGCATTCGGAAGGGAAAGTTGGTGACTGAAATTTCGTAAATAGATCTCGCCGCGACGAAAAACGTCTTTGCTTTAATGACTTTGTAATGGATCTGGGAGATGTTATTTTTTTTACCGTATTTGTCGATACTGAATTGAAAATGTTTTCTTATATTTTTGTCAGAATTTATTATAATTTGTCTTATTATATGTTAATTTACTTCTGTTTTTGAGAGTAAAAGCATATTGATTACTATTACAAAATGTATCGAAGAATAGCAAAGAAACTGATTGTGTAAAATATCTTTGACGTTGGAGTAGTCTTTGACTATAGTCAGTCCGAGTCGGAAGCTAACTCTTGGTGTGTGTTGACGGAAGAACATTGTGAAGGTCGCCGTCATAAATAATTTTGAATTATGTTACTATTATTTTTGTATTAACTAAAAAGAAGAAACTACATTTGAAGAAACTGTATTCGAAACACCAAAATGAGAGAAACACGCTGAACCACGTCATTTTCTGCAGCCGACAACGATGCATTGTGGAATCATACTTAGACAACTGAAGCCAAGACTTACATTTGCTTGCAAACGTCTAATGGAAAAGGTACTGTCACGAAATATGGCAAATTTAAGTTTATAAAAAATAGTGACCATATTTTCAACTTGTGTAATAGCCGGGAAGGCATATTTCAACTGTGTCTTAACCAGGATGCCATATTTCAACTGGGGACTGTAGCCAGGAGATTGTGTTCACGAGATTTTCAACAGTGCTACGAGGAAGAAAATTTTTGTGTGTTAATACCAGTTTCTTCAGAATGTGTGTTACAGTGTTTGTGTTCATCGGGAAGTAATAGTTTTGGAGAAGAAATGTTTCGGCAAAAAAATATAATTTTCGACAGAAGAAAATACTTCAAGAATTTTGGTCAACAATCACATGGATGGAAAACGTGGTTTTGCAACAGTAGAAGAGTGTTCCAGATAAGCCACGAAACCCTCGTATTTTGTTAAAACAATATTTTATCTTGTTTTGTATTGTTGTGTATAAATTTTTGTTCTTCACAATGACTTATGAGATTTTCGAGAGTATTGTGCCTAAAGTAGAAAGTAGTAATTTAATAGACTTCGAACATCAGGACAGGTCAAATGAAACAGAAAGAACCGATCAATTTGATTTAAAAAGTTTTCTTGTAAATTTCACGAAAGAAATTAAACAATCAGTTGACGACAATAAGACATACTGGGATGAAAAAATTGATAACATTTTGTTGCAAGTCCAAGCAGTCAATACCCAAGTGGGTGAGCTTTCGAACACAGTTGCCAGTGTTGAGGAAAAAATTGAATCTGTGGAAGCAAAAGTAAATGAAATTGATGTTAAATTGAGCGGTGAAATTAATACTGTAAAAAATGAGTTACTGGTAGATAGGGACAAAAATTTAATTGATTTTAATGAGAAAAAAAGGGGAAATTAAGAATTTGGATGAGAATACAAAAGTTTTAGTTAAAAATGTACAACAAGAAACTGACAATCGTTTGGTTACTCTAGAAGAAAAAGTAGAATGCAATGATTTGGAAAACAAAAAAACTGTCAGAGAACTTAGCGAAAAAATTGAAAGTTTTGACATTGAATTTCAAAGCAAAAATTACAATGTCAACACGTGTAATCTTATATCTAATATTCCAGTGAAGCACTTTTCGGTAGATGGACCCTTACATCCCGTTGATTTTATACAGTATTGTAAGGATTGTTTTTTACCTCACTCACCAGATGAAATTAAAATTAAATTTGTGAAAAAATTCTTGGAAGGGGAAGCTTTGACTTGGGCAAACCAGATTGTAACTTTGGGGATGACCTTTTCAGAATTTGAATCAAAATTTTTGGAAAAATTTTGGGATGATCTTAAACAAACTAGAATCAAAAGTGAATTTTTGAATGGGCGAAACTATAGGGAATCAGATGGGAACATGAAACAATTTTGCAAAAGTGAACTTCAAAAACTTATTCATTTAACAAAACCTTTGGATGACTTGATCAAAATTGATACCTTAAAGAGAAGATTGCCATCAGCAATGCAGTTGAGTTTAGTTCATTGTCCTGATAGTAATGTAGAGCAGTTTCTCAATTATATTGAAAAGTTGGATAGGGTAACAACAAGAACACACAGTGGGTTTACTCAGAAAGATAATGGTCAAAATTGGGGAAATGACAACTTTCAAAAAAGGGAACAAAACAATTATCATGGTGTCAGTCAAAATTCAGGGGGATATAGCAATTTTGAAAAGAAGGACCATAATTTTTATCCAGAACAAGAACAACATTTTCGCGTTAATAATCAACAAAATAGAGAACACTTTAGGGATCAAAATCACAGAAATTTTGATAGAGGTCAGTACAATAGAAACTACCAACAATCAGGTAATGTCTGGCATAGGAATGGGATCAGAAATGTTGATCAGAGACATTGGCAGAACCATAATCAGCAGTTCAAACAGGAACCGGAAATAAAAAACGAGTAGACGCCCCCTTGAAGGTCCGCAAGGTTGAGGCAGAAGGTGAGCATGATGAAAGGACCAATGGATGTGACTATCATAAACCCAAACAGGTCAGTTCCAAACCTAAGCTATCACATGAGGTCATTAGTTGTTACTTATTGAAGAAATTTAAGAGGAAAATAATAATGATAAAGATAACATTTTCAATACACAAGAACATACAGTAGATAAAAGTAATTGTGATTCATTTTATTTAACTGAGTTTTACACTTGGGCAGAAAAGAAAAACACTTTGTCGGATGATGTAATTTGCAGTAGTTCAGAGATGTGTGTGAATGAAAGAGAGAATGCATGCTGTGAGAATGAAAATGTTGGTGAAAGGGATCTGGTAACTTTAGAAAGGGGAAATAATATTTTGGGGGATAGTTTGAATGTGTATGACCTGAATATGTGTAATGATAATGATGTTGTTGATAAAGTTGATAATGATGGTAATGGTATTGATGATGATGTTGAGGAAAGGTATTTCATTAGTTTAAATAGGGAGTTGGGTATACACATGGTTGAAAATGGATTAAATAGTGAGAATATTATAGAAATTCCCAGGGATGTTACCAGGGTGAATAATACTCACAATCTGGGTGTATGTAAAAGTGTGAATTTAGATGTTGCTGGTAAAGAATCTGACTACACAAATAACGATGACACATGTATAACTTCTTACCTAAGTGAAACTTTTATAGATACTAATGATACACACACATTTCTTATGAATATATGGGTGAACAGTGAAACTATTTCTTTTGACAAGAACTTTAGAAAGATGCTTATTAATGTATGTGAAACTGTATGTCCTGAGTGGTGGAAAAAGATGAGATATTTTATTTTTGAAAAGCTGAAGGATAAGTACTTCAATAGTATACAATGTGATTTGGATTAAAATTCTTGGCTATTTGAGATAATAGAGAGTACTAATGACAATTTTGTATCTTGTGCAAATTTTATAACTGTGACAAATAATACATATAATGGTATACCATATGATTCTGATAAGTATAGGTTTAGGGAAATTGAAAGTGATTTATTACATGAGGATACAGGTTCTGAGAAAAGTGATCAATTTTGCAGTCCTTATATAAAAGTTCAAATTGGGTCATGGATTGGTAAATGTTTAATCGATACAGGAAGTGAAATCTCGGGAATATCTGAAAGGTTAAGCAAGAAATTGAAAGTGGGGAAAGATTATGTTGAACTGCCAGTTGTTGGGGTAAAGATAAAAGGTGCTACTGGGAAGAGCAGTAAATTGGTAAAAAGCCAGGCTTTAGTGACATTTTTAATTGAAGGCAAGTTGTTCACACATGGATGTTTTGTAATTCAGGAACTTAATGAGGATTTTCTTTTGGGTATGAATTGGATAGTAAAAGTAAATACAGCATTTGATTGGGTTGGAAGAAAACTTTTGATAGAAACTAGTGAAAGGGAATACATTCAGACAAATTTTGTGAACACACTTGGTGATCAGAGTAATGGAAATTTTGACAGTATTAATTTACTAAAAGAAAATAGATTGGAGAATATTGAAATTCATAGATTTGATACTGATGAAGTTGAATTTGGGAATTTATTAAATTTGAAAATTTCAGAAACACAAAATTTATCTGGGGAGCAAAAACAACAGTTAGAAAATCTGCTGTGGGAATACAGTGATGTTTTTAGTGACATACCTGGTGGGGTAAAGGGTTACCAGTGTGAGCTTCAGGTAAAACCTCATGAACCATTTTTCATAAAACCATACACTATTGCAATATCAAAAAGACCTGCTGTTGAGAAAGAGCTGAAAAAGATGAAAGGATGTAATATAATAGAAAGGAGTATCAGTGCATATAATAATCCTTTAGTAGTAGTTTCGAAAAAAGATGGTGGAGTAAGATTGGTTTTGGACTCTAGACACTTAAACAAAATTTTGTTCAGACAGACAGACCATCCTGAAAATATTGATGAGTTACTCTATAAATTTACAGATATAAAATATGTGAAGTTTGGATCTAACTTAGGGTTTTCATCAAGTACCACTTTCGGTTAATTCTAGAAAATATACTGCTTTCTTGTACAATGGTAAGAGTTACCAATATTGTGTTGTGCCATTTGGGTTAAATTCTTCTGTTTCCGAATTTATAAGAGCTTTGGATCATGTACTGGGGCAAGAACTTGCGTCTAAACTGATAATCTATGTAGATGACATTTTGGTTACAGGGAAAAATTGGGAGGAACATTTTTTGATTTTGAAGTCAGTTTGTGAAAAACTTAGAAAAGGGATGATGACATTGAAATTAGAGAAATGTAAATTTGCAGCTTCTGAATTAAAATTTTTGGGTCATGTTGTCACAGACAAGGGAATTTTGGCAGATCCAGAAAAAATTAAAGCAATTTAAGAAATTCCTATTCCTAAGACTAAAAAACAATTAAAGTCGTTCTTTGGGTTATGCGGTTATTACCGAAACCATATAAGTGATCAGAGTCTGAATGCACCATGTTTAAGTCAGTTACTTAAGAAAAACACTGTTTGGGTTTGGGATAAAAGTTGTCAGGAAGAGTTTGATAAAATTAAGCAAGAGTTGAGGAAGCAACACTTATTACACAGACCTGATTTTAATTTACCATTTTGTTTGAACACTGATAGCAGTAATTATGGGCTTGGAGCAGAGTTATTTCAAGAAAGAGTAGAGATACATTGTACCATAGCATTTGCAAGCAGAATGTTGCTCAAGCATGAGAAAAGTCATAGAAAATTCACACCCTAATGCTTATCGTTTGGTGTATCCTAAGTCAAAGAAATTATTTGGTCTCAGGAATGTTGTCTCTTTAAAACTGTGTAAACAGAAATCATAATTTCAAAAATTTAAATAATGTATTATCATCTAAAACAGAAGTCCTCCACTGGAATATGCTTGTTAGAACAAAACTACCTGTACAACCAAGTATGTATATTTGCATGTATAAATTAATAATTTGAAGTCACATGTTAATTGAAACTGATGGAAAAACACTGATGTAACAAAGAATGAGAGAAAGATTTATTTTTACTTTTTTACAAAAAAAGTCTCCCTAGTGAGCATTTCTGAATTTTTCTAATTTTGGAAGCTAAGTTTTCCCTATGGGTGAAGGCATGCATGTGAGGATATGCATGCAAAGGCTAAGTTTCAAAACCAATTTTAGATAAAACCTCATGATATATGAGCAGTTTATTGTTGTTTATACTGATGTTGTGGGGAGCAAAAGTACTCTTCATAAAAATGTGACTTGTAGTAATATTGTAGTAGAGAGGCAAGTGTATATAAACAATTGCAAAAATTTAGATAATACTGATGTATCTTTAGCTGTACTAAAAAAAAAAAGAAAATCATAAGCAAAAAAAAATACAAAAACAAAAAAACATGACTAATAAAAAAATATAAAAATTAAAAAAAAATCAGAAGTTAAATATATATATATATATATTATATATATATATATATATATATATATATATATATATATATATATATAAGGCAAATACAAAAAAAAACACTACACTATATATATTCATGAGCCAGTTGACACAGTGTGACCAAAGAAGTGGTTGTAGATATCTTATTCTAGCAAAGGAGTTTTACCTTTCCATTATTTTCAATCTGTATGCTGTATGTTAGAATATTTCTCATGTATGTTTTATACCATGTATATTTGTCATGTCAAATAATTTCTTTATTTGAATTCTTTTTTGTGTATGAGATTGATGGGGAAGTATCATTGCAACAACAGCCAGTAACAAGTCCACAGATTCAAAGAGTCCAAATTTGGAAGAGGTTATCAGACTGCATCATTAATGTACTAATTGTGTAATACAGATCCATCACTGAGTGTGGTCGGGATTTTGTTGTATATGTCCATAACAACAAAAGCCCTGGGGAGCAGTTGTAATGGATCTGGGAGATGTTATTTTTTTTACCGTATTTGTCGATACTGAATTGAAAATGTTTTCTTATATTTTTGTCAGAATTTATTATAATTTGTCTTATTATATGTTAATTTACTTCTGTTTTTGAGAGTAAAAGCATATTGATTACTATTACAAAATGTATCGAAGAATAGCAAAGAAACTGATTGTGTAAAATATCTTTGACGTTGGAGTAGTCTTTGACTATAGTCAGTCCGAGTCGGAAGCTAACTCTTGGTGTGTGTTGACGGAAGAACATTGTGAAGGTCGCCGTCATAAATAATTTTGAATTATGTTACTATTATTTTTGTATTAACTAAAAAGAAGAAACTACATTTGAAGAAACTGTATTCGAAACACCAAAATGAGAGAAACACGCTGAACCACGTCATTTTCTGCAGCCGACAACGATGCATTGTGGAATCATACTTAGACAACTGAAGCCAAGACTTACATTTGCTTGCAAACGTCTAATGGAAAAGGTACTGTCACGAAATATGGCAAATTTAAGTTTATAAAAAATAGTGACCATATTTTCAACTTGTGTAATAGCCGGGAAGGCATATTTCAACTGTGTCTTAACCGGGATGCCATATTTCAACTTCCATCCCAACTCGCGTATCATATCTGCCACACTCTCTCCCCTATTACGTGATAATACAAAACGAGCTGCCCTTTTTTGCAGCCTTTCGATGTCCTCCGTCAATTCCACCTGGTAAGGATCCCACACCGCGCAGCAATATTCTAACAGAGAACGAACGAGTGTAGTGTAAGCTGTCTCCAGTCCTGTCGTTATCTCGTCATTGTTCTTACATGGGGCAGTCATGCATCGATGACGTTTAAGAAGGAATCATGCTTATACTTATGTACAAGTCGAATTATAGTCCATAAAAACATCGCAAATATACATGCTGAAAAAGGAATGACACGTTACTAGAGTAACGATCTGACCTATTTGTGCGACATATATCATGACGAAAAATCTCAGCCACTATCAGCAACAGGGCGCGCCGAAATCAGGTGACGAGATGCTGAACACAGTGATCCAGAACTCTAGCTACCTGCAGCTCACAATAGCATGCACATACATAAATACATTCTGTAGGTGTGATACACATACCCAGGTAGCCACTACACTATATCGCAGGCGTCGCCCTGTGCCGACTTGGCCTTCTCCTCCCGTCGACCGCTAGTGCGGAGACGGTGATACACACGATCTCTTAGCACGCAACCGGTGTTACTACTTGCATGCACTGGGGGCCGAACCGCGCCATAGCGCTGGGTTCGAGGTGGACGGCAGTGGGGTGGGTGGACTGCTGTGGCCTGTTGTGGTGTTGTGAACCACTGAGGGCTACAGCGGCACGAAGCCTCTCCATCGTTTCTACATCCCCGGTTGAATACAATACAATCTTTGCTTTCTATTTTCTTTCCTCTTTCTTCACTAAAAACATTTTTTCGGTTTCTTATGTATATATTATTCGGAACAGTAAACCGCATATTCTAATGCCCACAGAAATGAGAATTCTTAATATTAATATTTTTGAATATATGATTTCCAATACATGTTTCTGTAGATGTTCTAAAACAACTTCATAAGTGCAAGAAAATGATGATCATACATTACTTCTGGCAAGTAATAATTTGGTACTACCGGTAAATAAATCTTTACGGCATGTTCTATGATGAGCTTCAAAGTTTCACATGTCTCTTAACTTGGAATTGCAGCAAGGTTTCCTGTATTATGAGGGATTCCTTGTCTCAACGAATTTGTTTTTGGTCAACATTTCTTCTGAAACTGGTTACAACACGGCTCATCCTGACTTTTTCTCCCATTTTCTACATCACCTACTTCTTCACTGACAGAGGTAGTCACTTCATAAGGCCGATCTCTTCTCCTAGGTATCTTAACGTTCTTATTGTTTACGAGTCAGTCTCATCAAGCTCAGCAGGACGATCTTCAGTCAAATACGAGAATTCGTCATCTTCCCAATCAAATCATAACGCACTGTTGCCATTATAAAAGAGCTTCTAATTGCTCACCATTTGCTATTTCATCTATTGCTGTAGATTGTAGCAATAACAGTTATTTCAGTATTCAGTTATTGAAGAGCAAACTGAAATCAGCGAACACCCATTATCATCTGAAGTCCACGTACGAAGACCTTCTTAAAATGGGTTATTTCGTAACAACGAACGAAATTTAAACAAATCTGAAGTCATTCTCAACATCTAGAATAGTTAGCGAACCTCAGAAAAAAACACAGATCCTCCGTAAAATATTTAGGCACAATAATTAATGACTTACCTTTCCGATTTGCAGGAGTAACCTTCGTCTACGTGCGACCAGCTGTAAACTAACACACGAATCGTACCTTGCAAGCAGCTGTACCCTGATTTTAAAAGGAACAACTAGAAACCATCACTCGCAGGCCATCGGTCTTTGAGCAGAAAACTAAGCCTATTTACGGAGCAAAAAATAACGAATGAAGGCTCACATGTGAGGACCGGACGGAACGAAGAGGTTAAATCCATATTGACTATTAATCAACCGAGACTGTTTCACAATTATGAAAATGGTTTATAAATAGCGCTTTCAGGTACAAAATTTGTTGACTACTTAAATCATGGATTCCCAAATTTTTGTTTGTAGCGCCCCTCTACTACAACAAATGGAGACTCCGTGCCCCCCTTCACAATAATAACACTGTATTATCAACAGCAAGCACCCGAAAATGCAGCCGATTAACTCATGCCCTTGGAAGGAGGGGGGGGGGGGGGGGGGGAGAAGCTCAAAATTGGAAGCAGTAAGGACTTGTTGAGGAGACGGGGTCTTGAAAGGGGAAATGAGCAAGTATTAATTTCTGTCCCGGTACTGTCAGCATAAAGGTGGTGCTTGCGACTTGTACCGATTAGCAAATACGATGTAAGTACAGAACGGCAGTAACCTGGATCCGTGAAGACTCATTATTAGACCCCCATTGGCAGGCACTATCGTATTATGCATTCGTAACCTGCCACAGGACTAAAATTGCACCAAGAAGCAAAAAACAATAAAAATACACTGTATCTAAATTCAGTTTCAGTTTGATGTTTATATTTACTTCAGTCTGGCACATGCTTTTATCCAAGACGTTGGCCAACGAGCACCAGTTCCGTTCTGTAGGACGTGCACGCATCTGTGGGTTGGCATCACTGATGTGGGGCCAAACCAACATTCCCCCTCCCACGAATACATAAACAATATTCCCTTTGCATGCGCATGCCTTTGAGGTAAACCACTAACTAAAATTGCTCGTACAGCAACCATAACAACAATGTCCGTTCTTGTTTCCTCAATTCATTTTGGGACAAGGGCTCATCTTGCAGTACTTGTTAGTGCGATGAGTACACTTCACAGTTCTACGCAAATTTATAGTAAAGGAGTAATAAATTAAAACATCATGAGTGCTACTGAAGTTTGGCTGTACGAACAGTGGAGATGTAGTAAGTGTTAAACTTTTTTCCCTTCATCTACATTGTGAGTAGTGTCAGCGAGAAAAATTTTCGTAAAGGTTTGACTTCATGTGTATGGTTTTACTATGGCCATTAAAATTGCTACACCACGAAGATGAAGTGCTACAGACGCGAAATTTAACCGACAGGAAGAAGATGCTGTGATATGCAAATGATTAGCTTTCCAGAGCATTCACACAAGGTTGGCGCCGGTGGTGACACCTAAAACACGCTGCTATGAGGAAAGTTTCCAACCGATTTCTGATACACAAACAGCAGTTGACCGGCCTTGCCTGGTGAAACGTTGTTGTGATGCCTTGTATAAGGAGGAGAAATGCGTACCATCACGTTTCCGACTTTGATAAAGGTCGGATTGTAGCCTATCGCGATTGCGGTTTATCGTATCGCGACATTGCTGCTCGCCTTGGTCAAGATCCAATGACTGTTAGCAGAACATGGATTCGCTGGGTTCAGGAGGGTAATACGGAAAGCCATGCTGGATCCCAACGGCCTCGTATCACTAGCAGTCGAGATGACAGGCATCTTATCCGGATGGCTGTAACGGATCGTGCAGCCACGTCTCGATCCCTGAGTCAACAGATGGGGACGTTTGCAAGACAACAACCATCTGCACGAACAGTTCGACGACGTTTGCAACAGCATGGACTATCAGCTCGGAGACCTTGACGATGCATCACAGACAGGTGCGCCTGCGATGGTGTACTCAACGACGAACCTGGATGCACGAACGGCAAAACGTCTTTTTTTCGGACAAATCCAGGTTCTGTTTACAGCATCATGATGGTCACATCCGTGTTTGGCGACATCGCGGGTAACGCACACTGGAAGCGTGTATTCGTCATCGCCACACTGGCGTATCACGCTGCGTGATGGTATGGGGTGCCACTAGTTACACGTCTCGGTCACCTCTTGCTCGCATTGACGGCACTTTGAGCAGTGGACGTTACATTTGAGATGTGTTACGACCCGTGGCTCTACCCTTCATTCGATCCCTGCGAAACCCTAAGTTTCAGCAGGATAATGCACGACCGCATGTTGCAGGTCCTGTACGGGCCTTTCTGGACACAGAAAATGTTGGACTGCTGCCCTGGCGAGCACATTCTCCAGACCCGTCACCAATTGAAAACGTCTGGTCAGTGGTGGCCGAGCCACTGGCTCGTCACAATACGCCAGTCCACTACTCTTGATGAACTGTGGTATCGTGTTGAAGCTGCGTGGGCAGTTGTACCTGTACACGCCATCCAAGCTCTGTTTGACTCAATGCCCAGGTTATCAAGGCCGTTATTACGGCCAGAGGTGGTTGTTCTGGGTACTGATTTCTCAGGACCTATGCACCCAAATTTCGTGAAAATGTAATCACATGTTATATATATATATATATATATATATATATATATATATATATATATATATATATAGAGAGAGAGAGAGAGAGAGAGAGAGAGATAGAGAGAGAGAGAAACCTTTGACACAGGATTGCAGCTCTTAATGAGTAGGTTATTATAGCATTTTAAATTTTTAAATTCGGTCAATAATTAAGTGAAATGCCGTAATTAAATTCTTGTTGTCCTAGAAGCTTTTTGACAGACAACCTGCAACAGGGGTTGAGTGACCGTTTTAGCCGTTTAGTTATATAGATGTCCCAACAATGCGGAAGTGATTAAAGACGATAATGGGGATAACGAGTGGCCAGGTCTGAAACGCAGCAGCCGGGCCGGAGCGGCCACCGTCCGCTCGCGGGATGGGGGAGGCGACAGACGGCGCGCGCCTCCAGCCGCGCCTCCGCCCCCGCGCTATCTGGTGTAAACAAGGGGGCGGTAATGGCGGCAGGCGGCCCCTAAATCTGCTGCCGTGGCGCGGGATTGACGGCGGCCGCTCGCAATTGATGGCAGACCCCCACTCGCTTATTTCCTACCGTTACGTCGCGATCTATGGCCCTCCAGCCTCCATTAATCCGGCGGAATGGGCCCGCTCGATTGGCAGGGTGTGAAATTCTGCTGCACATCAACTGTCCGCCGTACTTGTTCTCACCTCTGGGCGGACTCTAAATCAGGCATCTGCAATCATCTGGAAAGCCAGTGAGGTTTCCAGCACTTATTGCACGACGGAAATTTGTGACTGCCTCTGCTTTCTGTGCTCTCCATTTCCGAAGCGTAAACGATTACAGTGATTCGTCTGTTTACCTGTTATTTTTGAAGCGAAAGTACTCATCAATTTCTATAAAGGCAAATACTAAAATATGCTTACTTGGGACGATTTCAACGAAGACAAAATTTAGTTTCTTGCCTCAGTTGTAAAAAATGGTTCAAATGGCTCTGAGCACTATGGGACTCAACTGCTGAGGTCATTAGTCCCCTAGAACTTAGAACTAGTTAAACCTAACTAACCTAAGGACATCACAAACATCCATGCCCGAGGCAGGATTCGAACCTGCGACCGTAGCGGTCTTGCGGTTCCAGACTGCAGCGCCTTTAACCGCACGGCCACTTCGGCCGGCTTCCTCAGTTGTATTTGCGAGGTGTCGGTTGATCGGTTAGCGCGTTCCTGAGATGTCACGAGTTTGGAATGAAGTGGCCTATATAGTGAACCGATCGCTCCCCATGAGATCATATAAAATGCAACAGATAACTATTTGACTAGCTGCGTTAATCAAGGATGACTCAGTTGGACATGAAATATAAGTACCACAAATTACATAGAAATACTGACAAGGGTCTCCTCCAAGGTGCTACATGAAACTAAAGGTCACTCTAGCAATTTCAATTATTGCTAAAGGTATCTAATCACTGAATGAACAATACAAATAATCACAAGAGGGCACCAGTACGCAAAAACGTATATGGAAGACCTTGGCACAAGTTTGAGATAAAATGGTACTAGAATGGAGTCCACAAAAATCGACAATGATTGCTGAATAATTTGATAATCTAAAGAAAAGACTCAGAATAGTACGAAAAAGCTGCAGTTCTCTCGCGTAAGTGCACATTGACTGCAGCTAGTTGGCAGTAAATTATTTCAAAAGAATTAAATTTTGACCTGAAACAAATAACTTTGCGGTTTCTTCCTGATAACATCCGGAAATGCGCCTCATGCTTACCACTCTGCTGGTACTCAGATGCAGAGGACGACTGTATTATTTGCTGAGAAATCTGATTTCAGACCCAGTTTCTGTTATCAGCTATGAAGTAAAGACATCTGTGTTCTCTGTACGATGCCTTGTGACAAAGTGTACTCTTTCATGCCCTAAGACGAAATGTATTTCGCTTCTTCTCCACAAAATCTAGCCGGTTCTGTCAGAGGCAGAATCTCGGTAGCCTGTCACAGTATACACTCTGAAACCCAACGAATGAGAAATTTATAGCAAGTGCAACGATATCCCTCCTCCTAACAAAACTGTTATCGTTAACCACTGCTACTCAATTCTCCCCCAGGTAGATAGAAATTCTCATGTGTTTTTGCGTTTCCCTCAATCAAAACAGTGGTACGTACACATTGGTTAGTTACCATTCCTGTTATAAAAATAATTGCTATGAGCCCATCGCGAGCATCCGTACAAAATTTAAATGTCTACTCCTGTGACCGACTTCTACCCCCAACAACTGTCTGCCCCAATGAATGCATCATATTTTTCACCTGGCATTTCAGCCTTTATCTATTTGCAGGTAATTCTTTAAGGTTCTCACTTTGTGAAAGTTTGCAGTATGCTGAGCACACTCTCTCATCCCGATCTCCCTCAGGGGCCACCCGAATTTTGGCATCTGTCGAGAAAGAGCGCTCTGTCCCTGGCCTGTAACTGCCTCACTCCTGGCTTTCAGCATAAATATTTTTATTATCTGTCTACTGCACTTCCATTTGATGCTCTAGTCTCTCCTCATAGCCAGCTCTACATCTCAAGTTGCAGAAAAACCCAACAACCACCCATCACAGTACAGAGTTAGAGTAAAGATTACTATTTATATCTGCATGAACCACAGACCTTGCCGTTGGTGAGGAGGCTTGCGTGCCTCAGCGATACAGATAGCCGTGCCGTAGGTGCAACCACAACGGAGGGGTATCTGTTGAGAGGCCAGACAAACGTGTGGTTCCTGAAGAGGGGCAGCAGCCTTTTCAGTAGTTGAAAGGACAACAGTCTGAATGACTGAATGACCTGGCCTTTTAACACTAATCAAAATGGCCTTGCTGTGCTGGTACTGCGATCGGGTAAAAGCAGGGGAAAACTACAGCCGTAATTTTTCCCGAGGGAATGCAGCCTTACTGTACGGTTAAATGATGATGGCGTCCTCTTGGGTAAAACATTCCGGAGGTAAAATAGTCCCCCATTCGGATCTCCCGGAGGGGTGGGTGGAACAACTCAGGAGGACGTTGTTATGAGGAGAAAGAAAACTGGCGTTCTACGGATCGGAGCGTGGAATGTCAGAGCCCTTAATCGGGCAGGTAGGTTACAAAATTTGAAAAGGGAAATGGATAGGTTAAAGTTAGATATAGAGGGAATTAGTGAAGTTCGGTGGCAGGAGGAACAAGACTTTTGGTCAGGTGAGTACGGGGTTATACATACAAAATCAAATGGGGTAATGCAGGAGTAGGTTTAATAATGAATAAAAAAAATAGGAGTGCGGGTTAGCTACTACAAACAGTATAGTGAACGCCTTATTGTGGCCGAGATAGACACAAAGCCCACGCCTACTATAGTAGTACAAGTTTATATGCCAACTAGCTCTACAGATGAAGAAGAAATTGAAGAAATGTATGATGAAATAAAAGAAATTATTCAGATAGTGAACGAAGGGAGACGAAAATTAAATAGTAATGGGTGACTGGAATTCGAGAGTAGGAAAAGGGAGAGAAGGAAACATAGTGGGTGAATATGGATGGGGGGTAATAAATGAAAGAGGAAGCCGACTGGTAGAATTTTGCACAGAGCACAACAGAATAATAACTAACATTTGGTTTAAGAATCATGAAAGAAGGTTGTATACATGGAAGAACCCTGGAGATACTAAAAGGTATCAGATAGATTATATAATGGTAAGACAGAGATTTAGGAACCAGGTTTTAAATTGTAAGACATTTCCAGGGGCAGATGTGGACTCTGACCACAATCTGTTGGTTATGACCTGTAGATTAAAACTGAAGAAACTGCAAATAGGTGGGAATTTAAGGAGATGGGACCTGGATAAACTGACTAAACCAGAGGTTGTACAGAGTTTCAGGGAGAGCATAAGGGAACAAATGACAGGAATGGTGGAAAGAAATACAGTAGATGAAGAATGGATAGCTCTGAGGGATGAGGTAGTGAAGGCAGCAGAGGATCAAGTAGGTAAAAAGACGAGGGCTAGCAGAAATCCTTGGATAACAGAAGAAATATTGAATTTAATTGATGAAAGGTGAAAAGATAAAAACGCAGTAAATGAAGCAGGCAAAAAGGAATACAGACGTCTCAAAAATGAGATCGACAGGAAGTTGAAAATGGCTAAGCATTGATGGCTAGAGGACAAATGTGAGGATGAAGAGGCTTATCTCACTAGGGGTAATATAGATACTTCCTACAGGAAAAATAAAGAGACCTTTGGAGAAAAGAGAACCACTTGTTTGAATGTCAAGAGCTCAGATGGCAACCCAGTTCTGAGCAAAGAAGTGAGGGCAGACAGGTGGAAGGAGTATATAGAGGGTTTGTACCAGGGCAACATACTTGAGGACAATATTATGGAAATGGAAGAGGATGTAGATGAAGACAAAATGGGAGATAAGGTACTGCGTGAAGAGTTTGAGAGAGCATTGAAAGACCTGAGTCGAAACAAGGCCCCGGGAGTAGACAACATTCCATTAGAACTACTGACGGCCTTGGGAGAGCCAGTCCTGACGAAACTCTACCATCCAGTGAGCAAGATGTATGAGACAGGCGAAATACCCTCAGACTTCAAGAAGAATATAATAATTCCGATCCCAAAGAAATCAGGTGTTGACAGATGTGAAAATTACGGAACTATCAGTTTAATAAGTCACAGCTGCAAAATACTAACGCGAATTCTTTATGGACAAATGGAACAACTGGTAGTAATCGATGTTGGGGAAGATCAGTTTGGATTCCGTAGAAAAATTGGAACACATGAGGCAATACTGACCCTACAGCTTATCTTAGGAGCTAGATTAAGAAAAGGCAAGCCTACGTTTCTAGCATTTGTAGACTTAGAGAAAGCTTTTGACAATGTTGACTGGAATACCCTCTTTCAAATTCTGAAGGTGGCAGGGGTAAAATACAGGGAGAGAAAGGCTATTTACAATTTGTACAGAAACCAGATGGCAGTTATAAGAGTCGAGGGACATGAAAGGGAAGCAGTGGTTGGGAAGGGAGTGAGACAGGGTCGTAGCCTCTCCCCAATGTTATTCAATCTGTATATTGAGCAAGCAGTAAAGGAAACAAAAGGAAAAATCTGAGTAGGTATCAAAATCCATGGAGAAGAAATAAAAAGTTTAAGGTTCGCCGATGACATTGTAATTTTGTCAGAGGCAGCAAAGGACTTGGAAGAGCAGTTGAACGGGATGGACAGTTGAGAGGTGGCAGAAACCCCCTCTCATATTTCTATCTTACTCTGAGTAATTCGATTTTCCTCTGTAATTACATGCGGTGAAAAGTCGCTATTCCTTCACACGCAGACTTCCCACGCAGCGTCTCTCGTCACCCGGGTGGTTCGGTGACAGGCGAGTTCCGCTGAGCTTGAGAAGGTTAAGCCGACGGGTGTGAGGGAGTCGAGTGGATGCTTTCCAGAAGCCGACATTGTGATAAGAGTGGGAGCGACACGCCCAGATGCCCCGGAAGGGGCGGCTGGGCTAGAGATTCCGTTACTTCGCAGAAACTTAGTGAAAACCGTTTCTGGCGGGCTACCAGCGAGGCGTGGGAATCACTTGTGTTCCCAGGCAGTCTTGGCGGGAAAATTCCCGCGTTTTCTGCAAAATCGTAACTGTGATTGGCTTGCTCAGGGCATAGCTCCGTGACGTAGCAAAATCGGCGCAGAAATTGGCTCCAAGAATCTCCATTGGTGGAATGGTAGTGCTTCGGCGATAGATTGGAATTCTCCGCCGGTTTTCGAGTTGCTGATTGGAATGTTTAACCACAGCCACTGTCGTGGGGTCGGGAATGTTCTGTGTTCGGCTTGTATGGGTGCTCTTGAGAGAGTCGGCTCTCGTCTTTTGGTCGGAGTAGTTTACAAGACTGAGCTCTTGCTGCTCTGGACGGTCTGCCTTCCGTTGGCTGTCTAATTTACTTTTATTTAATTGTAACTGTTTGATGAAGTTGCTGAAGTTTCGACTGCAACACAACTTTCCGAGTACAGTTGGCAATTGAGCGTTCTGCGTACAAGTGGCCTGTGTTCTCTGTCTTGAGCAGTTTTGGCTGAAGTTGACTGAATCGGAATTACTGTGTGACTTCGCTTGTTAAAATCATCACTACACCGTCAGTGATTGTGTGGCGAGCCTTCTTCGTCTCCCTCAGAGGCGCATTTGTATTGCTAGGAAGTCTTTAGTCTGGAACAACCAGGCCAGGATAATTTGTTTCGGGCTATACTCGCGACATTATCATCACCACGACGGGACGTCGAAGCAACCAGCCATCGCCTCCGGTACGCCAGATCGTGTCCTTGCAGTTAAGAAGGCAGCTTGGTAATGTACGTCCGCAGCACCGGCAAAGCAGGCAATTTTGATAGGTGATAATCAGAGCTCAGCAGAGCGCGCTTGTTCGTCTTTTCTAACTTTGTTCTGTCTTGGGTGTTCATTGTCTGAATTCTCACTACTGTAGCAGCAATTAATGTTGGGTTGGCTGTGTGTTTCTCTTAAGATTTGAGTTGCAAGGAATTGGCTCCACATACCACTTCGTCATAAATGTCACAATCTAGTTTAGGGACAACTTCACCTTCACAGCACTTATTTGAGTATCCAGTTTGAGCCAATTTGATGTATTGTAAATGTTTCATGTGTTTTGTTCATTATTTTGAGTTTAGTCATAATAAATCATATTGTTATTTTGGACAGAACTTTCACTCTGTTAATCGGTAGAGCAACCCTATCATTTCTCACTACGTTAATGAAACTTTCCTTTACTTAACTTATTTATCAAATTAAATGATTGCAGGTGCCAAACTCTTTTCTACTCCACTTGCAGGGTCGATTACAGTCAGTTCACGTTTCTTTTTAATCCATGTGCAACAGCAAAAGTCGGAGTTAGAACAGGGGGGGGGGGGGGGGCTTAGAGCATCATTTACATATGTAGATTCTAGAAGAATTTAGTGTTAAATACACTGCTAGCCCCGGCACCTCACGCGGTGTCTTGAAAGGAGGATATAAGATGAACATCAACAAAAGCAAAACGAGGGTGATGGAATGTAGTCGAGTTAACTCGGGGATACTGAGGGAATTAGATTAGGAAATGAAATACTTAAGTAGTAAAGGAGTTTTGCTATTTGGGGAGCAAAATAACTGATGATGGTCGAAGTAGAGAGGATATAAAATGTAGACTGGCAATGCCAAGTAAAGCGTTTCTGAAGAAGAGAAATTTAACATCGAGTATAGATCTAAGTGTCAGGTAGCCGTTTTTGAAAGTATTTGTATGGAGTGTAGCCATGTATGGAAGTGAAACATGGACGATAAGAGATAAGAGATGAATACACTAAACAGATTCAGAAGGATGTAGGTTGCAGTACGTACTGGGAGATGAAGCAGCTTGCACAGAATAGAGTAGCATGGAGAGCTGCATCAAACCAGTCTCAGGACTGAAGACCACAACAACAACAACAACATCTGCAATCATCGGTATTAGATTTAGTTGCTGCAAACTTTCATGCAGCTTTAAAAATTTAAATGGATTGGTATCCCCCTCTGAATAATGATTTATTAGTAACGTTATGAAACACTTGTGTAGAAAGTGTCCCATAACATATTGCGTGTGATGCTAATGTCTCTTACAGTTTCGTTTTAGGTGCCTATCTTAAGAAACGTGCGATATTTAGTTTGCAACAGGATACAGAGCCTCCACGATTCTACATCTGCATCTGCATAAATACTCCCTGAACCACAGTACAGCGCATGGCGGGTGGTACATCATACCAATATTATCAGCTTGCTTTCTTATTCCACTCACTTACTGCTTGAGAGAAAAGTGACTGTTTCCCTGTGTACGCTCCCTATTCTCCTTTATCTTATTCTCGTAATCGATTCACTGAATTCACGACGGTGGCAAAGTAAAGATCTCACAGCCTTCTTCGCTAAATTTATCCATCAGGATTTCGCGACGCAACGTTGTCTTTATTCCAAGGAGTGCAGTTTAAATTTCCAGAGCATTGAACTTTCGTATTGTTTATATCTACCTGTTAAGAACCTGTCGGCGTGTCGCTGGGTTCGTTCAGTGTCTGTTGCCATGAGAACTCAATAATAACTTCAGACACTGGGAAATGTTGTAGAACTGGTGGCACTAGTGCCTTCATGGCCTTAAAGAGATGAGCCACACATACTCAGGGCCCTTCCAACAAATGCAAGTCACCCGTTTGTCCTCCCTACTAATGATTTTACGTGATCATTTCATTTCATATCGCTTCTTAGTATTATCTAAAAATACTTACACAATGTGAGGTGGTCAATACATTCACCACTATTCTTGTATTCAGATACTATACGAATCTTTCTCTTCGTCAGAGATATTATCTTTCATTTAAAGAGAGCTGCCATTTCATTACAAATACAGGAAATTTTCTCGAAACAATTCTACAATTGGTTACGATCATCCAACGATGGTACTTCCCTCTACAGAACAGTGTCGTCATTCAACAATCTTAGAATGCTGCTGATCATATATAATAAATTTTTATATACATTTAGAACACTAGAGACAATTTTAAGGTTTCATGAAGTGCACCCGACGTTATTTCGTTTCTGTGGAACAGTAAGGTACTGGATTCTGTTAGTCAAACGTTCTTCGAGTTAATCACTTATTTCCAAAGATACTACATATGATTCTATCTTAGTCATGCGAAGTAGCGTGATGTAGTACGCCTTAGAGAAATATACCAGTTCTCCGGCATCCGTTTTTATAAAGCAAACTGTCTGAAAAGACAACATTTTGCCACATTAGCTGTCATTGGGTGGAATAAAACTTCCCTTTAATTTACTTACATTACTGTACAGTTTCGGCCGAGAAGCCATTTCAAAAATGCGTGAAGGCTACAATCCATAAAAATGCCCATAGTTGGGTCAATATCCAAGAACCCATCAAATTATTCGTACAGTAGGCTAACAGTTAAAAATTGGCCACTTTACCAGATTTCACAGCGAAAGGCTCGACATAAAGTTTTGCAGTCTTTAACCAGCGTGCTACTAATATATGTGGGCACAATGTGATATGCTGGATGGCTACTGCTTTCTTTCGTGGTACCGCCAGTTATCGCGAGAAATTTGCTTCCGCATTTGCTCTAGCACAACGCTCA
The DNA here is from genome assembly GCF_023864345.2 of Schistocerca serialis cubense. Taxonomy (NCBI): domain Eukaryota; kingdom Metazoa; phylum Arthropoda; class Insecta; order Orthoptera; family Acrididae; genus Schistocerca; species Schistocerca serialis. The sequence continues at coordinate 632,835,064 of NC_064643.1, read as the reverse complement.
ACAAATGCAAAACTCGCCTTACCAAAATTTCATGCAAAACGTGCCGCACAGGTTCTTCTAACATGCTAAGGAGTCAGCCATATTATACACTTGCATTTGTCTGTGGTTCTGTACCATATTCGCCGGCCGCGGTGGCTGTGCGGTTCTAGGCGCTCCAGTCCGGCGCCGCGCTGCTGCTACGGTCGCAGGTTCGAATCCTGCTTCGGGCATGGGTGTGTGTGATGTCCTTAGGTTGGTTAGGCTTAAGTAGTTCTAAGTTCTAGGGGACTGATGACCACAGCAGTTGAGTCCCCTAGTGCTCAGAACCATTTGTACCGTCTTCCGTACCTCCTTGATGTTTTTGTCTGTGGTTTCAGTTCTTAGACATCTTTCATGCTGTCTGAATATTGCCATCCATCCCTCAACTTTTAAAACCTCATTAAAAACTCGCAAAGAACTTTCACTTACTTTGAATGAAGTTGCTTCGCCAATAATCCGCTCAAACCTAAAATTTTTATAAGTGCACATTATTCAAATATATCCATTTGATTGCAATGCAAGACGCCTTGTTAGAAATGTTTTACTAAGGCAATTATTCCACAAAACAAGTTGGCTTTCGTGATTGCACATTGTGCCACAAGTAATCAGTATCAAAGGAGCTGGAACATTTAGAGTCGGTGTTCAGAGGTAATGGTTACTCTCCACACCAGATTAGAACAGCGCTGTGACAGCGATGTTGTTGGCCATTTCTTGAAGTCGCGGGACAGAAATCTGTGGTGGCTGTCGAGGAAACGACTGGCCGTGTCGCCTTCCCCTCTGTCACACCCTCAGGAAAGATCCATAGCTACAGTAAAGTTGTAAGAGAGTGTGATTCTTGAAGTGCACCGGGCTCATGTTGTTTCTGATGGAGACATCCTTACAAAGGAGCTGGAACATTTAGAGTCGGTGTTCAGAGGTAATAGTTACTCTCCACATCAGATTAGAACAGCGCTAAGAAGGAAGAAACGTGACCACCTACAAAATCAAGAAGATAAGGACCTGTTCAAGTCCTGGGCGTTCCTTCCATACGTTGGCAACCTTTCATCTAAAACAGGCAGGATTCTAAGGAAACATCAAGTTAAAGTGATCTTCCGGCCACTGGCGAAGATTAGTGCCCTTCTCGGTTCGGTAAAGGACGATCTGGGTCTGCGGAAGACCGGGATCTATAAAATTCGTTGCCAGTGTGGCAAAGTTTACATCGGTCAGACGACACGCACAGTGCGTGAAAGGCGCGTTGAACACGAACGCCACACTCGCCTTTCGCAGCCCAGTAAGTCGGCCGTAGCTGAGCGCTGTATTACCACAGGACACGCTATGGATTTTTCTGGCACGAAAATCTTGGCCCCGGCGAAAACTTTCTGGGATTCAGAAATTAAAGAATCTGTGGAGATACGCCTGGCGCAAAATCTTATAAATCGTGATGGCGGTTTTCAATTGGACATGGCTTGGGACCCGGTGATATCTCTAATTTCCTCTGAGAGAAGACAGTTTATTCATAATGAGACGTCTGGCGACATCTGACGTCTGTTTTTAGCGACGCGGGCGCCCATTCCTACTGAGGGCGGACATGTAGTTTTCACCTTTACGCATGCGCCGGCGCCCCACAGATAGAACAGTAGCTCCAGAGGGTGCGGATTTCGATAGAGGACGCTCCTGTGACGGAGGCCAATGCGCATGCGTTTTCGCGCCAATTTTTTGCTATAAAGTTGACTCCGGGAACTTCCAGTCTCCAGTGACGGACACTCACCTGAAGATGGTTGGACGATTGCCAGCCGAAATATCGTGGCAAGAAGTAAACATGATCCGGCTGCAATCCCGAAATCTCATCGAACTTGTAATAGAGTGTATTTCCTACTAAAAGTGATTGTTTAGCAGAATCGTGTGAATAGAACATAAATGAAAACTACGTCGGTATTCCCGTCAACCGCGTCAGCCAGTCTTGGACTGCAGTGTTGATCGGATCACAGTTTATCATTTTAGCCTGTGTCAAGATTAATCGTAGGTAACCGTCTTACACAGTGTATCTGAAAGCAATACATTTGTCTTCATATTGTAAACTCAACAACGACTTTAACCACAATGAAACATGAAATTTACTCGAAAGAATAGTTTTGTCATAACAGAATCGAGAGTATCACCACCTGCACAACGGAAACAAAAATTTCATTGGTGTCAACGACGACGCTGAGTCAATCCTAGGGCTCACCACACCCTTCAGTACGGAGTCATATACTCGTTTACACGTGAGCTCTGTTTGCGTTGGACTGCAAGAACAGTGCTGGAACGTGGGCCACCACGTCAAGGAATGCGACAGGGAAACAGCCAAGTGACCAGGTGGTCGACGCTCCAGAACGACCGGCGCCATTCCTGGGGCTGTGGGTGGGCCACTCAGCGTGCGGTGCTGGATACGGCGCGGCTACCAACCAGCGTCTTACCGCTGCCGCTAACTCTTCATCTCCGCGACAGTCTCCTCTGCGGCGGCCATTACCCTCGTCTGCTGCTTGTAGACAGGGGCGAAAAACTAGTCGCCGTATTAACAATATACTCTTTCTGGACACTAAAGCTTCAACATGACTGTTTTCCTTGTGGATAAGTAAGCTACGTGTGGCGAAGCTATTGCAACACACATAATAACTCGTTAGGAATATGTGTGGGAAGAATATCTACCACCTACGCCACTTTACGGTTTCCCAATTGACGGCAACGAAGTTTCTTGAGACACATTCCCTACTCCTGCCCTTGTTTTCAAAGGTTGTAGCGGTAAGTCAGCGTCTTGCTACGTTCGATCGTACATCTTCATGCGCAGCTTTTATGTGAGTCTATGGACATTTCGTAGCACAACTTTATCGTGACCGAGCGAGTATTATGGTTCTTCAAGGCATCGTACTCGCATTTGAGAGGAGCGACCTTCAAATAATTTCCTGCGTGCAGGGCTTTCATCTACATCTAAATCTATGTCTTTGCATCTACATCTACACAGATACTCTGCAAATCACATTTAAGTGCCTGGCGGAGGGTTCATCGAACCACCTTCACAATTCTCTATTATTCCAATCTCGTATAGCTCGCGGAAATAACGAACTGCTACATCAATCCATACGAGCTTTGATTTCTCTTATGTTATCATGGTGATCGTTTCTCCCTCTGTAGGTCGGCGTCAAAAAATATTTTCGCATTCGGAGGAGAAAGATGGTGACTGGAATTTCGTGAGACGATTCCGTCACAGAGAAAAACGCCTTTGTTTTAATGGTGTCCACCCCAATCCTGTATCATTTCACTGACGCTCTCTCCCCTATTCAGTGATAATACAGTACGTGCTGCCCTTCTTTGAACTTTTTCGATGCACTCCGTCAGTCCTATCTGGTAAGGATCCCACACCGCGCAGCACTAATCTAAAAGAGGACGGACAAGCGTAGTGTAGGCAGTCTCCGTAGTAGATCTGTTCCATTTTCTAAATGTCCTGCCAATAAAACGCAGTCTTTGGTTAGGCTTCCCACAATATTTTATGTGTGTTTCTTCCAATTTTTTTTGTTTTTTTTTTGTTTTGTGAATTACTAAGGGACCAAACTGCTGAGGTAATCGGTCCCTAGACTTACACACTACTTAAACTCCGTGCGGCCCAATTTAAGTTGTTCGTAATTGTAATTCCTAATATTTAGTCGAATTTACGGTCTTTTCATTTGACTGGTTTATCGTGTAACTGAAGTTTAATGGATTCCTTTTAGCACTTATGTGGACGACCTCACACTTTTCGTCATTTTGGGTCAGTTGCCAATTTTCACAGTTCAGATTTTCTAAATTGTTTTGAAATTTGTTTTGTTCTTCTAATGACTTTATTAGTGGATAAACGACAGCATCTTCTGCAGACAACCTAAGACGGCTGCTCAGATTGTCTCCCAGACCGTTTATATAGATAAGGAACAGCAAAGGTCCTATAACACTACCTTGGGGAAAGCCACAAATCACTTCTGTTTTACTCGATGACTTTCCGCCAATTCAGCTAATTCAAGACTATCTACGTCTATGTGGGTCGGAGGCTGACAGTAGTTGGTCAGTACTTAGACTTCCGGCAATTAGTGTCCTGGACCCGGAAGGACACTTTACTAAAAGCCTTTCTGTTGATTCCAACTGACTCCACAGAGTGTACAACTCAAAAAAGAAAATGTGTCAGGTTAAAAGGTTAGATGCAGGGAATAACGCCAAAATCAAATACAGCAAGCACCCGATTATCAGATTTACGGATTATCCGAGCATAGGCCGGCGATTTTTGAAGCAATAAAAAACGAAACCTCGATTCTTCTGTTGTAATTGGAACGAATAATTGTGTTTAGAGTACACTATTACACTTCCTGCTCATGGTTAACCACGTACAGTGGACACTAAAATGCGTTGATCTGTGATCACAGCATAAGCTCAGCTGTCCTGGCCTCACACAGACTAATCGGGACCGACCAACCGCCATTTCCTCCTCATCTAATGGCATCATTTACTTGCGGTATGGAGGGGCGTGACGTCGGCACACCGCTCTCCCAGCCGTTGTTGGCTTTGTAGGCAGTGGAGCCGCTGTTTCTCTTTCAAGCATCTCTTCAGTTTTCGTGACAAGGCTGGACGGATCCGGTCCCAGGCCAAGGAAAAGTCCCTGGCAATACCGGGAACTGAACAGTGGTCGGGCGCATAACAGTCAGCCGCACTGGCCACTCGGCGACGGAGGCGGACGACATAAGAAAATACGGTGCATAAATTGTTTGTCCATACCGAATTCTACAGGGTGTCTCAAGGCTTTTGGGTCAAACTGAAACAGTTAATAGCGGGTCCACAACCAATTATAATGAGATACAGAAGCAATGGTAGAAAATGCAAATTTATTTATTTATGGACATACACAGCGTACACCGCATAGTAACAACGTAGCTCTTAGTGACTATTCAAAGCAATGACAGCTAGTCTCAATGCATGTATTCCAACGGCGCACTTCTACCGCACTCTTACAAAGATCACGGGAATGTGTTGCACACTGGAACAAGCAGCAGGTGATACGCATAATCACCAAACAGACGTAAGGACAGCAATTTAGCGGATAGGACGTGTGTCATGAGACGACGGCCGTGAGAATGGTGAGATCTGTCACTGTTGCCGGCCGGTGTGGCCGAGCGGTTCTAGGCGCGTCAGTTTGGAACCGCGTGACCGCTACGGCCGCACGTTCGAATCCTGCCTCGGTCAGGGATGTGTGTGATGTCCTTAGGTTAATTAGGTTTAAGCAGTTCTAAGTTCTAGGGGACTGATGACCACAGATGTTGAGTCCTATAGTGCTCAGAGTCATTTGAACCATTTTTTTTCACTGTTCATATAAATGGGTTCATATGGCTCTAAGCACTATGGGACTTTTAACATCTGAGGTCATCAGTCCCCTAGACTTAGAACTACTTAAACCTAACTAACCTAAGGACATCACACACATCCATGCCAGAGGCAGGATTCAAACCTGCGACCGTAGCAGCAGCGCGGTTCCGGACTGAAGCGCCTAGAACCGCTCGGCCACAACGGCCGGCCTTCTGTCACTATGTACAGTGCATAGTCGAAGAGGGAATGCTACTCGTCACGAAAATTGGCACACGGAAACGTGATGTACGAAATGGTTCAAATGGTTCTGAGCACTATGGGACTTAACATCTGTGGTCATCAGTCCCCTAGAACTTAGAACTACTTAAACCTAACTAACCTAAGGACATCACTCACATCCATGCCCGAGGCAGGATTCGAACCTGCGACCGTAGCAGTCGCGCGGTTCCGGACTGCGCGCCTAGAACCGCTAGACCACCGCGGCCGGCTGTGATGTACGGTGCGGCAGGATGTACAGCCCGTAAAGCAGCACGAATGTACAGAGAGCGCCTTACCAACAGGCGTCATCTCCTTAGATGTCAACTTACAGGAGAGGGGATCGTCCACGCCACAGACAGCCGGCCAAGGTTCCCCCCGAATACATGTCCACGATCACGAGTCTTTGAGGAGATGGTGTTGGATCGTGTGGCCGACTTACTACCCAGCGACGATCAATCACCCGTTAACTTGCCCGTGAAATGCACACTTCGGAGAATGTGATGTGAAGAGTACTGGCGGAACAGTGGATACTAACCACTATCGTAAATAACGTGTGCAAGCACTGGCGCCAACGGATTTTGAGCCCCTCATTCACTTCTGTCAATGGATTGTCTACCACAGCGCTGTAGCGCCGAACCACATACAGTTTGTATTGTTCATAGGAACAGTGAGGTACATAAGTACAATACCAGAAGGAAAAATGACATTCATTGCTTCACATTAGGGTTGTCTTTAGCACAGAAAGGGGTGCACAATGCTGCAACAAAAATATTTGATCACTTACCCAGTGATATAAAGTATCTGACAGACAGCGAATAAAATCTGATAACAAACTGAGAAAGTTTCTACTTGATAACTCCACCTACAACGTAGCAGAATGTCTATTACTGCAATGTGTAAAAGGTAGTACGTGAGAATTACTAAGCCACATCTGTATGTCTTTTGCCCTTTTGTAAAAAAAAAAGACTTAGTAATGTTCAGAATGTAACCGTATGTACGACTTAATTTGCTATGTGAATGTAAAATGACTCATTGCACATCATTAGAAGGATCCATGGAAGATGTAACTAACTAACTATCATGGGAGGCTTCATTCACTTCTGATGCTGTACTCAACTGCGTGTCTGGAGTGGCCATCAGCAATGACCCTCTCTCTGCTAATGGGCGGCGGGAACTGTCGAAGATCGCCGAACAGAATCTTATTTGCCGCTACCCCATTTGACTGGTCCACGTTACATGGTGTTCCAGCGAGAGTTGCTGCCACAGTTCTTGGAGACTGTACCCCTCGTTGTCCGCGAGAGGATGTGGTTTCAACACGACGGTGCACCATCACACACACACTTCGATGTTACTGTCCGCGAACACCTGAACAACACGTTTCCTAATCGTTGGATTCGAAGGGAAGGTCCCGTCTTACGGCCAGCGCGATCACCGGACGTCACACCTCTGGATGCCGGCCGCTGTGACCGAGCGGTTCTAGGCGCTTCAGTCCGGAACAGCGCTGTTGCTATAGTCGCAGGTTCGAATCCTGCCTCGGGCATGGATGTATGTGATGTCCTAAGGTTAGTTAGGTTTAACTAGTTCTAAGTCTAGGGGACTGATGACCGCAGATGTTAAGTCTCATTGTGCTTAGAGTCATTTGATTTGACACCTCTGGACTTTTCCCTCTGGGTTTGGTCAAGATGTTGATGACGTCAGTGCAATATGTGCATTGAGACTGATGATCGTCACTTTGAACAAATTCTATGCGCTACGTTGTTGTTGTGCGGTGTACGCTATCTGTGTCCACTACACAACAAATATTCATTTCCAACCATTGCTTCCCTATCTCAATGTAACCGGTTCTGGACCCACTATCACAGGTTTCAATTTGACCCAAACTTTGAGACACCCTGTAGACTCAGCGGAAAATCAGAATCGTCGTAAGGCAAAATATAAGTGAAAAACAGAAACAGGAAAAAACTGGACGGTTATTTCCTTAAATTGACCCCCAGCCCCTCCCCCTCACCTGTGGCGTTCTACGAAATGGCACTGACGGTAGGCGAACTTCATTGCTTCTGACCAACTGCATGTTTTCCCACAGTTCCGTTGCTTTCAATGTTTTCCCACTTCTACAGGCCATGCAAATACTAATTAAGAGTGAAAGAATAGAAAGGCTGCATTACCTATTTACCAGCAATCACTAATATTGTCCTCTATCACGTTCTCCGGTGTCAGTTAAGTGTCAAATGGGATTTCTCTTATGACTTCGCATAGGTCAAGAGGCTGTTTCCGGCAAAATGTTCCCGGAAAAAATAGATCCACATTGGGCAGGACAACGGTTCAAATCCTGTCCAGTAATCCAGAGTTACGTCTTCGGTGATTTCTCTAGAATAACTTAACTTTAATATTGAGCACTCTTCTTTTGAAAGAGAATGGCCGATGTCCTTGGCTGTCCTTCACCAGTCCCATCTTGCTTTCCGTTTCTAATGATCTCATAATGTTTATTTGCAGATAGATCTCTGCAGACCTTACATCGAATGCAATCGGAGGGACGCAATACCGTTACACTTGCCGGTGTGGGAGACGTAACAGAACGTCACAGCCTATTAATATAGTGCGGTATCCTGCGGTTAATTCATTTTCTGTCTTTGAAAGCGTGCAACGATGCAACAATACACGTTGAGTAGTTGAAAGTGTGCTACAACAATGCACCGTCGTATGGGACAGTGATTAGCTGGCGCTACGCTTCCACTGCGGTCAAATAAATCCGAATGACGAAGAACGAAGGGCAGACCATGCCTCTGTGACGAACTGGGAATCGCAAGAGAAGTGGAGGCCTTGGAGCTCCGAGATCGGCGTGTCACAATCGAGGCGATATTGGATCGGTTTTCAACATCTTGCACGACATTTTGAACATGACAAACGTCATCGCTCGCTGGGTTTAGCGCCTTTTCACATCCATTCAAAAAATCCCGCCGAACCAATGTAGCAGAGGAAATGTTGCTAATGCCTCAAGCCAATCCAGATCACTTCTTTAGCTGCCTAGTCACCCTAAACAAATGCTAGCTGTATCGCTATAACCCTTCCCCATGAACCATGGACCTTGCCGTTGGTGGGGAGGCTTGCGTGCCTCAGCGATACAGATAGCCATACCGTAGGTGCAACCACAACGGAGGGGTATCTGTTGAGAGGCCAGACAAACGTGTGGTTCCTGAAGAGGGGCAGCAACCTTTTCAGTAGTTGCAGGGGCAACAGTCTGGATGATTGATTGACCTGGCCTTGCAGCACTAACCAAAACGGACTTGATGTGCTGGTACTGCGAACGGCTGAAAGCAAGGGGAAACTACGGCCGTAATTTTTCCCGAGGGCATGCAGCTTTACTGTATGGATAAATGATGATGGCGTCCTCTTGGGTAAAATATTCCGGAGGTAAAATAGTCCCCCATTCGGATCTCCGGGCGGGGACTACTCAAGAGGACGTCGTCATCAGGAGAAAGAAAACTGGCGTTCTACGGATCGGAGCGTGGAACGTCAGATCCCTTAATCGGGCAGGTAGATTAGAAAATTTAAAAAGGGAAATGGATAGGTTAAAGTTAGATATAGTGGGAAATAGTGAAGTTCGGTGGCAGGAGGAATAAGACTTTTGGTCAGGTGCATACAGGGTTATAAACACAAACTCAAATAGGGGTAATGCAGGAGTAGGATTAATAATGAATAAAAAAATAGGTTTGCGGGTAAGCTACTACAAACAGCATAGTGAACGCATTATTGTGGCCAAGATAGACACGAAGCCCACGCCTACTACAGTAGTAGAAGTTTATATGCCAAGTAGCTATGCAGACGATGAAGAAATTGAAGAAATGTATGATGAGATAAAAGAAATTATTCAGGTTGTGAAGGGAGACAAAAATTTAATAGTCATGGGTGACTGGAATTCGAGAGTAGGAAAAGGGAAAGAAGGAAACATAGTAGGTGAATATGGATTGGTGCTAAGAAATGAAAGAGGAAGTCGCCTGGTAGAGTTTTGCACAGAGCATAACTTAATCATAGCTAACACTTGGTTCAAGAATCATAAAGGAAGGTTGTATACATGCAAGAATCCTGGAGATACTAGAAGGTATCAGATAGATTATATAATGGTAAGACAGAGATTTAGGAACCAGGTTTTAAATTGTAAGACATTTCCCGGGGAAGATGTGGACTCTGACCACAATCTATTGGTTATGAACTGTAGATTAAAACTGAAGAAACTGCAAAAGGTGGGAATTTAAGGAGATGGGACCTGGATAAACTGACTAAACCAGAGGTTGTACAGAGTTTTATGGAGAGCATAAGGGAACAATTGACAGGAATGAGGGAAAGACGTACAGTAGAAGAAGAATGGGTTGCTCTGAGGGATGAAGTAGTGAAGGCAGCAGAGGATCAAGTAGGTAAAAGGACGAGGGCTAGCAGAAATCGTTGGATAACAGAAGAAATATTGAATTTAATTGATGAAAGGTGAAAAGATAAAAATGCAGTAAATGAAGCAGGCAAAAAGGAATACAGACGTCTCAAAAATGAGATCGACAGGAAGTGCAAAATGGCTAAGCATTGATGGCTAGAGAACAAATGTGAGGATGAAGAGGCTTATCTCACTAGGGGTAATATAGATACTGCCTACAGGAAAAATAAAGAGACCTTTGGAAAAAAGAGAACCACTTGTTTGAATGTCAAGAGCTCGGATGGCAACCCAGTTCTGAGCAAAGAAGGGAAGGCAGAAAGGTGGAAGGAGTATATAGAGGGTTTATACCAGGGCAACATACTTGAGGACAATATTATGGAAATGGAAGAGGATGTAGATGAAGACAAAATGGGAGATAAGATACTGGGTGAAGAGTTTGACAGAGCACTGAAAGATCTGAGTCGAAACAAGGCCCCGGGAGTAGACAACATTCCATTAGAACTACTGATGGCCTTGGGAGAGCCAGTCATGACAAAACTCTACCATCTGGTGAGCAAGATGTATGAGATAGGTGAAATACCCTCAGACTTCAAGAAGAATATAATAATTCCAATCCCAAAGAAAGCAGGTGTTGAGAGATGTGAAAATTACTGAACTATCAGTTTAATAAGCCACAGCTGCAAAATACTAACGCGAGTTCTTTGCAGACGAATGGAAAAACTGGTGGAAGCCGACCTCGGGGAAGCTCAGTTTGGGTTCCGTAGAAATGTTGGAACACGTGAGGCAATTCTGACCTTACGACTTATCTTAGGAGAAAGATTAAGGAAAGGCAAACCTACGTTTCTAGCATTTGTAGACTTAGAGAAAGCTTTTGACAATGTTAACTGGAATACTCTCTTTCAAATTCTGAAGGTGGCAGGGGTAAAATACAGGGAGTGAAAGGCTATTTACAATTTGTACAGAAACCAGATGGCAGTTATAAGAGTCGAGGGACATGAAAGGGAAGCAGTGGTTGGGAAGGGAGTGAGACAGGGTTGTATCCTCTCCCCGATGTTATTCAATCTGTATATTGAGCAAGCAGTAAAGGAAACAAAAGAAAAATTCGGAGTGGGTATTAAAATCCATGGAGAAGAAATAAAAACCTTGAGGTTCGCCGATGACATTGTAATTCTATCAGAGATAGCAAAAGACTTGGAAGAGCAGTTGAACGGAATGGACAGTGTCTTGAAAGGAGGATATAAGATGAAGCTCAACAAAAGCAAATCGAGGATAATGGAATGTGGTCGAATTAAGTCGGGTGATGCTGAGGGAATTAGATTAGGAAATGAGACACTTAAAGTAGTAAAGGAGTTTTGCTATTTGGGGAGCAAAATAACTGATGATGGTCGAAGTAGAGAAGATATAAAATGTAGACTGGCAATGGCAAGGAAAGCGTTTCTGAAGAAGAGAAATTTGTTAACTTCGAGTATAGATCTAAGTGTCAGGAAGTCGTTTCTGAATGTATTTGTATGGAGTGTAGCCGTGTATGGAAGTGAAACGTGGACGATAAATAATTTGGACAAGAAGAGAATAGAAGCTTTGGAAATGTGGTGCTACAGAAGAATGCTGAAGATTAGATGGGTAGATCACATAGCTAATGATGAAGAATTGAATGGAATTGGGGAGGAGTATGTGGCAAAACTTGACAAAAAGAAGGGCCCGGTTAGTAGGACATGTTCTGAGGCATCAAGGGATCACAAATTTAGCACTGGAGGGCAGCGTGGAGTGTGAAAATCGTAGAGGGAGACCAAGAGATGAATACACTAAGCATATTGAGAAGGATGTGGGTTGCAGTAAGTACTGGGAGATGAAGAAACTTGCACAGGATAGGGTTGCATGGAGAGCTGCATCAAACCAGTCTCAGGACTGAAAACCACAACAACATCAACAACATCGCTATAACCTCGAGATAAGGTAGCAAAGCAAGCAGTAGAAAAATGTGGATTCACCACCTCTTAGAAAGACAAAGCCCCAGCCATCATCGTGCAAAGTAATGAGTGTCATTTGGCACTGTGTTGATGCGGTGCCAACAGAAATTGCTCGTAAGAGGCTCAAGTTCGTAGGAGCAGCCGAGTGATATTTGTTGATACGGTGACGAGAGGCTGTTAAGATGAAGCGTCTTTGGAAAGCTGTCTAATGGGATTTTTATGCTCCGATATTGTGTGCCTGTTCGTTCTGTACAAGACTAAATGCTCCTACTGTCGGTTGTTAAATTTTGCACATGTCCTGCATTCTCCTAATATGGCACCAAGTGGCTTATTCCCCTTCCCTCCCGGGATGAACGCAGAATAGTATGACAGGTATTTCCAGAATGAGAAAGTGACCTTCTAGGTGGAACGTATCCTGAACACCCAGAATGACAGGCCTCTACGACCAAGATCCCCGCCAATTCATCCACTACTGGTAAAATTTGTCGTAATAGGAGGGAATATTTAGAGAAGAAGTCTACGAATACAGCCACCAAGTTTCATGGTACCAACTTGATTTTTCCGAAGGGGTGATTACAGCTGTATGACTGCAGCTCGTATACTCGGATTTGTGCCCTTGAGGCTGAGACCACCCATCCCCCATTTACATGTACATCTACAACTACACTCCGCAAGCCACCCTACGGTATGTAGCCGGGGATACTCTGTGTACTACTGTCACGTGACCGCTTTCCTGTTCCATTCGCAAATGGTTTACAGGAAAACAATTGTTGGTGAATCTCCTTTTGGATCCTGACCTCTCTAATTTTTCCTTCGTGGTCTTTCTCCGTTGGAGGAAGCAATATATTGATTGGCTCTACTAGGAATGTACGCTTTAGGATTTTTAAGAGTGAACCACTTTGTGATGCATAATGCGCCTTTTGCAGCGTCTGCCACTGGACTTGACTGTGTATTTCCGTGACGCTATCGTACTTAGTAAATAAACCTGTAATGAAATGCCCCGTTCTTCTCTGGATCATCTCAACTTCCTGTGTCAGTCGTATCTGATACGGATCCCAGACAGACGAGCAGTTCTCAAGCAATAGTCGAGTAAGGGTTTTGTGAGCTACCTCCTTTGTAGGAGGACTACATTTCCTGAAGATTCGTCCAACGAATCTCAGTCTGGCATCTACCTTACACGCGATTAGTTTCGTGTCGTTGTTCCACTATAAATCGCACTCTGCAGATCTTCCAGAATTTCTATCCAAGTTGCTACCATTGTCACGTGTCCATATACAAGAGCTCCACCAGCGAAAAACCTCAAGGAACTTCGGACAGTTCCCCTGGCCTATGCCATTAATACCGTGGCCACCCACTTAGGACATCGCAGCGCCTACTGCACCGACATCCCACTTGATCAACACGGGATGCCTGCACCACAGTGCGTATATTCACCAGGAAACACAAATATTTACCGGCGGCCACAACACAATACAACATCAGGTCTCCAGCAACGGCCGCCAGGGACCGCTACCCGTTCGCGGAGCCTGCAGAAGAGCTTCACCAGAGATCGCAGCTAGCCCAGGAACTACTTTGATACACCAGGCACGTGATCGCAAATAGTTTCGGCAGATACATCCGCCAAACGGGCTTCATAAGGCGGCGCACTGCCGGCAAAGGGCAGTTCGACGCACCGCTTGCAAGTGTGCGGAGGTGCCGCCCCGGCCGCGGCGGCCAGGAGCCTCTTCTAGCTGGCCGATCTCTTGCAGACGGACATGGTATAGTCGACGAAGAGTCGGCTCTTTTCTATTATTATTTGTTATTTTATATTTCTGACGATCCGCAGCTGGGATCGAGTCCTTTGTTCTTTTGGAGATTGTATTATTGTTTGGTTTTGGTGAGTCCAATAAAATGTTTCGGACTTGGGTTTTCCGCATTTCTACTCTGCTAGCGCAGATACTTCAATTTATATACCGGGTGTCCCTCCTAAGTATCGTCAGGCACATTTTCTCTCATGTTCGGCAGACATTTTCAGTATCGTTTTTTCTGTGTGAGGAAGAAGACAGCCCAAATGAATACTGTTCATCACGCCTTTTATGCAACACCCAGTGTCGACGAAAAGCATCCGTTTGTTTCCCGATACCAATAAAATTATTTTTAAAGCGGAATTTTGCATACCCACTAGATCGAGCGGCCAGAAAAAATGGTTCAAATGGCTCTGAGCACTATGGGACTTAACATCTTAGGTCATCAGTCCCCTAGAACTTAGAACTACTTAAACCTACCTAACCTAAGGACGTCACACACATCCATGCCCAAGGCAGGATTCGAACCTGCGACCGTAGCAGTCCCGCGGTTCCGGACTGCAGCGCTAGAACCGCATGACCACCGCGGCCGGCGAGCGGCCAGAAATTGGTGTAATCCGGTATTATCGATAGGTATTTACAGCCACAATAAAACGCGAAGAATAGTCTGTACGCAAGCAACGACGGAGAAACGCTGCTGCATGGCTGTTACAATCAGCCAGGATCAGAGCGTTGTTGTCGCTGCTGGAGGCATTGGTTATTCTTGGTGTATTACCGTCCCTGCTAATATCAATGAAACGAAATTGCGCTAGACTATTTCGGTACCTTTCTATCGAATGGATGGGTAAAATTCCGCTTCAAAAATAGTTTTGTTTGTAACGGGAGACAAACGGACGCTTTCCGTCGACCCTGGGAGTTACACGACATGGTGAACATATTTGTTTCGGCTGATCCCCGCTACACATTACAATAACGACGTTGCCAACATCTGCCGAAACACAGGGAAAAGACGCCTGACGACTCCTACATGGGACACCCTGTATATTGTGAAAAGTAATGGTCAAGTAGCAATCTATCGGGGTACGCCCGAATTTAATTTTACTTCTAAAGATTTCTCTCCATTGAGAATGAGATGCTGTGTTCTGTTTGCTAGAAACTCTTCAGTCCAATCACGCAGGGAGTCCTACATTTCGCAGCCTCGTATTCTGTTCATTAGGCGCCATTGCGGTACTGTTTCGAACACCTTCTGGGAGTCATCGAATACGGCATCTGCCTGGGCGCAGTCTGCTGTTCTCTGCGTCGCGTGGACGAACAGAATTAGCTGGCTTTCACACGATCATTGTTTAGGTCTCTAGAAATATCACAACACGCGAGCATGAAAAATGTTCCAAAATTCTGCAACAGTTCGACGTCGGTTATAGACATATATGTTTGTCGGTCTGTTTAAAGACCCTTCTTAAAACGAAAATAGTCTGCGTATTTTTCCACTCAGTAGGTATGCTTCGCTTCTCCAGCAACCTGCGGTACTCTACTGCACGAATAGAAGCAAGTTTCCTCGCATTCTCCATGTAGAACCGTATTAGTAACCCATAAGGTCCAGTGGCCTTTCCTCTACTGATTCATTTCGATAGCATTTCTAACCTTCAGTTACTTATTTAGATATCTATCATTTTGACTTTCATGCGACGATTTAACTATTGCAGTGTCAAAATCGCGTAGCCACCAGAACAATAAAATACATATCAATATATACTCTTCAGTAATCCGCAAAGCTGCTCATTTTATTATGTATTTCCACCAACAACATGAGTTACGGAATGTTATGGTTCAAATGGCTCTGAGCACTATGGGACTCAACATCTTAGGTCATAAGTCCCCTAGAACTTAGAACTACTTAAACCTAACTAACCTAAGGACATCACACACACCCATGCCCAAGGCAGGATTCGAACCTGCGACCGTAGCAGTCCCGCGGTTCCGGACTGCAGAGCCAGAACCGCACGGCCACCGCGGCCGGCAATGTTAAATATTCGTGGCAATGAATCAGGAGCACAAAATTGTACATGATGGTAAGTTCGAAAAAAGATCTACAGGAAATTATCGACGTCAACTTTTGTTAGTAAACGTAATGCCCTCAGGAGGAAAACGTATCCCACAAGAAATGTGTTCACAATCAAAATGCATAGAAATTCACATTCGCAGCCACTTCAGTATCGGAGCCAGTTTCACGAATTTCATGAAATGCTTCTTCATGCCCAGTCAACCAGTCTACGCTACCTGCTGAATCTGTACTATACCTTTCACCCGAAGGTCCAATAGATACTGTATTATCCAGACTACCACCAGTTACTGTATTACTGTTTCAGACGGTAGAGACAGAAGCTTCATCATCTGCGCCAGTGTCTCCTCGAAATTTTGAAACTTCTGTGTGCTCTTCTGTAACTTCTTCACAGCGGTTCATTCCACCATCAGCCAGAACATCATTTGTCATGGAACTACATCGTCTCCATGATATCTTCCCTACATATCTAAAAGAAACGTTAACGAATGAAAGTAAGATCCATCTTACTATAGAAAACCAACCAAAAGTGAGTAAATAATGTGTCTGTTGGATTCAAGTGTGTACGTAAACTCTTTTTTATTATGTTACGTATTTTCAGTATTGTCCAATCAGCTGAAATAATTTGTGGTATTTCAATGGCTAACATTTGCGAGATAATTTGTGAAACAATATTATCTGCAATGTTCATTCATCATTAGAAGGAACATTAAGCAACATATAAATAGTAAAACTGAATGTAGCTAGGAATTGAATTCACAACGATCTACGCACTTCCATGTAAGGTGCAGAAGAAAAAACAGCTGTAAATATGCTTACACACAACTCTAGTATTCATTTTATACTTTATAATGTAGGAAATGTTACTGTGTCCGCAGCTCGTGGTCGTGCGATAGCGTTCTCGCTTCCCACGCCCGGGTTCCCGGGTTCGATTCCCGGCGGGGTCAGGGATTTTCTCTGTCTCGTGATGACTGGGTGTTGTGTGATATCCTTAGGTTAGTTAGGTTTAAGTAGTTCTAAGTTTTAGGGGACTGATGACCATAGATGTTAAGTCCCATAGCGCTCAGAGCCAAATGTTACTGTGACTTACACGTACCGTCGTTTATACCAGAATACGTCGAAACAGTAAATCCACAGGCGACAAACGCTAGCTGAAAACAAAACCAGCTCTGAAGATACGCGCCTCATACAGAATCGATCATGTTCATACTATCACTCACTTACGCCCAGATATCTCAAGCCTATCTACTTAGAAACATACAAATGGTAATCATACTTACCAGAGAAACTTTTGTGAATATACACGCTCATGGAAAAAAAAATCGGAACACAAAGGAGTTGTGCGACGTATAGGAAAGTTGGTAACCGTGTTTCTACCTCTGAAAGATGACGTCCAGTCAAAGTTCACGGCAGTCACGTAAGACTGGCGCTAGTGGCACCACTACGAGGATGTAAATCAGGTTTGCTTTACACTGTGTGCAGCCTTGAGCGTTAGTCACCTTTCAGATTGGACGTGCTGAATTGCTGTTAGTGAAGAACGCCTTTAAGGCGACAAAGGCGCCATTGCCGACACGTCACTATGATTGAACAAGGTGGTATAACGAGGCACGAGAAGCTGGATGTTCCTTCTGCGATATTGCAGAAAGACTTGGCAGGAATGTACTCACTGTGCATGACTCCTGGCAACGGTGGTCAGGAGAATATACCGTCGCAAGAAGACCGGATCGTGTTCGGCGTATCGCTCTGGCACATCATAACTGCAACTACAGCGGCAATTTGAGCAGCAGCTGGCATCACAGTGACACAACGACCTTCAAAAATCGGTTACCTCAAGGACAGCAGAGGACTTGGTTTCATATTCCATATTTCTCAACAACACAGATCGCAAACGAAAAAAAAATTGAGTATTATTTAATTGTTATTGGCGCACTGAAGGTACGAGGTGCATTCAAGTTCTAAGGCCTCCGATTTTTTTTTCTCCGGACTGGAAAGAGATAGAAACATGCGCACTGTTTTAAAATGAGGCCACGTTCATTGTCAATACGTCCCAGAGATGGCAGCACCGTACGGCAGATGGAATTTTACCGCCAGCGGCGAGAATGAGAACTGTTTTAAATACTTAAAATGGCGACGTTTTCCTTACTTGAACAGCGTGCAATCATTCGTTTTCTGAATTTGCGTGGTGTGAAACCAATTGAAATTCATCGACAGTTGAAGGAGACATGTGGTGATGGAGTTATGGATGTGTCGAAACTGCGTTCGTGGGTGCAACAGTTTAATGAAGGCAGAACATCGTGTGACAACAAACCGAAACAACCTCGGGCTCGCACAAGCCGGTCTGACGACATGATCGAGAAAGTGGAGAGAATTGTTTTGGGGGACCGCCGAATGACTGTTGAACAGATCACCTCCAGAGTTGGCATTTCTGTGGGTTCTGTGCACACAATCCTGCATGACGACCTGAAAATGCGAAAAGTGTCATCCAGGTGGGTGCCACGAATTCTGACGGACGACCACATGGCTGCCCGTGTGGCATGTTGCCACGCAACGTTGACGCGCAACGACAGCATGAATGGGACTTTCTTTTCGTCGGTTGTGACAATGGATGAGACGTGGATGCCATTTTTCAATCCAGAAACAAAGCGCCAGTCAGCTCAATGGAAGCACACAGATTCACCGGCACCAAAAAAATTTCGCGTAACCACCAGTGCTGAAAAAATGATGGTGTCCATGTTCTGGGACAGCGAGGGCGTAATCCTTACCCATTGCGTTCCAAAGGGCACTACGGTAACAGGTGCATCCTACGAAAATGTTTTGAAGAACAAATTCCTTCCTGCACTGCAACAAAAACGTCCGGGAAGGGCTGCGCGTGTGCTGTTTCACCAAGACAACGCACCCGCACATCGAGCTAACGTTACGCAACAGTTTCTTCGTGATAACTTTGAAGTGATTCCTCATGCTCCCTACTCACCTGACCTGGCTCCTAGTGACTTTTGGCTTTTTCCAACAATGAAAGACACTCTCCGTGGCCGCACATTCACCAGCTGTGCTGCTATTGCCTAAGCGATTTTCCAGTGGTCAAAACAGACTCCTAAAGAAGCCTTCGCCGCTGCCATGGAATCATGGCGTCAACGTTGTGAAAAATGTGTATGTCTGCAGGGGAGATTACGCCGAGAAGTAACGCCAGTTTCATCGATTTCGGGTGAGTAGTTAATTAGAAAAAAAAATCGGAGGCCTTAGAACTTGAATGCACCTCGTATAATGTACCTTTTATCTGGTACAAACTGTCGGCATACGGACAGACGCGAACTGAAGTTGCCACGTAATCGTGATTTATTTAGTTTCATAATATAAAAAAGTTCTTTTACATACGTAAGTTCATCGAAATATTGTGTCACTTCTGCAACAACATTATGGAGACGTGCAAACTTTACCCGAGGGAAACAACGTAGACGTCCAGGACAGACTTAAAGTAAAAGGATTTGTCTATAAAAAGGGAATTACACTACATGTCAGTCAGTTCCATTTTCAGATGTACAGGGGCTCTGTCAAGTGAGACTGCAAACGGTCTTGAAAACAGCCCGGAAACGGATGTCAAACTGGCAGTGTCTTCAAAACATTTAGAAAACTATCTTCGTAATTCTCTCTAGGCTATAATTAATCCTTCGAACCTCGTATTTTCTTTAACACCAGCGAGCTTAGGAAACTGGATTGTGTTTTTGTTAGAACTTGTACGTTCTACAAGGCGACTGTATTTTTAAAAACATCCCTATCAAATCAGAAACAAGTTGTTTCTCGCCATGTAATGTCTTACTTACCTTGGACGGTGTGCAGTCAAGTCCACTTAAAATACGAGGTCTGCAATCCATTCCATATGTTCTAACTTTCATTCCTGCATTCGTTTTTTCTTCGTACATTGAAAATCAGTGGGTTTTAAATCGAAAAATAGTGACAGGCACGTCCTTTTACTTAACCAATGTTCGTTACAGAGTCACCATACTCTTCGTCCAGTTCCATCGAAAACTGTTGCAACTGGAAGTGGAATAATGCGCGCTACTTCAGAAATTTTACTGTTCATACCATCAATTCCGTCACGCGCTCCACGCTTGCAGATTTATTTATTCAATTATTTGTTTGCTTAACCTGATCTGATTTAACCCGATCTGACGTCGGACCACGGTTTCATGCGTATAATCCTCAACTTACATCGTAGTTACCAGAGAAATAACAGTTTTTAAAATGACGAATAGTAGTTAAACAATTTCACTGTCTGTTGTGACAGTGTATGCTGACTATGACTAGTAAAGCTAATACTGGCAGTACTGCTGCTACCACTACTGCTACTGGCACTAATAATGATGATAGTAATAACGGTAAAGGCAGACATAAAACAATTTGTAAGTGTACAAAATCAATGTTTTCTGGTAATACGATTTCCGTGGAAAGGAAATTTAAGGAAACTGCACCAGCTAAGAATACTGGGCAATGAGGATATGTGGTTGGAAATGAAGATGTTCAGGGGTAACGAGTGCGTACAGGGGCAATGGTAATCGTTATTGTTGCTTTAGTAGGTATGTTGTTGAATGTCTTTTGAAGCTGGAGATGTTATTCAGTTGCCTAATTTACTATCGGAGCGGGTTCCTGCTACTGAGGACTTCAAGAAACGTGGCTGAATGACGGAGGGGGACAGAAGGGACTTTGCTCTGATGGGAACGCATGTTTCTTGGTTCAAATGGCTTTGAGCACTATGGGACTTACTTCTGAGGTCATCAGTCCCCTAGAACTTAGAACTACTTGAAACCTTCCCGTCTCCTCTATAACTCTTTTGTTTAATGATAACCTTCCCTTTTACAATAAACTATGAAACCTTTCCTTAGGGTTTCTATCTCTTGCTTAATAATAATAAATGAAATCTTCCCTTTGAATTAAAAGTGATTTTCGGATTATTTCGACGAAACAGAGAATGTGTCGTCGTCGTGTGGCTCTCAGTCGTTATCTGCAATAACCCAAAACTGTTTCTTACCTTTTTACTGTTACTGGATCGCCATCTGACTGCTACATCGAACTGCGACATGAATATACTTACTCTGTTTTACTATACTCTATTAGCTGCTGGTGGGTTTTCATAATAAGTGGCTGTATTTACTACCAAAGCTGACGTTATTCTTTAATAGCAAAGCTGACGTTATTCTTTAATTAATTTGACTGAAGTTACGTAATTCATAGTTAAACTTTTTCTTGACAGCAATAAAATTTTGCAATGTTTTACGTTGATGGTTTTTGGGATGGATTATAATTAGAAATGCAATATTGCTGGCAAAAGTTAATTATGTTCTGAACGAAATGATTTTACTAACGTTCAAATGGGACTTACTTTTTACAATAATCTTACAACTAGCAATGCGCAAACATACCTTCAGTAGTCTTGAGTTTCTCAAAAAATTAATTCAGTAATATTAGATCCTCTCATTATAATAGTTAGCTGATGTCTCTGCACATCCGTTTATAATCTCTTGTAAATCGTAGCTAGTGGCTGGCAGGCACACCGCTCCTCTCAACTTCTCGCTTCAGACCTGCTACCGACTCGCTTCACTTCTCGCTTACTACTGACTCCTACGAACGCTAAAGTGCGGTCTCTCCTGCCAACAGTGCTTTCTGTTAGCATTACAAAATGTATCAATGCGCGGTCTTTCCCGCTCTTTTCTTAAAATGTATCCATACACGGTCTCTCCCGCCCTTTTTAAAATTATGTCAATTTGGGGTCTCTCTTGCCAACAATACTTTGGTGCAGACATTCCCTGCTACCATAATTATTTCCAACATGACAAATATTAATTATTCCTACTTAATCCTATTAATAAAATATAAGCATCTTTCATAAATTGTGATTTGACAATAGACAATAGAAATATACACGTCTTACATACTTAAACCTAACTAACCTAAGGACATCACACACATCCATGCCCGAGGCAGGATTCGAACCTGCGGCCGCAGCGGTCGCGCGCTTACAGACTGTAACGCCTAGAACCGCTCGGCCACCCCGACCGGCAACGCATGTTTCTGCCTTGCTGTTCAGAAAGAGCGATAAGGTCGAGAAGAAAGTTAACACGAACTTGACGTACAGAACAATGAATCTCGTCTGTCGAGTGTAATCATTTGCTCTTTCATTGTCAACTAAATCTTTAAAATCTTCCATCATTGTGTTGTTATGTCGTTTGATAGCAGATTTGGGGTATCTGTTGATTATGCGACTGCATAATAGATACTGAGAATTCTCACCCCTCTCTTTTGTCATTTCCATTCATTTTTAAAGGTTTATGACAACAGATCGCTAGACTGCCTCCTTTTGTGTAAACAGCCCATCGACTTGTGAACGTCCAAGAACAAGTAGCGAAGAGTAAAAAGCGCCGACACTTCGGACGCATGTGCGGTTTGGCACGCCGTGGCCAGCCGTGGGTTGAGGGAAGAGCCGCAGCACGACGTTCCTCAGTGAAGCAAATGTGAAAAAGGCGTTTACTATTGTGGCTTCTCTCTGTCTTCCTCCATTTTGATGCCTTTTTGGTCATGTGCTGATCGGGACGCCTTTCGAAAATCCCGTTGAGGTTGGCGCCATTCTTAAGGACACCTCAATTAGTGCACGCGCAATTTCTCTGCTGATACAATAATTACTCCTCCGACAATCCCTTGCTCACGGTCTGGAAAAGACACGAGTTTTCCGTAGCATCCTCGTGGAGCGCTGGAGAAGGGAATCTCCATCCTGACAGCTAAGGGCAGGCAAGCAGGCCGGACCCAGCTAGAGGCCGAGGCTGCAGTTGGCGGCCATTAAACCGACGCTCGCGCACAAAGGACAAAAGGGGGGACGGGAAGCGACGCCCGAGATACCGGCGCCAGGTCGTAATGGGAGCGCCAGATAGTGCCGCCGCTCAAAGAACGGGCCTCATTGTCCGCGGGCGATAAAAGGTACCTCGCCGGGCGGCCGGGCCGCCGGGCTCAAACAGGTTCTGTCCGATAGCGGCGGCGTGCGACCGGGACACGGCCGCCCCACGCGTAAACATATTCGGCGTATTTTTCACCTGACAGCCGGCGCTCGATACCAGAAAGGGGTCTACTTGGCCCGCTCCAGCGGTCAACGCTCTCGGCGTGGCGATCCTATCGCTGTCACATGGGACGTGCTGCGTCGAGTATCGCACACGTTTCAGGCAAAACAAGAGGTGTACGTCATTTGCATAGAGATGGTTAGCGGTGCGTGGAGGCTATAGTTGCTCTGCGTTCATGAGCAAGTTATACATTAGGTAAGGATTCAGATCTAATGAAACTGGGAGATGAATTATCTTTTTATCTTACGCAGTAGTGCCATCTCGTCTATTATCAAGGTCATAACGACGTGATTACGAAGGCTTTCCAGGCGTAATAATTGATATATTCTTCTCGGGTATGCAGCCGGATCAGAACGTCATCTTGACACAATATTTCAGCGGTCCAGGTGGCCGCCATCTTCAGGTGAGAGTGCTCGTACACGATCTCGCCGGAACTGACCTATAAGCGCAAGCGGCGGCCCCTGTATAGGCCGCAGAAGGCCCACAACGCGTGCTCGAGAAGGTGCCGTAACTGCCCTCTAGCGCAAGTAAACATACCGCGCCGCCAGCGGTGGAAACAGGCGAAATCGAGATATCGCTATCAAAAATAGACATTATTCCGAGGATCGAAACACAGACCGTTGGTTTTTAATGTCTGATAACACCGGGTTCCAAGTCTTACTTAAAAGGTAACCCTTGTCTCTATTAATAAGATTATCAGACAATCGATTCTTTTAAAACACAGTCCCAATAGCGAGATGCGGGGGCAACCATTTGTGTCTCGTCATACTGCATTCTATGTCCTTCGGTGAGACAGTGCTCCGCCACTGCAGATTTCTCAGGCTGAAACAACCGTGTGTGCCGCTGGTGCTCAGCACATCGGTCCTGAATGGTCCGCATTGTTTGACCAATGTAAGACTTCCCGGAGTGGCAAGGGATCTTTTACCAATCCCTGCGTCAGACATTCAGAAAATTTTCGCTCACTTTCACGCGAGTAGCAGTACCCGCTGACGGTTCGTGTACACATGTTTCGTCCCGGGGGGTTGGGGGGGGAGGGAAGGGGGGAGGATACCGGGTGGCGACAGGAAGTGCATCCGGCCATCCCTTAAATCACCCTTGCAAAGTCAGCAAATAACCGTGCCAACACTGCGCTGCTGTGGAACAAAGGCACAACAAATAGGGTACTGTGGATGTGAGTAGTGTGAGGTCGTAGTTACTGCTTATCAGTAGTAGTGAAACCACAGCCTAGTCGGCTCTGCACGGCTGGCATCCCCTACAATGAATAGCTTCTCGACCATCTCACTCGCTATGAGCGCCACGACCGAGCTATTGTGTGTACGGCTGAACCTCGCTTTAATGCCTTAGGCATTTGAAGTGGATTGTTTGCAAGAAAACAAGCGAAATCATCGAATGGGTATTTGTGGGGACCTTCTGGACCAATACGAGACTAGAGGCGACTATCTTCTCAGCGCCATCACTAGGACTGACCACGAGTCGAAATCCGAAAGACAGTCGACGGAGTATGAAGCTGGTATCTGTACAGATACCATTGGTGACCTTGCAGCTCTCAAAGAATGAAATTTTAATTATATCCAGACCTTTGACTGCTTACAGGCGTTGATAAGTATCAACGGGGGCAGTTGAAAAATGTGTGTCCCGGCCGGGATTCGAACCCGGGACCTCCTGCTTACATGGCAGACGCTCTAACCGACTGTGCCACTCAGTGCGACTGCCATGAAGCAGGAGGGCCAGGTTCCAACCGCGGTCAGGGCGCACATTTTTCAACTGTCCCCGTTGATATTTATCAACGCCTGTAAGCAGCTAAAGGTCTGGATTTCAGTATAATTTCAGACCACAGAGTGGTCACATGCCAATTCTAGAAAGAACAAGTTCAGGACAGTCATCTCCGAGTAAAGTGGTGTACACAGTCTTCTGGGACAAGCGGGGGGTGAGGAGGTGGGTTCTTTTTGTACTGGAACCTAAATCACTTTCAGTTGCTAACGCTTCAAGGTGACTCTTAATAGCCTGAAAACTCACGTTTCCAGGGCCACGGCAGAAAAGAAGACGTATTCCACTTGCAACACGTTCGCGCCAGGCCTCACAACACTTTCGAGGACACGCAATTCGTTTCAATATTTAACCTAACTGTCCTACATTGACACAGGAACCATGTGTCGAGACACGTACATGTGCATTCACGTGAGGCCTTAGCAAAGACACAGACCCCAAGTAATTAAAAATCCATTGTTGTTCTTGCAGAATCTGGACTCATTCCCCACCATTCACATGCTGGTAAATCTCTTCTGCTGCCGATTTTATTTCCTCATTTGAAACTTCATATGCATATTACTCCTTAAAAAAGAAACTGGAGAGACTGGAGACAATAATAACCGGGTTGATTGTGTAGTACAGAGCATTATTCCTGAATCCGATTTCTTACACAACCTAAATGATAAGCTTTACCTATTTCATTGAAATGGCGACAATTTTTTATCTATTTCATTTACTTATTCCATTCCGTTGTAGCCTGTTACCTATGATTTAGACACAGGCTATATTGGTTCTTGCAGAAATTATGCAATTTACATTAATACTTAATTTTATTCTACACAATAGTATCTGCCATCACCATATCTATTTCTGATGTTTATAGTAATAATATTAATTGTTGAATCGTGCCTAGTCGTCGAATATGGGGTGTCTAGGAAACCTGCTTTCTCTAATCGCTAGACAAACAGTTCAAACAAATCGTATTAATGAGTTTTATTACGAAAAGTAAATGACACTATTTTACTTTGAGAATTATGCACAAAGAGCGACACGCAAAATTATCAATGTTCTTCAGTACAATGATTCCAAGTCTGAGCTACATAAAATGTACAAGCGAAGTAAAAAGTGTTGACGCTTCTATCTTAGTTGCTAGTCGTGACGCTGCTGTAGAACTGGGCTGCGACCAGTCGGGCGCGGCGTTTATGTCCTCTTTACCTAGGGGCCGATGCCGTCGCGTTGTCGTCCTGGAGAGGGGTCGATCAGCGAGCGATTGGCTGACGTCTTCTTCACAGACCTGTCTGCTCTCTCGTTCCCGACTGGCGTGCCGGCGCTTCACTTTACGCCGGAACAATAATAATAATAATAATAATAATATGAAAAAGTATCTCTGCTGTGAATGAAGACTGCACCTACTACCAAATCTATGTCTACTACTGTTGTAATAACTTCACCTTTTGTCTCACATTCTACAGTGCACTCCATCTCTCCTCAGTCCATAGCCTTGCCCTACCAGTTCCATGGGCGCTTGGAGGTCGTTGTGGTTGTATCTGCGTCTTCCATTGCTTGTTGGCTCTTTCGTTGTAGGTGAGGATTCCCCTGTACCAAGGGAGGTTGTTCCCGGTTACGGGCGCATCCACCCACCGGCCCATGTTCTGATTCCCTGTGTGGAGAGACACGGGCCCGGCTGCATTTCTCTCCGGTGGTGACTACTGTTAAAATCCTCTAGCAACTGAAATGGCTCCTTCTTCGAGGAGGTTCAATAACGCAAAAATCACCCGCACTTGCATCGGTTGGCACCGTGGCAAGGCGAGGAATATCACGTTCTGTGACCTAGCAGGTAGAACGTGGCCACTGCAATTCCCCGCAGTTGGTACGCCATCTATTTTCTGAGGTCGACTTCGTGTGGCACCTCTCTCTCCCAACCCGTCCCCCTCCCCCACCCCCTCAGCTCTAAGCCGCCATCCTTCAATAGCCTCAGTCCACAGTCACCCAGATGGGATCATATTAATGGTTGACAGCACCCTGAAATATGGACGATGTCCCAGGCCCGCATCCTGAGAACACATGGCAGAAAACTTGCTCTTTCGCAGAGGACAGAAGATCTTTGTGAGGAGCATTTCAGTGGACTGACACTGAAAAGTATCTCATGATCATTTGGTAATAATACGAAACAGGTAATGACACTACTTGTGACACCTGAAGCCGAAATTTATACCGGAAAGTTACAATTAAAGTGCGGCGTCACGGAGGTCCAACGTGGGCAGTAATTTTGATATGGCAGCAGAACTTGGTAACGTACTAATGTGTCAATGTGGAACAAATTTATACTGGAAAAAATTAGTTCCAATTTTGGCCACCAAGTCTAAATCTGGCCTGTGCGGCATCTCATCGATGTCTCTGGTGCTCATACTGAACAAAGTCTGTAAACGGCAGTTTAGTAATAAAGTCAACATTAGGCCGTTCTCACTTTTCGACCTCTTCTAGTCACATTCCTAATCCACTGTGTATGGAAACGTATCTGTACGTCTTTCTTGCGTTCATAGCACGAGATTTTCATCTCGTGGCCAAAATTAGATCTACTTTTTTCCACCGTAAACCAGTTCTGCATTAACGCATTAGAATATCTATCATACGAAAATCATAGCTCACACTTAACCTCTGTGACTACATGTGCTTTAATTATAACCACTCGGTATTTGTAAAAATACTTACAAGATGGTCAATTTGTCTCCCTGGCCTGTGTAAAAATGTGTTCAACGTTGAGTGGGCTGCCAAACTGCGTAATCGCCGGCGAAAAGCGAGCAGTAGCTAGGGACCTGGGTTGGAGTAAGTTTGGTACGCAGTTAAAATCTGTGTCAAATGTACACTGAGGTGCCAAAGAAACTGGTATGGGCATGCTTATTCAAATACAGAGATATGTAAACAGGTATAATACTGCGCTGCGGTCGGCAACGCCTATACAGGGTGTTACAAAAAGGTACGACCAAACTTTCAGGAAACATTCCTCATACACAAAGAAAGAAAATATGTTATGTGGACATGTGTCCGGAAACGCTTACTTTCCATGTTAGAGCTCATTTTATTACTTCTCTTCAAATCACATTAATCATGGAATGGAAACACACAGCAACAAAACGTACC
Source organism: Schistocerca serialis cubense (assembly GCF_023864345.2). Taxonomy (NCBI): domain Eukaryota; kingdom Metazoa; phylum Arthropoda; class Insecta; order Orthoptera; family Acrididae; genus Schistocerca; species Schistocerca serialis. The sequence goes on along the minus strand of NC_064643.1, from coordinate 632,807,225 downwards.
AGTGTGACTTCAAACACTTTGTTACAGGAAATCTTCAAAATGTCCTCCGTTAGCGAGGATACGTGCATCCACCCTCCGTCGCATCGAATCCCTGATGCGCTGATGCAGCCCTGGAGAATGGCGTATTGTATTACAGGCGTCCACAATACGAGCACGAAGAGTCTCTACATTTGGTACCGGGGTTGCGTAGACAAGAGCTTTCAAATGCCCCCATAAATGAAAGTCAAGAGGGTTGAGATCAGGAGAGCGTGGAGGCCATGGAATTGGTCCGCCTCTACCAATCCATCGGTCACCTAATCTGTTGTTGAGAAGCGTACGAACACTTCGACTGAAATGTTGAGGAGCTCCATCGTGCATGAACCACATGTTGTGTCGTACTCGTAAAGGCACATGTTCTAGCAGCACAGGTAGAGTATCCCGTATGAAATCATGATAACGTGCTCCATTGAGCGTAGATGGAAAAAACTAAAATGAGCTCTAACATGGAAATTAAGCGTTTCCGGACACATGTCCACATAACATATTTTCTTTATTTGTGTGTGAGGAATGTTTTCTGAAAGTTTGGCCGTACCTTTTTGTAACGCCCTGTAGAAGACAAGTGTCTGGTGCAGATGTTAGATCGGTTACTGCTGCTACAATGGCAGGTTATCAAGATATAAGTGAATTTGAACGTGTTGTTACAGTCGGCGCACGAGCATCTCCGAGATAGCGATAAAGTGGAAACTTCTCGTGCGAGCGTGCCGTGAATTTCAGGAATCTGGTAAAATATCAGATCTCTGACAGCGCTTCGGCCAGAAAAAGATCTTCCAAGAACGGGACCAACGACGACTGAAGAGAATCGTTCAGCGTGACAGAAGTGCAGCCCTTCCGCAAATTGCTGTAGATTTCAATGCTGGACCATCAAAAAGTGTCAGCGTGCAAACCATTTAATGAAACATCTTCGATATGGGCTTTCGGAGCAGAGGGCCCACTCGTGTACCCTTGATGACTACACGACACAAAGCTTTACGCCTCGTCTGGGCCCGTCAACAGCGATATTGGACTGTTGATGACTGGAAACATGTTGTCTGGTTGGACGAGTCTCGTTTCAAATCGTATCGAGCGGATAGTCGTGTACGGGTATCGAGACAACCTCATGAATCCATCGACCCTGCATGTCAGCAGGGGGGCTGTTCAAGCTGGTGGAGGCTCTGTAATGGTGTGGGGCGCTTGCAGGCTGACTGATATGGGACCCCTGATACGTCTAGATACGACTCTGACAGGTGAAATGTACGTAAGCATCGTCTTATCAACTGCATCCATTCATGTCCATTGTGCTTTCCGACAGACTTGGGCAATTTTAGCAGAACAATGCGATACTCCACTTGTCCAGAATTGTTAGAGAGTGGCTCCAGGAACACTCTTCTGAGTTTAAACACTTCCTCTGGCCACCAAACTCCCCGGGCATTGTAATGCTACTTCCTCGGACGAGAAATGAAAATCAAAAATTAGCTCCAAAATTCCCAAAGATTTTCCCAAAACAATTTACAAATTCCATGAAAAATGAACAAGCAAGCAAATTTCCAGTTAACACTATTATTTGAATATTAATCAGTAATTGATTCAGGAATCTAATAGTTAGTAATTTATTAACATACGAAAGAACGATAGGATTCCAGTAAAATCAAACTTAAAATTCAAAATCATAGTAAATCGCAAAATCATAATTAAAATTCGCAAAGTAGAACCAACGTTCCCAAAGAATACTCCGCGTGAGTACTCTTTGATATTCGTGAGTAATGACTAAGGATAATTCAATCCATTGTCACTACGCTACGAGAGTTAGCCGAAGCAGGTCATACTTTTGAATTCTCGTATATGTAGACGCAATTAGATTGTTTTTTCGGAATTGATTATTGCCATCTACTGTGACGCAGTGAAACGATACTTTGACTTAAAATATTACGTTATTTAGAATTCAGATAGAGGACTTGCATATATTAGACGGAAGTGACTTTTAATTAGATAACCTGAAGTTAACACTAGTTAGGAAGTGAACACAGATAGACTAATGGACGATAGTTACGAAGCATATAGTTTATAATTCCCCCCAACACCTGGGAAAACTTCTTCCTCACGGCTCTGTTAGGAAGTGACTAACATTGTGTGATGAACTAGGAAGTGAACACAGATAGACAATTTCATTCGTAATAACTAATGGGCTATGGAACTTGGCGATAGTTACGAAACATATAATTTATAGTTCCTCCCTACACCTGGGAAAACTTCCTCATGGCTCTGTTAGAAAGTGACTAAAATTGTGTAATGGCTCAAATGGCTCTGAGCACTATGCGACTTAACTTCTGAGGTCATCAGTCGCCTAGAACTTAGAACTAATTAAACCTAACTAACCTAAGGACATCACACACATCCATGCCCGAGGCAGGATTCCAACCTGCGACCGTAGCGGTCGCTCGGCTCCAGACTGTAGCGCCTAGAACCGCACGGCCACAACGGCCGTCATTGTGTAATAAACCAGCATATCGTGTCAATTCACACATTTATCATTCAAGTTTTACAATATTATTTATAGAGATAACGTGCTGCGATATTATTTGAGTGAAGCGCTCTGCGCTTATATAGAAACTCCTTGACGATAGGAATTAATAACACTGCTACGACTGATTATAGATTTGAGATTACAACGAATCTATAGGGAATGTGGTGCCGCTGGAACTAATATGAACTTATCATTAATATTTAAATAGCAACTGATAAACCATCGATTATAAACTATTTAATTACGACATTTGGTGAAGTAAATATCTCTCACAAGTCGCGAGTTCAGTTCATCAATGTTCTGTTTGTAACGTCGATACCGATACATAAGAAATAACAATCTCATTGCTGTACCGCTGAATGTTAGCCAAGACCGAAGAACCGAAGGACGTTACCGCATGAACATTATGGAGCATATCTGGGACGCCTTGCAACGTGAAATTCAGAAGAGATCTTCACTTGCTCGTACTCTTACGGATTTATGGACAGCCCTGCAAGATTCACGGTATCAGTTTCCTCCAGCACTACTTCAGACATTAGTCGAGTCCATGCCACGTCGTGATGCGGCACTCCTGCATGCTCCCCGGGGCCCTACACGTAGGCAGGTGTACCAGTTTCGTTTTGGCTCTTCAGTTTGTATGAAGATTATTTATTACCTGTCATGAAAAAAATATGAAAAAAGATATGCCACGAGAGGCATTGCCTGCTTATCAAAGTCGTGGGCAAAAGTGGCAGATGATTATTTTCGTTTTATGTGTGGCGTGAAGAACTTTGAGGGCAGTGGGTGGCTGGCGGTAAACACGAAAGCAGACCAGTCCGTCAGCCATGTGAAGGACCAGCAACTTTTATTCGCTGCGCTGCGGCCGCGTGGGAACCGGCATGGCGCGGCGGCAGCCGCCTCTGGTTGTTGGGTTGTTGTTGTTGCTGCTGTTGGTGTGGGCGTGCGGCGATGTAAACACGGGCGGGCGGCCGCGTGCTGTGTGTACAGAGCAGGGCCAATGTGTGTGTGTGTGTGTGTGTGTGTGTGTGTGTGTGTGAGGACGCGCACAATCGATACGCGCCGGACCGACTGCGGCCGCCTGATGGATGGATTGCCTGACGCGCACCGCCGCCGCCAGACGCAGCGCAGTGGCTGAAATAAAAGCCGCCGGCCGCACTGTGGCGAGCGTCAGACTGGCGCCCGCCACGGCAGCCGAGGTCTCGCATGCCGACCGGCGAGCTCAGTGATGCCGCGTGCGGTGAGAAACTGAGGGACAATCGTAGAACGAAAACACTGGCCAGCTTCGGTCGGCTAAATTCACTTACCGCACGGGGCGACAGTCACAAACAACTAGCGAGGTGCAAGTACGGGGGGCGTTTGAAAAGTCTGTGCAAAAATAAAAACTACTTACGCGTTTGGGGTAAACCTTTTTTATTTTTTCGACATAGTCTCCTTTTAGATATATACACTTCGTACAACGCTATTCTAATTTGTTGATCCCTTCAGAAAAATAGGAATTGTCCAAGTCTGCAAAATAGCTATTAGCTGCTGCAATCACCTCCTCGTTTGAATAAAATCTTTGTCCCGCCAGCCACTTCTTCAAATTGGGCAACAAATAGTAGTATGAGGGAGCCAAGTCTGGAGAATAGGGGGTCAACTGCTGAGGTGTGTGGTGGTGCATTGTCGTGATGGAAAAGGACTTTTTTGTGGTCCAATCGCTGGCGTTTTTCTTGCAGCTCGGTTTTAAAACGGTCCAGTAACGATGAATAATATCCAACTGTAATAATTTTACCCTTTTCCAAATAGTCGATGAGGATTATCCCTTGCGAATGCCAAAAGACAGTCGCCATAACCTTCCTGGCCGTTGGAATGGTCTTCCCCTTTCTTGGTGCAGATTCTCCCTTGGTAACGCATTGTTTAGATTGTTGTTTGGTCTCAGCAGTGTAGTAATGTATCCATGTTTAATCCACAGAGACGAAACGACGCTTAAAGTCCTACGGATTCTTCCTGAACAGCTGCAAACCATCCTTACAAACACTTCACACGATTCCGTTTTTGGTCAAGCGTGAGAAATCGCGGAACCCATCTTGCGGATCGCTTTCTCATGTCCAAATGTTTATGCAAAATATTATGTACCCGTTCATTCGAGATGCCCACAGCACTAGCAATCTCACGCACATTAACTCTTCTGTCATCCATCACCATATCATGGATTTTGTCAACGATTTATGGAGTCGTAACCTCCACAGGGCGTGCAGAACGTTCAGCATCACTTGTGCCCATATGGCGACTCCGAAAATTTTGAAACCAGTTATAAATTGTTCTAATCGAAGGTGCAGAGTCACCGTAATGTTTATCAAGCTTCTCTTTAGTCTCCTGAGGTGTTTTGCCGTTCAAAAAGTAATGTTTCATCACCATACGAAATTCTTTTTCGTCCATTTTATGACAATCACTCGACTTTCTTGGTTCACACGAATGCCAAACACAAAGAAATAGACCAATATGGCTGAAACTTTGTGTGCGTTCTTTCCAAAGCTGCTACTAACTAAACATGACATCTATAAGCGCCGGTGGTGCCATCTCTCGGACTTTGCACGGACTTTTCAAACGCACCTCGTAGGAGTCATGCTGTGAGGGTTCCGTACAAACACAATTATGTCTATAGAGAGTTCATTCCGGGAATGGAGAATATTGAAGATTCTTGCCTGTTATCGTCATTGATGCGCGTAAGGTATTGGCCCCAAGGATTCCGGGACTTTCGAGAGTGACTTAATTTCACGTTTGAAGTCGGATAAGAAATGACAAAAGGAATATTGTTTCCGTGTAATATAATCACAAATTAACAATTTTCTGATGATTTTCATGTACTTCTACTGTCATTTCTTGCTTCTTGCAAAATTTCGTGACTCCACGCCACCGAGCGAGGTAGCGTAGTGGTTAGCACACTGGACTCGTATTCAGGATGACGACGGTTCAAATCCGTGTACGGGCTTCAAGATTTAGGTTTTCCGTGATTTCCCGAAGTGGCTTCAGGCAAATGCGGGGATGGTTCCTTTGAAAGGGCACGGTCGATTTCCTTCTCCTTCCTTCCTTCATCCGAGCTTAAGCGTCGTTTTTAATGAACTCGTTGTCGACGGGCCGTTAAACACTGATCTCCTTCCTTTGATTTTACGTCAACGGGACGTGCCCTATACTCGTAGCTTTTAACGAGTGTGTTTGCGAATATCAAAATTTGTGATTCAAATGGCCGTAATCTTTTGAGTGCATTGACTTAGTAAGTATCCTGCAAGTTTTGTTAAGTAACTCTGCGAGAATCAAAATATGTGACGTAAACGGCCGTATCTTTTGATTGGATGGACTTACAAGCTTCAGTATTTTACGTCGCCAAGAAACTGTAGATGCTAGTAAGGGATCTGAATTTCAACTTCAATACGTCTACCAGTTTCTGAAAAAAAGGGGTTTCAACACACACACAGACACACAAACGGACGGACAGTGAAGTGATCCAATAAGGGTTCTTTTTTTACCGATTGAGCTACGGAAGCTTCAAAATGGGAATTTTTGTAAAATTCAGTACTACTGAGTGTTGAATGAAATTAGTTCGGATTTCGGCCGCATTACGTTCGTTTGCAGGATATAGGGAATCCACAAAGCGTACAGCTTACATATCGCTTGCGTGTCCCACCCTAGAATATTTACGAAGTCCCTATGACCCGTAGGACTAACAGGTGACATTGAACGTATACATAGGAGGGCGCCATGAGCGGTCACACGGTTGTTTGACTCAGTTCATATTTTTGAGCATTCCAGTGACGCTCTTTAATGACAGACGCTTGAAGATAAAGCCAATTCTCCGGCGAAAGACTTCTTATAAAGTTCCGGAACTTGTATTTTGTAAAATATTCACATACAGGGTTATTATGTGATGATTTTACAGACTTTCAGGGGTAATGGAGAAGGGTAAATGTATCAATTTGAGTGCTTGACGTACCTACCTGGAAAGCGAGTGTGACGAATGCCTGTGAGGGGTTAATCTGAAGATCGTACTTTGTATCGAAGCCATTAACCAGCATGCAAAATAAACAAATTGCGACTATAGACTGAAGTATTGCATTGTTCGCTGTCCCACCGATTATGTGTCGAGAATATGTATCCGTTCGAGATAAGGGACCGTGGTGCGGAAACAAGAGTCAAAAGGTATAAGCGAAAATCTACTCAAGTTTCGCCATAGCCTCGCAAAGCGCTGATGATAATGGTCCCAACTTCCGACCCCTGACCATGACGTACAGAATTCCGTTTGTATACTCCTCAGTACCCTCAGACAACTTTCCTTATAGGTGGAATAGTAACGGTGCATGTAACTTTGTCAGAGACAGCGACAATCCTGAGACTACGGTGTAGTGATAACGAATTCAACTTACCTACTTACACCAGTTGTCCAAATTTGCGTCCCCCAGCGGCAATGCAGGCATGGCATGGTCGCACAAAGTTCAATCGTGCCCGTTCTAATACCCATGTGTCTTCTGAACAGTGTCGCAAGCAAAGAGAATTCTTGGCAGGATATCCTCTCCATTCTCGACAGGCGTCTCGTACACAAGAATTTTCACACGGCCCCACAAGAAGTAGTCCAGTGGGGAGAAACCATGTGAACACGCTGGCCACCAAACAGCACCTTCACTGCCTATCCACCTCCTGCGGAATCTCTGATCTGGGAGTTCATGAAACTTCAGTCCAAAGTGAGATTTTGCTCGAGCACATCCGTTGACGAAAAACTTGTTTGCACTCTCTGTGGATATAGGGGTGTAGCTGAAAATCCCGTAATACTCGCCATACAGTACTCTAAGGCGCCAGGTTAGCCGAGAGCGCTAATTCGCTGCTTCCTGGAGTCGGGTAGGCGCGCCGGCCCCAGATCGAATCCTCCCGGCGGATTCCCGACGTCGGTCGGTGTGCCGGCCAGCCTGGATGTGGTTTTTAGTCAGTTTTCCACATCCCGATAGGTAAATACTGGGCTGGTCCCCACGTTCCGCCTCAGTTACACGACTCGAAGACACCTGAACACGTTCCCACTATTCCATGGATTCCACTAGACGTAGACAGCTGGGGTACACTGGTTCTGTCCCGGGGGGTACGGGATGGCGGCAGGAGGGGCATCTGGCCACCTCTTAAAAATTAACCTGGCCAAATCCGTTCTAACCGTGCCGACCCTGCGAAACCGCGGTACAGGGCACCAGCAAAAGAAGACTCGCCACACAGTACTCCGCGAAGCATTCATTTCACGTGAATCGGAACGAGTGCTGTTTGCAGGCGCCTCATCAACTTGAGCAACCACTGTATCTTCTAGGTCTGTAGTCCAATTGTTGTCCTCCTCAACCCTTGTACTGTGGTACCAATAGCCGTGTTCCAATTAATCACTGGAACAGTCTCTGAAACATGGTGTGATCTGGATATTTCCTACGCGTATATTTGGTCCTGTACAAACTTTTCGCTCCCGTGCTGCTTCCATTTACTTGCCCATACACGAAAGTCAAGCCTGCAGATTCCATCACCGGGTACAGCTCCATTTGATTAGGGCTGATTGATATTAGCATTTCACCTTGTAAACATAGGCTGCAGTCTACTATAATACAGACATTGCACTCCAAGATTGCTCGTGTCAGTATGCAGTACGCCATCTGCACCAGATTAGTTGAGTTATTATCCTCTCCCTCTACACCTAAGTGCTCCTCGGGATTGCCTACACTACAGTCTTAGCAACAACAGTACCGCTACATGTATCAGAGGGATCAGAACGATGTTTGCTTGTAACCTTCGACCAGCGCCCTTTACCTCAAAGTGATACCTTTACCCTTGACCATCATCCCTGAAACTGTGTAACATTTTCAGGGAATCACCCTGTACATTATCCAGTCCGGAACGTATCGCTCTGTAGACAAATTACAGCGAACAAAGAGGCAATTGAGTAGCTATTATTCTCGCGCTCCGTACTTGCCTGTAAAGGGAAGAAACCCTAACACATTCTACAATGCTATGTACCTGTTGTCATGCGCTTCATAGTGGTTTGCAGAGTATGCGGATATAAACAGTCAAACTGTCGACAACTTTTTACGTCGTCGTACTGTACAAGATGATATAAAGAAAGTAAGCTTTTGAAAATGCCATCTTAACTAGGAGATGGATAAAGTTCTCGTTTCATGAGGAAGGTTGCTGATGTTTGAAAATTGCTGGTATGATATATTATTGCTCATGAAGCTGACAGTTAATATGATTTGTATAGTTCAGCGTGATTGACATGTGACTTACAGCAGCAAATTATTTTGTGCCAGATGATATTCAGTGAGACGTACTTCTAGGAAATTAATAAATTGTTCTAATGCAGCCAAGTCTCATAAATTTCCTGAAGCATATATTCGCAGCTGACAACTGCCTGAAGAAAACATTACAAACTGTTTGCATCAGAGGAAACTGCTTTTTAGGCCAGAATCTAAATTCTGTGTGATAAGAGTTGGTTCTGATGTAACGCAACAAACACCTTCAAAATGGTTCAAATGGCTCTGAGCACTATGGGACTCAACTGCTGTGGTCATAAGTCCCCTAGAACTTAGAACTACTTAAACCTAACTAACCTAAGGACATCACACACATCCATGCCCGAGGCAGGATTCGAACCTGCGACCGTAGCGGTCGTGCGGTTCCAGACTGAAGCGCCTTTAACCGTGCGGCCACTCCGGCCGGCAACAAACACCTTCGGTCGCTACAAAAACTTATTTGAAATTATCCATCTCTTCCCCAGTATTTTACTTATTTTTACTTTAATAGCTTTATCCGCGCGGCTGACGTTTTCGTACTTGGTTTCTCTTTCAGAAATTATCTCTAGGTTTTCTAACATGTGTTGGCAGCCAGAAGTACCTCTTATTCGCAGTGACGGAGTAGGTTTTGTGAGCGATGCCGTCCATTAGTTAATTCTGCAGATCCTGATGTGAGAACTGTTCATCTAACTTTTTATGTTTTTTTAGATAAGCCTTTTGATGTCTTTCAATCGAAATCAGAGATCAATATACCCAGATTCCGATAGATGTTTTCACTTAAAAGACAAAGTTTTAATTACTATTAGTTAATTAAAATATCGGTTAAGGTGCAGCAATGGATTTCGCAATACTGTACTACAGCACGGATTTCGCAATACTTTGCCTATCTATACAAAATCCAGTTTCAGCTTCCTAATGATGTGATGAAGTGGAATCGCTTGATTAGCAGTCTATTCGATTATTATTTTGGTATTTTTCTAAAGATTTTTGTTTTAGTATGTCTTAAATCCTTCTAACTCCTTTAACCTCGGTCAGTCAATTTATTATAAACGCAGTTTGCATGTGACTAGAACCGGCAATCTGTGAGCTATTTCCAGTGGCATTTGAATGCGCTGAATTAGTTGTAGGTCTACAATTTGTTACCCACATACACGATACGTAATACGAATCATTAGACACGTAACTCTGATATCAGTTTCAGAGAAGATCCAAATTCAGACGCCTTTAACAAGAAATTTCTGTCATCGCTAAGCGCCTGTAGTCTTGAATCTTCTTTGAAATAGTTTACACGATTTTATCAGTTACTGAGGATTGCCGTCCAGTCATTCTTACTTGATTATTGTCATTTCTTTCGTCTCCAAATCCTCTATAGTGTTTTGTCATAGTTAGCCTATTCATCATATTTTCACTAGAAGGCAAATCAAGCTGTCGATGTATTTCTTCTGCACTGCTTCCTCTTCCGACTGAGGCAGACAAATTTCAGCCCAATCTCTGCGAGTGGTAGCATTTGAAATCAACATGGCCATTCTAAATGGATTTTCTGATCGCAATATTTACGCAAAAGGAGAGTGATAAATCGTGGAAAGCAAAAATATGCCAGGGTAATTCCGTAAGGAATGTCTGGGATTTATTTTTGTGGTTACTACAAAAGATACAGAAAGTCCAATAGCACATTCAAATGGAGCAAGGTTTCAGCTAGATACTCTCATTTTTCACACAGTCACCACCATTCATTACATACTCTTGCCAACAATGGCCAAGAGCTTGTACGGCGCGTTCGTAAAACGGAACCAGCGGTGGCAAGCCACAATCTTGTTGGTTTAATGACAGCACCAGTGTCTGGAAAATGTTGAACTCATAGTTCATCCCTTATTCGTCGAAAAAGGTAGCTTGAATGTATTGCATCAAGACTGTACAGTTGACGTGCTAGTGTAAAGAGCTCTGCCTGTCCGGAGAGAGGATCCATTCGCTCTTATAACTGGAGATCTCCCCAGAAATTACAGGGCAAGCTTACTGAAACGTACATAGCCTTGTTGGTTAAAACATATAGTTGCAAAGTAGCATTATCCACTGACAATAGCCTAGGGTAAAACTTAATTCACAATACGAGAAACGCAAATGATCCTTTACGCAGCCCAGGCGTTTACAAGCTGACATCCGATGGATGTCCCATATTTTATATTGGAAAAACTGGAAATGTAATTAATATCAGATATAAAGCACACCTTTTAGACAAAAAATGTGCTAATATGCAAAATTCTACATTCGCAGAGAACTTGTTAACGTCAGAAGACAACCCAAAAAGAGCCAAAGAATGGTTCAAATGGCTCTGAGCACTATGGGACTTAACATCTGTGGTCACCAGTTCCCTAGAACTTAGAACTACTTAAACCTAACTAACCTAAGGACATCACACACATCCATGCCCGAGGCAGGATTCGAACCTGCGACCGTAGCGGTCACGCGGTTCCAAACTGTAGCGCCTAGAACCGCACGGCCACACTGGCCGGCTAGAGCCAAAGAAATGGCGAGCTTGCATAAAGTAAAGAAAGGATGGAGATAGATATATTAGAAGAATTGAAGATTTTTAGGTACACGATAAGAAAATATGGCCTTCTTTTAAATGAAAATTTAGAACAGAGAAATGGAGGCTTCATTAGCAGTTTCAAACCGTTACTTGCCACTATGTAAATATTTTGCCGCTGTACCTTGTTTGTCAACATCACTTCCTCCTCGTAAGCGCTGTTTCCTTCACAAACGGTGTGGCAATATCTTTCCTTTAGTTTCGCTGGATAACATTACTCTATGATAGGCTAACCCATCAAGGGAGGGTCGTATTCAGAGGTTTAATTTTCTGAATAATTTTTCATTACAGAAGCATGTAATTCATTATTTCATGTAATGTTTTTAGACCTATATATTGTGGAAAAATGTTATAGTTAGTTCATTTAAGACTAACTGGTATCTTTATTAAGTTTCATTTTAATTTGGCTGTCATTATGTCATTGCTGTTCCGCTGTTTTATACTGGTGCAACATAAATTACAATATGTGTGTTACGACGGTATGTCGATGCAGCAAATGGTACATATTTTACAATTGAGCTTTCTATTACGGCATCAGCTCGCTACATGTGGGCCTCGGTAGTTTATGTAAGCACCGTAGCTAGATGCTGTGCCTTTAGTTTGGCGTCTGCTGTTGTCCAACAGCCTAATGTATTTCACCTTAACAGTTTTATTGCACATCTCAACTTTAATTACTGCATCTGACTTGAGCTCATTAGCTCGTGATTCATGTGACATGACTTAATTGATGTAAATGTTTTCAGATTTCAACTGGGAATTTTAAATTATTTTACGTCATTATTGGCATATTACGCCCGGTGATCGCATACCTTGCAAAGCATGGAAGAGTACGAATTCTGTGGTAGGAAGTTCGCTACCTGCTATCTTTGGTTTAGGCGCTATACTTGCCTTGATGAACATAACACTTACCTCGCTTCATCCAAAAACCGTGACCAGGTCCAGCTGGTCATAAAGTTATACTGGCCGGGTGTCGTCCAATATGGATGAGCAGTAGGAAATTAAATTTAATTTCCTTCTCAATCTCGACAGTGTAAAGGTATCGGTTTCATACGTAAGTGCATAGGGTTCCAGTATAGCTACTTAGGAAACTGAGAAGGGCGGCCAAAGATTACAACGCAGAAAAATCGGTTACTTTATTAAACTTGCCTGTATTGAAATGAACTTCACGCACATTGCTAAGGGCAGCCTCTCCAAATGTACTGATCCTACTTTCACGAGAGGAATACTAAAGAAGTCATCAAGAAGCTAAATTTTTAGACAACATAGTTGTATGGAGATAAACAGCGATTAATTTAGTTATAATCAATTATTCAAAATGACAGTCACAATCGCATTATTTATTTTGCCGCCAACCGGCTTCAACCAAAGCCTTCTAGATACAAGGCCTACGCACAGCGGCCATATTGGCACGTGACGTCACAAACTGTTGGCCATCTTATCTGTAGTCGGCAGTCCTGTTGGCGTGTATGTTGTGTTGAAAGTGTGTGCCACGTGAAAGTGATATATATTTCATACAGTATTCGCCTTCAGTTCTTCGAAGTATGGGATACAAGTGTTGCGTTCCTTTTTGCCAGGGAAATTATAAATCCCAAAAAGGAATGAAAGTGCACATGTTTCGATTTCACAAATGTGTGAAGTTGAGAAATCACTGGATTGCAGCTATTCCCAGACAGGAATTTGTATCTACGCGTCATTCAAGGGTAAGTAAATGACATAAAATTTATAGCGTCTTATTTGTTTCCATTCCACCACATTTGCCAATTGTTTTTAAAAGCAGTTATATGTCATGTACCAGTATAATTTGTTTCTTAATTCTGGACCAATGCTGCGAGGTTAATACGAAGCTGGCTGTGAAATGTCTCTCATATTTGCAACTATTGTCACACAGAATAGTTATATTAATTAGTGTGGCTCGAAACTGTTTAGTGTTCCTTATCATTCCTACCAGATTATTGAGGTTCCAGTACTTTTATTTGGAAGAGCTGTAGAATGATTTTGTTCAGTTTTACATATACAGCTATTCGGAAATAATTTCAATTTGAGTAAATTACCTTAGAAAATTGCTTTAATGAATTCAGTGTTCGACAGATTAAGCAGTATAGAAAGCAGAATTTCGATGTAAGTGGATTGTGGTTAAATTAACAGCACTCTGTGAGACGAATTTCAGTCAAGGATATAGGAGACACAGTCTTTTCATGTTTAAGGTTCTAAAGTTCTGGAGAAACAGGGAAATAAAATATTTTTTCCGGTTTTTTGTGTTATTAAACATTGTGTCAGAAGGTGCTCCATTTCGCCGAATGATTTGAGTTTCGTGTGAGGTCAGCAAATTTTGAAGTGGAGAGGAAAATTTACGAAAATAATCAGGTAAACAAGTTCGTAAATTCTGTAGGAGCTCCAGCTGCTTTATTTAAAACCGAAAACGTCTGCTTGTTATTGTATACTGCCGATTTTTTACTGCAAGAAAACGTAGCTCCTGAGTTAAAAGAATTTAAAATTACAGTTTGTATTGAAGCCTAGAAACTCGTATTTAAGACAAATCGTCAAAATAATTTTGCATCTTGAAATAACATAGGGCAGTTTTCTTCAGTTACTTCACGCAATGATATAAATTTCCATACTTTCATTACAAGGCCATGTAGAAGAGGAAAGCACGAGAATCCGTATGCGGTCTCATCTCTAAAACTCGTTAAGTCCGTATAGCTGCAGAGTGCTTAACAGGAGAGTTCCGATACAGTCCCGGCCATCAGTATGTGACGTCACAAGTGTGCGCGCAGGCCTGTAGTCCAGGTGGTGTTGCTTCAACCCACTATGGGGTCATCTTCAGGGCAATTTACACCATTTGGTCGCCGGCTGGAGTCGTCACCCTACCTGTGCACGGTTGGTAACAATGGTGTAAATTGACCTGAAGATGAGCCCATCGGGGGTTGAAACCGGTTTGGCGGCAAAATAGGTAATGCAATTGTGACTGTCATTTTGAATAATTGATCAAGAAGTTAGCACAGGAAATAATATACAATACATTGATAATTACATAATGATCCCAATATCGCTCAGCGTTAAACCCAACTTGATAATTACGTAAAAGTAGCTGGCGTTACTGATACGCTACTAAAGCTGGACAACGGTTACACAGGGTGACGGACAACATCCTGTAACACCGATGGCAGATTCTGCTTCCTCACCGTTGAGTGAGCGGATAATCTCAAGACTGGTCAGACGTATAAAATTAAACACATGAGAAAACGATCGATACAGCATAGGGGGAGGAGGGCAGTTGCGGTGATTTCTTACTCGTGCCACAGGGTGGCGTCCGTTTGCGACATATGGTAGGCTGGCAGATCACTCTTGCACGATGCAGTTGCAATCACCGTGTCACAACGATAGCGTTTAATCGTGGGCGACATTTTAAGCTTCCGTCCAAGGTAACGGACGTTAAAATTATATCGTGGCCCCAGGCGGCAAGAACCAGAGCTGTCAGGTTTTTGCGCTGCCTTCTTCCACGTTTACCTGCAAACGGCATCCGTTGGAAGTCTGGAGAAGTGGCCCGAGGCAGCCGTGCTCTGGAGTTTTATGACCTCAGAGTGGCCGCCCTTCAGTAACAGTCTGGACGGATGGCAGAGCTGCTGGAGTTTTATACAGCCAGCTGTGGCGATCCATACAAAGTTTCAAGGATAGGTAAGTCGTGGGGAATTTACTGATGTTGCTGGCTACTGTCCTCATTCAATTGTTATAAGATTTGCTCGTCACTCTGCAACCCACATCATGTTGGGTTAATGGATGTGGAATATAACTGTCGTGCACCCTGTCTTAAATGTAAGAGTCCTTTTTTGTTGTCGTCAGTCTGCTGACTGGTTTCATGCGGCGGACCATCCTCCCTACCTCAGAGTAGCACTTGCAATCTACGTGCTCGATAATTTGATGGATATATTACAATTTCTGTCTTGCCCTACAGCTTTTACTCTCTACGGATCCCTCTATTATTAGGGAAATTGTTCTTTAATGTCTTAAATGTTCAAATTTTCAAATATGTGTGAATCCTACGGGACCAAACTGCTGAGGTCATCGGTTCCTAGGCTTACACAGTACTTAAACTAACTTATGCGAAGAACAACACACACATCCATCCCTGAGGGAGGACTCGAACTTCCGGCGGGAGGGGCCGCGCAATTCGTGACGTGGCGCCTCAAACCGCGCGGCCACTCCGCACAG
This sequence comes from Schistocerca serialis cubense, assembly GCF_023864345.2. Taxonomy (NCBI): domain Eukaryota; kingdom Metazoa; phylum Arthropoda; class Insecta; order Orthoptera; family Acrididae; genus Schistocerca; species Schistocerca serialis. The sequence continues at coordinate 632,791,609 of NC_064643.1, read as the reverse complement.
CCTCAATGTCTTAACAAATGTCGGAACACTCTGTCTCTTCTTCTCGATAAATGTCCTCATCTTTCTCTCTTCACTGATTATGCGGAGAACCTCCTCACGTTTCAACACAAGTTCTATAACTCCACCCCTCCTTCTCATAAATATCTTTCCCATGTTTCTCTCTTCGCTGATTCCGTTGAGAACGACCCACTGGACCTGTGTTACGCTATGATGTTGCTACAAAACGAATACCACGAAATTATAAGCCAAATAGCCATGGAACAACACACAGTAAACCTGTAATCGTAGTTGAGATCGATACAGCTTTCCCTAGTCAATAAACAGATTTATAACTAAACAAGACGTATGAGTCCAATAGTCGCTACCTTCACTGAATAATAAGACAACGTTCGTTGAGGACGACCACTCTGCACAACGATAATGCCGCCACCGTGAAGACAACAAAGTTTTGTGTTCACTAGGTTATAATTACTCGAATTGTTAGTTGGTCGCGCAACCATGCAAAAGTTGTAGGCTATTTAAAGAATCTTGAAATCTAAGTAAAGAACGAGATTAAAAGACATTTATTTGCTATAATGACTGACGTATATGACAATAAACATACCAGAGAATAAAGTCCTCTAAACTGCAAATTGCGCTAACACTGTGGGGAGGTACCAAAATGTGTGGAAGGCTCTAAAGAGAAACCGCAACAAGATCTTATCATCTGGGCACCTTGCAAAATCAAAGTTAATGATAGAACAAGAAGCCATAAATTTCTCTTAAAGACAAAAAAGGAAAGAAAAAAAGACACACCACCAAGGGGTATGCAAATTGTCACAACTTTATATTCATGCAGGTGTCGTTCTGGATAATCCAAAATTGTAAACTTTGGCGGCCGATGGGTGAATGTGTGACGCTGCACAGTAGTTTCACCGCGCAACTGGCAAGGACAATAAACAGAAGACACGTCAGTGCCAGGGCAAAGAGTCTTCGCAACTTTCATTCCGTGCACTCAGCTGGACAGCAACAATGCCTCGCAGCCAGCGCGTGACCAGTACACGCAGATGTCAGCATTTGAGAGAGGACGTGTAGTGGGACTCAAAGTAGCCGGTTGTAGTAATCGGCGAATAGCTCGACATTTGAATAGCAGCGATGCCACTATTCGATGATGTTGGCAGGAATCGCTAGTCCGAATACAGCGGCAGGAAGGAAGTGGTCAGACTAGAGAGACAACAGAACGAGAGGACGGAGCTGTTACAAGAGAGGCACTTAGAGCTCTGGATTAATCATTATCATCGATCCGACGTACAACTGGCGCTTCAGTGACCACAAGGACTATTGATAGGCGGCCACATACAGCGGGCTGTGCTCACAGCCCCCCTCGCGCCGATTACCATTTACATTTGTACACCAACAAGCCCATTTGCAAGGGTGTCGGGCACATTCGATCTGGAGTCTCAACGAATGGATTAGAATTGTCCTTAGCTATGAGTATCGCTTCGAATTGAGCCCCGAAGACGAGAGGAGACGTGTCTAGAGAAGCCCCAGACAGCGGTGGGATACCACTTGACTGTCGTCTGCCATACGGCCCGACAGCCAGCAGTGATCGTCTGTGGCGTCGCATGATTTCATGTCAGCATCCCTTTGGTTGTCCGTACAAGACAGCGACAAGCCCACTAAATTCTTCGCCCCATTTGGTTGCCCTTCATGACAAGCCGTCCTGGGTTAGATTTCAGCAAGATAATGCCCGCCCATGGTTTCTACTGCTTGTCTTCGTACTTGCCAGACTCTGCTATCGGCAGCAACGTCACTGTATTTCTCCCTAACTGAGAACCTGTGAAGTATTAAGGGGAAGGGCCTTCAACCAGTTTGGGATTATGGTGATCTAATCCGTCGATTGGACAGAATTTGGCACGATGCCCCTCAGGAGGACATCTATCAATCAATGACAAGCCTAATAACTACTTGCATAAGGGCCAGAGTTGGATCAACTCGTTATTGACATGGTGGAGGACATCTATCAATCAGTGCCAAGCCTAATAACTACTTGCATAAGGGTCAGAGTTGGACCAACTCGTTATTGACATGCTCAGTTTATAAAGCTTTATCTTTTGAACATATCAACCATTGACAAACTGCCTATTGGCTTTTGTCTCGGGTTCTTCGGCCGACGTTCATCTAATGATTTTTCTGACGTTTCGCCAGCGCGAGTGACTGGCATTGTCACAGCTTCACCCTCCATTGCGGTGGTGAACTGGAGCCGAGCTCGCGGCCGCAGACTGTATGTGCCGGCCGCGAGCTCGGCTCCAGTTCGCCACCGTCAATGTAGGGTGAAGCTCTGACAATGCCAGCCACTCGTGCTGGCGAACGTCAGAAAAATCATTAGATGAACGTCGGCCGAAGAACCCGAGACAGAAGCCAATAGGCAGTTTGTCAACAAGTGGCCACGAAAGCCTTAACAATTTTGTAAATCAGCCATTCTTTCTGAAATTACTAGCGTACGCCGATCAGCACCAGACAGCGCAGAGGAAACACCCAGCACCGTGACCTGGAGCAAAATAGTACATAATCTTAGTTCTCGTTTTTCAACTGCCTAAATTTTTGAAAATGCTACATCGAGAGGATGACCCATTGCTATTGCCAATATGATGGAGGATAGTATAGCTTATTTCACGAAAAAAAAACTGTGGAACACATCAGAAACCTAGTGCTCTTGGCTTACAAACCACCCATTAACTAACATAAGGTTGGTACTGGGCTGTAGCTGTGTCCCCTCGACTGGTCCGCTTCTTCATCCCAAGCACGGTTGAGCAGCAGTTTGAAGCGAAAATAACCGTTATTCTAACATTGACCAGGCGTCATCATAGCATCCCGAACTCTGACCTCTGTGCATAAATGACAGAAATGTCAACCTCAATTCCTTTCCGGGGACGGCAGTAGCGGTACGGTACCCCCTGCTCAAAGTTAGGTCGGGCGTTCACAAAATCCCAAACCAGGTTGCCGCCTCACTTTTGCGAACATTTCCCTTTTTCCGTTGGAAGGTTCGCCTCTCCTAATGAGATTAGTCTAAGTGTCTGCTTTCTGCTAACAAAAGGACCCCGAGACCACACCTGCACGGAAAACGCAAAGCCTTCTACCCCCCCCCCCCCCCCCCAGCGCACTTGTCGCTCAGTCCTGTCAATAAAATAACCACCAACTAGTGGCAGAAAATGAAACAATATCGCTTACCTATGTGTGACTGTAATTTCACAACCTAATTTTCAACATCCTTCTACAGCATCACATCTGAAACGCTTCAGTTCTCTTCTTTTTCTGTTTTCCCGCAGCCTATGATTCACCTCGTACAACACTGTGCACCACATGTACGTTATACACTACTGGCCATTAAAATTGCTACACCATGAAGATGACGTGCTACAGACCCGAAATTTAGCCGACAGGAAGAAGATGCTGTGACGTGCAAATGATTAGCTTTCCAGAGCATTCACACAAGGTTGGCGCCGGTGGCGACACCTACAACTCGCTGACATGAGGAAAGTTTCCAACCGATTTCTCATAAAACAAACAGCAGTTGACTGGTGCTGCCTGGTGAAACGTTGTTGTGATGCCTCGTGTAAGGAGGAGAAATGCGTACCATCACGTTTCCGACTTTGACAAAGGTCAGATTGTAATTTATCACGAATGAGGTTTATCGTATCGCGACGTTGCTGCTCGCGTTGGTCGAGATCCAATGACTGTTAGCAGAATATGGAATCGGTGGGTTCAGGAGGATAATACGGAACGCCGTGCTGGATCCCAACGGCCTCGCATCACCAGCAGTCGAGATGACAGGCATCTTATTCGCATGGCTGTAACGGATCGTGTAGCCACGTCTCGGTCTCTGAGTCAACAGATGGGGATGTTTGCAAGACAACAACCATCTGCGCGAACATTTCGACGACGTTTGCAGCAGCATGGACTATCAGCTCGGAGACCATGGCTGCGTTTACCCTTGACGCTGCATCACAGACAGGAGCGATGCGACGGTGTACTCAACGACGAACCTGGGTGCAAGAATGGCAAAAGGTCATTTTTTCGGTTGAATCCAGGTTCTGTTTACAGCATCATGATCGCAGCATCCGTGTTTGGCGACATCGCGGTGAACCCACATTGGAAGCGTGTATTCGTCATCGCCATACAGGCGTATCACCCGGCGTGATGGTATGGGGTGCCATTGGTTACACGCCTCGGTCACCTCTTGTTCGCATTGACGACACTTTGAACAGTGGACGTTACATTTCAGATGTGTTACGAGCCGTGGCTCTACTCTTCATTCGATACCTGCAAAACCCTACATTTCAGCAGAATAATGCACGACCGCATGTTGCAGGTCCTGCACGGGCCGTTCTGGATATAGAAAATGTTCGACTGCTGCCCTGGCCAGCACATTCTCCAGGTCTCTCACCAATTGAAAACGTCTGGTCAATGGTGGCCGAGCAACTGGCTCGTACAATACGCCAGTTACTACTCTTGATGAACTGTGGTATCGTGTTGAAGCTGCATGGGCAGCTGTACCTGTACACGCCATCCAAGCTCTGTTTGACTCAATGCCCAAGCATATCAAGGCCGTTATCAAGGCCAGAGGTGGTTGTTCTGGGTACTGATTTCTCAGGATCTATGCACCTAAATTGCGTGAAAATGTAATCACATGTCAGTTCTAGTATAATATATTTGTCCAATGAATACCCGTTTATCATCTTCATTTCTTCTTGTTGTAGCTGTTTTAATGGCCAGTAGTGTATCATCTCACTCCTGGAAATTTCTTTTACATCCGTTATTTCATCTTCGATAAAGAGTTTGAACAGTAGGGGTTGAAGTCTACATCCTTCTGTTATATTCTTTCTAATCTGAGCACTTCTTTCTTGGTCTTCGATTCTTATTATTCCCTCTAGGTTCTTACACATTTTGTATACTACCTACGTATCCTTATAGCTCGCTCCTATTTTCCCGATAATTTCAAATATATTGCATTATTTTCCATTTTCAAACGCTTTTTCTAGGTGTTGAAATCATATGAACGCATCACGACTTGTCTTGAAGCTTGATTCCAAGTGCAGTGTCAGACCCACCTCTCTGGTGCTTTTACCTTTTCTAAAGCCATACTGATCATCTGTCAGAGCCTCAATTTTGTTTTCAATTCACCTGTATATTATTCTGGCCAGCACATTGATGTATGAGCTGTTAAGGCGGCTTTGCAATTTTTCTCGTTGTCCTTGCTGTAATCGAGATTGTGTGGATATTTTCTGGAAGTCTGTCTCCAGAGGCATAGATTCTACCTGTAAAAACCTAAGTAATCACCAGAAAGGTCAGTTTCATTATAAAGTCGGCCACTCAGTTACATTTTCGTGTGGATTTTGTTTCTGATATACATTTTGTCTTCTGCCCTGTGGCAGCCTGATGTTTGAGTGAATAAGTAAGTGAAGCTGGCAGGACCAGTCAAGTACGTTGAAATATACAGGCACGCCAACATCATGTTGTTTACGTTTTTGGGTTTGAATTTACGATCGGTATTCAGTTTTGGCTGAGAATGCGTGTTTTGTCTGTAATATTACAAATATTGTTATTTTCGTAATTCGCCAGGTTCAAGACGAACGGGTTCTCGAATTTCTCGTGATTTTGTACAGTCATGTGGCAAGTTTCTTGAATATCTGCAGGAGAGTCTTGAGACAGTATCCATTGTGGACATCCAAAGTGCGCGTCTACCGTGGACATGTCCTTCTGATTTGCGGTTGATTGCCGGCCGGAATGGCCGAGCGGTTCTAGGCGCTACAGTCTGGAACCACGCGACCGCTACAGTCGCAGGTTCGAATCCTGCCTCGGGCATGGATGTGTGTGATGTCCTCAGGTTTGTTAGGTTTAAGTAGTTCTAAGTTCTAGGGGACTGGTGACCTCTGATGTTAAGTCCCATAGTGCTCAGAACCATTTGAACCATTTGCGGTTGATTGCTATGTGTTACATGCAGGTGGCGAAGATGAGTTGGAGATGCATATCCCTAGGCTGGAGCTGCGTGTATCATGAGTGACCTAATATCCTACAAAATCCTCGGATACTGGGACAGATAGGCATCTGGACTGAAGATACCCTAGTTAACAAAATGGTTCAAATGGCTCTGAGCACTATGGGACTTAACAGCTATGGTCATCAGTCCCCTAGAACTTAGAACTACTTAAACCTAACTAACCTAAGGACATCACACAACACCCAGTTATCACGAGGCAGAGAAAATCCCTGACCCCGCCGGGAACCCTAGTTAACATAAACAAGTACAGCACACGTAATAACATCGTGACTTGTATTACAGAGAATATAGCCATTTGCTGTAACTGGGTAGCTACGTTGGCGACAGAAGACTTATGCATCTCACCATTTGTTGGTCGTGCAATTATTTTCGTAAATGGAGAAATATCTCCATGCACTGGTATACTGCTATGTATGTGTGTAATCTATTTCTGATAATTTCTTAGAAGTGGAGCTATGACTACTCTGGAATAATAATAGGTCCATTGTTTTGTGTGTGTGAAATCGTATGGGACTTAACTGTTAAGGTCATCAGTCCCTAAGCTTACACACTACTTAGCCTAAATTATCCTAAGGACAAACATCCACACCCATGCCCGAGGGAGGACTTGAACCTCCGCCAGGACCAGTCGCACAGTCCATGACTGCAGCGCCTAAGATCGTCGGCTAATCCCGCACGGTGGTCCATTGTTTTCCTTGTGTAACCAAACCAGCTGGTTTTCCTAACTTCCCTACGTAAACGAACTGAGCTCCACTAAGTCACTCCATTGATTGTTTATGACTCTAATGTAAAGAAACTGCAGACTTGTGCTCTTAGTTATGTTTACGTAAGTCTAATTTGTGACTAAATGCTTGTAGCTTAATTTTAAGTACCAAAATCTATTACCAAAAATGGCCACCAGGAGCTTTTAATAATATGTAATCAAAAATCATACCTCTGTTCTTAAGGTATGTTTATGCAAGTCCCATTTATGACAAATGGTTTTAGCCTAATGTTAATGACCATAATTTATGATTCAATACATGGCCACTTCTACTCACCCATTCCTCTAGGCCTATTGGATGATGGAGGCACTGTCCTGTTGGCGGGATTTGACAACCACCACCAGGACCCCTACCACTCATCGGTTTATGGTAGGCACTATCATGAGATGGACTTGCTATTTGTGCTTGTCAGTTACCATGAAGCATCAGCAGCTGCAGCAGAGGTCAGCTACCGCCCCCAGGAGATACACAAATGAAACTAAAAAGATATTTGCAAGTATATTTTTGCAGTTTGCAGCAGAGTGTTGCAGACAATGGCATTTTCTGGAAGCATATCAATATACAAACATCTAAACTAAATTAAGTTATACTCTATCCGAACAGGCCTCGTGAGTGCCAACGGTACTGGCCGACCACCGTGTCATCCTCAGTCTACAGGCGTCATTGGATGCCAATACGTGGCATGTGGCCAGCAAACCGCTCTCCCATCCGTTATCAGTTTACGAGACCAGTGTCGCTACTTTTCAGTCAATTAGATACTTAATTTGCTTCACATAGGCTGAGTACGCCTAGCTTGCCAACAGTGCTCAGCAGACCAGACTGTTACCCATCCAAGTGCTACCTCCGGAGATCTGACAGGAACTGTTGTTACCACTGTGGTAAGGCCATTGGTGTATAATAATCTACTTTTGCTATTTACAGTTTTGGGGGAATTTGTTACGACTTTGCAGAAACCTTGTCGATTTTCTCCCAGTGTTCCAAATAGCCATTTCAACTGCATTTCATGATCATCATCCAAAAACATTTGTTTAGGTTATCGGGAATGCGAAAATTTAAATGATTAGCAATTGTCGCATGGCATTATTTAAACAAACACACTCTTTCTATGTTGAAATTACACCAACATCCCACGGTTTCATGTTTAACAATTACCACATTGCGTTACTTAAATAGACACAGTCTTACAACATATCAAGTCAATGTTTCATTGGGAGGACCTCATCCTTGCGTTAATAGTGTGTTAGAAAACAATGGTCAATACACTATTAAATCAGTATCAGGCCACCCAAGAGGAGTCTGACCCCATGACGTTATTGTGGAATTGTAAGGAAACAGTGGGGAATTGAAAAGGTCCACGCATGAAATTTATATAGGCATGTATGTACACACACACACACACACACACACACACACACACACAACACCTCAAAATTATGCTAATATTCCACGCTTAAGCTGTTACTACAAGGACTACGGGGTTGGGACAGGGTGGGGACAATAATTTTGTCTTGAATTAAAAACAAGGAAAATATGGGAAGTCCTCTCCAGCACTGCACTTGGATGGGGGCCACAGGCCACATGGCCCAGCGTCACCTCGTCACCAACGCGGTTCAGTGGGACATGCGCCAGGCAGCGGCATCCACACCTGCATACACAGATTATGCACTCCCTCACATCCTACTCTGGAGAAAAAGCAGTCCTTTTTTCTAGTCAAATGCACATTTAGCAATGTGCAAACTACACTCTACATACACTATCTGATCAAAACTATCTGGACCCCTACCCATAATGATACCACTATCTTAGCGATAGGAGATGCAGTGTTGTTGTGTACATAGTTCCGCGTAGTCAGCGCGTACGCAAGTTTCCTACTAGAGCACGCCCCGCTAAGCACAACAGCGCAGGCGCAGTGCTCGTCTGTCTCCGCACTACGAGATGGCGCTGCCATAGAGACGGACCAAATTCTGCTTCCGCCGATCCGCGTATTAATATGTAACGTAGCCAATGAGATTACGGCTTACATAGAACCTTTTCTCCTCGTGAATCACATTCACGCAGTGATACATGAACGCGCGAGGTATTATAATGAGTGTACAGACCTCCGATTAGTCAGTCTGCATTTGTCTGCACCAGTCTGTACCAGTCTGCATTTGTCTGCACCAGTCTGTACCAGTCTACATTAGTCTGTACCAGTCTGCATTAGTCTGTACGAGATATACATTTGTCTGTACCAGTCTATAGTCAAGTTTCAGTCTGCGCCTAATAAGATTACCATATTCCTGTACATAGCCATGAAGATAAATGTATAGACACTTTTGTCAAGTATCAGAGATATATGTGAGAATAAGATTAACGTACCAATACCAAAGGAACTTCAGACTGTCAATTGTAAATAGCATCCAGAACAAAGTTAAGTAATTTTTATGCTTGTTATTATTTTAATAAATGTGTGTGAAAATTAATCAAGTTCTGTTTGAAGTTGGTCACCGTCAATCTGCTACTCTAAGGGTGCAAGTGGCATTTCTATCGTCTGACCTAACGGCAGAGGATAAACACGCCACAATAAGACCACGAGACATATTGTTGACACTCGCCTACTTCGTTAGAGCGACAAGTCAAATAATCTGACGGTGTGTGTACCGAAGGTCTAACAGTACGCACACCACAAGTGTGTTCCTTAAAAGTGGCATTAGATGCATTTTCTGAGATGTTTCGGTGTATATTTGCTATTTCATTTTTGCAGTTTGTAGGTGGAGTCAGCACAGACAAATACTACTCATTCTGCCGACGGAAAGCATTGCTTTGTTTTCCATAAAGAAGAACATAATTTTAAGGCGAAGTTGTACACGGGTATAGTTACAGCGGAGCCCAGTTAGTCTAGTGTGATACTCCTTTAGTTGATCTGTATCAACAGAGATATTAAAACATGAATAATAGCTAGTACTCCAGCAGGCCTATTAGTATAGGGAAAGGCGTTTGAGATAGACTTGACAATAATTTTCTATCGCTATCGTTGTATATCTCGCTTCGGCGCCACAGGAATAAGGTAAGAGAGATTGGAGCAGGCAATCTCTTTTATGCTCATCATTGTGCATGTAATATCTGCTCTACGCACGCTACAGGAACGTAGAAGTAATTTCTTTAATAGGGACCTGAGACATTCCCACTGCAGCTTAGAGGCTCCAGTATGCAGCCAACGTTTGGTTAAACCCTCATGTGCTATGCATAACACATATTTTCTCCATTACCCGCTCCATAAACGTTTTTCCAGTCGGTGCCTTAGTCTGTACCGAAAATCAGGTGCGCAGTACCACATTTTATTTCCACGATACTTCGAAGATGCAGCAGATCTGTACTAAGAGAGACTGCCTACACCACGGTTCTTCACACTCTCCTTGACTATTGCAACACGAGGACGACATCCTGACACACTGTTGTGCCGTCGGAGCTCCCTCAGTCAGTATCAGCCATGACATGAAGTCATACCTGATGGTTCCCGAACGCTGTAACACAAAGTAACACTGCTTCGCCGCTCCAAAACATGACAATAGTGGTACCATTCCCCAGGTCGCCGCCATAATCGTCGACGACGGTCATTTGGGTCAGTGGAGAATCGCAATTTATCACTGAACACAACACAACGCCATCCATTCTCCCCAGTTACGGCACCACTCCACACACAGCCGTTTGTGTTGTGGTGTTAACTGTAACCTGTACATATTGTCCACCAATGACCTTGCCGCAGTGATAACACAGCTTCCAGTCAAATCACCGCACTTAAGTGCTGTCGGGCTTGACTAGTATCTGGATGTGTCACCGTCCAGGTCCACAGAGTGCTGTTGGCAAGTGGGCTGCACTCAGCCCTTGTGAGGCCAATTGAGGACCTATCTAACAGAGAAGCAACGGCAACAGTCACGAAATCTGACAACTGGCAGGAGAGCGGTGTGCTGACCACATGCCCCTCCTCTCTGCATCTGTTGATGCCTAAGGGCTAAGGATGACACGGCGGCCGGTCGGTACCGTTGGGTCTACAAGACTTGTTTGGATAGTGTTTGTTTTATATATAGAGTGTGGCTGCTGCCAGTCTCCAACCAATGGCGGGAAATGACAGAATGTGCAGGGAATCCATTACACAGTCTCAGATGGCAGAATTGGTTATGGAGGAGTTGCAATGTGCTTTGTGCACAACACCACGGTCCTTCCCTGTGGTGATGAGGTGTGGTCGAGCGGAACTTTGACTTCAGATTCCCATGCAGTCCAACAATGGGCAGCTGTCACATCTGCTGCACGATTCGGCCAGCCAGCTAAATGGAGACCCACAATGAGGACTCGTTCAGACTCTGTCGGGTGCTGATAACGCCGTCTCATACGAGTACGTGGCATTTCCGCATTATTCACAGTAATCAGTCAACATCTGACGCTGTTGAAGCCCCTTGCATACCATAGCAAGAATGGCAAACACACTAAACACCAATAACACTGTATCACACAGGTAGCCATTCTACCTGTAACAGAGAATAGCAGCTCTAATTATTTACAACTCGACGGTGGTGCGTACGTGCACGAAGTCGCCTTGACATCCGAACCTGTCTTCTGGTTGCTTCACTTTTTTGGTTAGGCAGTGTACTTCCGCGTTTCACAAAGTAATAGCGCAACCAAATGTCACAATTTCTTCAGTTAAGTACAATGTCATTTGAATTTCTCTTTCCAGTACTGACGGAAACGAGTGAAACAGTTAGTGGGTATTTAAGAGCACGGTAAGAGGCCGATACAGTCCCCGTCTGGTGAGTATCACATGGATGCAGTCGAGACTTGTCGCGCAGAGCCGTAACGGGAGGGAATAAATTACGTTATGCAGCGCTGGATGCGTGCAACCGGCCAGGGCCCCGTAAAAACACTTCCCACGGCGTAATTTACGACTCTGATGACAACGCTAGGCACGGCGTATCCACTTGACGGTTCGCAGAAGCGGCCAGCTGCAAAAACTCGCACAGAGCGGTCCGCCGACGGCGCTTTAATCGCTGTAAACTCGGGCACGGCCTACACTGCGCTGCTCAGGAATGTCCCGTGGCTGCTGCACGGGTTTAGAGCCCCAACTCACACGCGGCGTGGAAGCCGACGCGGAAGCGAACGCGGACGCAGAGCTGGTCGATTTCTGTGCTGTCACAACGTTGAGTTCACGTTGTAGAGCGCTGTCTAGCTTGGAATGTAGATCAGACACGTCATATTTTGCTTCGTAGAAAGGAACGTTTCGCTTATGGGGTGCAAGATCGCTTTTATGTCGGAAGCAGACTTACAGGATTTATTACTGAATTACGTCGTTTCCGGTTGAAGCACGTACTTTGCAGTTTTTGTTTTATTTCTTACGTGCCATGAAAACGTTGTTTTAAAGCACTGGCACATTGAGGTAATCTCAAAAACACGTTGTTATGGGTACGTTATTTTATCACAAAACTTGGAGAAACGATATATCTGTCCTTAAAGCCTTTTCCTGTTTGGTGTTTTTCCTATTACAACCTGCGTATTACGAACGTATGCCGTTTCAAGGCACAGGTGCATCCATAAATGTAAAAAAAAGTGTCGTTTTTGATGCGATTTGTTATATTTTAATGTCAGGCGTAACATATCTTACGACAATGTTCTTAGAGCTTCGTAACACACACTAACTAGCCAGAGCATTGTGAGCATCTACCTAATACCCGGAATGTCGAACTCTGGCATGTATAACAGCGGTGACGCGACCTGTCATGGAAGAAACGAGGTCTTGGTAGGGTGCTGGAGGGAGTTGGCACCACATCTACACACACAAGTCACCTAATTACCGAAAATTCCGTGGAGGGGGCGTGGCGACGAGATCGGACACCGTGTCCAATCACATTCCAGATATGTGCTATAGAGTTCAGATCGTCGGCCGGTGTGGCCGAGCGGTTCTAGGCGCTTCAGTCTGGAACTGCGCGACCGCTACGGTCGCAGGTTCCAATCCTGCCTCGGGCATGGATGTGTGTGATGTCCTTAGGTTAGTTAGGTTTAAGTAGTTCTAAGTTCTTGGGGGACTGATGACCTCAGATGTTAAGTCCCATAGTGCTGAGAGCCATTTGAACCATTTGAGTTCAGATGTGGAACTCGCCACTGCGTTCCCCATTCCATCACACCCCTGGCCTTGTGACATGGCGCATTATCTTTCTGAAAAATGCCTCTGACGTCGGAAAAAATGACTGTCATGACGGAGTGTACGTGGTCTGCAACCAGCGTACGATACACCTTGAGTATCATAGTGCTTCGCACGAGCTCCACTGGACCCCACTGATGCCCACGTGAATGTTCCTCGTAACATAATGGAGCCACCACCAGCTTTTCTCCGTTCCGCTGTACAGGTGTCAAGGAGCTGTTCACCTGGAAGACGACCGATTCGCACCCTCCAATCGGCATGATGAAGAAGGTATCAGGATTGATCAGACCATGCAACGCTCTGCCACTGCGCCAACGTCCAGTGCCGATGGTCACGTGCCGGTTTCACTCGTAGTGGTACATGAATCGGTCGTCGGCTGCGGAGACCCAAGTTAGGAGTGTTCGGTGCACTGAAAGTTCAGACACACTTGTAATCTGCCCATCACTATAGTCTGATGTTAATTCCACCACAGTTCGCCGCCTGTCCTGTTTCACCAGTCTCCCCAGCCTACGACGTCCGACATCTGTAACGATGGGTTGGCGCACAACCCTACGAGGTCTGGACGTGGTTTCACCTTGGTTTCGCCACGTGTTGAAGACGCCTTTCCCATTCTACACACGTGCAGCACCGTCGTTATGCTACATACACTGTGCGTGTGTCTGACCAGTAGTCATTCGTCGCCAGGTGATGCTACTATCCCCCGGACGGGTTTATATTGGCAGTAGGCCAGGGGTGATAATGTTCTGGCTTATCAGTGTGAAAGACACAGATCCAAATAACGCGTCTCATCTCCAGTACATTATAATGGATAGAGACCCAATCTTCGAACTAAAAGTTTACAGGTACGTGTCCTGCGTTTTGCAAATGATATTTTATTTGTTTTCATGTTTGTAAAAACTATTCTGTGGCTTTAATATGAAATAAATATGTTCTCAAATATTCGACGTGATATTTATGAAAGAGGACACTCTGTTCAGGAGAGAGTTCGTGCGATTTTATGAACATGCTGTGGAAGACTGCTACATTGTATGCCTCAGACAGAATAACTTGGATAGCGTATGGACAAGGGAGCAAATCTGTATTGTAATAGGCCGTGTGAAACATGAACAGTGTTTGTGTAATGGGAAGGTAACACTGCAGCTTTGTACCAGCAATTCGTTGTCAAACTCAGCGTTGCGCTCAGAATCACCTCCGTGATTTCCTCTGTTCATATTCAGTTACCACTGACATAATTATTTTACGCGTGTTCACTTTTGTAAGCAAACTGAGTTGTCTTGTCTCCAGATACAACCGACAACTTCCGTTTAAGAGCGCTGCGGTCTCATATGACGTTGAGGAGCATGTTCCGTATGAGTTACTAGATTGTTACTAACAAGGGAACCTCCCCATCGCACCCCCCTCAGATTTAGTTATAAGTTGGCACAGGGGATAGGCCTTGAAAAACTGAACACAGATCACTCGAGAAAACAGGAAGAAGTTGTGTGGAACTATGAAAAAAAATAAGCAAAACACACAAACTAAGTAGCCCACGCGCAACATAGGCAACATCAAGGAAAGCATTAGCTCAGCAGCGCTGTGGTCCCGTGGTTAGTGTGAGCAGCTGCGGAACGAGAGGTCCTTAGTTCAAGTCTTCCCTCTAGTGAAAAATTTACTTTCTTTATTTTCGCAAAGTTATGATCTGTCCGTTCGTTCATGGACGTCTCTGTTCACTGTAATAAGTTTAGTGTCTGTGTTTTGCGACCGCACCGCAAAACCGTGCGATTAGTAGACGGAAGGACGTGCCTCTCCAATGGGAACCGAAAACATTTGATCGCAAGGTTATAGGTCGACCGATTCCTCCACAGGAAAACACGTCTGATATATTATATACGACACTGGTGACTGCATGTGCGTCACATGACAGGAATATGTTGTCGACCCACCTAACTTGTGCACTTGGCGAATGGGTAAAAAGATTCTTCTACCTTGCCCGATTTAGGTTTCCTTGTGGATGTGATAATCACTCCCAAAAAAGTGATGATAGCGTAAGAGTATGTCACATAAACTGCAACAAATGAATGCAACAGTTTCACAGTCGCGCAGTTTTCCGTGTGCTCCGTCAAAATATATGTTTTTAACGTTTGTTTAGGTGTAGCGTCCCCATACTACGGCGCAGTTACCTCGCATCGGACGGACGGAGGGACAGATAATAATTGACTGAAAATAAAATATTAACTTTTCACTCGAGGGAAGACTTGAACCAAGGACTTCTCGTTCCGCAGCTGCTCACGCTAACCACGGGACCACGGCGCTCCTGAGCTCACATTCTCCTTGATGTTGCCTATCTTGCGCATGGACTACTCAGTTTGTATATTTTGCTTATTTTTTTCACAGTTCCACACAACTTCTTCCTGTTTTCTCGATTGATCTGTGTTCAGTTTTTCAAGGCCTATCCACTGTGCCAACTTATATCTAAATCTGAGAGGGGTGCGATGGGGAGGTTCCCTTGTAAGCATGCAGCAACCTGATGGAAACCAGTTTTGGCGATACTTACGTTCAGAAACACGTCCCTTGTGAGAACGACATTAGGTGATGAAACCATCCTTCTGTTCGCGGATTGGATCTTTTGTGGTGTCGTGCAAGACACAAACGCAGCCACGTTCAGATCCACGTCCTCCTAACGATGTACAGCGCATGAGACATATTCGACGTACCTAACCCAACCTAACCTAACCTAACCACTGCTCTGCGGATACGCATAGAAACGTTTATTAGTGGACACGGGTTAGCTCTCTGCTCTGCTACATTTACGAATCCTCCTAAATAAGCGTCACCAGCCTAGGTTTTACTTGCGAGAGACGGTTAAACTCCCTTCTACTTCTTTTTCGTGTTCTTCTTTCTCCTTTGACCTGCATCTACTCGGCCTTGGCATGGTTAACTTAGGATTAACTTCGGATTTAGCATTATTAATTTAAGGGATGGCCAGCTACGCTTCCTGTCACCAGCCCATCACCCCCACAGGGGCATATATGTGCACCGAAACTGTCTGCGTGTAGTGTAATCCTTGTGAAATTGTGGGATTGTTTGCTAAATGTTTGCATAACTGAGGAAATAATTGTATTTATGCTTGCGCAAATGTTTGTGTATCTCAGATGGGACTTGGGTACCAACCCAGTATTCACCCAGTCCGATGTAGAAAACGACTTAAAAACCCATCTAGGCTGCCCTGCACAATGACCCTCGCCGTTAATCGATAGGATCACGGGGGAGGGTACACAGAACACGGGTTTGGAAACCAGTACATGGAGTGACGCGAAACAGTTCGCGTCCACGAGGCGCAAAAGGATTCTTTAAAAGCTGACTAATGACAGTGATTGTAGTTCCATTTCTGTATTCATAGTGCATAGCTGCAAATGTTTTGAAGAAGACCCACTGTAATTGCTGTATGACGTTTAAGACGCCAAATACCGAACCACACAGATTGTTTATAGCAAATGAAACCAAACACGCTTCGACTCAGAATCAAACCTTCGACCTCCTGCATGCTAACCCAAAATCTCACCCACTGCACCAACCGCACAGCATTGCTCTGTCTTCTGACAGAAGTAGTTACAGTACGCGTGACTACAGTGTTGCCAGATTGGCAATTTTTAACGTACATTTACTGCCCGAAATATGCGCAGGACGAAATTTTGTGACAGACGTTTTGGTACTGTCAGCACGTAAGGAATCGCAATGCAAATTCCGGTCGCCCGAATTTTTCTTCGCCCTGTATATTATCCCAAATGAAGCCAAGCCCACTAATCTGCATCACACGGCAGTGATTAAACAGAATTCCACACCTTGGCATTTCACAAAGGACCACCTACTCCGGATTTCAGAAATATGCAACGGAAGCACATTATCCGCGACAGAGGGTAATGACTTCTAAGCCACATGAGAGCTGATAGCCTATTCCTCGATTTTTCCCTCTACAAAACAGATTCACGAAAATTGTTTAGGTCACAGACGTTTGAGCCAAACACGATCAGGAGCGGAATGTGGGAATTTTTATGGACCTTTTTCTGATTCTGCTTACAGTGCTTGTAAAAATGCTGCTTCCTCGCGGGTTTTAAGGACTGACGCTGGTGTTGGCAAACATGGGTCATCAAGGAATTGGCGAATAGCGGTCTTCAAGAGGAAGTTAACCCTCTAAACTTTGTCTGAACAGGTCTCGTAATGCCCAGCCTCACCGACCGACCGCCGTGTCATCCTTAGCTCGAAGCCGTCATCTTATGAGGATATGGAGGGGCATGCGTCCAGAACACCGTTGTACCGGCCGTTGGCAGATCTCGTGACATGGAGCTGCTGCTTCTCAATCAAGTAGCTCCAGGGCTGAGGGCACCTCGCTTGCCAACAGCGCACGGCAGACGTGGACGGTCACCCTTCCCAGCGTTAGCCTAGCCACGGTGCTTCACTTCGGTGATCTGACAGGAACTGGGTATTTACCTTGGCAAGGCCACTGGCCAAGGGTAAATTACTGTGCCTTGGATTATGGATAGAGTGTCCCATCGTCTTCAGACCGAACAAAACCCGATTTCCCCCTGCAGATGGAAATGGCTGAGAAAACTGCAGAATCGAACAGGTCTACCGTACACAGGGCCACCATGCAGAATCTTCCGGCTACTTCACATCATTTACGCTGTGGTTTCCGTGGATGATTTACAGTGAAATGAGTGGCGAATTTCCTGTCCGCCAGCGACAGAAAAACTAAATGATGCCGCAAGTAGTCCTTCGAAAGTGAAATAAGCACTAAAAAGGGAAGTATCCCAGCTAGAAAGAGCAAAGCTGAATAAAAATTATTTACAAATGCGAAGACGCGTCTGTTCCGTCACCAATGAAGATCATTTATATGTAAAACTTTTACGTGTGTGTGCAATTTATGCTTGAAAATTGACGAATCTGCAGATTGGAGAAGGAAAAGTTGCTATCGAAAACAATTATGTGTATCAGGCAGCTGTGATGGGCCAAATCGCAAGATGACAAATGGGGTACTATTTAACAGGAAACCTAAATTTACCTGATGCAGCCTTCGAGGGACATTCCGAAGGTAACTTTCGTCACCACTTTTAACTCATACTCTTTAGTGCCAAAATCAAATACACCACAGCATCATGAACAATACAGTAGCACTATTTTTAGAAGTAGTCACCATCGACATTGAGGCATCTGTCGCAGCGTATAACCAATTTGAGGAAACCATTATGTTAGAACTCGGAGGAGCCCTTCGATGCATCGAACTGTCACACAGCGTGCTCTACCTGAGCCTGGCATGCTGTTATCCTGTGTGAGCCTTGCTGTGTGTGGTTTTGCACTGTCGTCCAAGTGCTTAACATCTTCACGTAAGAGCCCTGGAATCTATCGTCGAATTGACGCCCAGAGTTTGATGAGGGCGTCGGAGTAGCATACCGCATTGATGATCCCTTGCTGGAGGAAATAGAGGAGAATCACACCCGACCCAGATCACTGTCATAACTTTTCCAGCAGAGGGTGTCATTTCTTTTTCCTCACTGGCAAACAGGTGTGCTTCCACGTCACTGAAGCGACCTGGGGTTCTGGGGTAAAGTGGTGCACACACGTATCTCGCGGCCTGTGATGATTCTCAACAAGACTTAATTTCTCTCTCACGCATACCGCATCAAGTGGTCGAGGCGATTACCATTCTTGCCTTCTTGTAACAGGGGTCATGTTTCTCGGCACCTATACTGCAGACACTTTCTAGTAACGCATCACGGAGCATGCCACTGGCCTGAACATGGCCAATATGCAGTGTGGCTGACAAGTCGACACGGTTGTACACCTGTCCTGTACCTTAGCAATGCTGCTTGCGTTGCTGGATGTGGAGGCACACACACTTCGACCTTCATCCTCCACACTCAGCGTTCCTTCTCTGAGCATGCAACACCAGCGACCAGCCATTTGACAAGAAATGAACTCTTCGCCATAAACAACCTGTAGGCGTTCACGGATTGGAGACACACGAGTTCTGCTAGCCCAGATCGTACCCTTCCTTTGGCGACCACGTTGTCAGTACATGTCCGCCTACCACTGTGACGTGTACTAGAAAACCACGGGCACACCGGTCTGCTGCTACTCTCTCTCCTTTGGCGCTCTGCGCATGCGTCATTCTTCCTCTCCTGATGCTCCTCCTTCGTTGAACCAGCAGTAGGTGTGAATTCATCTGGCGTTTGTTTGTGTCACCTGGTGTACCATCTTCTCTTTAAACGACAACGACGAAACTTACTTTCTGAACGTCCCTCGTATGTTAACACATGAAGTTCATATTCAGTCATCTCTTCCAAAACAGAAGTTGCTGTGCTGTCGTACGTTCTTCTTTCGTGACTGAAATGTTAACGCGTAGTTCCAATGAGGTAATTGAAACAAAACTAAATAGGAAAGTATGCACCTTGATAAGGACAACGCGTGGACGTATTACTTTTTTCCGTATAGCGAGACTGCAGTAGTAGCAGAGAATACATAAAGCAACATTTATCACATTATCCAGATCTTTTCTAGGACCTGTTCCGTTCCAGTGTGTTCCAACCACTTCAATACTGTTCTCGTTGAGGGCTCTTTCTAATGCTACACAAACAAGGATATGGTATCTTTAAAAGGAACAAACTCGGTATCATAACTCACCAGTTACTTGCGTACGTCAGAAATATCGCCACATTGCCCGCTGTAACTCAGCGAAAACCGCATCTCGATAAATTTACTCTTTCTGGATGTATTTTGGGTAGCTTATCTTGGCTATCTCACACTGCACATTGACTGAAGATCGAAAATGTTCCAGGTAACTTACCGTATTTTACGGAGTACCAGACGCTACAAACTATAAGACGCAACTTAATTTTAGCAGTTTTTAAAATAACATTTTTACCATTTTAATTATTAGATTGCAAAGCCAAACTAAAAAAATTCTTAGTCAATAAATCCGAACTTACCTTAAAATATCAGAAAATCGTCATCTGAAATTTTTTCTTCTTCTTCTTCTTCTTCTTCTTAGTTGTCATCGTTAGTAGAAGGACAAACAGAGAGATGATACGGTTTGTTATTGCGGGTTGCCTACATTATGGTCAGGTGTGCACTCAGGGGCAAACCTGTTGTTCTCCTTTGATTGACAGGTACTGAAGCTATTGTTATCCTTTGACTGACAGGTTCTTAACCTATTGTTCTCCTTTGATTGACAGGTGCTTAACCTATTGTTCTGCTAAAACGATCCTTCCTTTTGACTGGCGCATTTAACTTACCCTCCCCCCCCCCCACTCCCCTCCACTATCAGGAACCCTCTCCCCTCGCTGCTACAGGTACACTTTCAGGTCTGAGTTGCTGGAATAACCCCTCTCTTATCAATTTGATTGACTACTTAATTAAACTGATCAATTAATTAACCTCTCTCTATCTAGTAAACCCCCTCCCCTCCCACCCTCCCTCCCTCTCGGAAATTGGCAGGAAAAAGACACAGTTTAACAGTCATTTGGAGCGAATTCAGTTGCAAACAATGTATAGAAAATTACTTAATAATTTAATTTCTCCAGAAATCGATTGCTGTGTATGGAATATTGTATCAACAATTTAGAATATGTATGAAATATTGTTTATTTAAACAATTTATGGGATTCAAGGCAGCATATGGAATACATGGAAACTGTTGGCTCTTTGGTGGAGAGGAAGGGTCTCATAACAGGAATTGAAGGGTATATTGTTTATTTACAAGAAATTCAATTTGTAGGGGGTTGCATTTCTCTTGCTCATCATTTTCTGCTGTTTGGAAACATGTAGGTCTTGTACGAAGTAATTACATGGGGCAAACATGTTGCATAACGTAATGTTCAGCACTGTATTCTATGTGCCTTAACCTAATGTTCGTCATTTTGTTGGCCCTTAACCTATCGTTCTGTTCAGTGGTTTTCCATGTCACCCCATTTCCTTAAACTATTGTACCGCCTTTGATACCATATGAAGTAATTAGTTATATCCTCCCACCATTTTCTGGTACACTTCTCGAATTTCACATGCTTGTGAATGACATTTCTGGTTCATTCTTCTTTGTCACCCACCCCCTCAAACTAATGTACTATATTTTACACAAAAATTATGCAAATTAACCTAGTGTTCTGCACTTAACCTGCTGCTCCATGTCTCCCACTCACGCACACCCTCCCCTTAACTATTGTACTACTAACTTTGATCTAAAAAATTTATACAAATTAATTAAATTGATAATCTTCGCATGTATGGGGTTGTTTTTTTAATTTATTTGCAGTATCCTATTGGTTGGTGAACTCGATGGTATATAGTGTAAACAAAAGATCACTAATAAAAAAACTCATCCTGCCACCTGATGTCTGATGCCAATGGCTCCGACTCCGCATGTGCCCCCAGGAGCCAAGGTACGCCGACAGCCACTGGCTGGCTGTTAGCTGCCGACAAACAGGTGTCTCTTCAAGTCCTGAAAGCATGAGGTGGCAGCATCCCTTTCCTACTTGACACTTGAGAAATTCCTGTCGAAATACGTGTTCACCAAGGCACCATTGCTGTCACGATGACACATAGCTGTAGTGTGAGTCCAGCGCTGATAGATGTTTGCTTAGCAGCTAAAAGGTTCTCAGTGTTATACCGATATCACATATCTGTGTAAATAACAGCAAGTACCACCTCTGGACATGCTATAGGAATCTGTGGCAATGCTTCCCAGAATAACACAGCCTGCATTGTTCCTAGCGATCCTAACAGGACAGGCAAGCTGCATCTAGCGATGCACACGTCCTTACCTGCCTAGCGTGGCTGATGCATTGCCATGAAATGTTCGTCCTGCTGTCAATATACGTCTCAGCATTCATCATGTCTGTGCACACTCTTGAAATCACCGTTAATCATAAAAGTATTGTTGTTGCTTGGAAAGAGAGTACTGTCAAAGCACAGATTGGGGGGGGGGGGGGGGGGGGGAAGTCAGAACAATTGCGCAAACAGAAATCGAAGCACTGTCTTACAGAAGAGAGAGATGGCAGGAATTTTCGGTATCCTACAGCTAATGGTCTGGAGATGTCCTAATGCCACAGTGGTGGATGAGTGATGGCATCCCCACCAGAGATGGATGATCTGCTGCAACTTGTCTTTACACACTTGCTTTCTCAGGACTTTCCATAGATACCCTGCCTCCATCTTGTTCAAATCAGTTTGTAGATTCTCCTACGTCCTGGGATAAAAGATGTCTTGTGAATAAATGGAGCATTGTGATTGGCTCTTGTTGAATTTACCCGCCGAATCACTGATACCGCCTGTGTGGGAGCACTGTCCACCTTTTTTTCCCTTTCTGCAGACGAGTCTTTCAGCAGCAAAAACTATTTTGAAATATCACCATATTGCACCAACAATTAAACCCTGCAAAGTGGCATACAGATCGTCAAATGTGGAAAGGCTCTTACTCAATTACACTGCCTTGCCCCTGAGGATGTGAGCATGAATATTAGAGTGTGAAACTGGTCTCCAACCACTAAGTATAATACTTCACCAATAACTGATTGCTGGCAATACAAAATAATACTCACCAAAAACCAGTGTGGGTGAATGTGTCTCACAAGTTTATCTTGCAAGTGGTACAACTGTATCTTAGAAAGAGAGATCTAATCGTCTTACAAATTTCCAGATGTTAAAAAACACGACCATATTACTATCACACATGGTCTTGGTTCTACAGGTGCACACAAGAATCCTTGTTCAAAGCTATACTGGCTTTATAAATCGAAGCTATGGCATTATGTCTGAATGAAGTGGTTTTTGCAGTCAAATACTGCAACACTGAATATTGATGGTGATCGCTGGACTGTGTATTATCAGACCACCAGTGTGGTTACATGTCACCAGTGGTGCACCCACATGATAAAATTACCGAATTTAGAAAGTGATTTGGCAAAGGAATGTGGTATGAAGCCAGTATTTGCAACTCCCTCATGCCACCGCTAGATATTTCTCCAGTTTTTGTAATGTATTCTGTCTTGATGCTATGTCAGAGGTTCTGCAATCTATCCACTGAGTTATAGGTGAAGGTAGTAGATGGTGAGCTCATTGAGGTTGTAAGTCTTTCCATTCAGTCACATACCTGCATTGGATCCAATGAAGAAATCATTTAATGATAAAGACCACTAGTGATCATACTGCTGGTACTCTCATATCTAGAAACAAGTCACCTTTCTCGAACCTATCTCTTGCAGTAAAATTCCAATGCGGTTTCAGGTAATCCCTATTTATCTTGCAACTGTCCCTCAGACTCTGCAAGACCATCCCCGTAGCTTTGCGCATGTGATCGTTCCAATGTAAGTTGGAACTGAGTAGAAGTTTGAAAAGCTATATCTACCACCTTCTGCCATCCTAGTAGAAACAGGCTAAGCTGCAGTACTATGACAGAACTGTGTTTTGACTATTCGATGGAAATGAAGCATGCTCCTCCAACATGAGGTAGTATAAAAGACAATACGAGAACTTGGGGAAGGACGTGGATTTTGCTAGTGCATTGTAGTGCTTCTGCAACCTACAAACAGGTACTACAGATCCACGTCCCTCATGGCCCATTCTTGTCTATCACCCCAACATTCTATCGTTGTTATTCTATACCATCCACCAGAGAAAAATTACGAACTATAAAAGCTCCACTAACTTCATCGAGCACATGTGACGATCCTATTAAATACACAGGTACTGATCCACTGCACAGACCAGTTTAAAGTTTCATCACCTGTACTGTAGGAGGATGACCATATAAGTCGCAAGAGACACTCCCTGTGACCTGGTGTTGTTGTTTGTAGCATTGTTTTCTTCTGCCGTAACACGCTTTCTACACTGCCATACATTTTGTTTTTCTGCCACAACTTTGACGTCTGTGTCAGGTTCTAATCTGACATTAACACATTCTGATCCATTGCCTCTTGCTGAAAACTAGTTGTCGTATGGTGTAAATCACGTTGTTACTGCGACTACCATAGCATACCACACACACTGGATGGTTTTAAATAAAAGACAGTTATAAGAAAAGGAAACTGGAAGAGTTCGGCGGCATTGTGGAGAGTTTCCAAACTGCTGTCCGAAGGTGATTGATGACCTCTACATTTAAACTCATCTGTTATGGTGACGGACTACCTGGTGGTTCTGCATTCCATTTCGACTGATTCCTCGTATTGGAGTCATGTACGCGATCACTGTTTTGGTGCTAGCCAGCCATCCCCCGAAGGTGTTGTCCCTCTAATAAAGCTCTTTCTCCAACTCAAACAAGCGATGTCAGTCAATCATTATGTGATAATCAACAGCATACCAGTGGATGGATGGGATGGATAAGACACCATAGATGTACTCTAATAATAAGCATCACAGTTTATAGTGTGAACTATTTTAGCGGAAAGCTTCTGTAAAGTGTGGAAGGTAGGAGACGAGGTACTGGTAGAAGTGAAGCTGTGAGGACGGGGCGTGAGTCGTGCTTGGCTAGCTCAGCTGGTAGAGCACTTGCCTGCGAAAGGTAAAGGTCCCAAGTTGGAGTCTCGGTCCGGCACACAGTTTTAATCTACCAGGAAGTTTTATATCAGCGCACACTCCACTGCAGAGTGAAAATCTCATTCTGGAAACAGAAACAAAACTTTCATGAACAAAAATGTCATTTAATACATGAAAATGATCATATTTCTTAAAAAAATAAAGGATGCAGATACTTTATTTCTCTTATGCCAAGATTTTTAACGGGCCTTCTCCCACTGCAAACCTGAGACCTTTCTGAGACGTTTTAATATGAATTTTTCTCGCTTTTCTGGATCATCTGATGTGTCAGCCAGATACACGTCCATCGGACGATGGGGCCATGTAATTTAAATATCGACCAAACATATAATTGAAGAAAATCATAAAATGGTGCAAATCATTAAAGAACGGTGAAAGGTCTCTGTTGGATTCCTTTCATGTTGATTTCTGAAATATGTTGCCATTTACGGAATAAATTCCTCTTCTAAATTTACTGTGGCGTTTCTGACTATCTGGGAGGAGACTGAGTAGTGGAACGTGTTACTTTTACACATAAACAAGAACGATCTGTGACACTACTACACTTTAAAACACAGTTTATATGTAATTCATGTCACACAGTCTCATACGGAACCTACATCAGCTTTCTTTTATATACTGTATATGATAAGATACTGTCATTCCCCTTCCCTTCTGTGTGAGGGGATGAATGAGCAAATGTATTTCTAGTTGCATGCTTGAGGGTAGCAGATAAGCCTGTCTGCTAGAGAACAGTAGGACCAACGTCGGAACAGGTAGCTACGCTTTCTAAAAGCAAAGAGGTTTCTTTCCTTAGTATGTTCCTGTCCGTCGCTTGTCATGTTGGTATAGGAAGCTGCCCCTCTGGCCACTTCCGTTTGTATTTGTGAGCCCCCCTCAGAAAGGGACCAGGTCAGTCTGTCCGTGGCGAGCGTCTGAAGTGGTAAGATCTCCGGCTAAGCGCGTGTCTGCTAAGTCCGTAGGACAATGGATTTCTTAAGTTCAGCCTAACTGAAAATTTAATCACCTTTATTTCAGGTTTAGCTCTAAAATATCTAATGTTATCTTAAATTGCAACGCAGTGTAATTTGCGTGTGAAGTTCAGATTATTTTCCGGTAGTTGCTTTGTCACTACTTTGTGAGTAAAGTGGAACCACGTGTTGATCAGTAACTCTAAGATCATCAATCTTAAATGCGAATGTGCGTGAGATTATAACGTCTCGTCTTGACAGTATTTTTCAATATAGCAACTTTTCTTTATGTTCAACCCACATGGGGTGTACTTTGTGAGACCACTACCACGTGCTTATATTATTGTTTGACCCATCAGGTTAATAGTAAGACGTTAGTAACCAGTTCGAGGTTTTTCTTTTGTAAATTGCTTTTCGATCTAATTTATTTTAATTATCAAAATTATTGTGGAGTTACACGCTTTGTGTAAACCAAGTTGACCACGTGAAGTATGTGGTGTAATCATCAAAGTAGCCCTCAGCTATTCTTTTTGGGAAGATTTCACAGAGAGTTAGTATGAATTTAGTAGACCAGTGTGTGGTAATTATATGACGGACAGGATTGTGCTACGAACGTAACTTCTTTGGGTGAAAATTGAATCGGTTGGTAGTGGTTAATTTTCTCTTGCATATGTTTCAACGTTCTTTGTGTGTTGTTTTATGAATGCAGTGTTGTATGCAGTCTCCCAATCTTGGCTCCATATTTGATGTGTTCCGTAAGATTACAAACTCACATTTTCACAGTCCTAAATAAGGCACCAGCTCAGTTATGACTCACGTTTAATATGCTGAAATTTCAATGATCAATGTTAAAATAAATTTCCAAATATAAACTGATTTATTTCTTTTTTTTAAATTCTCTTTTTTATATATATATCACCGGTTGTCGTATGACTATTAAAAGATTATAATTAATGTTCGTCTGGTTGGGAATTTGGTAAGCTAGACAGGATACCTGGTGAAACAGTTGCTCAGTAATGCAAGATTAACTTCCCCAGATAGCTCAAAGCTTTTAAACCGCTATTATTGTCTAGCATCACTGCTTACATAGAAAATTAAACCAACAATATTATAACGGAACCGCCGAATTCAAATGCGAGACGCAGACACACACGGCTGAGGGAGAACATTATTTTTTTAAAGGACTACCCACCTGGTGCCACAGCAGGGAGATCAAACTGAGTATCACGGAATCTTCCTCCCCAGTCCAGCCAAAAAGCTGCAGGAATTGTCAGCGCTGCTCCCCGGTAAGCATGGTTACAGGAATGACATTTTTTCCTGAGTAGGCACTTTACTATGCCTACTCCGAGATAATAGAGCAACAGAAACGTGTTCTCTGAGCCCCATGTCACTCAGGTCATTAACGAAGCCCATTTGGATATAGCTACACGACAATGCTGTTCAGCTGTCGTAAAGAATTAATGTGGCAGTTGTCGCAGTCTTAGCTTGACATGTACTCGCATCCATTACCTTGGAGTCAGTCAGGTGCAGAATCACATCGGCAAGAGTACAGTTGCACCACGAGAGAGTGCTCGCGCCTACCTCGTCTGCGCTCAGGTAACTCTGTAAGTTGACTGCACACTTGTCAACATTGTTGACTGGATAAGATTTGTTGTACCTGCTGCCCTTTCTAGTCGAATCTCTTATCTCTCATGGTCAATGATATCTCCCATCTTTTCCTCAAGACGATATCGCACGTTTTATTAATTAGAACTCGTTAGGGGCTGGATTAACATTTATCTCATTGAAGGTAAAATCTTTTGGATTGCTAGGCAGCTTCACATTTCTTCGCTATGATTGACGTTTTGTCACCTCTGCTGGGATCTTCTTCAGAATCTTGCGGTTTCCGCGGTTACCTGAACTGACCGTTCAGATAATCGTAGACACTACTAACTCCTGTAGGAGATGCCAGCAGAGGGGTCGAAACGTTGATAGTACAGAAGAAATATGACACTGCCTAACAACACAGGAGATCTTACCTTCAATGACAACGACCGCGTAAGTCTGCAGACATATTTATTTCGCGTTTGATTGTTTTTTTCCTCTTGTAACTTATAATTCCCTTAGACGGCCGCGCGGGGTAGCCGCGCGGTCTAGGGCGTCTTGTCGCGGTTCGCGCGGTTGCCGCTGTCTGAGGTTCGAGTCCTCCCTTGGACATGGGTGTGTGTGTGTGTTATCCTTAACGTAAGTTAGTTTAATTAAGATTAAGTAGTAGTATGTGAGCCCAGGGACCGATGACCTGAGCAGTTTCGTGCCATAGGACCTTATCACAACTTTCCAACATTCCCGTAGAGGACTGGCTACGGAGTGAGTTATCCAGCAATCCGTATTGTTATCGTCCCATGCTGTAAAAGGCTACCTCGAACTTTACTACGTTTTAAATAGACAACATATAATTATTCCATTGATTTACTTCTTTTCTGCCACTTTTTTGTGGCCTTATTCCTACCCCTTTTCCTTTACTTCAACTGGCTGAAACACTTGCTGTAGTTTCCATCTCTGATTCTGCCTTGGTCAGGAAATAGAAGGTCTTCAGGTAAAACAGCTTTTATCTGGAGATGGGGAAGAGCTAACAGATAATGCAGCTATTTCAACGAATTATTCTCTTTGATCTCATATATTACACCATGCCAGATATTTTAAAATTTCATTTATGGTTTCAATACAGCCACATCATCTACAGTTGCCTCATTGTGGTTGTGAGTCAAACTGTATCTTGAAATTTACAGGTGTCTTGTGCAAAATAATAGTTTCTTTAGCCATCGTCTTTTCAGATTTACTTGGTAAAGACAAAAAAATGCTATAGAAGTACTCTTACTTTCAAGCAAGCATTTCGATTTTCGCCCGCTGATAGACAATTCGATTACTGCCATACGGCGCCCGTCGTTCACGAATTAAAGTGTCAAGCCACTAGTTATCGTAGGTCTGTAACGATAAAAATCCCATGAATTGCGATTACAAGTTAACACAACCGCCAGTGTCGAGTTAGCAATCGGCCGCACCATTATAATAATAACATGAACCTATGCGCCACACTGGAGAGGAGAGCGAACTGCTCGATGTCACGACTGCGGCAGCCGCTAATGTCGAGCTAATAGTCACACCATCATAATAACACACGCTTATGCTCTATATAGCAAACTGCTACATATCAGAACTATTGTAGTGTCCAAAGAACACAGCTCCTTTCGGCCAAATACGGGTCGGGGTGGTGAGGGATGAGGGATCCCCCAATTTGGGAAAGGGCCTTTAGTCCCGGCATTTGCCCTGCAATGCAACCAAGAGAATCCGATCTCTCTCTCTCTCTCTCTCTCTCTCTCTCTCTCTCTCTCTCTCTCACACACACACACACACACACACACACACACACTTACATTTACGAGCCAAAATAATAATGACCATTGCTCACCATGAAACTGACTGCGTCAGTACCGCCTCATGGTGCCGCGGGCCTCCAGCGAGGTATGGGAAGTGTATACGCGGGGCAGAGATCAATGGGTAACCAACTTAGCAACGGTATCGGCCGCAAATGGGAGAAAAACCACAGACATCCTACTGTGACAAAGGGAAGCTACTCATGTTCCTGCCCCTGGCAGGTATGGGAAGTGTATACGCGGGGCAGAGATCAATGGGTAACCAACTTAGCAACGGTATCGGCCGCAAATGGGAGAAAAACCACAGACATCCTACTGTGACAAAGGGAAGCTACTCATGTTCCTGCCCCTGGCAACGAGTATCTCTGAAAGGGCGAAGGTGGATGTCTGTTCACATGTTACTGTCATGAGTATCTAAGGAAAGTGGCTGAAGGACGATTAAACGAGGAGTTGGCGATAAGACGTTAAAACGTTCACGCTTCATCACATATCGTGGAGGTCGGAGGCTTGAACGCACTGTAATGTAGGGCAGGCGACGATTTGCGGAGGTCTAACTGCCCAGTACGGGGCTGGTGCAGGCGCAACTGTTTAGGAGCACACCCTTCAGCGTACATTGTTAATGTGGGGCTCCTCAGCAGACGACCACTAAGTGTTCACATGTTGACCCAACGGCATCGCAATTCCTGTTACGGTGGGCACTAGATCATCGAGTTTAGACTACCAGCTGGCCGGATGGGTCACGTCTGTTACGCCAGATCGATGGTCCTGTTCGGATATGGCGTCATCCAGGCGAACGGCTGCTAGGAACACGCACTACGCCATTGACACTGCGGGTATTATACTGTGGAGGACATTCGCCTGCGCTTCTAAAGGACCTTGATAGTAATGTAAGGCATGGTAATCGTAGGCAGCATAAAAGGTGTGGAGTTCTTTCTTTCTTTCTTTTTTTTAGTCGTTAGTCTTCTGACTGGTTTGCTGCGACCTGGCACACATCCTGCACCAACCTTTTCATGCTACTCTATCCTGTGCAAGCCTCTTCATCTTCCAGTACTTACTGCAACCTACATCCTTCTGAATCTGCTTAGTGTATTCATCTCTTGGTCTCCCTCTACGATTTTTAACCTCCCCACGCTGCCCTCCAATACTAAATTGGTGATCCCTTGGTGCGTCAGAACATGTCCTACCAACCGATCCCTTCTTCTAGTCGAGGTGTTCCACAAATTCCTCTTCTCCTCAGTTCTATTCAGTACCTCCTCATTAGTTATGTGGTCTACCCAACTAATCTTCAGCACTGTTCTGTAGCACCACATTTCGAAAGCTTCTATTCTGTTCTTGTCTAAAATATTTATCGTCCGTATTTCACTTCCATACACTCCACAAAAATATTTTCAGTAACGACTTCCTAACATTTAAATCTATACTTGACGTTAACAAATTTCTCTTCTTCAGAAATGCTTTCCTTGCCATCGCCAGTCTACATTTTATATTCTCTCTACTTCGACCATCATCAGTTATTTTGTTCCCCAAATGGCAAAATTCATCTACTATTTTAAGTGTCTCATTTCCTTATCTAATTCCCTCAGCATCACCTGATTTAATTCGACTACGTTCCATTATCCTCGTTTTGCTTTTGTTGACGTTCATCTCATATCCTCCTTTCAAGACTCTGTCTCTTCCGTTCAACTGCTCTTCCAGGTCATGTGCTGTCTCTGACAGAATTACAATGTCATCGGTGAACCTCAAAGTTTTTTATTTCTTCCCCATAGATTTTAATTCCTACTCCGAATTTTTCTTTTGTTTCCTTTACTGCTTGCTCAATATACAGATTGAATAACATCGGGGATAGGCTACAACCATGTCTCACTCCCTTCCCAACCACTGCTTCACTTTCATGTCCCTCGACTCTTATAACCTGCGTCCTCAGTTATTGGGTGGATGTATTACAATCTGTCAGTCTGTGACTTCTACTGTTTTTACCGGCTACAGCGTCCTCTAGTACCATGAAAGTTATTCCGTGATGTCTTAACACATGCATTACCGTCATGCCCCATCTTTTTGTCAGTGTTTTGTATACAGTATCCTCGCCAATTCTGTGAGAACATTCTCATCCCTTACCTTACGAGCCCACCTAAATTTGAAAATTTTTCTGCAACACTACATCTCAAATGCTTCGACTCTCTTGTATTCCAGTTTCTCGGCAGTCCACGTCTCACTACCATACAATGTTGTGCTCCAAATGTATATTCTTAGAAATTTCTTCCACTACTTAAGGCCGCTGTTTGATACTAGTAGACTTCTCTTGGCCGGGAGCGAGGAGCACGTGAACGCTACAGTGGACCACTTGCGTCTCTTCACGCACAATGTCTTCCCCGACGGGGATGGCAGCTTCCATCAGTGTAACTGTTCGTGTCGAAAGACCAGAATGTGGTACACTGCTTTGAGGAGCATGATGGTGAGCTCACGATGAAGTATCGGCTACCAAACTTACAGATTTGAACGCGATGGGATACATCTGGGGTACTATCGGGCACCAGCTCTGTGTCCACAAAGCACCGACCCCTAATTGTGGGACTTGCGCGTAGACACTTGATATTACATACATCCGAAAACCTCTCAAGGACGTTTAAGATCCACGCCACTCAGAATCGCTACTATATTGCGTTTTAAAGGTGTACCAACAAACTATAGCAACTGGTCACAATGTTTTAGAAGAAGGTTGTCCGAACGACAGGGCCTTTCTGTGACAACCAGAAATATAGTCCAAAAGCATTATACGAATCTAAGCGTCGGGAGGATTTCCGTGATTCTATGGCAAATATCGGAAGATGGTCATTATACAGTCGTCGAAACGTTGCAGTGTTTTTGCCACTACTTCCCGAGTGATAACACGACAGCTTTTCATCGGAAGTACATACTGGTAAACTTTGCTTTACATACATACACCACTTTTCTGCTGTATTTCACATTTGTGAAACCTTTCTACTTTTTCTGTTCTATGGCTAGTACTGCCTCAAACCAGTTCCACATTACTTGGGTACAATATAATAGCCTTACAACGACTGACACCATGAAATAGCTACACACACACACACACACACACACACACACACACACACACAAAATCCTATTCCTATTTTACACTAACGTAATTGTTGTGATATGTCATATAGGTAACAATTATTATTAAAATGAATTGATTTTGTTTCCACTATGGCACGTCCTTGCCACTGCTCTGGCGATGATTTGCGTTCTTCACTAAAAACACCGGTGGCCGGTACTACTTTCTAGTACGCCCAACGGAGTTCACCACTTTTGCTTCATTTCGTGGTCTGCAAAATCTCATCTACGTCTACATGCCTACATCTACTTATATACTCCGCTAGCCAACAAGCGGTGTGTGGCGGAGGGCACAATTGCCGCCTAAGTCATATTTTCCTCCCTCTGTTCCACTCGCGGATCGCACGAGGGAAAAACGACTGTCTGGACGCCTCAGTACAAGCTCTTATTTCCCTTATCTTTGAATGGTGATCACTGCGCGATTTGAAAGTTTGTGGTAATAATATATGCTCTACATCCTCGGCGAAGATCGGATTTCGGAATTTAGTGAGCAGCCCCTTCCGTTTAGCGCGTCGTCTAATTGCAAGTGTATCCAACTTCAAACTTTCTATGAGGTTTGTAACGCTCTTGCGATGGCTAAATGTACCAGTCATGAACTGTGCCGCTCTTCTTTGGATCTTTTCAATCTCTTGTATGAGACCCAATTGGTAAGGGTCCCATACAGACGAGCAATACTCTTAGACTGGACGAACTGAAGTATTGTAAACAATTTCCTTTGGTGAAGGACTGCACCGCTTCAGGATTCTACCTTTATAACGCAATCTAGAGTTCGCCTTGTCCGTTACTTGCGTAATCTGATCATTCCATTTGAGAGCATTTCGAATAGTCACACCCAGATACTTGACGGATGTAATCGCTTCGAAATATTGGGCATTTATTTTATACTCGCACATTAATGGGGATTCAAAAAATGGTTCAAATGGCTCTGAGCACTATGGGACTTAACATCTATGGTCATCAGTCCCCTAGAACTTAGAACTACTTATACCTAACTAACCTAAGGACATCACACACATCCATGCCCGATAATGGGGATTTTCGCCTTGTTATACGCAGTAGGTTAAACTTACTAATATTGAATCTCATGCACTATATACGTGATTAAGTCAAACAAAGACATAAATCACTGCTTAATATAGAGTTTTGCTAGCCTAGACAATGTGTTACACTGTTTACTCTCACGGTCTTTTCCAAACTCTATGCCTTACATGAAGTTGCCCCATTCACCCACAGAATATGAATCCAGAAGTTAGGTGGCTAACATCGAC
This sequence comes from Schistocerca serialis cubense, assembly GCF_023864345.2. Classification (NCBI taxonomy): domain Eukaryota; kingdom Metazoa; phylum Arthropoda; class Insecta; order Orthoptera; family Acrididae; genus Schistocerca; species Schistocerca serialis. Next base: position 632,758,326 of record NC_064643.1, on the reverse strand, counting down.
GTTGTCCTTTTTAAAGGAACTGTCCAGCAGTAACGCTAATCGATTTAGGGAAACTGCCCAAAAACCTGAATCTGGATGACTGGACCGGAATCTGAACCCTGTCAGCAGAAGTGAGGAAAGGGATGCACAAGAGGGAGTAGTGGCTGTTAGCTCAAAGTAGCAAACAGAAATGACATACCAAAGGTATCAGTTTGATTCGTTGCTTTATGTGTCTTAATGACAACAACTGGCCCTTAAATATTCTAAGAAGTCCGATAACACTGAAAGTAACACTTAAAAAAAGTTGAGACACTGAACGGCGTGCCATGTGCGACCTCGGCACGTGCGTTCACTTTGCAGATAGAGCCCGCCATTCCGGGAACGAACAGCGGAGTGCTGCAGGTGGAACAGCAGCGCGTGCTGAAAGCTTCCCAGAAACGTTTGCGGCCTGACACTCGTAGTTTTTGTCACACTGCTGTCACACAAGATCTATGTTGCCAGACGCCATTTCGCAACGTATGACGCGTGGCACAACAACAGATCAATATGGTTCAGTCTAATGCACTTCGATCTGTTCATGGAGAGCGGAAATGAACGAATGAACCTTATGAACCCAAGAAAAAAATTGTAATTTCTAGTAATTTACTTAAAAGCGAATATGTTGAGGCATGATATTTTACTATAACGTCAGCGCGATATTTTTACGGAATGACAAGAGCTCCTGCTTAAGGCTTCTGCAGCTCTTTGGTGCAACGTCACTAGAACGTATTAGGGTGGCTCCATGGCTTACCAGATGGCACCGATTAGCCAAAGCACCCGCTACAGAACTCGCAATGGCAATCAGTAATCTATGGCATTTCGATAAAAGTTCTACAGCCGCCAGAGATAAGTTCTGGCTGAATGTGCCGGCGCTGGCTTTTTGTGCATGATTCTAGCCCACTTCTGACAAACTATAGCCACATGTCGAGAAAAGTTCCTTCTGTCGCCGAGGAAAACTCCTAAATACTTGGATACGGTGTTATCCGTATTTCGGCTGCTAACAGCCGGGGTACGCTTTAGGCAGAGCATGCTCTTAAGTGGCATATATGTAGTTCCATTTGTAGCTGTTGTTTTATTGCTCCCGCATCACCGGTTCATCTTTGGGACCACACGATCTGGAATCCTCAGAGACTACATCGAGATATCATTACCTCAGCTCCATCTGCTTCATGAGTCCCAGCTTACAAATCCAGCATTGTTGCTGACCAACTGCATGCTCTCATTATTGAGATCTTATCCAACGTCGATGGCATCTTTCAGAAAGGGTAACTGTCCGCGTCACAAAGCCAGAATTCTACTACTGTTGTCTGAGGAGCATGACAATGAACTCAAGATGACCCCTCTTGACCTCCAAATTCGCCTCGTCTGAATCCGACAGAACACCTCTGGGACGCTATGGGGTGCGTCCTCAAACCAAGTTTACAAGCATCGCTTGATACGTACGTAGACATCTGGTGTCACATTCCCTCGAAAACTTATGTAGATCTTTTTTCTATCAGTGAAATTCGCCAACAGCCATGCTACATACATGTTATTTTATTTTATTTTAACCACTAGTTTCGACATTCCATTATGCCGTCTTCAGGTCCCATATGCATCTAAAAAAATGGCTCTGAGCACTATGGGACTTAAAATCTGTGGTCATCAGTCCCCTAGAACTTACAACTACTTAAACCTAACTAACCTAAGGACATCACACACATCCATGCCCGAGGCAGGATTCGAACCTGCGACCGTAGCAGTCGCGCGGTTCCGGACTGAGCGCCTTAACCGCGAGACCACCGCGGCCGGCCCATATGCATCTCTCGCAAATAAACAGTGTTGGCATAATGGCGCCATGAGGTCTTGGTTGTCATGAATTCTAAACCGTATTCTAAGTGCTTTCTTCGAAGACTAGTTGCAATCATGTCTTCAAAGGAAGCACTTGGGATACGATTTAGAATTCACAACATCCAGGAACGTATGGTTCCAGTAATTCACTATCGTTTATTTTCGAGAGATGTATACGGGGCCTGAAGATGGTATAACGGAATGCCAAACTAGTATTTAAAATAAAATAAAACAATATCACAATTGCACGGCGAATTTCATTGTTGAATACTTGACCAACAGCTGTCCCATGTCCTCAGCGGATCAACAGTTACCAAGAACTTGAACTTATGCAAGGCGGTATTGCTATTTGTCCGTATTGCGATCCAAAAGCGTCGAACATGCAATTAAGCAGGTGGTCATAATGTTTGGTTCCTCAGTGGATGTCCGAATTATCGCATGATATCTTGTTTGCGATGTTTTAGGGAGAATATTTTCACTGAGAAGCCTTTTAGAAGGTAAGCAAATTGCTACCTACTGTTTACGACTATGTGTTCGGGAAAATTTTTGTAAAAAAAAGTACTTCCAGATACTATCTAGTCTATGAATGCACCAACATGAATGTTTAATGGTATCGTGCAATTCAAAGAATCTCTATCATGCATTGTAGAGTGATGTATAAACTCCGCTTCTGTATGCGAATATTGTGGGGTGGGCAAAATGAAACTGTCCCAGAAAATATTATACTCACTTTAAGATATGCAATCCAACTTACATCACTTGCATCTGGAGCCACAAGATGAGTTGCTTGTCTTAAGGTGCGCAAAATATTCTCTGGGCCAATATCATTTTGCCCGCCCTATATTTCACGGACGTGCCTTCCGTCCATCCACTGCACCAAAACAAGCCCAAAGTTCTGTTCTGTTTTGATGTACAGACTCTTTAGTAGGTTCTTCAAATAGAGGAAGAATAAATACCCACTTCCATACACCTCCGAATGACCGTTCTCAAATAGTAATATCAGCAAACGAATATTGCAACAACATTCATGACGCGTATTTAACTGCGTGTTGGATATTGTAGATGGGGTCTGTGTTCTGGAGGGTCTTGTGGGTAGAGAAATGGTGAGAATTTGGGGGGTGAGCGGAGGGGGTGGGGTGAGGGAGGGGGGAAGTTTGGACTGTGATGCGAGCAACTGACCAGTCTGCCAGGCAAGCCCAGCTGGCTTTTCCGGCGGAAATGCGCCACAAGTAAGGGACCTAACCGCCGTACAGTTCCTTCCGGTTTTATACATTCTAGTACCGTTGACTGTATTGCAACCAAACTTTTCCCCTGTCCCACTACCTCTTCCGTATTCCACAATGCAGCCACTACCGTTTATGCGTTGGTAATGAGTTGACAATCAACGGCACAGCGCACACAAACGAAACAGCGATTATAACATAAACCCATCATGTGACATGCAGCGCCCAGTAAGAAACGCCTGCACTGGCTGAAACATAAATATTTTCGGTAGCCTATCTTATAGAGTGCTACAGACTGAAATAGCTTCGAGAAACATGAGGACGATGTCTACATACAGCTCTTCTCTCACATTGTGCGTTACGCTTATGAAATATATCAGCGTTTCTTTGGATCTACTCTGACACTTTGGCGTATCATCATAGACACGAGCAGTTAATACGTCGCTGTGTCCATCAGTTTTGGCTCCGTTTTTTTACCACCGTGAAGAGAGGTGCAATACTAAAGCACTCGTCTTGTGTTAGGTGAGATGGCGGTTACTATTCCCGTCCAACCATTCAATGTTAGGTTTCCCGTGGGCTATATAATTCGTTTGAGGCAAATGCTGGGATGGTTCCTCTGACAAGGATATGGCCTTTAGGCGCTTACGGTCTGTCGCTGATAACCTCATCGTCGACGGGACCCTGAACGTTAACATCCATATTCCGTACTTGTGATGCACAATCTGTCCATGTAGGTGTTTACATTTTGGAGACCATTGTCTAGGATTTCGTATAACGTGCAAGCAACATGGATAAACGGACTGCACTAATGTAGATTGTTTTATTTCACTGTCTACGTTTTTACTTTGGTGACAGCTGTTCTGTCAACTTAACGCGTGACTGGTGTCAGTTGGATACTCGTATTTATTCTGAATTATTTGAGAATGAAATAACTTGGTGTCAGACGTTTTGTTCTTCTCTCAGCCTCGTAATTCCACAACGTATCCCACATGTATTGTCCCAGTTAAGGCAGCAAGGAAAAATATTTCGTATTTTGAGAGATTGCACTATGGACCAAAACAAGTCAAAGAGGTCCAGTCAACGTTGATTCAAAGTTTCATACCTTAAGAGTTATCATCACGTGCACATCTTAGTTACTGTGAAACACATCTATTTTACTGCAAGATCTTTGCTATTACGAACTGCTTATAGCATCCAGTAAACAAATGAGGATAATTATCTCTGTTACTGTCCACGTAAACTGCATGCAGTAAACATCTGGTACTGTTGTTACAGTAAACCGTATTCACGGTTTTGTGTAGTTTTAATGGAACCACTTCGTGACGTAATATGTTTGTGAAGTGCTTTCACACTGTACAGGATTGATTTTTGCAGAGAAGATAACACCAACCAACCACTTTTTATACCGCTATTTATTTATTTAAACAGCGCAGTTATATTATTGTTATTATTTTACATTAGCTTTCACTTTTTATTCCCCCATATGACGAACTTTCCTTGTGGTGGGTTATGCTATATGAAGCACTTTCCTTATATATATGTGCACAGAAGTAATCTAAAGCACCACTCACACATCAAGAAGTTTGGTCACATGAAAGTAAGTGTACTTCCCCCCCCCCCGCCCCCCCCCCCTCACTCACAATTTACATAACAAGAAGTTTGCTTCCACAGGCGATGGCGGACGAGAGACTGCACGTCCCTGGATGGGAACCAAAGACATTCAGGTTGGAAGACAGTAGCAGTTGAAGTAGACTCTTTGGGTGGCCCGCTATTTGGTGAGTGCCAAGTCCACACTATCGGACTTGTCAGCAGCAGCAGAGCCACAGCTAGTAGCAGTAAAGTCTGAAGGGGATGGCTGGTTAAGCCATGTAGGGTTATACGTAGACACGGGGACTCGCGAACTGCTGAGCCCATGCACCGAAGTGGTCCTTCCTCGAGAGTGGTGGCCTGCAGACTCCAATATCTTTGACGAAAAATGACGAGTGTCTACATGGTCTTGACCGTCCATACTTTACCACCGCATCCCTTTTCGAGCGTGTAAGCCATTCCGTGGCTCGGACGTGAAATAACCACTGTAGTGGCTCTGCCTTCCTGCTGCGTTGGTGGTATTTCCACTCAGGCTGCGCCCTGCGACGCAGTAGCCGCCTGGCTTCGTAGCGGAGCTCTTGTTGTATCAGCAAGTAGCCCACGATGCAATAACTTCCGGTCTGCTCTGATCTGAAGCACTTAAGCGGTCTCTTGCATCACCCGAGCGAGATATCTTAACTTTTCCCCAGCAGTGTCTAATAGATCATTTCCCGACGCAACAGTGGAAGAAACATATGTCTCTGTGCGTGACCCAATATCTCTTTGTCTTTCTCTTCGTTACGTCTGCGCCAGATATATGATGCTGGCAGCAGAAGTATAACAGTGTTCCTGGAATGCAGATTCTCTCTCTGTACGCAACAGGGTTTCGCTAAATGCTACATTTGTTCCAAAGATACCCGCTTATGTTCCCTGAGCATCTCTGTTTCAACTCACTTCATCGACCTTTTACTGCCCCATCAACGTGTCTCTGAATTCATTCGATGTCACTCATGGGTACTTGATAACTACTCCAAGTTAATCACACTAACTTCATGCATACAATTTTATGTGCAGGTGTACTGTTCATTTTTCATTCGTTTACGGGGGCATTTTACATTTTTGTTGATTAAGATCCATTGAAGACAGGAGTTTAAACAGCGACTCCTAGGCCTCCAAAGACGAGCACTAGTTTACATGGCACCACTTTCCCATTTCTCAGCGTCACCTAAAATCATGACACTCCACTGTATACAGCATCTTCTCATCGCAGTCACCTGCACTAGAAAGTTACACTTTACACTTAATGATGTTTGCGAATTCTTTGTGAATTTTGTATCGTAACTATATATTTACCAGTTAAGATAACGAAAGCACTCTGCAGCAAGACGCTGAGTGATTCGTTATGGACTGTGTTTACTGGTTCAATAGATACACTTGAGAGAGATCCATCACAACCCTTTCACAAGTGATACGTGGAACTTACTGGAATTAAGGAAAACGTGGAAGGGAGGACCCACCAATATACCTTTCTTTTCACACAACCTATTTATTTATCAATATATATATATATATATATATATATATATATATATATATATATATATATATATAACAATTTCTTTAATGAAATGAACAAATTTGCAAAATTCTCTTGACTTAAAGATGAATAAACCTTTGCAAAAGAATTAAAAACAGCAAACAATATGACAATGATTACAAGACGGCCGGACCTGCAGCCCGCTCGTTATCGGGTGAAACGGCGTTGTTTACTGCCGCACTGGACACAGTCTCTTTTATTAAATGCCCATCTGCAACACATGAAAACAATATAAGCACCATTGATGACAAGAGTGATTCAGTTACTCAAAACAGATGACGTAACTTTTAATTTGAAAGCTGTATGTCGAAAAGTTCGGGGTTAAGAGGCGCACCTGTCCTTAAAGGTTAAGCAGATTACGAAACAATATGACAATGATAAAGCTTACTTCAAGGCAGCCAACCTCTTAATTTCAATCGGCAACCAAGGTGCGACTGGACCCCAAACCGCCGCTGTGGTCTAGCGGTTCTTGGCGCGCAGTCCGGAACCGCGCGACTGCTACGGTCGCAGGTTCGAATCCTGCCTCGGGCATGGATGTGTGTGATGTCCTTAGGTTAGTTAGGTTTAAGTAGTTCTAAGTTCTAGGGGACTCATGACCACAGTAGTTAAGTCCCATAGTGCTCAGAGCCATTTGATCCCAAAACCGTCCCTTTTGAGTAAAGCCCTGACGACGGTTGGCTGTTAATATTTTCGAAGTTAGACTGATTGTCAGTTATTAAGACCAGTCTGAAGAAACGTCTTAAAACATTACGTCTGAATACTTATTACAAGAGAACTCACTCCGCAGAACCACAAGATCCAGCTAAAACGCACCTATAATGACCCGGTCTTTAGAACACAGCAACGCACAGCTTAGTACAACAAGTTGTTCAGATTACTGACTGAGAAATGCAATTACAATCAAAGAATTGAACCGGTTAACATCTAAATCTAACCACAAGGTCCCTCTTTTGTTTAACGGCAACCTATACCTAAGTACAATTGTTCCGGCTGTATTTGCGACGAGGAGCTGGTTCAGTAGAACATTAATGATTGGGTACTACCAGAAAGGAAAGGAAATATAATAGCGGGATTAATTTTTAAACTACAACTAGTTTCTTAGTACAATACTAAGGCATATACACTCCTGGAAATGGAAAAAAGAACACATTGACACCGGTGTGTCAGACCCACCATACTTGCTCCGGACACTGCGAGAGGGCTGTACAAGCAATGATCACACGCACGGCACAGCGGACACACCAGGAACCGCGGTGTTGGCCGTCGAATGGCGCTAGCTGCGCAGCATTTGTGCACCGCCGCCGTCAGTGTCAGCCAGTTTGCCGTGGCATACGGAGCTCCATCGCAGTCTTTAACACTGGTAGCATGCCGCGACAGCGTGGACGTGAACCGTATGTGCAGTTGACGGACTTTGAGCGAGGGCGTATAGTGGGCATGCGGGAGGCCGGGTGGACGTACCGAGGAATTGCTCAACACGTGGGGCGTGAGGTCTCCACAGTACATCGATGTTGTCGCCAGTGGTCGGCGGAAGGTGCACGTGCCCGTCGACCTGGGACCGGACTGCAGCGACCCACGGATGCACGCCAAGACCGTAGGATCCTACGCAGTGCCGTAGGGGACCGCACCGCCACTTCCCAGCAAATTAGGGACACTGTTGCTCCTGGGGTATCGGCGAGGACCATTCGCAACCGTCTCCATGAAGCTGGGCTACGGTCCCGCACACCGTTAGGCCGTCTTCCGCTCACGCCCCAACATCGTGCAGCCCGCCTCCAGTGGTGTCGCGACAGGCGTGAATGGAGGGACGAATGGAGACGTGTCGTCTTCAGCGATGAGAGTCGCTTCTGCCTTGGTGCCAATGATGGTCGTATGCGTGTTTGGCGCCGTGCAGGTGAGCGCCACAATCAGGACTGCATACGACCGAGGCACACAGGGCCAACACCCGGCATCATGGTGTGGGGAGCGATCTCCTACACTGGCCGTACACCACTGGTGATCGTCGAGGGGACACTGAATAGTGCACGGTACATCCAAACCGTCATCGAACCCATCGTTCTACCATTCCTAGACCGGCAAGGGAACTTGCTGTTCCAACAGGACAATGCACGTCCGCATGTATCCCGTGCCACCCAACGTGCTCTAGAAGGTGTAAGTCAACTACCCTGGCCAGCAAGATCTCCGGATCTGTCCCCCATTGAGCATGTTTGGGACTGGATGAAGCGTCGTCTCACGCGGTCTGCACGTCCAGCACGAACGCTGGTCCAACTGAGGCGCCAGGTGGAAATGGCATGGTAAGCCGTTCCACAGGACTACATCCAGCATCTCTACGATCGTCTCCATGGGAGAATAGCAGCCTGCATTGCTGCGAAAGGTGGATATACACTGTACTAGTGCCGACATTGTGCATGCTCTGTTGCCTGTGTCTATGTGCCTGTGGTTCTGTCAGTGTGATCATGTGATGTATCTGACCCCAGGAATGTGTCAATAAAGTTTCCCCTTCCTGGGACAATGAATTCACGGTGTTCTTATTTCAATTTCCAGGAGTGTATTTACGACCAAAGAGCCGACCTAGTAAAACTCTTGAGGGTCGGGTACAAACCAGAAAATAATGAGGGCAGGTAGACAGTAACACAAATCACCACGAGGATTACAGAATGTTACTTCCCTTTAGCAACAAGCAGTTCCATGGATCCACGGTGCGTCGCAGCGGTTACTGAGTGGTGCCGACGAAAGCCAGGTAGAAGCGGGCAGCCAAGCTACGAGCAGTCATGCGACACGAATGTTGCCAGGCAGCCGACGGGATGTCGGCCTGCTGCTTGTAGTCGGCGCTGACCCCGGTGAAGTACTCCGGTATCTTCGCTCTGCGCGGGCCCTCCTTGCGCAGCTCGTGGCCTCGGTCGCTCGGACCTCGTGACCACCTCTTGTCGCGACTCTACTGCCAGTTCACAAACTCGGTGCCCGCTCCTCGGGCCAGCGAACCCCGTATAACCCTGACATGCAAAGACCTTCTAAGGACGCAACCCACAGATACCAACCCTTTCTGATAGAGATTGGCAATGGGGCCGCAAGAGGGATAGTCGTACTTCACCTGGACCAGTGGCGCCAGAGACAACAAACTCAATGGCGCCGCGGCTTAACAAGTCTTTCTGCTTTCTTTGACTGCTATTTTCTCTCTCACTCGCTACCTGTTTGGAAAGGCAGTAAAGCGTCAGTGGAGGAAGTGCGTCATTCTGTTTTCATGATCAATAAATAACAATATGGATCAGCACTCCTTACTCCTTTCCCGAAGTAGCTGAGACTATCGTTCACTCCGACAACGGATAACAAAGAGAACAATTAATAAACTGAACATAGGAAGTTGCTGGCGTATGTCTCACTGTTGCACCTTTGGTGAGACAACCCCTTGCTGTGACGAAAAGTCGTTTAAGCTAAATTTCTGCCATTGTAACCTCCCCACAAAAATTTAAAAGATATTATTTTAAATGCTAATGCACATTGAGCTAAGTGTAACCTCCCAGAGTAATTTTTGAAACACAATAATTGAATGTTAACTAGAATACAACCTAATGTAACCTCCCAGCAAATAAATTTAATGACAATGAAAATGAGAATCGCAATCTGACTCAAGGTGTAAGCTGTCACGAAAATAATGAAAAACAATTCAATGCTAATGAGACTTCAGTGACAATGTAAACTCAATTAAACCAAAATATCGGTGTTTGGCCCTGTGCAAAAAATCACAATTAATTTCTTACCTCATTGAAGCTGCATGTCAAATTTCTGCTCTTATTGTTGGCCACGGCTTGGAGGAACTGCATCGCAAGTAATATTTTTTTTTTTTTTTTAAATTTAACTGAAACTTTTCTTTAAAGGAAATGGAAGGGAATCGTTCGTTCAATTAAATAGTTCTTTTGTTAAAAATTGCTTTGAAATCAAAATTATTATTGGGGCGATTGTTGCACAAATTAGTTACAGTTAATTTACATTATTAGCTGAGCGCATTTAAAAATAATATACCTCGTCCTGAATCTTGACCAGAATGCCATGTCGACGCCCGCCGACTCCTCACACACAACTGCACTGGGCTGCTACTACCGACAGAGTGCCCTGCTCACAGACTGCCCACTGAGTACTGCTCGCAACTGTACTGCACGACTACTACTGACAGAGTACCGCTCGCAACTCTCGCGCGGTCAAGCGCAGACTAGCCACGATAAATGGCTCTCTGGTCAGAGACTCTGCAATGCCTCGCCATCGCCGCCACACAACATACGTGTTTCACCATTCATTTCAATGTAAGCATAAGGAGATATCAGACAGAGCAGAAGTAATAGCAGATAGAATAATAGCTAGCTTCTTTACAGCATTTCATACATAATTAAATTCTTCTCTCAACATGGCAAGGAATAAGCAAGTCAGATGTTATTAATAGTATTTTCCGTGTGTCTCTTGCGAGACCATACTGTTGGATCCTCGAAGGATATGCCTTCCACGTAATGTATACAGGCGTCATTGTGGCACTGAGAGTCCCTCCCTATACTTTCAAGCGAAGCAGCAGGTCGACACACTCTATCTTGGGCTGGAACGCAGCGGAGAAGCCATTCTTCTGACAGGCGGCGGGCACGCCGACGCCTGTGTGCCGTGCAAAAGCCCGTCCTTAGCCTGGCCAAGACATTCCAAAAATACTCGAAACAGAAGGCGAAGGCACAAGAGCTTCCTGTTGTCTCATAGGCCAACAACGAACATAGGGGTCTGATCGTTCGCTAATATTATGGCGTGGATTTTTTCGGGGACCTAACAAAAAAAGAAGCAATTCCAGTGGAAAATTACCTTTTCTCTGATAGTTCAACAAACAGCCACGAGCTCTTGTTGTCAGAGGCTGAGTCTTCACGAACTTTTTCGGAAGGACGTCAAAATTATCTTGAGTAGTAAGCATTCGGAGTCCGATTCTGGAGCAGTTTAGATGGAGCTACGACCCCGTTGTTGTGCAGACTGGTAAGTGGTCTTCCTTCGACGTTCGAATTTAACCGAGACTGGCACTGTGTGAATTTTATGAACGTTAGGAGAACGTTAGAGCTTGCTTAAAACCGTATTCATTTTTCTTGTTGTAGTTATTTCAATTCTTTCGCGATTAGGGAATGGAGTCTTTTAACAGTGAATCTGGTGTGACCATGTCTTGCTGGTTACCAGTACCTTGCCTGCCACTCATGTGTGTATTACGGGCTGCTCACGTGTGCAGCATGTGTAGCTACGACCGTTAATGCTTTATGTGCATTTTGTTATTTTTGAACGTAGATGTTCGCTATGTTTAGTTTTCCCCCATATGCGTAGAATATTGTGAAATAAATATGCAGTAATTGAATTACATTTGCTATTTTTTTGTAGGTAGTTAAGCTCTGTCACTCGTTGAGTGAGGGTTAAGCAGGGTTGTCAGCCATACTTATGTATGACCGACGTTTCTTTTGACATTGCATGGGGGCTTAATTAAATAAATATTTTTAGAATGCAAATACTTTTTAATTTTAGTCGCTGTCTGTCCGGTTACGCAGTCTCGTAAACGGTTGGCCCTGACTAGTATTTGTACGCAATCTGACTGCATAGAACGACAACAAAGAATGAAAGAAAATTTCCGTTAACAAAATTAATTAATTAAGTCCCCAGCAACTATAAAACCTAGGAAACAACAAAACACAAGTGTAGCTGTTCTGTGTGTGGAAGTGTGATTCAACGTACACATCTGGCACGGATCTTCCTCAATAAGACCAGATATTTTAAACACCATTTATACAGAAGTAATTAAAAAAAACCAGAAATACTATAATTGCACATAGAAACCAGAAATACAGTCTAATACAAGAACACGAGCCAGATGCTTTGTTGACTGAACCTGTGACCAAGAGGCATTATTGTTTAAGACATTGAAATAATGAAAAAAAAGGAATTTTTTTACCTTCATATATATTGACGAAAAGCACATTACACCATCCCTAATCCAACAACATCTGGTGTCTAGCCCATCAAAACAATACTACAAGTTCTGAACAAGCACTCTCCATGGGAACTTCTCAACAACGACTCACCACTGCTACATCTCAACAAGCACTCTCCACCACGACTTCTCGATAAGGACTCTCCACTACCACATCTCAACAAGCACTGCCCACTGCTACTTCACAATAAGCACTGCCTACTGCTACTTCTCAATAAGCACTGCCAGTGGAGGCGGCGAAATAATACTCTTTGGCGCAATCTCTGGCGCTGTGGCTCAGTGTAGCCACCTTTCAACATTTCTATTGTGAAACTTCTCTCCAGATGGTACATAGCGTTTCAGTTGGCTTACCCTATCAAGATAGTTTTCTTTCGTTAGTCTCTCCGACCCTTCCCCACCCCCTTAACGGATATGTTTAAATTAACTGACCCTGTCAGGCTGTTTTTCTCCTCGTGTGACCTCTTAAGTGATTAGTAAGAATGTTTCCATTAGCCTATACTGCCAGGATCGTTTACAGCTCCCGAAGTCTCCATGTATGAGGAACGTTTCCCACCAATAGCAGTTGGTATGCAAACCGCCGAAGTGGCGTCAACTGGAAAAAGCCTTTCATCAGGTCATTAGCCACAATAATAAACAAATAATAATGTTTTATGTTGAAATTAAGATTATATTTTAGTCGAATTGGCAGTTAGTTTTCGGCTAGATAATTTATGATATCACTCTTCATTATAGTTAGTGACGATGTTGGAGAAATGAGAGAAAGGGCCCTATCATATAACATCGTCAGGTATAACAAATATATACATCTTCATCACCTTCTCCAAATCACGGTTTAGGCAAGAATTACCGTTCTGATGTATGTCGCTTTGTTGGTCCACCCAATGTCTTTCATTCTGTCGATTGGTAGTGCGTCACACATTTGAGTAGTCTTATGTCATTTTTGACTGTATTGTTTTAACGCACCTACTAAAGGTTGTCTTGTCCACGAGGCTTTTCAATACGGGGCTAGGCTCAGCTGTTCGTAAGTTCTAGATGTGTGTAAATACTGATGCTAAGTCAGGAGAGTACTCTGCTCTAGTCGAGTTTTCACCTCAACCAAGTTAACCCCAGAAATTTCGGACATTAGCATGAGGCACTGTGCGTACTCAGAATGAATAACGAGATACTCTGTATCGAGCAATATAAGATCTTTTCTTCCCATTGGGTGTGGTCAGATGACCATAAGGTACATGAGGATGATACGTGCAATTAAGGATTGTTAATGTGGTAAAAGCTGTTACAGAAATTCACGCAAACCCGTCAGGTTCTTAGCATGGGTCGTCACTGGGTTACATTCCTGAAGGAGAACATCTCTGAAAGATACATTTAGTACTGTCATGCCCATCCAATAGGCGTTAATCAGTGTGACATATTGCGGCCGGACGGTAGAAAGCTGATGCGCTATCTTAACTTATCTTCAAACTTATCACGGGAAAAGTAGTGAGAGAAACGAAACAAACAACAAATGAAAACATTAGAGATAACCAACTAAATATACTGAACTACCTACATGTTGTACTTGCGCAAGTGAAGTTGAAGCAGTTTTCAAGAAACTAAATGATAGCGCCATGAAAACAAGTTTAAAAAGTAATGAAGAAGAGACAGAATGCATGATCACACAAAGTGAAAACACAACTACGTAACAACGTGATGATATTCGTACAGGAAACTACACTTTCAAGCACATTTGCAGCTTCAAATACCCTGGTGTAAATGTAAATGACTGCAATAGAAGACAAGTCGAATAGCAAATTAGACTAAGAACACAACAACAGTTTACGTTTCCTCCCCAGAAACCTCTGTGTTCCAGATTCCTGATTAGGAAAACCAATCTGAAACTATACTCCGCAGTCATCAGGCCAGTTCTTCTCATGGGGCAATCGCTCCTGTACAAGATCATTTTGTAAAATGAAGATAAATGCAGGACGGTTGCTTGATCCACAAACTGTTATTGGATACACAACAGGCTTCGGAACAGTTACAGTTACATCATCTGGTGTAAAAAATAAAATCACTTAGTAATCTGAGGTCATCCTCACCACAATGTTGTCGTGGAACCAAAGATTCCATGTCAAAAGGGTAAAAGTGACAAAAATTCCATAAAAGCCAATTCCTTGTGGTGTGGTGCTTACATTGCGCTGCGTCAATCTCAGAGACGGCAACAAACAAGGAACACACGGCACGCAGTCAGAGAAACTTTACTTCATCAGGGCCATCTACCGTATCAAAGATGCTTTTCCGGGCACATGTTCATAGTGTTAAGGCATGAAGTCAAGCGTCGGAACACCAGTCCGATACGAGAAAACAGAGAGGGCTGTGAAGAAGACGTCAGCCAATTGCACGCTGACGGTCCCCTCTCTAGGACGACAACGTGACAGCCGGGGCATCTGTATGAAGAGAACATAAGTGCCATGCCGATTGGTCGCGCCCCGCCTTAACCCCCCCCCCCCCCCCCGTCCACATTCTCCAGTACGTCGATGACACCGCCCCTTCCTTGCCCTCGCCCCCACCCTGCAACGCTCCCAACACCTTCTCCAATCCCATCTCGACCGGTTCAGCACTTGGTGCAACCAGTGTTTGCTCGAGGCCAATCCTTCTAAGACTCAGGCGATCATTGTAGAGAAACCCACCCCTTCCTTTCGTCTCCTCGATTTCTATATCACCATTTATGGCCGTCCTATCGACCTCACCCCCACCCTTTAGTACCTTGGCGTCACCCTTGACTGTCGCCTCTCCTGGAACCCCCATCTCCGGACAATCCAAGCCAAGGTACGCTCCCGACTCCGTCTCCTCAAGCTCCTTTCTGGCCGCGCATGAGGTCTGGACCCGTCCATCATCCTCCACACCGATAAATCCCTCATCTCCTCTGCTATGCCCACCCTGCCTGGATCTCTGCCCCTCCTACCTTTTACAAATCCCTTCAAATCCTAGAACGCCACGCTCTCTGCCTCACCTATCGCATCCGTCTCCCCCCCCCCCCCCATGCGGATCCTGTATGACCTTATTCCGTTCCCACACCTCCTCCTTTTCCTCAAACGGATACGGATCCTCTACACCTCCCGTAAACTTGATCGCCCTCACCCGTTTGTCTCTCCCATCGTCTCCCACCGCGCCTGTATTCCCATGCCCCATCTGCTCTCCATCTCTCCACTCTCCATACACTCTCCCAAGGTGGCTTCTACCAACTCCCCCTCCCTGATGATGCCCTCATGCCCTCCATCTACCCCTCCTATCAACTTTGATCCTCCCTATCCCCTCCCTGTTTCCTTACAGACCCTCTCTCCCTTCTCTCCCTTCTCCCTTCCTCCCTCCCTCCTCGCGCCGGGCTTCCCCTACCCCGTACCTGCTTTCCTCCCCCTCCCATCTCCACTACCACTGGCATCTACGCTCTCCCCTCTCCCTCCTACCTACCCCACCTTTTTCCCCTTTTGGCAGGTCCCCAGACTCGCCCATGTCAAGTGAACATTCGCACGCCGGAGATCATCGCCATCGGTTCTGTGTGTGTGCCGTCGTGTTGCTGCTTCAGTGTTTTCACCGCCCCACGCTCCATTGTTCACGTGTATTATCTCAGTCATCAGTGTTCGTGTACAGTGCTGACCGTTTTTTATTTTTCACTACACCTGTGAATGGCTACGTGTTTTTTACTCATATGTCTACTGTTTTTTGTCCACCCTTATGTTATGTTTTTCTGTGTCTTCATTGTTTCTATTTGTACTGACTGTGGCCGAAGAGCGGCGTAATATTGCCACTGCCGGCCCACCTTTTGTAAAAGGTGTCAAAATAACAATAAAGAAAAATGGTCGCGACTCAGTTCTGCAGAAGCCTGAAGACCAGCGACCTAGGTAGAAGCATCCATTGTATTACTTCACTTGTATTGGAATCGTTATACTGAAGGACAACGATTATATTGTATGTCACCCTTTGCTTGAGACCCATCTGTCCAGTGTCACTGCAAGTTAAGCATTGTCACTGATTCAGTTCGTAATAAAACTCTTTAATACGATTTACAAGAACTGTTGTAAAGCGATCCGACACGCAGGTTTCCTAGACACTCCATTTTTGACGACTGGGCAGGATACAACACATAGGACCTTTTTTTCCCCTCCATTTCCAGTCAGGAATCCGTATCTACAGTTTGTCTGTTTGAATAATGTTCACCCTGCACATACATAAAATCGAATTTTGCGGAACATGCTTCTATTAATTCAGTCCCAGAATGTTACAGAGGTAAGTGAAAAAAATATTTGCAGAAGGTAGGACCGAGACAGTTCTTTCGATATCATAACTGCGCATCTACATTCGCTGCGCTACCGTGCTCATACTCACAAATAGCTCTGAGCACTATGCGACTTAACTTCTGAGGTCATCAGTCGCCTAGAACTTAGAACTACTTAAACCTAACTAACCTAAGGACATCACACACATCCATGCCTGAGGCAGGATTCGAACCTGCGACAGTAGCGGTCGCTCGGCTCCAGACTGTAGCACCTAGAACCGCATGGCCACTTCGGCCGGCTCATACTCACAACGAAAAGGCAAAGAAACTGATATAAGCATGCGTATTCAGATACAGAGATATGTAAACAGGCAGAATACGGCGCTGCGGTCGGCAACGCCTACACAGGGTGTTACAAAAAGGTACGGCCAAACTTTCAGCAAACATTCCTCACACACAAATAAAGAAAAGATGTTATGTGGACATGTGTCCGGAAACACGTTAGAGCTCATTTCAGTTTCGTCAGTATGTACTGCACTTCCTCGATTCACCGCCAGTTGGCCCAATTGAAGGAAGGTAATGTTGACTTCGGTGCTTGTGTTGACATGCGACTCATTGCCCTGCAGTATTAGCATCAAGCACATCAGTACGTAGCATCAACAGGTTAGTGTTCATCACGTACGTGATTTTGCAGTCAGTGCAATGTTTACAAATGCGGAGTTGGCAGATGCCTTTTGATGTATGGATTAGCACGGGGCAATAGCCGTGGCGCGGTACGTTTGTATCGAGACAGATTTCCAGGACGAAGGTGTCCCGACAGGAAGACGTTCGAAGCAATTGATCGGCATCTTAGGGAGCACAGAACATTCCAGCCTATGACTCGCGACTGGGGAAGACCTACAACGACAAGGACACCTGCAGTGGACGAGGAAATTCTTCGTGCAGTTCACGATAACCCTAATGTCAGCGTCAGAGAAGTTGCTGCTGTACAAGGTAACGTTGACCACGTCACTGTATGGAGAGTGCTACGGGAGAACCAGTTGTTTCCGTACCATGTACAGCGTGTGCAGGCACTATCAGCAGCTGATTGGCCTCCACGGGCACACTTCTGCGAATGGTTCATCCAAAAATGTGTCAATCCTCATTTCAGTGCAAATGTTCTCTTTACGGGTGAGGCTTCATTCCAACGTGATCAAATTGTAAATTTTCACAATCAACATGTGTGGGCTGACGAGAATCCGCACACAATTGTGCAATCACGTCATCAACACAGATTTTATGTCAACGTTTGGGCAGGCATTGTTGGTGATGTCTTGATTGGGCCTCATGTTCTTCCACCTACGTTCAATGGAGCATGTTATCATGATTTCATACGGGATACTCTACCTGTGCTGCTAGAACATGTGCCTTTACAAGTACTACACAACATGTGGTTCATGCACGATGGAGCTCCTGCATATTTCAGTCGAAGTGTTCGTACGCTTCTCAACAACAGATTCGGTGACCGATGGATTGGTAGAGGCGGACCAATTCCATGGCCTCCACGCTCTCCTGACCTCAACCCTCTTGACTTTCATTTATGGGGGCATTTGAAAGCTCTTGTCTACGCAACTCCGGTACCAAATGTAGAGACTGTTCGTGCTCGTATTGTGGACGGCTGTGATACAATACGCCATTCTCCAGGGCTGCATCAGAGCATCAGGGATTCCATGCGACGGAGGGTGGATGCATGTAACCTCGCTAACGGAGGACATTTTGAACATTTCCTGCAACAAAGTGTTTGAGGTCACGCTGGTACGTTCTGTTGCTGTGTGTTTCCATTCCATGACTAAGTTGATTTGAACAGAAGTAACAAAATGAGCTCTAACATGGAAATTAAGCGTTTCCGGACACATGTCCACATAACATATTTTCTTTCTTTGTGTGTGAGAAATGTTTCCTGAAAGTTTGGCCGCAACTTTTTGTAACACCCTGTATAAGACAAGTGTCTGGCGAAGTTGTCAGACCGGTTACTGCTGCTACAATGGCAGGTTATCAAGATTTAAATGAGTTTGAACGTGGTGCAACACTCGATGCACAAACGACGGGACCCAGCATCTCCGAGGTAGCAATGAAGTGGGGATTTTCCCATACGACTGTTTCAAGAGTGTACTGTGAATACCAGGAATCCGGTAAAACAACAAATCGCCGACATCGCTGCGGCCGGAGAAAGATCCTGCAAGAACGGGATCAACAACGACTGAAGAGAATCGTTCAACATGAGAGACGTGGGCCGGCATCGGTGGCCGAGCGGTTCTAGGCGCTTCAGTCCGGAACCGCGCTGCTGCTACGGTCGCAGGTTCGAATCCTACCTTGGGCATGGATGTGTGTGATGTCCTTAGGTTAGGTAAGTTTACGTAGTTCCAAGTTCTAGGGGACTGATGACCGCAGATGTTAAGTCCCATAGTGCTCAGAGCCATTTGAACCATTTTTTGAGAGACGTGCAAGCCTTCCGCAAATTGATGCAGATTTCAGTGCTGGGCCAACAAGTGTCAGCATGCGAACTATTCAACGAAACATCATCGATATGGGCTTTCGGACCGAAGACCCACTCGTGCACCCTTGATTACTGCACGACGCAAAGCTTAAGGCCTCGCCGGGACGCGTCAACACCGACACTGGACTGTTGATGACTGAAAACATATTGTCTGGTTGGACGAGTCTCGTTTCAAATTGTGACGAGCGGATGGACGCATACGGGTGTGGAGACAACCTTATGAATCCATGGAGCCTGCATGTCAGCAGGGGACTGTGCAAGCTGGTGGAGGCTCTGCAGTGGTGTGAGGCGTGGGCAATTGGATTGATATTCGCCCCTGATACGTCTACATACGACTCTGGCAGGTGACGCGTACGGAAGTATACCGTCTAACCACCTGCGTCCATTCATGTCCATTGTGCATTCCGACGGACTTGAGCAATTCCAGCAGGACAACGCGACACCACACTAGTCCAGAATTGCTACAGAGTGGCTCCAGGAACTCTTCTGGGTTTAAGCACTTCCGCTGGCCACCAAACTCCCTAGACATGAACATTATTGAGCATATCTGGGATGCCTTGCAACTTGCTGTTCAGAAGAGATCTCCCCCACCTCGTAATCTTACGATTTTACGGACAGTCCCGCTGGATTCATGGTGTCAGTTCCCACCAGCACTCCTTCAGACATTTAATCGAGTCAATAAAAAAATGGAAATGTCATGTGGCTAGGGCCTCCCGTCGGGTAGACCGTTCGCCTGGTGCAGCTATTTCGATTTGACGCCACTTTGGCGACCAGCGCGTCGATGGGGATGAAATGATGATGATTAGGACAACACAACACCCAGTCCCTGAGCGGAGAAAATCTCCGACCCAGCCGGGAATCGAACACGGGCCCTTAGGATTGACAGTCTGTCACGCTGACCACACAGCTACCGGGGCGGACAATCGAGTCAATGACACGTCGTGTTGCGACACTTCTGAGTGCTCGCGGGGGCGCTATACAATATTAGGCAGGTGTATCAGTTTCTGGAATACTCTCTTTCAAATTCTGAAGGTGGCAGGGGTAAAATATAGGGAGCGAAAGGCTATTTACAATTTGTACAGAAACTAGATGGCAGTTATAAGAGTCGAGGGACATGAAAGGGAAGCAGTGGTTGGGAAGGGAGTGAGACAGGGTTGTAGCCCCTCCCCGATGTTATTCAATCTGTATATTGAGCAAGCAGTGAAGAAAACAAAAGAAAAATTCGGAGTAGGCATTTAAATCCATGGAGAAGAAATAAAAAGTTTGAGATTTGCCGATGACATTGTAATTCTGCCAGAGACAGCAAAGGACTTGGAAGAGCAGTTGAATGGAATGGACAGTGTCTTGAAAGGAGGGTATAAGATGAACATCAACAAAAGCAAAACGAGGATAATGGAATGTAGTCGAATTAAATAGGGTGATGCTGAGGGAATTAGATTAGGAAATGAGACACTGAAAGTAGTAAAGGAGTTTTGCTATTTGGGGAGCAAAATAACTGATGATGGTGGAAGTAGAGAGGATATAACTGGCAATGGCAAGGAAAGCGTTTCTGAAGAAGAGAAGTTTGTTAACATCGAGTATTGATTTAAGTGTCAGGAAGTCGTTTCTGAAAGTATTTGTATGGAGTGGAGCCATGTATGGAAGTGAAACGTGGACGATAAATAGTTTAGACAAGAAGAGAATAGAAGCTTTCGAAATGCGGTGCTACAGAAGAATGCTGAAGATTAGTTGGGTAGATCACATAACTAATGAGGAGGTATTGAATAGATCTGGGGAGAAGAGAGTTTGTGGCACAACTTGACTAGAAGAAGGGATAGGTTGGTAGGCCATGTTCTGAGGCATCAAGGGATCACCAATTTAGTACTGGAGGGCAGCGTGGAGGGTAAAAATCGTAGAGGGAGACCAAGAGATGAATACACTAAGCAGATTCAGAAGGATGTTGGCTGCAGTAGGTACTGGGAGATGAAGAAGCTTGCACAGGATAGAGTAGCATGGAGAGCTGCATCAAACCAGTTTCAGAACTGAAGACCACAACAACATCAGTTTCTTTGGGTCTTCAGTGGTAATTTGTGGCTCCGGACTGTGTTGTAGTCACTTGAAAGCTTTGAACGCCGATAAGTCGTCATCCGACCTTTAATTGCAACAACGGCGATGCCATTTCGATAGAGCCTCAATTTGCTGGTGTTTTGAAACAGCGTATGTACATAGGACGTAAATTATAATGTAAAACACACCAAATACGAGGTTCAGGTGGAGACACCGAAATCCAATATGACGTCTCCCAAGTTCGTCAGCCAAAGTACGCGCAAGGAGCGGAGCCAAGGTCCGTCTCGTCACGTATAACGTTACGGCCCCGAGTGCAGAGGACGGCGGCGGCCCGGGCTCGTGGCTTTGCCGTCGCGTGCAGGCAGATCCGGGACGGTTGTACGCAGGGCGGCTCGCCTGTGGCCCTCTCCTGCTGGCTAGGCCGTATATTCCGCCAGGTGGCTGCGTTTCTCAGCTGCGGCCGCCAGCCGTTTGTTGCCGGCAAATTATAACAGCGCGGCAGCCAGCGGCTAACGGCCGGCCGGCACGAGACGCCACAGCTCAAAAGCCGCTGCCGACGCCGACGCCGACGCCGAGGCAAGAGCGCCGACGCCTTGCAACCGTCGTCCACGGCTGTCCGTTGTCTCTCCCTAAAGTACCCCACTGCCACTAGCTGTCAAATATTTTATTCGGGGTCCAGTCTTCTCTCGGCGTCACTCACGCTATAAAACATTCGCGCTTTTTTTTGGTAAAATGTAAACTTTCTCCGCGCGGGATTAGCCGAGCGGTCTACGGCGCTGCAAAAAAAATGGCTCTGAGCACTATGGGACTTAACTTCTGAAGGCATCAGTTCCCTAGAACTTAGAACTACTTAAACCTAACTACACTCCTGGAAATGGAAAAAAGAACACATTGACACCGGTGTGTCAGACCCACCATACTTGCTCCGGACACTGCGAGAGGGCTGTACAAGCAATGATCACACGCACGGCACAGCGGACACATCAGGAACCGCGGTGTTGGCCGTCGAATGGCGCTAGCTGCGCAGCATTTGTGCACCGCCGCCGTCAGTGTCAGCCAGTTTGCCGTGGCATACGGAGCTCCATCGCAGTTTTTAGCACTGGTAGCATGCCGCGACAGCGTGGACGTGAACCGTATGTGCAGTTGACGGACTTTGAGCGAGGGCGTATAGTGGGCATGCGGGAGGCTGGGTGGACGTACCGCCGAATTGCTCAACACGTGGGGCGTGAGGTCTCCACAGTACATCGATGTTGTCGCCAGTGGTCGGCGGAAGGTGCACGTGCCCGTCGACCTGGGACCGGACCGCAGCGACGCACGGATGTACGCTAAGACCGTAGGATCCTACGCAGTGCCGTAGGGGACCGCACCGCCACTTCCCAGCAAATTAGGGACACTGTTGCTCCTGGGGTATCGGCGAGGACCATTCGCAACCGTCTCCATGAAGCTGGGCTACGGTCCCGCACACCGTTAGGCCGTCTTCCGCTCACGCCCCAACATCGTGCAGCCCGCCTCCAGTGGTGTCACGACAGGCGTGAATGGAGGGACGAATGGAGACGTGTCGTCTTCAGCGATGAGAGTCGCTTCTGCCTTGGTGCCAATGATGGTAGTATGCGTGTTTGGCGCCGTGCAGGTGAGCGCCACAATCAGGACTGCATGCGACCGAGGCACACAGGGCCAACACCCGGCATCATGGTGTGGGGAGCGATCTCCTACACTGGCCGTACACCACTGGTGATCGTCGAGGGGACACAGAATAGTGCACGGTACATCCAAACCGTCATCGAACCCATCGTTCTACCATTCCTAGACCGGCAAGGGAACTTGCTGTTCCAACAGGACAATGCACGTCCGCATGTATCCCGTGCCACCCAACGTGCTCTAGAAGGTGTAAGTCAACTACCCTGGCCAGCAAGATCTCCGGATCTGTCCCCCATTGAGCATGTTTGGGACTGGATGAAGCGTCGTCTCACGCGGTCTGCACGTCCAGCACGAACGCTGGTCCAACTGAGGCGCCAGGTGGAAATGGCATGGCAAGCCGTTCCACAGGACTACATCCAGCATCTCTACGATCGTCTCCATGGGAGAATAGCAGCCTGCATTGCTGCGAAAGGTGGATATACACTGTACTAGTGCCGACATTGTGCATGCTCTGTTGCCTGTGTCTATGTGCCTGTGGTTCTGTCAGTGTGATCATGTGATGTATCTGACCCCAGGAATGTGTCAATAAAGTTTCCCCTTCCTGGGACAATGAATTCACGGTGTTCTTATTTCAATTTCCAGGAGTGTATAACCTAATGGCATCACACACATCCATGCCCGAGGCAGGATTCGAACGTGCGACCGTAGCGGTCGCGCGGTTCCTGACTGTAGCGCCTAAAACCGCTCGGCCACACTGGCCGGATGAGGCGCTGCAGTCATGGGCTGTGCGGCTGGTCCCGGCGGAGGTTCGAGTCCTCCCTCGGGCATGGGTGTGTGTGTTTGTCCTTACGATAATTTGGGTTAAGTAGTGTGTAAGCTTAGGGACTGATAACCTTAGCAGTTAAGTCCCATAAGATTTCACACACATTTGAACATTTTGAACAGCCAAAGTTTATTTGAGCATTTTAGGTGATCAGGTGAACCCCATGATTCAAATGTTATTCCCCAACGATGGTGCTATATTTCAGGACGATAATGCACCCATTCACACAACCAGGACAGTACAATCGTTGTATGAGGAGCATGCAACTGAACTGCAGCGTCTTCTCTGGCCAGCACCGTCTTCGGACTTGAACTTTATCGAACCTTTGTGGGCGATATTGGAGCACAGACTTCGGAGCGGATTTCCGCGTCCCTCGTCACTACAGGAGTTAGAGGAGGTTCTGATCGAAGAATGGCCCAACAGTCAAATGAAGTATATACAGTCATTGTATGCCACTATCCCAAGATGAATCGCAGCTTAATTAGGGGCAAATGGGGGTCCAAACCCTTACTGATAAACCATTCCCAAGTTCACATTATTTTGCCTATCCCCTGTAGAAGGGGCAATCTGAAAGATATGGCGCTTAAATCTACTGCGCTGCTGCTCTTCTAGACTCCGTTAAACTTGGTATCAGGGTCGCGAGCACACCTTCAATTGTGCACGTCTTAAGAAGCTTTTGCGCATGCACAACTGGGGTGACGCAATTGCCCTATAGGCCAAATAGATGCGGATTTGAGAAACAACGTGCACCGTTCACGGTGGCCACAGCTGGCCCTTGCTACTCAACTAGCAGTTTACATCAGTGCCAGCAGGTGGTACCTCACTGTGGCAGACTTTTATCCCCTTTCGCTCGGCATAAATCCAGCTAAATGATAGAACACTCCTCAGATATGCTAATTCACTCACTTTGTAGCAAAATTAGATCTGACGTCATTATATGTCATAGTTGTACTAACAGAAAAACCTATTTTATGGGTGTCTGAGTGAGTATATTAAGTTTTGAATTCCATCATATGGTAATCCACTTGAGGTGCTGAGAATCATAGGGACCAAAAGCGTGTCACCGCTGATTGTGAGGCTGTAGAATTTATTCATGCCTCTGAAATCTGTTGATCTTAATGTGGGTCAGGTTCATCTGTGCTGTAGGCCGACATTGTAAATATGAAGATGGCGAAAAGCTGTCTCACTACTTTCTCCAATATTAACTTAAATTTGGAACTGGCGACGGTGTGCTTTTGGCCCTTATGGATTTCAGCGCCTCATTTGCATTCTAGTCAAGTAACGATGTTCGTAGACATTACTGCTTGAATTAATCATTTCTGCAAACGGCAGTTTGTGTTTGGAGTTGGTTGTTTACTGTGCGTGCAGAGTAAAAATGAACTATGTTGAATATCAAACTTCCTGGCAGATTAAAACTGTGTGCCCGACCGAGACTCGAACTCGGGACCTTTGCCTTTCGCGGGCAAGTGCTCTACCATCTGAGCTACCGAAGCACGACTCACGCCCGGTACTCACAGCTTTACTTCTGCGAGGTACGCAGGAGAGCTTCTGTGAAGTTTGGAAGGTAGGAGACGAGATACTGGCAGAAGTAAAGCTGTGAGTACCGGGCGTGAGTCGTGCTTCGGTAGCTCAGATGGTAGAGCACTAGCCCGCGAAAGCCAAAGGTCCCAGTTCGAGTCTCGGTCGGGCACACAGTTTTAATCTGCCAGGAAGTTTCATATCAGCGCACACTCCGCTGCAGAGTGAAAATCTCATCATGTTGAATATGTTTCAAATGCTAACAGAAAAGTAAAGCCATGAGGACGCGTCGTGAGTCGTGTTCGGGTAGCTGAGTCGGTAGAGCCCCCGAAAGGCAAAGGTCCCGAGTCCGAGTCTCGGTCCGGCACATAGTTCTGATCTACCAGGAAGTTGCATATCAGTGCACACTCCGCTGCAGAGTGAAAATCTCATTCTGCGAACAGAAAAGTAAATTACCAGGAAAGGTTAGTAGCAATGGAACTATGACCTCCGAGGCCAGATCCGCTCACTGAGAGTTGGACGAGATCAAATAATCGTGACAACAAGTGAACATTTAACAAGGAAGTCTACAATTATCGTAAGCTGTTGCGGGGGTGCAACGTAAGAATATTTAATTTTCAGCCCGGAAGTAGATTCGTGGACTAATACATCTGTTAGGAATCTTGTACATTTGTCCGAAAAAAAGGAAAAGCGTGGAACTGCCATTTACAAGAAAATGGGGAAAGGAGAATTGCGAAAGCTTACACATTATTTTAGTCTTGCCCTAAACTGTATTTGCCCGAAACTGTACTTAATTATGTACAAAACAACAAAATTCCACAAAAATTTCTTTGTTTGATAAGTTATGCATATTATTATTATTACTGTTATTATTATTGATACTATTGGCAGTGGTTGTAGTTTTAAAATCTTGTAGATAAGCGTAACTGTTATGGAGCAGATGTTATTAATTTCACCCTCTCAAATTTATCTAAATTTGTGAATACCCAGAGTTATACTCATGAACTGCCACGGGTTACATTCATCTGTTCCTCAGAAACATTCCGCCTACTCCTCCACTGCACACGAATATTTGAGTATTTAGCGCCACTTTATACACTACGTCATCAAAAGCATCCGGACCCCCCCCCCCCCCCAAAAAAAACATACGATTTTCATGTTAGGTGCATTGTGTTGCCACCCACAGCCAGGTACTCCATATCAGCAACCTCAGTAGTCACTAGACATCATGAGAGAGCAGAATGGGGCGCTCCGCGAAACTCATGAACTTCGAACGTGATCAGGTGATTGGGTTCACTTGTGTCATACGTCTGTACGTGAGGTTCCCACACTCCTTAACATCCCTGGGTGCCGGCCGAAGTGGCCGAGCGGTTCTACGCGATACAGTCTGGAACCGCGCGACCGCTACGTTAGCAGGTTCGAATCCGGCCTCGGGCATGGATGTGTGTGATGTCCTTAGGTTAGTTAGCTTTAAGTAGTTCTAAGTTCTAGGGGACTGATGACCACAGCAGTTAAGTCCCGTAGTGCTCAGAGCCATTTGAGCCATCACTAGGTCCACTATTTCCGATGTGATAATGAAATGGAAACGGGAAGAGACACTTATAGCAAAAAAGCGTACAGGCCGACCTCGTCCGTTGACTGATAGAGATCTCCGATAGTTGAACAGGGTCGTAATGTGTAATAGGCAGACATCTATCCAGACCATCACACAGGAATTCTAAACTGCATTAGGATCCACTGCAAGTACTATGACACTTAGGCGGGAGGAGAGACAAGTTGGATTTCATGGTGAGCGGTTATTCGTAAGTCACACATCACGCTGGTAAATGCCAAACGACGCCTCACTTGGTTTAAGGAGCGTAAACATTGGACGGTTGAGTAATGGGAAAAACGTTGCGTGGAGTGAAGATTCACGGCACCCAATGAGGCGAACCAACGACAGGGTGTGGGTATGGCGAATTCCCGGTGTGCGTCATCTGCCAGCGTGTGTAGTGCCAACAGTAAAATTCAGAGGCGGTGGTGTTTGTGTTCGTGCTTTTCATGTAGGAGGCTTGTACTCTATGTTGTTTTGCGTGGCACTATCACAGCACAGGCCTACATTGATGTTCTAAGCACCTTCTTGCTTCCCACTGTTGAAGAGCAATTCGGGGATGGCGATTGCATCTTTCAACACAATCGTGCACCTGTTCGTAATTCACGGCCTGTGGCGGATTGATTACACGACAGTAAGATCCCTATAATGGACTGGCCTGCACAGAGTCCTGACCTGAATCCTGTAGAACACCTTTAGGATGTTTTGGAACGCCGACTTCGTGCCAGGTCTCACCGACCGACATCGATAGCTATCTTGAGTGCAGCACTCCTTGAAGAATGGGCTGCCATTCCCCAAGAAAGCTTCCAGCACCTGATCCAACGTATGTTGGGTTGGGTTGTTTGGGGAAGGAGACCAGACAGCGAGGTCATCGGTCTCATCGAATTAGGGACGGATGGGGAAGCAAGTAGGCCGTGCCCTTTCAGAGGAACCATCCCGGCATTTGCCTGGAGTGACTGAGGGAAATCACGGAAAACCTAAATCAGGATGGCCGGACGCGGGATTGAACCGTCGTCCTCCCGAATGTCAACGTATGTTTGCGAGACTGGAAATTATCATCAAGACTAAGGGTGTGTCAACACCATATTGAATTCCAGCATTACCGATGGAGGGCGCCACGAACTTGTAAGTCATTTTCAGCCAGATGTCCGGATACTTTTGTTCACATAGTGTATGATATGTGAATAGCAAAATCACGGTAAATTAATACAACGTAATAAATTACAGGGGACGGCATTTGTCTCGCTTCTGAAACTATTAACTTACACGATGAAGTGTGAAGTGCTGCTATTCCAACAGCACACGTAGTCAAAATAGATCAGTGTGACACACTTCATAATAGCTTTACGTCGGTTTCAGCTTAAGACATGCGCTTTACATTCGATGTTTTCCTTTGCAATGTAAAGACCATTCACTACGCAAAGACATCTCGAGAGTAAAGTCGTATTGGCACGAATGACTATCCTCTGCGCCCGCAGCACCTTCCCATTGCAAAGTACGAGACCGTTATGAGGAAGTGTATCTGTTAATGTAAGTGCGTCAAATGTGCGTGTGTGTGTTTGTACTTACAGTGTAGTTTCGGTGTTCGTGTTGGAGATGTTGAGAGAAGGGAAAGGGTGAAGCTGGTGCTTCTCTCGAAGAACACCAATGGTGCCACTGGGCTTAACGTCTCCATCCGACGGTCAGATCAGCGTCAACAGCGTCGCATGCCCTCACTTCATCCCCATCGACAGCGCAAGTCGCCGAAGTGGCGTCAAATCGAAAGACTTGCAGCCGGCGAACGGTCTACCCGACGGGAGGCCCTAGTCACAGGACGTTTACATTTTATTTACTTCGTGAAACGTTGCGGAGATGTTTGGAAATTAAACCACGCCATCAGCGCAAAGACTGGTGATTAGGTACTTTAGGCCACCTCCCCTGCTGTCCCTTCTGCCGTAAAGGCAAAGGGCAAATCGTCCACAGCAAGTGACTTACCCGGGAAGGGTCACCCATCCAAGTACTGGCCACGCCCGATAACCCCCCGCTCCTCGCTCTTCGCTCCTCCGGCCAGTGACCTCCTTCCTTGGCTTCTGCCACGCAAAATCGCCGTCCCTTCTGAGAACTGGCACCGTTAAGCTCCTCCTGCTGCAGCTGTGACTGCCAGACCGAAAACAGCGCTCGTCTCCTCCAACTCTGGCAGCTGCAGGCATCCAGCTACGACTGGATTCAGTATTGCAGCCACTGTTAGCCCTCTCTAATAATCTCATTGATCATAGAGAGCATGTGACTATCACTTCAACTGAGTGAATATAGTGGAAGGAGGGGGAGTCGAAAAACCTTCAGTCTTTCAACGTGTATTACAAAGTTTGTATTTGGCAGAGTGCCGAGACCTTCTGTAAGTAGACTGTTTAGGTTTTTATGTTGGTAACGCCACGTAGCGCTCTGTATGAAAATCACTGACTGTGCTGTGTGCAGTCTGTGGCTGGTTGACATTGTTGAAATATTCTCTATTGTAGTGTTGGGCAGTTGCATGTGAACAGCGCGTAGCGTTGCGCAGTTGGAGGTGAGCCGCCGGCAGTGGTGGATGTTGGGAGAGAGATGGCAGAATCTTGAGAGCGGACGATCTGAACGTGTGTCCATCAGAAAGAGTAAATTTGTAATATTGGTTATCATGAACTGATATATATATATATATATATATATATATATATATATATATATATATATATATATATATATATACTCCTGGAAATGGAAAAAAGAACACATTGACACCGGTGTGTCAGACCCACCATACTTGCTCCGGACACTGCGAGAGGGCTGTACAAGCAATGATCACACGCACGGCACAGCGGACACACCAGGAACCGCGGTGTTGGCCGTCGAATGGCGCTAGCTGCGCAGCATTTGTGCACCGCCGCCGTCAGTGTCAGCCAGTTTGCCGTGGCATACGGAGCTCCATCGCAGTCTTTAACACTGGTAGCATGCCGCGACAGCGTGGACGTGAACCGTATGTGCAGTTGACGGACTTTGAGCGAGGCCGTATAGTGGGCATGCGGGAGGCCGGGTGGACGTACCGCCGAATTGCTCAACACGTGGGGCGTGAGGTCTCCACAGTACATCGATGTTGTCGCCAGTGGTCGGCGGAAGGTGCACGTGCCCGTCGACCTGGAACCGGACCGCAGCGACGCACGGATGCACGCCAAGACCGTAGGATCCTACGCAGTGCCGTAGGGGACCGCACCGCCACTTCCCAGCAAATTAGGGACACTGTTGCTCCTGGGGTATCGGCGAGGACCATTCGCAACCGTCTCCATGAAGCTGGGCTACGGTCCCGCACACCGTTAGGCCGTCTTCCGCTCACGCCCCAACATCGTGCAGCCCGCATCCAGTGGTGTCGCGACAGGCGTGAATGGAGGGACGAATGGAGACGTGTCGTCTTCAGCGATGAGAGTCGCTTCTGCCTTGGTGCCAATGATGGTCGTATGCGTGTTTGGCGCCGTGCAGGTGAGCGCCACAATCAGGACTGCATACGACCGAGGCACACAGGGCCAACACCCGGCATCATGGTGTGGGGAGCGATCTCCTACACTGGCCGTACACCACTGGTGATCGTCGAGGGGACACTGAATAGTGCACGGTACATCCAAACCGTCATCGAACCCATCGTTCTACCATTCCTAGACCGGCAAGGGAACTTGCTGTTCCAACAGGACAATGCACGTCCGCATGTATCCCGTGCCACCCAACGTGCTCTAGAAGGTGTAAGTCAACTACCCTGGCCAGCAAGATCTACATCTACATCTATACTCCGCGAGCCACCTTACGGTGTGTGGCGGAGGGTACTTATTGTACCACTATCTGATCCCCCCTTCCCTGTTCCATTCACGAATTGTGCGTGGGAAGAACGACTGCTTGTAAGTCTCGGTATTTGCTCTAATTTCTCGGATCTTTTCGTTGTGATCATTACGCGAGATATATGTGGGCGGTAGTAATATGTTGCCCATCTCTTCCCGGAATGTGCTCTCTCGTAATTTCGATAATAAACCTCTCCGTATTGCGTAACGCCTTTCTTGAAGTGTCCGCCACTGGAGCTTGTTCAGCATCTCCGTAACGCTCTCGCGCTGACTAAATGTCCCCATGACGAATCGCGCTGCTTTTCGCTGGATCATGTCTATCCCTTCTATTAATCCAACCTGGTAAGGGTCCCATACTGATGAGCAATACTCAAGAATCGGACGAACAAGCGTTTTGTAAGCTACTTCTTTCGTCGATGAGTCACATTTTCTTAGAATTCTTCCTATGAATCTCAACCTGGCGCCTGCTTTTCCCACTATTTGTTTTATGTGATCATTGCACTTCAGATCGCTCCGGATAGTAACTCCTAAGTATTTTACGGTCGTTACCGCTTCCAATGATTTACCACGTATGGCATAATCGTACTGGAATGGATTTCTGCCCCTATGTATGCGCATTATATTACATTTATCTACGTTTAGGGAAAGCTGCCAGCTGTCACACCAAGCATTAATCCTCTGCAGGTCCTCCTGGAGCACGTACGAGTCTTCTGATGTTGCTACTTTCTTGTAGACAACCGTGTCATCTGCAAATAGCCTCACGGAGCTACCGATGTTGCCAACTAAGTCATTTATGTATATTGTACACAATAAAGGTCCTATCACGCTTCCCTGCGGTACTCCCGAAATTACCTCTACATCTGCAGATTTTGAACCGTTAAGAATGACATGTTGTGTTCTTTCTTCTAGGAAATCCTGAATCCAATCACAAACCTGGTCCGATATTCCGTAAGCTCGTATTTTTTTCACTAAACGTAAGTGCGGAACCGTATCAAATGCCTTCCTGAAGTCTAGGAATACGGCATCAATCTGCTCGCCAGTGTCTACGGCACTGTGAATTTCTTGGGCAAATAGGGCGATCTCCGGATCTGTCCCCCATTGAGCATGTTTGGGACTGGATGAAGCGTCGTCTCACGCGGTCTGCACGTCCAGCACGAACGCTGGTCCAACTGAGGCGCCAGGTGGAAATGGCATGGCATGCCGTTCCACAGGACTACATCCAGCATCTCTACGATCGTCTCCATGGGAGAATAGCAGCCTGCATTGCTGCGAAAGGTGGATATACACTGTACTAGTGCCGACATTGTGCATGCTCTGTTGCCTGTGTCTACAGGGTGTTTCAAAAATGACCGGTATATTTGAAACGGCAATAAAAACTAAACGAGCAGCGATAGAAATACACCGTTTGTTGCAATATGCTTGGAACAACAGTACATTTTCAGGCGGACAAACTTTCGGAATTACAGTAGTTACAATTTTCAACAACAGATGGCGCTGCAAGTGATGTGAAAGATATAGAAGACAACGCAGTCTGTGGGTGCGCCATTCTGTACGTCGTCTTTCTGCTGTAAGCGTGTGCTGTTCACAACGTGCAAGTGTGCTGTAGACAACATGGTTTATTCCTTAGAACAGAGGATTTTTCTGGTGTTGGAATTCCACCGCCTAGAACACAGTGTTGTTGCAACAAGACGAAGTTTTCAACAGAGGTTTAATGTAACCAAAGGACCGAAAAGCGATACAATAAAGGATCTGTTTGAAAAATTTCGACGGACTGGGAACGTGACGGATGAACGTGCCGGAAAGGTAGGGCGACCGCCTACGGCAACCACAGAGGGCAACGCGCAGCTAGTGCAGCAGGTGATCCAACAGCGGCCTCGGGTTTCCGTTCGCCGTGTTGCAGCTGCGCTCCAAATGACGCCAACGTCCACGTATCGTCTCATGCGCCAGAGTTTACACCTCTATCCGTACAAAATTCAAACGCGGCAACCCCTCAGTGCTGCTACCATTGCTGCACGAGAGACATTTGCTAACGATATGGTGCACAGCATTGATGACGGCGATATGCGTGTGGGCAGCATTTGGTTTACTGATGAAGCTTATTTTTACCTGGGCGGCTTTGTCAATAAACAGAACTGGCGCATATGGGGAACCGAAAAGCCCCATGTTGCAGTCCCATCGTCCCTGCATCCTCAAAAAGTACTGGTCTGGGCCGCCATTTCTTCCAAAGGAATCATTGGCACATTTTTCAGATCCGAGACAATTACTGCATCACACTATCTGGACATTCTTCGTGAATTTGTGGCGGTACAAACTGCCTTAGACGACACTGCGAACACCTCGTGGTTTATGCAAGATGGTGCCCGGCCACATCGCACGGCCGACGTCTTTAATTTCCTGAATGAATATTTCGATGATCGTGTGATTGCTTTGGGCTATCCGAAACATACAGGAGGCGGCGTGGATTGGCCTCCCTATTCGCCAGACATGAACCCCTGTGACTTCTTTCTGTGGGGACACTTGAAAGACCAGGTGTACCGCGAGAATCCAGAAAGAATTGAACAGCTGAAGCAGTACATCTCATCTGCATGTGAAGCCATTCCGCCAGACACGTTGTCAAAGGTTTCGGGTAATTTCATTCAGAGACTACGCCATATTATTGCTACGCATGGTGGATATGTGGAAAATATCGTACTATAGAGTTTCCCAGACCGCAGCGCCATCTGTTGTTGAAAATTGTAACTACTGTAATTTCGAAAGTTTGTCTGCCTGAAAATGTACCGTTGTCCCAAGCATATTGCAACAAACGGTGTATTTCTATCGCTGCTCGCTTAGTTTTTATTGCCGTTTCAAATATACCGGTCATTTTTGAAACACCCTGTATGTGCCTGTGGTTCTGTCAGTGTGATCATGTGATGTATCTGACCCCAGGAATGTGTCAATAAAATTTCCCCTTCCTGGGACAATGAATTCACGGTGTTCTTATTTCATTTTCCAGGAGTGTATATATATATATATATATATATATATATATATACTCACATATATATATATATATATATATATATATATATATATATATATATATATATGTGATGACTTTGGAACATTATTAAGGTAAATACATTGTTTGTTCTCTATCAATATCTTTCATTTGCTGACTATGCCTATCAGTAGTTAGTGCCTTCAGTAGTTAGAATCTTTTATTTAGCTGGCAGTATTGGCGCTCGCTGTATTGCAGTAGTTCGAGTAACGAAGATTTTTGTGAGGCAAGTGATTCATGAAAGTTATAGGTTATTGTTAGTCAGCGCCATTCTTTTGTAGGGATTTTTGAAAGTCAGTTGCGTTGCGCTAAAAATATTGTGTGTCAGTTTAGTGTTGATCAGAATAGGTAAAGAGCGAAATGTCTGAGTACGTTCAGTTCTGTTCAGCTGTTTGAAAATCAAATAATGTAAGAGGTTTATCAGCACAGTCATTCATTAATTTTGCTAAGGGGACGTTTCACTTCAAATGCGAAAACAATTAAAAAACTCATAGCTGCCCAACCACCAATGACGAGATTCATTCTACAAATTCAGGAGGAAGAATGACTAGTTAATCGAGAAGAGAACAGATAGATTGCTGTGGGAGTAGTGGGGACTAGCATGAAAATAAAATTGAAGCGAGTGGGACATACAGCCAAACGAAAAACTGGAAGATAGAGTAAGGATGTAAGAAAACTATGAGACGGTAGTCCAATTGTCGGTGATTGGACGTGTAATATCTCGTGTCTAGGATAGCGATTTGCACTGTTAGTGATCTCTGCTGATGGTCACGTAAGAATCCAGAGTCACTATTCGCGCGACATAAAAAGATTCTTTGTCACTCTTCTCTTTCGCTCGCTGTTTTACGAGATTTAATTATATAAGAATGAAAGACTAATTTGCATATCCCATTCTGCTGTTGTTACAATACGCTTCATAAATATATACTTACGCATGATGTGTCACTGCCAAGTAATTCGAAAAAATTTGGGCAATACACAGAAAGAACACTTTCAGTGTAGTGTAGCAGGTAACCAAAGAAATACGCGATAAGATAAACGGAAATGACAGTTTTACTCAAAGAGAATACTTACACTGAACACGCCGCAATTTATGATGGTCCCCTGGACATTAGAAAAGGCAGGACACGATTCTTAATAGGCTGTGTGGTCACCAAGGACGCTAATGCACGCTCTGCAACGTGCTCCCATTCTGGCGACCCTGTTTCCAAAATTACTTGCTCGCTCACTTGATGGAAAGTGTTCGTTCGTTTAGTAAGCCAGTTAGTCAGGCCCCAGCTGTCACCTGTTACACATCTCCATAGCGCCAAGTTACGTATTTAGCTTTTCCTATGTTTTCGGCAAGTTACGTATTTAGCTTTTCCTATGTTTTCATGGAAGTATATTTCTTAATTTTTGTATGTGTTTTTCTGTTTAAGAGGTTTCATCTCGCGTTTTTAGCATCAAGTGTAAATTCAGGCGTCTGTAGCGCAGTTTTCGTATCTTCTGAACAGCCAGGTACACAGCTAATTAAGGCACAGCGTCTGTCATGGTACGTCAGGAGGGTAGCAGGTTGCATAGCTAGGTTTCTGTCTGCTTTTGTAGTTTACTTCTTCAGTTAGTCTTTCTAAGATGGGTTCGATGTGTGCATGCTGCGTGCGTATTCAGGAACGGGCCACAGTTCACGAATAGTTGACTCCGCTTTTAGCTACGATCTGATTTAAAAATGGTTCAAATGGCTCTGTGAACTGTGGGACTTAACTACTGAGGCCATCAGTCCGCTAGAACTAAGAACTACTTAATCCTAACTAACCTAAGGACATCACACACATCCATGCCCGAGGCAGGATTCGAACCTGCAACCGCAGCGGGCGCCCGGTTCCAGACTGTAACGCCTAGAACCGCTCGGCCACTCCGGCCGGCTTACGATCTGGTGCCTTCAGGTTGCTGCATCGGGGTGGCAGAGTGTCTGCAACGTCACATGGAACATCTCTGGTGTATCCTACCTCACTCACGAGCTCTGCTTCCACGGCACCTTCTACAACGTACCCTATGCAGTGGATCTGCCCTCAAAGCAGGGTGAGTGGCGGGTGGGAACGCTTTCGTGTCGCTTGAGGTGGATGATCAATGTGGAGGCTGGTCGTCTGGCTTCGCCTACTCGCCCTGTGACTGAACTGGTGGCCGTTCCTTCACTAGGGACTGAGCAGACACACGTGGGCAGCTGTGGAAGTTCCAATTTTAGGCGCGTTATGAGGCGTCCTAGGAAGATAGCGTTTAGGGCTGGAAGGAAAGTCAATGTACACTCGTAATGTCTGCCAGGGGGCCTCAACCGAGATATGGAGGAGACCTCGCCTGCAGCTATAATAGCTGCAGCATTTAGTCGTCTGCAAGTAGTGGCTCACGTCAGCACCAGTGACGACTTTCGATCGAATCTGAGGCCACCGTCAGCTCATGCAGGCGGCTCGCGGAGGCGGTGAAGGCTGGCCTCGTGTGCTGAGTGCAAGCATAGCTCTCGATTGTAGCATTGTTACCAGTGTTGATCGGGCTCCTTTGGATGGAGTTGGTGGAGGGGTCTCATCCGTAGGCTTGGTCGACTCTGTGATGGTCTTGGCTGCAGATAACTGTACCTTCATTATCGTGTTGGGAACTGTAGGACTATCCTTGTTAGGTGCACCACAAAGGCAGTAGCTACTATTGTAGCATAGTACCTGTGGATTGCACATGGGAGTTTCTTACGGTAGATGGTACCGGTATTTTGGGGGTTTGAGGTACTCTGATGAATACTTGCCAGTCATTATGCAGACAACGAGACCACGATGTGTTCAAAGTAAAGACGCATCGAATACCGCAATTTTATCAGTTATTGCCAAAGTATTCCTAACAAAGTTGGCTACTTTACTGTCCTCCAGGAGAGTTCTCACACTCAGATTAGTCTTAGGACTGAGAGATGGCGCAAACCCGAAGTAGAAAGCGCTGGGAACTTATATTGGAAAGGTAAATGGGACGCCATAGGAGGTGGAGGGTTCATTGTAGTTGACGATATACTGTCTCTATTGAGGGTGAAACTGAGTGTGACATTGAAGTTATCTGGCCGCCTATAACAGGTCTAGGCGAAACACAGGTAATTGTCAGATAGTGTTACCAGCCACCCAATTGCACTGTAACAGTTCTACAGTCATTCAAATGAAGGCTATGGTCAGTAGCGCATAAATACTCATATCTTGCAGTACTTATTGGAAGCGAATTTAACCTGCTGTGTACAGACTGGGACTTACATGGATTCATTAGAAGGGGTACAGGAAGGCAGTCTTGTGAAGTACTTTTGAACATGTTTTCCGAACACTGTCTTAAGCAGCTAATCCGGTAGTCCACACACAGTGGAAATATCTTAGACCTTGTAGCTACAAAGAGGCAGGACCGTCATACCTTGGCAAAAGATCTAGTAGAGAACCTTGAGAGGTTCCATGCCCTCTTTTGCATGTCTCCTCTCATTTTCATCAATTTTATTAATGTTCTATGTCATTGCACGGTAGTAACAGACGGAATAAGGTTATTGTAATGAGAGTATTTGTACTGAGAGCTCAAAAAATACTTTTCACTTGGTTGTTAAACATGTTGAGTTACTTCCCTGATTGGCCTGTGCGAGACAAGCATCTTAGGACGCGGCACATGGCACTTCGGCTGGGGTCTGCACTTCCCTGAATTCTGAAGGGTTCGTACAATATGCTTAAGTGCCTAGCGGAACGACTGACGTCGGTCCTAGGCGAAACGACCCGCGTCCGGAACGAAGATTGCTGGCACTGACTGCCTACATTGTCCTCTTGATTCTGCGAATACTTGTGGACTGTGCCCTGCTGTGTGCGACTGTCTGGCGCCGGATGGCCGGTGGTCTAAGCAGGTTGTTTCCGTAGCCGGTCAAATGGCAAGTTCAGTTGGAAGATTAATATTTGATTCATTAGGACATCCAGTCATTATCGTCGATCTATTGCATCACAGAGAGTAGGAGCCCCTTGTTCTCGAGCCAACTCTTGTTCTCATAATAGTTCAGTGTACCTTATCCTTTAACCTACTGTGTGTGTCGACAATCAAGTGCATTTATGTTCTAATGTATAATAAATCTCATTGTAATATTTAATCCGCATATCATTTCGTAGATATAGGCAGAATCCCATTTCCTGTGTTTATTATGATAAAGTTATCTTTTTTTCGGTAGATTACGACTTTTATTAAATTATCGTCAGTGTGCACTTCTTATTTTACCAACTAGCACGGTCCAACATCATTTCCTTCCGTTACCGTTGTGCTCATAATTAATTAGCTGGTAGATAAGGAGGGGGTCGAGTACATGTCTCGTTCTCATGCAAGATTCGTCTGAATTAAAGAGGTACAAACTCTTCTCCACCCCGGTACCACGCAACCCGAGAAAATTTTTGTCCTATGCAAAATTGCTAAGGGGGTCTAACGCTTCCATTAAGTTAATCGTTCACCAGTCTGGTGTGGCAATAGGAGGTAGCAAAAAGAATGTTTTAAATTTCGAGGTTAATGAATCGTTCACACAGGAGAATCGTACAAACATACTACCATTTGACCATCTCACGGAGTCCCATATGGACGACATAGAAACACGTTTTTGGCGCAGAGGAACGCTGAAGGAGCTGAAATCAAATAGTCACCCGGTACGGATGGTATTTCGTTTTACAAACAGTACTCTATGATATTGGCCCCTTACATGTATCGCGAATCTATCGCCCAGCGCGAACTCCCAAGCGACTGGAAGAACTCGCAGCTCAATGTTGTACATAAGAAGTATAAAACACGGACGAGCGAAATAGTGAAATCGAGTGTGTACTATCAATTTAATTCAAGTTTCAGCTCCAATATAAGAATTGTCGATGACGGTGAATAGCTTGTGTCCATGTGTGTCGCAATTTGATGCAAGTTACAGCTCCAATATAGGATTTGTCGATGACGGTGAATAGCTTGTGTCCATGTGTATCGAACGAATCTCAGTTTGCCGTTTTCTCATGCGTAATACTCTGGACGAAGGCACCAAGGAGGTGCCATATTTTTAGACACTCTTGACACGGTGCGACTGTTATCGAAGATACATACAAGCTTATGCTATAGGTTTCCAGATATGCGAGTAGCTCGAAAATTTATGAAGTATGTTGTATTTAACAGTGAGTGTTCATCAGAGACGAGGGTATCGTCATAAGTGACCCAGAGAAATGTGATAAGGCTGCTATTATGTTCTACTTTGGTAAATGATCTGGCAGGCATTGTAGGCAGCAACATGGGGGTGTTAGCTGATGATGCTGTAATGTATGACAAGGTGTCGAGGTCGAGTGATTTTAGGAGGATACAAGAGGACTTAAACAAAATGTTTAGTTTTTGTGATGAATGACAGCTAGCTCTAAATGTGGAAAAATGTACAGCAATGCACATGAGTAGGAAAAACTAACCCATAATTTTCGGATACAGCATTATTAGTGTCCTGTTTGACACAGTCGCATCTCTTAAATTTCTTGGCGTAAGGCTGCAAAGCGGAATGAAAAGGAATGAGTATGTAAGGGTTGTGGTATGGAAGGCGAATGGTCGACATCAGTTTATTGGGAGAATTTTAGGAAAGTGTTGTTCGTCTTTAAAGGGGACCGCTTATAAAGTACTAGTACGACCCATTCTTGAGTACTGCTCGAGTCTTTGCGATCCACACTACGTCAGATTAAAGGAAGACATCGAAGCAATTCTGAGGGGGGCTGCTAGATTTGTTACTGGTAGATTCAAACAACACGCAAGTATTGCGGAGTTGCTTCAGGAACTCAAATGGCAATCC
The DNA here is from genome assembly GCF_023864345.2 of Schistocerca serialis cubense. Lineage (NCBI taxonomy): Eukaryota > Metazoa > Arthropoda > Insecta > Orthoptera > Acrididae > Schistocerca > Schistocerca serialis. Next base: position 632,719,011 of record NC_064643.1, on the reverse strand, counting down.
CTGTAGGAAAGGAGACGTTCTTTTTGAGGAAATCTATTGAGGAAGTTTAATTTTGAGAACCCAGTGTAGATGTAGATTCCGAAACCTGGATCTGAATGTCTGTAATTATCCAATAGCATAGTTTCATAAAGTCTGTCCTACTACATTCGTCGATCATGTTAAAACTTCTCCCCCAGTCGACTTCTTTTGCGCCCGTCTCTGTTCAAAAAATGGAACTCGGGACGTGCGTCAAAACCCGACTATCAATGGAAATATGTTCTTCCCACCAGTTCGATTTCGCAACACTGGAAGAAGAAGAGGAAAAAATAGGTTTTGCCCTTTCAGCGTCAGCTTGGAGAGTCACCTGCGCTGTGCCAACGGCACCGTCGGTGATGTTTTTCGTTCAGCTTTGTAAACATGTTATTTACGTCTGGAGCCTACATTCCTGCGCGCCTAGAATAGCGTTTCTTTGAATTCTGTCATGCCACCGCCGTGTTTTCCTTGTCCACCTGCGTCCACTCTGCACCGTCCGCAGGCTAGACTGGCGGAAACAATGGTGAGTGGGGGTGGGGGGGGGGGGTGGGGGTGGGGGTGGTTCGTATTTTTAACGCAGTAACTGCGACCTATGGCGTTGTCCTAGACTGGCACGGACCGAGATCGGCGCCCGACCACCCACCCACACTGTGCCTGCTGTGCCACTTTCTCCCTGTTGTGAGTTCTCGGCCCAGCTACGGAAAAAGCCCTGCTTGCGTCCCAACGTAGCGACCCTTAAGCCGTCGGCACACGGAGCGTGCTGCCGAACGTTAACGTTGAGCGTGCCCAGTTCAACGTGCTGCTCAACGCTCAGGAATGATGCGACTTGTGCACACGGTACGTGGACCCCAACGTGGTATACGCGATCGCAACGCACTCAAGCGACAGTTGAGGGATGTTTCTAGTTCGTTAATCACACTGTTTACTCAACGGGCGCGTAAAATTCCCACGTTAGCTCTATTAAAATGCACATTTCCCCCATCGTCCACGAAAAGGAAAGTACCATCTCCAATCAATAAGGACAGAGGCTTATAAAAGTTCCATTACAAGCAGTGCGTTACAAAATTGGAATACTTTCCGCATAAGATAAACATTATTTCATCATTCCCACATTTTAGTAAAACCCCAAGGTCAGTCTTACTTGATCACTGTTCGTACCCAGTAGCAGAATCTTTGCAACATGTCAATTACGAAGCGTAAAAGAAAAAGGAGAAAAAAATACCTTTATACAAGTAGCGTCAGCTGTCCTTTACATTAAGCCAATCGAACAAAGTCACCCCTCAAAAAAAGGTGAACTTGTATTTACATAAAATCAAACATTACAGTCTATACTTATATTAAACTAATAATAAAGTATCAGAACCTAATAAAAACGCGAATGTTAGGAAAAAAAAATTTGTCGTGTCAGGACGCGAACCACCGCTCCAACGAAAAAACCTCGTTAGTATACAATGATGCTATTCATTACACTATACCAACATCACATCTGCTGTAACTAATAATAGTACCTTACCTCTTGCTAAAAACTTTATAATCGTAGATATTTTACTAACTGAAATTTAATTATAACACATTGTACCAAGAACAATGCGTTTTGGATGGATCTTCAGTGTGTCGCTGCCTTCAAATAGCCTACTCTCATTATACGCAAGTTACAATAATTATTTTTCCGCGAATATGATGTTTCTCATTATTTTATTGGAACGAATCACACAGTTAACAATGAGTTTTGCAGTGATTCTCAATTTGCTGGTGCTCGGAACGGCATATATACGTATAGGCTTGAAATGAATGCCAATATGGCGCGTCACAACTCTGTACTGAAGGGAGACGGCGTGCGTGTGACGTAGGTGGCGTTGTGCCATGTCATTGGTCAACGTTCAGACGCACGCTGAGAATATCTGACATGCCAGATATTGCTCTGCAAGTTCGGAAAGACTCCCGAGCGTGCTATTCCATGCTGTGACGTCAGAAACTCGGCACGCTCAACGCTCAACGTTCGGATGCACGGTCCGTGTGCCGACGGCTTTACGGCGGGCCCTTGCAGCCTCGTTCTCGTCGGCTCCGGACGGCCCAGTGTCCGCCTCTTAAACCTCCCGGAATAGTATCCCAATAAAGCAAGAAGAAGCACAGATAGTGAGTACTGCCTCTGCAATCACTGCCATGTCCGATCTTACGAATGTTATGTGCCTTCGTCACATTCATTCTGTCACTGGCGTGTTAATCCGTTCTATCTCTGCTCACGAGTGAGATGTGACTAGCCGGGAAGGGTGGCCATCTCTCAACACGTACCACCAAAGAAATCATGTTTGATAATTCTGGACATACCCTCATTTGTTGAGAAGTGGTAACATGTAATGCACCCTGGAACATTGTCAGATATGGTTGTTTTTGTCGTCCAAGTGTTATGGCTGGGGATGCATAATGTTACACGGTCGTACCGACCTCCAAAACCTTGAACACCCTACACTCGCCTTTCGCTGTGCGCTTCTTTCAGGAGTGCATTCGGCCCTGACTTCATTTTTGTGGGTGAAAATGCGCGACCGCATCGAACTTGCCCCCCTTCTTGCAGCGGTGTACCGTAGGTCTCTAGAAGAGCGTAGCTTTCCAAAAGATTGGAAAAGGGCACAGATCATCCCCTTTTTCAAGAAGGGACGTCGAACAGATCTCTAGAACTATAGACCTATATCTCTAACGTCAATCAGTTGTAAAATTTTGGAACAGGTATTATGTTCGAGTATAATGACTCTTCTGGAGACTAGAAATCTACTCTGTAGGAATCAGAATGGGTTTCGAAAAAGACGATCGTGTGAAGCCCAGTTTGCGCTATTTGTCCATGAGACTCAGAGGGTCTTAGACAGGGGTTCCCAGGTGGATTCCGTGTTTCTTGACTTCCCCAAGGCGTTTGATACAGTTCCCCACAGTCGTTTAATGAACAAAGTAAGAGCATTGCAATTGTGTCATTACATTGAAGAGTTCCTAGATAACAGAACGCAGCATGTCATTCTCAATGGAGAGAAGTCTTCCGAAGTAAGAGTGATTTCAGGTGTGCCGCAGGGGAGTGTCGTAGGACCGTTGTTATTCACAATATCTATAAGTGATCTTGTGGATAACATCAGAAGTTCACTGAGGCTTTGTGCGGATGATGCTGTAATATATGGTGAGGTTGTAACAATGGAAAATTGTACTGAAATGCAGGAGGATCTGCAACGAATTGACGCATGGTGCATGGAATGGCAATTGAATGTCAATGTAGACAAGTGAATGTGATGCGAATACATAGAAAGAAAGATCCTTTATCATTTAGCTACAATATAGCATGTCAGCAAATGGAAGCAGTTAATTCCATAAATTATCTGGGAGTAAGTAATAGGAGTGTTTTAAAATGGAATGGCCATATAAAATTAATCGTCGGTAAAGCAGATGCCAGACTGAGATTCATTGGAAGAATCCTAAGTAAATGCAGTCCAAAAACAAAGGAAGTAGGTTATAGTACACTTGTTCGTCCACTGCTTGAATACTGCTCACCAGTGTGGGATGTGTACCAAATAGGGTTGACAGAAGAGATAGAGAAGATCCAACGGTGAGCAGCGCGTTTCGTTACAGGATCATTTAGTAATCGCGAAAGCGTTACGGAGATGATAGATAAACTTCAGCGGAAGACTCTGCAAGAGAGACGCTCAGTAGCTCGGTACGGGCTTTTGTTGAAGTTTCGAGAACATACCTTCACCGAGGAGCCAATCAGTATATTGCTCCCTCCTACGTATATCTCGCGAAGAGACCATGAGGATTGAATCAGAGAGCTTAGAGCCCATACAGAGGCATACCGATAATCTTTCTTTCCACCAACAATACGTGAGAGGAGAGAACCGATAGAGGTACGCAAGGTACCCTCCGCCACACACCGTCAGGTGGCTTGCGGAGTATGGATGTAGAGATAGATGTAGATAGATGGGGGAGCTCTCGGAAAGAGGGGATATTGAGCGAGTGGAGTGGTCTGTACGTTTCCCCCACTTGAATCCCATGGAGCATGTGTGGAATGCTTCGGAGAGATATATTGCAGCACGTCCATATGCACCAACTGCCACCCAGCATTTGTGAACCGCTTTTGAGGAGGAATGGAACGCTCTGCCATAAGAACACGTTACCAGCCATGTGGCCCTCATGGGAGCACGTAGCAGAACATACATTACCATCTGTGCTGATTGTATGTCGCATTAAGAACCACGGCCCGCCTTTTCAAATGTCGAGGCAACCATCATAAATCTCAGTGAGTTTAGTCTTTGAATAGATCATTTCTGTTCCTCTGATTATGTATTTCAGTTACCGTTAGTAGTGTACAGTACTGCAGCAGTACCTTCTCGTATGGACCAAGTTTCATCGAGCTATATTACTTGGCAGTGACAGATACGAACGTCACATCCTTCCACATGCTTTGTACACCAGTGTATATTTCAAATGTATTTTATTTCTCATGATCGTGAGTGTCGAAAAGAATTTTGTGATAGAGGTTAAACAGAATGTGTGACGCATTTGTATGTCTGGCGTAGCTACCAGTCGAGTCGTGTAAAGCTCATTTTCTTTCGGCGAATTTTCGAACCTGCTACTTCGTGACTTATTTTAAGAGTATATCACTATGTGGCATACAAGTAAAATGACGTGACTCACTGCCTAGACAGAGAGAACAAGAATATATTTATTCTGCTTTTAAATACACCTCACTACGACAAGATAATTTCAATAGATTGCACATTGCACATTGCAGACGATATTAGGAATCTTGTACGAACAACATCGATGTGTGTCGTTGAAGACCGTAAGAAATGGTAGAGTCTGAAACACAGCCTCATATATCAGAGGATATCAAGTGGCTTACGTTTTGATGATGTTGACAAGGGAAGAAGAGTGATTTTTGGAGCATAACGTCTGATTGGCGCCTGGATTATGAGAGACCAATGCCCCGGAATCCCGTAAATGGTCTATTGTGAACAGCAGACAATGCGAAAGTCCGCTCAGCATTCGCTGTGGGGGGAACCATACCCACCTTTCGTTATAACACACTTTCCCTTCAGTTACATCACAAACATAACGTCTCATTCAAATGTGTAACCGCAAGAAAGCAATTTAATTTACGAACAAACAGCAACCAGGTTTTCTCGAGTTTTTCTTTGCAAACTATTCGAAACTGCCATAACTGTTTGTTCACAGCTAAACGCAAGTTAGTACATTAGTATGACCTCAACTTTCAGTATTTAGTTGTTAAGCGCTCTATACTTTTGAAGTGAAATGTCTAATCACACGATTTTTCCGGTATCTGGTAAACTATATTACTACCGTTTCGTGCCCTGTGCTGCATTCACTATTCGGGGGGATCCTGATACCTGACTGTGTGGTGTTCCCACCGACATCTGAGCTATTTTACAGCACCACAATAATGAAACGTTTTGAGCCTCACGTCCACCAGTACTGTCAAAATAGCAGCTACTGCAAAAAAAAAAAAAAAAAAAAAAAAAAAAAAGTAGTCAGTGATGTATTCCTTCGGAATACCCATTTTTCTTCAAGTACACTGGAACGTGTAGAAAGTAGTTTCTACTAACAATTATTGTATCTATGTACCAATAAATACGTAACGTTCGATCTGTGGTTCAATGGCTCTGACAAGGGAACCTCCCCATCGCACCCCCTTCAGATTTAGTTATAAGTTGGCACAGTGGATAGGCCTTGAAAAACTGAACACAGATCATTTGAGAAAACAGGAAGAAGTTGTGTGGAACTGTGAAAATATAAGCAAAATATACAAACTGAGTAGCTTGTGGGAAGATATGCAACATCAAGGAGACTGGTGAGGCAGGAGCGCCGTGGTCTCGTGGTAACGTTAGCAGCTGCCGAACGAAAGGTCATTGGTTAATTTCGGTGGACTTCAACAAAGCCTTCGACAGGATCGACCACAAATATCTCGTAGAGACACTAAATAGACTCGGGTTTGGGCAAAAATTCATCGCAATCATCCATAAGATACTAAGTACTGCAAGATCGACAGTAATAATCAATAGTTGGGAAACAAAACTGATAAAACTGGACAGATCCGTGAGGCAAGGCTGTCCATTGTCAATGGCTCTATTCGCTGTAGCACTGGACCCACTCCTGCGGAAACTCACAAACGACATCAGAGGCTTCTCCGTAGGAGGCAAAGCAGTAGCATGTATAGCCTACGCTGACGACCTAGGCATCTTTATTGAAGACCAGGAAGATATTGGGAGAGTAGAAACCATCATGAATACATTCCAAAAAGCGTCAGGCACCCAAACCAACCCCAAAAAAACAGTGCTACTGCCGATAGGGAATCAACGACTCAAACCAGGCAGCCAATGGTATAAAATAGCAGAAAGCCATAAAGTTCTTGGAATATATATACAGTCTTGTCCACTTAGAATGGCCGCATACAACTGGAGGGACGTGCTACACACCATAAGAGGTCTCTCCAGACAGCACGCGAACCGGAAGCTAACAATCCACCAGAAAACAGAACTGATAAACACGACGATCCTGTCGAAAGCTTGGTACCTGGCGCAAATCTTAAGCATCCCGACAGAAATTGCGCGAACACTAACGAGCGCAGTGTACTACCTGTTGTGGCGTCGAAATATATTCAAAGTGGCGCAAGCAACGTGCTCGCTGCCAACAAAAGAAGGGGGACTAGGTCTAGTTGATATAAAGACCAAATGTGCAGCCCTTCTACTGAAACGAACGCTCGCCATCCAGGACAAAAACCCTGACAGCGTCACCGCCAAGATAATTGGAAGATACAAGCCCGCATCACAAGAAGCGCCGGTCGACACGAGACACATTCCCTGCAAAATGCGACACGTCAGGCTGCACTACGCCAACAAAAGTTACGTTCTGGACACCGTGGCGAATCCCAGCCACAGAACAGCCAAGAGAATATACTGGGCCCTCAGGGGGAAGCCGGAAAAAAACAAATATGGGGGAACGTCTCAGAAAACGTGTTACCTAAACATGCGAAGGAGACATGGTACAAAATAATTAAGAGAACGGTACCAACCAACCAAAGACTGGCGGAGATAAAACTCGTCGCAAGTGACAAGTGTGACGTATGTGGCATGACCGACACCCTCGAGCACCGATTCACGTGCGGGAATGCCATCAACATCTGAGAAGCGTGCCAGCAGATGGTGGCCCACATCAACAGAACGGCGCCGGGAAGCATCACAGTGGAAGCAATCACCGCCCCAGACTGCAACCCATTTCCACGACCCAAGCGACTGGCGACTCGCCATCGTAGCGCGGAGGCAGACCGACCAGATGGCCTTCCTGATGGACCTCTGGGAGGAGAACAAGACGGCCCAGCAGCACAGGCGATACCACGAGAACTTCAAAAACTTCCTGCAGATTCCACTGCAGACAGCAATCGCCAGAGTCCTCCCCAGCCTGTGACCCTCAGCACCGCCACCAGCCACCTCACCACACTCACCACAAGAATAACGTGTGCAGTGATAATGAACAAGTGCAACACAAAAGATAAAGAGCTTTCTCTTCTCGCATCAAATAGTGAAGTATAGTAGTATAAAGTGTTTCTTCCTAGTGGAATCAGTGACACAAAGTGCTCCCTAGTGGAAAGTGCCAACTACTCAGTATTATTAGATATTTTGATTTCCTTTACTTTGTGCCTATAAAATTCTATTGATTACTCACACTATCCTTTCTGCTTCTCTTATGTAATATGACAAAATTTTCTCTCTTCTTCAATTAGGTATATTCTCTAGTATACGCAAAAAAAAAAAAAAGTTTCTTCCACTTCTGCTCCACCTATCATGGTGACGTTCCTTCATACTGTCCCACTAAACAGTGTAACTAGAGGAAGAGATCAAACAAGAATACACAATGTGCCTTTGTCATCACAAGTGCATCACATACAGAAACATAAACTCAAATCAATGCAACGATGCCAAATATAAACTGTTATGCCTGTCCTGGAATGTCTACCCCCCTCAAAAAAAAAAAGACGACAAATGGCCATGTAAAAGGGTTTAAGGAACAGACAATAAGAGAAAAACGAAAAAGTAAAATATAAAAACGAAAACATATAAAATGACAATAATATTAACCATCACTAGGATAATAGATTAATAGAATAAAATGTCTTTTTTTTAAATGTATCGTTGTTAAAATATTTAAATAAATATATATGGTTACAAAAAAAAAAAAAAAAAAAAATCTTCCGTCGAGTGAAAAAATTTAATTTTTTATTTTAAGTTTATGTGACGAAACTCTTATGTTTTCATCACTTTTTTGGGAGTGATTATCACATCCACAAGAAAACCTAAATCGGGCAAGGTAGAAGAATCTTTTTACCCATTCGCCAAGTGTACAAGTTAGGTGGGTCGACAACATATTCCTGTCATGTGACGCACATGCCGTCACTAGTGTCGTATAGAATGTATCAGATGTGTTTTCCTGTGGAGGAATCGGTTGACCTATGACCTTGCGATCAAATGTTTTCGGTTCCCATTGGAGAGGCACGTCCTTTCGTCTACTAATCGCACGGTTTTGCGATGCGGTCGCAAAACACAGACACTAAACTTATTACAGTGAACAGAGACGTCAATGAACGAACGGACAGATAATAACTATGCAAAAATAAAGAAAGTAAAATTTTCACTCGAGGGAAGACTTGAACCAAGGACCTCTCGTTCTGCAGCTGCTCTCACTACCACGGGACCACGGCGCTCCTGAGCTCACTTTGTCCTTGATGTTGCTTATGTGGTCCATGGACTACTCAGTTTGTATATTTTTCTTATTTTTCCATAGTTCCACACAACTTCTTCCTGTTTTCTCAGTTGATCTGTGTTCAGTTTATCAAGGCCTATCCACTGTGCCAACTTATAACTAAATCTGAGGGGGGTGCGATGGGGAGGTTCCCTTGTGAGCACTATGGGACTTAACATCTATGGTCATCAGTGGTTAGAACTACTTAAACCTAACTAACCTAGGGACAGCACACAACGCCCAGCCATCACGAGGCAGAGAAAATCCCTGACCCCGCCGGGAATCGAACCCGGGAACCTTTTTTTTTTTTTTTGTAACCATATATATTTATTTAAATATTTTAACAACGATACATTTAAAAAAAAAAAAAAGAAAGACATTTTTCTATTAATCTATTATCCTAGTGATGGTTAATATTATTGTCATTTTATATGTTTTCGTTTTTATATTTTCCTTTTTCGTTTTTCTCTTATTGTTTGTTCCTTAAACCCTTTTACATGGCCATTTGTCGTCTTTTTTTTTTGAGGGGGGTAGACATTGCAGGACAGGCATAACAGTTTATATTTGGCATCGTTGCATTGATTTGAGTTTATGTTTCTGTATGTGATGCACTTGTGATGACATAGGCACATTGTGTATTCTGGTTTGATCTCTTCCTCTAGTTACACTGTTTAGTGGGACAGTATGAAGGAGCGTCACCATGATAGATGGAGCAGAAGTGGAAGAAACTTTTTTTTTTTTTTTTTACATATACTACAGAATATACCTAACTGAAGAAGGGAGAAAATTTTGTCATATTACATAAGAGAAGCAGAAAGGATAGTGTGAGTAATCAATAGAATTTTGTAGGCACAAAGTAAAGGAAATCAAATATCTAATAATAATGAGTAGTTGGCACTTTCCACTAGGGAGCACTTTGTGTCACTGATTCCACTAGGAAGGAACACTTTATAGTACTATACTTCACTATTTGATGCGAGAAGAGAAAGCTCTTTATCTTTTGTGTTGCACTTGTTCACTATCACTGCACACGTTATTCTTGTGGTGAGTGCGGTGAGGTGGCTGGTGGCGGTGCTGGGGGTCACAGGCTGGGGAGGACTCTGGCGATTGCTGTCTGCAGTGGAATCTGCAGGAAGTTTTTGAAGTTCTCGTGGTATCGCCTGTGCTGCTGGGCCGTCTTGTTCTCCTCCCAGAGGTCCATCAGGAAGGCCAGCCGGTCGGTCTGCCTCCGCGCTACGATGGCGTGTGCCGTCATGGCGAGGATCCAGAGAGTCGCCAGTCGCTTGGGTCGTGGAAATGGGTTGCAGTCTGGGGCGGTGATTGCTTCCACTGTGATGCTTCCCGGCGCCGTTCTGTTGATGTGGGCCACCATCTGCTGGCACGCTTCCCAGATGTTGATGGCATTCCCGCACGTGAATCGGTGCTCGAGGGTGTCGATCATGCCACATACGTCACACTTGTCACTTGCGACGAGTTTTATCTCCGCCAGTCTTTGGTTGGTTGGTACCGTTCTGTTAATTATTTTGTACCACGTCTCCTTCGCATGTTTAGGTAACACGTTTTCTGAGACGTTCCCCCATATTTGTTTCCAATTGTATTGCGGGAGTTTTTGTTCAATTTTGTTTTTTTCCGGCTTCCCCCTGAGGGCCCAGTATATTCTCTTGGCTGTTCTGTGGCTGGGATTCGCCACGGTGTCCAGAACGTAACTTTTGTTGGCGTAGTGCAGCCTGACGTGTCGCATTTTGCAGGGAATGTGTCTCGTGTCGACCGGCGCTTCTTGTGATGCGGGCTTGTATCTTCCAATTATCTTGGCTGTGATGCTGTCAGGGTTTTTGTCCTGGATGGCGAGCGTTCGTTTCAGTAGAAGGGCTGCACATTTAGTCTTTATATCAACTAGACCTAGTCCCCCTTCTTTTGTTGGCAGCGAGCACGTTGCTTGCGCCACTTTGAATATATTTCGACGCCACAACAGGTAGTACACTGCGCTCGTTAGTGCTCGCGCAATTTCTGTCGGGATGCTTAAGATTTGCGCCAGGTACCAAGCTTTCGACAGGATCGTCGTGTTTATCAGTTCTGTTTTCTGGTGGATTGTTAGCTTCCGGTTCGCGTGCTGTCTGGAGAGACCTCTTATGGTGTGTAGCACGTCCCTCCAGTTGTATGCGGCCATTCTAAGTGGACAAGACTGTATATATATTCCAAGAACTTTATGGCTTTCTGCTATTTTATACCATTGGCTGTCTGGTTTGAGTCGTTGATTCCCTATCGGCAGTAGCACTGTTTTTTTGGGGTTGGTTTGGGCGCCTGACGCTTTTTGGAATGTATTCATGATGGTTTCTACTCTCCCAATATCTTCCTGGTCTTCAATAAAGATGCCTAGGTCGTCAGCGTAGGCTACACATGCTACTGCTTTGCCTCCTACGGAGAAGCCTCTGATGTCGTTTGTGAGTTTCCGCAGGATTGGGTCCAGTGCTATAGCGAATAGAGCCATTGACAATGGACAGCCTTGCCTCACGGATCTGTCCAGTTTTATCAGTTTTGTTTCCCAACTATTGATTATTACTGTCGATCTTGCAGTACTTAGTATCTTATGGATGATTGCGATGAATTTTTGCCCAAACCCGAGTCTATTTAATGTCTCTACGAGATATTTGTGGTCGATCCTGTCGAAGGCTTTGTTGAAGTCCACCGAAATTATGGCACCTGCGCTTCTGGTGGTGGCTGCCTGTGCTATTATGTCCCTGTAGGTGCATGTGGCGTCAAATATATTTTTCCCTGGTACCGCACATGTTTGCCACGGACTGATGACTTTCCTCATCACCGATTTCAGGTTGTTTGCGATGCATTTCGCTATTATTTTATAGTCGGCGTTGAGGAGCGTAATCGGACGAAACTCTTCAATGCGGCGGGCGGCTCTCTTCTTAGGGATGAGTGTTATGGTCCCTTCGGTCAGCCCAGGTGGAATTTCCGCCCCATCGAGTATCTCGTTCACCATTTCCGTGAATTGTTCTCCTAGCACGTCCCAATATGCGAGGTAGAACTCGAGCGGGATGCCGTCGGCGCCGGGTGCTCTTCCTCTTGCGCTGGTCCTCATCGTTTCTTTGATGTCGTCCACGTCGACATTTTCTGTCAGCAACGCCCTGTCTGCGTCTGTGAGCACGCTCCTCGTCTGCTGGAGGATTTCAGCAGTTGCCGCGTCGTCTGTCGCTTCTCGACGGAACATGTCTCGGAAATAGTCCTCGATGTGTTTTGTTAACTCCGTTTTCGTCGTGAGCGTCTTCCCTTGCTTGTCCTGAAGCTCTTTTACGCACTTTCCTGCGCCTCTCTCCCTTTCCCTATTTAGGTGGTGCATGGTGAGTGGCTCTTCATCCACATCGCCATATGTTTTACTTCTTGTGAGGACGCCTCTTATTTGCTGTTTCTTTATTTGAAGGAGTTTTGCCTTGATTCTCCTCACTCGCGGCAGGTATTGCTGGTCGTCTGCTGGTGCGTCGAGTGCGTCTTTCAGGCACTGCTGGTAGAATTCGGCCGTGGTTCGCCTCCAGAATGACTTTTCCGCGCTGTATCTTATCAACAGGCTGCGCATTGTCGGCTTCGCTCGTGCCAGCCACCACTCGGTCGTGCTGCTGTAGCGTGCGCGCTGTGCCAGGCATTCTTGCCACATTTCCACTATTTGCTTGCGCAGTTCCGCGTCCTGCAGGTGTTCCGTATTTAGCTTCCACGTGCTTCTTTTGCTGACGTTCTTTCCTTTTTGGAGATGCAGGCTGCATTCGTAGCTGCAGTGGTCCGAAAATATGACAGGATATACTTCGACGTGCGCAACATTTTTAGTTGCTGCTCTGCTGATATATATACGGTCCAGTCTGCTTTTACCATTTTTGTGGTGGTATGTAAATTCAGTGTGTGTTGGATGGAGAAGGCGCCACGAATCTTCTATTTTCAGTCGTCGGATCAGTTGTTGCAGTTCTGGGCACATGTTTGCTACAGGTATTTGGTCTTCAGCTGCGGCGACACAGTTAAAATCTCCTCCAATGATGATATTGTCATTGTTTTGCATCAGCAGTTCGGCTACTTCTTCATTATAGAAGGTGCTTCTTGCTCGCTTGTTGTCTGTGCCAGAAGGTGCGTATATGTTGATAAAGAGCGTCTTTTCTATGCTTAGCGCTATCCCTCGGCCGCTTGACAACATTTTAGTCCCGCCAAAGTCGATCCCGTTCCGTACCATTATTGCCGTACCGCATTGGGATTCTGGGTCTATATTTGTGATTGCCGTATATCCTGGTATCTGGTTTATTTTAGTCGTAACCACTTCTTGCAAGAGTGCAACGTCTGTTTTTCTATGCTGTAGGAAGTCTGCGAGGGCTCGAATTTTTAAAGATGTGCTCATTCTATTTATGTTAACTGTGACAACTTTATAGATTGTATTTGCCTGCCTGCTCATTTAGTTTATCAGTCGGTGCTGTAGTCTGTGTCCATGCGGACATCTCTCTGGCGTGGGAAGCGAGAACGCTACCGCACGACCACGAGATGCGGGCTCGATCTGTGGCCTTGCACGCTACAATACAATTCAACTGACGAGACTTCTTGTCAGCACAATGGTGTCCAACCAAAGATTCAAAATACCCCGCGCCTGCAGCGCCCTCGGGGACTCTACTTATTTTTACAAGGTCTTTGGGAGAGACGGAGAACTACGTGGAATGGTATGTCCATGTTACAATCCTTCGCTAGAAGTGATTTTAAATCAGAATGCCCAGACTGAGATCCGATGCCCAAACCCTGCATGTTAGTACAACAAATTCAAATGGCTATACGCACTATGCGACTTAACTTCTGAGGTCATCAGTGCCATAGACTTAGAACTACTTAAACCTAACTAACCTAAGGACACCACACACATCCATGCCCGAGGCAGGATTCGAACCTGCGACCGTAGCAGCAGCGCGGTTCCGGGCTGAAGTGCTCAGAACCGCTCCGCCACAGAGACCGCCTTTAGTTCATCATCTCAACCAGTAAGTAATTTCGTTACCAATACACGTAAAAATTAATGGTTACAGCGGTCTGTTTTTTACGACTCATGCTGTTCTTCGAAGCAACAGTTGTTCGAAACTTGTGGGTAAGGCGCTATCTACAAACACAAAAGACTTAGTAGGAAAAAAAAGAGGTTCAAATACTATGCTTCTATGCACGGAAGACATTATTTACCTGGTATCGTACACGCGTATGGTCTCCCGGCGATAAAACGTTGGAAGGTAGTTACTATGACGAAAAATGACAGGAAGACACAAACGTGAAATTTTAACGTGACAACTGATCCATTTGCGTGCCGAAGATTAACGCCGTTGCATGTCGAAGATTAGCACTGTAACTGCAGTAATTACTTATGAAAAATTAGAAAAAGGACGACAAAACACGCTGCTCGTATTTCGTACCTGCGGTAGGGTGTCTGTTGCAGACACTGTAAGGCCCAAATACCAACAATCGCACAACGGTGTGCGTCCCATAGAGAGTAGAACAATCGCTAACAGAAAGAGGAAATGAATAATTAATCAAATCCAGATCACGTAAGAACATAATTAACATTAGAGCCGATGACGCTAAGTCATGAAATGACGGAGGATATTATGAAACATATGCACACATTACCACTTTTGAGATTTTATTTATTACAGTCTAGACAATAAGTTACGAAATTATCTAACCATGCCACCCTCAGCTGCAGGATGTTGTTCTTGGCATCTGATTTAAAAACCGAGATTCTAAGAAAAATGTACACAATATACTTAATTTATAAATATCTGCAAGTGGCGCAAATTCCTGATTTGCACTAGTGACTGAATAAATAGTACCATCCTTATAAACTATGACCCTGAGCTTGAAGATAAGTGTTAGTTTAAGTTTAACGAAATGTTACGTATTTTAGTTCTTACACTGCTTTTTTGCAGGCACTGAAAACAACATTTTCTCTCCTTTCCAAACACTTGCACACTTTGCATTAATCTACATTTTGCATGTCATGCATCCGATCATTTTTTCCATTCAGTTTTGCTCACACAACTCACAGTACCATTCCTCTGTTTTACGAATGAGTTTTTGTAGTGATTTCCCTGCGGAGTCTCTATAACTTTTCCATTTAACAGGCGAAGCTGTAGTTCTATAGTTCGACATTTATCCTCTTTTGCTTTGGCTAACTTTCTTCTTCGTCATCTTCCTCTGATTCACCGATACTTTTGGAGGGACACCTATGGCCCATTTTTGGCCTGTTACGGCGTCTTCTACATCGAAATTATGCAGCAGTCCGCTTTGTTCTACATATCGAAAACAAGTTTACTTATGCCAGACCAATCATTTCTTGAAATTTAATTTAATCTGCTCATCGGGGAGTTGACTGTAAGTTTTCAGACTCTTATCTATGATTTCTATGTTTTTTGGCACTGACATGTTGGCTTTTTTGTTTGGCTTCACAGGACAGTTGCAGTGGGACTGATCTGTTATATCCAGTATGATGTCAATATTTTTCAGAGTGTTTTTTACTTTTGTCTGAAAAAGTTATGACATTATGGATGACAAGAGGTACTGTGAACAATACTATTAATACTAGAAGGTTTCCTAAATATATCAGAAGAAATATTATTGCCTTTGATCTTGATGGACAAATATAAGTAATTAATACTGCATCAACTTACAGTTCATGGATGAAGTTGATGTTTTTATGCATGTATGGAATATGTGCAGGTGGCCCTTGGTGTGTAAGAAAGATATCATCAGTGCACCATTTACAGAGGATGACACTTTGATTAAAACAACAATTGCAATCACAATAATATTTGTTTATTATTACTGGTTTTTCTTATGATGTAGTCATAAAGCCAGTAATATTGAACAAATCTTATTGAATTCTCAACTGTTGTTTTAGTCAAATCACTGCATTCCATAGTCAATGTAGTCTAAATTTATGAGATGATATTTTTTTAAATGTTAAGAAATTACTAGAAATTTATTTTTCAGCATGTTAATGAAGATATCAGCCATACACCCAGCTGGGCAACTGCCCATAGCTAATCCCACTTTTTGTTGATATTGTTTATTATTGAAGGAGAAGGTATTGTATTTAAGTGCAGTGTGCAATAAACTAACAAATTGATCTATTTCATCATCTGTGAAAATATTTTGAGCTTTAAAATTACTCTCAATGATGTGGATGGTTTCTATGACAGGCACATTGGTATACAAATTTTCAGTATCAGACTATACTAATATAGAGTTTTTCTGCTGTCTAATGTTGCTAAGAGCATCAGTAAATCATTTAAGATTTTTGATTGTATAAGTGTTTTAGTATTTACAAAATTTGTGTAATAAAACTTAAATTTTTTTACATACTGATAAGCAGCTGTATCCATAGAAATAACCATTGGTCTAATGAACTAATGTAGTTTATGAATCTTGACTTGTGCTTTGAGGGAAAGAGTTCTCAGACTCATGTCAAGAAATTTATGTTTTTATTTAGGTTGAAATAGGTGCTCACTAGCATTAATTCCTTCCATAATTTATTAAAAAACTAAAAGCCCACCTCTATTGCGAAAAAAGCACCTAGTGTTAAGTGTTAACCCAGGTTTCGGCGTAGATAACTACACCTTCTTCAGAACAACGAGTAAAACCCGCAAGTGCCTAAGAAGACCTTTGTCAATGATTAAAAGAACACCATAGCTATACATGTAGAAACGAAAAGGACAACACAAACAGTACATATGTACAAAGTCAAAACCACTACTTAACTTAATGGTGTACGCTCCACCTCACACCAGCCTATGTTCGATGGGCCATGACCTGCCATAAACTGCAGCTACGAACGGCCGCTCACTTACAAGCCTGACCCGCTATCTACGCACATGCGCAAGACAAGGGAAGTTACTTGAATGCGCATGCGCAAACGAATACGAGAAAGTTTATACATGGGTCGGGGCTAAATAGCCTATATATTCCCAACCGTGGATCAACGTATATCAAAAAATGAAATGGATAGAACAAGAGACGAGCTAAATAGGAGATGAAACCTAAAAATAACCGCACATGGTTGCTTATGCTAGTAAAGAAACTTATATATGAAGCTACCTATGACAACAGGAGGAACTCGTGAAAACTATACCTAAAGCCAGTAGTTAGCTTGGGGGGGGGGGGGGGGGGCTGAGGGGACGTAATGTAAAGATGTCGTGGTAATAAAGAATATAGGGATAAAACGTGTGGTGTTCAACGGGCTAAAATCACCTTCATCGTAAAAGGAAAATGTGGATAAAAAGAAAGAAGATGAACAGCTTGACCAACCGCGCTCGCCAATCAGCGCGCGCAGGTGATAATCCCCAGATCATCAGATTTACAAGTATGAAGAACAAAGTAAAGGCGCGAAACCTTCAAAAAAAATTCTATTTCTTGGTAGGAGTTGGTCACTGAGGATATTGTCTTTAACATGTTGCAGATGCTTAAAGATCTGCATTTCTTCCAAAACATCCAGTTTTAAGCCCTTAACCTTGGCACGAGGTTAACCTACAGTTAATATCGAGTTACTTTATGCCGAAGTGAGCGGCCGTTCGTAGCTGCAGTTTATGGCGGGCCGTGGCCCATCGAACATAGGCCGGTGTGAGGTGGAGCGTACATCATTAAGTTAAGCAGTGGTTTTGACTTTGTACATATGTACTGTTTGTGTTTTCCTTTTCTTTTTCGTTTATAAATGTATAGCTATGGTGTTCTTTTAATCATCGACAAAGGTCTTCTTAGGCACTTGTGGGTTTTATTCGTTGTTCTGACGAAAGTGTTGTTATCTACGCCGAAGCCTTTGGTGCAGAGCCGGGTGGAGGGTCTGAATCAGAGGCTGACGGTTTTGCGACCGTGTTGGCTGCAGATTCCTTGACTTGCGCCATAGGGTGGTGGGGTTTCGGGTTCCGCTGAATAGGTCAGGAGTTCACTACACTCAGCTGGCGGCTACACGGGTAGCGGAGGCTGTGTGGCGTGGACTGGGCGGTTTTTTAGGTTAGAAGGCCTCGGGATAGTACGGGGTGGGCTGCAATCTCAAAGGGTGCATGGCAAATACAGGACGTGCTTGGATCAAGGAACGGTCGGAACTGTAGTTGTAAATTGTTGTAGTTGTGCTGGGAAAGTCCCTGAGCTTCAAGTGCTAATAGAAAGCACAGAAGCTGAAATCGTTATAGGTACAGAAAGCTGGCTAAAGCCTTAAATAAGTTCTGTAGAAATTTTTACGAAGTCTCAGACGCTGTTCAGGAATGATAGATTAGGCAGAATTGGTGGTGGAGTGTTTGTGTCTGTCAGTAGTGGTTTATCTTGTAGTGAAGTCGAAGTAGATACTCCGTGCGAATTGGTATTGGTGGAGGTTATACTTCACAGCCGAACTAAGTTAATAATTGGCTCCTTCTACCGCCCCCCAGACTCCGATGATATAGTTGCTGAACAGTTCAGAGAAAATTTGAGTCTCGCAACAAATAAATACCCCACTCATACGGTTATAGTTGGTGGGGACTTCAACCTTCCCTCGATATGTTGGCAAGAATACTTGTTCAAAACCGGTAGTAGGCAGAAAACCTCTTCCGAAATTGTCCTAAATGCTTTCTCCGAAAATTATTTCGAGCAGTTAGTCCACGAATCCACGCGAATTGTAAATGGTTGCCACTTAACCTCTTAGCTACAAGCAATCCAGAGCTAATAGAGAGCATCATGACTGCTACAGGGATTAGTGATCACAAGATCGTTGTAGCTATGCTCAATACCGTTTCTTCTAAATCCACGAGAAACAAACGCAAAATAATTTTCTTTAAAAAAGCGGATAAAGTGTCACTAGAAGCCTACCTAAGAGACAATCTCCATTCCTTCCGAACTGACTATGCAAATGTAGATGAGATGTGGCTCAAATTCAAAGATATAGTAGCAACAGCAATTGAGTGATTCATACCTCATAAATTCGTAAGAGATGGAACTGATCCCCCATGGTACACAAAACAGGTCCGAACGCTGTTGCAGAGGCAACGGAAAAAGCATGCGAAGTTCAGAAGAACGCGAAATCCCGAAGATGGGCTAAAATTTACAGACGCGCGAAATTTGGCACGCACTTCAATGCGAGATGCCTTTAATAGGTTCCCTAACGAAACATTGTCTCAAAATTTGGTAGAAAATCCGAAGAAATTCTGGTCATATGTAAAGTACACAAGCGGCAAGACGCAGTCAATACCTTCGCTGCGCAGTTCCGATGGTACTGTTACCGACGACTGTGCCGCTAAAGCGGAGTTATTGAACGCAGTTTTCCGAAATTCCTTCACCAGGGAAGACGAATGGAATATTCCAGAATTTGAAACACGAACAGCTGCTAGCATGGGTTTCTTATAAGTAGATACCTTGGGGGTTGCGAAGCAACTCAAATCGCTTGATACGGGCAAGTCTTCAGGTCCAGATTGTATACCGCTTAGGTTCCTTTCAGATTACGCTGATGCAATAGCTCCCTACTTAGCAATCATATACAACCGCTCGCTCACCGATAGATCTGTACCTACAGATTGGAAAATTGCGCAGGTCGCCCCAGTGTTTAAGAAGGGTAGTAGGAGTAATCCATCGAACTACAGACCTATATAATTGACGTCGGTGTGCAGTAGGGTTTTGGAGCATATACTGTATTCAAACTTTATGAATCACCTCGAAGGGAACGATCTATTGATACGCAATCAGCATGGTTTCAGAAAACATCGTTCTTGTGCAACGCAGCTAGCTCTTTATTCGCACGAAGTAATGGCCGCTGTCAACAGGGGATCTCAAGTTGATTCCGTATTTCTAGATTTCCGGAAAGCTTTTGACACCGTTCCTCACAAGCGACTTCTAATCAAGCTGCGGGCCTATGGGGTATCGTCTCAGTTGTGCGACTGGATTCGTGATTTCCTGTCAGGAAGGTCGCAGTTCGTAGTAATAGACGGCAAATCATCGAGTAAAACTGAAGTGATATCAGGTGTTCCCCAGGGAAGCGTCCTGGGACCTCTGTTGTTCCTGGTCTATATAAATGACCTGGGTGACAATCTGAGCAGTTCTCTTAGGTTGTTCGCAGATGATGCTGTAATTTACTGTCTAGTAAGGTCATCCGTAGACCAGAATCAGTTGCAAAGCGATTTAGAAAAGATTGCTGTATGGTGTGGCAGGTGGCAGTTGACGCTAAATAACGAAAAGTATGAGGTGATCCACATGGGTTCCAAAAGAAATCCGTTGGAATTCGATTACTCGATAAATAGTACAATTCTCAAGGCTGTCAATTCAACTAAGTACCTGGGTGTTAAAATTACGAACAACTTCAGTTGGAAAGACCACATAGATAATATTGTGGGGAAGGCGAGCCAAAGGTTGCGTTTCATTGGCAGGACACTTAGAAGATGCAACAAGTCCTTTAAAGAGACAGCTTACACTACACTCGTTCGTCCTCTGCTAGAATATTGCTGCGCGGTGTGGGATCCTTACCAGGTGAGATTGACGGAGGACATCGGAAGGGTGCAAAAAAAGGGCAGCTCGTTTTGTATTATCACGTAATAGGGGAGAAAGTGTGGCAGATATGATACGCGGGTTGGGATGGAAGTCATTAAAGCAAAGACGTTTTTCGTCGCGACGAGATCTATTTACGAAATTTCAGTCACCAACTTTCTGTTCCGAATGCGAAAATATTTTGTTGAGCCCAACCTACATAGGTAGGAATGATTATCAAAATAAAATAAGAGAAATCAGAGCTCGAACAGAAAGGTTTAGGTGTTCGTTTTTCCCGCGCGCTGTTCGGGAGTGGAATGGTAGAGAGATAGTATGATTGTGGTTCGATGAACCCTCTGCCAAGCACTTAAATGTGAATTGCAGAGTAATCATGTAGATGTAGAACACTTAAAACTAGGTGCTTTTATCGCAATCGAGGCGGGTTATTAGTTTTTTAATATATTAACCGACGATTGCTGACGTGCTGCGATGTTGAAGGTCCTTCCATAATTTCTTTGTTACATAGATCCACCAGTTACTGTTTGTTAGCTTAATGCTGTTAACATTTAAAAAATCCTGTGTTTTTGCTACATAGTCCTTTTTATACACAATCACTGCTGTGTTTCCCTTGTCTGTTTTGATTACTAGTGAATCGTTATTTTTGAGTATCTTATTAATGTCACTCTAAGTCCTTTGGGCAGTGGAGGTGTTTTTACTTCTAGAATCCACAATCCTGTCAACAATATCATTAGTTCTGCATGACACTTTAGTTTGTTCTTGTCTATCTGTTGTCACTCATAGTTTGACACTAGAAATCAGTTCTACAAAATTATTTTGATCGTGTGGTGGTTTTATATTATATATTAATCCATTGTCAAGAAATTCAGATTCTTTATAATTGAATAAAATGTCAGTTTTATTAGCAGTTCTGCGACAAAATTCAGTGTTCAGAGTAAGTACATAAGTACTATTGGGTGTCACTTGCTTAGACAGAAGGCAATCTAAACATTTATTGTGTCTTTTTGGGATTACATTTTTTTTGTTTCTGTAGCCATTCGTCAATGTGGATAAAAACACTCTCCAGTTGTAAATTAGGCAGCACACTAGTGTTGCAGTTGTGTAAACAGTAATTATTAATATTCTGTTTGTCTTTTTCAGTGAATGAATATTTTGTGTTTCTGTTCATAATGAACTTCACAATTTCCAAGTCCACTTATCACAATGACCATTTTAGACACTTCCCTCCTCAGCAACTGTAGTTTTATATGTCGACATAATCAGCAACCAGTTGCCAAGAAGAAATTTAAATTCTTAATGGGTTTCAGGCACTTAGTGGCCTTGATCAGAAGGCTGTGCAGTACAGTACACAGAAAATAAGTCGGAGAAGAATATTAATATTAAGGATGACAAGTTTAAAAAAATTTAAAAATTTAGAGATAGGTAAGTACACATTTTTATTAATCCATTGTGTCCAATTTGATATACTGCTACAGCAAAAAACTATTAATCTGCACTCTACTATCAGTAACACCTTCCAGTTGCAACACTACAATACAAAACAGAGGATAAGAATGTGTTAGAAAATTCACCAATCCCTTCTAAACATTACGTTGCACTAATAATGCTTACCACATTTTTTTACAGCTCACTATCTGGTAAAGTTTCTTAAATTGTACAAGGCAGGTGGTTATAATTAAACTTTCCCTACTTAACACGTTATAACACGGAAACTAATTGTCATACGAGTAACAAACTTGGTAGCTTTAATGTCAAGGACACGGGGAAGAGAAATAGTGCAGTGCTGCCACGGTACATCATACCATTACATACTGGTACCATTACTGCTACAAAAGGGGTTACATATGGCTCTGATCAGTGTCCAGAAGAGTCTGAAACCGCAGGATTTCATTCTGCACAACAGAACGAAGCATTGCAAAGGGGCTTAATTATATATTATGAATGCAAATTCTTTTTAAATTTTTAGTAGCTGTATGTCCGATTACGAGGTCTCGTAAACGGTTGGCCCTGACTAGTATTTGTACGCAATCTGACTGCATAGAATAACAACAAAGAATGAAAGAAAATTTTCGTTAACACAATTAATTAATTAAGTCCTCAGCAACTATATAACCTACGAAACCAAAACACAAATGTAATTGTTCTGTGAGTGGGAGTGTGATTCAACGTACACATCTGGCACGGTTCTTCTTCAACAAGACAAGAAATTTTAAATACCATTTATACTGAAGTAATTAAAAAAAATAGAAATACTATAATTGCGCAAGAAAACCAGAATTACACTCTAATATAAGAACACAAGCCAGATGCTTTGTTGACTGAACCTGTAATGACGCATTATTTAAGACATGGAAATAATGAAAAAAAAGGGAATATTTTACCTTCATATATATTGACGAAAAGCACTCTGATCATTACAATATCTCCATTCGAATAACATCTGCTGTCTAGCCCATCAAACAACTGCATAAAACATGGAACAAGCACTCCCTACTACAACATATCAACACCGACTCACTACTACCACATCTCTACAAGCACTCTCCACCACGACTTCTCGACAAGAACTCTTCACTACGACATCTCAGCAAGCACTGACTATTACGAGTTTTCGACAAGCACTGCCAGTGGAGGCGGCGGAATAATACTCTTTGGCGCAATCTCTGGCGCTGTGGCTCAGTGTAGCCACCTTTCATATGCCCCTCCTCCACGGGCCAGAATTTGATGGTATTTTTGCCAGCATTGGTGGTGAAAATACCACCACATTCGTCCACAAACATGCAGACAAAATAAAAGATAATATTAATACGTAAATATCACATAATTAGATAAAATTTTGACTTTGCACTGACCTTTCAATAACCTAATATATAAAATACAGTAAGCAATACAAATTCCTTCATACATGTGACTTTACATAATAGTTTACACAATACACAAAAAATCAGTTTATACAAATGTTCACAAAAAATGCTTTTAATTATTCAAACAAAACAAGTAGTTGATAGTTCCAGCAGTAGCACCCAGCAATGGTCAACAAGTGCAAACACCAACAAGTGACATCATTTTAGTAAAAGCAGTTCCATCAGTGGCACCCAGTAATGTTGAACAGGTGCAGACACCAACAAGTGACATTATGTCAGTAGAAGCAGTTCCATTAGTGGCACCCAGCAATGTTGAACAGGTGCAGACACCAACAAGTGACATTATGTCAGTAGAAGCAGTTCCATTAGTGGTACCCAGCGTTGTTGAACAGGTGCAGACACCAACAAGTGACATCATTAAGCAGAAACAGTTCCATTAGTGGCACCCAGCAATGTTGAGTAGGTGCAGACACCAACAAGTGACATTATTTCAGTAGAAGCAGTTCCATCTGTGGCACCCAGCAATGTTGAACAGGTGCAGATACCAACAAATGACATCATTTCAATAGAAGCAGTTCCATCAGTTGCACCCAGCAATGTTGAACAGGTGCAGACACCAACAAGTGACATCATTCAGCAGAAACAGTTCCATTAGTGGCACCCAGCAATGTTGAACAGGTTCAGACACCAACAAGTGACATTATGTCAGTAGAAGCAGTTCCATTAGTGGCACCCAGCAATGTTGAACAGGTGCAGACACCAACAAGTGACATTATGTCAGTAGAAGCAGTTCCATTAGTGGCACCCAGCGTTGTTGAACAGGTGCAGACACCAACAAGTGACATCATTCAGCAGAAACAGTTCCATTAGTGGCACCCAGCAATGTTGAACAGGTTCAGACACCAACAAGTGACATCATTTCAATAGAAGCAGTTCCATCAGTGGCACCCAGTATTGTTGAACAGGTGCAGACACCAACAAGTGACATTATCTCAGTAGAAGCAGTCCATCAGTGGCACCCAGCAATGTTGAGCAGGTGCAAACAGCAACAAGTGATATTATTTCAGTAGAATCAGTTCCATCAGTCGCACCCAGTAATGTTGAGCAGGTGGAGACACCAACAAGTGACATTATGTCAGTAGAAGCAGTTCATCAGTGGCAACTAGCAATGAAGAGCAGGTCCAGACAGCAGTCCACAATATTCACTATCACTAATCACACAGTTCATCAGCAGAAATTAAACATTTCCAAGTGGCACCCATCATGTTGAACAAGTGCAAGTAACAGTCCATAATATTCACCATCACTAATCACACTGTTCAGACATGAACAATAGTTTGAATGCACACACAATTGCTTTTTCAAAATTATTCTCAATGCTCTTACACTAAACATACAAATTATAACAAACACACAAATCATATCAGATAATTGTCATATTAATTATTACAAATACACAAATATCAGTAAACCTATAATATTTATGGGTGTCAGTGCAAGCCACAACAAACAAGTAAAATAATATTTAGGAGGTAAGTCGGTACCACTTTTCTGGGATTAGGAAGGGAAAACACACAAAACACACTCACTCATCTTTCATCCACATTAAGTACTACTGTGTAATTAAATAGCGTTAACTGTGTAAATGCAATTCTGTCAAAATTTGATGTTCATCATGTGTATCAAGTAGTAGTGGCAGCAATGTATAACAGTCAATAATAGTTAGTCAACGTCATAGTCATCATGGCAAGACCAATGTTTGCCAAGCCAAATCAAATGTACAGTTGCTGAACAACTGTCAGTGAGCCAAGATATGCAAATGCTTCCTCTCTCCAAAAAAAAAGTATATACTGCTTAGTGATTTAACAAAGTGTGTGTGTAGACAATCTTCTTTCTACTTGAGTGTTCTAGTCTGCCAACTTCATCTTCCTTATTCCATATAAAGCAACAAAAAAAATTTGCTCCTCACTTACTTTACCTCTTATCCACCAAAACTCCAATAATCATCAGCATCACATAATCTCAATACTTCAATAATACCTGTTACGTCGATACATATAAATCTTATCATCAATATCATTTACCTTACCTCTAGTCCACCAAAACTCCAATAATCATCAACTTCACATAATCTCAATACCTCAATAATACCTCTTCAATACGTCGATACATATAAACCTTATTACCAATATCATTTCACTTCCATAAGAACTCTTTCCTCTAGTCAGTCTCCTCGAACAAGTACAGATAAAATCCTAGTGCAAACTTCAATTCATCATCCCATACAATCCGAAGACACAATGTCCACACACAACCTCTGTGTAATCCATCTGAGCCAAATCTTCTACTCATTATGAATTATAAAGTACATTTTGGTTACCTTGTCCATCAATAAATTAAAAAAATGCATACATGTCCTCTAACAGACTTTAGTTCGAATAACTCTCAGTAATTAAGTACGATTACGAAGTATGAATGATAGTAATATTTCATAGTGTGTACACCACTTCACGAATCATGGCAAATCAGAAACATACATGTGGAGTATTTCTTGTGTCAAGTGTCACTTCCTATTTCAATTGCTCACGAAGAATGCAGTGTAATAAGTGTCAATGGTCTAACCCTAGTGTTGGTATGTCATGTCGTTAGATCCTTCCTATTAGCATAAATTTCTACAGCTTCCATGTGACTTCCATGTGACTTCTATGAAGTTTCTTGTACTAATGTCGTTCGTCGAATTATAGCAGTTCATTTTCTTATCTTAAAAATATAAGGCACGGAGCATAAGCAAAATATGCAATAGCGAGTAAATATACCGGTAGAGAACAGAATGTCAACAAGTGGCTGCAGCACAATTCCTACAACGAGGCTCTTCCAAGCGAATAATCTATAATTAATACCATAGCGTGACCTAAACTCTATGTTTGTACACAGTATATCAGCATTTCTATATATAGCAAATTAAAGAATAGTTATGACAACAAACAGAAATGTATAAATATGCAAGCACAGCAGCAAACATATATCTTACATAATAAACAGATCATTAGCATCATATCAGCATAAGCAAATAAATGTTCATATGTAATCTTAATAAGTAAACATAATGGCGCAAGCAGATAAATCACAAAGTGTAACCTACATACATAATCACAGTCAGCACAATTAATAAGGTGACAATTATAATTTAAATAAATAAGCACAGCAGGCACATAATAAAAAAATATGACATCAGTGAAAAAGCAGTGCAGCCAAGCGATGCATAATATATACAAATAACAACCCTGTTCATTAATCAGTCAGTGTCAAATCAGTTAATGTACGCAAGCACGTCGCTTCACAAGTAAATTCATAGAACATGAAATTTAGCACAAAGTATGAATCACGTAATCGCGAGCAGCAAATTACGTCTAAAGTACGTACCTAAGTGGAAATATGTTACCTGAAAAATAAACTCAATTAATAGTTACCTTTTTAGTTTATTAGATTTTTCTTCGAAACTACATTCTTCCTGAAATTTTCTCGATAGCAAGTCCTCTTAACGTCGGAGACACACATAATTTACCTGAAGTTCCTAAATATTTTATACAACCGTATCCTGAAAAATACTGAACGTTAATAACATAATTCATCAAGCCACTATAGCTTTATACTGAATTTAGTCGGAGAAATTAGACTGTGTATTTGTTTACGGCTGTCAGTGCATTCGCACTGAGCGCTCGATCAGCTGTAGGCACGTGACGTAGGAAGTAATTGTTTGCGGTCAACGACTGCCTTGTGCGGCGCGCAGACTTGACTGTTGCTTTGAGTATGTGCCGCCGCCAAAACACAGCGCGGTATCCTTGTATTCTCTGCATGTTTACATGTACCTGTTAGTTTCTCAAAAGTATGTCATTCCACAAAAATTTTAACGTTTGATATATGATGTATTCCCTTAGAGCGCCGAGATTTAAGAGTTTCTACTTCGACAGTTTTATCATGTATAATTTTGCGAACTCTATATGGACCGTTATAAAGCAGAAAAAATTTGCGACACAAGCCTTTTCCTTTGTGAGACAAACGATGAGACTTAATTAATACCTTTTGACCAACTGACAAGATTTTTAAACGACCAGGACGCTTAGCTGATTTCTCTCTTCTAGCAGCCGCAGACACAATCTTTTGTAGAGCCAGGTTGACAACTTCAGAATGCCGCAGTTTCCGTGTAGGTGGAAAAGGAACGATTTCAGAAATGCGATTTGTCGGTGCTTTATTTTTTAATGTCAATATAGGCGGTAAAGAAGTTGAATCATTAGGGAGTTCATTCAGAATGTTTTGAAAAATATGAAGATACTGACCCCACGTTCTGTGATTCTGATGACAATAAAGACGACACAATTTATTGATTTCCTTCATCCATCTCTCTGAAGCGTTAGATTGAGGGTGAGAAAGTGAAATGAAAATCGGTTTAATCTTACGCCAAATTTTAGAATGAAAGTGTGATCCATTATCTGATATAGCCTTATCAACATGACCCACTTCTTTAAGAAAATGTTTGATGAAAGCATTAGATACTGAACGAGCTGTTGCTTTGCGTAAAGGTGTAAAACACACATATTTTGATGTCAATTCCACTGCTACCAAAATGTACGCAAAACCATTAGTAGAACGAACCACTGGACCGAACAAATCGACTGCAGCCATGTCCTTTAATTTCGCTGGAATGATAGGAAACAACGGTGCTCTATGAGTAATAGTTGGCCGCTTAGCCTTTTGACATAATTTGCATTTGGCAAGAACAGATCGAATACGTTTTTCCATATTACTGAAGTAGCAATTTTCTCGTAATTTATGAAAGCATTTTCTGGGACCAAAGTGTGCATAACTGAAATGTATGTACCAAATCAATTTACTAACCCACTCATCAGGAATACAAACTAACCAAAAAGAGTTGTCAACCGATTTTCGTTTAAAAAGAACTTTCCAGATAGTTCGCCAAAAAGAGGTGTGGCCAAATCGTCCAGTTTAACAAAGCGTCTAAGAAAATTACAGACACCAAGGAAACTACGAACATCACGTTTTGTGGTAGGAACAGCATAATTACGAATAGCGTCAAGTTTTTCTGGATCAGGAAGAATACCTTCTGTAGAAATAATGTGACCGAGAAATTTCACCTGGGAACGACCAAATTCAGATTTTTCCAAGTTCACTGAAATGCCAACTCTCGCAAAAATACGTAATAATGAATCCAAAATTTTGTCGTGCTCACTCCAAGAACGTTTAGCAATAAGAATTTCGTCAACATATGAAGTAATATTGTCACGAGGATAAACAGGCAAAATTTCGTTTAAACTACGAATGAATGCTGCTGAAGGTACCGTAAGTCCAAACGGTAATTTCCGAAATCACTTTTGGGTAAATTAGTCATATCCGGTTATTCTTTAACGATTCTCTAGATAGATTGATAGTCGAAGAGTTGTTTTGACGATGCAAAGAATAGTAAAAGAGTAGGCAGCGGTGCAGAAAACTAAAAGGGAAATAGCACCACTACAGCTCGGGGCCCTATGCGCGCTACGGCACATATTCACTTAGAGTAGTGAATCCCCTGAGGACTTTAATAGCCGCACATAATTTCCAGTTTGTGACTTATTGGCCAATTTGGTGGAAGTGCGTACATAAATTGATCTAACCATGAACATGGATGTATGTCATTCTTAGAATTGCGAAAGATCTTAAATTTACGAACAGTTAAGAAATGTTTATAGTCAAAGTTTTCGCCTCGTGGCGACAAAGACCTACCGCGACTGTTCCAGTCCGAATGCCGATTATTGTCAAGTTCACGCGCCTGGTGCTCTCTTGTTGCATCCCGTAAATGAAACAAATTATTTTCTTCAAAGCCCTCTGCTATCTGTGATTCTAAATTTCTTTTGCTATCTTTTCCTACGATTTCGCCTTCAATTTGTTTGACTTGCTTTTGTAATGCCTCAAATTCCCTTTTAACGCGTTCATTAAATTTTCCCTGATTTTCAACATGCTTATTTATGTTCTGGTACTCTTCAGTTTCTGCAAATGGTTATGGAGCTGTATCATCCGAATCTCTGTCCCCATTTAAACTAAGACTTGTCAGTTTATTTGAAATCTCCTCAACTCTTTCCGATAAATCACCTATTTGTTCTTTCTGTTTATTTACGTCTTCTGTAAGTGTCGCGACTCGGGTTTCAGTATTGACACATTTAGTAGTTAACTGTTCATACTGTTGCGTTAAGTTATTTATTGTCATTTGGTACGGAATCCTCAATTCTTTCAAGTATTTCTTCCTTATCATGTGCACGTTGTAAATTTAACTCTGAAAATTTTTGTACTATCACGCGATCTTTTTCTTCCTGTTCTCTGTCCTGTTCCTCTTGTCTAATTTCTGATGAAATTAAACTATTATTGTGAGCATTCAAAATCGGTTGTACTTCTTCTATAATTTCTTTCTTTGATTCATCTTTCATGTTTTTGAAACATGTCCCTATTCGTGAGGCTAACTGTGTTTCCATTGTTTCCATCTCGGTTTTAGTTGTTCCTATTTGTGAGCCTAACCGTATTGTCAAAGTTTCCATCTTCGAGTTAATTCTTCCTATTTGTGATCCCACTATTTGTAATTCAGATTCCAAATTTAATATTACACCCATCAACTGCTTCATATTAACTGGTTCAAAATTCTTTTCGCCCCTTACATTTCCCGCAAAACCAGTTTCCTTCGTCATAGCTGTAAAGCTATCTGTGTTCGATACTATTCCAGAATCTTCTATCGTTAATCTCGTATTCTGTGAATTTCTGATTGAGAAAAATTTTGAAACGGTTCCGGACTATCTTCCCGACTTATTAAATTGTTTTCAACTTCATCATTCATCATACTGTTCTCCTGTGTTGGCGAGTTCGCCATGTTAACAATTTCGTCATTCTCACTATTCATCATTTTTGCCTTTTTCATCGATCGCGTAATCATTTACAAAATGTACAAAACTCGTCACTGTACGAAAATTATACACAATGACCCCTTATCTTCAACAATACCATTCACACGAAATGTTTCCCTCAAACACGATTAACGAACCATTGAAATAATTGCACTAAATTTTCAAATCCGTAGACAAGACAACAAAATTAAATTCTGAAAAAAAAAACCATTAGAAGAATGACAATTACCAAATCTACACATGCAATATAGACTACAATTACTAAACTACAAATTACTACAACAATGCTACTGTCTACTATTTTTACAATCAGAATAATTCCAAGGGACGATCCTGGCAGGGTCGCCACGTGCATGGGGGCTTAATTATATATTATGAATGCAAATTCTTTTTAAATTTTTAGTAGCTGTATGTCCGATTACGAGGTCTCGTAAACGGTTGGCCCTGACTAGTATTTGTACGCAATCTGACTGCATAGAATAACAACAAAGAATGAAAGAAAATTTTCGTTAACACAATTAATTAATTAAGTCCCCAGCAACTATAAAACCTACGAAACCAAAACACAAGTGTAATTGTTCTGTGTGTGGGAGTGTGATTCAACGTACACATCTGGCACGGTTCTTCTTCAACAAGACAAGAAATTTTAAATACCATTTATACTGAAGTAATTAAAAAAATAGAAATACTATAATCGCGCAAGAAAACCAGAATTACACTCTAATACAAGAACACAAGCCAGATACTTTGTTGACTGAACCTGTAATGACGCATTATTTAAGACATGGAAATAATGAAAAAAAAAGGGAATATTTTACCTTCATATATATTGACGAAAAGCACTCTGATCATTACAATATCTCCATTCGAACAACATCTGCTGTCTAGCCCATCAAACAACTGCATAAAACATGGAACAAGCACTCCCTACTACAACATATCAACACCGACTCACTACTACCACATCTCTGCAAGCACTCTCCACCACGACTTCTCGACAAGAACTCTTCACTACGACATCTCAGCAAGCACTGACTATTACGAGTTCTCGACAAGCACTGCCAGTGGAGGCGGCGGAATAATACTCTTTGGCGCAATCTCTGGCGCTGTGGCTCAGTGTAGCCACCTTTCAGCATGTCCATAGGTATTCTTGCTACTTTTCGTGATATGTTGCGCTCCAGATAAGCACATGTGTGAATGTTCCCCTGATAAACCCCAGGTAGCCCTACAACCAGAAACCACAGGGAGTGAGATCAGGTGATCGAACCAGCCAAGCATTTGGAAACGATCGACTCCTAATTCGGTCGTTTCCAAATATGTTTCGGAGAAGCAGGTGACCTTCACGAGTGATGTGCGGTGGGGCTCCATCTTGTATCAAAACTGTTGAATTCAATGCATCTCTTTCCTGTAGGGCGGGTATGACATGCTAGCGAAGCATATCGCAGTAACGCTGGCCAGTCACATTGCACGTCTTTGCTCCTTGAAAGCCAGTCTGTTCAAAAAAGAATGGGCCAGTGATGATTGTAGCCGTGAAGCCACACCATATGGTGACACGTTCACCATACAGAGAACTTCATGCACAGTGGCTGGAGGTAATGATCCCCACACCTGGCAATTCTCTGTGTTCACCCCACCCATCAGAGAAAATTGAACTTCGTCTGCCCTTAGGATGTTCCAGAGCCACCCCTCGTCAACTTCAATATTACCATGCGAGAAAGTGTAGACCGAAGTCAAGAGGTAGTTGTGCGTCCTGTGGTGCAAGCTGCTGCACGATGTGGATCTAGTGCGGATACCATTTGAGAATGGTTCGAAGCACCTTCCGTATAGTGGATCACGGGATGTTCAGCTGAAAGTGACACACTACGCGCACTGCCTGAAGATTGGGAACTGCGGGCAGAGTTGTCTGCCGTAGCAACAGTGAATTCATGAACCACCTGTGGTGCACCGGCCGTCGGCCACTTCTCAGGGCGACGCTCAGTTCTCCAGTTGATTCGAACTTCTTCATCAAGCCACGCACAGCAGGTGGAGAACAGGAACCTTCCGTAATCCTTTCAGCCGGCGATATCCTCGAAGTCTAGCTGCAGAATTACTGTTGCTTTGGTAACAGAGCTTCACTAATAATGCCCTGTTCCTTTTGTCCAAGCTCATGTTGACACATCAACAAGTGCACTGCGACTGTTCAGGTGTGTGAGACTACGAATCATAATGACTGATCACGGTACCTGGTGCCCATAGTTGGAACTGGTCGGTGGCACTGTGACGCAAGGAGATCATGCACCCCTTACTCTGCACACTAATGCTACCATGTTTGGTACTCGTACGGTCATTAGTTTCCGTGTTACAAAGTGTTATATAGGGAAAGATTAATTATAACCACCCTTACATACCAGAAACTTACAGTAGTAGATTAGAGGCAATGTCGCCATTTTCTCTTTGTCCGTTTCTTACAAACGAATCACAACAAATGCAAATTACGACTGTCTGAAAACATAGGTGATTTTACATATATTTAGTTATAAATAAAACACTATGTTAGCACTTGACTTGAAACAGTAATTCTCTTCACCACGTACAGGTACAAAAAATTTATATGGAAACTACACTAAAATCGATACTGGTTTCAGACTGTATGTTCCTTAACATACAGAAGTCACACCGACAATATGGCTCCAAGAAGCACGTAATTCACACTCACCATACTAAATGTTGGATAGCAGAAGAGATACGAATTTTATAGAGGTGGTTCAACATTGGCAACTTTTCCCATTTATCAGAATTGTAGTGATCTAAATTTTTTTAAACATCAGCATATCATATATTAATATATGTCAATATGTTTAACAAAGATTCATAAAACAGCTCACATGGTGACCCATATTTTATGAATAAACCATTGTTAGCTGCGTATTATTTTCTGAATTACAGCTTCTCTTTTTATCTTTCATGTTCAACCTTTAGCTTCGGACACTCTAACATTATTTAAAGTGTATCCCAAATTGAAATCAGTTCTGGTTTCATTACAACTTATCTCTTTAGGACAGCTTCATTTCTGAGCACTTCCGTGTTTAACTTGGAGCCTGAAATTCTGAGAAAATATACTTGCATTGAAGCTACTACAAAAAAATTTGTTGAGTTCAGGACTGAAATCCCTGGATGTATTGCTACACTGTATCTCTTTTCACTGACAATCTCACTCTGACTTTTGCAAAATACAGCAAACTACAGACTCACGTTAATGGCGAGAAATATAATCCGGTGGATAATGCTTTATAACCCTGCGCTGCCATCAAGATATAGAAAATCTTGTAAGATTTTTCTCTGCAGGTTCTAAGTATTTGTTGAAGGCCATCGTGCTGTACACCAAGAGATCCATCTAAAATATTGTCAGACTGGCATTCGAGCATCAAGCCAATCGTCACTTGCATACATTTTGCATATCCATATCAAATGACATGGTAAATATAAAACCTTTATGAAGTCAAAACTGATGCAGATCTAGGAAACATAGAACTAATTATAACCATGTCTGCTTGATCACCCTAGGATCCAACGTCTCTTCCACCTGACAGTACACAGGTTATCACCTGTACCTGTCACGGCAGGCAAACGCTAAATGGCCACACTTCCTGGTCACATACGACACTAATTGCCATGGTACCCTAAAGCTAAAGTATGTGAGACAGTATAATTCCTGTAGGCAAACCATCTAAATCTGACACATCTTCATCACGAAATTCTGGCAATATATGAACCAAACTCAGTGTCGCTTCCCGACGTAGTCAAAGAGTGGCAACAGTATGAGCAAGGCTGCACAGATATGGATGATGCTGATTTGGGACAAGGGCTGTCTGCATCGACCACAGGCCACAATGATGATGGGGGCGTTCACACAGCAGTTCCTTAATGACTCTACGGCCAGAGACCAGCTTTACAATGTTGAGGAGCTTAGCGGTTGGTGGTATTTTGTGACCATTGTTTACAGAGACTTGGCGACTATGTTGAAAAAAGTGTTATGTATCTTTGTCATTCTGAACTGTAGTGCACCAATCGATGGAAGTTTCTTAGTCTGTAATACTAAAGTATACCTTACTTCCTGAATTACCCTTGTAAGTGTGTAACTTTTGTACGATTCAGAAAAGCAGTCCGTGAGTACTGAAAGACATCGCCCTGCGCTGTCAGCAGTTTTGTAAGCAAAACAGTCATGGGCTGAGCACCAGGGATGGATAGAATAAATAATGCAGCTGGTTACAGTACTGACGCTGAGCAATAGTATCTGAAATCAAACAGTTACTGGTAAGCTACTTCAGTCATTTTTATTTTTACTTTACAACCACTACGCATTTCAATGCCCATGTCCTTAGCTACAGATGGATTACGTGCATTGTCTGTTTGGCAGACAGTGCTGTGGCAGGGAGGCTGTCTTGTACTTGTGGAGAAATGTTTTGCATTATTTACACCACTAAAAGAAATTATACACTTTTTTATATGGACAGGATGATTTTACTAAATGGGAAAACTGGGAGAAACCATCTCTGGGAGTATAAGAAGCAAAAGGAGGTCATATGGACACATGATATTGACGAGGCAAGTGAGGCCCGTCTGCTTGAAGATGGAGATAAAAGATCTTTGACAGTGTAGGTTTCAATCATCGAAAACACACATGAGGACACATGAGGCAAGTGGGCATATTCTGTCTGTACTAATGTTTTAGCTCGAGTCATAAGAATGCAGTGAGCTGGAGCGCCATTATGCAGTAGGCTTGTTACCAAGCTTATCACCTAAGGCACTCTTTCAGCAGGGGAGACACGGTTACCCAGGGAAGTGCAGATATGCCTTACCTGTGAGGCGTTGTGGAAGGTTGACTGGTTGTACAAGAAGACAGACCATAATCCCTGCCCACGCATTGAGACTGAACTGTTGCTGATGGTTTCCTGCCACCATATCACGGAAATTCTCCATAGACCACAGGTGGGCGCTGTGCAGGATGACGATATTGACTTACGTGAAGGTAACTTCATGTGTGAATAGCGTGGATGACACAAATCTCAGCATTGTCGTGGCCTCTGCGACAAACCAGTGACAATACCAATGCGGCAGGGGCAAGTCCGTAGGTAATAAGGCGTGTACTCGATGTGAGTAATGAGGATAATGGCAGTCGTCATAGGAAATGTTTCACACTGCCTTATGGCTTACCCCATGCTGGTGGGAGGAGCTGTATGCCAGCAATACCAGCATGGTATCACTCTACTGGTCGACGGTGGAGCCAACGTCTTGCTACGTCAATAACTTTTCCATCATCCACGTACTGCTTCATGTGGAGTGCATCCTACATTGTTCCAATTGTGCCAAACACATGGAAGTCGGAAGGGACGAGATCCAAGCTGTAGGGTGGATGAGGAAGAAAGGCCCAATGAAGTTTTGTGAGCTCCTTTCGGGTGCGCAGACTTGTGAGAAGCTTGCGTCGTCGTAGAGAAGGAGAAGTTCGTTCACATTTTTGTGGAGGCAGACACACTGAAGTCGTTTCTTCAATCTCCTGAGTGTAGCACAATACTCACGAGAGAGGAGATTATACAGAATACTCCCTCCAGAGTCCCAGACTTTACCAGAGGAGGGTGCTGCTTCGCATTTTTTGTTTGAAGGAGAGATGGTGCGGTGCCATTCCAAGGATTGGCGTTTTGATTCCTATTCGAAGTGATGGACTCATGTTTCATCGCATGTGACGATGTTCGGCAAGAAATAATCACGATCAGCCTCGTAACGTGCAAGCAATTCGGTACAGATGACCCTTCATTGCACTTTAAAGTCTTCCGTTAGATGCGAGAAACCCAGCAGGCACGCACCTTTGAATGCCCCAGTTGGTGATCGAACGTGTCAGCACTCTCAACTGAAACATCCAGTTGTGCAGCGAGGTGTTTGATTGTGATCCATTGATCGCCTCGAATGAGAGTGTCTGGAAGTTCTACAATTGCAGGAACTGTGTGCGGCTGTCGAGCACGCGGGAGGTTGGACAGGTTTGCACGAGCTTGTTGATATGATGACACACGCCTCGCCCAACGACCCACCGTGCTTTTGTTCACTAGCAGGTCTCCATAGACATTCTGTAGGCTACTGTGAATATCTGTATATCTGCAATGCTGAGGTTTTCCACCACAAAAAAAATCAATGATAGCTCTCTGCTTGGCACGCACGTTTGTTACAGACACCATATTGAACTCTGTGTATAGGAACGCGACCTATCGGAACATCTTGAAACTGTAGAGGTAGAAGCGGGAATATTCCACGATGTCCCACAACAGATTCCCCACTTTTTTCAAGCGAAACTGGCTGAGAAAAAATAAGTGGTGCATTATTTGTCGAAAGCTCCACGTAAAATAAAAGTGACTGAAGCAGTGAACCAATAATTGATTGTACACTCCTGGAAATGGGAAAAAGAACACATTGACACCGGGGTGTCAGACCCACCATACTTGCTCCGGACACTGCGAGAGGGCTGTACAAGCAATGATCACACGCACGGCACAGCGGACACACCAGGAACCGCGGTGTTGGCCGTCGAATGGCGCTAGCTGCGCAGCATTTGTGCACCGCCGCCGTCAGTGTCAGCCAGTTTGCCGTGGCATACGGAGCTCCATCGCAGTCTTTAACACTGGTAGCACGCCGCGACAGCGTGGACGTGAACCGTATGTGCAGTTGACGGACTTTGAGCGAGGGCGTATAGTGGGCATGCGGGAGGCCGGGTGGACGTACCGCCGAATTGCTCAACACGTGGGGCGTGAGGTCTCCACAGTACATCGATGTTGTCGCCAGTGGTCGGCGGAAGGTGCACGTGCCTGTCGACCTGGGACCGGACCGCAGCGACGCACGGATGCACGCCAAGATCGTAGGATCCTACGCAGTGCCGTAGGGGACCGCACCGCCACTTCCCAGCAAATTAGGGACACTGTTGCTCCTGGGGTATCGGCGAGGACCATTCGCAACCGTCTCCATGAAGCTGGGCTACGGTCCCGCACACCGTTAGGCCGTCTTCCGCTCACGCCCCAACATCGTGCAGCCCGCCTCCAGTGGTGTCGCAACAGGCGTGAATGGAGGGACGAATGGAGACGTGTCGTCTTCAGCGATGAGAGTCGCTTCTGCCTTGGTGCCAATGATGGTCGTATGCGTGTTTGGCGCCGTGCAGGTGAGCGCCACAATCAGGACTGCATACGACCGAGGCACACAGGGCCAACACCCGGCATCATGGTGTGGGGAGCGATCTCCTACACTGGCCGTACACCACTGGTGATCGTCGAGGGGACACTGAATAGTGCACGGTACATCCAAACCCTCATCGAACCCATCGTTCTACCATTCCTAGACCGGCAAGGGAACTTGCTGTTCCAACAGGACAATGCACGTCCGCATGTATCCCGTGCCATCCAACGTGCTCTAGAAGGTGTAAGTCAACTACCCTGGCCAGCAAGATCTCAGGATCTGTCCCCCATTGAGCATGTTTGGGACTGGATGAAGCGTCGTCTCACGCGGTCTGCACGTCCAGCACGAACGCTGGTCCAACTGAGGCGCCAGGTGGAAATGGCATGGCAAGCCGTTCCACAGGACTACATCCAGCATCTCTACGATCGTCTCCATGGGAGAACAGCAGCCTGCATTGCTGCGAAAGGTGGATATACACTGTACTAGTGCCGACATTGTGCATGCTCTGTTGCCTGTGTCTATGTGCCTGTGGTTCTGTCAGTGTGATCATGTGATGTATCTGACCCCAGGAATGTGTCAATAAAGTTTCCCCTTCCTGGGACAATGAATTCACGGTGTTCTTATTTCAATTTCCAGGAGTGTATTTAGCGCTTCACATCCCTTTACATACAGTCAGTTATGGACGACATCTTAGTATGTGGGTTAGTTATGTTATGTTATGTTAACCGGGGACCTAGAAACGACGGAGAGGCTCCGTCCCCGCCGCAGCCACAGTGGTCCACAACCCTACGACGATTACCGCAGTCCACTTCACCCCTCCGCCGCCCCACACCGAACCCAGGGTTATTGTGCGGTTCGGCCCCCGGTGGACCCCCAGGGAACGTCTCACACCAGACGAGTGTAACCCCTATGTTTCCGTGGTAGAGTAATGGTGGTGTGCGCGTACGTGGAGAACTTGTTTGCGCAGCAATCGCCGACATAGTGTAGCTGAGGCGGAATAAGGGGAACCAGCCAGCATTTGCCGAGGCAGATGGAAAACCGCCTAAAAACCATCCACAGATTGGCCGGCTCACCGGACCTCGACACAAATCCGCCCGGCGGATTCGTGCCGGGGACCAGGCGATCCACCCCGCCCGGAAAGCCGTGCGTTAGACCGCACGGCCAACCGGGCGGGCATGTGGGTTAGTTAGCCGAACTGTCTTTTCCTCTAAAGGGTTTCAATTTGAGCTCGTGCACAAAGCTGTGATCGTATGGTACTGACATATAAGTACGAAGGGCTAAATGGCGCTACAGTTTTTTCCTCCCAAGATCACTGTTTTCGGCTAAAACCGATACTCCACCTACCAGAGTCTGAGTGCCTCACCACTGATCGTGGCATGGCTTGTCAGTACTGGTTCTCTAGCAACGCTGGACATTTTGCCAAGAAAAGAAAAGGTAATGTTAAAATATAAAAGTTGATTAGTATATATGCATACATACAGTATTTATAAAGTGGTGGGCAAGGCTACAAGAAACAATTTAGTCGCTATTCTGTGAGCCACTTGTGACTTTTCATCTCAGTGAAATCATATGGCCTATTTCGTTACAGTGATAAAAAGCATGCAGAAGGGATGGTATTGGTGGTAAGGTTCAAAATGGTTCAAATGGCTCTGAGCACTATGCGACTTAACTTCTGAGGTCATCAGTCGCCTAGAACTTAGAACTAATTAAACCTAACTAACCTAACGACATCCATGTCCGAGGCAGGATTCGAACCTGCGACCGTAGCGGTCGCTCGGTTCCAGACTGTAGCGCCTAGAACCGCACGGCCACTCCACCCGGCTTGGTGGTAAGGGTCGCTGTACATGTTTTCAACGATGATGAAGTCTTCAGAATGAGATTTTCACTCTGCAGCGGAATGTGCGCTGATATGAAACTTCCTGGCAGATTAAAACTGTGTGCCGGACCGAGTCTCGAACTCGGGACCTTCGCCTTTCACGGGCAGTTGTTCTACCAACTGAGTTACCCAAGCACGACTCACGACCCGTCCTCACAGTTTCAGTTCTGCCAGGACCTCGTCTCCTACCTTCCAAACTTCACAGAAGCTCTTCTGCAAACCTTGCAGGACTAGCACTCCTGGAAGAAAGGATATTGTGGAGACATGACTTAGCTGCAGCCTGGGGGATGTTTCTAGAATGATGATGATTCGATGATAAAGTCATTAAACTGTAATATAGTCTGTTTTTTAAAAAAAATTTAGGGCTACTGACATCAGTTTTTCAGTAGTCTCTTCTCTATTAGTTGCCCACATTCTAGTGTCTTATCTCTGCATGAGCCATAAAAATTAGTTAGGATTTCTGAAAGCTCGGGTTAGAGACTTCCCAGCTGAGTTTCGCTGCTCTATCTCGCTTCCTCCATCGAAATCCTTTACAGAGCAATGTTCAGATAAGTGACAAACCTTTTGGGAGTAAGCCTCCTATTGTCGTATTTCACCTCGAATGACAGGAGTTGCCTGCGTGCGTTTGCGGAGCGCCCGTCCCAGCCGTCCGGGGCGTGGCAGGCCCTTTTATGAAGGATGTGGCGGCGGCAGTTTGTTAAGCGCCACGGGCGCGATAAGCGGCCATCCATCACGCTCCCCCAAGACGTGGGGGATTCCCCCGCGACAGGCCCGCTCTCTGCCGAAATCAGGGCCGCCACCGCACGCCACACCACGCCACGCCAGCCCAGGCCACCGCACGCAGCGCGGCGCAGCGCAGCCCAGGCGGCTGCGAGAAATATGGGCTGCTGATGGCCGGCGCATTCATCAGCTGAGCTTACCGCTAATCCGGCGGTCCCCCCCAGCCGCGGCGGGGACAGCGCAGCCAGAAAGGCAATCGCACCTGAGAAACAAGTGTCAGTAGGCCGCCGCTGCCGACGGAGGGCGGCAGAGCCTTCAACGCAGATGGCTCTGCCAGGTGAACGTAATGGTGGCAGACGCTGTTCACAGTATATGTAAATTAAGTACTGTAGGAAATCCAAGTGAGAGTGACGAAAATGAATGCTCACAAGTGTTAGCTAGAAAAGTGCTACAGTGTATAGTTTATCGAGTGTGTCAGTACAGGAAATAATGAAAGATGTTTTCGCATCACAATAGGTCTATTTATTTGGCGTCAATATTGCAGCTGTCTAGCGATAACCATAAGATTTTTATATATGTTATAAATTTACCTCTTAATTGAGTATAACACAGTTGGATGGCGATATAGAACAAAAGACTGTACATGTTATGTATTAAAAAACACATCATATAGCATTTAAATGTTGTGCTTGGAACTTTTTACACGTATTAATAATGAGCTTATGACATTGGTGGCCGGGAGACCCCTCGCGGGGTGGTTCGGCTGCCGCTCCACAAGTTCTTTAACGCCACTACGGCGACTTGCGAGTGAGTGAGGATGAAATGATGATGAAAGGCACACAACACCCAATCATCTCGAGGCAGAGAATGAAACGTCCCCTTAGAAAAATTTATACAAGACTGTGCTTAACCTGACACACACATTTCATAACTCTTAAAGTACGATTCTTGGTTTCCAACATCCTGTTTCACAAGTCAAGAGTCCCTACCCACTATTCATTACTCCTTACCTTATTACACATATACGTATCCATCGACACTCGTCAATATTTCGTCATTATAAATATGAAGCATAATCAAATAACTCATATAGCCTCACCCTATTAATCATAAACATACCTCAGCAGCATAATACACATCGTCGTCGTAAAAATAACATCATAACACCTCAGTCAAATCTCAAAATCGTCGTAGCTTCCTGCAATAATTTCAAAACCTAAAAAAAATTCTCTGCTCATTTCAATAGTGTCATCTACCTCAAACGTACTTTAAAATCATGCTCCCTTACCAAATATATCATTCAAAGCTCTCATAGCATCACAATGGTTCCGAAAAAATATGAACAGATCACACAGTACAGACAAAATACAATTTCGTAAGTGTGAAGTAATCCAACTCTGTAATTGCGTAAACATATGTCACTGATGTAATAAAAAAAGTCTATCTCTCAGTTACGTGATCAGATAGCTGTGTAATTTGTGTGTTAGAGAAATATGGTACCGATGTGTAAAGTTGTATAAGCAAATACCAT
The DNA here is from genome assembly GCF_023864345.2 of Schistocerca serialis cubense. NCBI lineage: Eukaryota > Metazoa > Arthropoda > Insecta > Orthoptera > Acrididae > Schistocerca > Schistocerca serialis. The sequence goes on along the minus strand of NC_064643.1, from coordinate 632,677,575 downwards.
ATTAGCTAGGGTTCCTTGTGGTTGCCAAACACATGGTACACAAAGTAAGTGTGTATCCCCCTGAGGATAAATGTAATTATACTCCCAGGTGTTACAAATTACAGCAATGGAATGAAATGTATCACGGAAAACTTTCTTTGTAATTAAAAAAAAATCTTTAAAAATAAGTGTTTTAAGTATAAGATTAATCACTCAAATGCGTGTACTGTAGCGCTAAACTGTGCATCTTGTCGCAACATAATCTCTGCGGAAGTGTCGTAGTTATCGTCCTCCGAAAGCTAAGTTCTGCAGAAGTCAATGTACTTACCACATGATAAACAAAAGTGAAATGCTTTGCGTATAGATATCGTAGTTATTATGCTTATTGGCGTGATGAAGAAAGTACTGTACAGTAACGTATTGTTATGCCACGAAAAAGGCTGTCTCATTGTTGCTATACCACAAAAGTTACTACTAAAACATGTTTTTCTTCCTAGAAGAATTCAGAAAACTGTGCAGATATAAAACAGATACACTGCAAAAGCAACATTGTGAATTGTCACTCATTAGTAGCGTCGTGATAACATCGTGTAGCTGTCACATAAACTAACCACTGTGTCCTCTGGTATCTCACAGAAAGTACTTTAAACCGAGAATGTATTTTCAAGTAAACCAAAATGTTGCATTAAAATCTCATTAGCAGTACCAGTATGTGTCCTAAGTATGTAAGCCTGATAGTCGTTACGTAATCGTGCAACTAACAAGCAAGAATGTACAATTAACAACACTGTGTCGACTATTCATTATAACAATGCATTCGTAATTTCTGTTTAAATAAGTTCTCTTGGTTCTTGACTGGATATTTCACTTCAAACATTGTTACATGTTAACAGATTCTAAATCTGACAAAGCATACTAGAAATGTGAAGTGAAAAGTTTTATGGCAAAGACAAAGTTAAAAAGCAGATTATCTTTCAATAAACGGTTTTACAAGTGAAATGTGGTGTAAACCTTTACTCTTCCTAGTACGCAGAGTTTCAACTTCAACGCAATTATCATGTGGTATACGTCGGATTCTGTAAGGTCCATTGTAAACTAGAAAGAATTTGTGACTCAAGTGTTTCTTCTTACGTGACAATGAATGAGCTTTAATGAGAACTTTCTGACCAATATACAATTTCTTTGCATTTGCTTTACCGTGTAGTTTTCTCCTTTTGTCTGCTGCAGATTTTATATTTTTAAGAGCCAAATCAATTATGTCTTTGTGTCGAAGTTTACGTGTATTCGGGAAAGGTACAAGCTCTCTGATTCTGTTCGGTGGTTCTTCATTCTTCAGTACAAGAGTAGGTGGTAAAGCAGTGGAGTCGTGAGGCATTTCATTCAGCACGTTTTGAAATAAGTGTAAATATCTGTCCCAATGCTGATGCTTTCTGTGACAATAAAGTCAGCAAAGCTTATTGATTTCTTTCATAATCCGTTGAGACGGGTTGCAATGTGGTGAGTACAATGAAATAAAAACAGGTTTGATTTTATGATTCCGAAGCGTGCGTGACCAAACAGCAGATCTAAATTGCGGTCCGTTATCTGAAATGACTTTAGCAACGTGGCCAACTTCACGTAAGAAATTTTTAACAAAGGCGTTGGAGACAGATCGTCCAGTGGCTTTACGTAACGGTGTGAAAGAAACAAATTTTGAAGTAAGTTCAACAGCGACTAGAACGTACGAAAATCCATTGGATGTTCTGACAAGCGGTCCCAAGAGATCAACAGCAGCAAATTCTTTTAATTTAGAAGGAATAATAGGAAACAACGGAGCACGATGTGAGACAGTAGATGGTTTCGACTTTTGACAAAGTTTACAAATAGACAAGACTCTTCGAATTCTTTTTTCCATATTGTTAAAATAACAAGTCGTTCGAAGAATATGATAACATTTTCGTGGACCAAAATGTGCGTAGCTGATATGAATGTACCAAATGAGCTTATTAACAAAATCGTCAGGAATGCAAAGTACCCATAGCTTGTCATCAACAGTGCAGCGTTTGAACAGTATGTTGTTTCTAACCAGATAATAATGCCGAATCTGAGTGTGTGTCTTTTCATGCCATTTGCTCTTGATGTCTTTCCAAATCGGATCTTTATCTTGTTCATGAGCAATGTCCTTTAAAGATGTGGTGATGAAGTTTTCAAAGGCGACTTTCTGAATGTAAAGAATACTGAAATTTTTCTCGAGGTTGCCTTCTGTGGTACTTTTCTCAAGCCCAGCCGGTGCGCGTGACAGTGTGTCCGCAACAATGTTCTCCTTGCCGGGAATGTAGACTATTGTGAAGCGGAATTCTTGCAGAAACAATGCCCAACGTTTTAACCTGTCATGATTTAATTTTGAAGACATAAGAAATTGTAATGCACGATGATCACTGTATACTTTTACGTGCTTACCAGAAAGAAAGAAACGGAATTTGTTAAATGCCCAAACGATTGCTAAAGCTTCTAATTCAGTAACGGAATAATTTTTTTCAGATTTTGTTAGCACTCGGCTAGCAAAAGCAATGGTTTTCTGAACAGTAATGTCATTTTCTATGGCTTCTTGAAATAAATGGGCACCGAGACCGACTTTAGAAGAATCCGTGCTAAGGCAGAAATCTTGTGATAGATCTGGATGAGCTAATATTGGCGCATGAAGTAACGCTTCTTTTAAAGAATCGAATTCCAACTGTGCTTGTTCGTCCCAGTTCCAAATAGTATTTTTTCCAGTGAGAGAACAAAGTTTTGGTGTAACAAGAATTTGCATATTCAGAAAACGACGGTAAAAATTTACGAGACCTAGAAAACTGCGGACTTGTCTTTTTGTGGATGGAACTGGAATGGCTCTGATTGCTTCTAACTTTTCAGGATCCGACTGAATGCCTTTAGAAGAAATAATATGTCCCAAAAACTTCACCTTTGTCCGACCGAATTCAGACTTTTCCAAGTTAACTGTAATTCCAGATTCTGCAAAAATGCGTAACAAACTGTTGAGGATGCGATTATGTTGTTCCCATGAAGCTTCTGCTATTAGAATATCGTCCACATATAAGGTGATGTGACGTTTTAAGAACTCAGGCAATATGGAATTTAGCCCGCGAATGAATGCTGCTGAAGAAATGTTCAAACCAAAGGGAAGTTTCCGAAACTGATAACAAACGCCGAAACAAAGGAAAGCTGTGTATTTTCTACATTCTGGATGAAGTTCGATCTGATAAAAGCTGGATCTGAGATCAATGGAAGACAACACTTTTACACCATTAAAATTTTGAAGTAGTTCTTCCAACGTTTGCGGCCTGCCTGTTTCAGGAATAATGATAGTATTGATTTGTCTCGAATCTAAGACAAGTCTGATCGATCCATTTTTCTTCTCAACAACATTTAATGGATTGTTGTATGAGCTTACTGCAGGCTCAATAATGCCCTCATCAAGCATATATTGTACTTCTGTACTAACACGGTTCCTATAATGCGCCGGAATTACGTATGGTCTAACACAAAATTTAGTATGCTCACGAATACGAAATTGGTATTGAAATCCCTTGATTGTTCCTGTTTTGTGAGTAAAAACTGTGGAATGTGCTTGTAAAATTTCAAAAAGGTCTTGCCTATCATTGTCATTACACTTCTCAATTGTTTGAATTTTATTCTGAATTAACTCATTAGTATCAAATGCGCCGTCGATATCACCCCTGTCAGTACTTGCAGAGTGATTGTTAGTGTCAAGTTCCGTCGAAAATTCCGAACTGTTGTCTAACAGGAGGTAAAGCCGATTAATTTCTTCGTCATGGTTTGAGAGCCAATCTTCAAATTTCAAAGCTACTGACTTACCTTCTTTTTCTAAAGTTATTTCAGCATCGTGAAAGTTTACGATTGCTTTGTATTCATTCAAAAAGTCTACTCCCAGTATAATTTCCGTCGACAATAATGGAACAATAAGAAAGTTCATAGAGAAGCTGTGGCTTTGACAAAAGAATTCTAAGTTGGTTTGTTGGCGTACATCTACACTTTTTCCAAAGATTGCACCTTGTAATTTAATCTTACGTAACGGAAGTGTGGGGCAATCGTTCGATTTGTTGCATTTGCTAAAGGCTGTTTCACTGATTACTGAAATGGGACTGCCAGAGTCAAGTACTGCCGTAAATTTTACGTCATTTACTGTAATGTGAATCACAGGATATGCAATGTTGTTATGTTTTACGTCGTGTTCCTGGAGTAAGATGTCCCTAATGTCTTCCATTTTTACGTAATTACTAGCTACGGCAGCTGCGTCATCAGTTTCATAAGTACGTTTTGTTGCTGCCAGCGGTGTGAGTCATTGCCTATTGTCTCTTTGTTGGCGCGCGTCGTTATTGGGATTTGGAGACCTAACTTCTACAAATTCACCGTGACGAGAGGGCCCTGCTCTGTTTGAATCCCGCCAGTTCTGATGCGAGTCAGGTCTGTCGTTACGATCATATCGTCTGTCGTCATGTTGCTAGTTCCTGTAGTTTCTTTCTTGTCGGTTAAGTGGTGGAGAATTTCTCCCTGAATCGTAACTGCGCGCTGGACCGTTGCGTCTAAAGTTATTCTGTCTCCCGTAATAATAATTATTTTGGTTCCCATATTGTCTGTTTCTCTGATTGTCTCTGTAATAATCATTACCGCGGAGAGGTGATCTTTCCCTGTAATTATTACTACTCTGCCAACGGTTGTCATACGGGTGGGCGGAGTTTTGAAATTTGTCATGAACTGCTATATTTATATATGATGATATCAAGGTAAATACATTGTTTGTTCTCTATTAATATCTTTCATTTGCTAACTATCCCTATCAGTAGTTAGTGCCTTCCATAGTTTGAATCTTTTATTTAGCTGGCAGTAGTGGCGCTCGCTGTATTGCAGTAGCTTGAGCAGCGAAGATTTTTGTGAGGTAAGTGATTTGTGAAAGGTATAGTTTAATGTTAGTCAGGGCCATTCTTTTGTAGGGAATTTTGAAAGTCAGATTGCGTTGCGCTAACAAAATATTGTGTGTCAGGTTAAGCACAGTCTTGTATAAATTTTTCTAAGGGGACGTTTCAAGAAAATCCCGGATCTCGCCAGGAATCGAACCCGGGAACCCGTGCGCGGGAAGCGAGAACGCTACCGCAAGACCACGAGCCGCGGATTTTACATATATTGATTTTACAGTATATCAGATTTTCGTGAGACAACCATATACATGGTATTACTCCCTTAAAATCTATCAGACCAAAATGGCGTGATAGCTAGTAAATTACATAGCAGACAAAACGAAATTCGCATGTCTTGAGGTGATACTTTGTAAAACGTTTCTAAGTCCTGGAGTTGAGACACTAGGTCCTTGAGACAAGTGGTATAATGTAAGTGTATCGGATCAAGTTGGAAATAATTAGGTACCATGAACCGGGTATACTTCATCGGTTTTCAGATTCAAAATTGGGTATCATAACTGTTTCTTCTGTGATATTTATGATAGTGCACACAGGGGATTGTATGAAAGGATTACATAATAATTACTACAATACATTTTCTAAAATGCAGAGGAAGTAATGGAAAAAATTGTAGGGTATCGAAGTTAGCAAGAATTTGGGGATACAGTGATTGGCTTATACCTCCACCACAATTGTCAACTACCATTATATTTTTGGTGTTTATAAAACATAATGTAGCTTTGATCACCTATATATAGATATATTGTTCTAAGGGTTTCTTAAGTGCTTCGCTAAGACTCATAAAAGAAAAAGAAGGTAGTATGGTACATAAATCAAACATCATGATCCATCGCCAAAATTATAAGGGAAGTAAAAGATACTAGGATGGAGTACCACACACATAAATCCAAATTTATTTGAGCTAGTACTTTCAATTTGATCCGTCTTAAACTTAAATCCTTTTTTCAAAACAGGTGGTGCAGTTAAGACCAAGGCTACGTGTTCTTCATTTTTCGAAACAGTATCTGGAACTTGTGGGCAAACAAACTTCAGTCCTTGTTTCTGGAGGTATTTAACATTATTCGTTATATCTGAATCACTGGCTGAACCACAACAGCTTGCAATTTGAGCAATATGCGATTGACATTTGTTTTTCTTAGTTGTAGGGATATTAACAGCTACAAAGGAACCCTTGTCTATATACCGATGGTTAATGTTTGTATTCCTTAACTAGGTGATAATAACCAGCTTCGCTGGGGTTTTTGTTTTCTGTCAGTAGTTTTACAAATGAAATAATGGATAAAAAATACAGTGAAAGATATTTTAGTTTTTTTTTTGTATTCTGGCAAATATCTCACATACTCACATATAAGTCTTTGCATCAAATAACATTCTGATGTACTATATTTGATTTCTGGTTGTGTGGCACATACACGTATATATTTTCTGCTTGTCCAACATGTGAAGCCGGCCGAAGTGGCCGTGCGGTTAAAGGCGCTGCAGTCTGGAACCGCAAGACCGCTACGGTCGCAGGTTCGAATCCTGCCTCGGGCATGGATGTTTGTGATGTCCTTAGGTTAGTTAGGTTTAACTAGTTCTAAGTTCTAGGGGACTAATGACCTCAGCAGTTGAGTCCCATAGTGCTTAGAGCCATTTGAACCATTTGAACCAACATGTGAAACCGCGGCATAGAGCTGACCATCTGGGAAATAGGATTCCTTCAAATTAACTCTGCAGCAGTGAAATGTTTGGCCCTAAGCCTTACTGATTATGAAACTATAAGCTTCTTTCACAGGAAATTGTAATCTCTTAAAAGAAAATGGCATAAAGGTTGAGATCAATGGGTTTCTTAGTGTAAACACCGATTTAAAATTGTTCGCTCACAAACCCTGTCATTATTTAAGTAATTCAGTTCTATTGATGTATACACTTTATCAATAAGTTGGTCCAAGGCTTCTAACACATTGCTTCATTCTTGTGTTAAAATAAGCTTACCAGAGTATGGATGACGAGGGTAAGTACCATTTTCAGTTTTCAATAAATTTTCTGTGAATATGTGAGCTTTTGGATCTACTGTCGCTACTGTAAGCATATTTTCTTTCAAATTAACTTTTCCACCTAATCCCAAAATATTAATCTCTTTCAAGTACTTCAAGTAAACTTTTGCTTATTTCATCTGTCGGTATTGATTTTGGAAGAACCATGTTTGCCGAAAGTCTCCTGATAGTAGCAATAAAACTCCGCCCATTAAACTGTTGTTTTTCCGAAGACCTTGTTATACTGTACTAAGTGCTTCAAGACTTTTTGTGGGCAATTGTACATTCAACCCGAATAACCATTTTGTATCACTTTAAAAGTTTATCACGCGCTGTTAGATTATTTGCTCCTCATTGAGAATTTTGTCGTAACACTGCTAGATGTGCTTTTCTTTCTTGATCGGTTTCTTTGTGCCACACCATCTTTTGTCTTTTCGACACTACACCGGGTTGCAAAGAGATGCTTTTAAGCTTGTTGAGTGTGGTTCAATATCATTTCATGTGCTTCATTATTGTACATGGGTACAATTATTCCTTCCAATAAATGTTGAATTGGAACTGAATCATAGCTTTTGCAAGCAGCTTGTAAGGTGGCTATAATTTCGCACCTTACAAGCACTCATCTAGATACATTGCCATGATTTACAACTGGAATTAGCTATCATTTGATAGGTTATACATCGTATATACGAATATTTAAAGAAGACTGAGATTATCACTTACACTTTGTATATAGTTGTTAACACTTATGGCATGAAAGATGATGGAGTATCTTTATTATCAAAACGGCGTAATGGATGATTGCCTATACTAGCAGATGTTCGAACGCCAGTGGAAATGAAACAACAGGCGTGTCTGAAGCCCTGAGTGGAAAAGCAGACACAGGTGTGTTGGTCCTGATTAACACAGGAAGTAGCCAAGATGGACGGTCGGGGCACCTGAGCGCTGAAGCACAATACAGCGGCGGCCGGCCGTGTTTTAGCGGGGAGAATAGCTGGATAATAAGTTGGAAACTCTGAAAATCATAAACCACGGAGGCTGGGTATTTCCGAGAATTTTTACTCTGAGAAGCATACCATTGTATGTATTCCTAATTAACGAGGATAGGTATTTCCTCGCAAACTTTCCGCGCTGGACGACAAAAGACTAAAATATGGTTGGTCGGCGTTCAGAAGAATCTGTAGAGAAGGAGAATATTCCGTGGTTTCGAGAATATGATTCACTTGCTGCAGTTATGAGGGAGGGGAGCCGAGCTCTGCTGGGAAGCCAGCGGTGGAGAGAGATGTCTTCCCTTTTGAGCACCTGTGTCTGACGGTCGCGTTCCCTGGAGTAGCATCTTGGAAGTTTTTTTTGTTATTTTTCCTGCGATTATTATAGTTGGTACTGAAACGCGCTAGGCATGGATTTCACAGCGCAGTTTGTATTGACATCGCCGAGTCTTATTTACGTTATCATTAAAATTTTTGCCACCCACTTACACCCACCGCGAATAAAACACCATAGTCCACAATGAGAGACTTACGCATACACATGACAATGTTTTTCTTTGCATATAGTGAAACATTCAAGAGGTCGAGAATCCTTTGGGAACCTCAGAGAAGATTTTCTACGTTTACACTCATCTATAGCAACGTTGTAATGTTACGATATCGTGACAAGTGTTTTACGGTATCTTTGACTTGTGTCATAATGTCTCTCCAATACGTGCTTTTTCACCTGTATCTACATATACTTAGAGATCCAACAAGCCACAGTACGGTGTATACATTATATCAATATTATCGATTCTGCTTCCTACTCCATTCGTGTACTGAGCGAGGAAAAAAATGTACGACTATTAACGTCATAATCTCCCTTACGTTGTACTCGTGATCCCTACGCGAGATAGACTATGATGGTAGCGATGTGGTCGGACGGTCTTCTTCGAATGCACGACCTCTAAATTTACCCGTTAGGGATTAACGACAACATCTTCCTTGTATGAGTTTAGGCTTTCCCGGCGTAAGAAAATATTGAATATTTTTCGTCTGAATACCCGTGAAATATTCAACGTCCTCTCTCTTCCAAAGATTCCCATTTAAGTACCGTTACACTTTATCAGCTATGCCAACCAGTTATACCCACAGCGGCGCGCCTCTGAATACGTTCGACGTCTGTTGACATGCCTTCTAGATAAACGCTCCAAACACTGAATGAGTACTTATACTGGCTTGCTCTAGCGTCTTATATGAGATGTCCATTACAGATGCTTTGCATTATCGCAGAAACCTTCTAACAAATTTAAGCCTTTCGTCCCTTTCCCTAATACTGATTTTACGTGACCGCTCACTTGATATCGTTTCTTAGCAGCAGTCCTAAGTACCGGGTGATCAAAAAGTCAGTATAAATTTGAAGACTGAATAAATCACGAAATGATGTAGATAGAGAGGTACAAATTGACACGCATGCTTGGAATGATATGGGGTTTTATTAGAACCAAAAAAATACAAACGTTCAAAAAATGTCCGACAAATAGCGCTTCATCTGATCAGAATAGCAATAATTAGCATAACAAAGTAAGACAAAGCAAAGATGATGTTCCTTACATGAAATGCTCAATATGTCCACAATCGTTCCTCAACAACAGCTGTAGTCGAGAATAATGTTGTGAACAGCACTGTAAAGCATGTCCGGAGCTATGGTGACGCATTGGCGTCGGATGTTGTCTTTCAGCATCCCTAGAGATGTCGGTCGATCACATACACTTGCGACTTCAGGTAACCCCAAAGCCAATAATCGCACAGACTGAGGTCTGGGGACCTGGGAGGCCGAGCATGACGAAAGTGGCGGCTGAGTACACGATCATTACCAAACGACGCACTCAAGAGATCTTTCACGCGTCTAGCTATATCGGGTGGTTCTAATAAAACCCCACATCATTCCAAGCATGTGTGTCAATTTTTACCTCTCTATCTACATTGTTCCGTGGTTTATTACGTTTTCAAATTTATACTGACTGTTTGATTACCCAGTACTTACATGATGTGATGAGCGCGAGATGTTCCCCTCTAATTACGTAATCATATCGTTTCTTTCTCATTGTTACAAGCATTATGTAGCGCCCCTACCCTGTGAGAAAGTGCTGTGGAAATTGCATTAGCGGCCGGTAGCTGGTTAGCACGGCGTGTCGTCATTTGGTCTAAAGCAACAACAGTCTTGATTCGTTGGAAGAGAGGCTAGACTCGCTCAGCACAACGGTATTGCACGGCACAGGCAAGGGGATTTCTCTGTCACTGGGGTTTCACTGGTGTTGCCGAATACTCGACCCGAGACAGAGCATTGGCGTGACAGGTGCGCTGCTGTCTGGAATAAATAGCTGTCGACTTATTGGCAAAATAATTCGCAGCCCACCAGACTAACAGGACGAAAGGGTTACGCCTGTCGAGGAAGCGACCTGGAACCGCCAGCAGCAGCCACAGGTTCGAGTCTCTGTCGCAGTACCAGCTTCCTGCACTGAGCCCGCCCTCCGGACTTTGTGCTACAGCGCGGCGGTCCCTCCCAGCTCACTCCAGCAGCAGTTGGACACCTGCCCAGTGGCAGCGGGACGCACCCTAAGCACAGCAACTGCCATCCAACAATGCTATGGGAGCGCAGCATCGCTGTACACTTCGTGTGCTCATTCATCGTGAAGTTGGCTACCTATGCAATTTTCCCGTCCATCTCCATCGTCATCCCCCCCTCCCCCCGCTGTGATTCACGCATCAAGGACGGGGGGGAGGGGGGGGGGAAGGGGGTGCCGGACACCGAGTGCAGGTGTCAGCTTAGCATAGCAGAGTATGAGCACGTGTTGCAGGCAGCTGGCCGGGCACTAGCAGCTGCCTGGTGGCTTCCAGCCCTCTTTCCACGGCATGGGGGCGTGGTCGCTTCCCCACATCGTTGCAGTGCCGATGTACAAGTGGAAAATAATTATTGATTTTGACAACCACTTATCTTCTGGACCTTCATCAGCCTGTCAACCAGCCTCACTCCCTCAGCCGTTCGACATCCTGACAACGTAGTCACCCCCTGGGGTCGACTACAAATTGTCTCACATTTACCCAGTTTTAGACATCGCTATCATTCACTACGCTAAGTGGAAATACTGTCAACGCCTTTGTTAATTTTTACATGAAGTGTTGCAGTATTTATGTTTGGCGACAAGTCTCGAACCAGATGGTTCATTCTCGATTATGGCCTAATGTGGCTGCACTGAAAGTGTCCGATCTTAATATCAAGCACCAGAACGGCATTATAAGCTTTAAAAAAGGTTATCATATGACTGTCACAAGCAACATGTGCCTCTAAGCAAGTCAGAATCAATTTAATTTTATTCTGACTTGCTTAGAAACACATGTTGATTGTGACAGTCATCTGCGATCATTTTATAAAGTATGGACTACTATGACATCAGGACTGACGGTCACGTAGTAGATGAAGCTACGGAATTCTGCTACTTAGGTAGCAAAATAACCAATGACGGATGGAGTAAGGAGGACATCAAAAGTAGACTAGCACTGGCAAAAAGGATATTCCAGGCCAAGAGGAGTCTACTAGTATCAGACATAGGCCTTAATGTGAGGATGAAATTTCTGACAACGTGCTTTTGGAGAACACCGTTGTATGGTAGTGAAACATGGACTGTGGGAAAACCAGAACAGAAGAGAATCGAAGCACTTGAGATGTGGTGCTACAGACGAATTCTGAAAATTAGCTGCACTGATAGGGTAAGGAATGAGGAGGTTCTCCGTAGAATCGTAGAGGAAAGAATATGTGAAAAACATGAGCAAGGAGAATACGATAGAACATCTGCTGAGACATCAGGGAGTGACTTCCATGGCTTTAGATGGAGCACTAGAGGGCAAAAACTGTAGAGGAAGACAGAGATTAGAATACACCGAGAAAATAATTGCGGACGCAGGTTGCAAGTGCTGCTCTGAGATGAAGAGGTTGGCACAGGAGAGGAATCCGTAGCGGCCCGCATCAAACCAGCCAGAAGACTGATAACTAAAAAAAATTGTCATTTTGACGTTTGTTATTAAGATAAGGTACTTCCACTGCGGCACCCGTGGGCTGGACTTGAGAATGAACCGGCTGGTTCGAAACTAGTCGCCAAACTTATGTACTGCAGCTGTGACAGACGGTTAATAAACGCTTCGTGAAAGATTAAACAGTTTGCTGCTCGTGTGTCTTCAAAATTCTGAAACTGAAAAACTTTCTGCATTTGCCTACGATCGTCCAAAGACTATACTTTCTTGCCGACAGCAGTATCGTCCGTGATGTAATCCTGTCTGGTAAATGGTTCAAATTAATGAGCAAATTGGCAGTGACAATACACTACAATGCGGCACAATCAATGATGCTTTGGTTTTTGTAGATCATTCGCCGTCCGGAGTAATGTACTGGTGTCTTTTAGTGAAATATTCATTGAGCCAAACCCACAGATGGGAAGCTATTCCCTTTAATTACACCTTGTTTAGTTATGGGCGATGTGGTAGAGTATAGAATGACTTCAGGAAACCTAGAAAGACGAATTCTACCTGTTAACTTTCATCTGTTGTTTGCAGGTTCTCTTGTATCAATGAGCACCAGTGTTTCACACTGATGGTTTATCCTGAAACCGTGCTGATTCTTTGATACAAGCTCTTTTTTCTCCAGGAACTACATTTGCAGCTTAGAAGATGCCATAGGATTTTGCAGCAGAGAGACGTGTGCGGTAGTAGCTTATAATTCTGCGCATACGATCTATTACTCCATGTTGTTCACAAGAGTTATTCGCTATATTCCTGACACCTTATATTATTCATTCGCGACAAATTATCGATGAATATGAGCTAGGAAAAGAGCTATTTCTGCAGCGTATTCAATGTAAAATCTTGCTATAACTCCTTCTGTGCCTTGTAAGCTTTAAATAATCCTAATTGTTTTTTAGTATTGGGAGTGCTAGTATCCGTATCTCTCATTTATGAGTCCGTGCGTCGGTCAGATATCCGTACCTTAATATCCTTTTTGCGGGAATACGTTTATAATGGAGAATTTAACATTTATGTTTCTGTGGCGCGATAAGTTTCATCACCAGATGCATCGACGACATAAGACTGGAAGATCTGGAACTGTTCATAGACTTTACACGTGACCAAAATCTCGTATGACTTTCTGACAAGACTTTCGTCAGAATCTGAGTGTGAAAACTATTGATTGCTTCACATACGGCCCTTCCTATGATTATACTAGTTGCTATTAACTTTACTGTATCAGTTACCCTGCAGGCTCTTTAATAAAGAGAGAGTAGTAAACTCTCCGTTTTAAACCAGTGTCAGCCTTTTGCCGACTTTTATTACTGAACTTGCCAGGGCGGTTCATGACGTCTTTCATCTATAACCACAACTGTCCCTCTTTTGCCAGATCGGAACTAAACGTACTCAGTTTGTCCTGTGACGGATATTGTTCTCTACTTTAAGTGTGTCTAATACGTTTCTCTACGATTTTAATGCAGAATTCAGTGCAATACTGTGCAATATGTATCACTCATGATGTACGATTTTAATGCAGAATTCAGTGCAATATGTGTTGAAATTAGTCTGATACAGGTCCTGACAATAACTGAAATTTAGATGGAAGCTTATCTTTCATTCAAGGGATGCTTCTGTGTCAAAAGGGCCACTTACCGTTGCCGAGGGGACACCCGATTACAGCCCTTGAGGACAACAAATAACGCCGTCCAACTGACGTGTCCCCAACTATCTGTGAGGAAGGTGACGTCTGAACACCACAGGATGACACATTCGGAAACTCTAGCTGCTGGTTTCAATGAAGAATGAAGAAAAGACAGTTTGAAGAAAATGGTTACCCCACATTCTCAAGGTAAGGACAAAGCCTAAAGAACAATAAGCTGATCACTGACTTGTAGCTTGACGTCTCATTTGCTATTGAGAGGCTTCTTTGCGTTCAGTTTTGACTGCTATCTCCTTTTTACGTTCAGGATTGCGACAAGTGCACACAGCTGGTAACCACGCTTGCTACTCCGAGATTACGAACTGCATTTAGATCTGTTCAAGACGTCCCATGTATTCACTATTACTGTGCGTGATCTTTGCCTATGTGACTTTTGGCATGCCTTTTCCAGAGATCAACTTTAACTTGTTCAAAAAATATCGAGCATTTCTCGTATGTTGATTTAGGGAATCATCGGCAGACCTGAACGATTATTACCTATCGGAGGCTAGAATCCCATTTCTCACGCATGTGAGCGCAGTTTGTTAACCACTGTGCGAGCTAGCACTGGAACCTGCGTATGGATGGATTTCTTCTAAAAAGTTTTTGTGAATTCCCGCGAACTGACTAATGTGATCGGCGAAAAAGTTAAATCGGCATGACCAATCAGGGATACACGTTTGTGGAACGAGAACCGGAACAGAACCGAAGGGCTCGTAGGTCTTAGTAGGCCCCATTGAGCGAAATTTCGAGAAGAATGGTCCAATAAGAATATTGTGTAGTGCGGACCGTAGCAAAAAGGGAATTTTCGTACGACAGCAGAACATATAATAGAGATGACCGGGCGTTCGATCAAGAAAAAAAAATGATAAAAAATTAAACTAACACCAGCTGTTCCAGATGGAGCTGTGATCATGCTGAGAAAGTCGGATTATCCTAAATTTTAGGAATAATAACTAAACGTAATTATCAAAAGACCATGGGACAATAGAACAAATATCTAAAATTAAGTCCTAGTAAACTATCTTAGCAGTATCCATTACTTATTATTCTATAATTCTGACATTTACGGACGCATTTCATCTTACCAAGGAGGGAAGTGGATTTTGCATAGGTTGTAACACCACACCCGTCACATAGTTGGTTTTGGCGTGTGTTCACCCCAACTAATTGACTAACAGATCAACAGAGAGTGCACATATAAACGAGACATTCTACCACTAAGATCAGTACATATACAACAAACAAGACTTTAGAAAAAATCCTTATTCTAAGCCTATATTTACTACGTCCGTATAGTCATTCGTAATCCTGCCCGTTAAGGTGGGATGGACCAGGCTCCGGATGGCGGACTTCGACCTCTTCCTGGTTGTTATTTCGGCAACCATTATTCCTCTTCCTTCCCGATTGGTGAGTACCGCCCCAAGTCCTTTGTAATTTATTATGTTGCACCGGAGAGTGTCGCTCATATTTCGTGTACCTTCTTTTCGAGTTGCCATTACTCTTATCTTGATTGTGGCCGTTGTAGTTCGGCACTGGCCTACTATCCCACTGAGGTCCATTATTGCGACGGTTGTTATTTTGTTCACGCTGTCGGCGTTTTCTCCCGCGCCTGTCCCTCTTGAAATGAGAATTCCAGTTCGCGCAAAATGCCCTTAAATACCTCAGTATCACTACCACAACGAACGGCAAGTGATTGTTGATACGAGATGGGAAGTTTCATGTAGCATAATCTGATGATTTCCGCACCGCTACATCGGTTGTCTAGGTACTGGTTCCTTTTTGTCATATTTTCAAAAAATTTGACCGGACTACGGTACCCTGCCCCTTCCATATCTCTGGACATCATAATTTCTTGTTTGGCATTTTTGAATTCTTCGAACAAGACGCTCGTCTTCGCTACATTTCTCATGTACTCAGCGGTCGCGCCCTCCATATGGGAGCACGCAAAATCCAGCTGGTACATCAATGGCCAGTGTGGGGGCAAAGATAACTCGAATTTTCCCATAAAAGTTTTTGGATGCAAGCTATCACCTTCGTCCTTGTAGTGATGGAACGTTCGGACTGATACAAAATGCCTATAGTCAAACCGGTCATCATTCCAGTTATCATTTCGATCGTTCTTACGATTCGTATGAACTTCGGGACGTGGACTAATTCGTTCCGACACGCTATCGTCATCTCTCCCCCTCTGTATGTTCGACAGTTGTTCGGTACATCTAATCAGCTGACAGCAATTGTGCTCACTGGACTGCTGCGCGCTGTCCGTGTTTACCTCGGTCGTTGGCTCAGAGCTGTGAATGAAGGCGTGTCTCCCGTTGCTTATAGTGTCAACTTTGTCACACCGTGAAGCGGTTATCTGTGTTCCGGCAAGTGACGGTTCAGTCGACGCAGTAATTACACCCTTCTCCTTTCCTAATGTCTCTGTAATGAGACGTTTTACCTCGTCCACTAAATTTCTTTTTAATATCGCCACCTCCTCTTTCAACATCTCGTTAGGCCCTATGTCCGGTTGCTCTTGTTGCTTTTCTTCAACACGTGTTATCCGGCTTTGTAGCCTTGATAACATGACCTTTTCTTCTTTTGCCGTGCTTTGCGTGGAGTCCCGAGTTACTCTCGCTATTTTCCTTGCACCTTTCCCAATCAATTTGGCTTCAATTGCCGTTCGTCTGATGATGGCAATCTCTTTCTCTATTTTGACGCCGAGATTCTTTACCTCCTCTTTTACTTCCTTAAGAACTTCTGTGAGCCTATAGTTCAGCTTCGAATTCGCCTTTTTAATTTCGGCATTAAGGTTGTCTTTCAGCTCCGAATTCGCCTTTTTAATTTCGGCATTAAGGTTGTCGCTCTGCGCTTTCAGCTCCGAATTTGCCTTTTTAATTTCAGCGTTAAGGGCTGCGCTCTGCTCTAAGTTCACCGTTTGCATCTGTTGCAACAGGTCCGTAATGTTTTTGAGAGTAGCCGCATTTTGATCCTCGTCCTTTTGTGGTTGAAAATGCGACTCTTCTCCTCTGTTCTGAGGAACCCTTCGATATCTGGACAAGTACCGTCTCCGCGTCCCCGTCGGATTACTTGTGAATGAATCGTTTGATAATCGTCGGACCTCGTTTTGTTCCAACACATTCTGGCTTCTTAGGCTGGATCTTCCATATTTATGGATTAATCCTGTACTCCCTGCGTCCCCCGATCCCTCAGTATCACTGCCTGGATCCACGTCCTTGCTATTCAGCGGACTAAACCAGTCGTGAGACGCAGTTTCAGGAAGTTGCAAGTCGCGTTCGTCACGCTCATCGGTAGAGCCTTCCCTACTGTCACCCATGTTCTCCCGAGTAACAGTGTGCTTATATTCTGTCGTTGTCTTGGCTTTTCCCCTCGTTATCATTTGCACTTTTATGTTACACGAAAACTGAAAACCCAAATACCCCTTACACTCAATAATCAGATAACGCAAAACATATATCAGGACACAAATTGATACACTGGGTGTGAGCAGTGACCCGACAAATAGTTCATGAAGCATTCCCCCAAAAGGGCTAGTACCAATGATTGTGTTCTGTGTGCTCAGTATCGACTGATTACGGCACTGCACATCATAAGTACTCCAACAAATCACAAATATAATGCATAGGCACCTATAAATGTCAATTTGAAAGGGCAGCACATGAAGAAGACACTGTAACTTATTGTAACTAATGCTACCCGTTTTTTCAATTAACAATGGCTAAGCAAGGCAAAAAAGGCTAGTACCAATGATTGTGTTCTGTGTGCTCAGCATCAGCTGATTACGGTACTGCACATCGTAAGTACTCCAACAATTCACAAATACAATGCAGAGGCACCTATAAATGTCAATTTGAAAGGACAGCACATGAAGAAGACAATGTAACTTATTGTAACTAATGCTACCCGCTTTTCAATTAAAAATGGCTAAGCAATGGATCACGTGGAAAAATTTCATTTTTAAGACTACTTCCTAGCAAATCCTGAAGTACCGTATCCTGGCAGGGTCGCCATATGTAACACTCCACCCGTCACTTAGCTGGTTTTGGCGTGTGTTCACCCCAACTAATTGACTAACAGATCAACAGAGAGTGCAACTGCCGCAATATCGGATAACGCAATAAAGTAATGTGGCCCTGTGACTCCTGACTGAACTGCGGTGGCAGTGTTGACATTAATTTATTCAGAATTGATCATTTCTAATTAAAAAGGGGTGCACATTGAAGTTTTGTTCAGCTATTGAACACCAGATGCAAATGTGGAACATAAAATTAATTGAGAAAGTGACTTGGGATTTCAACTACTTGATTGAAAACAGATGCAGTCGATTAGCACAAATTTATTTTAACTCAAGACCTTCAATCATGACGTTACAAGACTCTCCTATCAGGCAGTGGTAATAAATTGTGTTTGCGTGGAGTAAAGTGCGATACTCAAAAGTAATTCCTATCGACTGACCCAGGCGTAATGCGACGTGCGAGAAGAATTCTACAATACACGGCCCATGAAACCCTCGTGGAAACTTTGCTGACGTGATCCAACAAATTAATCAGTGGCCGGAGCGGGCGCAGTATCACCGAATACAGCGTGGCGAAGCGTCGTCGTTGTGTGGACGTCGGCCAAGCTCGTGGTGCTGCAAGGCTGCGCTCGTCTATTTACTCCTAGCTATCTTGCTCAGTACATAGCTGAACCAAAACTTTCTATGTCCAAGTTCAATCGTTCCATTTGCTAGGTCCTAAACTGCAGAGATGCTCACTCTTTCTCAGGCAAGCTGAGTAAAGAACGCCACGTCCGCACTCTAGGCAAGCTGGAAACGGAAGACCTCTACTGAGACTTCTGCCAGTCCGCTCTTCGCCTCGGTTTCCCCTCCAGCAACTCACTTACGCCAATTGCAGCGCAAGTCGCGTTAATTATGCGTCGCTTCCCAGTGCCGACCAATGCCTGCTCTGGGAAGTGAACAAATTCCCACAAAATTTCCCTTCCTCTCAACTTCTTCTATTTAACTCCCCCCAGGCCACCCATCAAGGTTAGCGTCTGCACAAACACCAAGTTTTCCGGAATTCTGACTCCAGGAGAGTACTTGAAATTCCTTGGTCCTACAGTCCCATCGGAGGCCGGCGTATTTCATGCTTTTGCTCTTCACCTGATTTACTTCAGGCTCTGCGGACCGTGAATTGAGCGTGAAGTTGCTATAGTCACGAACACACATATTTTGACCTCTGTTGGCCGCTCCACCGCAGCTTTGCGAGGCTTTGTCGCATGTTTCACAGAAAACGGGACGACGGACATTTATCAACAGGCGTAAAGTTCTTCGTCTGTTTCCCGATACACCAGCATCGAGTCGGGGTCAACCACCCACTCACTGTCACTCATCTTAAGGCGGCTGGAGGCCGCGCCGCGTTACCGCTTTCTCAGAGCTTGAGCCCCCTAAGCTGCCTATTGTCGCTTCCCTCAGCCGCTCCCCCGGCGGCCCATGGTCAATTCTGAGTACTTCCCTGGGTTAAACTAGCCTCCAGTAAATCGACGCGTTTCCACGAAGTTTTCATGTCGTGTGAATTACTTTAAAACCATCACCCGACATTAATTATTCCAATACGTCGATGCTATACCCTCTACAAGATGCATTGCGCCTTGTCAGTCATATTTGTTCAGTCTTACTGTTCGCTCAACGTGAGTTAGGTGATCTTTAATCACTTCATGTAAGGGGCATAGTTCTTGCCATCTTACAAGGCTTAGTAAAATTCAATACAGTGCAAGCATCTGGAATTGCCTGTAACAGTCAGTAGTTTAATAAATTCAAGCAGCTGAGTCAAAGAAAGGGAAAGAATACACTGCTATTTATTTCTTGTGCACTATAACGCAACTGAGTACCTATCCATTTATTGAATGTGGTGTCAGAATGTAAGGACTGTCTTTTGAGAAGCTCATGTTAAATAGTTTGTAAACTATGGTAAAAACTACTCCGTAACTGCTCCATAATTGATACCCCCCGAAGACAATAAATATCTTGAGTAAAACTTTTTCAAGGTCGTATACCACTGCATAAGTTCAAAGATGAAGTAGCTGAAGCAGAAAGCGTATGACAATAATTTAGAGAAAAAAAGGGTTCGTTGAATAGCAATAATACAACTGGTTATAGTAAATTTGCGATTTGGAGAAGTAATGGTCAATAAATCTTACTGAGGGTGAAAAATCTATCGGTATGAGCTACCGATATTGAAACAGAGATTAAAAGACTTGCGTGTAAGGAGAGGATGTCAATGTTAACACAGTCGTGCAACAAATCACCTTAAAAATGAGGACTGCCTTATCATAAATCTCGGTGCTCTTGTAATGCGAGTGTTGACGAATGGCAATGACTGATATGTTTCTTGTTATGCGGTGTACACCAGAGGCCCATAGTGAGAAATAATATATCGGTCTATTAGTCATGCAGAACTTGCTGAAGCCAGAATAAGTGGCGTGACGTCATGCTACACGCGAAATTTCTCCTGCTCGTACACGAAACTAGATTAACGGCATGTCTAGGAAATGCAGTATTGTATTTTTGTAACTTTTGCTTCGAAAAATACCACTAATCCTGCTGTTACTGACGGCATGTACTACGCCATCACGCGAATCTTCAATCAATTTTTCACTTTCCTAGAACACCGAAAAAATCTCCGCTATATTTTACGGTATGTCTACGATATTGTTAATTACCGGTACTATCGTAAGCTGCACGATTTTTAGGGCTATGTATAGAATTTTAGCTCGTGCGTTTGGCTACGAATTGATCCTGAACAAATTGCTCAATAGCCCATAGGCTTAAAATCAATAAAAATGAAGACATTAGCCTTCGTCACAACTCTGTGTTAATAGTCAAACATAAGGCCTGTTGTACAAGACATTTAATTAAATGTTCGTCTGGAGAATAGGAATTGTCCAGAAACTACGATTTTAGACAAAGTCTAATACTAGTTTTTCTACCTAGCAGACATTTCATGTTATTAGATAAAATATAAAGTGTTTTTAGGTTTGTACGAGGGTCATTCAACAATTAAAGAGAGAAACTGGTCTGGGGAAAAACTGCTAGTAGGGCAAGTTTGGTACTTTTATGGCTTTAAGTTGGCATCACTGGGGTGAGTCCTGATCAGCTGACGTATCAACATTGTTTTGTTTATAATCTCAAAAATACATTTCAAGATGGGGAGTCCGCTTGAAACGCCACATTAGTTGAACAACGATCTGTTATTCGTTTTGGCCGGCCGAAGTGGCCGTGCGGTTAAAGGCGCTGCAGTCTGGAACCGCAAGACCGCTACGGTCGCAGGTTCGAATCCTGCCTCGGGCATGGATGTTTGTGATGTCCTTAGGTTAGTTAGGTTTAACTAGTTCTAAGTTCTAGGGGACTAATGACCTCAGCAGTTTAGTCCCATAGTGCTCAGAGCCATTTTTTTTTTTTTTTTTTGTTATTCGTTTTTCACTTTCTGAAGGCGAGAAAACAGTGAATATATACTGTAGAACGTATAAAGTTTATGATGAAGGTTGTAGAATCGTGCAAAGTTTTACAAGTGGGTAGATCAGTTAAAAATGGTCGCGACTCAGTGACTGACGAACACTGTTCTGGCCGACCAGTTGCGGTTTCAACTCCCTCATTTGAAAGACGAATTGATGACATTATTCGTGCCGACCACCGTGTGACTGTGGAAATGATAGTTGGTAAGGTTCAAGTTAGTACTAATACAGTTCAGAACCTTATATGTAACAAGCTGAAATACAGCAAAAGATGTGCAAGATGTTGACGCGGCTACACCAGGAAACAAGGTTGAGAGTGTGCACAGAGCTAAAGAAACGTCATCAAAGAGGAGGTGAGCACTTCCTCAACAAAATTTTAATTTTCCATGAAACTTGGATTTACTATTATATGCCAGAGTCAAAAAGACAAAGTATGGAGTCAAAGCATACCAACTCACTTGTCAAGAAAAAGTTCAAAACCCAAGCAGCATCAGGAAAAGTCATGTTGACGGTGTTTCGGGATGCTGAAGGTCCAGTTTCTTAAGATTATCTCGAAGATCAGCGTACAACGAACAGCCAATACTACTCGGATTTGGTTTTAAACAAGGTGAAGGCAGCCGTGAGAGAGATCTCAGAGGAGAGGTGTGATTCTCCAGCAAGACATCGCACGTCCTCATATTGCTCAAGTAGCCCGTGAAACCATCGACAAAACGAGCTGGGAAGTACTGCCTCATCGCCCTTGCAGTCATGATTTAACACCTATTGATTTCCATTTGTTTGGTGCACTGAAGGAGGCACTGCGTGGGAAGAAGTTCCGGGACAACGGGGGCGTGAAAAAGTTTGTGGGAAATTGGTTAAAACATAAAGATAAAGAGTTCTGTGCAGCCGGAATAAAAAAGACTGTAGCCCGTTGGAGCATAAATGTTCAAGGGGATTATGTTGAAAAGTAGAAAAAGTATTGTTTTGTAAAAATAAACGATGTATCTGTGATCTGTTTGTGTATGCATTTGTGTGTGCGTGTGTGTGTGTGTGTGTGTGTGTGTGTGTGTGTGTGTGTGTGTGTGTGGGTGCGTTTTTCGGTATGATATTATTTTTTCTTTTTTTTTTGAAATGCAAATGCATACACAAACAGATCACAGATACTTCAATAATTACACTCGAAAGTTCGGCAATAACATTCGATCTTTGGCAATGACATCTGACAGTCGGTAACATAAAGCCAAAGCATTGCATCGAAACGAGTGTCAAGTTGATAGTGCTGTGAAATGTTGGAAGAAATGCAGATTGACATTTAGAAGAAGAACAACAACACCAAAAATGCAACAGGAGCGTAATATGTAGGAAATTGGCCACGCAACCTGTAAGTACAGTTCAAAATATCACTACTTAGTGGGAAATATCAACCACCAGAACTATTTATACCCTATAGTTACAGTGACCAAAATGTAAATTAAATAGCAAACGTATGTACATACTCCAGGCCACCGAAGATGCCTTGCAGAAAATAAAGGCGAAACGCGTATGGCACTAAAATTGTGTTTTATTCAGTTGCTGTCACACGGTCCATAAAGTAAAAATTATCAATATACCGTAATATTACATGCAACTGAGGAAGACAGAACTACAATAGTTGAAGATGTCATTGTGGTGGCCATTTGTAACAATACCGGCCGTTACCAAATTGGCAATCGCCGATAAAATTAATCTTCTGTGAAGGGCTTTAGTCTGATCACGACTCTACCCAATGCTAAGAAATCGACATATGATTTCGTAATGAAAAAGTAAAGGAAACAATAAAGGAAAGGAAACAAAAGACAAATTTGGAGTAGGTATTAAAATCCAGGGAGAAGAAATAAAAATGTTGAGGTTCGCCGATGACATTGTAATTCTGTCAGAGACAGCAAAGGACTTGGAAGAGCCGTTGAACGGAATGGACAGTGTCTTGAAAGGAGGATACAAGACGAACATCAACAAAAGTAAAACGAGGATAATGGAATGTAGTCGAATTAAATCTGGTGATGTTGAGGGAATTAGATTAGGAAATGAGACACTTAAAGTAGTAAAGGAGTTTTGCTATTTAGGGAGCAAAATAACTGATGATGGTCGAAGTAGAGAGGATATAAAATGTAGACTGGCAATGGCAAGGAAAGCGTTTCTGAAGAAGAGAAATTTGTTAACATCGAGTATAGATTTAAGTGTCAAGAAGTCGTTTCTGAAACTATTTGTATGGAGTGTAGCCATGTATGGAAGTGAAACACGGACAATAAATAGTTTGGACAAGAAGAGAATAGAAGCTTTCGAAATGTGGTGCTACAGAAGAATGCTGAAGATTAGATGGGTAGATCACATAACTAATGAGGAGGTATTGAATAGGATTGGGGAGAAGAGGAGTTTGTGGCACAACTAGACTAGAAGAACGGATCGGTTGGTAGGACATGTCCTGAGGCATCAAGGGATCACAAATTTAGCACTGGAGGGCAGCGTGGAGGGTAAAATCGTAGAGGGAGACCAAGAGATGAATACACCAAGCAGATTCAGAAGGATGTAGGTTGCAGTAGGTACTGGGAGATGAAGGAGCTTGCACAGGATAGATTAGCATGGAGAGCTGCATCAAACCAGTCTCAGGACTGAAGACCACAACAACAACAACGATGAAAAAGTAAAAATGGCAAATCAAACGGGCTTTGAATTGACATTCTACTAACACGAAAGTAAACTGTAATTCAATATACATGCGGTCGCTGTCCTAATTAGGCAATGAGGTATCAATTTTTGTGGAAAAGCGGAAATAAACTTCACCTAAGAAAACTAATCTCACTTGATATCCTGACTAATCTCTTCTAACGCAATTACTCTCAATATTATACAGTAACATGCCCTAGCAAACAATACAGCAGCTGACCGTTATGCAGAACGTAGAATGGCCAATAAAATCCAGCAGTACGCACTGTCTCACAACAACACTTACTAATGGCAAAAACCACTATGCAGTATATGTACAAATGCAGGAGGACATATGAACCGACTAACAAACTGTGATGGCAGTAGCATGAACTACTATAATTTTAATTATCAGAGGAACGATCCTGACTTTGAAAGAGTACTGATTGCTATGGGCTTCAGAATTTTGAACACGAAGTTCCTCTATACAAACAGGCAGTACAGCTATTATTTATAAAAAAAATTTTTGGTGCAGAACAAATGATTGTACTGGTTGCTACACTTCCGCAGAAAGAGTCTTTACTTTTATTTATCACAATTGTAAATCGTAACACACAAAATTAAGAAAAGGGCAAGTACCTTAACAACTTTAAGTATAATGTATAATGCAAAATTAGTTCAACAGTCAACAAAGGGACATAGTTGCTTGTCTCTCATTGGACCCCAAGTCTAATTGGTTTTTTTAATGACTACCCAGCTTGAAAAAGTACTTTAAAACAACACATACAAAAATATAAAGAATTACAAATTTACAAACCTGTTCAAAGTGAAATGATACTGATGTCTTTTCATAGCTTTTACTTACAGGCAGCTATAAGTACTTTATACGCTGAAGCGCCAAATGAATTGGTATAGGCACGCTTATTCAAAAACAGAGATATGTAAACAGGCAGAATACGGTGCTGCGGTCGGCAAGGCCTATATAAGACAACAAGCGTCTGGCACAGTTGTTAGATCGGTTGCTGGTGCTACAATGGCAGGTTATCAAAATTAAGTGAATCTGAATGTGGAGTTATAGTCGGCGAACGAGCGATGGGACACAGCATCTCCGAGGTAGCGATGAAATTGGGATTTTCCCGTACGACCATTTCATGAATGTACTGTGAATACCAGGAATTCGGCAAAACATCAAATCTCCGACATCGCTACGACTGGAAAGAGATCCTGCAAGAAAGGGACCAACGACGACTGAAGACAATTGTTTAACGTGACAGAAGTGCAACCCTTCCTCAAATTGCTGCAGATTTCAATGCTGGGCCATCAAAAAGTGTCAGCGTGCGAACCATTCAACGAAACATCATCGATATTGGCTTTCTGACCGAAGACCCACACGTGTACCCTTGACTACTGCATGTCACAAAGCTTTACGCCTCGCCTGGGCCCGTCAACACCGACGTTGGACTGTTGATGACTGGAAACATGTTGCCTGGTCGGACGAGTCACTTCTCAAATTGTATTGAGCGAATGGACGTGTACGGGTATGGACACAACCTCATGAATCCATGGACCCTGCATGTGAGCAGGGGACTGTCCAAGCTGGTGGGGGGTCTGTAATGGTGTGAGGCATGTGATATTGGATCCCTGATACGTCCAGACACGACTCTGACAGGTGACACGTACATAAGCATCCTGTCTGATCACCTACATCCATCCATGTCCATTGTGCATTCCGACGGACTTAGTCAATTCCAGCAGGTCAATGCGACACCCCACATGTCCAGAATTGTAACAGAGTACTTCCAGGAACACTCTTCTTTTAAACACTTACTCTGGCTATCAAACTCCCGAGATATGAGGATAATTGAGCATATCTGGAATGCCTTGCACCCTATCATACTATTACGGATTTAAGGACAGTCCTGCAGGATTCATGGCGTCAGTTCCCTCCAGCACAACTTCAAACATTAGTCGAGTCCTTGCGACGTCGTGTTGCGCCAGATCTGTGTGCTCGCGAGGGCCCTACACGATATTAGATAGGTGTACCAGTTTCTTTGCCTCTTCAGTGTATTTTTGTGGTTGATTGTTTTAATGGCAGCTCCATATTTAATGAAAAACTTTCTTTAAGAGTATTGTTTGGGAAACTTTAAGATGAAAAATTGTGTAGAGTAAATCATTTATTATTGTACAGAAAACTAACCAAACTTCATACACAACAAAGGTAATGCATCTGCAAAATATTTCACTGCCAGTTATCAGTTTAATAAAAACAGGACACTCGGAATTAATTCACTAGGTAAGGATCCGGTTCTAGGCGCTTCAGTCCGGAACCGCGCTGCTGCTGCGGTCACAGGTTCGAATCCTGCCTCGGGCATGGATGTGTGTGATGTCATTGGGTTAGTTAGGTTTAAGTAGTTCTAAGTCTAAGGGACCGATGACCTCAGATGTTAAGTCCCATAGTGCTTAGAGCCATTTGAACCATATTTTGGAAGGGATCCTGTCTAGCAATGTGACGGGGATGATCATTGGTGTACGAACGTAATTTAGAAGTTTCACTAAAAGCTATTATTCAACTGATAATACCTCGTCCATTAGACGTACATATTTAGATAAAAATTCTCCTGACAGTGGTAGCGCCTGTGTCAAATTCCAGTGGCTATAAAATTGCCGGTAAGGCAACCATGGTTCTTAATATTAGCCATACCCTCATATAACTCTTCTTGGCGACGTATATTTAACCAAACGTGTCCATTGTACATTCCGTCCGAGGCTCGCAAGCATTTCTTACCTCAGTTTATGCATCCACATAAACCACAACAGCGGACCAAAGCTGCCACTGACCACTGTGTATCACAGTCAGAACTCGGCTATGCCACTCACCACAAAGGGATCAAGCGCCTTCTACTTCCGTAGCGGTGGCGTATTACTGTAGGTTTTACATTTAGCTTCCCTACTTATGGACCAGTAAAATATACAGAATTTTTACAAATTATTGCATTCACAGAGTGTTGCGTATAAAACTAGAGGTTCAGTTACAAAAGAATTTCTTGAAATGTCAAAATAAGTAACATAATTATTACATATTTATACAATCAAAGATCTTGACTGCGAAGATACACTAGTGTACAGTGTCAGCAGAGAACGTATACGGAATATACATAAATCTATCCATTATTTGTGTTAGAAGATCTATGTGTCCCAGTAAACTGCAACTCTAATCATCTACGTAACCGCCAATGGCATATACACGTACATTTTTAGTGGTGTGGTTGCATCATAGCTTACAGACGAGGAAACATGTCAGCCATTAATACATAAATGAGTAGAGGTGTGTGAGCTGATGAGGAGGGAGAAATAGATTAGAGAAAGAAGGGAGAAACAGTCTAGCCTCCTTACAAGACTCCAAGGCTACAGTGCAGCTGGTGACACGGATTTCACTGGATCGGATCCCGTAGCATTTCAGCTGACTGCTGTGTATAAGGTATGTCGTTATATAATTCTGCGATTTAACACCATTATTATTTGACATTGGTATCCATAAGGCATATGAAAGCAAAAATTAAAAAAAAATACATCATCAGGCTAATGCGTCAGATTTTGAAATACTGCTTCTGAAATTGTGAATGGTTCGACGATCTTGTTGTACACCTTAGTAGACTATGTACTACATTAGCCCCCTGTTCGACAGAGAAAGGATTTTACAGTAAGCGGAATATGACAAAACCGGGAGACACCGGCCGACCGGCCGTGGACGCCGAACAGTGAGTCGCCGAAAAACTACCAAGGACGACAACAACCAAGGATGAGCAACAAGACAACATGACGGAGTAACAAGTCTGGAGTGTAAATTAAATCTAGGAGTTTGACGTAGAACCTATGTGAACCGCAGTAACGCTACGTACAAGAAACGACACGTACGCGCAGTCGGAACACGACTGAGGTGTGGGCCCCGTTACCGCCGGTCTTACACCGCGGCAGTGCGTGGGTGGTGGCCCGCGTAACGCTGAGGCGGCGACAGCAGCGCTCGCAAATACAGGAGAGCCGCCTTGCGACTGTCGTACAGGTCCACGTGTTCTGGCGGGTTTTCTAACTCGTCGGGCTGAGATACCAGGAATTTCTTTCGGATCATTTTCGTAAGGTTCGTCTAACACGCCACTTATTTGATTTTGCACTACGGTACGTTCGTGACAGTGGTCATCTGATGCTATATCTTTAAGCAAGACTGCCTCACCGTGTCTCATCTCTGAATGGGTCGAGTGCTGTGGGAGATTTCTCTTCTTTCACGTTTTTCCTGGTATACTCGTGTTGCAGGGTTAGCGTCTTTGTATCAAAACGTCCTAGGTCCCTGGCTAGAACCCCGTCACGGCTTAAATTTTGAATAAAAATCATCAGCAATGGCGGCTGAAGACTTCCAGCATAAGAAATCACCCTCATTCAGCCAACAAGATCGTCAAAGAGGGGGGAGGGTCGGACAGAGGTTCAGGCCACTCTCTTGCCCTTGGGGTAAGAAACTGCCCCTAAAGGCGGAAGAATCAGCAATTATAAATGGTATCAGGATGCGGAAGGCGATGGAAACCACTGCATTAAAGACATGTGCGTAATATGTATTCACAGGACATGTGGCCAGTAATTGTAAAAATGTTATGACGATCTCTTCATAAGCGAAAGCCGGCCGGGGTGGCCGAACGGTTCTAGGCGCTACAGTCTGGAACCACGCGACAGCTACTGTCGCAGTTTCGAATCCTGCCTCGAGCATGGATATGTGCGATGTCCTTAGGTTAGTTAGGCTTAAGTAGTTCTAAGTTCTAGGGGACTAATGACCTCTTAAGTACCATAGTGCTCAGAGCCATTTGAACCATTAGCGAAAGATACTGTCCTAGTCCCCCAATTCAGATCTCTGGAAGGGGACCGCCTCTCAAAGTCGGGGCGTGGAAAGTCAGAACCTTAAACGTGGTAAGGAAGCTAGAAAATCTGAAAAGGGAAATGGAAAGGATCAACCTAGATATAGTAGGGGTCAGTGAAGTGAAATGGAAAGAAGACCAGGATTCCTGGTCAGATTAGCACAGGGTAATATCAACAGCAGCAGAAAATGGTATAATGGGTGTAGGATTCGTTACGAGTACGAAGGTAGCACAGAAAGTTATTGTGAACTGCTCAGTCATAGGGTTGTTCTCATAAGAGTCGACAGCAAACCAAAACGGACAATTATAGTTCAGGTGTACATGCCAACATCGCAAGTTGATGGTGAAGAGATAGGGAAAGTATATGAGAATACTTAATGGGTGATCCATTATGTAAAGGGAGATGAAAATCTAATAGTCATGGGAGATTGGAATATTGTTGTAGGGGAAGGAGCAGAAGAATGGTCTATGGGATAATACGGGCTTAGTACTAAGACAGAGGGAGAAGAAACACCAATTGCGTTATGCAATAAATTTCAGCTAGTTACAGTGAATTCTTCGTTGAAGAATCACAACAAATGTGATATACTTGGAAAAATCCAGGAGATAGGGGAGAATTTCAGTTACATCACGTCATGATCAGGTTCAAATGGCTCTGAGCACTATGGGACTCAACTGCTGAGGTCATTAGTCCCCTAGAACTTAGAACTAGTTAAACCTAACTAACCTAAGAACATCACAAACATCCATGCCCGAGGCAGGATTCGAACCTGCGACCGTAGCGGTCCTGCGGTTCCAGACTGCAGCGCCTTTAACCGCACGGCCACTTCAGCCGGCCACGTCATGATCAGGCAGAGATTCCGAAATCAGATACTGTATTGTAAGTAGTACCCAGGAGGAGACATAGACTCAGATCACAATTTAGTAATGTTGCAGAGTTGACTGAAATTTAAGAGACTAGTCATGAACAATCAATGCTCAAAGAAATGGGATACGGAAGTACTAGGAAATGAAGAGATACACTTGAAATTATTTAAGATTGTAGATACTGCGATGAGGAATAGCCCCATTAGGCAGTTCAGTTGAAGAGGAATGGACGTCTCTAAAAAGGTCAATCACAGAAGTTAGAAAGAAAGACATAGGTACAAAGAAGATAGCTGCGGAAAACCATGGGTAACAGAAGAAATACTTCAGATGTTCGATGAAAAAAGGAAGTACAAAACTGTTCAGGGAAATTCAGAAATACAGGAATACAAGTCACTTACAAATGAAATAAACAGGAACTGAATGGAAGCTAAGGTGAAGTGGATACATGGAAAATGTGAAGAAATCGAAAAATAAAAGATTATAGGAAGGATTGACCCACAATATAGATAAGTCACAACAACCTTTGATGAAATTATAGGCAAGGGAGGTAACATTGGGATTAGTAAGATGAAACTGCTGTATGGCTAGTGGCCGCTGCAGGTCTGGCTACGTGACGAGTGCGGGAAGTTCAGGTACAAGGATGAGCAGCTTCGCCAGAAATGGGTAAATCCCAAAGCTTGGAATTTCGGTGGTGTAGCTCGCATGGCCTTTGTGCAGCAGATGCACAGAAACAGTGGAGTGTCAGATAAGCTGAAAATCGGGTTCTTACAGCTCTTTGAGAATCTTAAGTCATTCACAGCAAAGTATTTTAATAGGATGACCGGAGCGGATGACGTGGTTGGGGTTGTAGGGTGTGGCTGGGTAGAAGAAGGTGGCTATTTTTAGCAGTCTTCCTCTTTATTGTTGGTTCTTACAATACATTTTCTGGTAGCTCAGCCCCACCACTCGTGTCGTGGTGGAGGCGTGCTGATGCACGCAGCCTCGGGGAATGAGATGCTGCGTTCGGTCAGCAGCTGCGCAGGTGGTAGGAGGCTAGCGGCGCAAGGCCCGGCCCAGCACGCCTCCTGCAGACGTGGCGGCTCGTGACGACGCCGGGAGTCGCCGGTGCAGCAGCAGACACCGCCCCCCGCCGGCCGGTCCTCGGAGACAGCGTCACTGATGACGACGAGGTAACAGCGACCGAACGCCCAATCGGTCGAACCGAATCCAGACGCCCACCTCTAATGCCCTTAAATAGTGCAGACAGCTGCTGAATCCGCCAGTTACGCGGCGGCGTGTTTATTAGAAGGTTCTCGATGAGTTGGCTAACGCAACCGCGCCCCTCGTTGCCCCGCCTGCGTAATTCTGCTCATGCTGCGTTCTGGCTGTTGATGGCTGCCGTGCACGTACACACATACCGACGCTCGTTGCAAAACTGTGTCACCTGCGTAATGCTCTGGCCAGCCTTCGTCCGCCGTCTGCCGTGAGGCTGGCGCATCGCGCACTGAAACACACTAAATCACAATTTTGCACCATATTTCCTAAAAATAACCCCTTGTCCTCTACAGTATGAAAGTAAATCTGAATAGATCTGAGAAAAATGATGCGCATCCAATGTTACAACAATAATTCAGTATCTTCAAAACCACAGAAATTAATGTTTCACAATGAATAAACATTTTCACGACGAACCTCTGGATTAATAGCTTTTAAGCGCTTCATGCGATTTCAACACAAAGTATCTCAAAGGTTAGCATTGCACTACAGCTACGATCTCTGACAGCCACACAAGTTTGTCTTTTTTATTTCTTTTGCACAGCGAATAAATACAGCATGAATACCTAATATTTTGTCATACATGTGTATTTCTTTAACGAACAGTTTACTATTTGGCAATAACTTTATTTAAATATTAACTACAACTGATAACACAAAATCACGGTAATTTAAGAAGTCGTCAATCGTATGTGTTAGCTGCCACCACCGTAAAAGAGTGCCAAAACAGGCTTCTGACAAGCAGACAACATTAATGGCAGTCTGTTGTCATTTACTGTGAGCGCAACCTTTATTTATATTTTCTGTGATTTCTCTGAGTGTGACCGAATGTTTATAACATTTTTTAAAATTTGAATCTTGTTGTAATATATTAGTTTGGTCCGGGAAGTAGTCAAGATGAGTCGAATCATGTCTGTGGAACGTAAGAGCGATGTATTTTTAATGGGGATGGCCGTCGGCCAATGGAAAAGCAGGTAGTAGCAGAACGCTACGGAAGTCAAGTGGAGACTGGGACTTTTCAAGTGAAGAGTTCAAGGGAAACTTTTACGTTTGTGAGGCAAACCCGCCCGCGGCAACGAGTGGTATTCGATCGTGTAGGTGATTGATTCTGGGTGGTAAATAGCTGCTACCATACTTTAACTTCTAAAAGAACTTGCATTTCGAGAGATCTGAATGATCTCCAGTGTAGGACTCTAAATTTTCCCGCCTGTATTACGGAACTGAGGATTCACAGAGAATGAGCTACTACGCTTTGTACCACTTGCGTTAATTTGAGAATCATCAGGCTTGTAAGTAGGCTGTTTAGGTTTTTATCTTGGTAACGCCACGTAGCGCTCTATATGAAAATCACTGACTGTGCTGTGTGCAGTCTGTGGCTGGTTAGCATTGTTGTAATATTCGCCATTGTAATGTTGGGCAGCTGGATGTTAACAGCGCGAAGCGTTGCGCAGTTGGAGGTGAGCCGCCAGCAGTGGTGGATGTGGGGGGAGAGATGGCGGAGTTTTGAGAGCGGATGATCTGGACGAGTGTCCATCAGAGACAGTAAATTTGTAAGACTGGGTGTCATGAACTGATATGTATATTATGACTTTTGAACATTACTAAGGTAAATACATTGTTTGTTCTCTATCAAAATCTTTCATTTGCTAACTATGCCTATCAGTAGTTAGTGCCTTCAGTAGTTATAATCTTTTATTTAGCTGGCAGTAGTGGCGCTCGCAGTATTGCAGTAGTTTGAGTAACGAAGATTTTTGTGAGGTAAGTGATTCATGAAAGGTATAGGTATTCTTTTGTAGAGATTTTTGAAAGTCAGAATGCGTTGCGCTAAAAATATTGTGTGTCAGTTTAAGCAGTCATTTATAATTTTTCTAAGGGGACGTTTCAAGCCGAACTCTGAAGTGTTTTAAACCGATGAATATATCGTGTATTGTGGTCGCGCAATTGTCTTAGTTTTGACGTATATTTGATGACTACTTAGTTTTCAGAATTTGCTACCAATCTCGTAACGGTCTCAACGTAAGTTTACATTTTAATTGAGTGTCGTAGGACCACATTTGAAATGGTGTTTCCTGAATAAACACTATTCAGCATAATTCTCCGTCGTCTGCTTTAGTTACAGACGTTAGAATTTAACTCTTGTTATTAAATTATTTATTTATTTTCGATTTCTGTGTATTTCATTAATTTTGAGTTCTAGCCAATGTGTAGACTATTTGACTGCAGGATCTCAGCTATAGGTTGCTATTTGCAGCGAATTAGCTGCGGGGCATGAAAACAGACGGGCGCGGCTCGACCCTATGACTACATCGAGGTATTCTTTTTAAACCGAGCCGTGCACAGCCCAAGTACCTAAAGTACAAGTGACTACAGGGAAAGACGCAACTGGTATGCCCGTATGGGAAGTTCCTTATAAGCGCAACTCAGCAACGAAAAAGCGTTAGGTATCGTCGCAGTATGAAATTGACGATATATCAGACTTTCGGAAAAAACATCATCCACACAATTCCGAAGCTAGTAAGAGCCGAAAAGTGCAAGAATTACCGCACAATCACCTTAACAGCTCATGCATCAAAGTTGCTTACGAGAATAATACACAGATGAATGGAAAAGAAAATTGAGCATGTGTTAGACGACGATTAGTTTGGCTTTAGGGAAGGTAAAGGCACCAGAGAGGCATTCAGACGTTGAGATTCATGATGAAAGCAAGACTAAAGGAAAAGCAAGACATGCTCATAGAAGTTACAGACCTGGAGAAACCGTTCGACAATGTCAAATGGTGCAAGAAGTTCGAAATTTTGAGAAACACGGGGTCAGACTAGGGAAAAAGACGGATAATATACAGTACGTACAAGAGGGAAGAGGGAACAATAAGAGCGGAAGACCAAGAACGAAGTCCTCTAATTAAAAAGGGTGTAAGACAGGGATCTACTCTTTCGACCCTACTATTCAGTGTATACATCGAAGAAGCTATGACGGAAGTAAATGAAAGACTGAAGAGCGGAAATGAAATTCAGGGTAAAAGGATATCAACGATAAGGATCATAGATGACAGTCTAATGAGTACAGAATATGTATTTAGAGTAAATGGAAGAAAGATGAAAGTAACGAGAAGTAACCGAAATGGGAACAGAGAGAAACTTAGCATCAGGATTCGTGATCATGAAGTAGAAGAAGTTATGGAATTCTGCTACCTAGACAGCAAAGTAACTTTTGACAGACGGAGCAAGGATGACATCAGAGTTATGAGAATGTGGTTTGGAACACAGCATTGTATGGTAGTCAAAGAAGGAGTGTGGGAAAACCTAAACAGTAGAGAACTGAACATTTGAGATGTGGTGCTGCACGAGAATGTTGAAAATTAGGTTGACTGATAAGGTATGGAACGAGGACGTTCTCCACAGAATCGGCGGGAAAGAATTATATGGAGAACACTGACAAGAAGAAAGGACAGGATGGTAGGAAATATGCTAAGACATCGCGGAACAACTTCCATGGTACTGGAAGGAGTAAAAACTGTACAGAAAGACAGTTATTGGAACGGGAGAGGATTTCGTGGAGGACTGCATCAAAACAGTCAGAAGACTGATGCCTTAAAAAAATAAAAAATAAAACGCAGTGCATGAGAGCTGCAGACGTATTCTTGTAGACGACTTGGCAGAGCTTTCAGCCAGTTTGTGGAGCAAATGACGGCTCTTCTGAATACTATTATGTTATTACAGTAATCTAATTCAATAGTTTTATCTTGGTTGTAGGGACGATTACTGTCTAACACTTTGTTTCATGCTACACGAAGTATCATAGGCTGTATGTGTTTCAGTTCTTCTAAAAAAAGAGTACACATCTGTAATAGAACTTACCAGTACTGCCATAAAAATTCCTCTTTCCAAGATAGCTTACACATTATTATTCTGAACGTTACAGTTTTGATTTGTATTAACTGTCCAACCTGCAACTTTCCGCTATATACAAAATTATATGATTTAATGCATGCTTAGTTTTCTTAATCGCTGCAAGGTATGTGGTAGAGAATATTTTTTTTTGTACCAGTTTTCGACAGTTCTCTCTCCACTGACGTGTGCTGCACACGAAACGTAAAGGCATACGTACATGTCGTCAAACTGCTATTGAGTCTTCCTTTATCTTGATTACTCACACGGGAACGTCTCGAATAATGTTAAATAGCTGGCTAGATTCCCCACAAAGTGTCAGTTCTCAATAGGCGATCCATCCCAAATAAAGTACGTTTTAAAAGTGGTAAACAACAAACAAACTCCCAGAACACCATCTAAAATAGGTATTTATTAGTCACGAGTTGTTTCACGTAACTCCATTATCAGGTTAAAAGCTTGATTAAGCTAACCGCTATCGGTGCTATGAACATAACGCTGTTATGTGTTCAGATGTTTTGCTATATTTGTGTTGTGTGATATAATGGTGATTTAGCGGCCCAACACTGTACTTTTTCAAGTTAGTAAAGGAAATGGTTCATCGTATCCTGCAATGCTGTGTGGGTCAGGTAGAGACATTTGCATGGGAATCTCACGACTTCGTGGTGATTAGTGCTTCCTACCGTACTATCAGCAACGGTAAACATGCAGAGTCTTCGATAGTGAAGTTGTAGTAACGGCTGCTATAGGTGAAGTGATAAAAACGTGCCACATACCTGTTTTGTTACGTGTCGAGTCACCCACCTACCAGGTCACACGGTGCCGAATCACGGCGCTGCGTCGGGTAGCCTCGCGAATCCACATTCCCCGCATCGCTGGCGCTGTTTCCTTTGTGGCCCTCATGGTGTTGAGTGCGTGCATTCTTCTAACACATAAACATTTTTTCTTTTTTTCTGTTGGCTAGTACCTGCATACCAAATTCATTCTATGAATTACGAGATCTGAAGTGGCACTCTTAGTTGCAGAATGGACTGACCGTGTATTTACAGTATTTTCTGAACTGGACAGTTTGTATGAAAACTACGGAGCAATAGATGATGCAAACGTCTCTAGCGATATAAAATATGATTTCTTGTTGTCTTGTGGTGTAATGAGAATAATGGTATTTGTGGTGTGAAGATGGAAAGACGCTGGGCACAGTGACGTTTCAGGAGAAGTAGTTCAGACTGGAGGTGAAGTAATATGGAAATGAACGTGTAAAAATTGTTTTCAGAATGCTTATGGGGGAACACAATCTCTTAAAAATCCAAAATGCGGTGATTGTGCTAGTTGGCAATGAAAGAGACACACAAGGTATAAAACGATTGCGACATTTTTCCACGAAGGCAATATTCAATGAAATGTTTTCTTCATTCCACAATTAGCTTCGGCTATTTAAAGCATTATAAATCGTTAAGCCGCACAAAACAGTACACTGCATTACCACCACGAATGGGAACACAGTGGAATGAAATTTTCACTCTACAACGGAGTGTGCGCTGATATGAAACTTCCTGGCAGATAAAAACTGCGTACCGGACCGAGACTAGAACTCGGGACCTTTGCCTTTCGCGGGCAAGTGCTCTACCGACTGAGCTACCCAAGCACGACTCACGCCCTGTCCTCACA
Source organism: Schistocerca serialis cubense (assembly GCF_023864345.2). Classification (NCBI taxonomy): domain Eukaryota; kingdom Metazoa; phylum Arthropoda; class Insecta; order Orthoptera; family Acrididae; genus Schistocerca; species Schistocerca serialis. The sequence continues at coordinate 632,641,147 of NC_064643.1, read as the reverse complement.
GCCTTAATTCCGCCAGTTTGGAAGGTAGGAGACGAGATACTGGCGGAATTAAGGCTGTGAGGGCGGGGCGTGAGTCGTGCTTCGGTAGCTCAGTCGGTAGAGCACTTGCCCGCGAAAGGCAAAGGTCCCGAGTTCGAATCTCGGTACGGCAAACAGTTCTAATCTGTCGGGAACACAGTAGTTTCATCGTAATTTAACGGAAGGGCTGTATGTAAACACAGATCACGGATTAGGTCTTAGGGCTGTTCCAACTGCCCGACTGCTGACTGGAAGGCAGTACAGGTGCGATTCGTGATCGTGGGACACGTGACCAGCGTGTTCCTAATCTCTCCAGCGTGTGTTGCCAGTGGACGTTTCCTTATGATGCCACTGTTTCATTTGTCCTCACGATGCTGAGTGCACCCCGTTCCATTACCGATCTTGATGGTTTAATAGACAGTCAGTACACGTAAGACGGAAAACATGCAAATATATAACGCTGAGCGAAGGATAATATTGAGGGCTATTTAAAAAATTCAAATATTGAAAAAGTGATGGAAATTACTTTTTGTCTCGAACATGGTAACAAATTAAAACATTCTGTATTATTAGTTCGTATCTAAACATAACATGTAGGCAGATGGATGAACACGCACACCACCATAAACATACAACACGAGAAAAAAAATATAAAAAAGAGTTTGTCATTGCAATGTGTTTTACTGTCTGCTGTAACAGTACACAATAGTGGGGTACAAAATGCGTGCATTCCTTGGTATCAGCAGTCTCCCCAAGGATCTACAGTAACGTCACCTGACGCTGTGTCACCAACGACTCGCTGTTTGGTTCCCTACCCCAAATCAACCAACCACAACACGACGAGAGACAATAGTGCGAGCTGAGCAGCCATTCGGGAGGGGTGTTAGCCATTTTGAACAGAGCTCTTATGTACAGATTGCAGTTCGCCGTGGCAGGAATGCGCGACAATGCCACGAGGAGCTTGTGCAAGCAGCAGGATATGCTGCTTTACCGTACCGAATGGTTGCTCTGTGGGTAGATGCATTCAGGCGTGGCACAGCTGCAACAGCCGACATGCACCGGTCCGGGCGGCCCGTCACCGTGCGTAAGGTGTTTGCTCGTACCCAGGTCACCCAATACTTGGAGAAGACAGAAGATGGAGGCTATTTCGAGGGACTCTAAGATGCCACAGCTCCGTGTTCCTGCGCTGTGCTGTAGTGTACTGTTGCAAATGACAGTAAAACACGTTTGCAACGACAAAATTTCTCCTGTCTATTCTCTCGAGCTATATCTTTATGACGGTAAGGGTATTCATTCATCTCCCTACATGCCATGCTCATATATTAACTAACCTTCCATTCGCATACTTCAGAATTCTTTATTTCGTTACCATTCTCGAGACAAAATATAGTTATCGTGATTTTTGCTACTATCCTCGTATTTATGCCCGTAGTGTCACCCTCTGCGTTGTGACGTCACGCCGATGCGTTATGGAAGAACATGTGGTCAGCACATCGCTTTCCCGGTCGTTTTGTCAACTTTCCAGGCCGTGGAGCCTCTGTTGACATTCAGTTACGAGGGTCACTCCAAAAGAAATGCACACTATTTTTTTTAAAATCCACCTTTTACTCTACATGTTTGAAAGTTTTACAGTGTGTAGATACATCCTTTAGGAACAATATTTTCATTTCTCCACATAATTTCCATCCCTGTCAACTGCCTTACGCCAACTTGGAACCAGCGCCTGTATACCCGCACGGTAAAATTCTGGACCAACCTCTGGGAGCCACTGTTTGGCAGCGTGCACAAGGGAGTCATCATCTTCAAACCTTGTTCCACGAAGAGAGTCTTTCAGTTTCCCAAAGAGATGATAGTCACATGGAGCCAGGTCAGGACCGTAAGGCAGGTGTTTCAATGCTGTATATCCGAGTTTAGTGATCGCTTCCATGGTTTTTTGACTGCCATGTGGTCGTGCATTGTGGTGTAACAGCAGAACCTCCTGCTTTTGCCGATGTGGTCGAACACGACTCAGTCGAGCTTGAAGTTTCTTCAGTGTCGTCACATATGCATCGGAATTTACGGTAGTTCCACTTGGCATGATGTCCACAAGCAAGAGTCCTTCGGAATAGAAAAACAACGTAGCCATAACTTTTCCAGCAGAAGGTGTGGTTTTGAATTTCTTTTTCTTGGGTGAATTTCCATGATGCCACTCCATTGAGTCCGGAACCGTGCGACTGCTACGGTCGCAGGTTCGACTCCTGCCTCGGGCATGGATGTGTGTGATGTCCTTAGGTTAGTTCGGTTTAAGTAGTTCTAAGTTCTAGGGGACTGATGACCACAGCAGTTGAGTCCCATAGTGCTCAGAGCCATTTGAACCATTTGAACCACTCCATTGATTGCCTCTTCGTCTCTGGTGAAAAATGATGGAGCCATGTTTCATCACCTGTCACAATTCTTCCAACAAATTCATCTCCACCATTCTCGTACTGTTCCAAAAGTTCACTGCATACCGTTTCTCTTGTTTCTTTGTGAGCCACTGTCAACATCCTGGGAACCCACCTGGCACAAACCTTTTTTAACGCCAACACTTTCAGCATTCTGCAAACACTTCCTTCCCCTATCCCATCGTAGCGTAACCTGCTTGCTCACCGACTAACTGTACTGCGATCGACAGCAGCATCTCCATACACCTTTTTCAACATCTTGTGGATGTTCCCACTGTCTCGTTTTCACAGCACAGGAATTCTATGACAGCACGTTGCTTTTGACGAACGTCAAGTGTAGCAGCCATCTTGAAGACATGCTGTGACGGCGCTACTCACGGTAACAGGTTGAACTAAGTTTGAAAACAAGCGGGAAGGATGTATCTACTCACTGTAAAACTTTCACACATGCACAATGAAAACTGTATTTTTACAAAAACAGTGTGCATTTCTTTCGGAGTGACCCTCGTAGTTCCTCAGTTGGCATTACGAACTTCAGTGCATCCCACTCCAGTCCTCCTCTGGCAGCACCGTGCATCCAACCAGGATCTTCCGCATGGCAGCCATCTATGCTGACGACTCAACCACGGAGGCGGACTGTAATTATTTAAAACATATGGTTTAGCGTTACTTGCAATCATACCATTATGTTCCATTTGGTGGCGGTAATCCTATGGTCCATTCATACAATTAATCAGTGGATAAAGAGTTTGACACAGTGCTCCGCTGCAGACTGTTAACGAAAGGCCGATAATATAGAATAGTTTATTAGATATGTGAATTGACTCGAATTCTTCTTGAATAATAGAACCCAGCACATTTCCTCGACGGCGTGTGTTAATCACATGCGAAGATATCCTCAGTAGTGCAGCAGGGAAAAGTGACAGGACGACTCATGTTCCCTACATACGTAAACTATCTAACGGACAGGGGTAGCAGTAATTGCGACCGTTTGCGGTTGATGCTGTAATGTAAGGGACAGTATCGTCTTTAAGTGACTGTAGGAAAGTGCAAGATGACTTAGAATTTCTAATTGGTGTAATGTATGGTAACTTGCTCTAAATGTGGAAAACTGTAAATTAATGGAGATGTGCAGGGAAAACAGTCGTATGATTGTTAGAGTACAGTATCAGGGGTGTACTGCTAGACACAGTGAGGTCGATTGAATATGTAGATATAAGGTATTATGTCTCAAAAATAATAAAAAATCACTTTTCTATGATAGAATCTGTTTCGGTCTTCAATCCCTCGGACTTTTGTTCATCAAGGGCCACCCTTAGCATCTGAAGACGGCTTTTGAAAGCCGAAACTGGTTATCATTGTATCATAAAAAAATTATCGTTTCAAAAATTAAAACTAATATCCTACAATACGTCAATCACTGTCTCTGTAAACGGAGTATCATTTTTTTCCAAAATATCTGGACATAACGTTACAAAGCGATATAAAAGAGACGAGCACGTAAGGTTGGTTCTAGGGAAGGCAAATGGGCGACTTCGGTATGTTAGGAGAATCCTAGGACAGTGCAGCTCGTCTGTAAACGAGACCACATGGAGGACGCTTGTGCGACCCGTTTTTGAGTACTACTCGAGTGTTTGGAACCCTCACCAGGTCGGATTAAAGGAATACGCCGACGCAGTTCCGAGCCGCACTTGTGGATTTGTTACCGATAGGTTCGATCAACAGGCGAGTATTACGGAGATACCACGTGAACTCTGTTAGGAATTCCTCGAGTGAAGCAGACGTTCTTTTCGCGAAATGCTACCGAATGGGTTTTGGGAAGTGGAACTTGCGATTGACTACGAAACGATAGTACTGCCAACAACATACTTCTCTCGTAAGGACCAAGAAGTCAAGATGAGAGAAATCAGGGTTTGTAAGGAAGCAAACAGATACTCGTTTGTCCTTGATTCATTTGCGAATGAAACAGAATGCGGAATGACAAGCAGTTGTAAAGCTACCCTCCGCCATGCAACATATGGCGATTTGCGGAGTATGTATGATGTAGATAATAGTTCAACAAGCCGATATTCATCGTTTGAAAGAAGAAGAACTCTTAGAGTCTAAGAGAACACTGTTTATAAAGCTGTAAGACATAGAATTTGGAATTACCTGCCTCCTCTGCATAATGTACAAGACATTCAACACAATTATCACCAATGGAAACTGAAAACGTTTCGGGGAACAAGATATTAATTCAACCTATCTTAGTTTACTAAGGAATGTATACGTCAGTACTACAGTTTGGCCGGCCGTTGTGGCCTAGCGGTTCTAGGCACATCAGTCCGGAACCGCGCTGCTGCTACGGTCGCATGTTCGAATCCTGCCTCTGGCATGGATGTGTGTGATGTCCTTAGGTTAGGTAGGTTTCAGCAGTTCTAAGTCTAGAGGGCTGATGACCTCAGATGTTAAGTCCCATAGTGCTCAGAGCCATTTGAACCATTTTGTACTACAGTTTGCATATATCCTCATTAGGGCCGTGGGAAAAATGATGTTAAGTCCCATAGTGCTCAGAGCCATTTGAACCGTTTTGAACTACAGCTTGCAAATATCTTCATTAGGGCCATGGGAAAATCGTGAAGCAAAGGGATTCCGTGCCGCAATAGCTATTCTCCGCAGCACTGGAAGAAGATATCATACCCGTAGTATGCGAAAAAGAAGTAATACAGAGTGATGGATAAACCAGTACCGTTGTAGTGATGACATTATACTGTCTACATCTAGTGTAGATAAAGTTCTGCCGCGAAGTGGGGAACGTTAGCACCGCAACTATTTGTAACTAAATTAGTGGCTAATCAACACACTGAAATAAATATAGCACAAATATTCTGCTTTCCTAATTCACGGAGTAACAACGACTGTTTCCTATTTACGACACGTGTTGCTACGTTACATGCCGTTCACGTGAATAACGCCTGACTATAGCAGTGGCATAGGCGTAGTATAAGCATAATGACTGTCACTGTAGTTATACCTGCTGGCAGGAGTTTCTCCTTTACGCTTCCACAGCTGTTTACTTTTCTTCTTACTGAGCCAGAGATAGGTTCATCAGAACCTAGTGAAGAGTAATTTTCTTGCTAGTTATGAACTGAAAATGACAATATCATGTTTCAACGGAAATCAACTTTTGATTCCTGAGTATATGAGACAGTTAATTTGCCATTAGGGTCTTATAGGGCACCTTCTGCAAGTAGCTTAAATAGTTTTATACGAGAGGAATAAGTATGAAACCTTACTTTATTCTCTACGTGCACAAATAATGATTTATCACACGATATTACACCGTACTGCATCACAGCGTAAATATACACAGACTGTGTGAACTAAGATGTTCAATAATGTTTTTTCTTACCACAACCATACAGTTTTCTTTCTCTTTAATTTTATTAATTTAGAAACTCTAACTAGTTTAATATTGGTGAATGCATATCGTCAGGTTATCAGAACATACGTTGTTACGCCTGTATGCCCAGCATCTCGTTCTAATGGCAATAATTAGTACAGAAAATTGTACTTCACCGTCGTGGAGTTGAGTACATATCATAAATGGATAAAAGTAAAGTTTCGTTTTGATTCAATTGGAAACCAGTAATCCAAGCAGACCTGAAGTAAGAAACGATCAACAGAGCCCAGGATATCATAGCCGTATGCCAGCTTGCTCGGCACTCTTAGCGTTTGCTTAAGATGTTTCTAGTTATGTTTACATTGAGATTTCTCTCTTTCCTAATGTTTTCCCTTTGCTGTACGGAAAATTTCAGCCAAACACGACGCATGCATTGACCATTATGTCAAAACTCTAAAAGTACAATCTCTTGAGATGGCTGAGCTAAAAGAACACATTGGTTAAATACGACATAAGGTGACTGGCTCCAAGCTCACAACTCGTGCTCCAAAATCTCTTCTCCTCTGACTTGTCTGCGAGTACGTAAAGGACGATCAACTGCACATGGATGCCAGCTAAACCTATTAACACTCGGACTGTTAAAGTTCGCTTGAGGAACTTCAGTCTCTTTTGTTTTTCTGGCTTACGTATTAGGGCAGGTTGGCTCCACACGAACTTCCCAAACGAAGATCTCATTGTCACATGTGGGTCCTAATTTCGTTAAGAGTTCAGCGACCTCCAGCCTAATTGCATTTGCTGCGGAAGTCATCATAATTTTCTCGGCAGGCCTCTAATTATGAACAGGGAGCCATCATTTGCTTCAGCATTCCGCGACGACGAGATTGCAGAACACGTCCCGCAACACGCAAACACGCAGCTCTCCCTCCACGAAGGGCCGCACATAACGTCTTCAATTCACGCTGCATGCATGTCTGAAGGAACTGACACTGAAAAAATAAACCGTGTAACACGTGCCCCGTCGAGATAAAACGACGATAATAATAAAGTTGAACACCTTATTTTCTCACCCACACTACTGCTGGGATCCAGGTGACGTTCCGAGCATTGGGATGTAGACAGTATGGCATGTGGGCGTTTGGATTGGTCCTGTAAGTGAGCACGCATGAGCGAAATGATTAACGCTACCGCTGACGATAGGGGCAGATCCGGGCTCGAGTCCACCAATTTCCTTGTGCCACTAATAAGTAGTATATCTAAAACCAATAGAGTTAATGTCGAAGATTTCGCTATTACCGAATAAATTTCGTAATACAAATAAGTTGATTACATCTAGCAACTGAACTTCCTGGTAAACAAGTTTTAGAAACTTGTTCTAAAGAAAGAGAAATTTGTCAACATAGAATATAAATTAAGTGTTAGGTAGGTATTACTCTCGTGTGTAGCTTTTGTACGCAAGTGAAGGCGGATGACATGCAGTTCAGACAGGAAGAGAACTGAAACTTTTGAAAAATGGTGCTGTAGGATGCTGAAGATCACACGGGTGGAGTGTATAACTAATGAAAAGGTGTTGTTGTTGTTGTGGTCTTCAGTCCTGAGACTGGTTTGGTGCAGCTCTCCATGCTACTCTATACTATGCAAGCCTCTTCATCTCCCAGTACCTACTGCAGCCTACATCCTTCTGAATCTGCTTAGTGTATTCATCTCTTGGTCTCCCTCTACGATTTTTACCCTCCATGTTGTCCTTCAATACTGAATTGGTGATCCCTCGATATCTCAGAACATGTCCTACCAACCGATCCCTTCTTCTAGTCAAGTTGTGCCACAAGCTCCTCTTCTCCCCAATTCTATTCAATACCTCCTCATTATTTATGTGATCTACCCATCTAACCTTCAGCATTATTCTGTAGCACCACATTTCGAAAGCTTCTATTCTCTTCTTGTCTAAACTATTTATCGTCCACGTTTCACTTTCATACATGGCTACACTCCATACGAATACTTTAAGAAACGACTTCCTGACATTTAAATCTATACTCGATGTTAACTAATTTTTCTTCTTCAGAAACGCTTTCCTTGCCATTGCCAGTCTACATTTTATATCCTCTCTACTTCGACCATCATCAGTTATATTGCTCCCCAAATAGCTAAACTTCTTTACTACCTTAGGTGTCTCATTTCCTAATCTAATTCCCTCAGCATCACCCGACTTAATTCGACTGCATTCCATTATTCTCGTTTTACTTTTGTTGATGTTCATCTTATATCCTCCTTTCAAGACACTCTCCATTCCGTTCAACTGCTCTTCCAAGTCCCTTGCTGTCTTTGACAGAATTACAATGTCATCAGCGGTCCTCAAAGTTTTTATTTCTTCTCCATAGATTTTAATACCTACTCCTAACTTTTCTTTTGTTTCCTTTACTGCTTGCTCAATATACAGATTGAATAACATCGGGGATAGGCTACAACCCTGTCTCACTCCCTTCCCAACCACTGCTTCCCTTTTATACCCCTCGACTCTTATAACTGCCATCTGCTTTCTGTACAAATTGTAAATAGCCTTTCGCTCCCTGTATTTTACCCCTGCCACCTTCAGAGTTTGAAAGAGAGTATTCCAGTTAACATTGTCAAAAGCTTTCTCTAAGTCCACAAATGCTAGAAACGTAGGTTTGCCTTTCCTAAATTTTTCTTCTAAGATAAGAGGTACTGAATCGATTTGAGGAGAAAAGAAATTTATGGTGCATTTTTACTAAAAGAAGGGATTGTTTGCTAGGTCACGTATCCATAAGCAATCGTCACTTTGGCGTGAACCGTGGCGGGTGGGGTGGGGGGTAGGTGTGTTAAAATTGTGTAGGTAGACGGCAGATCGACTACAGAAAATAAGTTCATATGGATGAAGATTACAGCAGCTGTGATGTAGAGATAAGGAGGCTCGCACAGGATAGAGATGCATGGAGAGTTGCATCAAATCAAACTTCATACTGAATACTTCAGCAACAAGCAAATTAGTAATATATTAAGGAAACTCTAAACAGCGACATTGAAACTTTGAATTTGTTAAAGTGTGATTAAAAATCTTGGGGGAAATAAATATTTGAAATTTTATAACCGCATGCTACGCGGACAGGAAGAAATAGACACCCATAATCTTCGTATTATTAAGCCTTGATTTCTAAGGTCAACTTATGTTGAGAAACAGGCATACCGCAGTGGGTCATCTGCGAGCCGTGAACGAGATTATAAAACGTTGCAGTTAGTGTGAATTGCTACTGAAATTATGCCTAGATTCACAGACGTTGAGAGAGCTTTTCACTGAGTTCCTAACAAACGTTTACACATAGATCGTGAGAAACAACGCATTCAACGTATGTTAGTCTACTGAAGATCAGACACGTGAATTCAGTAATGAAAGGAAAAACACATACGACGAGGCCATCTTTCGAAAATTATTCTCAGTACTTCTACAATACGTTATCAGATATCTAAACTGCGAAAATGAAGGAGAGATACATGAAAACGGAACCTGCATGAGCGGCCTGTATTTAGCTGATAGCATATCACTGCTTGCTCCTAACGCAGCGAACATCTAAGAACGGAAGAACAGAGTAGAGCGACATGATTAACGGTGCCCATCTTTGATGCAACCAAGTTAACAAGCTTATCGTTACCTAAATATGTCTCATCGCATTTACAGTATCATCAGTTAGTTAGTTTATATCTTCTTTAGAACGTATCTTGTGTTTTCTGTGATTCACCACTCCCGATGCAGATCTGTAATAAATATAATGGAATTCCTGTACGCCCTGTGAGATGTATCACCAGGCAGAAATTTAATAAAAAAGTAAGATTTGTAAATAATAGTAAAACACATCTGTCATTTCACAACAAACTTTCGTAGTACTATTTTTTGTGGAAAACAGTACAACAAAGCTCTGTGACAAGTAATGCCATCCATCCTGTCATGTTTCTAAACCCATTAATTCAGCATTATGTTGCACAAAATGAAAGCCAATGATCATCGCCATGGTTCTGTCGTTGGGTTGCGTTGTTTGGGGTTGGAGACCAGACATTGAGGTCATCGGTCTCATCGGATTAGGGAAGGAACCATCCCGGCATTTGCCTGGAGCGATTTAGGGAAATCACGGAAAGCCTAAATCAGGATGACCGGACGCGGGATTGAACCGTCGTTATCGCGAAGGTTCTGATGTCAGCTGATAGTATATGTATAGAGCGTGTTGTGGGAGCATTTACGGTATTCATAAATTAGTTAAATGTGTATCACTAGCATTTTACGTTATGAAGTAGCTTACTGGGAAGAATGTGTAAACGAAACAATATTTTACCCTATAGATAAACCAAATGTGATTTCTCTCTTTTAAGTAGGCTGGCCGTGTATTCGGAAAGACAGAGGCTATAATCCCCATCCAGCAACCCTAGTTTAGACGTTTCGTTGTTTTCCTAAATGGGGAAATAATTCCTACTGTAAGGCCAAACCGACTTTTTCTCCCATGCTTGTCAAACTACCCCTGTGCGTACGTTCCTTTGTATAAAAATCGTGTTTCTTGTCTTAAACCATTACAACACAACACACTCATTACCTTTCCAAAAGTGATCCACGAATGAATAAAAGTGTTACTACTATTACTATGCTTGTTGATATGGCTCATTGCATTTTTTAAATTATCCGTTATGTTTTCCTCGTACTCGTTCACAGATTTAAACTGTTACTCCTTGCAAAACACCTTTTCTAGATTACTAGATTTTGCTTGGATGAAATCGATGGTTATTACAGATATCGATTTAGAAAGCTGCTGAGTGACAAGGTTGGAACAAACTTGTTAACTGGATACTTTGTTGATTACTCGATGCCTGAACCGTAGTGGCAAGACGCTTCAGTGAAAACAATGAGAAAGCAAACTTAATATCCCCGATCATACTGTTGTATTAAGGGAAGATGTCAACTCAGAAGCAATTGACTGGAAGACTCGCCCTATAACAGAGGTGAAATGGGCAGGGATTCTATAAAAGACTTAGAAACCCTCTATCAAGCACCGGTTGACAAACGGTTGATGATAATGGTGATGAACAGCACTGAAAATGAAAATAAATAAAAACAATAAATAACAAGTGTTGAGCTAAACGGAGGAAAAATGCTATTAAATTAAAAGCAGACTATGCAGATTGTGAATAGGTAGCTAATCTTTGGTGCTGAGTACTGACTGTTGTTTGAACTGAAATGACTACATAAACATATCAGTAAGGAGAATGTTGTTCAAAATGGTTCAAGTGGCTCTGAGCACTATGGGACTTAACATCTTAGGTCATCAGTCCCCTAGAACTTAGAACTACTTAAACCTAACTAACCTAAGGACATCACACACATCCATGCCCGAGCCAGGATTCGAACCTACGACCGTAGCAGTCCCGCGGTTCCGGACTGTAGCTCCTAGAATCGCACGGCCACCGCGGCCGGCCTAAGGAGAATGTTGTCAACGAGATAAAGCTCTTATAGTCCTGTCATCAATGTGCAACATTTATACCGGCATTATTTTCACACAATAGTAACGATGAGAGGCTTATTGGAAATCTCTGTTTAAAAAGTTGTAAATTTTAACTTCGCCGGATCAGTACATCCACATATTACTCTAACAGCTACCAATCTTAACCTTTATTTACCAAGAAAAAATATATATAAACTCAAAAGAACACTTATTGTCGGAAAATTAAATAAATTTTCAACATGGTAACTAAATGAAACACGGTTAAAAATGTAACTGAAGCTGGTAGATTAAGTGTATGTTCTACAAGATCGAGTTTTATAAGGGGCGGTCAAATGAAAACGAGGCAAATGGAGAAAAACAGGTGAGCTCTTCATTATTTCAAAAGTAATGGCCATAACTGTTAATTTATTTATTTCACAGTGAGACCAAATGGTTAATGTCTTCATGGAAAAACGTTTGCGGTTACCTATGGAGCCATGATTGTACCCAGGCGTGCACTTCTCCATCTGAAGCAAATGGACGAACGTAAAAATACATAATGTCTAAATGCGAACGTTTTTGGTTAGGTCTTACCGTGACTGTTACTGATATCGAATAAACCAACAAGTTTACTGTTCCCAGTCGCTGTTTATTTATTTCCACAACGCATTTTGAAGGTTTTAAACTCCATCAGGCTGGGTTTATGAAGACTAATATGGACAGTATTTTGTTTTTGGAGTAACCTATGGCACCGTCGCCGTTGCTGACAGGCTCATTTTCCTACGGAGCTACGTCATACACACCATCTACACCTACATGACTGCTTTGCAATTCATACTTAACTGTCTGGCAGACAGTTCATCGAACCACTTTCACGCTGTTTCTTTGCCGTCCCAATCTCGAAAAGCAGGGGGAAAACGACCACTTAAATCTTTCCGCGTGAGCTCTGATTTCTCCTATTTTATTATAAGATCATTTCTCCCTACGCAGGAGGGCGTCAACAAAATAATTTCATATTCGAAGGAGAAAGTTGGAAACAGAAATTTCGTGAAAACATATCGCCGCATCGAAGAACGCCTTTGTTTTAATGATTGCCACTTCATCTCACATATCGTGCCCGTAGTACTCTGTCCCCTATTTTGCGATAATACAAAACGAGTTGCCCTTCTTTGAACTTTTTTGATGTCCCCCGTCAGTTCTACCTGCTACGTATCCTATGTCGCGCAGCAGTATTTCAGAAAGGATGGACAGTCTCTTTAGTAGAAGTGTTGCATCTTCTAAGTATCCTGCCAATAAAACGAAGTCTTTGGTTCGCCTTTCCCACAACATTAGCTATGTGATCATTCCAGTTCAAGATGTTTGTAATTGTTAGCCCTAGGTACTTAGTTGCACTGGCAACCTTTAGATTTGTGTGATTTATCGTGTAACCGAAATTTAACGAATTCCGTTTAGTCCTTACATGGATGCCCTCACACCTTTCATTATTCGCGGTCAGTTGCCACTTTTCACACCGCACGTATATTTTGTCTGAATTATTTTGCAATTGGTTTTGGTCATTTGATGACTGTACGAGATGGTAAATGACAGCACCATTTGCCAACAGTCTAAGATAAATGCACAGATTGTGTTCTAAATCATATACAGGGTGAGGAGAAATTCTCGCATTGAGGCTTCACAGCGCGATTCCTCACATACTGGCAATACAAAAATGTCTATTACAGAATTTCGACCTGTGCATGTCTTCACCAACAAAAGACTGCCAATCTGGCAATACGGTAACCACATGTAGGTTAACTATGTCTGTTAGGAAAGCTGCGTAGTGCTGTGCAGATGATGCAGTGGATGGCATTTTGGGTTAGCATGCAGGGGGTCGAGGGTTCGATTCTGGGTCAAGGTGGCTTTGGTTTTATTTGCTATATTCACTCTGCCGTATCTAACTGTAGTATATTTTTAAGCCATACCACTGCCTGGCAGGCTGGCTCAGCCGGCGGATGAAGCAGATCGCTGGCTGCACACCTCGGTCAGTGTCCCAGGGCTCACGCAAGTGCCCACCCAAGTTCCAGTGCTTAATGAATGCTGCTGTCATACTTGTTGTTTTGACATCTGTATCCTACAATTACGTAGTGCACTGATTTGTAAGGGCGAACATAACAAAAATGTGGTCAGACATGTCAGAAATAGTTATCCGAAACAAATGACCTGTCATAGGACAGCATAACTACAAAAAAAAAAAAATATCTATTTTGAGAGGCTAAAGATGACTGCACAGTTAAATAACTTGATATCCTGTAATAATTTATATCACATACAGTACGTCCGCTCATATGAATCACATTAGCAACCAGTGACAGTAATAATTTCCATATTAATGACCGCATGACGTTTACAAAAGAATATGTTGTCCTCAGAGCAAACGCTCAAAGCGACTCCTCTGCGCGTCGAAACATTCCGTGGCCCGACTGATCATACAGTTATGGAGTCTTTGCAACATGGCTGCATCCACAGATACAAGAACAGCATGAACATGCGCTATCAGTTCTTCCGCATGTGTCGGTGGAGTAGAATACACGTGTTCCTTCAAGTGTACCCACAGGAAGAAATCCAGGGAATTTAAGTCAGATGAACACGCAGGCTATACAGCTGAACCTCCCCGCCCGAGCCGTTTCCCTGGATATGTTCTGTCTAAATACTTCCGCACATTGATTCAAAATTATGGAGATGCATCATCGTGTTGGAGCCATATCTTCTGCCGGACATGAAGTGGGACATCTGCCAGTTTGTAAGGCAAACAGTTCGAGAGGAATGCATGACACCTCCGTGCAGTCAGCCGGTCAGGCAACAAGTAGGGATTCAAACTCCTGTCTCCCAATACTCCGGCCCAGACGTTGATGCCAAAGCGAACTTGTTATCCACGGTCGTGGATAATTTGCGGGTTAACGTCGCACAAATGGTGGGCATTGTGCATGTTGAAGACACTCTCACGAGTGAAATCTGCGCCATCCGACCATATTACAGTGTTTATGACGTCGTCGTTGGCTTCCTGTTGCTGTTTGAACCATTCACAGAAACGCATTCGCAGATGGCGGATGCAGGTGTTACGTTAAAGAATAACGACAGGGGTGCAGCCCATGCTCGTGCGGAAAGTCAACGACCGTGCTTTGCGATACACGAATCTACCTTGCTGCGCTACCTGTACTTCGCTGGGGTGCTCTGTGTGTGACCTCTTAAAAGCTGGACTGCGACGCGTCCGTGGACGACTTCTGTCACAGGAAGGTGGAAAGAGAGAACCTGTCCCCGGAAAACGAAGCTCCAGACGGCAAAATACACTTTTCTCTGGATGGCGTCCACCAGAATCTCTGGCAGTGTTTTCACGAGCGCTAACACCAGCCCGCTTATCAAATGCACCAAGGACCAGAAGCATATCTACATATTCATCGCCTGTGTACGCCATACGTCTGCCACCCTGTTTTAGAGTACCAAAAGACGGAAATGCGACTCTACATGGAGTCTGTCACTGGTGCGTTACTCCGCTAGCATCTAGTCCCTGTCTGGTGAACAGTGCATACGGCATAAACACGCCATCAGTCGCAGTGGCCTATTCGACACAACGCGCATCACCTATCTTACAGGTTTTGTTCTGCATGATTGTGAAATGTTCGTTTTCTAATTACACTGTATCCCTAATGGGATTGGAGGTGATGTTTCCACACTGTCATCGATAATAATAACAACAGTAATGCATGGGCATACTAAAGAGCAGGCGCTTATCAGACTCAATATTGAAAGGCATTATTAGTGAGTTCATGGTGATAATACATGAAATTAATAACCGAGTTTGGAAATTATTTACAAATCAAATTGCTATGCCTACTGGTGACATAAGGTCCCAACTAAATGTAATGGACCTGAACATGGCAACAACAGTGGTTGGTAGTAATCAATGGGACCATTGGGGGGGGGGGGGGGGGGGAGGGTACCCAGAAAACATATCTGGAATCTAGTACATGGAGTGGTGCAAACAATTCGCGTCCACGACGTGCAAAAGGATTCAGTAAAAGCTGACCAGTGAAAACGATTGTACTTCCTTTTCTGTGTTCGTAGTACATAAGTGCAAATGTTTTGTAGATGACCCACTGTAATCGCTGTTTGACGATTGAGACACGAGATACCGTAACACGTAGACTAAATTTAGCAAATAGAAACAACTATGCCTTGATCCAGAATAGAGCCCACGACCTACTACATGCTGACCCAAAACACTACCAGGACACCAACTGCACAGCACTACAACTATATGCTGACTTCGGTTGTTCCCTTATACGTGATTAAATTGCCAGATTGGCACTCTTTAAGGCCCATTTACCGCCGGAAATATGCGCAGGACGAAACTTCATGACCCAAATTTTTGTATTGCTTGAATGTGAGGAAGCGCGCAGCGAAGTCCGGATGGGTGAATTTTTCTTCATCCTGTTTATAGATTAGGAACGGCAGAAGACATATAACACTTTCCTGGGGAATGCCAAATATCACTTCTGTTTCTCTCTATGGCTCTTCGTCAATTACTGTGACCTTTGACCTGCCAGAGAGGAAATCACGAATGCAGTCGAACAACGGAAACGATTCTCCTATGCACTCAGTGTGATGAGGAGACGCTTGTGAGGAAGGGTATCAAAAGCCTTCTTAAAATCTTGAAATATCGAATCAATTTTATATCTCCTGACGATAGCGCTCATTACTTCATGAGAATAAAGATCTAGTTGTGCTTCACAAGAACGATACTTTCTGAATCCGAGCTGACAGTGTGTCGATGATCGTTTTCTTCCAGACAATCCATAATGTGCGAACACATTATATGTTGCAAAATTTTACTGCAGATCGAAATCAATGATACGAATCTGTAATTCAGCGGATTATTTTTCTATCTCGAGTATTGGTGTGATCTTAGCAACTTTCCAATCCTTAGGTACGGATCTTTCATCGAGGGAGCGACTGTATATGACTGCTAAATACGGAGCTATAATATCAGCACACTCTGAAAGGAACCTAACTGGTATGCAGTCTGGACCAGAATACTTGACTTTATCAAGTGATTTGATTTGCTTCGCTACACCGAGGATATCTGCTTTCAAGTTGCTAATGTTCGCTACAGTTCTTGATTCGCATTCGGGAATGTTTACTTCGTATTCTTTAGTGAAGGAATTCGGAAAACCACATTCGGTAACTCTGGTTTAGTGGCGCTGTCATCGGTAACATTACCATCGCTGTTGCGCAGTAAAGGTATACATTAAAAAATGGCTCTGAGCACTATGGGACTTAACTTCTGAGGTCATCAGTCCCCTAGAACTTAGAACTACTTAAACCTAACTAACCTACAGACATCACTCACATCCATGCCCGAGGCAGGATTCGAACCTGCGACCGTAGCGGTCGCGTGGTTCCAGACTGTAGCGTCTAGAACCGCTCGGCCACTCCGGCCGGCAAGGTATACATACATTGTGTTTAGTCGCTGGTGTATTTTACAAACGACCAGAATCTCTTTGGATTTTCTGCTAGATTTCGAGACACAGTTTCGTTGTGGAAACTATTAAAAGCATCTCGCATTGAAATCCGCTTTAAATTTCGTTTTTCTGCCAAACATTCCCAATCTGGAGGATTTTGCATATTTTGAAAATGTGGCATACTTCTGCAACAGTGTTCTAACCTTTTTTGTGTACCGTGGGAGGTAATGTTCTTCTCTTATTAATTTTATTGCTATAAATCTCTCAATTGATGGCATACTATTTTTCTGATTTTGAGCCACATCGGTGTACGCTTGGTTCGGAAGGAATGGAGACTGTCTGTTAGGAAGGCGTCAAGCCAATTTTTATCTGCTTTTTTAAGTAGACAAATTTTGAACATATTTTTGGCAGGTTTGTATGTTGCTGAATTCGGTCTCGCTACGGTTACCTTGAGGTCTTTAACAGATGCATCGTCCGTGATGCTCCCTATCTGCTAGGAATTACTTGTTGATAAGAGATCAAGTATATTTTCGCAACCATTCACGCTTCTAGTGGACTTCACCATCGCACTTTGTAAACACGCGACAGGGAAAATATCTAGTGACTTCTGGTGGTAGTGCTACAGATTACTCCAAAGTCGTAGCACAACGAAACTGGTTGACCATTCATACAGTATAACACAGATGTATGCATACAGACGTTAAAACTCTTAAAATATAAAACTGAATGAAAAGTCCAGTAGTCTGCAATAGATGTGCCGGTATTTATTGAAGTCACTGACAGACTCACACAACCGGTTTCGCAACTTTTAAGTTGCACCTTTTGGTGTAGATCTCTACAGAAACTTTTAAAAATTAATTCTTTGATAATGGAGAAATGAAATTATCTGAAACATTTTTGAAGCACTGAGTGCATGTATTTCAATAAGGTTCAAAAATGGCTCTGAGCACTATGGGACTTAACTTCTGAGGTCATCAGTCCCCTAGAACTTAGAACTACTTAAACCTAACTAACCTAAGGACGAAACTTCCTGGCAGATTAAAACTGTGTGCCCGACCGAGACTCGAACTCGGGACCTTTGCCTTTCGCGGGCAAGTGCTCTACCAACTGAGCTACCGAAGCACGACTCACGCCCGGTACTCACAGCTTTACTTCTGATAGTACCTCGTCTCCTACCTTCCAAACTTTACAGAAGCTCTCCTGCGAACCTTGCAGAACTAGCACTCCTGAAAGAAAGGATATTGCGGAGACATGGCTTAGCCACAGCCTGGGGGATGTACCATATCAGCGCACACTCCGCTGCAGAGTGAAAATCTCATTCTGGTAACCTAAGGACATCACAAACATCCATGCCCGAGGCAGGAGTCGAACCTGCGACCGTAGCAGCAGCGCGGTTCCGGACTGAAGTGCCTAGAACAGCTCAGCCACCACGGCCGGCGATATGTGTTAAACCACAATCAACTTTCATCACTTGACCGATTAAAGTATGTTCCAATTGGTCTAATCTTACTTATTATATGCGAATAGGCATGTTCTTTGTGGGGCATATATGACCCACACCTAGTTCGCTAACCCTACGCGCAATCACTTCTTCCGTATTTCAATCTGTCCACTCAGTACTTTGAAAATATCTCAGATAATTTCATTTCCCCATTATCGAAGTATTAATTTATAGAAAAGTTCTGTAGGGATATACACCAGACGATGCAATTTAAAAGTTGCGAAACCGGTTATGTGAGTCTCTGATCGTTGTTAATAAACACAGCTATTGACTACTGGGCTTTTCATTCTGTTTTATATGGTTCAAATGATTCTCAGCACTATGCGACTTAACTTTTGAGATCATAAGTCGCCTAGAACTTAGAGCTAATTAAACCTAACTAACCTAAGGACATCACACACATCCTTGCCCGAGGCAGGATTCGAACCCGCGACCGTAGCGGTCGCTCGGTTCCAGACTGTAGCGCCTAGTACCGCACGGCCACTCCGGCCAGCTCTGTTTTATATTTTCAGTTTTAGCACATATATGTAAACACATTTATACATATTGTATGAATGGTCAATCAGCCATGTACAATTGCTTTAGCTGTGGCTGACATAATTTTAATATTATCGGTGACATAATACGTACGTGGCATACCAAGCCACATAACTCCATCTGATAATGGATGCGTAGTGTGGGAATAAATCAACAGACTGGTTACAGTAAACTTTATATATATAATCAAGGGTTTCATAAATAATTAATGACTGTTGTTACGGTTCATAGGCGGATTAAAAGAATGTGCCGGGCCGGAAGGCCAACTAGGGACTTTTCCCTTTGGTGACAAGTGCTCTACCGACAGAGTTATCCAATACGACTCTCGCCCCTCACTCACAGCCTTACTTTAGTCAGTTGTAGTCCTGACATGTAGTCCACCTCCAGAGTGGAACTTCTGCTGCATAAAAATAGCTCGTTGATATTCAGAAAGAGTTGTCAGGCGGTCGAGAGTGATAAGATAATACGGCAGTGGACGCCACCTCTGACCCCGGGGGCAGCGCGGCTTCCGGTGCCTCAGCATATCTGGGGCGCCGCCTCGTCCCGCAAACAATACCGTGGCGCTGATAAGATGGCGGGCGCCAGCCAGCGAGCTACCCTGCTATCAGTGTACACAAGCAGAGGGTCTGCCTCCTCGGCGTGGGCTCGCGCTGCCTCAGTTCCGGTCTCCCTCAACCAGTACGTGACATCCTCACGACAAATTTCAGAACTTTGGCATCTGGTAGACATTTGTCAGAATACAGGATACGGACAAAAATTTGGGCACTGAAAACAACACAGCCATGATTTATACTAAGTAGGATATCCGTTGGCATTCAAAACAGCTTCCAGACGTCTCGCAGCGGATGTACTGAGTCTATTCAAAAACTTTTTTCACTTTGTTTACAAAGTTTTTCTACCCTTACCTTTTACTTACTGTGCATTGTCTCCTTCGAAATACTCTCCTCCACAACTGATATACGGTTACGAACGCCGTTTCCACTTCCGGAAGCAGTCTTGGTACGCCTGTTGCTGGATCTCGCAAAGCGCCGTCTGCGAGTTTTCTTATATCTCGTCTATCGTTCCAAGTCTTCGTCCATTTGAAGGAGGTTTTCAATTTTGGAAATAAGAAAAAGTCCGCAGGGGCCACGTCTGGAGACTAGGGAGGATGAGGCAGAACAGTGATTTCGCTAATGTACGTAACTAGTACATCACATTGTGGTGATGTACAAGTTCTTAAGTGCTGGATGTATTTAGGAATATGCGAAAAATAGAATCCTGCAACTTCGCAACAAAATCGCGCGGAATTTTCGACGTAAGTACCATAACCACTTAACCTCACATATTTATTTACGCTGTATTTCATCGTTTGGAGGTTAGTTATTTTCACATAGGGCACTTCTAACACTGTTTTTCTACCGTAGGGCAACAACACACCAAAAATACTTCGCCACAGTGGAATAATAAAAATCTAAAACGGACGATAATGTAAATTGTATCTTGAAAATCATGTGAACAGCCGTCTGAACTTACCAGTTCGAAACCGGTAACGGCGCTATTTACCTAAATAAATAGCAGTATTAATAGTGACTTGTTGCTGTTTTCTTCTTTGCAAGAACTAACCTACATTAATTGTACACAGCCACGGTCTCACCATGTCACTTTTAGACAAAATAGCATTAGTGATTTCGTTTTTTTGTAGAACAGTCACGCACCAACAGCGACGAATGCGTGAGTGCGGTTAATGTGATGCAAGAGCCATGAATTGTCTCGCCACATGTCAACCCGTTTCCTTCTCAAATTTTCTCGCAAGCTTCGCAACACGTCCCGATAGAACCATAGATTAACAGTTTGTCCTTGTGGCACGATTTCATGATGAACTAATCCTTCAAAGCCAAAACTAAGTATCAACATGGCTTTGACATTTGGCCTGACCTGGCGAGCTTTTTTTGGTCTTGAAGAACCTTTTCCAACCCGCTTTGAAGATTGAACCCTTGGTCTCAACATCATAACCGTAGACTCATGTCTCATCACCACTAAGATTCTCTGAAGGAAGGTCTCTTTCTCCCTTGCACCATCCAAAAGCTCTTCACAAATTGAGAGGCGAAGACTCATGAGGTCTTGACTCATGAGTTGTGGGATGAACTTGGCGGCAACACGATGCATTCCAAGATGCTGTGTCCGGATTTCATGAGATGATCGATCTGACATGTGACATTCTTCTGCAATCTCTCGGACAGTCAGTCTTCGATTGGCACCCAGAGTTTCGTTGACGTTCCTGACATGGCGTTGTCGCCTGGACGAGGGTCATCTTTAACTTCAGTCCGGCCATTTTTAAACCGTGTGAACTATTCGTAACACCGAGAACGGCTTAAGCACTCATCACCGTAGGCATCATTTGGTGTATCTCTGTAAAAGTTTCACGCAAAATTTAATGCAGAAGTGTTGCTCCTCCAACGCAAACTCGGTGACGCAACGTTGTACTCATTACAGCACTGAAAAATAATCAACAGACGTACAGCAATGAAACTTCAAGCAATCACATAGGCTGCGCAGGGAAGCTAACCGAACTTCACTCCAAAACACTACTGGCGCGAAATTACGAATGTTCCGTAATTTTTGTGAACATACCTCGTATACAGACTTGTGTGGTTTTCAGGACAATTGTATGTCATTCTTCTTGCAAAACAGCGGCAAATTCAACTAACGAGTGTAGAGGTGGTTAGCGATCACTTACCCTCCTCTCCGAATTAGTCAACCAGGACCAGTAATCTGGTGACTGTGGTGCTAGTGAAGTGTTACTATTCATCCTCGAGATTACAAAACCAGTCCTGGACTATGCGAGCTGTGTGAACAGGGGCTTGTTGTCTTGGAAGACAATATCACCATTTGGGAGCAAATTTCATACCATGGGATGGACCTGATGAGCCAAAATGGTCACTTAATCCATGGCAGTAAACCACTTTGCAGAGTAGCAATGGGGCCCATGGAATACCACGATACCAGTGGCCAAGTCATCAACCAACCCTCGCCGTGTTTCTTTCTTGGGAGCGAGTAGTTTGGCTTGGGACGGCGTACGCCAGACGTAAACTCGGCCAGAAGGTGGAAACACTGTGAAAGACTCGTCCAAACAAATGACTTGCTTACATCACTCCACAGTCCTGGTTTTATGGCTTCGGCACCACTTTTTCCTGTTGCGCCCATTTGCATTACTGATGTGTGGCTTTGGAAGTTCTGCTCGGCGTCCAATTCTCAGCTTAAGGAGCTCACTTCGTGTTGTTTTCGTGCTGACAGGTTTTGCAAGGACGAAAGTCAGCTCTGCAGTCTCTCTTGCAGCTGTCGACTTCTTATTTTTCGTGTCATTCATCTTGAATGACCGTCTGTCACGAACACTCAGCACACAATGTCGCCCTTGCTGTGACTCAGTGGTTGACGTTTTCCCCCTCTCCCTATGTGCAGAAAAAATCATCAATACCGTACCTACTGAAACACCAAACACGTCGGCTACCTTGATTACGAAAGCAGCAACCGTACCAGCAACAACAATTTGCGAGTGTTAGAATTTACTTCGCCCCGACGTAATACGTTCCCAACTACACGGAACACTATTCTAAACACGACTGGTACTTGCAAAGTATTGAAGGCATTGCACAGGCGCGGCTCGTGGTCAAATACAGCAGCGTCAGCTGTAGGCTTCGCTTAGCATCTGCCATCATGTTCAGGCACGCACTTCTCGCGGTGTTTCCGTATTTTTGTCCATGTCCTGTACCAGCTGAGCCAAGGGAATTAAATGCTCTAATGTTTTATCTTCAGATAAGTTTCAGAATAGTGTCGCTCCACCGCTGTGTGCGCTGGAGACAGTGACAGCTGGGAGGCAGTCGCAGTGACCTAGAACCAAATGGGTTCCATTGAAGGAAGATGTACTGACGTTCACTTGTGCGTGTGGGCTCGCGAGCTCTGTCAGTTATTATTAATGAGTTATGAAAGAAAAATGCCATACTAGTTTCAACATCATCAACTAACATGTTAATAAATTTTTACACGCAAAAATAGTATGGTACAATACATACAAATACTTCTCAAACTATTCGTTATGCTTTTATGTGCTTGAATGTATGATTATCTAAACACATTATTATTTGTCATTGTATTAAACTCACATGTCGAGTTTGATTGCATAAATTCTCAGATGATTAACTAATAGCATTTCTTGACCTGCGCAAAACCACTGCAGCACCGAAGTAAGTTGATTATTTTCTGGATCGTGTTTTTCCTGGTACTGATACAGAGGGCTTCAAAAACATTCATCGACCTCACAAGAATCTTCTTTTCTTTTTCTTCTTCAACTATTTGCTGGATGTATTACAATCTCTGTCTTCCCCTACAGTTTTTTCCCTCTATAGCTTTCTCCGTTACCATGAAAGTCATCCCATGATGTCTTAAAAGATGTCCCGTCATCCTGTCCCTTCTCCATGTCAGTGTTTTCCACATATTCCTTTCCTCTCCGATTCTGAGCAGATCCTCCTCATTCCTTACCTTACTAGTCCACCTAATTTTCAACATTCGTCTGTACCACAACACCTCAAATGCTTCAATTCTTTTCTGTTCCGTTTTTCCCATAGTCCATGTTTCACTACCATGCAATGCTGTGCTCCAGATGTACGTTCTCAGAAATTTTTTCCTCGAATTAAGCCCTATATTTGATACTAGTAGACTTCTTTTGGCCAGGAATGCCCTTTTGCCATTGCTAGTCTGCTTTTGATGTCCTCCTTGCTCGATCCGTCACCGGTTATTTTGCAGAATTCTTTGACTTCATCTGCTTCGTGACCATGAAACCTGGTGATTTACTAGTAGATTAAGGGCATGTTGAAAAGCAGCTTATCTATCACACCATACAGAAACAATATCGAAAGTGCAGTGGTACGTGAAATTTCGGAAGTGGTGAACAACCTGTTATGTTGCATACTAGTGTAGTGGATGTGACGTGCCCACTATTGTTATCCGCGTTAAATCATGTTAAGAACAACTCCTTGAAAAGATCTCTGGTGATGATTCGAGGGAAAAAGTAATACAAAAATGAGTGTTTGTAAGTTTTGAGAACATTATTGCTTTTCCAAATAACATTATCAGGCTACAAAAGTTCGTGGTAGCCTCAATAATATTTCATATAATAATAATAGCCCGCTAACGGATGGTGCTGGCTATAAATGACTATACTGATTCGTACACTGATTTCGTGTATTATTTCTTCCAGTAAATCGACTAATCACCTCACTGTTCCTCTAACAATCTACATAAAACTTCCAAACTCATATTTTATCAATGCTCCAAATTGTCGACATATTTTTGGTGATACGGGACCGCGTACGATCTTTCCACTGCCCTCTCCTCGCATAAAGGTGCGCGACACGGTAGCGCTTGAGCCTTGTTCAACGAAACAGTAGGACCGTGTCTCCTGCTGGAACAGGCGAGGTTGCAAACGAAGAATTTCATTCCGGAAGATCCTTCGACCCCGTGCTGGTCATTACAGGATTGCTTAAAATATGAGGCGTACGTCAGTTTGCAGTGTGGTAGCATGAAAGTACTTTCCGTGACATTTTGTTCTATGGTTGTATGCTGATAATACTTAAATCTGCTAATCCAAATAATAATTGATAGTGTAAATATCCTCTGCACACTTTCAGTACTATAAAATGATATATTGTACAATTAATAATAATAATAATTTGTGGTAAGGACTATGGGACCAAACTGCTAAGGTTATCGGTCCCTAGGCTTACGCAGTACTTAATCTAACTTAAACTAACTTACGCTAAGGACAACGCACACACACACCCATGCCCGAGGGAGGACTCGAACCTCCGACGGGGGAAGCAGCGCGAACCGTTCAAGGCGCCTTAGACCGCACGGCTACCCCGCGCGGCTGTTGTACATTTAAAAACGATAATTCGTATTATTTTTCTGCTTGACGTAATGTAGATAATTACCATTAGTTTAGCTTAAGAATGTATTTTTATTGCACGAGAAGCTTCTGAGACGCTTACTTAATTGATGGTCGTTTCTCACCTTTTGTAATAACGAAGGACAGTGCTGATGACGAATTACTGCGTAGTTCCCCTTTAGGCGCCAACTGAGGCAGTCGTGTTCTACATGTCGCGTTGTAAGTTTCCTTCATAAACTATTCTGAATCTTAATTGCGCTGATTCTATGTAAACGCTGTCATGGCATTGTTTGTAAAATCAACAAAGCAATGTTAAACGAGAACATTAAAAGTGGTAAGCCCGTATAAATGTGCCAGGACTGTAAGTATACCGTGAAACTTTGTTGTTCTAAATACACCTTTAACCGGAATCTCTACCTATAGTTTCCATTTCTTTTGTTGTTCTTGCTATATCTAAACTGATGTTCAACTGATATGCTTTAATTTAAACGGTTTGCTTCCCTCACCGAAAATCACCAACGTGAAACTGTATGCATTTGACTTTGTTGCATTGCTTGCCACATATAAAATAAAGCAAATGTTTTATGCGTAATACGAAACTTTAATGATTTTGTCGTGTGACCACAAAAATGAATAAAGAATTCATCACAGCCGTAGCGTTCCACATCCATAAAGGATAACAGTTTAATAACTTACTTATTTAGAGGATATTCTTCATTTTAAGGAATTTATTTAGGCATCCTGATAATTGATCATTTGTTCAAAAACATCTGGAACATCGTTTCTGAAATACGTTTATTATCTAGAATACAGACCTGAACATCAAAAATGACTTTGTCTGATTGAACCATACCTAACATATTGTATGGCAATCTCTTCTTCATTTTCCTGCAACTTTCTTTCAAAGCTCTTCTGGTTGAATCTCATTTCTTCCAGACCAATCGAAGAATGTGTTCTGAAAGTCCCAAGTACTGACAACGCGCCAGAGAGTGCAGTTTACTTTCTTCAAAGCGACCGACACCTTCACCACGCTCTACTTCACCGAAACGTTGTAGAAGATATTCGGTGTCTCACAAAGGTTGTAGATATCACATTAACATGGAACTCACTCTGTAGGAACAAAGATGATAAAATTCTCTCGGACTTCCATCCACGTCAGATCGTTTCAAACCACTTGAGGCGGCTGGAATCTCGGGAGAATTTTATCGTTTTATATCGCCGCGGAACTATGCATTCATATATATATATATATATATATATATATATATATATATATATATATATATATATATATATATATGAACAAAGATGTCACCGAAAGTCCCGCTAGGCACAGTCGGACACAAGAATACTCCCATCTGTAAATGTATGGAACCAACTGACAGATTTTAAAATGTGAGTCGACATGGAATGCGAACTTGAATCTTTGCCAACGTAACTTCACCGACAATACACTGCACATGTAGAAGCCACCAGTCTACCAGTAGTTTGCTTCTGCGATGCTCGAGCCCACGTACATCAACAACGGCGAACACTAACCAGACTTTCATTCTAGAACTCAAAACTATGTAGAGCATAGTGGAGTATCGCTGCCGGCCGCTGTGGACGAGCGGTTCTAAGCGCTTCAGTCTGGAACCGCGCTGCTGCTACGATCGCAGGTTCGAATCTTGCCTCGGGCATGGATGTGTGTGATGTCCTTAAGTTAGTTAGGTTTAAGTAGTTCTAAGTTCAAATGGCTCAGAGCACTATGGGACTTAACTTCTGAGGTGATCAGTCCCCTGTAACTTAGAACTACTTAACCCTAAGTAACCTAAGGACATCACATACATCCATGCCCGAGGCAGGATTCGAATCTGCGTCCGTAGCGGTCGCACGGTTCCAGACTGTAGCGCCTAAAACCGCTCGGCCACCGCGGCCGGTAGTTCTAAGTCTAGGGAACTGATGACCTTAGCTGTTAAGTCCCATAATGCTTAGAGCCATTTGAACCATTTTTTTGGACTATCGCTGCTACGTCGATAGTATTATTCCTGCAGAAAGAGCGGACGGTCGTCATGTTTGCTTCCAGGGAAGCTGCAGTTGGGTTGAAAGATCGGGCGACGCGGACTTGGGGAACAGCAAATGGATGACGTGTGTGATACAGAGAAGAGCGTTAGTTAGAATATAAACCGAGGTGACAAAAGTCATGGGATAGCGATATGCACATGTATAGGTGGCGATAATATCGCGTACGCAACGTATAAAAGGGCAATACATTGGTGGACCTGTCATTCGGACTCAGGTGAGTCATGTGAAAAGCCTTCCGATGTGTTTATGGTCGCACGAAGGGAATTAACAGACTTTGAACGAGCACTGGTAGCTGGAAATAGATATAAGGGACTCTATATCTGTGAATCTTGAGGGAATTCAATATCAGAGTGTGCCGTGAATACCCGATTACAGGCATTACCTCTCACCACGCAAAACGTAGTGACTGACGGCCTTCAGTTAACGTCCTAGAGCAGCGGAATTTGCGTAGTCAGTTCTAATAAACAAGCAACTCTGCGTATTCGTTAGGACAGTGAGGCAAAATGTGGCTTAATGGGTTATAGCAGCCAGCAACCGACGCGAGTGCCTTTGCTTACAGCACGACATCGCCTGCAGCGCCCCTCCTGGGATCGTCACCATGTCGGCTGGACCCTACACCACTGGAAAACCATGACCTGATCGGATGATTCCCGATTTCAGTTGGTAGGAGCTCATGGTAGGTTCGAGTGCGGCACAGATCCCTCGTAGCCATGGACCCAAGTTACCAACAGGGCACTGTGGAAGCTGCTGGTGGCTCCATAATGGTGAGCACTGTGTTTACGTAGAATGGACGGGGCCCTCTGTTTCAGCTGAGCCGATCACTTACTGCAGTCGATTATGTGCGACTACTTGGAGACCATTTTCAGCCATTCGTGAACTGCTTGTTCGCAAACAACGATGGAAATTTTATGGATGACTGTGCGTCATGTCAGAGCATTATGGGCAGTTCGAGCCAATTATTTGGCTATCCAGATCGCCCGACATGATTCCCATCGAACTTTTATGGAACATAATCGAGAGGTCAGTTCGTGCACAAAATCCTGCCTCGGCAACACTGTCGCAATTATGGATGGCTATAGAGGCAGCAGGGCTCAATATTTCTGTAGGAGACTTCCAGCGATATGTTGAGTTCATGCCACGTCGATTTGCTGCACTACACTGGAGAAAAGGAGGTCCGACACGATATTAAGAGGTATTCAGACACATTTGTCACTTCACTGTTTGTTGTTGTTGTGGTCTTCAGTCCAGAGACTAGTTTGATGCAGTTCTCCATGCTACTCTATCCTGTGCAAGCTTCATCATCTCCCAGTACCTAATGCAACCTACATCTTTCTGAATCTGCTTAGTGTATTCATCTCTTGGTCTCCCTCTAAGTTTTTTACCCTCTACGCTGCCCTCCAATACTAAATTGGTGATCCCTTGATGCCTCAGAATATGTCATGCCAACCGATCCCTTCTTCTAGTCAAGTTGTGCCACAAACTCCTCTTCTCCCCAATTCTATTCAATACCTTCTCATTAGTTATGTGGTCTACCCATCTAATCTTCAGCATTCTTCTGTAGCACCACATTTCGAAAGCTTCTTTTCTCCTCTTGTCTAAACTGTTTATCCTCCACGTTTCGTTTCCATACATGACTACACTCCATACAAATACTTTCAGAAACTACTTCCTGACACTTAAGTCTATATTAGATGTTAACAAATTTCTGTTTTTCAGAAACGATTTCACCTCACTGTATGTGGGAGTTAAGATGTACAACCATGGGCGCTGCATCAAAAGTAATGTGGAGAAAATTATTTTATAAATGAAGAGTGGACATTAGTGTTCATAACATGTTCCAAGTACTAAATAACGGCGACTCACGAACGCTTCATGAGACGCAGTAGTGGACGTCTGAAATACTACTTTTAGTCTTTTTTCCATTATTTGGCGCAACAGCCATAATATATTTCTTTAAAGTCAGTACCGCAAAGATGTTCAAAAATCAAATGCGTGTGAAATCTTATGGGACTTAACTGCTAAGGTCACCAATCCCTAAGCTTACACACTACTTAAACTAAAGTATCCTAAGGACAAACACACACACCCATGCCCGAGGGAGGACTCGAACCTCCGCCGGGACCAGCCGCACAGTCCATGACTGCAGCGCCTTACGCTCGGCTAATCCCACGTGGCAGTACCGCCAAGAGACTGTTGTTTATTTACAGTACTACATTTACACTTACACAATCATGATTTCGGCTTCAAAGTGCCATTATCAAGTGTTTTAAGTGTTATAAATTGCCTAAGATGGCATACAATCGTATTAAAATACACTATTAGACAATGGGTCTAATAGTGTAGTTAAATACGACAGTATGCCATCTTAGGCAATTTATAACATTTAAAACACTTGATAATAACACTTTAAAGCCGAAATCGCCGGCCGGAGTGGCCGTGCGGTTCTAGGCGCTGCAGTCTGGAACCGAGCGACCGCTACGGTCGCAGGTTTGAATCCTCCCTCGGGCATGGATGTGTGTGATGTCCTTAGGTTGGTTAGGTTTAATTAGTTTTAAGTTCTAGGCGACTGATGACCTCAGAAGTTAAGTCGCATAGTGCTCAGAGCCATTTGAACCTTACGAACCAAGCCGGAATCATGATTGTGTAAGTGTAAATGTAACACTGTAAATAAACAACAGTCTAATGGCGGTACCGACTTTAAAGAAACTATTTTTAGTGGTCAAATAAATATTCAGATCAGCGGATTTTCTACCAGCGTAAAGAGAACGAAAGTTAGGCATTGTAGACTTCTGATGATCATGTCCGGTACATTAATAGCTATGAGTTCCTAGTGAATACTCCTCAGTTGTGAATGAAGAACCTTCCACTGCGAATGAAGACTCGTAATCAGTGAACAGTGCGGACATAACAGGATGCCTAGTTTTCAAAGTATAAGCGTAGTATCTACCACAAATTACTGATATCCGGAGCTTCGCATGAATCTCAACTTTGTGAACGCAAAACGGGGAAGAAGCGCACAAACCAAACAGGCAGCGCATTGGTACGTTAAATTCGGGAACCAGTCAGCAACCTGTTATGTTGCATACTTGTGTAGTGGACGTTGCGGGCTTTCTAATAAAATGAAATGAGGTGCTGTGGTGGCCCTCAACTACGTACCCTCAGACTCAGGGTTGAAATATTAAAAGTTTAGGCTGGTTTCGTTGTCTAGGGGCTGGGATACGTAGTTGCCGCATTACAAGCCAAATACTGCTGAGTCTACAATATATATATGTATATATATATATATATATATATATATATATATATATATATATATATATATATATATATATATATATGAATCGAATGGTAGAAGGTTCTAATCACTCGGCAACTGCGAATTTTGAATGTTATGTAGAAAATTATAAATGAAAGATTGCAATTAAATAAATTCTGGAGGTACTATTTTAACGAGTTTAAATGATGGGTACGATAGCAGAAGTACCTTTAAGAATGCCCTTTATTACTGCAGAAAACTTATTGGTGTCGTTGGGCCAGCAATTAAATAAAATGTAAGTTGAATAACAGGGAAATAATAGATTCCTGCTTCACGTAATTAGTTATGAACAACAACATAGCTCGCGATATTCGCTTCTAAACGTGTACTACGTCTTCGCTGCAGAAACCACGGATATCTCACTACTGCACAAGTCGGCACTACGAAATATTTCTATCTCCCGCGACCACGCGCAAACTGCTCCACTCTCGAAGTCTTTCCCACGACTCCAGAGCTCTCCGTGTCCTGTGCAACTGTCCCTCGCGCCACCCTGTTCAGAACTCCCCCTCCGTTCACTCCAGTAGTCGCCTCCCTTAGTAACGAACGCTGTGATTGGCGATAGCGCTCCCGTCATGTCTCCAAGCCAACGCACACACACAAACTTTTTGAAACACTTTCGAAATACTGGAATTACATTTAAATAACTTGAAATTAGATAAATATTTCTATGGCTGGACCATAAACACGCTCTAACACACACTATTAAATACATAAACAAATTAAGTAAACGTATATCAAAGGAATAGAACAGCAGTCAGCCAGTAGCCTAATGTCTCTGTGCTTTCTAAAACACAGTAAATAATTGACCATTTTCTTCATGAGTAGTATATATCGGATGTAACCAAGGACGTAGATGAATAAATATATTTATAAACATGCTGCCGGCCGTGGTGGCCGAGCGGTTCTAGGCGCTTCAGTCCGGAACCGCGCGACTGCTACGGTCGCACGTTCGAATCCTGCCTTAGGCATGGGTGTGTGTGATGTCCTTAAGTTAATTAGGTTTAAGTAGTTCTAAGTTCTAGGGGACTGATGACCTCATATGTTAAGTTCCATAGTGCTCAGCGCCATTTGAACCATTTTTTTAAGCATGCTGCTACCGTTTATTCGTGTAACTGTCGAGTACTTATGGCCTCACGCGATCGATAGTAATCGGCCACTTTGACCTCCAATGACTCATGTACTATTCAAATTAGATGCCTGTAATTTACATCAATTTAGGTTTACACTAATAGCTTTCTAAAGACAAGTCTATCGACAAAATCGGATAAACCGTTTGGATTTTGGAAATTCGTTGCTGAGTGTTACTTGTATAATTTACAGTCAGATACTGAACTTTAAACTAATAAAGATATTGAAAATCTTATTACACCATCAGAATCGTCGTGCAAATAATGGTATATGATTCATCAGGCTACTACACTCCTGGAAATTGAAATAAGAACACCATGAATTCAAGGTCCCAGGAAGGGGAAACTTTATTGACACATTCCTGGGGTCAGATACATCACATGATCACACTGACAGAACCACAGGCACATAGACACAGGCAACAGAGCATGCACAATGTCGGCACTAGTACAGTGTATATCCACCTTTCGCAGCAATGCAGGCTGCTATTCTCCCATGGAGACGATCGTAGAGATGCTGGATGTAGTCCTGTGGAACGGCTTGCCATGCCATTTCCACCTGGCGCCTCAGTTGGACCAGCGTTCGTGCTGGACGTGCAGACCGCGTGAGACGACGCTTCATCCAGTCCCAAACATGCTCAATGGGGGACAGATCCGGAGATCTTGCTGGCCAGGGTAGTTGACGTACACCTTCTAGAGCACGTTGGGTGGCACGGGATACATGCGGACGTGCATTGTCCTGTTGGAACAGCAAGTTCCCTTGCCGGTCTAGGAATGGTAGAACGATGGGTTCGATGACGGTTTGGATGTACCGTGCACTATTCAGTGTCCCCTCGACGATCACCAGTGGTGTACGGCCAGTGTAGGAGATCGCTCCCCACACCATGATGCCGGGTGTTGGCCCTGTGTGCCTCGGTCGTATGCAGTCCTGATTGTGGCGCTCACCTGCACGGCGCCAAACACGCATACGACCATCATTGGCACCAAGGCAGAAGCGACTCTCATCGCTGAAGACGACACGTCTCCATTCGTCCCTCCATTGACGGCTGTCGCGACACCACTGGAGGCGGGCTGCACGATGTTGGGGCGTGAGCGGAAGACGGCCTAACGGTGTGCGGGACCGTAGCCCAGCTTCATGGAGACGGTTGCGAATGGTCCTCGCCGGTACCCCAGGAGCAACAGTGTCCCTAATTTGCTGGGAAGTGGCGGTGCGGTCCCCTACGGCACTGCGTAGGATCCTACGGTCTTGGCGTGCATCCGTGCGTCGCTGCGGTCCGGTCCCAGGTCGACGGGCACGTGCACCTTCCGCCGACCACTGGCGACAACATCGATGTACTGTGGAGACCTCACACCCCACGTGTTGAGCAATTCGGCGGTACGTCCACCCGGCCTCCCGCATGCCCACTATACGCCCTCGCTCAAAGTCCGTCAACTGCACATACGGTTCACGTCCACGCTGTCGCGGCATGCTACCAGTGTTAAAGACTGCGATGGAGCTCCGTATGCCACGGCAAACTGGCTGACACTGACGGCGGCGGTGCACAAATGCTGCGCAGCTAGCGCCATTCGACGGCCAACGCCGCGGTTCCTGGTGTGTCCGCTGTGCCGTGCGTGTGATCATTGCTTGTACAGCCCTCTCGCAGTGTCCGGAGCAAGTATGGTGGGTCTGACACACCGGTGTCAATGTGTTCTTTTTTCCATTTCCAGGAGTGTATTAATTTCTATACGAACTGTGAAATGTCTGACATTAAGGTTTCACAAAGTCCACCATCTCTGGCACTCCCTGCATGTCTCCTTCATCGACACAGCGTCGCCATGGAATTCCCAGCCACGCGGCCGATGGACCACGTGGTCCGACCATTGTGCGGCATCATGCGGTTGCTAACGAGCCGCGGCTTGCCGAACGGCCCCAGCGGTGGCCGCCAACTAGCTTAGAATATTTTCAGGGCACCACGACTCACCCGTCACCTCACAACGTGATGTGCCCACTATTGGCATTTGCGTTAAGCCTCCACTGCTTCCCGGTTGACCTGATGCTTGCCGCCTGGTGTTTGCTAATTTAGTTTTTCTAATTTGTTGTACTCCATATTAGCGCAAATATGTTCAGCATCTTCTGTTTCCTTAGTGTGGATTACTAGTCCACAATTAACCATTCAATCAGTGGGTACTAATACACTGCTATGCAAAAGTTAAGGATGAAAGTAACGTACGCATGATGTGTCACAGCCTAATAACACAACTCTAACAAACTTGGACCATCCATAGAAAGAATTGCTGCAGTATAGCTCAGAAGGTAACTGAAAGAAATGCGCAATGGGAAGACAGAAATGGCTTATTCAAAGATAGTAATTGCACTGAAGTCATAGCGATTCATGTTTGTCCATTGGACATTACAAAGACGGGATGTGGTTCTTAACAGGGTGTGTGAGTGACCACCATGGACGGCAATGCTTGTTTTGCAACGTGATACCATGCTGGCATGCATAGTTGGTAATGAGTTCTTGAGCTTGGGCGTTTCTTTGCTCCACCGGCGTGACTGTCAATTGCTGGACAATCGTTGGTGCATGTGGACGTGCCTCAATACGTCTCCCACACGTGCTGTATGAGGTTTAAGACGGAGGAAGCAGGCAGGCCAGTCTAAGAGCCTCACCACAAGCGCTGTTCGAAACGGTCGCGCTTTCACCTCCATAAAAATAACGAAGATTCAGGACAGGTAGGTTCACTGAAGGTAATGTTTTCATACTAAAAGTTTCTAGAGAAACTTTGAGACCATAATTTGCAACCCCATTAGTGTTTCATTTACTCTGAGAGGGATAGGGAAAAATTGCGGCCTGTATTAACAACATCAGGCTAACCCATTCAACTAAAAAAGGTGTTGCAAAGTCTACACTAAAAGCCAAAACAGGATGACACAGAAATCATAATAAATAGCCACAAATAAAGGAGTTGGAGAGGGGTGTGCTATATCACCAACGCTTTGTAACTGTTGCGTTAAGTACAAAGCTGAAAACGAAAAATTGACTTAGGTACAAAATTAACCAAGAATAAAATGTTAAATGTTACGTAGATGATTCCATAATAACCAAGAAAGTGAAGATGAATTACAACGTCCCTTGTACGGACTTACCAAGTCTGTGAAAGATACATGTGGCAAAAAATACCCAGTGGGGATAACGAAGGTAATACTACACTTGGGGAAGGGAAATAAAATCCAAAATAGTCGCTGTTAACAAATATGTAGAGTAAATCTAAAATTATTTAAGATGGGAAATTAGTAATGGTAAAGATAGAGAGAAAGAGAAAGAACTTACAGAACTGCAAGCGATATGTACAATCATACACAACACCTCAAAGAGTAGAACAAGATGAGGAACCAGAACAAAATTTTATAATTCCTTCATCACTCTATGGCTGTGAGAGCTGGATACAAACATCAAAAAACAATTACTGAAACGCAGAGCTGTGAAATATGGTTCCTAAGAAGATCTAAAGGTTGTTCGTGGAGGTAGCGTATGAGAGAAAACGTAAGACAGGAATTCGGAATCAAAGTAATCAACACCAGACTGCCAAGATGGACGCAGCTTGTAGAGAAGATGGCGGTACCAGGTTCCTGAAGCCTAAACGATGGAGAGATGTGGCAAGGTCGGCGAGGAAACAGAAGCAAAAGCTTTGAAGATGAAATAGTAGTCTAAAGCTTGAAAAGAAGAAAATATGCATTCGTATGAGTAAATTAGTAGTTGCCAACTGTGACTGAATGAGAAGTTAGCTGAACATAGAAAAAGTTTGAATGAATGCTTTGAGTTATAAAATTAGTGTTGATACGTAATCAATAAATTAATGAAAGTAAACTATTTGAACAATATTGTCTGGCTACAGAAGTAAATCACTTCATGTCCTTAGTTATTAGTTTCAAAACCTGATTTACCAGCTTACGAGGAAGGAAATGACAGGGAGACGATCAAACAGGAATATGAGCCATTGTGTACGGTACAGAAAGAGGCGTTGCGGTAAACAGAGCTTTATGAAGAGCAGCGGGCATGACGCGGTGATATAAACAGCCATAAATCAATTCTAATGAGGAGCAACAACCCGGTCGGCGAGTAGGGCTCTGCCCGGGTGCGATCGTGGTAAATATTTGGTAAACACGCTAATGATAACGCGGAGAGCCCGAGACGCACAATGCGCTGCTCGGGCTGAGGAGATAAAAACGTCTGTCCGTTCCTCCGATGCGCCGCGCCGTGCGCACGGGAGAGCTCTGTGTCAACACAATAAAGCTGACGCGCAGATTAGCGTATCAGTCTCTGAAAATACAGTTACTGTACCTTTTTTTTAAAATTAACAGTTTTAAGTAGTTTAATGTTTTGTTCTATACATGTCCACTTATTCCAGCCAAATTGTGAGTTTGCCTTTTACTTTCTTGCAAGCGTAAGGGAAGACGAAGTTCATTTGAACCCTTCAATGCAGGTAAGGCGCGTTACAAGCCCGTTTACTTTTGTGGTGCACTATTGTTCTTAAAACATCAAGTCCAGAAGATAGAAGCTTCCATCTCTGGTTTACTTTTTTCACGAATCCATTTCGTCGAATATTTTTTATGGCGTTTGGCCATATATATAATATATATGGTTGTTGTTGTTGTAGTCTTCAGTCCTGAGACTGGTTTGATGCAGCTCTCCATGCTACTCTATCCTGTGCAAGCTTTTTCATCTCCCAGTACGTACTGCAACCTACATCCTTCTCAATCTGCTTAGTGTATACATCTCTTGGTCTCCCTCTACGATTTTTACCCTCCACGCTGCCTTCCAATACTAAATTGGTGATCCCTTGATGCCTCAGAACATGTCCTACCAACCGATCCCTTCTTCTGGTCAAGTTGTGCCACAAACTTCTCTTCTCCCCAATCCTATTCAATACCTCCTCATTTGTTATGTGATCTACCCATCTAATCTTCAGCATTCTTCTGTAGCACCACAATTCAAAAGCTTCTATTCTCTTCTTGTCCATACTATTTATCGTCCATGTTTCACTTCCATACATGGCTACACTCCATACGAATACTTTGAGAAATGACTTCCTGAAACTTAAATCTATACTCGATGTTAACAAATTTCTCTTCTTCAGAAACGTTTTCCTTGCCATTGCCAGCCTACATTTTATATCCTCTCTACTTCGACCATCATCAGTTATTTTGCTCCCCAAATAGCAAAACTCCTTTACTACTTTAAGTGCCTCATTTCCCAATCTAATTCCCTCAGCATCACCCGACTTAATTAGACTACATTCCATTATCCTTGTTTTGCTTTTGTTGATGTTCATCCTATATCCTCCCTTCAAGACACTGTCCATTCCATTCAACTGCTATTCCAAGTCCTTTGCTGTCTCTGACAGAATTACAATGTCATCGGCGAACCTCAAAGTTTTTATTTCTTCCCCATGGATTTTAATACCTACTCCGAATTTTTCTTTTGTTTCCTTTACTGCTTGCTCAATATACAGATTGAACAACATCGGGGAGAGGCTACAACCCTGTCTTACTCCCTTCCCAACCACTGCTTCCCTTTCATGTCCCTCGACTCTTATAACTGCCATCTGGTTTCTGTACAAATTGTAAACAGCCTTTCGCTCCCTGTATTTTACCCCTGCCACCTTTAGAATTTGAAAGAGAGTATTCCAGTCAACATTGTCAAAAGCTTTCTCTAAGTCTACAAATGCTAGAAACGTAGGTTTGCCTTTCCTTAATCTTTCTTCTAAGATAAGTCGTAAGGTCAGTATTGCCTCACGTGTTCCAGTATTTCTACGGAATCCAAACTGATCTTCCCCGAGGTTGGCTTCTACTAGTTTTTCCATTCGTCTGTAAAGAATTCGTGTTAGTGTTTTGCAGCTGTGACTTATTAAGCTGATAGTTCGGTAATTTTCACATCTGTCAACACCTGCTTTCTTTGGGATTGGAATTATTATATTCTTCTTGAAGTCTGAGGGTATTTCGCCTGTCTCATACATCTTCCTCACCAGATGGTAGAGTTTTGTCAGGACTGGCTCTCCCACGGCCGTCAGTAGTTCCAATGGAATATTGTCTACTCCGGGGGCCTTGTTTCGACTCAGGTCTTTCAGTGCTCTGTCAAACTCTTCACGCAGTATCATATCTCCCATTTCATCTTCATCTACATCCTCTTCCATTTCCATAATATTGTCCTCAAGTACATCGCCCTTGTATAGACCCTCTATATACACCTTCCACCTTTCTGCTTTCCCTTCTTTGCTTAGAACTGGGTTTCCATCTGAGCTCTTGATATTCATACAAGTCGTTCTCTTATCTCCAAAGGTCTCTTTAATTTTCCTGTATGCGGTATCTATCTTACCCCTAGTGAGATAGGCCTCTACATCCTTACATTTGTCCTCTAGCCATCCTCTAGCCATTTGTCCTCTAGCCATTTTGCACTTCCTGTCGATCTCATTTTTGAGACGTTTGTATTCCTTTTTGCCTGTTTCACCTACTGCATTTTTATATTTTCTCCTTTCATCAATTAAATTCAATATTTCTTCTGTTATCCAAGGATTTCTACTAGCCCTCGTCTTTTTACCTACTTCATCCTCTGCTGCCTTCACTACTTCATCCCTCAAAGCCACCCATTCTTCTTCTACTGTATTTATTTCCCCCATTCCTGTCAATTGCTTCCTTATGCTCTCCCTGAATCTCTGTATAACCTCTGGTTCTTTTAGTTTATCCAGGTCCCATCTCCTTAAATTCCCACCTTTTTGCAGTTTCTTCAGTTTTAATCTACAGGTCATAACCAATAGATTGTGGTCAGAGTCCACATCTGCCCCTGGAAATGTCTTACAATTTAAAACCTGGTTCCTAAATCTCTTTCTTACCATTATATAATCTATCTGATACCTTTTAGTATCTCCAGGGTTCTTCCATGTATACAACCTTTTTTCATGATTCTTAAACCAAGTGTTAGTTATGATTATGTTGTGCTCTGTGCAAAATTCTACCAGGCGGCTTCCTCTTACATTTCTGTCCCCCAATCCATATTCACCTACTATGTTTCCTTCTCTCCCTTTTCCTACACTCGAATTCCAGTCACCCATGACTATTAAATTTTCGTCTCCCTTCACAATCTGAATAATTTCTTTTATTTCATCATACATTTCTTCAATTTCTTCGTCATCTGCAGAGCTAGTTGGCATATAAACTTGTGCTACTGTAGTAGGTGTGGGCTTCGTATCTATCTTGGCCACAATAATGCGTTCACTATGCTGTTTGTAGTAGCTTACCCGCATTCCTATTTTCCTATTCATTATTAAACCTACTCCTGCATTACCCCTATTTGATTTTGTGTTTATAACCCTGTAGTCACCTGACCAGAAGTCTTGTTCCTCCTGCCACCGAACTTCACTAATTCCCACTATATCTAACTTCAACCTATCCATTTCCCTTATTAAATTTTCTAACCTACCTGCCCGATTAAGGGATCTGACATTCCACGCTCCGATCCGTAGAACGCCAGTTTTCTTTCTCCTGATAACGACATCCTCTTGAGTAGTCCCCGCCCGGAGATCCGAATGGGGGACTATTTTACCTCCGGAATATTTTACCCAAGAGGACGCCATCATCATGTAATCATACAGTAAAGCTGCATGCCCTCGGGAAAAATTACGGCTGTAGTTTCCCCTTGCTTTCAGCCGTTCGCAGTACCGGCACGGCAAGGCCGTTTTGGTTATTGTTACAAGGCCAGATCAGTCAATCATCCAGACTGTTACCCTTGCAACTACTGAAAAGGCTGCTGCCCCTCTTCAGGAACCACACGTTTGTCTGGCCTCTCAACAGATACCCCTCCGTTGTGGTCGCACCTACGGTACGGCTATCTGTATCGCTGAGGCACGCAAGCCTCCCCACCAACGGCAAGGTCCATGGTTCATGGGGGGATATATATATATCCCCCATGAACCATGAACCATATATATATATATATATATATATATATATATATATATATATATATATATATAATTCTGAAGGTGACAGGGGTAATATACAGGGAGCAAAAGGCTATTTACAATTTGTACACACACCAGAAGGCAGTTATAAGAGTCGTGGGGCAGGAAAATGGAAGCAGTGGTTGAGAAGGGAGTGAGACAGGGTTATAGCCTATCCCCCATGTTATTCGATCTGTATATTGAGCAAGCAGTAAAGGAAACAAAAGAAAAATTCGGAGTAGGTATTAAAATCCATGGAGAAGAAATAAAAACTTTGAGGTTCGCTGATGACGTAATTCTGTCAGAGACAGCAAAGGACCCGGTAGAGCTGTTGAACGGAATGGACAGTGTCTTGAAAGGAGGATATAAGATGAGCATCAACAAAAACAAAACGAGGTTAATGGAATGTAGTCGAAGTAAATCGGGTGATGCTGCGGGAATTAGATTAGGAAAAGAGACACTTAAAGTAGTAAAGGAGTTTTGCTATTTGGGGAGCAAAATAACTGATGATGGTAGAAGTAGAGCGGGTATAAAATGTAACCTGGCAATGGGAAGGAAAGCGTTTCTGAAGAAAAGAAATTTGTTAAAATCGAGTATAGATTTAAGTGTCAAGAAGTCGTTTCTAAAAGTATTTGTATGGAGTGTAGCCATGTATGGAAGTGAAAGGTGGGCGATAAATAGTTTAGACGAGAAGGGGATGGGAGCTTTCGAAATGTGGTGCTGCAGAAGAATGCTGAAGGTTAGATGAGAAGATCACGTAACTAATGAAGAGGTAGAGTATAGAATTGGAGAGAAGAGAAATGCCGCGCGGGATTAGCCGAGCGCTGTAAGTCGCTGCAGTCATGGGCTGTGCGGCTGGTCCCGGCGGAGGTTCGAGTTCTCCCTCGGGCATGGGTGTGTGTGTTTGTCCTTAGGATAATTTAGGTTATGTAGTGTGTAAGCTTAGGGACTGATGACCTTAGCAGTTAAGTCCCATAAGATTTCACACACATTTAAACATTTAGAGAACAGAAATTTGTGGCACAACTTGACCAGAAGAAGTGATCGGTTGGTACGGCATATTCTGAGGCATCAAGGGATCACCAATTTGGTATTGGAGGGCATCGTGGGGGGTAAATGTCGTAGAGGGAGACCAAGAGATGAATAGGCTAAACAGGTTCGGAAGGATGTAAGTTGCAATAGGTACTGGGAGATGAAGAAGCTTGCACGGGATAGAGTAGCATGGAGAGCTGCATCAGACCAGTCTCTGGGCCGAAGACCACAAAAACAAACAACATGGCGCTTGGGATTAGTTCTTGAGATTTTTGTATTATGCTTGACAATACGAACGTCATAATACTGAACACAGCATTAACGCAGCTGCCATCATGAGCGAAGAGTAACTACACACGCTTTCCATTCAAAATTATGTGAACTCCATAGTGGATACTAATATGGGATGTGTTCGTCCTTCACTTTCATAACGGCTTGAACTCTGCTACGGACACTTTCATTGGGGTCTCTGAGTGTGTATGAACGAATGGCAGCCCTTTCTGTCTCAAGAGCCGCAACGAGAGAAGGTTACCCGCTGGGGTCTTGAGCGAAGGTCACGTTGTAAACCATCCCAAACTGTTACACTGGGTTCAGATGAGGACTGTGCGCATGTCAGTCCACCTTAGGAACTTTATTGTCCACAAACCATTGCCTCACATGTACTGTTTTATGCAGGATGCCTTGTCAGGCTGAGACAGTCGTCGTCTCCGAACTGTCCCTCTACTGTATACAGTGTGCTCTCAAACGTGTTCAAATCGTTCTGCATTCAACGTTTCTTTAACTCAATAAGGGGACCACATCCTAAACACGAGAAACACTCCCACTCCGTGGTACAACCTCCTACGTACTTCACTGTTGGCACTATGCGTGGTGGCAGGTTAAGTTCTCCAGGCATTCGCCATGGTTACACCCTGCCATCGGATTGCCACAGGGTACAGCGTGATTCAGCACTCCAAATCAGTCATTTACAGTCGTCTACCGTCCAAGCGTCACTCTGCATCCTCCACAGAAATGTGTGGCTTATGAGGAGCTGCTCGACTAGTTGACTCTATTTCTTTTAACTCCCTGTGCGCACTCATTCTGTGAGCTGGACTGCTGGTAGTGCTCCGTAGCTCACGAGTGATTTCTTCTGATGATTTCATTCGATTTCTTACAATCACCCTCCGCAATGCGCGACGTTCCCTCCCCATCGGTACATGAGGAGTCCACCTGCTTAGCTGGGTGGTAACGAGCTTGCCTCCCGTGCACTGGACCCAGGTTCGATTCCTGACCGGGTCGGAGATTTTCTCCGCTCGGGGACTGGGTGTTGTGTTGTCCTCGTGATCACTTCATCCTCATCACCGACCGCAAGTCGCCCAATGCGGCGCCGACTGAAATAACACTTGCACTGGGGGCCGAACCCGACTGGAACATCCTGGCGAACAATAACATACGATCATTTCAATTCATAGTACATGAGGAGTGACTCGATTTAACTGTGGTTATTCCTTCGAATTTCAACTTCATAGTCACATGACCAACAATCTACTTGGGCAGCTTTAGAAGGTTTGAAATGTGCCTGTTGTATTAGTTACTCAGGTGATTCCCAGTGATTAACCCACGTTTGAAGGCAGTGAGCTCTTCCGACCGACCCATTTTGCGGTTAATGTTTCTCTATTGATACTTCCCAACTTTTTTTATACTACAGAATGAACTTTTCACTGTGCAGCCGAGTGTGCGCTGATATGAAACTTCCTGGCAGATTAAAACTGTGTGCCGGACCGAGACTCGAGCACGGGACCTTTGCCTTTCGCGGGCAAGTTCTCTACCATCTGAGCCACCCAGGCACGATTCACGACCCGTCCTCACAGCCTTAATTCCGTCAGTTTCATATCAGCGCACACTCCGCTGCAGAGTGAAAATTTCATTCTGGAAACACCCCCCAGGCTGTGGCAAAGCCATGTCTCCACAATATTCTTTCTTCCAGGGGTGCTAGTTCTGCTAGGTTCGCAGGAGAGCTTCTGTGAAGCTTGGAAAGTAGAAGACGAGGTAGTGACAGAATTAAGGCTGTGAGGACAGATCGTGAGTCGTGCTTGGGTAGCTCAAGTGGTAGAGCACTTGCCCGCGAAAGGCAAAGGTCCCGAGTTCGAGTCTCGGTCCGGCACATAGTTTTAATCTGCCAGGAAGTTTCTTTTATACTGACTGGCAGGCCTCTCGTCATATCCAATAGTCAGTTCCGCATTACATAGACAGTCCAATGTGTGAAAAGAGGCAAAATTACTGGTCTCCAACCATATGATTTTATGTATGAGATCTGTTGAAACTTGGAATAACTGTATAAAGACGCATCTGACACAACCACCTATTACAAACGGAGGACAAAAGACTTGACAAAAAGGCTTTAGCCTACTATTGGAATGAACAGTCACAGAGATGTTTGACACCAATAGAAGAGTCTGGAGGATGACCTTGAAACGCCAATTGAACGGAATAGAATTCGTTGTCCACCATGAAGATGACGATCCATCTTTAACAGCAAAACGACGCATGTAGCGACGTGCTGTATCACTGATAGTCTACGAACTCCACTGAAGTGCATGGCACTCTTATAGTAAAGCTGTTCTCTGCGTGGTAAGAGTCTGGCAGCAACTTCCCTCCCTCGATAACATTCCTAGTACCCTGCACGGGAGCCATGACAGGAGCCGCGGGATTATGCAGACAAACAAAAATTACGCGAAGCGAAATGTAGTGTGAGGAGGGCTATGCTAGAGGCGTTCAGTGAATTCGAAAGTAAAGTTCTATGTACTGACTTGGCAGAAAATCCTAAGAAATTTTGGTCTTATGTCAAAGCAGTAGGTGGATCAAAACAAAATGTCCAGA
Source organism: Schistocerca serialis cubense (assembly GCF_023864345.2). Classification (NCBI taxonomy): domain Eukaryota; kingdom Metazoa; phylum Arthropoda; class Insecta; order Orthoptera; family Acrididae; genus Schistocerca; species Schistocerca serialis. Next base: position 632,598,016 of record NC_064643.1, on the reverse strand, counting down.
CACTCTGTGGCCAAAATGGTACTGAAACAGAGGATGACAGACTAAAGGCCGAAATACTAAATGTCTCTTCCAAAGCTGTTTCACAGAGGAAGACTGCACTGTAGTTCCTTCTCTAGATTGTCGCACAGATGACAAAATGGTAGATATCGAAATAGATGACGGAGGGATAGAAAAACAATTAAAATCACTCAAAAGAGGAAAGGCCGCTGGACCTGATGGGATACCAGTTCGATTTTACACAGAGTACGCGAAGGAACTTGCCCCCCTTCTTGCACCGGTGTACCGTAGGTCTCTATAAGAGCGTAGCGTTCCAAAGGATTGGAAAAGGGCACAGGTCATCTCCGTTTTCAAGAAGGGACGTCGAACGGATGTGCAGAACCATAGACCTATATCTCTAACGTCTATCAGTTGTATAATTTTGGAACATGTATTATGCTCGAGTATAATGACTTTTCTGGAGACTAGAAATCTACTCTGTACGAATGAACATGGGTTTCGAAAAAGACGATCGTGTGAAACCCACCTCCCGCTATTCGTCCACGAGACTCAGAGGGCCATAGACACGGGTTCCCAGGTAGATGCCGTGTTTCTTGACTTCCGCAAGGCGTTCGATACAGTTCCCCACAGCCGTTTAATGAACAAAATATGAGCATATGGACTATCAGACCAATTGTGTGATTGGATTGAAGAGTTCCTAGATAACAGAACACAGCATCTTATTCTCAATGGAGAGAAGTCTTCCGAAGTAAGAGTGATTTCAGGTGTGCCGCAGGGGAGTGTCGTAGGACCGTTGCTATTCACAATATACATAAATGACCTCGTGGATGACATCGGAAGTTCACTGAGGCTTTTTGCGGATGATGCTGTGTTATATAGGTTGTAACAATGGAAAATTGTACTGAAATGCAGGGGGATCTGCAGCGAATTGACGCATGGTGCAGGGAATGACAATTGAATCTCAATGTAGGTTAGGTTAGGTTAGTGTTGTTTAACGTCCCGTCGACAACGAGGTCATTAGGGACGGAGCGCAAGCTCGGGTTAGGGAAGGATGGGGAAGGAAATCGGCCGTGCCCTTTCAAAGGAACCATCCCGGCATTTGCCTGAAACGATTTAGGGAAATCACGGAAAACCTAAATCAGGATGGCTGGAGACGGGATTGAACCGTCGTCCTCCCGAATGCGAGTCCAGTGCGCTAACCACTGCGCCACCTCGCTCGGTCAATCTCAATGTAGACATGTGTAATGTGCTGCGACTACATAGAAAGAAAGATCCCTTGTCATTTAGCTACAATATAGCAGGTCAGCAACTGGAAGCAGTTAATTCCATAAATTATCTGGGAGTACGCATTAGGAGTGATTTAAAATTGAATGATAATATAAGGTTGACTGTCGGTAAAGCAGATGCCGGACTGAGATTCATTTGAAGAATCCTAAGGAAATGCAATCCGAAAACAAAGGAAGTAGGTTACAGTACGCTTGTTCGCCCACTGCTTGAATACTGCTCAGGAGTGTGGGATCCTTACCAGATAGGGTCGGTAGAAGAGATAGAGAAGATCCAACGGAGAGCAGCGCGCTTCGTTACAGGATCATTTAGTAATCGCGAAAGCGTTACGGAGATGATAGATAAACTCCAGTGGAAGACTCTGCAGGAGACACGCTCAGTAGCTCGGTACGGGCTTTTGTTGAAGTTTAGAGAACATACCTTCACCGAGGAGTCAAGCAGTATATTGCTCCCTCCTACGTATATCTCACGAAGACACCATGAGGATAAAATCAGAGAGATTAGAGCCCACACAGAAGCATGCCGACAATCCTTCTTTCCACGAACAATACGAGACCGGAATAGAAGGGAGAACCGATAGAGGTACTCAAGGTACCCTCCGCCACACAGCGTCAGGTGGCTTGCGGAGTATGGATGTAGATGTAGATGCAGATATGCCTGCGCCTTAACCAAGGCAAGAGCATCGGTTGGCGCATAGCATACCTTTTACGGATGTTTGATTGTTTGTCTGGTCCACCTGCTATCTGTGGCCGTACAGCGTGAGGTGGTGCAGCGGTTAAGACACTGGACTCACGTTTGGCATAACAAGTGTTCAAACCCGTTCTGCCGATCTTGAGTGAGATTTTCCTTATTCTATCCGAATCATTTAAGGCGACTGCTGAAGAGGATCCTAAAGGAAAGACCACGGGCGGCCTCACTCCCTAAGCTCACACAAACAGCATCTGTGCACCGCCTTTAATGATTTCGTTCTCTGCGACACGTGGTGCTCTTACCGGCCTTCTTTCATGCTGGATTTCAGTACGTTACTCTCACGAACTCAGTAAGAAAAGATTTACAGATCTTTCGAACTGTCCGCTGATGTTACTGTAGATTGTAAGGATACAGTTCTTTCTTCCAGCTATTAAAATATAGAAGCTATGCACATGGAGTTTGTCGTTGTGTTTTCCGTTCTGGGCAGGACGAATACTGGGAGTGGCTACCGCAGCTAAAAGGCCACCGTAGCCTCTCGGAAATGACGCCCTGCAGGCCAGAACTCTGATGCAGATGGTTATCCACAAGCAGCAGGTACTCGTACATCTAACGGTCGTCCGGGGGATTACCTAGCAAGGGCTGCACTCTAGATTATTCCCCAGTAAAACACATAACAGAGATAATTGGGGAAATACACTAATCAAAACCATTGTTTATAATAGAGAACTAGTAACTTGCCATAGAGAAAAGTTGTAGAACTTACGCCACGTCTCTGCCTGCATTTTGTTACACTTTAACGCGTAGCATAGAAATATCTTCGTCGCTAGAAGCCAGCAATAGTGTATTATCATTCCGTGTCCCCATCGCGTTACAAGCCAGAGTTCTTTAGAGCTTTAAGATGAAATGCTTTAAAAATCAACTCTGTCTTTCTAAATTACTTAAAAATGGTTCAAATGGCTCTGAGCACTACGGGACTTAACATCTATGGTCATCAGCCCCCTAAAACTCAGAACTACTTAAACCGAACTAACCTAAGGCCATCACACACATCCATGCCCGAGGCAGGATTGGAACCTGCGACCATAGCGGTCACGCGGTTTCAGACTGAAGCGCCTAGAACCGCACGGCCGCACCGGCCGGCTAAATTACTTAAAAATTTCATTTGTTTCGTATTGTTGAGAAGACAGGCAGAACTGGGGAAATAGTAGTGGTCTGAAGTGGGGATATGACCGCATTAATATACATTCAAACAAATTTAATTTGTAAAAGAAATATTCTTTTAAACTGATACTGACATAAATCGAAACAGTGTTAGCCTTCAGGCAGCTCGATTCTATTGTTAAGTAAATGTGAGATCTTATCCTTAAGCTGGCGGGGACAGGGATCTCTTAAAATGCATTTTAGATAGACGCTAAGTGCCACTCCAGAGTGAATTGATGTTGCAGATCGTGTAAACCCACAACACTTCTAATTTCTGTGAATGCCATCCAAATGTATGTTGGTAACAGTGCAGAAACATGTCTGATGTATGTTGTCACTGCCAAAATTATCTGTAAGTATTTACCAAATAAATATTGTGTTATGAGTAAATATTTTCTCTTGTAAGTTCAAAATGGTTCATATGGCTCTGAGCACTATGGGACTTAACTGCTGAGGTCATCAGTCCCCTAGAACTTAGAACTACTTAAACCTAACTAACCTAAGGGCATGATACACATCCATGCCCGAGGCAGGATTCGAACCTGCGACTGTAGCGGTCGCGCGGTTCCAGACTGTAGCGCCTAGAACCGCTCGGCCATACCGGCCTGCCTCTTGTAAGTACTTACATGGGACGTAATTAGAAAAACTGGAGAGCACAAGTGAACTCTGGGACAAGAAATATGGAACTGACAGATTAATGCAGCCATAAAAATTGACCGAATGAGTTCATGGAATCCACAAGTTATATTTGTGGCATTACTGAATGGGGGTTCAGCATTTATCGACTGACCGTTCCGTATATATGATGACATTCGCCTTATTTCTACATAAATCATAGTACACTATTTCACAGTGCCCACGTTCGCTCACATGCTGCAATTATAAAGGGGAGAACCAGGCTAAGTTGTCAGGCTAAGGTATTCCTGTTTTTTAAGCTGAGTTGTTATAAACGGAAATGTGCAGTAATCAGTGATCATAATCTGCAGCTATTGAAGTATAATATCGAATTATTTAATCACGTTAGAATCAAATTAAGTACTTTAGACAGTTTAATTTTCACAAAACTAAAGAAAAACTCAAAAATAAGGGATGAAAACTGTTTTAACAAAGTAATAAATGTATTTTATTCGTATCGATTTATTTACATTTTTCACTGTGCTCCTCAATTTCTGCAAAGAGTCCGTGGGCACAGACGGAGCACAACTGGAACTAAATCCATTGCTCTCCAGGCCTTAAATCTGAAAATTTATCTTCGCAGTAAATGCAGTCTCTGTCTTCATCATTGTCGTCACGAAGGGTTCTTCTAGCGTTGGGTTTCGTGCTCTTTGCATTCTTTTTCCTGCCTTTCTTCGCTTCTGCTGCTTTCCGTTTTCCCTTCTTTTCACTTCCTTTTTCTTCCCTTTCTATGTTTACCGCTTCGAGGTCGCTCTTAGGGCTTGCTGCAAGTATCGCCGCGGAGTCCTTCTTTCGGCCGCTGCTTTTACGTTTCCACTCTACACAAAGTGGTCAGAAAGCACGGCCGAGATGACCACTTTGCCCGCATTGACCCCTTTACACAGAAGCTGTATATCCTCTGATAACATGACCGGAATTTTAGTAACCAAGATTTGACACTTTCAACACAGTTTCACTAAAAAGACGTGAGTCATTTTTTCTCTCGACAATAAATACTAAACTGACCGATTACTTACTCCAGGGTAACTAAAATTCTCAAATGTTAATATAACTCTGAGGTGCGACACAGCAAACAGGATAGATCTCTGCTGCCCACATATACTCGACAAGTCTCATTGTTTGATTAAGTGTCCTGGTTTCCAGAAATTTAGAAACTAATTTTCATAGATTTCTCGAAGCCTCTCTGCAAAGAAATTTGTAAGCAGTTTCGCATGAGTAACCCATTTTTTTCGTGTTTCCGTAAAGTAATGTAACCAGATCTCATTATTTTGGGATACGACGAAGTCATGGTATAATGTTACAATAATTCTGCTTGCAGACGGCAGGCTCAGAAGATCTCAGAGGTATTGCTGCACATGTTAGTTATCTCCACTGGAAGTGCAGAGCTCTTAGACACTGTGAGCGCAATTATATCCTTGAACCAGATATTATGAAGAATTTTCTGATATGCTTAGAACAGAATAACGTTATTTTGTTAATATAACTAAATTTAGAATTGCTGGAACGTGGGAACTTTGTATATTTTGAAGGGAACTACTTTCTATATGTGGCACAAGCAGCGCTGCTTTGAAGGAACAAGAAGCAAAAATGAGAAAATGTATGAGACAAAGATTTTATCTTTCTCTTATATTGAATGCCCACATCCAGGAAGCTGTAGATCAAGTTTGCGAACTAACTGAGGTGGGGATCAAAGCGAACGGACAGAAGAGAGACGTGCTACAATATGCAGATGATGTTGCTGTGGTCATAGAGAAGACGAAAGACCTAGAGATGGTAGCTAGTATGATGTAAAAGATTTTCTGTAACCCTTATGGCATGAGAATAAACAGGAGAAAGACTGAACAGTGATGATACACAGTACTGAAGAAGAATATGAACTACTCAACATCAGAATTGGAAGACGGAAGTTAGAAGTGACAGAGGAATTTGCCTACTTGGAAAGAAATTGTGAGTCGAATACAGCACCCTGAAGACACATTTAACGTGAGAGAGAACTTAAGGGGAGCAGCAAAAACGTCAGTCTGGATATGGGGAAACGAATCATTAAAACATTTGTTTGGAGTCCGGCCCTATGCAGGTGTGAATTTTGGACAGTAGGAAAACAAGGGAGAAGTGTGTGTGTTGGGGCTTATGGGCGCTCAACATCGAGGTCATCAGCGCCCACAAGGGAGAAGACGGCTGGAGACTTGGTGCTACAGAAGAATGTTGAAGGTCAGCTGGAGAGGTAGAATTACCAAGGAAGAGGTGCTGAGAAAAATACAGGAAACCAGATCTGGATGCACAACTAGGCAAGAAGGGACACATTTTAAGGCACAACAAAATCATTGACACAATAATAAAAAGAGCTATTGAGGGAAGGACTCACCGAGGATGTCCAAGGATGACATATATCCGGTAGATTACAAGTGTTACATATGCAGAAATGTAGAGGAAGGCTAACAGAAAGGTGGAAGGGAGTACTGCTGTAAACCTGATTCAAGGGTGAACGCTAAAGAAGAAATAGTGTCAGGTATCCATCTATGTACATTTATATTCCGCAAGCCACCCAGCGGTGTGTGGCGGAGGGCACTTTACGTGCCACTGTCATTACCTCCCTTTCCTGTTCCAGTCCTGTATGGTTCGCGGGAAGAACGACTGCCGGAAAGCCTCCGTGCGCGCTCGAATCTCTCTCATTTTACATTCGTGATCTCCTCGGGAGGTATAAGTAGGGGGAAGCAATATATTCGATACCTCATCCAGAAACGCACCCTCTCGAAACCTGGACAGCAAGCTACACCGCGATGCAGAGCGCCTCTCTTGCAGAGTCTGCCACTTTGAGTTTGCTAAACATCTCCGTAACGCTATCACGCTTACCAAATAACCCTGTGACGAAACGCACCGCTCTTCTTTGGATCTTCTCTATCTCCCCCGTCAACCTGACCTGGTACGGATCCCACACTGATGAGCAATACTCATAGGTCGAACGAGTGTCTTTAAGCCACCTCCTTTGTTGGTTGACTACATTTTCTAAGGACTCTCCCAATGAATCTCAACCTGGCACCCACCTTACCAAAAACCGAGCGAGGTGGCGCAGTGGTTAGCACACTGGACTCGCATTCGGGAGGACGACGGTTCAATCCCGTCTCCGGCCATCCTGATTTAGGTTTTCCGTGATTTCCCTAAGTCGCTTCAGGCAAATGCCGGGATGGTTCCTTTGAAAGGGCACGGCTGATTTCCTTCCCCATCCTTCCCTCACCCGAGCTTGCGCTCCGTCTCTACTGACCTCGTTGTCGACGGGACGTTAAACACTAATCTCCTCCTCCTCCTCCTCCCACCTTACCAAGAATTAATTTTATATGATCATTCCACTTCAAATCCTTCCGCACGCATACTCCCAGATATTTTACAGAAGTAACTGCTACCAGTGTTTATTCCGTTATCATATAATCATACAATAAAGGATCTTTCTTTCTATATGTTTTCAATACATTACATTTGTCTATGTTAAGGGTCAGTTGCCACTCCCTGCACCAAGTGCCTATCCGCTGCAGATCTTCCTGCATTTCGGTACAATTTTCTAATGCTACAACTTCTCTGTATACTACAGCATCATCCGCGAAAAGCCGCATGGGGCTTCCGACACTATCTACTAGGTCATTTATATATATATTGTGAAAAGCAATGGTCCCATAACACTCCCCTGTGGCACGCCAGAGGTTACTTTAACGTCTGTAGACGTCTCTCCATTGATAACAACATGCTGTGTTCTGTTTGTTAAAAACTCTTCAATCCAGCCACACAGCTGGTCTGATATTCCGTAGGCTCTTACTTTGTTCATCAGGCGACAGTGCGGAACTGTATCGAACGCCTTCCGGAAGTCGAGAAAAATAGCATCTACCTGGGAGCCTGTATCTAATATTTTCTGGGTCTCATGAACAAATAAAGCGAGTTGGGTCTCACACGATCGCTGTTTCCGGAATCCATGTTGATTCCTACATAGTAGATTCTGGGTTTCCAAAAACGACATGATACGCGAGCAAAAAACATGTTCTAAAATTCTACAACAGATCGACGTCAGAGATATAGGTCTATAGTTTTGCGCATCTGCTCGACGACCCTTCTTGAAGACTGGGACTACCTGTCCTCTTTTCCAATCATTTGGAACCTTCCGTTCCTCTAGAGACTTGCGGTACATTACTGTTAGAAGAGGGGCAAGTTCTTTCGCGTACTCTGTGTAGAATCGAATTGGTATCCCGTCAGGTCCAGTGGACTTTCCTCTGTTGAGTGATTCCAGTTGCTTTTCTATTCCTTGGACAAAAAAAAAATGGCTCTGAGTACTATGGGACTCAACTGCTGAGGTCATTAGTCCCCTAGAACTTAGAACTAGTTAAACCTAACTAACCTAAGGACATCACAAACATCCATGCCCGAGGCAGGATTCGAACCTGCGACCGTAGCGGTCTTGCGGTTCCAGACTGCAGCGCCTTTAACCGCACGGCCACTTCGGCCGGCTTATTCCTTGGACAAATAATGCCAAATGACTGTGAGAAAAGTAACGACCTTTAGTGGCAAAAGCTATGCAGAAGCATTTATTGCTGCGACTTTCTTTTTCTTGATGTCCGCAATGGCGTCCCCGTATCAGACTGGCAGAGAAAGCTCGAAGGAGTGCAATAAGTGCACCGGCGTCCGCCAGCCGCGCAGCCCAGCCCGTGACGATAACTACCTGCCGTCTGCTGGCTGCACTGCACACGCGGGAGGCGGCGGCTCGTCTGTCTCTGCTTCGGACGACGGCGTCGCTGATTACGAATCCACGTCGCGGCGCCTGCGCTCAAATTAAATTCCGGGAGACGACGGTGCCAGTGGTCGAATGAAAGGGGAGGATGGGAGGGGGGCCGGGGGACGGAGAGGTGTACGACTACCTGAGGAGAAAGGAGCGGGCAGTGCGCAGCGGCGGGGCCCGGCCCGGAATGGAAGAAGTTGGGCACCGCACCGCAAAGGGCTATAAATTCCTCTGCTACGGTTTCCTAATTAAAGTTTCGTTGAAAACTAATTACTTGGCTAGAAATTTATGTCTCTACCGTTAACGGCCCGCTCTCGCACCGCACAGCACCACGGCCCGCCAGCCTCCCCTTCCTTCCGTCGCGCCGGGCCGCAGTGGATGTCGGTTCGCTACCCACTGGGCCGTGGCGCCCTCTCCGCAAGTTGGACGAGGCCCGGGCACCGCATAATGCCCCGAGGGCGGCGCTGCGCTCCAAGGACGGTCCAGCCGCGCAGCCTGCCGGCTCCACCCGGCGTTCAGGATGAGCGCCACAAGCGCATTAATCTGGAACCAGAGCTTCGACCATAGATACTAGTAGACTGGTGTTGTATACATAGTTCCGCGTAGTCAGCGCGTACACAACTTTCCCAATAGAGCGCGCCCCGCTAAGCACTACAGCGCACGCGCAGCGCTCGCCCGTCTCCGCACTACGAGATGGCGCTGTCTTAGAGACGGACCAAATTCTGCTTCCGCCGATCCGCGTATTAATATGTTACGCAGCCAATTAGATTGCTGCTAACGTAGAACCTTTTCTCCTTGCGTATCACACTCGCGCAGTGATACCTGAACGCGTGAGGTATTATAACGAGTATACAGACCTCCGATTAATCAGTCTGCATTAGTCTGCATCAGTCTGCATTAGTCTGCAGTCAAGTTTCAGTCTGCGCCTAATAAGATTACCATATTCCTGTCCATAGCCATGAAGAGAAATGTATAGACACTTTGTCAAGTATCAGAGATATGTGAGAATAAGATTAACGTACCAAGACAAAGGAACTTCAGATTGTCAATTGTAAATAGCATACAGAATCAAGTTAAGTAAGGTTTATGATTGTTATTATTTTAATAAATGTGTGTGAAAATTAATCAAGTTCTGTTTAAAGTTGGTCACCGTCAATCTGCTACTCTAAGCGTGCAAGTGGAATTTCTATCGTCTGACCTAACGGCAGAAGATAAACACGCCACGATAAGACCACGAGAAATATTGCTGACACTCGCCTACTTCGTTAGAGCGACAAGTCAAATAATCTGATGGTGTGTGTACCGAAGGTCTTACAGTATGCACACCACAACTGCCCTTGGTGTGCAGAAGCTATAGGCCTGGTGTGGCTCCAACATAAACCACGTGACTGTTGGCGAAGCGTGGCGGGATTTCAAATCACCGGTCTGCCATCCTATGTTTGTATCGTATTTTACCCACATTTCTCAGTTGACTGCCAAACGCTTCCAACAAACATTGGTTTTTTATTTGCGAAAAATTATGTCAGAACTGCATTTGACCTGTATTTGTTCACAGTACCATTTATAAAATCTAACAAATACATCGAACGCCCCTCTGGTGGGCAGCGGGACAAAATTACTATAAACTATCACTTAAAGTAAAATGTCGTTAAAATTCTTTTAAATAGTAAGAGTGGGCTCGTGTCAAAACTTTTAATATTGGATTCGCCGCGTTTTGAGCTTTAGTCACTTATAAAAGAAAACGGCATATGAGAATTACGTCAACTATAGGTGCCAAAATTCTCGACTTTAGGAGTAGGTCCATTTTAGAGTATCAATTTTAGGTGCACTTCAAAGGTTCAGTTCCTACTATTTTTACAAAAGTATAAACTATCAGTTTAAAAAAATGATATTTTAGATGAAAGGTGAGACTTTGAAGTTTCAAAAAATAATTTTGGAGCCTACATTTATTTAACAGTATTAGAAGGTAGAAAAAAATTCTCTTCGTGTGTCGCCTATAGGTGCTCTTACCTTATTATAATTTCACTTGTATATACAAAAAGGCGCATATGTGCATATGGCTTCAAGTTTTTCCGTTTCAGGGCCTGTATCCAAAGCTGCCTTCGGTTTTCATCCTTAGGGAACCCATGAGTAGGAACGAGAAACAGTTATACCTACTTCTGTAACCGAATTATCACAGATACTTTCCAAAATGTAATATGAGTCTGACTTTACAGGCATCACTTTCAACACTTTAATTTACGTGATACTCAGTTACAAATGTAAAATAGATATAAAAGTCACGTCAGCAGATTTCAATAAACGCATCTGCACTATCATAGAAACACTTACACGTGAAATGTAATGCCATTTCCCCCGACAAAACGCTGAGTACAGCCATAAGCGCAACACGAAACAGCCATGTTTTGCCAACATTCACGTGACTTTAGCCCAGAGATGTTGGAGCCACAAAAATGAAGTCAGGGACAGTCTATTATATTTATGGTCGAAGAACCAGAGTCGCCGCAACTTCTGTCTGCAATCCGGCAGCCCGCCATAAAAGCCAGTCACACACGCTGCACGTACTGCTGGTTCCATTTTAACCCTGTAACGTATATCACGTACGAGTGTTAGCCACACAGTTTCAATTACCAATAACGAAATTTAGCGCAGCCTTCAAACATTGATGCTTATAATAGATTCCACAAAGAAACTTTGCCAAGAAACCTGGCAGACAATCCAAACAGATTCTGGTCGTATGTAAAAAATACTAGCGGCAACACACAATCAATGCCTTCTCTGCGAGATAGCAGTGGAAATACTCTCGATGACAATGCTGCTAAAGCAGAGTTACTAAGCACAGCCTTTCGAAATCCCTTCTCCAAAGAAGACGAAATAAATATTCCAGAATTCGTATCAAGAACAGATGCCAATGTCAGTAACTCAGAAACAGATGCCTTTGGAATAGTGAAGCAGCTCACATCACTTATCGAAAGCAATCTTTGGTCCAGACTTTATACCAGTTAGGTATGGTGATGCAATAGCTCCATACTTAAAAATAATATACAAGCGCTCGCTCAGCGAGAGATCCGTAACCAGCATAGGTCACACCAATTTTCAAGAAAGCAAATTGGAGTAATTGACTAACTTGCAGGCCCATATTATTAACGTCGATATGCAGCAGGATTTTGGTACAACTACTTGTGTTAGAACATTATAAATTACCTCGAAGAGAATGGAAATGAGCGTATGCCATCGTTGATCAGGGGGCCTCATTCGGGGAAGTTCGGTCGCCAATTGAAAGTCTTATTTCGATCGACGCCTCATTGGGCGACTTGCGCTCCGGTGATGAGGATGAAATGACGATGAGGACAACACAACACCCGGTCCACAAGCGGAGAAAATCTCCAACCTGGCCGGGAATCAAACCCGGGCCCGCTGCAAGGAAGGCAAGCACGTTACCACCCAGCTAAGTAGGCGGACACCTCGAAGAGATTGGTCTGTTGACACGCAGTCAACACCGATTTGGAGAACATCGCTCTTATGAAACACAAAATAGCTCTTTACTCTGTTGAGTAGAATTCGAGGAGGCTTTCGATAAGGTACCTAACAAGCGGCTTGTATTCAAATTGCGTGCTTATGGAATATCCTCTCAGTTATGCGACTGGATTGATGACTTCCTGTCAGAGAGGTCACAGTTCGTAGTAACTGACGGAACTTCATAGATTAGAACAGAAGTAATTTACAGCGTTCCTGAGGTAGCGTTATTGACCCTGTGCTATTCCTTATCTATATAATTGATTCAGGAGACAATCTGAGCAGCCGTCTTAGGTTGTTTGCTGATGATGCTGTCCTTTATCGCATAGTAAAGTCATCAGAAGAGTACAACCAATGGCAGAACGATTTAGTAAAGATATCTGTATGGTGCATATACTGGCAATTGGTCCTAAATAGTGAAAAGTGTGGGGTCACCGACGTTAATGCTGAAAGAAATCTATTAAACTTTGGTTAGGCGATGAATCAATCAAATCTAAAGGCCGTAAATTAAACTGAATACTTAGGAATTACAATTACGAACACTGAAAAGAACAAGCAAATAACGTTGTGGGGAAGCCGAACCAAAAGTGGGTGTTATTGGCGGAACACGTAAAAGCTGCAACAGATCTAGTAGAGAGACCGCTTACACTACGCTTGTTCGTCGTCGTTTGGAGAACTGCTGCGCCTTGTGGAGTCCGTACCACATAGGACTAACGTTCAAAGAAGGACAGCACGTTTTATATTATTGAGAAATGGGGGAGAGATGATTTCGAGTGGGCATAATTAAAACAAAGGCATTTTTCGTTGCGGCGGAATCTTCTTCAATCACCGACTTTCTCATCCTAATGGGAAAATATTTTGTTGACGCCGATCTACACAGGGAGAAAAGATGATCATAATAAAGTAAGGGAAATCAGAGCTCGCACGGAAAAATATAGGTGTTTGTTCCTCAGCGTGCAATTCGAGAGTGGAATAACAGAGAATTATTGTCATCATGGTTCGACTCACCTTACGCCAGGCACTAGAATTTGATTTGCAGGGTAGCCATGTAGATTTGGATGTATATGTGGTCTGCAAGTGGCACTACCGTCGATAGTTGTATGAGTCAATTGTAACCCTTACGTGTCGCTGGTTCTCCTGAACATTCACAGCTGAACGGACTTTTCCAACAGAAAGCATTATATTGCTGTTCCGTTCAACAATGCCTAAACGCTACTCCCTTTATCCGAGACGCGGGCGACTGTTATTTAAGTTATTTGTGGGACGGTCGTAAGCAGTTGAATTGCACAATAGGAGGAAATGAAATGAAACCTCGCAGTATCGGTGGGTATGTGATGTTATTTTAGTGATTATAAAAACCGAGCCAGGTTTACCATCAGCTTGGCAGTACGAAACCCACTTATCAGTATGACGTCGCAGTCCTTCTGGCCTAAAGGCATCAGCTGTTGGGAAGGGTATCATACAGCTGTTGCATCCTCTCCTGAAGCAAACTGGTCCACAAGTGTTGTAACTCTTCCTTGATATCATTGATACTAGAACTGGGATGGAATGACTGGCTGAGCTGGTTCCAGACTTGTTCTGTTGGGAACTTATCTGGGGCTGTTGGTGGCCGCGGGATTACATCAACATCATGCAGGTAGTTCATAGTGTTTTGTGTGCACGAGCATTTCCTTGACAAATGTCACCATAATACTGTCGCCTGAGAGGTAACACGTGAAAATACCGGAGGTGCGTGACGTACCGTTGTCCCATTACAATTCTTTCAGTCTCATTTAACCATTACCTTAATTCATATCCAGCGGCTCCCAACACTGTGATGCCACCATCCATAACACCGATGCAGCTCTTCAAAATACTGGAAGAATGCGATCTCTATCCAGGTCGCCACCGTACTCGCCAACTAGGGTCAGGTGGGGTCGATCAGAATTGTGGATATTGATCAACACAATCTGATGACATTCTCCAGTGGCCCCTGATTGCGGTACCAGGACCACCATTGATGTTGTGGTGTTAGCTGCAGCCTGCGTATGGGATGGTAACTCCTAGTCCGGTTGCCAATAGTCTCTTACGTATGATGCCAGATGATGTAGAATGTGGCAGGGAATCCATTACTTGTTCTCAGGTTTCAGGCAACGATGTGAAGCGGATACAATGTGCTTGGTGCACAGTACAGCGATCCTCCTTTGAGGTGGTCAGACGAGGTCGCCTGGAATTCGTGCAGTCCAATCTGGCCACTGTTACATTCGAAAGCTATAAAGATATGGATATTGCACGGTTGAACCTGCTAGCCAAATAGACACGCAAAGAGTCCCCTTCCAAACTATGTGAGGTGCTGATAACACTGTCCAACATCAGTATGCGGTATCTGACGTCGTTCATGCTCCTTATGTACCCTACCACGATTGTAGGAACACTAAATATAAACAATACTGATGCACACTGGTGGCCGTTCTATTTGTCACAGACAACTGCGCTTCCAATGGCGTGTATGTTTGTGAAGTTACATTGACATCCACCCATGTCCTCTAGGAGCCTCAGTGACTTCTCCCCCCCCCCCCCCCTCCCCCTCGGGAACATCTCCTACCAGATGAGCGTAAACCCAAATGCTTATGTGGTAGAGTAATCATGATGTAAACGTACATGGAGACAGTTTGCGCAGCAATCGCAAACACAGTGTAACTGAGGTGGAATAACGGAACAAGCCCGCATTCGCCGAGGCAGATGAAAAACCACCTTAAAAACCATCCACAGGCTGGCCGGCACACCGGACCGCTAAGCGGATTCGTGCCGGGGCCGGCACGTCTTCCCTCTCGGGAAGCAGCGCATTAGACCGCGCGGCTAGCTGGGCAGGCGATTCTTCCGTTACTTCTTGGTGCAACAATTCGAAATGTAAAGTTGAATTTTTTCACTATACCGATTTTTGTTTATTTCGAACAAGTTTTCTGTTGTGTCGGCTACTGCGGGAGTCTGCACAGACACAAACAATGAAGGAGAGAAGTTGTGATGGCCGCTGGCAGGGATACAAAATGATCTGAGCATAACACTTTGAGATTAACTGCTCACTTTATTTCTAAAAAGAAAAGAAACTTAAAGTCTTGTGCCTCCTATGCGCAATTACATTTATCCCACAATACTACTCGCAGAACGCAGGCTGAGTATCGTCTTTCTAATACTCAGTACTGATGCTCTGGAAGCCTGCGACCGAGCAGGAGCCGGTCAGCGATGGGCGGCTGGTTAAGTCAGCGTTGACAGGGGGCACTGAACTCTGTCGTCCTGGAGGTGTGGCGCTGCACGCTCTTCCCATTGGCGGGAGTGTCACCGCCTTCTTGATGCCGTTTCGTGGCGCTGCTCTGGCCGGTGTGCAGTCGATGCCTTAGGACAGCACATTTTTCACTTATCGGGACGGTTTCAGGAAATAACTGATTAACATCTGGAAGGGACACTTGTCTTAGCTAACCAAACATTATAGACGAAGTTACAATCACTTGCATAGAGTGTTGTGCATCAAACTTATCTCTTTATAGTAAAATTACTCCTTACACAATGGACAATGTTAAGCATAACAAATAAGTAAACAGAAAATAAAAAATGGTTCAAACGGCTCTGAGCACTAAGGGACCTAACAGCTGTCATCAGTCCCCTAGAACTTAGAACTACTTAAACCTAACTAACCTAAGGACATCACACACAGCCATGCCCGAGGCAGGATGCGAACCAGCGACCGTAGCGGTCGCGCGGTTTCAGACAGAAGCGCCACAACATTACAGCTTAAACGGTTACAACGCTTTCCTCTTTGTGGTCTTGACATTGGCTGAGGCAACAAACATGATTTTTAACATTGTAAGCTAAACATTAGACATTGGACAGTATTATACACAGTAACTAGAATACATAATCTTACAGTATTACAAGTACAGAAAGGGCAACAGCCTCGACGGGTGCAGGGCAAAGTCAGGACATGCGGGGACCAAGCAGCAATCGGTATTGTAATTGTAAACTGTCGAAGCTGCGTTGGTAAAGTACCGGAACTTCAAGCGCTGATAGAAAGCACCGAAGCCGAAATCGTTATAGGTACAGAAAGCTGGTTGAAGCCAGAGATAAATTCTGCCGAAATTTTTACAAATATACAGACGGTGTTTAGAAAGGATAGATTGCATGCAACCGGTGGTGGAGTGTTCGTCGCTGTTAGTAGTAGTTTATCCTGTAGTGAAATAGAAGTGGATAGTTCCTGTGAATTATTATGGGTGGAGGTTACACTCAACAACCGAGCTAGGTTAATAATTGGCTCCTTTTACCGACCTCCCGACTCAGCAGCATTAGTGGCAGAACAACTGAGAGAAAATTTGGAATACATTTCACATAAATTTTCTCAGCATGTTATAGTCTTAGGTGGAGATTTCAATTTACCAGATATAGACTGGGACACTCAGATGTTTAGGACGGGTGGTAGGGACAGAGCATCGAGTGACATTATACTGAGTGCACTATCCGAAAATTACCTCGAGCAATTAAACAGAGAACCGACTCGTGGAGATAACATCTTGGTCCTACTGATAACAAACAGACCCGAACTTTTCGACTCTGTATGTACAGAACAGGGAATCAGTGATCATAAGGCCGTTGCAGCATCCCTGAATATGGAAGTTAGTAGGAATATTAAAAAAGGGAGGAAGGTTTATCTGTTTAGCAAGAGTAATATAAGGCAGATTTCAGACTACCTAACAGATCAAAACGAAAATTTCTGTTCCGACACTGACAATGTTGAGTGTTTATGGAAAAAGTTCAAGGCAATCGTAAAATACGTTTTAGACAGGTACGTGCCGAGTAAAACTGTGAGGGACGGAAAAAACCCACCGTGGTACAACAACAAAGTTAGGAAACTATTGCGAAAGCAAAGAGAGCTTCAGTCTAAGTTTAAACGCAGCCAAAACCTCTCAGACAAACAGAAGCTAAACGATGTCAAAGTTAGCGTAAGGAGGGCTATGCGTGAAGCGTTCAGTGAATTCGAAAGTAAAATTCTATGTACCGACTTGACAGAAAATCCTAGGAAGTTCTGGTCTTACGTTAAATCAGTAAGTGGCTCGAAACAGCATATCCAGACACTCCGGGATGATGATGGCATTGAAACAGAGGATGACACGCTAAAAGCTGAAATACTAAACACCTTTTTCCAAAGCTGTTTCACAGAGGAAGACCGCACTGCAGTTCCTTCTCTAAATCCTCGCACAAACGAAAAAATGGCTGACATCGAAATAAGTGTCCAAGGAATAGAAAAGCGACTGGAATCACTCAACAGAGGAATGTCCACTGGACCTGACGGGATTCCAATTCGATTCTACACAGAGTACGCAAAAGAACTTGCCCCCCTTCTAACAGCCGTGTACCGCAAGTTTCTAGAGGAACGGAAGGTTCCAAATGATTGGAAAAGAGCACAGGTAGTCCCAGTCTTCAAGAAGGGTCGTCGAGCAGATGCGCAAAACTATAGACCTATATCTCTGACGTCGATATGTTGTAGAATTTTAGAACATGTTTTTTGCTCGCGTATCATGTCGTTTTTGGAAACCCAGAATCTACTATGTAGGAATCAACATGGATTCCGGAAACAGCGATCGTGTGAGGCCTAACTCGCTTTATTTGTTCATGAGACCCAGAAAATATTAGATACAGGCTCCCAGGTAGATGCTATTTTTCTCGACTTCCGGAAGGCGTTCGATACAGTTCCGCACTGTCGCCTGATGAACGAAGTAAGAGCCTACGGAATATCAGACCAGCTGTGTGGCTGGATTGAAGAGTTTTTAACAAACAGAACACAGCATGTTGTTATCAATGGAGAGACGTCTACAGACGTTAAAGTAACCTCTGGCGTGCCACAGGGGAGTGTTATGGGACCATTGCTTTTCACAATATATATAAATGACCTAGTAGATAGTGTCGGAAGCCCCATGCGGCTTTTCGCGGATGATGCTGTAGTACACAGAGAAGTTGCAGCATTAGAAAATTGAAGCGAAATTTAGGAAGATCTGCAGGGGATAGGCACTTGGTGCAGGGAGTGGCAACTGACCCTTAACATAGACAAATGTAATGTATTGCGAATAAATAGAAAGAAAGATCCTTTATTGTATGATTATATGATAGCGGAACAAACACTGGTAGCAGTTACTTCTGTAAAATATCTGGGAGTATGCGTGCGGAACGATTTGAAGTGGAACGATCATATAAAATTAATTGTTGGTAAGGCGGGTACCAGGTTGAGATTCATTGGGAGAGTCCTTAGAAAATGTAGTCCATCAACAAAGGAGGTGGCTTACAAAACACTCGTTCGACCTATACTTGAGTATTGCTCATCAGTGTGGGATCCGTACCAGATCGGGTTGACGGAGGAGATAGAGAAGATCCAAAGAAGAGCGGCGCGTTTCGTCACAGGGTCATTTGGTAACCGTGATGGCGTTACGGAGATGTTTAACAAACTCAAGTGGCAGACTCTGCAAGAGAGGCGCTCTGCATCGCGGTGTAGCTTGCTCGCCAGGTTTCGGGAGGGTGCGTTTCTGGATGAGGTATCGAATATATTGCTTCCCCCTACTTATACCTCCCGAGGAGATCACGAATGTAAAATTAGAGCGCGCACGGAGGCTTTCAGACAGTCGTTCTTCCCGCGAACCATACGCGACTGGAACAGGAAAGGGAGGTAATGACAGTGGCACGTAAAGTGCCCTCCGCCACACACCGATGGGTGGCTTGCGGAGTATAAATGTAGATGTAGATGTTATGTGGTTATGATGCCATAGTTTGTGATGTCGTGACATTGAGAACCATCTAACTAAATGTTAGTAATTTACATTGATCAACAAATATGTTTTACCTTGCAAATGACATTTTTATCTGTTTTCTCTGATAACAATCCCTTATCCATGTCCGACAGCCGCAAAGAAAACTATTTCAAATTAAAACCAGCAAAATATTGTGGTAGGTTACAGGTTATGAAACTTGGTGATGGTGTTATTCCTTCTGTACACTTTCATTCTTCAATCGGACAAAACGTTTCCCAAGTATGGGTCATCTGATGGAGAACTTGGTTGCAGAGGCCTGCATTTTTGACTTTTTCGGTAACATTACACTTCGGAAATCATCCCATTATCAATCTGGAAACGCCTGCCATGCAATGGTTTCTTTATTAGAGGAAAGAGAAAGAAATGGCTGGGTGTAATTTCCAGAGAACGCAGGGGTTGAGGCAAAATTTTATAGCCTAAAAAAGCAGCATATATGACTGTATCTTGTGGAGAATGAACTGGGTCGTTGTCTTGGAGCAACAAGCGCCATTGTACAGATCCCGCGACACCTCGTCTTGATAATCTCCTGTCTCACACAGAGTAAGATTTACTGTAAGCTTACTTGCTGGCTCGCATCACACTTCCTTCACAGGCTCTCGCCTGCTACCTGTCTGCCCTGCAGGAAGTAGCGCATGTTTTATGTGACGGATCCAGTGCAGTTTTCCTTAGAAGCTTCGTTGAAGACTACCTGTGCTGGCCAATCAGCCTGCCCAGTTTGGTGCCTAAGATCACAGCCTACAGGCTGGAAACCCACAGACAGTGCCCGTTAACCTTCGAGACGAAACAGAATGTCATGTGCCCTTTGACCAATATATAATATTTCTCAAACGATTTTAAAGGAACTGATTGGTAAACAAATTCGTTTCTCCCACGTCTTATAGGTTCATTTTGTGGCTTCGTGATGAACTACCTATCCTTTCCTTAATGGCCACAGAGATTGTGATATTGCGAGATTAGGTGAACTACATCTGGAGATTGGAGGTAGCGATATCCTTCGATGTTTAAAGCATCATTCAGTATGTTAGTTACGTTTCACACGCAGCAACATGCGCCATAACAGGCAGAAAACGCAAATTCGCAGCCACCCCTATTATTCAATGTAAATCTTTCGAATTTCTTGTAGTAGTTTACTTAATTTCCAGCTACCACAGTAACTATGAACATTAATGAAATGATAGATAGTTCATCATGAAGCTAATGAATGAAGCCACGTGATGTGAGAGAATGAAATATTTTGGCGAATAGTTCTTTTCTATAAGAATCGTTTGAGAAAGATTGCAGACCGACCGGCTTGTGCGCCTTGCTGTTTTCACAGACACTCAAGCCTGCTAGCATCTGTGCCGAATCTTTACACCATGTGAGAGTTTGCACATGTGAGTTAACCGTCTGTACTCTCTGCAAGCCAACAGTCAAGCACATCTCCCATCAAACTTACGGTGAACCTTACCCTTTGTGAGATGAGATTAATCTCGTCAGGAGACTTTGATTGTATGCTCCTGTGATGGTCTCCCCCTTGCGAGTGTAATCTGCTTGTACCATTGTATGGGAGTCCCAAATACCACTCAATATGACCTTGCCTGATGATAGTTGCATCTTTGCATTTCATGGCAGTGGTAAAGTCCACATATTTACACTGTTTGCCTTAGTCTTTTTCCTCAGGCTCAAAGTGATACGCTCAATTCCTGTTCATATTGATCAGGCTGTTAAACAAGTCATCCGATTTGACCTGACACAGCTGCAACATTTCCGCTGCTGTTCCCAATGAAATGCAGAAAATGAATTACCACACGACAGTCCTCTTTATCAGTGGGCTGCGTCATCTTCGTTTTGCTCCTTCAGCGACGTGCTACGGTACTGCGCCATGAGCATTTCAATCTGTACCAAAAGTACAGACACGTACTTGCAAGCAAACATATTCGTTTCGTAACTTTACTTTTTCGAAGCTATAACTTAAACTCTATAACTACACCTCTTGAAAGTCTGTTTTTATTATTGCTTTCATACTGAAATTATGAACAGAACTTGAAATACGCAGACGTTTCAGTAAGCTAGCGAATGTCATTCAGCTGACAATGCTACATACTCCTACTTTTCCATGTTTTTTGAGCTCCAGATCTTCGTCCACAGAACTGAATACTTCACGTTGACTAGTTGTGTTCTCTGGAATTTATCTCCTGTCACTCTTTATAAATCAAAATATTTTCCTGCCGTTCCTAGCATTTCTTGTTATTATCTCATGATTTCCTCCTTGACGTTTACTGATTCGAAACGCTTGGATCTGTTAGTAGGAAGTCCAAGACTGGTCTCATGGATTGGTCCTGTATCTGCTCGAAGTAATTTTCAGAAAAGACATTCAGAGTAACATTACCTGAATCCCTTCCTCTGGTACCATTTCTCTCCCTCTCTCTCTCTTTCTCTCTCTCTCTCTCTCACTCACTCTCACTCACTCTCTCTCTCTCAAGAGGCCGCATCCTGCTGCGTTCTCGCTTCCCACGCCCGGGTTCCCGGGTTCGATTCCCGGCGGGGTCAGAGATTTTCTCTGCCTCGTGATGGCTGGGTGTTGTGTGCTGTCCTTAGGTTAGTTCGGTTTAAGTAGTTCTAAGTTCTAGGGGACTTATGACCACAGCAGTTGAGTCCCATAGTGCTCAGAGCCATTTGAACCATTTGAACCATCCTGCTGCGTGCCACTGCCAGGTCTGTATGTACCATCGGCCACATTCGGACTGAACCACAAACAAGGCAGTGTTCACCCGGTAAACTCCTGGCTGTGGATGTCTTGAACACATTCCCTAAATCTATCAGATTCATTGAATAATTAATTAAATCTGAAACCATTGTGTGGGACAGTTTTTCCCTAGCATCCTATTGGTATGTGCCAAGCAAGATCGTAAGAGATGGAAAAGAGCAACCGTGGTGCAACAACCGAGTTATAAAACTGCTGCGGAGGCAAAGGGAACTTCACAGCAAACATAAACATAGCCAAAGCCTTGCAGACAAACAAAAATTACACGAAGCGAAATGTAGTGTGAGGAGGGCTATGCGAGAGGCGTTCAGTGAATTCGAAACCAAAGCTCTATGTACTGACTTGGCAGAAAATCCTAAGAAATTTTGGTCTGATGTCAAAGCGGTGGGTGGATCAAAACAAAATGTCCAAGCATCTGTGAACAAAATGGTACTGAGACAGAGGATGACAGACTAAAGGTCGAAATACTAAATATCTTTTTCCAAAGCTGTTTCACAGAGGAAGACTGCACTGTAGTTCCTTCTCTAGATTGTCGCACAGATGACAAAATGGTACATATCGAAATAGATGACAGACGGATAGGAAAACAACTAAAATCGCTCAAAAGAGGAAAGGCCGCTTGATCTGATGGGATACCAGTTCGATTTTACACAGAGTACGTGAAGGAACTTGCCCCCCTTCTTGCAGCGGTGTACCGTAGGTCTCTAGAAGAGCGCAGCATTCCAAAAGATTGGAAAAGGGTACAGGTCATCCCCGTTTTCAAGAAAGGACGTCGAACAGATGTACAGAACTATAGACCTATATCTCTAACGTCGATCAGTTGTAGAATTTTGGAACATGTATTACGTTCGAGTATAATGACTTTTCCGGAGACTAGAAGTCTACTCTGTAGGAATCAGCATGGGTTTCGAAAAAGAGGGTCGTGTGAATCCCAGCTCGCGCTATTCGTCCACGAGACTCCGAGGTCCAGAGACACGGGTTCCCAGGTAGATGCCGTATTTCTTGACTTCCGCAAGGCGTTTGATACAGTTTCCCACAGTCGTTTAATGAACAAAGTAAGAACATATGGACTATCAGACCAATTGTGTGATTGGATTGAAGAGTTCCTAGATAACAGAACACAGCATGTCATTCTCAGTGGAGAGACGTCTTCCGAAGTAAGACTGATTTCAGGTGTGCCGCAGGGGAGTGTCGTAGGATCGGTGCTATTTACAATATATGTAAAGGACCTTGTGGGTAACATCGGAAGTTGACTGAGGCTTTTTGCGGATGATGCTGTAGTGTATCGAGAGGTTGTAACAATGGAAAATTATACTGAAATGCAGGGGGATCTGCAACGAATTGACGCATGATGCAGGGAATGGCAATTGAATCTCAGTGTAGACAAGTGCAAAGTGGTGCGAATACGTTGAAAGAAAGATCCTTTATCATTTAGCTACAATATAGCAGGTCAGCAACTGGAAGCAGGTAACTCCATAAATTATCTGGGAGTACGCATTAGGAGTGATTTAAAATGGAATGAGCATATGAAATTAATCTTCGGTAAAGCAGATGCCAGACTGAAATTCATTGGAAGAATCCTAAGGAAATGCAATCCGAAAACAAAGGAAGTAGGTTACAGTACACTTGTTCGCCCACTGCTTGAATACTGCTCACCGTGGGATCCGTACCAGATAGAGTTGATAGAAGAGATAGAGAAGTTCCAACGGAGAGCAGCGCGCTTCGTACAGGATCATTCAGTAATCGCGAAAGCGGTACGGAGATGATAGATAAACTCCAGTGGAAGACTCTGCAAGAGAGACGCTCAGTAGCTCGGTACGGGCTTTTGTTGAAGTTTCGAGAACATACCTTGACCGAGGAGTCAAGCAGTATATTGCTCCCTCCTACGTACATCTCGCGAAGAGACCATGAGGATAAAATCAGAGAGATTAGAGCCCACACAGAGGCATACCGACAATCTTTCTTTCCACGAACAATATGTGACTGGAGTAGAAGGAAGAACCGATACAAGTACTCAATCTACCCTCCGCTACACACCGTCAGGTGGTTTGCGGAGTATGGATGTAGATGTAGATGTACATTGGAGGATACTAGGAGTGGAAAATTTGGTTGGATTTGACACCACAACCACCCATTTTCGAAACCTTTCCGGAATTTTTCCTTTCCCTCCTATTGGTGGATGTGGGCGCAGTTAGGCCATATGGTAGGAAGTCCATTACATTGGAGGCAGCTGAAAATTTCAAATTTCAGTTCACTTGTATTTTATGCCCTTAAACAATCTCCGGCACAGTTAGATTGGTGTGTGTGCTCAGAATACCACTATCGGAAACAAGAAACTGATCAATCGGGAATTTGACGTTGTGATTAGGTTTTTAAAGTAGTATAGAATTCCTAAATTGGCTCTCTCAGCTACGTTCAGAAGGAGGGGAGGAAGGGTCTACTGTGTGATAGGGTAGACATAACAGCAAATACTACTGCAAGACTGATCCCACTGCGATGTATTGAGAAGCACTAAATATGACACATTTAAACCACGATCAAGCCCATAGCAATAGTTGTCAGGGCTAGATGTCGGAGATCGCTGAAACACTCACACATCTCATGTGCTTATGTCCCAATGCCCTTACACAGCACACTAGTCCCCTCATACACCACAAGCGCCAGTGCCCAGACGTCGCAGGAAATGCCATTGTGACGACAGCCGCAGTCGTTGACATGTGTGTATGCCAGCCCCAGCTATGGAGGGCATCTGAGGATGATTGGAGTGGTTGGAATTCAGATGTTATCAATATGTCCAGTGCCAACATTTGGCATTGATCAGTACTGCATCACCCAATTTTACATGGAGAATATATGCAACTCGCGCGTTCGTGCAGACAGCCCAGTGCATACTGAGTATTAATTCGCTATTCAGCTATCCAGAGGGCGCCACCGCCGTGTCATACCCCTGCAGCTGCGGGCAAGAACCAACTAGTCATCCAGCCGCAACTTTACTTTGTATCTACTACTCGCAAGAGCCTTAAGCCGCAAATATCCAATTGTTCTGGCCACAGGCTACCTCCGCCATGCTCCCTGCATGCCAAACAGTGTCGTCATAGGAAATCAGCCACATATTTATCACTGTAATATTACAAAAAAACGTTACGATTGCAGCCCCAGTCTGATGACAACAATGAGCGAAGTATTAGAAATACCCCCCCCCCCCCCCCCTGTGATAGCTGTGGGTCTGGAAATATCAATATCTGTATGCCTCTAATGACTGCACATAATTTTTCGACACGAAAACCTGCATCCCCCTTATGCCTATTGGTGCACTGAAATCACAATCTCTTACGTCAAATCCTCACCTCCCTTGCGACAGGACACAATCATTTTCTTTGCACATTTTGGAACATTGTCCACAGTAACATTACATCTAAACTCAAACTTTATAATCCAGAGGACCACAGTGAATCTATCACACATCCCCTACTAAGTATAATGTTTCGCCAACGCTGGTGGCACCAAACAATACTGAGCGAAAATCCGTGATGGATGGGTACCCTCTTTTGTTGTTTCTTGTGAGTGGCACCACGTGTCTTAGGAAGAGAGATGTAATCTTCTTATAAGCGACCAGATGTTAAAAATATGATTGTAGCGACTATGTTACTATCACACCATATAAGAAGCAGTCTTGGTTCTACAAGCACACACAAATATCACAAACGATATCCATGTTAAAAACTATACATGCTTTGTAAATCGTGGTATGGTATTGCTTCCGAATAGAGTGGTCTTCTACACAAATACGGCAACATTGAATATAGACGGTGATCGCGAGGTGTGTATTAACAGACCAAACGTGCAGGTGCACGTCTGCAGTGCTGTAAGATAGTAATAAAATCGCCTTTATCATCGAATTTTGAAAGTGATTCGGCTAAGGAATGTGGTATTAAACCTATATATGCAACTCTCTCTTTTCACTGCTAGATATTTCCCACACTAACAAACAGTATTTGTAACACATTCTATCTCGTTCCCATGCAGACAGTGTAACAGAGGTTTTGTGATATATTCATGGGCCTTTGGGCGATGGAGGGTGATCGTTGATTGAGAATGACCACATACAGTAGAGGGTGTGCTATATGAGGAATTACCTAAAAAATGCAGCACTAGATTGAGATCGTAAGAAATGCATAAAATCCTGTTGTATCCGTAATTGGAGAATCAACAAATAACGATTGGCGTGAGTTCCAAATTCTGTTTATTGCCAACAGTTCCACAACACTAACACAACTTGGTGCTTGATCAAGAGCAGCGACTGGGCTGCAGAGTCCAAGTCTGGTATGGTAAATGTTGTGACTTGGCAAGACAGCCAAGCCACTAGGAGATAGCCGAAAGGCACGCGTTTAAGCTCACGCAGGCTGGCGTGAGGTCTGGAACAGTTAAGGGAATTTATAGTAGCAAAGAACGTGAGTAACTACTGGAGTACTTAACTTTAATTCATAATTGGTGAACATCGGTCTGACAGTACATGTATTACATGATAAATAGCAATTGATAATGGCGCCTTGCTAGGTCGTAGCAAATGACGTAGCTGAAGGCTAAGCTAACTATCGTCTCGGCAAATGAGAGCGTAATTTGTCAGTGAACCATCGCTAGCAAAGTCGGCTGTACAACTGGGGCGAGTGCTAGGACGTCTCTCTAGACCTGCTGCGTGGCGGCGCTCGGTCTGCAATCACTGACAGTGGCGACACGCGGGTCCGACGTATACTAACGGACCGCGGCCGATTTGAAGGCTACCACCTAGCAAGTGTGATGTCTGGCGGTGACACCACATTCCTCCCCCGCAAATCGGCAGACGGTTGTGGCATAAGGCTTCTGCCCGCTGTGGAGAGGGCCCTATGTTGACGTATGCGACGAGGTGGGGAGCCGAACAACAGGCGAGGCTGTGCCACCCGCACCCTGCCATTCGGTCCGAGGGGAGCTAGGAAACGCCTGAAAACCTAGTTCAGGGTGCACGCCAACATGCGGTGTATGCGCCCTTAGAGAGACAGGAGGGGCCGAAGGGTCGACCTCCATCGGGTCGGGGCACCCGACGGGCGAAGACGACATATGGTCCGGAGCGGGTAAGAATTCCATGGCGGAGGACAACTGGTCACGGGAAGCGATCGGCGGCGCGTGACCCATGGAGGCGGTTGCAGCGACGCGTCCACTGCGGGGAGTCGCCGGCGGGAGAACAGGCGGCGGCGGCGGCGCGTCGCCATGGGGCAAAATGGGCAGCGTCGGTAACACCTGGGGCTGGGGCGATCCAGTAGATGGGTCCCCAGGGCGCTGACGGGATGGCACCGTCGCTGAAAGCAGACGGGGAACGGCAGAACCCAGGCGACGACAGAGGCGCAGCTGGATGAGATGCCGACGCTCCACACCAGAGGCCCCCAAAACCAGATACATAGCGCGGCCGAGGCAGCGAAGAATGCGCCCTGCGAGCCAACGCCGTGAACCTCGATAGTTGCGATAGTATACAACGTCGCCTGGGGCAAAAGCAGGTGTCTGCCGCTGCACAGGAACCGGATGCGGCAGATGTAGCAAAGACATCAAGGTTCGATGAGGGCGACTGTGAAGCAACTCAGCCGGCGAGCGACCATCGCGAGGCTGAGAGTGATACGAGGACATTAAGAGCAATAACGCGTTCTCCCGAGAATGCGACTCTTTCAACTTCAACATCTGTGACTTGAAAGTCCTGACCAAACGTTCAGCGGCACCGTTTGACTGTGGCGATAACGGCGCGGACGTCAGATGTTGAATACCATTGGCCTTGCAGAATGACTGAAATTCTGCGGACATGAATTGTGGGCCATTGTCGAAAACAATAGTCTGTGGAAGACCTTCAATGCAAAAGATAGCGGATAACGCTTGGATGGTGGCAGATGACGTCGTGGAAGACATCCGGACAACAAAAGGAAAAGTACTGAATGAATCGACAACAACCAACCATCGAGCATTCCAGAATGGACCAGAAAATCGATGTGTAAGCGTTTCCAAGGGGAAGTGGCTTTCGGCCATGCAAAGAATTTCCGCGGTGGTGCGGATTGTTGTTCGGCACACGCCATGCAAGAAGAGCACATATGCGTAATCGCAGCATCGATTCCGAACCAAGTACAGTGCTGATGAGCAAGTTGTTTCGTTCGCACTATACCCCAATGTCCTTGGTGGAGAAGCCGTAAGACAGAGGACTGTAATGAACGTGGGACCACGATCCTGGATTGATCATTATCAGAACGCAACAGCAAAACACCACGTCGTACAAAAAGTCTCTCCTTGTGAGCAAAAAATCGGCGAACCAACGGATCCACGATCCGTGACTTTGACAAGGGCCATTGAGTAGCAACAAAACGCAGAACGGTAGCAAGGACAGGGTCTGCAGCTGTGGCTGTAGCTACACGACGAAAATCAATCGGAAACGATTCTACTACGTCATCGGTTTACGAATCAATGAACATGAAAGCAAGTTCGGAAGAATCGAATGCTCTATCCTCAGCAACAGGCAAACGGGACAACGCATCGGCGTTTCCGTGCTTAGCAGTGGACCGATACAAGATATCGTAGCGGTACTGCGAGAGGAAAATAGACCAGCGAACGAATTTCTGCGCTGTACGTGGAGGTACAGGCTTGTTCGGATGAAAAAGCGACGTCAAAGGTTTGTTGTCTGTGATGATGGTAAAGTGACGACCATACAAGAAATCATGAAACTTTGTAACACCAAAGACGAGAGCCAAAGCTTCTTTCTCGATCTGTGAATAATTTCTTTGCGCAGACGAGAGCAATTTGGACGCAAAGGCATTAGGGCGATCGTGCGAACCATCTTTGTGCGCAAGCACAGCACCGATCCCGAAATCCGATGCATCCACCATCAAGAAAAGGGGTTGCTGGGGATCGAATGGCGTAAGGCAAGTATTGGAAAGCAACGCCGATTTCAACTGGCGAAAGGCGCGTTCGCATTCTGTCGTCCAGACGAACGGAACACCTTTACGGCGTAAGCGATGAAGCGGAGCTGAAATGGAAGAGGCGTGGCGCACATAGCGATGATAATAATTGATTTTTCCCAGCACACTCTGTAGCTGCTTCAAATTCTGCGGCGAAGGCAAGTCTTGTATGGCACGGAGGTGCTCTGGACTGGGATGTATGCCTTGGGCATTGAGTACATGTCCCAGATATGGTAAGTCCCGAGCAAAAAACACACATTTTTCCTTCCGCAAGCGAAGACCATTTTGTCGCAAGACCTGAAATAATGTTCTGAGATTGGCTAAATGGTCTTCTTCCGTCTTTCCGGAGATCACAATATCGTCCAGATAGTTTGCTGCAGTAGGGACCGACGCACAAACAGTTGGTAAATATTGCTGAAACAATGCAGGGGCGGATGCACACCCGAATGACAGTCGTTTGAATCGGTACAAACCAAGATGTGTGTTAACCACCAAAACGCGCTGGGATTCCTCGTCCACCGGTATTTGCAAGTACGCATCTGCTAGGTCCAACTTCGAAAAATATTTTCCCGGGCACAGTTTGTCAAAAAGATGTTCCGGGCGGGGTAAAGGAAAAGTTGCAGTCACCAGTTGGGGATTCACTGTTGCCTTGAAGTCCACACAAAGTCTCAATTTTCCGGAACGCTTTTGCAAAATTACTAAGGGTGATGCCCAGAGAGAAGCCTGCACACGTTCAATTACACCTTGCGATTCCAAATCGTGTAATGTTCTTGCGACCTCATCACACAATGTGTGGGGAACATTGCGCGCTCTGAAAAATTTCGGTTGCGCGTTTACTTTCAGTTCCAAATGTGCTTTATAGTTCTTAGCGCAACCAAGGCCCGGTGCAAAAATGTCTGCAAACTCTTCACATAGACGAGAAACACTATCTGAAGGCACAGCCTGGTTCACTGATAGGACCTGATTGACTATAGACAAGTTAAACAATTGAAACAAATCGAAACCAAACAAGTTCACTGTAAAAGAAGAACGAAGGACGTACAATGACACAAGTTTTGTTTGTCCATTGTATGTTGCAAGAAGGCTGCACTGTCCTAACACAGGGATTGTGTGTCCTGAATAAATACTGAGCTTGACATTTGCGGCACGCAACGGAGGTGTGCCCAGCTGTTTGTATGTGTCGTGATTGATCAGTGAAACTGCAGCTCCGGTATCGAGCTGGAATGGTATCACATTGCCATTAATGTCCAAGTCTACAAAAAGTTTATTGTCCTGCTGACGACAAGAGCGACTGTCTCGTGCAACGTGAACTGACACTGGTACAGAATCACTTGCGACTTGACGTGATTTCCGGCGACGTCGACGCGCACTGTTTGTGGGACGAACACAGTCACTGTTAGAGAGAGTGGCACTGGGCGGAGTGTAATGAACTGCATGAATTTCCATGGGCGACGGTTCACGAGTATTCTTGGTTCGATTCCGGCGCAAAGCAAAGGGCCTGGAATGGTTGTGAGTGTCCGATCTGAGCTTTTTCTGGCAAACACTTTGAACATGTCCTGTTTTATTACAGAAAAAGCAAAGATCCTGGCGTGACGGGCAATTCTCACGCGAATGTCCAGTAGCACACCGCAGGCATGATTTTAGCACTGGATTTGCTTGCTGGCGCGGCACACGTGGCGGAGAGCTTGGCGGCAGCTGCGTGGACGGGCGTGAGGGCTGTTTACTGTTCTGTGCAGCCCGCCCGACGGGCCGGGTAACCTGACACACAGGTGGCGAAGTTTCAAATGATTCCTGACCAAAGTAAAGTGTGTCCTGCCGATCCAATATGTCCATCAATTGTTGAAGGGAGGGATTGGCTAGTTTTAAAATCTGTTCCCTTATACGAACACCAGAAACGTTCTGTGCAATTGCATCACGTACCATAGTATCTGAATAACAACAAGAGAGCCAACTACCTTAACATCACCATCAAAAATGCAACATGCCCTCACTTCATGAAACAATGTGGAGAGGTTTGGAATTTAGTCCAGGACAAAGACTGGCAGTCGTGAACTTCGTGCCACCACCCCTGAAGCCCCCCCCCCCCCCCTCCATGTAGGTAAAGAGAAAATTGTCGATAGCACACAACGTACTCGGCCGCTCACCCATCGAAGTACTACCCACACACGACATTGCTTAATTTTGGTGACCCATCTTTTTTTATTCTCTCTGTCATTTTCTTCTTTTTTCTCCTCCATAGCCCCACCTAACGCTCGCCAATGTGTTCCTTCTCAGGTCAGCTTCATCGCTTTTAAACAAAGCAATTTCCAAGCATAAAATAAAAATTGTCTCTTTTGTGACACATTGCGAATATGCATCTTCTTCTGTAATTTAGTCATTATTATTAT
This sequence comes from Schistocerca serialis cubense, assembly GCF_023864345.2. Classification (NCBI taxonomy): domain Eukaryota; kingdom Metazoa; phylum Arthropoda; class Insecta; order Orthoptera; family Acrididae; genus Schistocerca; species Schistocerca serialis. Next base: position 632,566,973 of record NC_064643.1, on the reverse strand, counting down.
TATTATTATTATTATTATTATTATTATTACTATCGAAGAAGTCTGAAACTAAGGATCACAAACTAAGGGTTAAGTGTATGGAGGAACTGAAATGTGATGCACTGTAGACCATTGCTCAACACCTTCAGCGCATCCCATAACTCTACATATTACATTCCCTGGAATGCATATCTGGCTGGCAACTCTGACGTTCTTTGGAGAGAACGTGCAACAGTTTCTTTTTTCAAAATGATTTTTTTCCCCATTTGCCGCCTTACTACCGTCGCTCAGCATCAATTTTTAACTCATTCTATCCACTTTTACACTTGAAATTAATACTGTCATTTTAGTGGGGAATAGAAAAACTTCTACAGCTGTAGCCCTTAAAATTGTCAGTGGAGCTGTGTGCAACTGGGGCAAAAAATAAAAAACACGTTTGAATACAGTAACTGATATTTTTGCAAACACAGTATTGGAATAATGCATAAGCTAGCAATAGTTGGTGTACGGCAGTAGATGATCAGTGCCAACTGCAGCCCAAATAACGATTTCATATCAAGGTCTATGATACGGAATTCAGGTTACACACATGGGCGACTTACAATTTAGGTCACCCCTCCCCACTCCCCTCCACCTGGGGATCACAGGTAATAGATCAATATCATCCAGGGGAATGCCCCTCCCCTCCCTCACACACACACACACACACACACACACACACACACACACATTGCACAAATATGCGAGATATATTCGAAGTCATGCAAGGGAACACCCAACGTGTCCCACACCAGTTATGCACAAATATGTACAACATTTACATACACACATAGTGTGCAGTTGTGTAAATAGCACACAATATATGGACAGCATACACTCACATATTGTCCAATCAAGCAAGCATACTCATACACACACAGGCACAACCATGACAAAAAGCTCATCCAACTAGTGCACACACATGCTCACACATATACACACTATTTACAAATAAATGCATACATAGACACTTGGTCAATCAGCCATTGAATAGTGTGAATATGAGACGGTGCTGACTCCATCCCAACATATGTACAATTTGTTGTCATAACATGACAGCCCCACTTACAGTGCAGTGTGGCCTAGCAATCGAAATATTGCGTGATATATACGATGTGGAGTGGTGTCAGTCACCTCAAACAATTACCACTTGTAATCCTCGATCATGAGAGCCTCGAGGCTGAATAATCTACGCTCTCATCCCGCTTCTGGGTGGCACTTGCATCTATATTATATGCATATGTGTTCGACATGGGCCCATAAATCTCACAATCTGCGAATCATTCGCCTCATCTTTCATCAGGATGATAAACTGCTTGTTTTATGGGGTCATTACAAAAGGGTCAATCCTTATCTTTGGCTCGTTGAAGTATTCTGGAACTAACATAAACAAAAGGCATAAATTTTCATGTGTGACTGTCTAGAGTTGCTACATACTTTGAAAAAACATATTTGTGCCATCAGCTGTAGAATTGCATGTTTATTCTCCACTGGTTTCGATTATTATAACTACCTTCACAGGAGAAAAACAGTGTACATCAATGGATCACAAATACATTTTTGTTACATAAGACCCAACCAAATGTAGAACATACATAACTCTCATAACAGTCTGTCTTTACACAATCCATATAAATGTGCTGTGCCTTGGCCCAGTTACAGTAATTCTCACTTAGTGCTAACTCTACCCTTAATAATAACCATGAATGGACGTATCGCGCAGTCATCTATCTACATTTGCAGTCTAGTATATGGTAATGCAAAGTAGTGGAGGTATGGTTTAGCAAAGATATAGAAACTGGGAAGCATGCTGCCGTGTCATTGGTCAGCATTGAAATTACAGAACAACTGGTAAAATTGCTAAAATTCATGGCACTGTCAACCGTGGTGCTTATTACAATACTTTGTCCCGTATTAACAGGCTTTTTCATCCCATCTGTCCACTCGTACAGTGTTGATTACCACATATTGACTAACGTCATTTGTTTGAAATGGAGAGAGTCTTGGTGGGAGCAACACCTTCTGGAGGATGGCCAGCGCCAAAAGTCATCACATACATGGCTGCAACATAAGGAATCATACGGAAAGATAAGGAAGGTCATGGTCTCCTTGAAGTGGAACACCTAGACATCTGCTATCCCATGATTATTTATTAATAATATCCAGCTACACTGCTATATAAGTTGTTTATATTTTATCTTATTCACAAAGAGCCCATTTCGGCAAATTGCCATTGTCAGGTGCTCTGTAAATACATGGAATAACGATGGTCTTAATATAATGGTTTTGTAGCTATGATCTGAAAATTTACAATATGTCATTAGGTATTTTACCTTACATGTAACATCGTTGCTGTCATGTCCTGTCTGTTTTGGAATTATTACTTTCTCCAGGTGTAGAGTGGAGATGTATATCAGATGTTACTTGTTTTCCATATATGCTACTTTCCTGACAGTTGGATGACAGTAGGTCAGTGATGTTACATGTTTACATAGTTACCATTATAAATAAGTGACGTGTGAAATTCAGCTGTTTGTTATTATTTTTTGATATAGGTTTGTTTCTAATTATGTTTTCCCTAAAGTAAGTTTTAGTTTTATTTGACGATTTTAACTTTTCGTAATATTTGTTGTTGTCTATGATTTATGTTGGTGTTCTGTCTCTGTTTTACACTACTGATGTTATTTCTGTTACTATGGATATGTGTTGTTTAAGAGTCACTGATATTATGATTTTACCCGTTTTCCCGATATAATATGAATAAAGTTTTCTATGTACTTCCCGTGCTTTAGGTTGGTTTGTTCGTTCAGTAAATTTGTTGGACTGCTATATGACCATCCCTTATCCATGTATTAGAGAGCACCTGACGATGGCAATTTGCTGAAATGGGCATATTGTGAATGAGATAAAATATAAACAACTTACATAGCAGTGTAGCTGGATATTATTCATAAATAATCATGTCATTAGAAGACATATTTTGCACTGCAGGCCCCAAAAACCAAATCCGCTCCTCCATTACTGTGAAACATGAGATTAAATGTAGAGGTCATCACCTTCATGCAGCTGTTTGTAAATGCTCCACAATGGCGCAAACTCTTCCAATTTCCATATGGTGTGATGTCATCCACATTTTTGTCAATACGAAATGCTGCCTCTGTCTTTTATTTCAACCATCTTGTGTGTTGTGGGAGCAGCATAGTTTAACCACGCAATTTCCAGCTTTCTGTGAGAGATACAGGATCAAAATGTGTTAATGCTCGTTTAGCACCTGAAAAAGCCTCAAATTTGTGGTGGAAAAACAAAACGTATGGTGGTGAACAAAGCTATAGTCATATACTGCACTACTGGCCATTAAAATTGCTGCACCACGAAGATGAGATGCTACAGACGCGAAATTTAACCGACAGGAAGAAGATTTTGTGATATGCCAATGATTAGCTTTTCAGAGCATTCACACAAGGTTGGCGCCAGTAGCGACACCTACAACGTGCTAACATGAGGAAAATTTCCAACTGATTTCTCATACACAAACAGCAGTTGACCGGCGTTGCCTGGTGAAACATTGTTGTGACGCCACGAGAAATGCGTACCATCACGTTTCCGACTTTGATAAAGGTCGGATTGTAGCATATCGTGATTGCGGTTTATCGTATCGCGACACTGCTGCTCGCGTTGGTTGAGGTCCAATGACTGTTAGCAGAATATGGAATCGGTGAGTTCAGGAGGGTAATACGGAACGCCGTGCTGGATCCCAACGGCCTCGTACCACTAGCAGTCGAGAAGACAGGCATCTTATCCGCAAGGCTGTAACAGATCGTGCAGCCACGTCTCGATCCCTAAGACAACAGATGGAGACGTTTGCAAGACAACAACCATCTCCACGAACAGTTCGACGAGGTTTGCAGCATTATGGTTCAAATGGCTCTGAGCACTATGGGACTTAATTTCTGAGGTCATCAGTCCCCTAGAACCCAGAACTAGTTAAACCTATCTAACCTAAGGACATCACACACACCCATGCCCAAGGCAGGATTCGAACCTGCGACCGTAGCGGTCGCGCGGTTCCAAACTGTAGCGCCTAGAGCCGCTCCGCCACTCCTGCCGGCTACAGCAGCATGGTCTATCAGCTCGGAGACCATGGCTGCGATTACCCCTGATGCTGCATCACAGACAGGAGCGCCTGCGATGGTGTACTCAACGACGAACCTGGGTGCACGAATGGCAGAACGTCATTTTTTCGGATGAATCCAGGTTCTGTATACAGGGTCATGATGGTCGCATCCGTCTTTGGCGACATCGCGGTGAACGCACATTGGAAGCGTGTATTCGTCTTAGACATACTGGCGTATCACCCGGCGTGATTGTATGGGGTGCCATTGGTTCCACGTCTCGGTCTCCTCTTGTTCGCATTGACGGCACTTTGAACAGTGGACGTTACATTTCAGACGTGTTACGAACCGTGGCTCTACCCTTCATTCGATCCCTGCGAAACCCTACATTTCAGCAGGATAATGCACGACCACATGTTGCAGGTCCTGTACGGTCCTTTCTGGACACAGAAAATGTGCGACTACTGCCCTGGCCAGCACATTCTCCAGATCTCTCACCAACTGAAAACGTCTGGTCAATGGTGGCCGAGCAACTGGCTCGTCACAATACGCTAGTCACTACTCTTGATGAACTGTTGTATCGTGTTCAAGCAGCATGAGCAGCTGTACCTGTACACGCCATTCAAGCTCTGTTTGACTCAATGCCCAGATGTATCAAGGCCGATATTACGGCCAGAGGTGGTTGTTCTGGGTACTGATTTCTCAGGATTTATGCACCCAAATTGCGTGTAAATTTAATCACATGTCTGTTCTAGTATATTTGCCCAATGAATACCCGTTACCATCTGCATTTCTTCTTGGTGTAGATGACTGTCATACTTCGCGAAGGACAGGTGCCTGATGCCGAGGAGAATAGGGAAAACCTTCCCAATGAGATGACAGAACCCATCCTTCGGGATTTTCCTACCATTCATGCTATATGACCTCGCTTTATAGTGTACGGATAACGTATCCGCTTTATAGCATGAAATGTGGCTTCTACAGGGCTCTCAGGTGATCCACCACTTTTTCTTACAAGACGTACTTTCATGAAAAGGAGCAGTGTGGGCTCTGGTGCTTCACAGTTTCATCTGTGTCGCCGCTTTGGGCAGTTGAATCTAGTCCACTGTTTCCATTGCAAGTTGAATCCTTGCAATGATTTTGAGGGATCAGTTATGAGACGATTATTGAGGTATCTCAGTCATTTCTCCACGTGTTCATCAGATTAATGGTGTTAAGTTCACTTACATAGCCGTTGTTGCATATTGGCGTTCGTGATGTCAGGTGTGTATTTCGTAAATTGTGTGCTACATACTGAATAGCTAATTTCTTACATCATAAATCTGTTGTATTTTTCCCCATTCTCTAATGACGGAGAGCAACAGCATAGGTGGAGGTTTTAGCGTAACTGTGATTATATACTTAGCTTCGTGGAGCTGCAAGTCAACCTTGTTGATATAGTGACTTCCATGCCGCACCGAAGTACAACATGTCGGTTTCGTGAAGACAACTGACGCTGCTGCTGTGAGTAGTGTGGGTGCATCTGACAGCAAATTTTCTAATAATATTTAATGTCTTTGGTTTCTGACGAACATTTTTAAGATGTATTGTGTAGGTTAAGCACGTAGCCTACGTAATTCGCAGATATTACGTAAATTGTGTTTCACACTCTGTTGATTAAATGACACCTTCAACTGTTTATTGGCGATCTTATTATTTAGATGAAACCCACAAACTTCAGTCAAATGAAACTATATGGTTCCAGAGAACTTTCCACGTCTCAACCATCGATAATGTATACGAGTACATGCGGACTGAAACAACGAATGAGAATTTGTGTCAAGGCCAGGATTCGAACCCACGTCTCCTGCTCTCGAGGCAGATGTGCTAACCACTACACTATACCATGGCACAGTAGCTTTGCACAGCTGCACGGAATATCTTAACATGCATCCCTCATCAATCCAAATTCCCATTCACACCTCAGCCCATTTAGCATGATGGCTTAGTAATTGTTGCATCTTCGTAGTGATCAGGAGACCCAGATTCGAATCCCAGTCCTGATGCAAATTTTTATTCTTCGCTTCATTCCACTGATATAAAAACTTCAGTATTAGATGGATTCGGACACAAACGCCGTCTTCTGTAGAATTAATAAAGGGTGTAAAGATATTCAGTAGCAGTCCTCGCCCCTTCCTCGAGAGATACACTGATGATCCAAAACATTGTGACCACCTGATTAATAGCGTCGCACCGCGCGGGATTAGCTGAGCGGTCTCAGGCGCTGCAGTCATGGACTGTGCGGCTGGTCCCGGCGGAGGTTCGATTCCTCCCTAGGGCATGGGTGTCTGTGTTTGTCCTTAGGATAATTTAGGTTAAGTAGTGTGTAAGCTTATGGACTGATGACCTTAGCAGTTAAGACACATAAGGTTTCACACACATTTGAACATTTTGAACAATAGCGTCTCGTTCCACTTTTAAAACACCGTACACAGAGAATCCGCTTGGCGTGGATTCTACGAACCCTTGACAGGATTCCAGAAGTATGTGGCACCATATGTCTACACACAGGCCAAGCAGTTTTCGACAGTTACGGGATGGTGGCTTATGGGCACGCAGCTGGTGATCGTTATGTGTTACAGTGGGTGAAGATCAGGCACATTTTATGGTCAAGGCATCAATGTGAGTTCGCTGTAACGCTCCTCAATCCACTGTAGCACTATTCTGACCTCGCAACACGGACAGTTATCCTGTTGGAAAATGTCATCACCATAGGGGGAGACTTGAAGCACGAAGGGATGCAGGTGGTCCTCAATAATGTTCAAGTAGTTCACTGCTGTTCACGATGCCTTCGATTACCACCACTGATCTCGTGGAAGCACAATTCAGTGTACCTCACAGCATAATTCCGTCCTCACCGGCTTGCATTTGTGGCGCAGGGCATGTTTCATGCAGCCATCCACCTGGACGACGCCGTGTAAGGACCTAACCGTCGCCCTGATGCAACAAGAAATGCGATTCGTTCCACAAACGACACGTTTCTATAGATCCACCGTGAACACTCAGTGATGCTGAGCTCACTGCAGTCATGACTGACGACGTCGTTCGGTCGACACAGGAACACTTAGGTGTCGTGTGACGTGGAGCTCCATTTTCAACAATGGCCTCTGAACGGTGTGCTCCGAAACACTTGTGCCTGCACCAGCGTTCTTCTGTGTCGTCCTGAATGCCCTGGATTATCCTGCGGGGGATCCACCGACCTCTGCGTTTTGTGATGACACTTGGACCTCCAATACCATACGACCTGCTCGTTATCTCACTATCCTTTATCCACTTTCCACAGGTACTCACGACTGTAAAACTCCAACAGGCGACCACGTTTGCCGTTCCTGAGGTTCTCGCTTCCAGCCGCACCGCCCCAAGAACGTGCTCTGTGTCACAGCCGTATCTTCGCTATAATGACTGCCCATTCGTCTCTGTTCCGCTTATATTCTCTCCTTACTGCGACACGTGCCCGCAACACCATCATAAGGCATTCAGTCTCACGGTGGGGAGTGGTCCTAATGTCTTGGTTCATCAATGTATGGTTTGTACTGGAACGGCTGGATCGTCAGTGATGTTTCAACGCCCATACCAACAACAGCAAAAACAAAATACACAACTGGCCATTAAAATTGCTACACCACGAAGATGACGTGCTACAGACGCGAAATTTTACCGACAAGAAGACGATACTGTGATATGCAAATGATTAGCTTTTCAGAGCATTCACACAAGCTTGGCGCCGGTGGCGACACCTACAACGTGCTGACATGAGCAAAGTTTCCAACCGATTTCTCATACACAAACAAGTTGACCGCCGTTGCCTGGTGAAACGTTGTTGTGATGCCTCGTGTAAGGAGGAGAAATGCGTGCCATCACGCTTCCGACTTCGATAAAGGTCGAATTGTAGCCTATCGCGATTGCGGTTTATCGTATCGCGGCATTGCTGCTCGCGTTGGTCGAGATCCAAAGACTGTTAGCAGAATATGGAATCGGTGGGTTCAGGAGGGTAATACGGAACGTCGTGCTGGATCCCAACGGCCTCGTATCACTAGCAGTCGAGATGAAGGCATCTTATCCGCATGGCTGTAACCGACCGTGCAACTACGTCTCGATCCCTGAGTCAACAGATGGGGACGTTTGCAAGACAACAACCATCTGCACGAACAGTTCGACGACGTGTGCAGCAGCACGGACTATCAGCTCGGAGACCATGGCTGCGGTTACCCTTGACGCTGCATCACAGTCAGGAGCGCCTGCGATGGTCTACTCAACGACGAACCTGGGTGCACGAATGGCAAAACGTCATTTTTTCGGATGAATCCAGGTTCTGTTTACAGCATCATGATAATCGCATCCGTGTTTGGCTACATTGCGGTGAACGCACATTGGAAGCGTGTATTCGTCATCGCCATACTGGCATATCACCCGGCGTGATGGTACGGGGTGCCATTGGTTACACGTCTCGGTCACCTCTTGTCCGCATTGACGGTTCTTTGAACAGTGGACGTTACATTTCAGATGTGTTACGACCTGTGGCTCTACCCTTCATTCAATCCCTACGAAACCATACATTTCAGCAGGATAACGCACGACCGCATGTTGCAGGTCCTGTACGGGCCTTTCTGGATACAGAAAATGTTAGACTGCTGCCCTGGTGAGCACATTCTCCAGATCTCTTACCAATTGAAAACGTCTGGTCAATGGTGGCCGAGCAACTGGCTCGTCACAATCGCCAGTCACTACTCTTGATGAACTGTGGTATCGTGTTGAAGTTCTATGGGCAGCTGTACCTGTACAAGGCATCCGGGCTCTGTTTGACTCAATGCCCAGATGTATCAAGGCCGTTATTACGGCCAGAGGTGGTTGTTCTGGGTGCTGATTTTCAGGTTCTATGCACCCAAATTGCGTGAAAATGTAATCACATGTCAGTCCTAGTATAATATATTTGTCCAATGAATACCCGTTCATCATCTGCATTTCTTCTTGGCGTAGCAATTTTAATGGCCAGTAGTGTAATACTGATTTGCATAATAATAAGTAATTAAGGTTTTCATTTGTATCGCCCTCGTCAAAACAGGACGAGGAGACTGAAGTTATATGGGTGTGTCTTGAGTGGAAACCACGCACCGGATTTGCGTCATTCCGCTATAAATGGACGCGGCTAAAGACTGTCGTGTTCTCCTGTTTCGGCAGTATCCGCCTGAGGAGGCGTGTCCCGTCACAGTGTGGGCGGACGGCGCCCGCCGCCGCGCAGTCGCCGCCGGCGGAAGCGGACACGTGACGACCGCGGCGGCTCCGCTCCCGGGCTGCCCGCCGGCCTGCGGTCGAACGGAAAGCGAGCCGCCTCGCCGTGCCAGACTGCGCCGCGCAACAAAAGCGACGCCGGTCTTAATTTTCTGGCCGTTTCCTTTATTCCTCTGGCGAGTTGTTTTTCTGGCAGAAGTTTCTCGCTTCCGGCGCGGTGCAAGGCACTGGTTGGCGCCGGCACGCCTCGCGCAACCCAGCAAAAAGACGGCCGGCCAGCGTTTCTCGACTCTTCCCTCTTCTCTCTCTCTCTCTCTCGCTCTGTCCCTCTGACGTAAGCCCGCTACCCGGCACACTGTCTGCACGTACTCTCTTCCCCCCTCCCGACGTCACCGTCCCTCTCTCCCCCCCCCCCCCTCCTCCCCTCACCCTCTACCTCTCTCTGTGGTCACCATCCCAGCTTCGCCGTTTGTATCCTCCGAATTTCCACTCGTCAAACCAGTTATTCACCGTGTTCCAAGGTTTTAGGTTCAAAATTATATACGCAGTCTCGAATACAAAAATGAGCAATCTGACGTAAGCTATGAAGCACTATCCTGCCCCTGCCCCTAGCACCATGTCATAAACCTTGTGAATCTTCGGTGTATTATTTCCCCAACCGTAGTTTCCATCCCTTCTCGACCGTTTCTAACGACCTTATTATCGACGAGACGTTAACCCTGATCTTCCTTCTTCCTTCCATCCCATCCCGCAGATAAGGAATATCTTACTTCAAGAGAACTCCTGTCATCAAGATGGTGACGTAGAACTTGTAAGTCGGCTGTTTAGGTTTTTATGTTGGTAACGCCACGTAGTGCTCAGTATGAAAATCACTGACAGTGGTGTGTGCAGTCTGTGGCTGGATGGTCTCACTGTTGGAATATTCGCTTGTGTAGTGTTGGGCTGTTGGATGTGAACAGCGCGTAGCGTTGGGCAGTTGGAGGTGAGCCACCAGCAGTGGTGGATGTGGAGAGAGAGATGCCAGAGTTTTGAGAGGTTACTATAAGCGGACGATGTGGACGTGTGTCCGCCAGAAAAACGAAATTTGTAAAGGTGGATGTCATGAATTAATAAATATATATATGATGACTTTTGAACATTATTAAGGTAAATACATTGATTGTTCTCTATCAAAATTTTTCATTTGATAAGTATGCCCATCGGTAGTTAGTGCCTTCAGTAGTTAGAATCCTTTATTTAGCTGGCAGTTTTGGCGCTCGCTGTATTGCAGTAGTGCGAGTAACGAAGATTTTTGTGAGGTAAGTGATTCATGAAAGGTATATGTTATTGTTAGTAAGGGCCATTCTTTTGTAGGGATTATTGAAAGTCAGATTGCGTTGCGCTAAAAAAAAAATATTGTGTGTCAGTTTAGTGATGATCAGAATAAGTAAAGAGAGAACTGTCTGAGTACGTTCAGTTTTACCCAGCTGTCTCTGTATCAAATAACGTAGAAGTTTACCAGCACAGTCATTCATAAATTTTTCTATGGGGACGTTACAGACGTATTGTCTTATTGAAGGTGTTTCTGCCGAAACTTGCTGAGTGAGTACAATGGGACAGTTGGGTCGGCTACAGACAAGAAACAGAAGTTTAACACGATTTAGCTGTATTCATCGATACATATGAAAGTTAATGCAGCCTTTCCATTTTTGGCCGCTTATCCACAATACTGGTTTGTTAGTGGAGACGTCCCTGTCACACAAAGGATATTTTTAAAAGAGGAAAATAATTAAACAGATGGAAAAAGTTCGCTTACTCCGAATCACAGCATGTTAGAAACGGAACAAGATGGTAGCAGACGAATTAATACACAACTGGCTATTAAAATTGCTACACCAAGAAGAAATGCAGATGATAAACGGGTAATCATTGGACAAACATATGATACTAGAACTGACATGTGATTACATTTTCGCGCAATCTGGGTGCATAGATCCTGAGAAATCAGTACCCAGAACAACCACCTCTGGCCGTAATATCGGCCTTGACAGGCCTGGGCATTGAGTCAAACAGAGCCTGGATGGCGTGTACAGGTACAGCTGCCCGTGCAGCTTGAACACGATACCACAGTTCATCAGGAGTAGTGACTGGCGTATTGTGACGAGCCAGTTGCTCGACCACCATTGCCCAGACGTTTTCAATTGGTGAGAGATCTGGAGAATGTGCTGGCCAGTCAGCAGTCGAACATTTTCTGTATCCAGAAAGGCCCGTACAGGACCTGCAACATGCGGTCGTGCATTATCCTGCTGAAATGGAGGGTTTCGCAGGGATCGAATGAAGGGTAGAGCCACGGGTCGTAACACATCTGAAATGTAACGTCCACTGTTCAAAGTGCCGTCAATGCGAACAAGAGGTGACCGAGACGTGTAACCAATGGCACCCCATACCATCACGCCGGGTGATATGCCAGTATGGCGATGACGAATACACGCATTCAATCTGCGTTCACCGCGATGTCGCCAAACACGGATGCGACCATCATGATGATGTAAACAGAACCTGGATTCATCCGAGAAAATGACGTCTTGCCATTTGTGCACCCAGGTTCGTCGTTGAGTACACCATCGCAGGCGCTCCTGTCTGTGCTACAGCGTCAAGGGTAACCGCAGCCATGGTCTCCGAGCTGATAGTCCACGCTGCTGCACACGTCGTCGAACTGTTCGAGCAGATGGTTGTTGTCTCGCAAACGTCCCCATCTGTTGACGCAGGGATCGAAACGTGGCTGCACGATCCGTTACAGCCATGCAGATAAGATGGCTGTCTTCTCGACTGCTAGTGATACGAGGCCGTTGGGCTCCAGCACGGCGTTCCGTATTACCCTCCTGAACCCACCGATTCCATATTTTGCTATCAGTCATTCGATCTAGACCAACGCGAGCAGCAATGTCGCGATACCATAAACCGCAATCGCAATAGGCTACAATCCGACCTTTATCAAAGTCGGAAACTTGATGGTATGCATTTCTCCTGATTACACTAGGCATCACAACAACGTTTCACCAGGGAACGCCGGTCAACTGCTGTCTGTGTATGAGAAATCGGTTGGAAACTTTCCTCTTGTCAGCACGTTGTAGGTGTCGCCACCGGCGCCAACCTTGTGTGAATGCCCTGGAAAGCTAATAATTTGCATATCACAGCACCTTCTTCTGTCGGTTAATTTTCGCTTCAGTAGCACGTCATCTTCGTGGTGTAGCAATTTTAATGGCCGGTAGTGTACGAAGCTTGCGTAATAAACAAAGGAAATTGCCAGAATTTCAAACGCACTCGGGAGAATTAAGCTGACAGAGAATAAGAGTTCTTAACTAGCCGTGAGAATTACACGGCGCCGTAGACCGTAAAGCTTCACCAACGTGTAATGTCGACCCCAGGCGAGTATGGTCTCCATTCCGCCATCTTTCGATGCCATTTCTCGCGGGTGTCGGAGCAAGCTGTTATGTAGCTGTTGGGGGCAGACTGATGCGGCAGAGTACAAGTGAGAGGAGACTGTATGCCGTCTAGCGAGTACAGTGACAGGGAGCGCCATGCTTCCAGCTGTTTTATACCGTGGGTTGTGTGCCTCCACGGCTAAAAACATAGGCGGCATTGCCGACTCCATGGAGTGGCTCCACTCAAGTACCCTTGTTCTGCCTTACGTCAGGACGAGTACTTTTGAAGTTCTAGTGTTGCCTTCTCCACGCGACGCTAACGCGAAGACACGGAGATAAAGGCATGGGCGCCACATCGTCACACCAAATTTGAACGTGAAAGTCCTCCTCCTAATGGTCACAACGCTATTCTAAATTTAGTCAAAGTGATTTATCATAATGAAATAATGGTACTAGCGTCACTGACTGATAGTCCAACCCTTCCGCCATGCATTTGTACTTTCAGAACTTCGCACATAATTGGTTTCGAGTGACGGATTTTCATACTAAGTTTATGTACTCGCATCGATCCGTGGTTACGGTCATTCGGTTTGTAATTTCAGCAGTTGTCAGAATCTGTGGAATGAGTTTGTCTGGACTTATAAAAGTCGTTGTCTTTGTATGAAAAAAAAAACACCCATGAACAGGCCCTGAAGGCAACGCGGTAGTCGACCTATTGCATTGTCATCCTCAGTCATTCATCGTTGTATGTGGGTTGGAGGGTCATGGGGTCAGTACACTGCTCTCCCAGCCGTTGCGCACGTTTCGACCTCGTGGCCGCTATCTCTGTCAGGTAGCTCCTCCGCTGGCATTACGGGGCTGACTCTATCCTGGTGGTCCAGTCCTCCCACCAAGGAAAAATCCCTGGCAGTACCGGGAGTCGTGTTGACCACTCGGCTACAGAATACAGTTGCTTTGGTCTTTCCAATGCCAACGTGAATCGCCGCGGGAAGGTCTGTGATCTACACCCTTCCTAATAATTGTTGGCGCCAGTATGACGCTATCTGTGAGCAGGAATGATCATCTAGTGCTTATTCGTGCGATTTTAAAATGTGCAACTAAATTAACGGTCGCACCAATTGTGACGTTAAAAAGAAATTACACGCAGTCGAAATTTGCAGGTTGTTAACCGAAGTTTATGGAAACGTGATGAATGAAGTTTCAGTTGGAAAATACTGCATATTATTTACCAACGGGCGAACGAATATTCTTGAAGAACAATAGTCGAGACCGACGAACTCAAATCAAGAATTAAGGCAAAAATTCAACAGGACAGACGTTTCAATACTGACGGCCGAGCTTATGTCCTTTTGAAATTTAACTATTAGCTCTTTCGTGGTGACTCTGGTGTGCTCAAGGTCTACTTCATGGTTTAGATGTTCCACGACGGATGGATCATATACCCTGTTACCATGGTGTCACCGGCCACGGTGGCCGAGCGGTTCTAGGCGCTCAGTCCGGAACCGCGCGACTGCTGCGGTCGCAGGTTCGAATCCTGCCTCGGGCATGGATGTGTATGATGTCCTTAGGTTAGCTAGGTTTAAGTAGTTCTAAGTTCTAGGGGACTGATGACCACAGATGTTTAGTCCCATAGTGCTCAGAGCCATTTGAACCATTTGAACCATGGTGTCTATTTTACATTATATGTGGTTTAATGACTGGTGGGTCACGTATCTAGGTACTTTTACACAATCTGACGATGCCCCAAAAGGGTGAAATGCTTCATTATTAAATAATTTTGCAGCCGAGACTGCTTTTCTTCTGAAACAAGAGCAAAGGCTGTGACCGTAGCTGGCCAATGGGAAAGGTAGGCGGCAGAATTCGTCAGAGTTCCATCATGCTTTGAAAGGAAAGGCACCCCAGTCTTGTCCCTCAACCCGCCACCATGCTACAGCAAGCAGTGTTTAAGGGATTTCCTGGTGTTAGAATGGGTACATTCAACAAACAGTCATGACCATTTCAGTTAAGTTCGTAAGACTTTGTTCCATGATTCAAGTTGGATAAAATCGTGCTCTTTATGCGTTCTTTATTATACATCCAGAGTTCGCTTGCAGAATACTGAGTCTCTGTTCACGTTTTCAGTGGTTTCGAAACACGTGGTGACATGAAACTACGTCAGTCCTAGGCATGTGTAAACTGAAGTGACTTACTAGCAGCTTTTTCTAGTCGCGACGATACCGTTAAGCGATTTGTAATGTTGTTTCTTTTGTGATTATAAGATGTTATTCGGAGGGATGTTAGATACTCCAATTTGATGTTCATTCACACTCTATATGGCATAGCATTACCTACTTGTAAATTGTAGGGGTTCTCCGATACATTACAACTTCGCAAATTCATTGAGTCAAACATTTTCCCTTGAATTACGCATGTCACTACGTGAATCCTTAAATGTATTTTTATGGGAAACGTGGTTCTTGCACATTTGTTGCATTTGATACATAGTACACGCGTGCCTCACTGGTATTTGTTTTGTGAAAGATTTTTTGCAATCCAGATAAGCTGATCCTGATTATGTTCTCCGAGATATCCTGCCTCTGAGATAACGTAACAGTAGTTCCTCGCGTTCACCACATAAGTTCGTTTTCTGGTTATTACACAATGTAGGAAACAGATGACAAAAGCCTTTCTCCTTGCGCAAATCGAATCTATAAGCTGCGATTTATCGTACTTTGAAGCCGTGTAGTATATGATTTACAGTCCATACATGTGTTCAGTATTGCATTGTGTTACTTCCGAATAACTTCCCCCTTTTTTTGTTACTCTTTGTGTAGCTGTCCTATCCAGTTGCTAGTTAAAAGTCAGAGCCCGTTGTCAGTGGGTATTCTATATCTGCGGGAGTATTTTAGGGTGCAAAATTTTAGTTTCGAAAGGAGTGGCAGCTCACGAGGTGGTGAAACACGTTTATAAATTAAAACCAGTGGTTATTTCCGTAATATCTGGATCTGAATTATTCCCAGAATTTACGTAAGTACAATTATTAGAAAGCAATGTGTGAAGTACTGTTGGAGGGCCAGTCTCAACCCCATTGTAAACAACGCGTGGGAGCATTGATGTCAGTTGATTTGGAGCCTAGAATTCAGTTCTGGCAATGGGTTGCATTGGACTGCATGTATTGTGGGCGGTAGTCATCACTCGAAATAGTTGCTATCAGTTTAAGTTATTGCTCCAAGGTGTAAGTTGTTTATGCAAAGAAACAACGGTAAATAATCGTTCCCGACTGTTAGTTTCCTATTTTAAAGTACTCTGTTTAGTGGCATCTCTACCTTCTGTACCACTACGAACTTGAAGATTTCGGACAGCCTCTGGCACTCTCCACATAGACCTATCACACATGCAGTATACAATCTGTCTTGAGCAGTAGAAATTAGCGTTGCTTACATCTATGCTTAGTGAAATTTTTGTGTAACTTCTAGTCAATGTACCTCTGTCGGACGTTTGCATCTTCAGTCAGAGAGCCGGCCGGGGTGGCCGTGCCGTTCTTGGCGCTACAGTCTGGAACCGCGTGACCGATACGGTCGCAGGTTCGAATCCTGCCTCGGGCATGGATGTGTGTGATGTCCTTAGGTTAGTTAGGTTTAAGTAGTTCTAAGTTCTAGGGGACTGATGACCTTAGAAGTTTAAGTCCCATAGTGCTCAGAGCCAATCTGTCAGAGAAATATTTATGTAACTTAGTGCTCACGTGCCTCTGTTCAGTATTCTTCTGTACTTAACGGAAATATTTCAAAAGCATGCGGCAAACCAACGAACTTTTCCGTAATGCGATTTATTATTTGCTGCGACACGTCAGTAGTGCTTTACGCTTGCTTTGAATAGATGCAGTGAGAATGTTGATGAGTTTTTGAGAAATATTTTTCTGTTGCTCAAGTCGAGGAATATCCGCTTGCGGAAGAGTCATGTTAGAGGACGCTCTGGTAGGAGTACCTCTTCTAAGTAAAATGTACAATTCCGTTTTTGGAGAGGGACCTGCTAACTCATTTTCTGCTCTTATTCCAGCACAAAGGACAGTCGTATACAACAGGTAATTAAATCTGGTATATCATCTACGTCCTCCCAACGTATGTACGTACCGTACAGTAAGAAAATAATAAGCTAACATACCTTTAATAATATCATTAATATTTCTGTAGCTGGTGAGACGGGTTTGTTGTCTGCCCCTCTTTTTCCCTCACAAGTCTTGACGCCTCATCAAACATACATCCATTGGTAGCTACTTTAACTGCGCACATCACGCAAGGTCAACCACACAGAATGTGAGCGAAACAAAACAAAGGTAGCGATTGGCCCAGGCTTCGCACGGGTAGCCCTAAGCGTCTACTACCGAACAACTTTTCTGGCGTTAGCGGTAATACTTTGTACACACAAACCTTCCTCGTGATGCATTCTGTACGTCAGTGAAAGACGTATCAGAATTCCTACAGTAGCTCCTGGTATTAGCCTCCACATGCAGAGAGATGAACGTGGCGGCGGACTATTAGCTCAAATGTTCAAATGTGTGTGAAATCCTATGGGACTTAACTGCTAAGGTCATCAGTCCCTAAGCTTACACACTACTTAACCTAAATTATCCTAAGGACAAACACACACACCCATGCCCGAGGGAAGACTCGAACCTCCGCCGGGACCAGCGACACAGTCCATGACTGCAGCGCGTGAGACCGCTCGGCAAATCCCGCGCGGTGGACTTTAGCAACATGCATAGGAGATGTGCAGGTAGTAAAAAAAACATGACAGTCAAGAAACACGAGAGAACAAAATGATGTGTTTAAAGTAATGGGAAAACCATCAATGCTGCTCTCCATGGAACATTGGACATACATCAAATATTTTGTAGCACTGATTTCTTCAGTGAAGGATAAATAAAGACATGGGCACACTTGAATAAAATGAAATACCTCAGTATGCGTGGAAGACTACTTGCAGTCACCATTAACGTCGCAGTATTTTGTTCAGTATCTACGTAAAACACTTAAACACGTCGACAAGGTGGATGGCAGTGCTTCTCTTGTGTCTAGTATGGCTTCTTATCTCTAACTGCAGCTTTCCTCGAGTAAACACATCGTCGTGACGGTCACTTTGTCTAAATTTTCGAGGATCGTTTCACAGAATGAAAACTGACGCGCATGACACTTCTGTTTCTTATTTCAGACTATAAAACAGCACGGGACTTGTGTGCGGATCTGTAATTATTTTGTCCTTTAATCAAAATATCCACGGGTGCACTGCCAGTCTACAGTGTCCAACGGGCACAATATTTCGGTGATCATACATGTCGCCATCATCAGGTGAACTGACGGACTGAGCTCTTCGTGCACTGGTGGGGAGTGCCAAAGGTGACCTCGGTTTGAGGAAGGCCGGCGTGTACCAGATTCCGTCTCAGTGTGGCAAGTCGTATATTGGTCAGACGATGCGTACCGTCGAGGATCGATGCCGTGAACACCAGAGGCACACTCGACAGATGTATCCGAGCAAGTCGGCGGTCGCTGAACATTGTTTGTCGAAAAATCACGCTATGGAGTATGAACGCACGAGGATTCTGGTACAGACGTCGAGATACTGGGACAGCGTTGATAGAGAGGCCATCGAAATTCGCACCAATGACGACCTCATAAACCGTGACTGTGGCTATAATCTTAGCAAGGCTTGGGAACCAGCGATTGTGTAAATCAAGAGTAAATCGAGCAAACGTATAGTTGTGACGACCACGACGGACAGAGCCATCACACCGACGTCATCTCAGACGCCGTCGCAATCTATTCCACCGTGCGACCGTGGCGTGGGACGCGGACAGCGGAGGGAGCGCGCCGCGGGCGGAGGGTATTTAAATCGGCCGCCGCCGCGACCGAACCCAGTTCCCCCTGAGCAGCCATAGTGTACTGATCTCCATGCCGGCACGTTCACAGGAGCTCAGTCCGTCAGTTCACCTGATGATGGCGACATGTATGATCGCCGAAATATTGTGCCCGTTGGACACTGTAGACCGGCAGTACACCCGTGGATACTTTGATTATCAAATACGCCGGGAGAAACTCAAGAATCACATCATTTTGTCCTTTGTTTCTGGGATACTGTAGCTCTGCTGCTACTGTTAGGATCTGTCCCTCGATCAGCCATCACGTTACCTGTACAGGCACTCACTTTCACGAGCGGCAGCCAACTTTTTGGAATAATATTAATTGTTTACAAACTTCAAACGCCTTTTAAAAACATTTATAACAATAAAGAGTTCAGACAAGAAGCGAACAGAAGCTTTGATATGTGGTGCTTGCGGGCTCTCAAATTAAAATGAAACATGTGACAGTGTGATGTGGTCCTTAACCACGTACCCTGAGACTCAGTGTTGCAACATTAAAAGTTTTGGCTGATTTCGTTGTCTAGGGACTGGGATACGTAGTTGCAGCGTTAAAGGCCAAATACTGCTGAATCTACAGTGTACGATGAATACACACACGAAGCGAGTGGTCGAAGGTTTCTATCACTCGGCAATTGCGAATTATGACTGTAACATATAAATTTATAAATGAAAGATTACAATTAAATAAAATCTGCAAGTAGTATCTTAACGACTTTAAATGATGAGTACGATGCGGCATATTTCTGCAAAACACTTACTGGTGTCTATGGTCCAGTAATTTAATAAAGTATGAGCTGAATAACAGGGAAACAGTAGATTCCTACTGCACGTAATTAGTTATGAAAAACAACATAGCTTTCGAGATATTCACTTCTAAACGCACACTGCGTCTTCATTGTAGAAGCCACGGAAATCTCACAAGTTCACAAGTCCGCACTCCGAAGTATTTCTATCTCTCGCGGCCACGCGCAAACCGCTCCACACTCCAAGTCTCTCTCTCGACTGTGCGTTCCCCGCGCAGTCGCGTCCAGACCTCACTCCTGTATCCTGTGCCGTACTGTCCAGAGCTACCCACTCCAAACCGCCGTGTCCTCTCTCGGAATCATCCTCCTCCCCAACTTCCATACAGTCTCACCATTAACGAGCACTGTCTCCAGAATGAGATTTTCACTCGGCAGTGGAGTGTGCGCTGATATGAAACTTCCTGGCAGATTAAAGCTGTGAGGAGGGGGCGTGAGTTGTCCTTCGGTAGCTCAGTTGGTAGAGCACTTGCCCGCGAAAGGCAAAGGTCCCGAGTTGGAGTCTCGGTCCGGCACACATTTTAATCTGCCAGGAAGTTTCAACGAGCACTGTGATTGGCTCGAGTGCTCCCTCCATGTCTTCTAGCGAACGCACACTCAAAAACATAATGAAACATATTCGAAATACTGGATTTACATTTAAATACTTGAAATTAAATAAATATTTCTACGGCTGGATCGTAAACACGCTCCAACACACATTATTACATACATAAACAATTAAATAAACATA
The DNA here is from genome assembly GCF_023864345.2 of Schistocerca serialis cubense. Lineage (NCBI taxonomy): Eukaryota > Metazoa > Arthropoda > Insecta > Orthoptera > Acrididae > Schistocerca > Schistocerca serialis. The sequence goes on along the minus strand of NC_064643.1, from coordinate 632,546,745 downwards.
TATCAAAAGAAAAGAAGCAAAGGGTAGGCCAGGAGCTTAATGTCTCTTTGCTTTCTAAAACACAGTAAATAACTGACGAGTTTCTCCATGAATAGCGTATATCGGATATTAACAAAGACATAGATGAATCAATATATTTATAAGCATGCTGCTACCGTTTTGTCGTGTAACTGTGGAGTTCTTATGGCCTGACGCGATAGATAGTAATCGGCCACTTTGACCTCCAATAACTCATGTACTACTTAAGTTCCATGCCTGTAATTCATACCAATTTAGGTTTATACTAGTAACTTTCTAAAGACACGGCGATCGAAAAAAATCAGATGAAGCGTTTCTATTTTGGAAATTCGTTACTGGGAGTTACTTGTATAATTTACAGTCAGATACTACACTTTAAACTAATAAAGATATTGAAAATCTGATTACACCATCAGAATCGTCGTGCAAATAATGATAATGTACTTGTTTGTTTTAGAGGTATTATCATTCGTCTTAGCACTCCGCCCATTGGGACCATCCGACTGCCGTGTCATCCTCAGCTGAGGATGCGGATAGTGTGACGCTGCAACTCAGTCCTTGCTATCATTTTTTTTCGCTTACTTAACACAGGAAACTGTTTGTATACGACGTTTTGTCTGGTGTAAATATGTATTGTAAATACTATGTTTAAATTATGTAATATTTAACACTGGCAAGTCAGGGCATATTTAGTTAACGTTGAAGTCAGAGAGATTGTTTTGTCGTGCCGCTGGACGCGGGAGCGCGCCAGCGGGCAGTAGTAGCAGTGACGCCGTGCTCGGAGTAAGACGTACAGTCGAGTGCTGCTAGTCCTAGCTGTGTTACATCTAACGGCTAGTGTGTCGATCTAAGTACGACGGGAAAGTAATGGTCGGTCTATCTGGAAGCATGGCCGGGCAAGTTATTATGGATGGGGCATAGTGCTGATGAAACGAGGACTTAAATGTAAAGCGCACTATGGTCCCAAGACGCAACAGTAAAAGCCCGCTGCCACATTGTGTCGCTGCCGTGGACTTCCGTCGATCCACCGACGATGAGGGAAGTAAGATCTACGTCATTTTCGTAGGATAAAATTGTAGAAGGCTTGCCAGTGACTGTGTTTTTCTCTGAAGTTGAACAGTTAATAACAAGCACTTTATAATCGAAGTGTTGCAGTTACATTTCACCCGACAATAACACCAAGGAGGTTCCTTCCGATCCTTACCTTATTGAACCGAGTATGTCAGGGCATTATCAAGAGAAAATATGTTAATCATCAAATTATTTGCATAGACGGTGAAGAGTAAATTTCAGACTGGTTATCGTAGTTAATGGTTGCACTTAATAAGCTTACACCAACCGTAGTAACTTAATAATAGACTGAAGTAATAAATTTGATTATTAAGATTTATGTCACTGCATATTCAGCTGAATTTAGTTGAAGGATATTTCATGAAACTATAAAGCTTATTCCACCTGACAATCCCACAATTAATGAATTATTATCATTCAAAACATAGTTAATCAATTATTGGCAATATATTTCATTATCAATAGGTTAAACTGTGCAAAGTACCTAATTTTAAGGACAGAATGACAGTCCATTATTCAAAATCTCGATAGATAAATATCTGTGTTGTCAGCATTGCACTTAATTATGAACAAATTAATTATCAAAATACTTATTAAATGTTAACCATTAATGTTTAAGTGTAGTTAGATTGTTATGACATTATTTTATATGACTACTGAGCCTGACACAGCACTTACGTAAAAGTTCCCGTTCCACCTGCTACGCTACAAACAGGTAAACTTTATTTTTGACACAATTATTCACGTACTTAACAGTACTGTCGCTCATCAGTTGAGCTGGCGACCGATATTTTAATTGCTTTTACAACTTAATCATTTCTTTCGGCAAAATTTCCACTGGCAAAATTTATTTCCAAATTATTTCCGTTATTTCATTTACCGTTCGTTATTGAATGAAAATACTCATTCAATAACGATCAAGTTATAACGTCTCCGGTTTCCCGTGGAACAATCATTATTTACTTCGGATTCAGATGCCTTATCCCGACACGGGTCAAAATTCGTAATTCACGGTCATTGTTAACTTGTAATTTCGCAAATCCCGGGAAGCAGGGGGGGGGGGGGTGGTAAGCACACCAATCTCCCGGTCTTTTTGACGGTTTTCTTTGACCACAGCCGCTACTGTTCGGTCGAGTAGCTCCTCAATTGGTATCACGAGACTGAGTGCACCCAGAAAAACGGCAACAGCGCACGGCGGCCAGGATGGTCACCCAACCAAGTGCCGGCCCCGCCCGACAGCGCTTGACTTCGGCGATCTGACGCGAACCGGTGTATCCACTGCGGCAAAGTCGTTGCCTTATAATTTATCTGGCTACCATTAATTTCTAGACGAACTGTGAAATGTCTGCCATGATGGTTTCACAAAGTCCGCCATCTTTGTCACTCTCGGCATACTAGTCTCTTTCATTGACACAGCGTCACAATGGAATTCCCAGCCACGCGGCTGGACAATGCGCTAGGGCTACCCCTCTCGTCCGGCTAGCGTTTGCCACCACTTGTTTGCTGCCGGGCCCCGGCTTTGACGAGCGTCCTGTGCGGCCACGCCAACTTAGAATATTTTCAGGGCGCCACAATTCGCCCGTTACCTTACATGCTACAAATGAATGCTGAATGTTAGGTGAGTAGAAGGGAAAGATGATGAAGAGAGACTTATTTTATTTAGGGAGGAAATAAATTTACAGCACATTTTGAGTACATGAAGAGGTGAATTGGTAGTAGACATGCAAAAGCATCAAAGACACATCAATTCTTTAATGGAGGCAAGTGTGTTTGGGGGGAGGGGGGGGGCTGTAAAAACTGTACACGGGGATCAAGTGTTGACTGTAGTAAGCAGGTTGAAATGGAAGTATGTTGCAATATGACGTATATACGCAGAGTGTAGCGACAAATGAAAATTTGTTCCAAGGGCAGGATTCGAAATTCAAACCTGAGTCTCCCGCTGACTAGGGAGACGCGCTAAGCTCTGCTCCACCCTGTCACGGTCTCTCTCCACAACTGCATGGACTGCCCTAGCTTGTCTCCCACCTCGATCCAAGTTCCTATTCGCGTCTCAGCCCACTAGGCTGGGCTGGGCGGGAGTGTCGTAGGACCGTTGCTATCCACAATATACATAAATTACCCTGTGGATGACATCGGAAGTTCACTGAGGCTTTTTGCTGATGATGCTGTGGTACATCGAGAGGTTGTAACATTGGAAAATTTACTGAAATGCAGGAGGATCTGCAGCGAATTGACGCATGGTGCAGGGAATGGCAATTGAATCTCAATGTAGACAAGTGTAATGTGCTGCGAATACAAAGAAAGATAGATCCCTTATCATTTAGCTACAATATAGCAGGTCAGCAACTGGAAGCAGGTAACTCCATAAATTATCTGGGAGTACGCATTAGGAGTGATTTAAAATGGAATGATCATATAAAGTTGATTGTCGGTAAAGCAGATGCCAGACTGAGATTCATTGGAAGAATCCTAAGGAAATGCAATCCGAAAACAAAGGAAGTAGGTTACAGTACGCTTTTCGCCCACTGCTTGAATACTGCTCAGCAGTGTGGGATCCGTACCAGATAGGGTTGATAGAAGAGATAGAGAAGATCCAACGGAGCAACGCGCTTCGTTACAGGATCATTTAGTAATCGCGAAAGCGTTACGGAGATGATAGATGAAGTCCAGTGGAAGACTCTGCTGGAGAGACGCTCAGTAGCTCGGCACGGGCTTTTGTTGGAGTTTCGAGAACATACCTTCACCGAAGAGTCAAGCAGTATATTGCTCCCTCCTACGCATATCTCGCGAAGAGACCGTGAGGATAAAATCAGAGAGATTAGAGCCCACACAGAGGCATACCGACAATCTTTCTTTCGACGAACAATACGAGACTGGAATAGAAGGACGGAGCGATAGAGGTACTCAAGGTACCCTCCCCCACACACCGTCAGGTTGCTTGCTGAGTATGGATGTAGATATAGTTTCATTCGATTAAATCACCAATGCCTGGACTTCAAGCACGATCCCCCGTTTTATTTTATGCTGAAGTGCTGTTCCAATACAGATGGATAGTCTCTGCAATGCTTTTCGAATTTAGGGGGAATACCAACTGGGCTGGGGCTTGAATGGGAATTTGGACTGAGGAGGGAGGCAGTCCAGGACAGTCTGTGCAGTAGTGCAATGCCACTGAGCCCGGGTGGTGTACTGGTTAGCACATATGGCTAGTGAGAAGGAAACCTGGGTTCAAATTCCGGCCTTGGTACAAAGTTTTGTGCATCACTTTAGTCTACTTACGTGCATGATACATATTTGAGATTTGAGAAGGTCTCTGGAACCATATACACTCCTGGAAATGGAAAAAAGAACACATTGACACCGGTGTGTCAGACCCACCATACTTGCTCCGGACACTGCGAGAGGGCTGTACAAGCAATGATCACACGCACGGCACAGCGGACACACCAGGAACCGCGGTGTTGGCCGTCGAATGGCGCTAGCTGCGCAGCATTTGTGCACCGCCGCCGTCAGTGTCAGCCAGTTTGCCGTGGCATACCGAGCTCCATCGCAGTCTTTAACACTGGTAGCATGCCGCGACAGCGTGGACGTGAACCGTATGTGCACTTGACGGACTTTGAGCGAGGGCGTATAGTGGGCATGCGGGAGGCCGGGTGGACGTACCGCCGAATTGCTCAACACGTGGGGCGTGAGGTCTCCACAGTACATCGATGTTGTCGCCAGTGGTCGGCGGAAGGTGCACGTGCCCGTCGACCTGGGACCGGACCGCAGCGACGCACGGATGCACGCCAAGACCGTAGGATCCTACGCAGTGCCGTAGGGGACCGCACCGCCACATCCCAACAAATTAGGGACACTGTTGCTCCTGGGGTATCGGCGAGGACCATTCGCAACCGTCTCCATGAAGCTGGGCTACGGTCCCGCACACCGTTAGGCCGTCTTCCGCTCACGCCCCAACATCGTGCAGCCCGCCTCCAGTGGTGTCGCGACAGGCGTGAATGGAGGGACGAATGGAGACGTGTCGTCTTCAGCGATGAGAGTCGCTTCTGCCTTGGTGCCAATGATGGTCGTATGCGTGTTTGGCGCCGTGCAGGTGAGCGCCATATTCAGGACTGCATACGACCGAGGCACACAGGGCCAACACCCGGCATCATGGTGTGGGGAGCGATCTCCTACACTGGCCGGACACCACTGGTGATCGTCGAGGGGACACTGAATAGTGCACGGTACATCCAAACCGTGCTCTAGAATGTGTAAGTCAACTACCCTGGCCAGCAAGATCTCCGGATCTGTCCCCATTGAGCATGTTTGGGACTGGATGAAGCGTCGTCTCACGCGGTCTGCACGTCCAGCACGAACGCTGGTCCAACTGAGGCGCCAGGTGGAAATGGCATGGCAAGCCGTTCCACAGGACTACATCCAGCATCTCTACGATCGTCTCCATGGGAGAATAGCAGCCTGCATTGCTGCGAAAGGTGGATATACACTGTACTAGTGCCGACATTGTGCATGCTCTGTTGCCTGTGTCTCTGTGCCTGTGGTTCTGTCAGTGTGATCATGTGATGTATCTGACC